>NC_139142.1:68601835-70049457 GCF_964270905.1 Leucopleurus acutus | reverse complement strand
GTTTTTCTTTAGTCAGTGGTTAAATGGACTCTTATATTAAACTTTACTATTTAAGCCAGAAAAACAGAAACAAAGCCAGCAAGTTTAAAACACAGATGAGGGCAGGAAACAAAGTCCCTACATAATCATTAACTACCAATACCTCTATTCCTATCTACAGGGTATGCCCAGTCAACATGAACAACCATAGCATTTTGCAGAATTCCATTTGAAAACTGTACCCTTAACTAAAGAAAAAATCTGCAGTAATGGTAGAATTCCACTTACTAGTTTAGAATTTCACTTACTTATTTTAGACCTATAAGATAATTATTTTAACAATGAAGTTGCCTGGTTACAAATTCAAATAATCACACTAACGCAGTACTAACTTTTTGCCACTCCATCTTCATTTCTGAAATTTCAATCTGTCTTTATTTTTGAAGCTAAATGTTCCAAATTAGCTTCTTGATGAACATAACATAAAACTTGAATTCCTGAACAACTTATGGTGATCATATTACTATCCTCAGTTAATAAAAAATGCTCTGAAAAGGATTTTCTCATGTGTCAGTAAGCAGACTTGTTTAGTGGCTTATCAGATAATTTTCTTGTTTTTAGACAACAAATACACCACTTGACATGCTCCAGCAGACATTGAAATGGTGATAATGTGTCCATACCTTTTCCCCTTCTCCTTTGAAATTAGTGGTCTTGTTACCTATATTCATAGGTGCAGACGAGTAAATCAGTTCCAAATTATGAATAATCAGTGTGAAATTGATACACATACCTCTGGTGCTCATAACTATGTGAAATTGAGGATAATGGAGAGTCTATGTGGAAAAAAGAGATGGACACAACATATATCCCCAGTGATAATATCTCACATGCTAACTTGATCAAAAAAAGAATTCCTAGCTAATTTATCTACTTCTTTGTTTTTCTCTAAGAAGAAGTTTATATTCATCAATTTTTAATGACTATCAAAACAGATTATTTTATATTCCTTCTTCAAAACTTCTGACTCCAAGACTGGTGGATTTATCTGACTGTCACCACTGTCCATTACATTTTCATCACTGGTGTCATTAGGAAGAATTTTATTAAAAGGCATATTGAAGAAGTATTACCTAGAGAAGGTTTAGGGCAATCTAGTACATTCTATCAGATGGTGATTTTGATGACCAATTTTTGATTGACTTTAATTTTAAAACATTTTGACAGACTTGCTGACATCTATCATCTTAAATAATAATTAAAATTAACTGAAACATTGATTATATTTATAAATACACACAAATAAATTGATGAAGTTATCACATCCAGAATACAAAAAAGATAAAAAGTAATTTTAAAAATCTTAGGTATTATGAATATAATTGCTAAAATATTTTATAAATAGAAAGTCTGGAAAGAAATGGAAGGAATCCCCTGGAAAAAAAATCAGAAATACAAAGATAAAATACAAAAAACCTAGGATGCATGACCAATCTGAGAGTTTCAATAGCTGATGAATAAAAATTCCTAAAAAAAGAAGAGTAAAATTGGACCATGATAAATCAAAGAAATATTCAAAAGGATTTTCCCAGAGCTGAAGACATAAATCTTCAGATTGAAAGAGTCCACCAAGGGCCCAGAAAAATGAGTAAAAATACTTTCACACTTAGATTCCTTATTATGAAAGTTCAGAGTACCAAAAAAAGGGAGGATCTAAAAGCTTATAATGAGAAACAAAAAGCAATGAAAGAGGTTCATATTCCTTTGGTTTTAGCAACTGTATAGTATACTGACAACAATGAAGTAAGTCTACCAAAATAATAAAAAATGTTTTCAGTCTAGGGTTTTATTATTCATTTGTCATAATAATATATAGATAGATTTGGTATGTTTGTCTTCTACACATTTTTACTAAATTATGTAAAGAATTACTCCAATACAATGAGACACATACCAAGAAAAAGCAAGTTGTAACTTTAAGGAGGCAGTGTCACCAACTCTGACAAACAATGAAGGAAAGTTACACTATGATTGATACCATCAAGAGTAGAAAAAAAAGGATTCATATGGAGCCAGAGAAATCTAATCTGTGGAAGAGAAATCTTTAAAAATATAGGGACTAGACTAGAGAATTTAGAAGTTTGAGAACTGGAAAATATGTAGGAAAAGTTTTGAATACTAAAAGTCTTATTTTAAAATTAGGGATTTTCACGTGCCGCGGAGCGGCTGGGCCCGTGGGCCATGGCCGCTGAGGCTGCGCGTCCGGGGCCTGTGCTCCGCAACGGGAGGGGACGCGGCGGTGAGAGGCCTGCGTACTGCAAAAAAAAAAAAAAAAAAAAAGTTTTAAAATTAGGGATTTATTATTGAAAAATTGATGTAGAAATTAATCTCTGCTTAATCATATTATTTAAAGCCACACAAAGGGAGCAAGAGAAGAACTAAAAAAGAGTAATACCAATGTGAATATAATTGCCAGGTATTTGGCAGAAAGACAGGAGTGAATAATATCAATGAGCTAAATTTTATCATTTATTTTAGAAAATTGAAACATATTATTTAAGGTGTTTAAAACATCAATTACTTTTTACTAAAACAGATTTGTAGAGATATATGTGTGCATGTATTAATTAGGTTTCTTTGACTCTAAAAGAATGTATACTGTAATGCAGACAAAAAGAAAAAAAAATGTTAAAGATACATGGTGAACGCAGAAAGCACTTAGCAAAATAAAATAAGTAAACATCAATTTTTTTTTTTTAAGTTGTTACTGACCAAATGAAGAGAAGCCTGAGTGAGATTTGGTGGCAGGAGAAAGAAAATGGAGGCTGTAGTCACTGCTGCTGTTTGGTGATATGTGACAGTGAGAAGGGTAAGTAAAAGAATAAACGTCCGAGATTTGCTCTGGAGAACATGGTCCTTTTGGGCAAACAGCTGAAATACAACTGACTTGACTATACATTCTCTTACCCAAAATGCATCACTTAAGCACTTTCACTGGCACACACAAGCCGATTCATTATAACCAGTTTTATATTCAGAGAATGAGCTTTCAGCAAAATATTTGGGAGTCATCTTAGGGAATATTAAGATAGTGAGAATTCAAATAACAAGGCATATCTGCATTAATTTTAAAATATTTATTAAGTTACGTATGCATTCTTTTCATTTTAACTCTAATTCAATAGGAATTTATTTTCCTCTAATGTGTGGATTATGGGTCTGCATTTTCTTTGTTACATATTAAATTATTAAATGTAAAATTTTTGTTTTTAGTGTGCAGATATTTTTCCAGTATTCCATCTAGATGTAGCCTACATATAGAATTTTAATCATTGTTTCTTTAGAAAATATTGTAAGATCTGGCAGATGTTGATGTTCCTTTCCACATTATTTATTATTATTTTAATTGTTATAAATTAAACAATTTAAAATTAAAACGAAATTTGGAATCACTTTATCATCTCTATAAAATGTCTTCTAACATTTACTTGTTTATGATTATATCAAACACATACTCACATTTTGGACACCCAGATAAATCAGTGAGTATGCATTGAATTCCCCCACTTCTATCTCTAATGAGAGTGTCTGTCTGTCTCTCTCAATATGTCTATTTCTGTCTCTATCTTTATATCTATATCCATATATAAGAAAGCTATCACAATGAAATTTTTGTTTAGTTTTTATAAATCATTAGTGTATAAGCTATTTGCTAGTCTATAAGTTATTATTTCATTTAAAAGTAACCAAAGTAATTTGTATAGGGTAGAAAAAATGTAGGAACAGAGAGCTAATGCTGCAAAGATGAATCTGTCTAAGGATGGATGGTGAGAACAGTAGAACAAGAATGGATCATTAGAGTAAAGAGAAGACAATAATAGAAATTGATTCAAACAGAAAGGGTTGGACAGAGGCTATGAGAGGGGACTACAGGGCATAATTTAATTAGTTAGATGTGTGAACATAGAGGGACAGCTGTAATTTAGAATTTAATAATGCTTCTGAAGTTCCTTCAAAAGCATCTCATTTTCTTTTTAACAATAACAAAAGAGGTTACCTCAAATCAGATATTCAACTTGGAGGCAAACGTTTTGAAAACTGAAAATCATGAGATTTAAGTGGTAAGCCATGTCAGTCCATTCAGGAAGCCCAGTTTTTCTGGACCAGATGCTGAAAATTCCTCTTAGAGTAGTAAACTGTTTGAATTTTATTAATACGTAATTAGTTGTTTTACTTGACTCGGACAAATGACCACGGAGGAAGAAAAATCAATAGGGGAGCAGAGCCTAATTTTATCTCAAGGCCTAATTCTAAGAAGAACTTCCTTGAATAAAGCTTGGCTGTGGTAGAATTGAACTTTTGAAAGTTTTTCCAGCATTTGGCCACAAAGAAATGTTGTTTTTCTTATTTGCTGAAGAGAAGTGCATGAAAACATTAGGTTAACAACGAAAACCTAGGCATCCAATAGTCCCACAGACATATGTTTGTGACTATAACTGCTGATGGCACTAGGTAAAGATTGCCATTTAAATGTATTGCCGGGGTTCCTTTCCTCAAAATGATCCATTCCATTCAAGTTTACATATTGTCAGACTGGTATGTTTGCTGCTAGGACATGACTATCCAACCCTGTTGATTAATTTTTAATACTCAATAAGTTTCCTCTATGATTATAAAAGTCTTTTGGGTTGCTGGACCCACTTCCAATGTGTGAGAGGGTGGTTCCCCCATACCACCAACAGGCAGTGCTCCATAGACACCAGCTGGGTGTCCTATAATTCAACTCAATTCAGACATCATCTACTAGGAGATAGCATCAGATCCCACAGGTTAAGGGGTCCATCCTATAGACTGCCTCCCACTGCAACTTCAGAGGCCAATTGCAAGCCCAGGTTGCAACCTGTGCTTCTTACTGACTGGCTGTAAATCGGAGGTTCCCATGACCCCCTCCTTGCTTGGGTTCAACTAATTTGCTAGAGCAGCTTAAGGAGCTCAGTGAAGCATTTCACTTGATAGATTATTGGTTCATTCTAAAAGGATGTGACTCAGGAACAGCCAGATGGTAGAGATGCATAGGGCAATGTATGAGGAAAAGGGCTCCATGCTTCCATGCCCTCTCCAGGGCACTACTCTCCCAACAAATCCATGTGTTCACCAACCCAGAAGCTCTCCAAACCCTATCTTTTTGTTTTTTTATGGGGGCTTCACATGATTGGTTAAATCATTGGCCATCAGAGATTGACTCAACCTTTAGCCTCTATCACCTCACCTGAGGCTGGGAGGTGGAGCTGAAAGTTGGCTCCACTAGCAACCAGCCCCCATCCTTAGGTGATTTCCAAAGCCACCTCATTAACATAATAAAGACAACTTCATTGCTCTCAGCACTTAGGAAATTCCAATGCTTTTAGAAGCTCTGTGCCAGAAATTGGGGAGATAGGAGAGACCAAATATATATTTCTTATTACTGTAGGGCAGCAAAACTTACCACCCCAAAATGTCTCTGGTATGCAGATTATTTCAAACTGAAAACAATCAAAGCCCAAAAGACTTTGACCTTTTTCTAACTGCCTAAAGAATGTAGATAGAAGGCCTGTTCCAGGAAGGGAGCTATTTCCATAGATAACTATAGTTTGAACTAGGTGTGTAAACAGGGAGGAACCTAGCAAAGTCTGTTAAAATTCCTCTCTTTGTCCCAGGGTCTCTGCAGGGCCCAGCAAACATTTATTTACCAAACATGGAGATGCTTTTCCTTCCTTTTGAAAGTTCCTAAGCACTACCCTCAACAGCCTCTTTTGTCTTTAGCTGTAGATGGTCTTCAAGGTGAGGGATTCTGCCATTTTGGCAAGTTACTCACTTCTCTTGAGTCTCCCCCATGTATACATGTTATTAAACTTTTTGTTTGATTTTCTCCTGTTACTCTTATCTCATGTCAATTTAATTCTTAGGCCAGCCAGAAGAACCTAGAAGGGTGGAGGAAAATTTCTTCCTCTCTTACGTTATAAATCACAATATCATAAAAAGTAAATACTGCTTACTGCAGAATATGAAGAGAATACTAAAAAGCATACAAAATAGAATTTAAAATTAGCATAAAACTACATTGATATATATACTTGTTTTTCCTAGCTACTTACAAAAAGACAGTGTAGGTAATATCATTCCAAATGAAAATGCTTCATCCTCATAAAATATAATGTACAATATTAATGTGAATTAGCTATTATAATTAATATCAAAAGAAGCACGATTATGATGACTTGATCAAACAGGTAATGGAAGAATTCCTTTTAACCAAATATACTTCTAATTTATTTATTTTAAAGTTTTTTTTTTTTTTTTTTTTTTGATGGGGACCACTTTTAAAGTCTTTATTGAATTTGTTACAATATTGCTTCTGTTTTATGTTTTGGTTTTCGGCCGTGAGACATGTGGGATCATAGCTCCCTGACCAGGGGTCAAACTTGCACCCCCTGGATTGGAAGGTGAAGTCTTAACCACTGGACTGCCAGGGAAGTCCCCAAATACTTCTAATTTAAAAAGAAATATATATATATAAGTGCATATTGTAGATAGTGTATGTATTTTAAAGTACAAGTGTCAGGTGTTGACTGAAAGAAAAACTCAACAATGTAAGAGTTGTTTTATTTGGGACCCTACTGAAGACAATAGCCCTAGAGCTGGCCTCTCAGGCAGCTCTTAGGAACTGCTCCAAAGAGGTAAGGGAGGAGCCAAGATGTATACATATGCAGTTTGTGTTTGTTTGTTTTCTTTTTGCTGGGCAAGACATGTCAAGCATAAAAAGATTACTGCTAATAACAAGGAACAGACATCTCAGGTTGATGATTTTAGTGCTTTTCTATGTATGGGAAGATGCAAGAACCTGGGGTCATTGAAATTTGTCATTAGATAGGTATCTTAACTATCTAGGGGCCAGTGTCCAAAGCCCAGAATGCTTTCTGTTTATCTCTATCCTGAGTTCCCCTCAGTTGCACTGCAGTGGTTAATGGCTTGATCCTTGTAGAACTGGAATGGCAGGCAGCATTTTTTAAATTTACACAGGCTACCACATATTTTTGTTATGATGATTAGTAGAGATAATATATGTGAAGCATCTAGCTCAATACCTGACATGGAACAAAAGTTCTAGATATGTTTGTTTTTCATTGCGGTATCATGAACTGGACCATGATGGGCTGATATTTATTATGCTCTATATGTTACTAGATAATATATTGGTGTAAATAAGATTTTAGAAGAATCTTCTACAAGCAAATAAAAGATTTTTCCAGAAAAAAAAAATCCTTTTTATCAGCAAATTCATGTAACTGCAGATACTTAAGGCCTTCCATTAGGTGATGGTTTATGCCCTTATTTGAAATGCCACAAATTCCTGAAAGTATATATATCTATAGTGGGATTATAATTTGATATTGTTTATATTTTCCTTTCCTCTAATTATTCTAGATTTATGAGGTATTCTAGCATTTGTGATTTGTACACTGCCTTTAACACAAATAGTTTTTCTAAAGTTAAGATAATTCATTAATTTTCAGGGAGCTTAAACCTTCATTTTATAATAATTTTATAATATCAAGTATTAACTGTCTATATGTCCCATAATATATCTCAACACTAAACGAATAAAGTTGTCAAGCTGATTCACTTTTAATTAATATGGTCTGAATTAAATGTAACTTGTTGAAACTTCATTCCTTCCCCTGATGACCTGGCCTAACTATTATTTTTGAGTAGTATTCCTTCCACTTCTCCCATGATTATACCTACCTTTTCTACTTCTTTAGCATCTGAAACTGTCTTTATAATAATTTGTTTAACAAATGCTCACCTTTCCAGGACAATTATGTTTCATTAGCCTTCTCAAGAGACACTCCAAAGAGCTCCCTAATCTAATAGAAATATACATTTCTAGTTTCTTTTCTTTTCATCACCAACATTCTTTCCTCCTTTCCTGATGATGTTAAATGCTATTTATAATTTTCATTCCCCTTGAAAAAAATTAACTTCTCCTTTAATTGTTCTTTCTTTCAGTTAAAATAACAAGACATGTTAGCAGTGCTCTGTATGAATTGCTTTGACAGTGTATGACTTACTGCATTGATTTTTTCCATGATTATTCAGGTAGTTAGTGACTTCTGAATTCTCTCTGGCATCTCTGATAAGCCTCTTACAGAACACAATGTTTTTCTTTTCTTGATTCGAGACATAATTAGGACCTATTGTTTATTTGTCTGGTCAAATTAACTTTAAGTTTAATTGAGGAAACATGCTAGTTATAATTTTGACATAGCCTTAAAGTAAAATATAAAGTATTTGCTGACAATGTTTAGTTTTGTCATTTAAGTAAAACATTCCCTATAGTAAAGTTTGTAAAGCACCACCTTTACTGCTGCTGATTTAGATAAGACTCAATTTTTGTCATAGGTGTAATCCTCCCTGCAGGCAGGGACTAAGCAATTCCACTATTCATGTATGGTCTTTTCAGGCCATTAAAATATTATTTAGTGCGATGAAGTATTAATTTAGCCTAAAAATGTTAATGCAGATTCCAAAAGTTCCATTGAATAACATTTGTACTGGATTGAGCAAATTTCACTAGCTATCTAAAAGAAAACAAACCTAAGTGAAATAATGTATATTTACTAATACCCAATTTTTTTCCTCTAAAATCCTATCCTCAGGCTAAATCTATGAAATAGTACTTAAAATCTTTCAAAATGTATGTCATGGTTCTTACTTGTTAAATCAATTCAAATTGATTTTGAAGTGAGCTAAGAGTACATAGATTAAAAACAAGTTGAAGGTCATAGAAAAGATCATGCAACTGTCATTTATTAATATTAATGAAACATTCCCCAAAATAATAACCATAGGCTCATACTTGGTTCAATATCTATATTATAAATCTGGAGAGTGAAAAGCTATAACGTCATAAAGAAGTGATTAAACTCTAAGTTGTGGAAATAATCAGTGATGTTCAAATCAAAGTACTTGAAGAGTCCAAAAAACATAGAAAAAAATAATGAAATTTGAAATCTGATTTTTTTTGTGTATTATCTTCTAATGTATTACTTTGTAGTGAAAGAAGCAGAAAGGCCTGGTTCAGCTAGGAGATCAGCTTCTAATTAGTTAGATTACCTTGAATAATAAGGATTAAATAATGATCTGTTAATAGTAATAATGATAATTAAAAACAATAGTTAATAGTTATTGAGTGCTTTTTGCTGGTCAGACATTGTATTAATGGTGTCCATGCATTATCCCATAATCCTCTTAACAACCTACTTATAATAGTATTATCATTTTATAGAAGAGGAAATCAAGTTATAGAAAGTTAAAAGTAACTTGCCTAAGTTCATACAGCTTGATAGCATTAGAATAAGAATTTAAATTCATATTGTATGACTCCAGGAACCATATTCCTAACTAACTTCTAGATCATGCCATCTTCTAGTTACAGTTACATAACTTCTCTAAATATCAATTTCTTTACCTATAAGTAGAAATTGTAAATTCAAATGTGTAGGCCTGCTGTGAGGTTCAGTTCTCAATGAAAACATTATTTAAAGAATGCCTATTCTGCACTGGAGATAACAGCACTATGTTATACTATATAACTGGTTTCGTGCGTGAAAGACAATTTTTCCACAGATGGGGTGGGGAGGGCATGGTCCAGGCAGTAATGCAAGCAATGGGGTGGGGGATGGTTCAGGTGGTGGTGAGAGTGATGGGGAATGATGAGGAGCAACAGACGAAGCTTCACCCGTTTGCCCGCTGCTCACCTCCTGCTGTGGGCAGGGGTTGGGGACCCCTGCTATATACTATGCCTGGGGATGACAGTACTCCTTACTATTATGGCATTTGTGGTATACCGTGCAGTAATGATAAGCAAGCAGGTAATTAAGATAAAATGTGATAAATCATTCTTCATCCCCATATCAAACTATCAGCAATTTTGTTTGCCTCTACTTATCCACATACTAAGTCTAATCACCTATCATCTCTGTTGCTAAAATCCTAGGTCAAGGCAAAATCAATGTATCCTCCTTGGTACATAAAAAGACTTTTAACCAGCTTACTTTCTTCCCAGGCTCTTAGAAACAGGACACACTGATATAGAAATGATTGGAAGGGGCAGCTAGCCCAGGGTTGGAGGGTCAGGTCCCAAAGAAAGGAGAGTCTACAGTGACACCCACTGCCTGTATAAAATTTAACTATGACAAAGAGTCCAGGATGGAGACTCTTTCAGGAAAGGTGAACCTTAACTTAAGGAGAAAGAAAATATAGCATCTTAGTAAAACTAAAGAATTTCAGTTTGTTGGAAGAAAAGAACATCATATGAGATACCCCTGAAATGAGAGAGACTGTCAGATCATACAGAGTCTTATAGAACATATTGAGGATTTTGTAAATTATCTTTAAAGTTATAAAATTTTATTTAAAAGTTTAAAGCAAGAAGAACTGTGGTAAATGTGAAATATTTTATTTTCTTAATAACAATCTTCATAATATTTGTGGTATTTAGATTATTTGCATTTCATGTGATTTTTAATATTGTTAGGTTTAAATCTGCCTTGTACTATTTGTTTTTGATTTTCCCAATCTTAGCTTCATTCCCTTTATTCTTACCAAGAATTTAGCTATACTACTCTGGGCTCCACATCCATTTTATCTGCTTGGAGACCTTAAATTGACATTAGCCCTTCATGCAAGCACATGACATGGATAACAGCCCACTGAGTCACAAGTAAATGTAAGTTCCTGATCTGACCACTCCATTGGCCCTTGAGGTTAAACAGGCTTTTCCACATCTCAGGACTTTCCCCTTCACGTTCCTTATCTAAGGAACTAAACAGAACCCTGATTTTTGCTTTGAATTGGCAGATCTGGCTTTAACCTTGGAACCCCAAAGCATTCTACACACATACCCTAATAAAGTCATGTGCCCCATGTCCTGCTGCAAACTATGCCTGCACCCTGCCTTGACCTCCCGTGTGGCCCTTCGAGGCATGCTGTGCATTTTCTGTAAGAGCTGTGGATAATAAACTTCTACATTTTAGTTTTCCTGTGGTCTTTGGTTGAACTGAGGCCCATCATCCTAGGCTCTACTTAACATCACAAAGTCACAACAGTCCTTTTTTTCTGCCTTCTTGTAGACTACTTTAATCATTTTATGAATCCATTTTACCTACTTTGTTGACTTATTATCTATAACTCATTGTTCAGTTATTTTATCGTTGCTTTATGTTTATAGTATACATCTTTATCTTATCACAGTCTACCTTCAAGTGTTGTAGCACTTTCCCATCTCTCCCCTCCTGGATTTGTGCTCTATTGTTGTTACCTCTTTTACTTTTATATATCTTTTAAATTCCACAAAACAGTATTATTATTATTTTTAAACAGTCATTTATCTTTAAAATAAGGTTTAGGTCACAGGAAAACATCAAATATATTTGCCCACATAACTTGCATTTCTAGGTGCTCTTTGTTCCTTATTTCCATGTGGTTGTTTTTTTTCCCTCTGATCTAAAGAAAATGCCTTTCATGTTATGCTGGTCTGCTTGTGATGTCTGAAAAGTTTTATTTCACATCTTTTTTTGAAAGATATACTTACCAGGTAGATGATTCTAGGTTGACAGCATTTTCTTTCAGTACCTTAAAAATGCTAGTCCATTGTCGTCTCACTTACATATTTTCTATGAGAAATAAACCATCCTTATCTTTGTTTCTGTACATAACATGTATTATGTTAAATACGTAATTAATTTAAAGAAGATGCCTTTTCCTCTGGCTGCTTTAAAGATTTTCTATCACTAGTTTTGAGAAATTTGATTATGTTGTGCCTTGGAGTATTTTTTTTTCTTTTTGATGTCTCTTGTGTTTGAGATCTTTTGAGATTCTTGAATTATGGGTTTCTAATTTTCATCAATTCTGGAACAATTTTGGAAAAATTTTATCCACCATTTCTTGAAAAATTTTTGATCCCTCTTTCCTCCTCTCTGAAATCTCCTAACCTTTGGAGATTCCAATTGCATGTATATGAGGCCACTTGAAGTTTTCACAGCTCACTTGAACTCCTCACTATTTTATTCTCTTTTGCTGTCTGGGTTTTATTTTGGATAGTTCCTACTGTTACGTCTCAGAGTTTGCTAACCCTTTTTCTGCAATGTCTAATCTGCTGTTAATTCCATTCCATGTATTTTTCATCTCACACTGTAGTTTTCATCTTTAGCAGTTCAGTTTGGTTCCTTTTAAATGTGGAGATATATATATATATATATATATTTCATGTCTCTACTTAACTTTTTGAACATACGAAATGCAGTTTTTGTTGTTATTGTTGTTGTTGTTGTTGTTTCACGCAGGAGGGTAATTTAAGTCCCTGTTACTTCATCTTGTCCAGAGTCAGAAGTTCCTTCCTCTTGGTTTTAGCCAGGTACATAGCTATAGCTAAAGACTACAAATCTATCTGCCCTTATAGCCTTGTGTGACCATATGAATAATGCCTGACTGATGGGATAAACGCAGAAGTAATATGTCACATTCTGAGCCCTGCCCCTTTGAGAGATGCACCTGGACTCCCCCATCCTTTCCTCCAGCTGGCTGATTGTTAATAATGAGAACAAGAAATGACACCTGGAGGTTGAAGAGCAGAGCTTCTTAGTCTCAAACCTGAGAGAGAGAAAATATCATGTTTTGATAAAGCCACTGAATCCTTGAGTCTTATTTTTACAACAGAATAGTCTACATTCTAAATAAGAGAAAAAAAGATATTTTGAGGGAAAGCTATAAATTCAATCTGGGGATTGTTGAGTTTAAAGCCTCTATGGAGGTGCATATAAAAGTGGGGAAGCTTCTGAAGCCCAAGACAGAGTTCTAGGTGAAGATGTGGACTTGAGAAAAATCAACATGCAACTAGAAAATGAAATTACAATGTGTGGTTGTACGAGCAAAATGCATGACTCAGTGCACAGTGGTAAGAGAAGAAAGCCTGGGATAGAAATCTAAGATAGTAGTTCTCAAACTTGGCTGCACTTTGGAATCAACTAGAGAGTTTAAGGAAAATATATTGAATCCTGAGTCTTTCCTCCAGATATATATTTTTAATCACTGTAGGGTATGACCTGGGCATGATGATATCTAAAACTGCATAGGTGATTCAAATATGCAGCAAAAATTGATAACTAATGCTCTAAAATATATTAAAACTTAAGGAAAAATAGAAGATATGCTTACAAAGGAGACTTAGAAGGAATAGGACATATGATGAAGGAAGTCTAGGAGCTGAGGGTATTTTGATCCAATTTTGCATAAAATAGGCCCCAACAAATAAATGCCTGTGTTCTGATTCTGAGTTTCACATATTACAAAAAAGAACTGGGTTTGAGAATCGTTTAATTGAGTAACCTAAAGCAGTTACCTCAGAACCTCAATACAATCATCTGTAAAATGTGGGTAATAACACATTCCACTTCACCTCATCACTCTCAGTATAATAAGATATTTGACAGAAACTTGCAAACAATAATGTTATACCATTCCCAAGTGATGTATTTAAAGTCAAATTACACTTCATTTCTGACTTCCTACATTTCTACTTTCATCGGAAAATTAGGCCTATGTTTAAGAAAAGTGACTCAGGAAGGGGAAATTCAGGGTGAATATAACTGACAGATAATTATTTGATTTTCCTTTTCTTCCTAGTGGGATAACTTCATCACCATTAAAAATGCTATAGCTGTTAATCATGTTTCTGATGAAATTGGCAGTTTGTAGCAAGGGAAGTTAGTCTTCACAGAAGCAGTAGGTTCCTCTCTCATCATTAAACTTGCAACCAAAAACTCAGAAAATTTTATCAAGTAATGGATAAAGAACCATCATGGTTCATGCCTAGAAGATACTGGATACTGGTAAGAGTATATATGATTGCTATTCCTTCCAGAGAGATTGCCAGGTTCAGTCTTGGAGTGGAAGCATTAGAAAACACACTTATTGAACCTCTTTAAAGTTCAGATTGACAAAAAAGGAAAAAGAGAAAATATATACCATAGGGAATAACCCTGCCCGGAGAAAAGATTAAAAGGGCGACTTAGGTTATTTGCAACTCTAATTTCTGTGACTCCATTGGAATTGGGGGTAATAAAGGGATCTTGGCTTTTCTAATTAGAATACTTACAGAGAACAAGCAATTACATCCCAAGTGAATCAATAAAAGGCTAACAGTTTAAAGGCAGTAAAATTGGGACATGTATCACAATCTAAATATTAGATACCAAAGAAGAGAAGGTAATGCAGCTATATAGACATATTTGGAGATTCCATGCCTTCATCTTCCAAGCTACGCTTAAAACAAATCCTGACCAGAAGTTAGAAAAACTCACACCAAGATAGACTTGCATCATCCTAAGGCTTATACGGTAAAAGATATCACATTTTTATAGGTTGAGAAAAAAGCTTCAATTTAAAGAAAACGTGGTTGCATAAGAGATAGGAGACCTAAAACTCAGGTATTAAAATAGGAAAATATTTAGTCACTTATAAAGTATGATTCTATCTTATATCATTTTAATATAATAATCTTGTGAGGTGTTTTGTTATTGGAATGCCTATTTTAATAGATTTATTTCTTTGTTCACCACTTCGTCAATAATGTTTTATTAGGTGTCTCTGCAATAAACACTTGTGGGATATGTGAAGATTAACTAGCTCTGGTTCTACCTTTCAAGAACTTGCATTCTTATAGGATAGAAACAAAAATGTATAATATTAAATGTATTTAATATTAAAATATTATAAACAAAAATGTATAATATAAATGTATTTAATATTAAAATATTATAAACAAAAATGTATAATATTAAATGTATTTATATTAAAATATTATAAATAAAAATGTATTTAATTTTAATATTAAATACAAAAATACATTATACAAAAATACAAGAATACATTAAATACAAAATAGAAATTGATGTAGATCACACAATACATGAGTAAAATTATATGTGGGCGATAATATTTACAAACCATATATCTAACAAAGAATTCATTCATATCTAGAATGCATAAAGAACTCTCAAACTCAGCAGTAAAAACCAAACAGTCCATTTAGAAATTGGTCAAAAGTCATGAACAGATATTTCAATGAAGAGGATGTACAAATGGTAAATAAGCACAAGAGAAAGATGGTCAGCATTATTAGCCATTAGGGAAACACAAATTAAAATCAGTTTGTTATATTATGGCATACCTATCAGAATGGCTTAAAATAAAATAGCAGTAATACCAAATGCTCGTGAAGATGCAGAACAACTAGATCATTCATACATTGTTGGTTAGAAAATAAAATGGTACAGCCTTCTGGGAAGCAGTTTTTCAGTATCATACAACACTAATCATGTACTTATCATAAGACCTAGGAATCACACTCTTGTACATCTATCCCAGAGAGAGAAAAATGTATGTTCACACAAAAGCCAATACATAAATATTCATACCAGGTTATCTGTAATATTTCCAAACTGGAAACAAACTGATATCCCTCAATCCACAAATGGTTAAACAAATGGTAATAAATCCATGTCATGGAGTGTACCACTCAGCAATAAAAAAGAGTTGAACTACTGATACACATAACAACTAGGAGTGATCTCAGAGAATTTAAGCTGAGTGGGAAAAGTCAATGTCAAAAAGTTATATACAGTATGTTTCCATCTATATAATATTCATTAAAGAATAAAATTATTGTTCTTAGATGGTGAATAGATTAGTGTTTGCCAGGCTTTAGCAATGGGTAGTGGGGAAACAGTGTGGGATATAAAGGGGAACCTTATGGTTGCTGATGGAACAGTGCTGTATTTTGATTGTGGTGATGGTTACATAAATCTGCACATGTGATAAAGTTGTGTAGTACTTTACACCCATCTATACAACAAACGAGTGAGTGTAAAACTGGTGAAATCTGAATAAGCTCTGTGGATTATACCAAATTTCTGTTTTTATATTGTACTATAGTTTTGCAGGATGTTACCATTTGGTGTAAAACTGGATAAGGGGAACATGGGACTTCCCACTATGGTTTTGTTTCATTTGTTTTTTGGGGTTTTTTGTTGTTGTTGTTTTTTGTTTTCTATTTCCTGTGAATCTCTAATTATTTCAAAATAAAAAATAATAAATGATATGGGTATTCAAAGTGAAGAAACAAGAGATAATTTCATGAAAAAATATGGAAAGGAGCCTTAAGAATAGGAAGGATTTGCCTTGTTCAAAGTTTAGAGGGCACCATATTTAAGACAGAGGGACCTTATTAAAGAACGTACGTACATGTGTTTAAAACACAGAGGTTACATGGAGTAGTTCTGTGGGAACAAATTTAGTGTCAATGAAGACAGATAAGTTTTGGAACCTAGGTCAGGCTTAGACATTATAGAATGCTTCAAATGTTAGGATAAGGAGTCTGATATCAATGAGTTTCAAGCTTATAGTCATGGAAGGTTTGTGAGATAATAAGTAAAATGATTAAAGCTAATCATTAAGAATTGTGTGAAGGCTATCTCAATAGCACAGATGACAGATAATGAGGTTATATTGAATCAGGATAAATTTGGTAAAAGTGAAATCTATCATTTATAAGAATTGATTGTAGGGTGGATAAAAAAAAGAGAGTGAGCTTGTGACTCTAGAGAAACGTCTGTAAACAGATGAGGGTGTTCATGGGCATAAAGGCTTCTTTGCACTGGAAATACAGTTTGCATTTGGTCTCCCAGAAATAGTTTCTCGAGGTTCATATCATTTCTCCTTTTTGGGGGTGAATCAACATGTAGAAATATATATCAGTATGATCTGATTGAATTAAAGTATCATTTCATAGGAGAAAAGACGAAAATGAAGTAAAGAACAATTGCATTTCTTTAAGCCTATGCTCTGTAAATGTATAACAGAGCAGTGACTATTTCATTCACTTTATATCAGGCTGTATTCTACTAGAAAGTGTATATAGAATGTCTTTGTTAATGTCTTAGTTAATTTATAAAATTTTAATAAGTATATATATATTGTCATATTTAAAGATTAATTTGACTGCCTTTGAAATCAATCTGAAAACCATCAAAATGTGTATTCTAAAGGCCATTTATGTACTTTTGTTGGGGGTAGCAGGAGAGGAATGGTGCAGTTTTTGAGAAACGAAGATTAATATCCTATTCATCTTTAGGTTTTTTTAGATAACACACTCTACTTTCAAAATATTATATAAAATAAAATGCTTGTAAACTACTTTGAAGAGTGTTATAACTTCCTCTACAGATCTTAAACAGTTTCTCTTTATTGCAAATTAATATTGGATGTAACCACAATTTTTTACATACCTTTTACCTTTATTATATTTAGAATAATTTGTTCCCTTTCCCCAAATATTGAGGTCTACATGCTGGCATCTGCAGATCACTGAACATAATCTATATGTTATTGCCCAAAACAGCTACTTGAGAAGAAATTGTAAAAATCAAAGCAAAACATAATCCTTTTTCACAATTGAAAGTACAGGTTTAAATAAATGAAAACACTTCATGGAATCAATGCTATCTATGAAGTATATAGATAAAGGTCTTGTATATTTCTTTTTTCGTGGATAACCTACCAGTTCTCAGCATTCACACTACAGGTAAACAACTGTGGGTCAGAAAAATCACATATACAGTTGTCCAGAATGTTGAGTAAATCTTACTCCCTAGTTCATGACATATCATCATAGTCTGCATAAGTTCCTTCTCTTACTTTTTAAATGATTTATTTTGATTTATTCCCATATCTCTCTCCCATTTCCCTCCCTCTGTAGACAACCATTCTGATATAGCTAATGTACATCCTTTGGTCCGTTTATGTTCTTATAAAGTGTGTATGTTGTTTTTGATGTATTTTAGTTTATGTAACAACATATTGTAAATTTTGTTCTGTGCTTTCTTTTCTTAGTGCTGTGTTTAAGATCTGTCTTATTCACTATGAATATCTTGTCTCTTACATCTATAGACTGTAGCATGGTGTGCATGTACCACATCTTGTATGTACAATATCCCAAAAAAGGGATGAGGCTAATATCTCTCTCCCTGCTACTGACAGATAAGTGAACATCCTTATACGTGTTTCCTTATGGACTATGTCTGTCCAGGAGAAGAACTGCTAGATCAGAGCATGTGTATGTTTAATTTAACTAAGAGCTGCTGGTTTCCTCTCACAAGCAAGTGTACCAATCTTTCATCCAACCAGCAGGACTCTGGGTTCCATATCCACATAGCCCCTTGAATATTGACATTATTCAGCATTCAGTTCTTGACCAGTCTGGTATATAGTGATATTTAAATTGTTGCTTTATTTATTTATTATGTCTCTAACCCATAATTTATTTGAAAATCTCTATATCTTGTTCTACTTTAAGGTTTCTTCTCTGTAAATTGCCTATTCATATGTATTGCCATCTTCCATTCCATTTTGTCAGTTTTTGTATTTTTCTTCTTGATTTGTGGGAATTACTGCTTTCTTTTTTCCCTTGTCAACCCTCTAGGAACATGCTTCACAAATTGTACTATATAGACAATCTATATCAGAGTCAATTTAGGGCTTTATTAAAACTTTGATTTCTGGTCGCCACACCCAGGAATCTATATTTTAATAAATTCACTTGGTGTTTCTTATGCAAAATAAATCATGAGATGCAGTGATTTTGTTTTTTCCAAAACAACAACTTTATGGCTATGAGACAGTAAGAGAAATGAAACTAAGAAACAGTGCAAGATGTTAAGATGTACAAAAATTAAGCTAATGTGTAATCTAAGTCAATGAATGAATTAGCATTCCCATAAGCTTGAGAAACTATTTTTTCCTCATATATTGTAATAGATACATAATATCAAAATATCCATAAATTCTGACAAAATTTTAAAACATTAGATACGTAAAGTGAGGTTAAGGTTATTTTTTTCTTATTAATTTGCATTTAGAAAGTATGTTTGTATATTAGAGACTTTATAAATATCTAGAGTTGATATTTATAGAAACCTGAAATTAAAATTGCATATTCTTTCAATACAGGATAGAAAGATGTAATAGAGTTTGTAGGATATATATATATATTATATTATATATATTATATATACATATATATATATGTTTCCATTTGATAATGAAGATTCATAACAGCAAGGGAAATTTTTGGCAAAGGTGCTTTGAAACAACCAGCCCTAATATATCCAATGATTTTAAACTTATAACTTAGCTATTAAATATTTTAATAAAAACATTATGTTAATGTTACAAAAATCATACTTTTCTCCCTTAAAGATATAAGCTATGATTATAAGAATTTGAATTTTCCCTTCTCATCCTGTGGGGCAAATCATCTCAATAATATATATCAGACACATGATTTGCAAATATTTTCTCCCATTCAATAGGTTACTTCATTTTGTTTTGTTTTTTTTTTAATTTTTGAATTTTATTTATTTTTTTATACAGCAGGTTCTTATTGGTCATCCATTTTATACACATCAGTGTATACATGTCAATCCCAATCGCCCAATTCAGCACACCACCATCCCCACCCCTCCATGGCTTTCCTCCCTTGGTGTCCTGTAGAGAACGTTCTCAACATCTGTGTCTCAACTTCTGCCCTGCAAACCGGTTCATCGGTACCATTTTTCTAGATTCCACATACATGTGTTAATATATGATATTTGTTTTTCTCTTTCTGACTTACTTCACTCTGTATGACAGTCTCTAGATCCATCCATGTCTCAACAAATGACTCAATTTCATTCCTTCTTATGGCTGAGTAATATTCCATTGTATATATGTACCTCAACTTCTTTAACCATTCGTCTGTCGATGGGCATTTAGGTTGCTTCCATGACCTGGCTATGGTAAATAGTGCTGCAATGAACATTGGGGTGCCTGTGTCTTTTTGAACAATGGTTTTCTCTGGGTATATGCCCAGTAGTGGGATTGCTGGATTGTATGATAATTCTATTTTTAGTTTTTTAAGGAACCTCCATACTGTTCTCCATAGTGGCTATATCAATTTACATTCCCACCAACAGTGCAAGAGGGTTCCCTTTTCTCCACACCCTCTCCAGCATTTGTTGTTTGTAGATTTTCTGATGATGCCCATTCTAACTGGTGTGAGGTGATACCTCATTGTAGTTTTAATTTGCATTTCTCTAATAATTAGTGATGTTGAGCAGCTTTTCATGTGCTTCATGGCCATCTGTATGTCTTCTTTGGAGAAATATCTATTTAGGTCTTCTGCCCATTTTTGGATTGGGTTGTTTGTTTCTTTAATATTGAGCTGCATGAGCTGTTTATATATTTTGGAGATTAATCCTTTGTCTGTTGATTCGTTTTCAGATATTTTCTCCCATTCTGAGGGTTGTCTTTTTGTCTTGTTTATGGTTTCCTTTGCTGTGCAAAAGCTTTTAAGTTTCACTAGGTCCCATTTGTTTATTTTTGTTTTTATTTCCATTACTCTAGGAGGTGGATCAAAAAAGATCTTGCTGTGATTTATGTCAAAGAGTGTTCTTCTGACATTTTCCCCTAAGAGTTTTATAGTGTCTAGTCTTCCATTTAGGTCTCAAATACATTTTGAGTTTATTTTTGTGTATGGTGTTAGGGAGTGTTCTAAATTCATTCTTTTACATGTAGCTGTCCAGTTTTCCCAGCACCACTTATTGAAGAGACTGTCTTTTCTACACTGTATATCTCTGCCTCGTTTGTCATAGATTATTTGACCATAGGTGCGTGGGTTTATCTCTGGGCTTTCTATCCTGTTTCATTGATCTATGTTTCCATTTTTGTGAGAGTACCATATTATCTTGATTACTGTAGCTTTGTAGTATAGTCTGAAGTCAGGGAGTCTGATTCTTCCAGCTCCATTTTTTCCCCTCAAGACTCCTTTGGCTATTCGGGGTCTTTTGTGTCTCCCTACAAATTTTAAGATTTTTTGTTCTAGTTCCGTAAAAAATGCCATCGGTAATTTGATAGGGATTGCATTGAAGCTGTAGATTGCTTTGGGTAGTACAGTCATTTTCACAATGTTGATTCTTCCTCTCCAAGAACATGGTATATCTCTCCATCTGTTGGTATCATCTTTAATTTCTTTCATCAGTGTCTTATAGGTCTTTTGCATACAGGTCTTTTGTGTCTTATAGGTCTTTTGCATACAGGTCTTTTGTTTCCCTAGGTAGGTTTATTCCTAGGTATTCTATTCTTTTTGTTGCAATGGTAAATGGGAATGTTTCCATAATTTCTCTTTCAGGTTTTCCATCATTAGTGTTAGGAATGCAAGAGATTTCTGTACATTAATTTTATATCCTGCAACTTTACCAAATTCATTGATTAGCTCTAGTAGTTTTCTGGTGGCATTTTTAGGATTCTCTATGTATAGTATCATGTCATCTGCAAACAGTGACAGTTTTACTTCTTCTTTTCCAATTTGTATTCCTTTTATTTCTTTTTCTTCTCTGATTGCCATGGCTAGGACTTCCAAACTATGTTGAATAATAGTGGTGGAAGTGGACATCCTTGTCTTGTTCCTGATCTTAGAGGAAATGCTTTCAGGTTTTCACCATTGAGAATGATGTTTGCTGTGGGTTTGTCGTATATGGCCTTTATTATGTTGAGGTAGGTTCCCTCTATGCCCACTTTCTGGAGAGTTTTTATCATAAATGGGTGTTGAATTTTGTCAAAAGCTTTTTCTGCACCTATTGAGATGATCATATGGTTTTTATTCTTCAGTTTGTTAATATGATGTATCACACTGATTGATTTACGTATATTGAAGAATCCTTGCATCCCTGGGATAAATCCCACTTGATCATGGTGTATGATCCTTTTAAAGTGTTGTTGGATTCTGTTTGCTAGTGTTTTGTTGAGGATTTTTGCATCTATGTTCATCAGTGATATTGGTCTGTAATTTTCTTTTTTTGTAGTATCTTTGTCTGGTTTTGGTATCAGGGTGATGGTGGCCTCATAGAATGAGTGTGGGAGTGTTCCTTCCTCTGCAACTTTTTGGAAGAGTTTGTGAAGGATAAGTGTTAGCTCTTCTCAAAATGTTTGATAGAATTCACCTGTGAAGCCATCTGGTCCTGGACTTTTGTTTGTTGGAAGATTTTTAATCACAGTTTCAATTTCATTACTTGTGATTGGTCTGTTCATATTTTCTATTTCTTCCTGGTTCAGTCTTGGAAGGTTACACTTTTCTAAGAATTTGTCCATTTCTTCCAGGTTGTCCATTTTATTGGCATGGAGTTGCTTATAGTAGTCTCTTAGGATGCTTTGTATTTCTGCAGTGTCTGTTGTAACTTCTTTTTCATTTCTAATTTTATTGATTTGAGTCTCCTTTCCCTCTTTTTCTTGATGAGTCTGGCTAATGGTTTATCAATTTTGTTTACCTTCTCAAAGAACCAGCTTTTATTTCTATTGATATTTGCTATTGTTTTCTTTGTTTCTATTTCATTTATTTCTGCCCTGATCTTTATGATTTCTTTCCTTCTGCTGATTTTGGGTTTTTTTTTTTTTTTTTTTTGTTCTTCTTTCTCAGTTCCTTTAGGTGTAAGGTTAGATTTTTTTATTTGAGACTTTTCTTGTTTCTTGAGGTAGGCTTGTATAGCTATAAACCTCCCTCTTCAAACTGCTTTTGCTGCATCCCTTAGGTTTTGGATCCTTGTGTTTTCATTGTCATTTGTCTCTAGGTATTTTTTTTATTACCTCTTTGCTATCTTCAGTGATCTCTTGGTTATTTAATAACTTACTGTTTAACTTCCATGTGTTTGTGCTTTTTACATTTTTTTCCCTGTAATTCATTTCTAATCTCATAGCGTTGTGGTCAGAAAAGCTGCTTGATATGATTTCAATTTTCTTAAATTTACTGAGGCTTGATTTGTGACCCAAGATGCGATCTATCCTGGAAAATGTTCCATGCGCACTTGAGAAGAAAGTGTAATCTGCTATTTTGGGATGGAATGTCCTATAAATATCAATTAAATCTACCTGGTCTATTGTGTCATTTAAAGCTTCTGTTTCCTTATTTATTTTCATTTTGGATGATCTGTCCATTGGTGTAAGTGAGGTGTTAAAGATCCCCACTATTACTGTGTTACTGTCGATTTCCTCTTTTATAGCTGTTATTAGCAGTTGCCTTATGTATTGAGGTGGTCCTATGTTGTGTGCATATATATTTATAATTGTTATATCTTCTTCTTGGATTGATCCCTTGATCATTATGTAGTGTCCTTCCTTGTCTCTTGTAACATTCTTTATTTTAAAGTCTATTTTATCTGATATGAGTATAGCTACACCAGCTTTCTTTTGATTTCCATTTGCCTGGAATATCTTTTTCCATCACCTCACTTTCAGTCTGTATGTATCCCTAGGTCTGAAGTGGGTCTCTTGTAGACAGCATATATATGGGTCTTGTTTTTGTATCCAGTCAGGAAGCCTGTGTCTTTTGTGTCTTTTAATCGATTCACGTTTAAGGTAATTATCGATATGTATGTCCCTGTGACCATTTTCTTAATTGTTTTGGCTTTGTTTTTGTAGGTCCTTTTCTTCTCTTGTGTTTCCCACTTAGAGAAGTTCCTTTAGCATTTGTTGTAGAGCTGGTTTGGTGGTGCTGAATTCTCTTAGTTTTTGCTTGTCTGTAAAGCTTTTGATTTCTCCTTCGAATCTGAATGAGATCTTTGCCAGGTAGAGTAATCTTGGTTGTAGGTTCTTCCCTTTCATCACTTTAAGTGTATCGTGCCACTCCCTTCTGGCTTGTAGAGTTTCTGCTGAGAAATCAGCTGTTAACCTTATGAGAGTTCCCTTGTATGTTATTTTTCCCTTGCTGCTTTCAATACTTTTTCTTTGTCTTTAATTTTTGCCAGTTTGATTACTGTGTGTCTCAGCATGTTTCTCCTTGGGTTTATCCTGTATGGGACTCGCTGTGCTTCCTGGACTTGGGTGGCTATTTCCTTTCCCATGTTAGGGAAGTTTTCGACTATAATCTCTTCAAATATTTTCTTGGGTTCTTTCTCTTCTCCTTCTGGGACCCCCTATAATATGAATGTTGTTGCGTTTAATGTTGTCCCAGCAGTCTCTTAGGCTGTCTTCATTTCTTTTCATTCATTTTTCTTTATTCTGTTCCACAGCCGTGAATTCCACCATTCTGTCTTCCAGGTCACTTATCCTTTCTTCTGCCTCAGTTATTCTGCTATTTATTCCTTTTAGTGTGTTTTTCATGTCAGTTATTGTATTGTTCATCTCTGTTTGTTTGTTCTTTAATTCTTCTAGGTCTTTGTTAAACATCTCTTGCATCTTCTCGATCTTTTCCTCAATTCTTTTTCCGAGGTCCTGGATCATCTTCACTATGATTATTCTAAATTCTTTTTCTGGAAGGTTGCCTATCTCCACTTCACTTAGCTGTTTTTCTGGGGTTTTATCTTGTTCTTTCATCTGATACATAGCCCTCTGCCTTTTCATCTTGTTTATCTTTCTGTGAATGTGGGTTTTGTTCCTTGGGCTGCAGGATTGTAGTTCTTCTTGCTTCTCTTCATTTTGCTGATGGTTTCCTTTGCTGTGCAGAAACCTTTTTAGTATGATATTTTCCCACTTATTTATTTTTGCTTTGTTTCTTTTGCTTTTTCTGTCAAATTAAAAATAATTGTTGCCAAGACCTATGTCAAGGAGGTTATCACCTGTTTTCTTCTAACAGTTTTCTGGTTTAAAGTCTTACATTCAAGTCTTTAAAACATTATAAGTTAATTTTTGTGTATAGTGTAAGGTGGTCTAGTTTTATTCTTTTGCATGTGACTGTCCAGTTTTCCCAACAGAATTTTTGAAAAAACTGTCCTTTCCCCACTAAATTGTCTTGGCTCCTTTGTTGTTAATTAATTAGCCATATATGCATTGATTTATTTCTGGGCCCTCAATTCTCGTCCATCAATGTACATGTCTGTTTTTTTTTGGAGTATAGTTTGCAAAAAGGGAGCATGATGCCTCCAGCTTTGTTCTTCTTTCTCAAGACTGCTTTGGCTTTTTTTTTTTTTTATGATTCCATACAAATTTTTTAGGATTATTCATTCTATTTCTTTGAAAAGTACCACTGGAATTTTGATAGAGATTGTACTGAATTTGTAGATTGCTTTAGATAGTAAGACATTTTAATAATATTAATTCTTCTAATCAGTGAGCTTGGAACATCTTTCCATTTGTGTCATCTTCATATTCTTTGACTAATATCTTGCAGTTTTAAGTATAGATGTTTTTCACCTCCTTGATTAAATTTACTCCTAGGTATTTTATTCTTTTGATAGAATTGTAAATGGGATTGTTTTCTTTATGTCTCCTTTTGATAGTTCATTATTAGTGTACAGAAACACAACAGAGTTTTGTGTATTGATTTTGTATCTCACAACCTTACTGAATTCATTTATTAATTCTAACAGTTTTTTTTTTTGAAGGATTCTTTAGGGTACTCTCTATATAATATCATATCATCTGCAAATAGTGACAGTTTTACTCCTTTCTTTCCAATTGGATGCCTTTTATTTCTTTTTCTTGCCTAATTGCCCTGGCTAGGACTTCCAATACTATGTTGATTAAAAGTAGTGAAAGTGGACAAACTTATCTTGTTCCTAAGCTTAGAGGAAAGGCTTTCCACTTTTCACGTTTTGAGTATGATACTAGCTGAGGGCTTATTATATGTGACCTTTATTATGTTGAGGTATATTTCCTCTATACCCACTTTGTTGAGAGTTTTTATCATAAATTAATGTTGAATATTGTCAAATGCTCTTTCTGCATTTATTGAGATGATCATATAATTGTTATACTTCATTTTGGTAATGTATTTTATCACACTGATTTGCACATGTTGAGCCATCCTTGCATCCCTGGAATAAACACCACTTGATCATGGTGTATGATCCTTTGAATTTATTATTGAATTTGATTTTTTATATTTTGTTGAGAATTTTTATATTTATGTTCATCAGGGATATTGGTCTATAAATTTCTTTTCTTGTGGTGTCCTTGTCTGGTTTTGGTATCAAGGTAATGCTTGCCTCATAAAATGACTTTACAAGAGTTCTCTCCTCTTTTATTTTTGAGGAATTTGAGAATGATTATTATTGATTATTCTCTGAATGTTTGGTAGAACTCACCACTGAAGCCATTGAGTCCTGGACTTTTGTTTGTTGCGAGGTTTGTGATTGCTGGTTCAATCTCCTTACCAATAATCAGTCTATTCTTATTTTCTATTTCATCATGATTCAGTCTTGGTAGGTTGTGTGTTTCTAGGAGTTAATTTTTTTCTATGCTGTCCAGTTTGTTGGCATATAGTGTTTCATAGTAATCTCTTATGATTCTTTGCATTTCTGTGGTATCAGTTGTAACATTTCCTCTCTTATTTCTGAATTTATTTATTTGAGTTCTTTTTCTTTTTTTCTTGGTGAGTCTAGATAAAGGCTTGTCAATTTTTAAAATCTTTTCAAAGAACCAGCTCTTAGTTTTATTTATCTTCTATATTGTCATTTTAGTCTTTATTTTTCTTATTTCTGCTCTAATCTTTGTTATTTCCTTGCTTGCACAAAACTTTGATCAAACTTTTCAGTTTAACAATGTCATCTGTAAAAGCTGTGATAAATTGATTAAGTCCATGGATTTTTTTAAACATCATTGTGTGGACAAAAGTTTAAAATAATCTAGCCACATATTAAATGTTGGTATGTGAGACTGGGGTGTCAGGAACTTTACATTTCCCCTAGGAACGTAAAGAAGAAATGCGGTAAATACAATTTTTTCTTTCTTAATCCTTTTTGTGTCATAAATGTCTAGCACATTGTTTGCCAGGAATCTATTTTCTGCTAGAAAAATACGACTCTTTTCACCAAGGAAGTAAAATAACTCAATGTACTAAATTTTCTTAAATTTAATGGAAAAAAATAATGTAACATTTTACACTATTGCAAGAACACATATAGGAATGAAATGTAAAACAGGTACACCTGTTGTCATCTTGAACGTCAAAAATTCTCATAAACGCTTGTACTTAATACGTAAGAATGTCTGTGTTGACAAGATTTCCAGGTACTCTTTAAACTATGGAATTACTCCCTTTTTAAAAATTCAGTAGGAAGGTCAGAATGTTCATCAAGGCAAGTAGGAAAGTACATGCACAATTTCTCAGTCATTTTAATGGAAATTCTGTATTTAATTCCCCACGCTCTCATTAAGCACAACTCTAAAGAAGATGCTTTAATCTGTTTAATTGTTTATGAAGTTTGATATTTCTTCTATGAAAATGGCTTTGTTACTGAGTTGTTTTTATTCTTTCTGAAGTAGAGTATAGCCATTTTATTCTCATTTTAAGTAAATGCCTTTAAAAATACATCAAAAAGAAAATACCATTATAAAATAACATTAGAATTTTGAAAATGCAATAAACTGTTATATAGATGTTATTACCAAATGTAAGTATATATATGTATAAATTTCTATGTCTTTATATCCAAGTTTATATCTATATATATACATCGATATTAACATTTTCATCTTATTGCACACAAATTAATTAATGGGAGTTTAGCAGAAGAGAATATATTAAAAAAGGGAATTATCGGGCTTCCCTGGTGGCGCAGTGGTTGAGAGTCCACCTGCCGATGCAGAGGACACGTGAGCCATGGCTGCTGAGCCTGTGCATCCGGAGCCTGTGCTCCACAGCGGGAGAGGCCACAACAGTGAGAGGCCTGCATACTGCAAAAAAGAAAAGGGAATTATCCAGGACAGGCTTTAACAAAATTCCCCCAAACAAAAAGGTATGAATTTTCTGATTTAAAAGGCCATTGATTTCTAGTATAATGGTGGGAATAAAAAAAATGACAGTGCCACATTGGAAAGCAGAATGATAGCATCTTCTAAAATTAAACTGTCATCTACTCCTAGGTATTTATCTAAGAGAAATGGAAATATATGTGTACACAAAGATGTGTATGTAAAGTGCATGGCGACTTTATTCAAAATAAATATAAATCCGAAATACTGGAAACCACCCAAATGCACATCAACTTGTGAATGTATAAGGAAACTTGGTATATGCATATAATAATAGAATACTACTCAGCAACAGCAAGGAAAAAAACAACTGATAAAAAAGAACAACTTGGACAAATCTCAAAAACATGATTCTAAGTTAAATAAGCCAGACAAAAAAGCCTGTGTACTTATGTGAAATTCTAGGAAAGTCAAGACAATGGTAACAGAATGGAGTGATCAAAATGTTCTAATTCTTAATTGTGAGAGTTAGTTACATGATTTTATACATTTGCCAAATCTTGTATAATTATACACTTAAAATTGGAAAATTTTACTGAATATCTATTTTACCTCAAAGAAGTGACTGTGCACAAAGGCATACCATTGTGCAGTTTTGAAACTCTAGGGACAAAGAGAAAATGCTAAAGAGATTCTGGGAGGACAAATAAAAACAAATAAAATAATTAGGAGACATACACAGGATTGATTAAACAGCAATTTAGAATTACATGCAGCAATAGGATTCCTACATCAAATTTTGTAGCTAAACAATTTAACAGTAAAGAGAGTAAAATTGTTTCCTACTTGCAAAGGACAAAAACAAACAACAAATGAATATTTCCTATGTATCTTTTTCGAAAAGATTCTGGCTGATGTGCTGCAATAAAATGAGTAAACCAAGAAAATACTTAAATATTCAACTCAGGAAAGAAGGGATCAAATATCTGGAGATAGAGGATGGATTCCTCAAGATCATGACTAAGGAATTCCAGTCTTTAGTGTTGGGTAACAGGCCTAGAGTGGAAAGTTCCAACTGGAGCATTAGTGACTTGGCTTCTTACGTAATATTAATCAGAAATTGTTCAAGGGGGCTTCCCTGGTGGCGCAGTGGTTGAGAATCCGCCTGCCAATGCAGGGGACACGGGTTCGAGCCCTGGTCCGGGAAGATTCTACATGCCATGGAGCAGCTAAGCCCGTGCACCACAACTACTGAGCCTGCGCTCTAGAGCCCGTGAGTCACAATTACTGAGCCCACATGCCACAACTACTGAAGCCCACGCGCCTATAGCCCGTGCTCTGCAACGAGAGAAACCACTGCAATGAGAAGCCTGTGCACTGCAACGAACAGTAGCCCCCGCTCACCGCAACTAGAGAAAGCCCATGCACAGCAACAAAGATCCAACACAGCCAAAAATAAATAAATAAAATAAATAAATTTATATATATAAAAAAAAGAAATTGTTTAAGGAAGCAGAAAGCATTTTGTGTAATCCAAGTAAGAAGAGTTTGAATAGGTGGAGTTGGAGGCTAACAATTCTGTTTGGAGACATTGAGGAGTCATGGTCAGGGATAGTATCACTTAAGGTTTCAGTCCAAAGCACCGAGGCAGATGGTTCTAAAAAACTTTTGTTGCAACAATATCTACTATTCCTGTTATTTAGAGTTCTCTTTGCCAATTCTTCATTACCCCAGTTATAATTATTAATTCTTCATATTACTTTCCCTGTTACATGTTTAAATTATTTTGTGGTTTCTGTTTCTTTATTAGACCGTAACTGAAACATTCATTAAGATTAGCCTCAAAATATCATATATGTATAAAATGAAATGTCATTTTAAATAAAAATGAAACATATTTAACTCAAATGGTACAATGTTTCTCTGAAATCCAAATGCTTAAGCAAGGACAATCTAAGTTTTAAAAAAAATATTCTTAATTATATTTTAAAACATTTTAGAAGCATGACATGATGGGATAAAAGAAAATATTAACATAATATCAGCTTATTACAGTGCTGTCTAATGTTGCATAATGAGACATAAATATGTACTATTTCCTTTGCTCAGAACAAGGGGAAATCATCATCATCATCATCCACAGAATCCTTTTTTAAAAAATATTGACTAGTGAAATGTCAGATATTATGGGGTGTAAGATTCACCTTTCAGTGTATAAACAGTTTGAATAACATAACCAGTTTATAGTCAAGCTCTATTTGAAATTATTTTTTTGCAGCAAAATTTTCTGTTTCACTCTTACTTTGGAACTTTTACTTTCTAAAGATAATAAGCTTGATAATCTTCCCTGGTGTATTCAAGGACTCATCCAGTTCATTAAATGAGTTAATTGTTTTTCTTCCTGTCTTTTGGTAATTTAAATGCTTGTCTCACCTTCACGGATTCTTAATGCTTCTTAAGAAGGAGAAGGAAAATTAGAAGACAATAAAAATAAATATTGCCAACTTCAAAATTTTATTTGTCTATGCCTACACTTCTTTACAAAGTTTTATAATTATTTACATCTTTGTAGAAATCTAAAAATAAAATGTAACGGCTTATAAATAATCAGTACACATTAAAATTAAATATTACTATAATGTATTTCAAAATTCCTAAGCAATGAAAATTTCTAGCACAGTTTTTGTACATATATATTAATGTTATTTGGAACAGATAATGTTGGCCTATGTCACAAAGTACATTTTGTTTTTTTGTCTGATTTATTTGTTTAAAAGCAATATTTATTACAATAAGTTGATCAGTTAAAAATTTGGAAGCTCTATGTAAATAATTTTGCTGTACAAATAAATTATAGTGCTTTATATACATGTAGTAAAACAGAATTACAGAAGTGGAAAAGTAAGCAACTAAAACCATTTAATACTCCAGTTGGTTAATAGGTCAAAAATGGTTTGCTCAACTAAATATCAATTAATGGCAAGAAAACATCATAATTTATTTTTCTTATTATTTCAGTGCTCATTCCTTTATGTCACAATTATGCACATATCTGTTTTGTTTTGTTTTGGGTTTTTTTTTGCGGTACATGGGCCTCTCACTGCTGTGGCCTCTCCTGTTGCGGAGCACAGGCTCCGGACGCACAGGCTCAGCGGCCATGGCTCATGGGCCCAGCCGCTCTGCGGCATGTGGGATCTTCCCGGACCGGGGCACAAACCTGTGTCCCCTGCATCAGCAGGCGGACTCTCAACCACTGCGCCACCAGGGAAGCCCAACACATAATCCTTTTTTTGAATACATCTGTTATAGGCTAAATTATGCCCCCCCATAATTCACGTGTTGAAGTTCTAATCCCCAATGTCTCAGAACATGGTGGTACTTGTAGATAAGGCCTTTAAAGAGGTAATTAAGGTAAAATGATGTCATATGGGTGGGCCCTAATCCAATATACCTGGTGTCCTCATAAGAAACGGAGATTAGACATAAACATGTACATGCACAGAGGAAAGAGCATGTGACGACACAGCAAGAAGGCAGACATTTGCAATCCAAGGAGCGAGGCCTCAGAAGAAACCAACCCTGCCAACACCTGATTATAGACTTTCAGCCTCCACAAATGTGAGAAAATTTATTTCTATTGTTTAAGCCACCCAGTCTGTGGTATTTTGTTACAGCAGCAACTGTAAACTTAGCAAATTAATATAACATCTATATACCAAATATCATGCCAGACATTAGAGATACAAATAGGAATAAGATTTCATTAACTTTTAGGAACATATTCTAGTGGGAGAGAGAAATATCAAACACATAATTACAGAATAACGTTAAAGTAACTATATAATTTATGTAGAAATCACTGATTGTATTGTATACACATTTTAAGGCTTGATTATAGAGATAGTCACACACAAAAATAATGACAGACTTAAGACCAAATTCATCAACAATTGCATTAAAAGTAAATGGTTTAAATTCCCCAAATAAAAGACAGATTGGCAGAGTGAATTAAAACATGTGACCCAATTATTTTCTGTCAAGAAAAAAATTGTTTCAAGTATAATGCTGTATACAGGTTGAAAGTAAAAGGATGGATAAAATATATAATTAACCTTGAATCAAAGGAAAATAATAGTGGCTATAATATTAGATAAAATAAATTTCAGAGCAAAAAATTAAAAAATAAACTACCAGAGACAGATAGGGACACTATATAATGCTAAAAGGATCAATCTACCAAGGAGATATAGACACTGTAAAAGTGTATGCACCAAATACCAGAGCCGCAAAATATGTTAAGCAAAAACTGATCAAACTGAAAGGAGAAATAAATCCACACTTACAGTTGGAGAACTCAATACTCTGAACAATTTATAGGTTAACTAAACAGAATATCAGCAAGTATATATAAAAACTCAACAACAACATCATCTACCAGGATATAATAACAATTTCTAGAACATGCTACCCAACTACAGGAGAATATACATTAATTTCAAGCGCTCAGAGAACATATCCAAATATAGATGGGAACCTGAAACACTTTTTTTAATTCCTCAAAAATGAAAAGCACAGAAATCATAGAGTATGTTCTTCAATCACAATGGAATCAAACTAGAAATCAATAACAGAAAGATAATAGGAAATTTTCCAAATACTTAGAAGCTAAAATACACATCTAAATAATCTGTGGGTTAAAGAAGAAGTATCAAGGGAAATTAGAAAAATACAGTGACAGGAATGAAAATGAAAAGACAGCATACCAAAATTTGTGGCACATAGCCAGATCAGTGCTGAGAAGGAAATGTATAGCAGTAAATGCAGACATTAGGAAAAATGAAAAGTCTCAAATAAAGCACCTACACTCCCACTTCAAGATTACAAATAGAGAGGAGTGAAACAAACCCAAAGCAAACAGAAGGAAGAAAATAATAAATGTATCAATGAAATCAAAATAGAAAAATAAACAATAGTCAATGAAACAAAGACTTCATTATTTGAAAAGGTCAATAAAATTCACAAACATCTGGCAAGACTGAAAAACAAAAAGAAGAAAAAATTATCAATGTCAAAAATAGGATATCAGTACAGACCCTGCAGATATCAAAAGGCTAAAAAAAGAAATACAGTGAATGCTAAAATACATACATTTGACAACATAGACAAAATGGACTTGTTCTTTGAAAAACTCTACCACAAATCATCTAAAATAAAACAGATAATTTGAATAGCCATATCGCTATAAAGGCATTAGATTTGTAATTTAAAACTTTCTGAAAAAGAAATCTCCAGGTCCAGATGGCTTCTATGATGAATTTTACAAAACTTTTAAAAAATCAATACAAATTCTACACAAACTCTTTCAGATATTTCAAGATGAGGAAACACCTCTTATTTGATTTTTTGAAGTTATTATTATCCTAATACCTGATGCCACACAAAGAATGTTCACCCCAGTCACTACAGAATAATATGACTTTTGAATATAGACACAAAAATGTTTAACGAAATATTAACAAATACAATTCAGCAATAGATAACAATTTTACACCATGACTCACAGGGTTTATTCTAGGGATGCATGGCTGGTTCAGTATTCAAAACTTATTTAATATCATCTACCTTATTAATAGGCTAAAAGTATCACATGATTATTTATCAATCTATGCAGAAAAAATCATGTGAAAAATTTCAACACCCATTTATGATAAATACTCTCAGAAAAATAGGAATAGAATGAAACTCCTTCAACTTGATAAACAAGTTCTACAAGAAAACCCTACAGTCAACATTATATTTATTGGTGAAAGACTAATAGTCCAATAATTGCAGCAAAATCAGGAAAAGAACAAAGTTGACCAGAGATATAGGAGCCACTGAACCTGCACAGTTTCAAGGTCCCTTTTAACTCTGTGTTATAAAAACACTGTAAGTCACCCCATGTATTTTGAGGCTAAGTGGGGTGAGGCAGGATTTTGAGACACTGGACATTTCACCTATAAAGATTCTGAAGTGTCATCCAAAAGAGATTGATCATTTCAATTAGTTGTGGTAATGAGTTGTGTTGGTGTCCTATTGCTGTTGTTAACAAATCACCCAAAACTTAGTGGTTGAAAACAACATGAGTCATTACCTTACAGTATGGAGGTCAGAAATCCAAGGTGAGTCTTACTAGGCTAAAATCCAAGTGTTGGTGGAGGTGGCTCCTAAAGGCTTCAGGGGAGAATTTGTCCTTGCCTTTTCCAGCTTCTAGAAGTCACCTTCCTCATGGCTCCTTCCCCATTTTCAAAGCCAACAGTGTAACGCCTTCAAATCTCTCTCTCTGACTCTAACCCTTCTGCCTCCCTCTTGTAAGGACCCTTGTGATTACACTGAGCCCACAGGTTAATCGAGGATGTACTCTCAAGTGACAAGATGTTTAATTTAATCACATATGGAAATTTCCCTTTACTATGTAAAGTAACATAGTCGCAGGTTATGGGAATTGAGACATCTTTGAGGGAAGGGCATTATAATTATAATGCCTACCCCAAAAGTTGGAATAAATCAGATATATACAGAAAATAAAATTTATCACTTGGACCAAAATTTAGCATTGTTACTTGCTTATTTTCCCTCTCATCAAAAAGGAGACATATCTTTTAGAACAGAGAAACTGCATATTTCTCAGCATATATGAAAAGGCAGATTTTCTCATTCCAGGTATACTAAAAACAAAACAAAACAACATCTCATAATTTCCTTTACATTTGCACAATATCCCTGGTTTATACAATGTCACTAGAATGTAAAAATAACACATACACACACGCACCATAAGACCAAATGTTGGTGTAGATGGAGTTTAGGGTTGAAATTATATTATTTCAGACAAATTCACTAAACATTACAAGTTTATGGAATAATGAGGTCATTGGTATTCATCAGATTCATTCATTCTATAAGTGTATGGTATATGTTAGTAATCTACTTTGCTGAAGATTGAATAAGTGATAAAGGGGTACATAAATGAATAAAACACATCTGATGTTATAGTTAAATCAACAAGAATTCTCAATAAATATATCACCAGGTAACAATAGGTCAGTGCAACAAGGGAAGTTAAAAATTTCAGGCAAAGGAGAGATTACTTTGTAGGAGCAGTAATTGTCAAAATTATATAAGAAGGTGGCATACATAAAGATTCTGTGATCACTGCAAGGGATGTGAGTGAGAGATTTGCTTAAACCCCAGACTCCCTTTACATTTTCTGCTAGTTACTGTATATACATAGTGTTGTGAAATAGAGACATCACAAATAGCAGTTTTTGCTAAAATTTCTTGAAAAAATACTGTGCAATTAATTTTTCTGTTTTGAATAAAACAAATTTTTTATTTATGGGTAGCAATTTAACAGCCATATGCTTTGTAGAAACATAGATTTTGTTATGTTGATTTAAAATAAATATATAGAAAACTCAAGTCTAATATAGGTTCTTTGGTCTGCTGTTTCAAATATTCAGCTTCTCTGTAGATAAGCCTTGGAGTCATTGCTTTAGCAATCACTGTTTGTTGTCTACTCAATATCTATTCTCTTTTTTTCTCACTAAAAAGATCCTACTTGAAGTAGCTAGATGTACAGCTCAAAATACGTACCTTTTAACTTTCTCCTGCAGCAAAGTTTGATCATGTGATAATGTTGTAGCAAATGATATGTAGATGGAATTCTGTAAGAAAATTCAGGGAGAGTTTTAGTGCCTCCCTGATGAAGAGTTTCACAAATTTCTTCTGTTTTCCTTCTTTTGTCTACTTGGGATACAGGTCGCTACCCGAAGGAATATATTTTGATTATGAGAAAACAGTGAACCCTTGTTATGCTTAAGCCACTGACATTTAGATTATTTGTTATTTGCGGCAAATGTATTCTTAATGCAATAATGTATTTGTTCTGTTTTAAGTTGTTAACTTCTTTGCAGGTTAGCAGCAAAAACCTAGTGCTGGTGTACTGAATTTTTGAACTAGTAGTTCAACAGTCCTATTGAGTGGAGTATATAACCTCCAGCTGTTTTTTCTAAGTCTCTAAACTTACCGAATCTTTTGAACTGCTGCGCTGGTGTCCTTTAGGCATCTTGTTTTTAACTGGGGGCTAACAGTCTATCTAGATAATCTTTTGACAATACAGGAAAGTTTGGGAAGGACATCCTTATTTATGGTGCATGATTTCTTGATTTTTCCTTCTTACAATTCAGTGCTAATGAAATGGAGAAAAATAAGGGAAGAATTTCCCTGTGGTGTGTTTAATTCTAGGTTTGTTTCTCGATGTAGTAAAATAATTATCTAGATGATTAATTGACTGTTTTACTACCCAGTCTTATCCCTGAGTTCCTCTCTCATTCTCAGGGATGTCATTTTGCCTTCTTCCACTTTTTTCAAGATTTTAATCATTATTATTTCCTCTACTACAAGGTATTTTGGCTTCCTGAATGCCTTCCAACATCTTTTTTTTTTATTCAAATAAATAATAATACATAGCAATGAGTTGTTTAAAAAAGTTGGCACAAGGATATGATTAATATGTTCCCAATTTGTTTTAAATTTAAAAATGTTGTCTTATGATTCTAAAGTCTTTATGAAAACAGGGATAGAAGGACTGATAGTATGCAGACATAATCATCAAAATAGAGTAATACATCAGTTTTCATAGTTGTATATGTTAGAAAATGTAAAGAATTAGTTTATAAATGAGACACATATGAACCTGAGATCTCATTCAACATCAAATTTTACTAATAATTTCAAGGACATGAATAATTGTGAAGCGTGGGAGAGGTATGAAGAAATCCAGGACTGTCAGCAATACTCCTCATGTCCTTCCTTTTTATTTTATAGTGTGTCTGACATAGATTTAGCATATGCACTCTCAGCTATTCTTGGTGGGGGAGCATCACTTATACCAAAAAAAAGCTATGCGAGTTATGAAATATTACCATTTTATACCCTGAAAAGTGTCTAGCCTACATGACATTTTTCTAAAGAGCTATGCCAGGTCTATTTACAGTAAGCAATTTAGATGAACCAGACAGGGTTTGTATGGGCTCACATGTGTTCCTCCCAAATTCATATATTGAAATCCTTACCTTCAGTATCTCAGACTGTGTCTATATTTGGAGATAGAGCCTTTAAAACTCTAATTAAGTTAAAATGAAATTAAACTAATTATGTTAAATGTAGGGCCACTAGGGTGGACTTTAATCCAATCTTATTTGTGTTCTCATAAGAGGAGGAAATTTGGACACACAAAGAGACACCAGGAATGTAGAAAACAGAGAAAAGACCACATGAGGACATTGCAAGAAGGCAGACACCTGTAAACTGAGGAGAGAGGCCTCAGGAGAAACCAGACCTGTGAAACCTTGATCTTGGACTTCTTGTCTCCAGAAATGTGAAAAAATAAATTTCTGTTAAGCCACCCAGTCTGTGGTATTGTGTTATGGAAGCCCTAGAAAACTGATAGAGCCTTCTTAAATATTCCAAACTTAAGGGCTTGCTCACTACAAAATATCACTATGCGTTTTGCATAAGGCCAGATAGTAATATGTTTACAAGATGATTTGAATAGGGCATCTTTCTGTTTCAGACAACCAGATAGTAGGAAAAGTTTGATCACAGGCTGCTGTTCCCTTTCCTTCCATAAACCATGACACTTAAATTCCACTTGGTATATATCCAAAGACACTCTCACACAGGTATGTATGAGGAAATACGTTAGAGTTAGTTTTTTACCATGAGATTTGTTGTAGCAGGTTGTACTTCATTAGGCAAGTGTATAGTTAGCTTTGATGGCTATACTCCATGGAACAGTAGGCAGCGGTTAAAGTAAGAGATTAGGTATAGGTAAGGCAACATACATGAATCTTCAAAACCTAAAAAAAAAGAGAATTATTTTGAAAATGATTACACATTTCTATTATGTTAATTAAAATACAAGCACTGAATGTAAATGTCTGTTTTAAAAGAACATATACCAAAAACGTTCCCATATTCAACATCATAGAACGGCTTTCTATGGAGTATGTGGGAGGGGGATGCAAGTGGGGAATACCACATAAAGTGAATAAAACCAACCAACCAGCCAAAAAAAATGAGTTTTGTGGCACAGTCCAGTAATGATGGTGTGCTGTGAACTTAGTTCAACACACTGTACCTGAATCCCAAATTTGAAAGCATATTTTAATAATACAGTAATACAATTCAAACAGTGAAAATGCTGAATTGAAAACCTTATATAAATTTTAGATACTCACAAATATAAAGACACACACTCAGTACTAAAGAGAAACAACCTAAAATAATGTAAGAACAGAAGATGTAGTTCATTTCAGAAAGCTAACTATATAAAACAATAAAGAAGTCCAAGAAAACCATACTAAAGACTTCATAGCTGCTATTTATTAAAAAAATGTATTAAACATGCTTTTTGTCATATAGGAAAGGGAAGGAAGAGAACCAACAATGAGGATATTGCCTCAAATTTTAGATATCAAATCTGAAGGTTTTGGTGACCTACTTACTGATTACAGAGGAATATAAGAGAAGTCAAAGATGACACTGAGGTAAAAAGAAAAAAAGCATTACTAGTAGAAAGAAAGAATAAGCAACTCTCTCAGTTACGTATTTATCTACATAGTTATTGTGTCTCTTGTTCACAAGACTATATGCACTATGCAGGCAGAGATCTGGTCTGTCTCATTCATCGTAGTACCCAAGCATCTAGACCATTGTTGATCTGTGCCTGAAACAATGTGTGCTTAATAACTGAGGAGTATATTTGGGATGAAGAACAATAGAAAGAGGATAGTTTTATCAACTGGCATGGAAATTCCTGTAGGAAAGTGAACTATGGAGTAATAGAAGAGCTAGAGCTTCTTCCAAAACCACTTGCTTAACTTACTCTTTTGAATGTAACCTAGGAACCAGGGAAGAATATAATGGATTGGTAGATGCTTGTTCCTTATTTTCTCTGGTTAGCAGAAGGCATGGTCTCTGTTCTTGTGTTTTACTCGTGCCAAAGAATAACATGAATAAAATTTTATTTTTTTATAATTTGTAATTATCTTAAACTGTAAAACCTTACGTGGTGGATTCAGATTGCAAGCCCTTTTTAAATTCTAAATTTTCTACTGAAACACTCCCAACAGGAGTGCCAGTGATAGGTGATCTATATACATATATTATATATATGAATGCAATCCTTCCAGTTACTTGGAATTAAAGTTCTTTCACAAGCAGAGTGTTCCTTCCTGTCTATTTAAGATTGACAGTGACATTTGTCTTTACTTATGCGGAGATGCCTGATAACTCACTTCTATCACATACTACACAGTCATGAAGTTTTAACACAATAGATCAAATCTATTTTGGATTTCTTCATCACTTTCCATATGATTGCTGCTTAGAATACGGAGAAAGTGGAGAGTAGCATTAATTCACAACATAAATTATTTTGGGATAATTTTTCTGTATTAAAATATAAAATAGCTTCCCAGTTACAATGAGAAATTCAGCAATACATGGTTATGAGCCTCTGACTTTCTTTGGTGTACGCGAGATGCACACACACACACACACACACACACACACACATGCACATATTACAAGACAGCATGTCTACTGGTCAGACTGGACACTGAGGCTAGAGTTTTTTTGGATTTGAATCTGAGCACTTTTGTTCACCTTCTAACCATGGTTATGAAACTTAACTTGTCTGTGCATCATTTTTCTCAGCTGTAAATATTAATAAAATATGTATAGAACTCAAATGTATTAAAGAGATTAAAAGAATACATATATGTAAAGTCTTTAGATAGCTTTCTAGCATAGAGTAAGAACTAAATAAGTGTTTGCTAATACTATGTGAGCATATGTTTTGTATGTATGCATATATATATGATATAATTGCATATTATGCAAATTTAATTTGGCAAAATTAAGCGGAAGCCATGAATTGAATTTCACTGAGCTTAAAAATGTAACCATTCCTTCATTCTCTTTAATGACACACATCAGCTTCTCTTTATGAATTTTACTGTTAATATCTGCAACAAAATATATCATAAGCAAATAAAATATCTAGGTAAAAGATTACTTTAGCCACCGAGAGAAAATACTTCAGGCTCCATGTGCTTTATAACTAGGGTGACCATATCATACAAACTCGTCAGTTTAAGAGTAAAATGTATGTGGTTTTAATAATCACTCAAGCAAACCAGGAAGAGTTTGAGTCACCCTACTCAAAATCCCAGAAAATACAGTGAATGAGAACCACACATTTTATATGTTCCAGGGACAAAGACATTAAAAAAAGAGTGGTACCAACTTTTCTTGTGAAATGATGTCACCAATTATGCCAAGTGTACAGCTCAGGTTGAATTTGTAACTCAGGTAGGATTGTCACTTTCATACTTTTGGATTTTTTTTTATTATTATTATACATAATGCTTTGTGTCTCACAGTTAAAAACAATTGTTGCAAGTGCTCTAAGGTACAGCTGCCAGGATTTAGTGTGGATCACGTTGTTTGAGGCGTTTGTTCAGCTGTCTGTTGAGTCCCCTGAAACTAATGCTCAGTCTATATTAATGTCTCAGTCCTGGGAAACCTCAGCCTATTCTCTCCTATAATTAATCTTGCAGGTACTGCCTTGAAATTATTGGTTCACCAACAGAGCAGAACTGCCTCAGCCATCAATAATAATTCACCGCATTAGGATGAGGCCTACGTACAGGGCCACAGAGGTAGCTAGATCTGCACAATCTCCTGCATTCCTCTCCAGTTAACAGGAAACTCTGCAATTGAAACTAGTTGTTTTGGTGGCTGGGTAATTTGTAATGGAGGGGTTTTGGTTTTACTAATTGTTTTGCTTTATGCTTTTCTCCAAATGTAGCCACTGCTTGGCACAATGGGAGTGATTGTCTGTTTACTGAATCTTAATATTGAGGCTGTTACAAATTGTCTTTCACAGATGGTGGGAGCTTTTCAGATCGAGAGAGGAGAGGAATTTATAACTCAATATTTCTGTATTACTGATTGGGACGTGAGGGGCATAGACAATCTGTCCTACTGCAGGTTTTGCCGCATGGCTTTTTCCCTCTGCAAAATTATGGCAGGCTCTAGACGTTTTTCTCATTTTGTATAGATAGCAGCTGTGCAATTTCAAGCAGAATGTTTGCTTTGATCCCCCTTCCTTTAATTGAAATCCACAATTATGAGATTTGTTTCTTTTATGTTTGCTAGTTTATTGGTTTAATCTACAAAATGTGCTGTCTTGCTGTCTTACACAGTTAAAGGCTACAGCACAGTTGGGACTTAAATGACAAACATTGGAAGGAGGAGCTTTCGTTTTTCCTTTTTTTTTTCAGCTGTGGAAATAAACCAGTAGACATTCCTCTCCTAGATAGCAAGCTATATGATAACTGAATAAACTGTTATTCTGTAGGATTTGAAGCTATGCCTCTGGTATACGTATTTGTGTGCATATATATATCAGATTATATATATGATTATCTCCTTTCTAAAAATGTAAATGTGTGTGCATGTTTGTGTGTGTGTGTGTGTGTGTGTGTGTTTAGAATGGAACGGTAGCCGACTGACATAGGAACATCTTTGATTATAGTAACTAGTATCATTTACATAAAGTCAGTCTTATCAGAACATTATAGGGGAAGAGAGTGGAAGGGTTATGAAGTAAGTAGATATAAGAACAGGATTGCTTGGTCTCTCAGATGGTTTCACAACAAACAACTTCAAAGGTTACATGTCAATATGCTCTACCAGGGTAATGAGCCATGGTTTTCCGAAATGGTAAATTTCCCAATGTTTGGAGTTATTTCTGATTAAAATAGAAGAAAAAAGAAAAGACCAAATAGAGAAGAATAAGATTTTATTGTCAACATTTTATTCTTCCACTCATAATCTTTCATAAACTGTAACTATGTATTTTTAATAACAATGTTTGCTAGTATTTTATGTTTTTTTTTTTTTTTTTTTTTTCTGTCACAGTACGGTGAACTTTAATTTGCAGCTCTGGGCTGTGTCTCTTATAGAAAGGAAACCCCGTATTAGCTGGTATTAGGCCAATTAGTTTGTAACTGAATTAAAATTTTTATGCTGTACCCTCATCTCACCCGAACTGAATGAATTGGTTTAACAGTTTTGATAATATTAATATTTGGGCATTTCTCTGAAATGTTCATGAATAAGTAATTCACTTTGGCTTTGTAAAGCAAGGGATGCTTCCCACAGTCCTTCCATGTGTTAATGCTTGTTTGTGGGAGGTGAACAAAACAAGTTATTTTATGGATATTTTAAAGTACTTTAGAACTGCACATTATAAACTGACTGTGCCTCCAATTCACTGTGTGGTCTCCTGATTATTACATTATGAGGTCTAAAATCATGCGACTGTAATATATACTGTCTGAGCTATATCAATGTGGGCTGTGTATTTTGAATTCAGAAGATATTTAGGTATTTCCTTATATCCCAGGGTGATAGCTGAATTCTAGTAAGAAGAATTCTCCTAAAAATGAGCCTTTAATAGACTACTACTAAGTCCTGGTATCTAACACTAGAAAAATTTCTGGGTGTTCTCTTTCTCTTAATAGTTACAATTTAATTAAATTTCCACTCTTCCAGGAATTTATTTATAACAAAAACCTTGGTAATTTTGGATATTTTCATTTTATACTTAAAAAAAAAAAAATGAGGCTAATAGACCTTAAGTGATGTGCTCAGGAACATCTAGAAAACTAAGGAAAAGAAACAGAATTCAAACACAGATTTTTCTACAAACCTTATGTTTAAGCTGACCTGACCTATTTTCCTAGGGTATGTAGTGACTTCAGTTAACAGCAGGCTTTGCATTATGTGATGAGGGTCCAGGAAACTTAAAGACACTGATAGCCTGAAGATGTGTGGGAGAAAAAATAACAGTGAGATCTGGAAACAAAAAGGGAAAAAAATAGAAAAGGAGATTGAAAGTGAAGAAGGCTCAAGATAAAGTACCTCATTCACAATGCACTTATGGGCAAATTCAGCCCGTAAGTGAATAAAAATTATCCTTATGGATAAAGAATTAGGGTTTTTTTTTTAGCTATGCTCATCTTTTTCACTTCCTCCAAATTAGATTTCACGTATGAGGTGTAATATCAACTCTTATGAGAAATAAATGTTTAATTTGCATAGTTTATAAGTTAACATTGCACCACACCTGGCTTTATTCACACCGTTGGAGGAAATATTTTCTCTCTCGTTGCTTTTAACTGTGGCTGAGAAAGTTCCACTCCTCCCCCGTACCCTGAGAGAGTACAGTCAGGAAATTGACTCTCTCAGTTCTGCTCCCTCACTTCTCTCTCTCAGGAAGCAGTGAATTATCAGACTTGTGAGATTGAGACACAAAAGGTCCAAATATGTGTCTCGGTCACTGTCTTTTTTGTGAACAGTCTGTTCTCAGTTCATTTTAATTATGTTCCTCAATTTAGTGAGTTTACTGGTGCAGACTCTTTCCCCTACCATGTAGAGTCCCTCATTGGGGTGTAGATTTGTTTACTTCTGGAAATTAAGTGGTTAATCTGACCAGTTATCATGCTGTATTGTTTGATTCACGTTTGTAGATAATAAAGCTGTTCATGTTTATGACATATGCATTTCTTCAGAAGGATGACTCAACTCGTATTACCCCCAAACCTAAAAAGACATAGTCATATATCTTAGTTTTTCAGTTGTTGCATAATGTTCTTCCAGTCTACCAGTTATAGACATCTGGGTTGTTTCCAATGTGTTATAAATTGGAAATTTGATGCAAAACAAGTAATGATACAATAAACCTTCTTGTTTATAACTTGGCATGCTTTTTAAAATACATTTTAGATTAAATTTTGAGATTAATGGTTGAGTCAAATCATATATACACTTTAAATTTTGCTCTATATTACTGCATTCCTGTGCAAAAGTTACACCAATTTATAAAGCCACAAACAAAAGTAAGAGTGTTTCTTTGTCATACCCTCACCAAACCTTGATTTTATAAACTGTTTTAAAATTGTTTGACACTGTGATAGACTCTTATCACTTTCATCCTTTCTGCTTCTAATTTTCTTATTGTTTTTAACAGTGTTATTTTGGCCACAGGTGTATATCTTTGGCTCTGGAATTTTTCATTTCATTTTAATCTAGTGGGTGTTTTTTGTCTCCTTGATGGATTCTTACTGTATTGAATTGATGTTCCCACTGCATTTTTCTATAGAATTATTCTTGGGGAGTTTTGTCATTTTATAGCATGAATTCCAAATCTACTGCTTGCATGCTGGTTTATGTTCTTTTATTGCCTTGTCTTCTTACTGTAAAATAACTTCATACTTGCTATGATTTTCAGGCTTCCTGGACTTAAGATGGACAGCTCTTTCACTCTGATGTATTGTGGATGAATTAGTCTCCGCTTTTTCACATTGAGCTACAGTTTGAGGATCGGGTTTTTGAAATGTGTCTACTTTTTCTCTAGCCTGAGTGTGTAGGGAATAGACAAGTAAAGTCAACTGGTGTGCAGCATTGGTTAAAGGGCCTGGACTCTTGTTTCCAGCTCTGAAATGTTATTAAAACCCGAGTATAAGGGCTTGCTCCTTCTTTCCAGGAGGAAGTTTTATTTCCCTTGAGAAATAAACTTGCTTTTGAATCACTTCCCTAATTTAACATGGAGCTACCAAGGCTTTGCTTGTATCCACAAGCTATCTCAGATGTTTCCATCTCCCCACTTCACCAGTGTCTTCTTGGCATTTCTCTCTCCATTGCCCATTCCAAACCCTAGTGGAAATTTAGGATTAGGTTGAAAAGGAGTTTGATGTCTTATCTCATGTGCCAGGACAACCTGTTCATTCAAATTTTATGCGTGCTTTTTCTCTTCATTATACTAGACACATAGGTTCTGAGGGTATTTATGATGGTATTCATTTCCTCTCTGCTTTCTTTCTAGCTTAGAGACATCAAAATGGTACGCTATAACTACTTTCCTGTTTGTGATAGGAAATGAAAGTTAATTTTTCATGGAAATGATCAGGTGTCTCTCAGGCTGCCTACGTAAACCCTCACTTTACCTGTTTTTAAAGAGAGTCATTCATGAGATATTTTCTGCATTTTGTTTTACAAAACAAAGATAAATGTCATATGTTTTCTTAAAACCACATCCCCCATCACTGTTTCTAATGCAGCTTGAGTTTGAGAATTAAAGCTCTACTTGGACACTGGTTTGATTGGAGGCATTTTTCTTCCTATTCCTTTATGATCTATTGTTTGGTGTCTCCTAGTAGTCATTGAGGTGAACCTCAAACTGCCATTTCTTCCTCTCTTTGCTTCCCACTGAGGTCCATCCTCCAGTAGAACTGCACATACCCTCATTTGTGTACATGGAAAAACAAAAACAAAACCCACAAAAGGCAATCAGAATCAGTCAGAACTGGTTTTGAATCCTGGTTTGTCATCTGCTTATTGTCTGAAATGTAGCAGATTACTTAACAACTCGGAGAAATGTTTCCTTAAAAGTCAAATCATCATAATGATATTAACAGAAATTTTGTGATGAGTAAATGAAATATTTTATCAAGGTAGTGATAAACACTTGAACAAAAAATATGCTTTCTTGCACTTTCTATTTCTCTAAGCCAATTAGTTTTTCTGTACTGTATTTCATTTTATATAAATACTACTTTTATTTTATCTAAACTTTTTTTTAATCTAAACATTTTTATATACACTATACAATCTAAAATGTGAAATGGGCTGTGATGTGCAGTTTCATCTTTAAAAATTTAGAGATATGTTCTTTGCTTGTATTATTATAATTTAGTTGATATGAATGAATCTTTTGGATAGCTGAAAATGAATTTTGCTCTAATCCACCTATGACAAAACATCTACAATTTAGTGCAAGGCAATTCTGTAGAAGGGTGAACTGTGCTGCAAAGTACTTAAAAAATAGATATTTGGGTTGTAGACATTGACAGAACACTGACATTATCTGAGGCCTCGAGCATTTAATATCCAAACAAATGTCACTTTAAGTTATGTTTCCTAATATCTCTGAGAATATTGCCAGGAGGGTCTAACTTTTTATAGCAGATGTTAAAACTATATTATTTTATTACACCAAGCTGATTTGATTGCTATATATTTTAATTCATACTGCAGTTATATGTTTGCTTCTGTCTAGGAAGGAACATTGGAAATTAGAGTTTTCATCGTGATTTTTCTCTTTAGTATTTCAATTTTGTTTAATTTTCCTGAAATTGCTTTAGAAAACAAACTTAACTTTTTACACTTTATTCTGGATTTTTTGTTGGCTATGTTTCTTCTACTTTCCAAATATTTTCAAAATATCTTGAGTGGTACCATAAAGATTTAATGTGAAAAATAATAGGTTTCTGTAATCTTTAAAAATGTCTTTTGAATGCTGATTTAGGTGAGTTTCTGCAACTTAGGTTTTTTTTTCCAAGGAAACAATGTACTACTTAGTCTGCCAGTAGATTCACGTTTAGCATGGAAGAGTGAAACTATACAAAAGTCCAAGGAATATTTATGGAAAGTCGGGTTACATATAGCATTAAAGCATTTCATGTTTTATGTTTTTAGTTTTGGTTTTCCTTGTCTTAGTAGGATATACAGCTGTCCCTTAGTATCCTTGAGGGGTTGGTTCCAGGATTGTCCTAATATACCAAAATCCACTGATGCTCAAGTTTCACTTATATAAAATGGTGTATTATTTGGATATAACATCCTCCTGTATACTTTAAGTTATCTCTAGGTTACTTATAACATCTACTACAATGTAAGTGCTATGTAAATACAATGTAAATGCTATGGAAATAGTTTATGGCATGCATCAAATTCAAGTTTTACTTTTTGGAACTTTCTGGATATTTCAAAAAAAATCTCTGATCCACAGTTGGTTGATCTGTAGATGTGGAAACTGCGGGTATGGTGGGCCAACTGTAGTTACTTAAAACACACAGACACACACACACACACACACACACACACACGCACACAAACACAGTTCTGAGTGTAAATTGCTTTTCCTATGGAGATTTAATCCATTTACATTTATTGTCATAAGGGATAAGTTTTGTTTTAATTCTGTAGTCTCTTATATGTTCTTCCTGTACTCTTTCTTTTGCTGTATATATATATATATATATATATATATATATATATATATATATATATATATATATATAAAATCTTCTTTACTCATTTTACAATTTCTTTCATTTTTTATTAATTACTCTTAAATAACAACATATGGAAAAATATGATTTTTTGTAAAGAATTTTGTCCTATTTCCTAGTGTTTTCCCCTTACTTCTCAATGTTCTATTATATTTTAGAGTTTATGACCAGATATTTTTTGTTACTTTTTATATGACATTGTTTATATTTTGTGATTCATACTTTGTATAATATTTCTGCATTATTTTTACCATTTAAAAAAGGCACTCATATCACATTCACTTTCCCATTTATTTACCTAAGAGCAAGATATTTTGCATTTACTTTACCATGGGAGTATTTCCAGTAGGACGATCATTAAATTTATTTTTCATTGCCAATTGTGATCTCTCTGACAGAACTACAAATTTTAATTCTCCTATGTGATTTGTTATATTTCTTAAAGTTATTTCTGATGTTATTCATACCCCTTTCCAATTCATTCTGCTGTTCATTCTCCTTTCCTTATTTATTTCTTGTATTTTCTGCTCCAAGTTTATTGAAGCTACATTTCCCACCTATTTAATTACTAAACCATTTCCTAAAACATTTTTGTGATAAAGCATTTTCACCATCTTATTCTCACTAAGTAATAAAAATGTCTAATGTTTTTGTTGCAAATCCTTCTTTTCTTAGCACTTTACATATTTGTATGAGGTGGGCTTATTTTTGTGTCTATTAGTATTTCTATTTGAATTTCCTGACATTCCAAGTACTTATACAACACTGGATATGTTTTTTAATAGGCAGGATGAAAGTTAGTATATTTCTCTTTTGTCCAGATGAAGATCCAGAGGTGAAAGAAAGCTTTGTTCATTTAAATATTTCTCGCATAGTTTCTTCCAGGTATTGCATGGCACCAAGTGCAAAGTAGGTGATCAATAAATAATTGTAAATAAGCGATCTAATAACATGAGGGAAGTCATTTAGTGGAAGAACGGGGGTACAAAAGTCATAGTGGAAAAAGATAGATTAAGTAGGTCAAATCATAAGAGACATGGTAAGATGGAACATACTAGAATGCAGTTTAAGACTAAGTTAAATAACAGAGTAATATTGGGTGGGCCAAAAAGTGCCTTCAGTATTTTAAGTAAAAATAAAAGACATATTTTTCATTTTCACCAAGAACTTTATTGAACGGCATATTCAGCCTTTTGTTCCACTACCTTCTGCCATTTTCAGGCAACTTCATAATTCCATCTTCCAAAAACTTTTTCTTTTTGAGCAAAGAACTGTTCCAGGTGCCTTTTACAGTCTTCCAGGGAATTGAAATTTTTTCCATTAAGAGAATTTTATAAAGACCGAAATAAATGGAAATCCGAAGGTGCAATGTCTGGTGAATACAGCAGATGAATCAGAATTTCCCAGCCAAGCTATAACAGTGTTTTCCTGGTCATCAAAGAAACATGTGGTCTTGCATTATCCTGATGGAAGATTATGCGTTTTCTGTTGACTAATTCTGGACACTTTTCCTCGAGTGCTGCTTTCAGTTGGTCTAATTGGGAACAGTACTTGTTGGAATTAATCATTTGGTTTTCCAGAAGGAGCTCCTAATAGAGGACTCCCTTCCAATCCCACCATATATACAACATCACCTTCTTTGAATGAAGACCTGCCTTTGGTGTGGTTGGTGGTGTTCATTTTGCTTGCCCCATGATCTCTTCCATTCCATATTATTGTACAGTATCCACTTTTCATCGCCCGTCACAATTTGTTTTAAAAACGGAATCTTTTCATTACGTTTAAGTAGACAATCACATGTGGAAATACGGTCAAGAAGGTTTTTCTCGCTTAACTTGTGTGGAACCCAAATATCAAAGCAATGAACATAACCAAGCTGGTGCAAATGATTTTCAGCGCTTGATTTGGATATTTTGAATATGTCAGCTATCTCCTGCATGGTATAACGTTGATTGTTCTCAATTAATGTCTCAATTTGATTGCTATCAACTTCAACTGGTCTACCCAACCGTGGAGCATCGTCCAGCGAGAAATCTCCAGCAAGAAATTTCGCAAACCACTTTTGACACATTCGATCAGCCACAGCACCTTCTCCATACACGGCACAAATCTTTTTGTTGCATTTTTACCTTTCTTGAACTAATAAAGCATAATATGCCAAAAATGTTGCTTTTTCTCTTCCATCTTCAATAGCAAAATGGCTACACAAAAGTTCACCAATTTTGATAAGTCTTTTTTCTAAATGCATGCTGATATGACAGCTGTCACATACACTTTTAACAAAATTGTTTCAAATGAAGTTAAAGACAGCTAAGTGCTATTAGAGCCATATTATGGAATAAAACGAACGAACCTTTTGGCCCACCCAATATAATCATATTTATGTTTTATCCAAAGTACTTTTGCTGCAAACTGACAGTACTGGAGAACGGTGATGAGTTAGGTGGTGAGCATAATTCACTTGAGTATTGATGAAGGGTCAGACATACATAAATGATTTAAAAACTATTTAGAATATACAATTGTTAGTACTTGCTGACTTTGTGTATGTGTGTGAATCAGTGAGCAGGGGAAAAGTAAACAAAGATCAAGGATAATATTCAAGTTTCATGATATGACTATTCACTAAGACAGGGAAATTGGAAGGAATCTTCTCATATTTTCATTGATACTTCCCTACCAATTTGAATAACCAGAGTATATGTAAAACTAGCATCTCCAAGATAGAATACTGCTAAGATTTTCCATGACTTTAACCCAGATTGCATTATTATATTACCTAAAATCTAAGATGAATTGTGCTAATTCAAGGCACCTATTGATTGAATCTATACACTATTCATTGTTGCTTTCTAGGATTTATGCCTTTCCAATAAATATTGACACCTTGTACAAATATAAAATAAAATAAAGTTTGACTTAATTAGTAAAATCTCTCCAAGTTATTGGCAAAACGTGGATTTTTAATTCTCTTTGAAAAATTTCTTTGAGCTCTTAAGTAATTCTGAGTCTTTAAAAATATTTTGTGTAAAGCTTGAAGAAGTTGTCCTGGGAAACAATAGCCAGAAATTAAAACCCTTTGTCACTAAACAGTACTAATACCACAGTTGTGTGGTATTGTTCCCTTTATTTAAGTCATTTGAAAACCAACTTGATTCATTCTTCTGTTTGCCATAAACTCCATTTATTTAAAAAAATAACTATATTTACAATATTCTATTAGTTTCAGGTATAGAGCTTCAGATTCTTTTCCATTATAGGTTATTACAAGATATTTAGTACAGTTCCCTGTGCTATACAGTAAATCCTTGCTGTTTATTTTAAATATAGTGTTGTGTATCCATTAATCCCATACTCCTAATTTATCCCTTCCCCTCCACTTTCCCCTTCATTAGCCGTAAGTTTGTTTTCTATGTCTGTGAGTCTGTTTCTGTTTTGTAAATAAGTTGATTTGTATTATTTTTTAAAGTCCACATATAAGTGATATCATATAACATTTATCTTTCTCTTTATGACTTACTTCACTTAGTATGATAATATCTAGGTTCATTCATGTTGCTGTAAATGGCAATGTTTTATTCTTTTTTACAGCTGAATAATATTCCATTGTATATATGTATATGTGTAAGACCACATCTTCTTTATCCATTCATCTGTTGATGGACATTTAGGATGTTTGCTATAAACTCTTGACTACTTTATTTTTACTGCATAATTACTTTAAATAGGTACATGAGAATAATATACCTCACTTGCATGACATCCTTATTCTATTGGGTTTAGAATTACAGGTATAAAGATTTCTCAGATACAGCTTAACAGAAGAGAATGACATATGGAAATATCCTTCTGGAAGAAGCTGGAAATGTTTGGTAGTTTTCATTATTTTCTAATTGGGTCACTTTTGACAAGTCTTTTCAATCCTAAAATTTTATTCTTCTCATTTAAAAAGCATAAAGTAGTAATGATTTCTAAAGCTAAGATTCAAAGATCTTAACATACCATGCAACTTATTTTTCTTATGGATATATAAAACCGTGTCATATTTCCAAGCTCTGTCATTTTCCAGGAAACATTAAGTGAAATCAGTACTAAGTTAATTGGCATTATAAATTATTTTGTATTTTTAAACTGAAAATAGGTGGAAAATAGATATGCATTTATTGTCTTATGAATATATGAAAGATTACAACAGAAATTCATGATAATATGCTTATCTAACCCATTCCAACCTTTCAATTAGCCCATTTGTGAATTAAATGAGCTCTACAATCTGTGACAAGTATCTCATTTTCATTCTTATCTCCTTTAATTCCACCATTTCATTTAGTATATCTTTAGAAGGTGGTTATTTAAATATGACAGGGTACCCAAAAAATAATAAAGCAATCATATTTAAAATAAAATATAGTAGCTTTTATTGGCTCATATCCACATAATCAGAAACTCCAAGAAATTTCATATTTTCTAATAGTTTTTTACTAATAGATTGCTTAAGTTAAATTTTAAGCTTATTACCATTTGTAAAAATTTAAGTCATTATTCTCAAAACAATGGATTTTACTGGCTTAAATTCCCTCCCTAGATAAATATTTAAATATTTGTAATATATACCCCAAAATATCTTCTGAAAAGTTCTGTGTCTGGTATTGGGCAGAGTAAGGTACACATGACATAATAGTGTATAACAAAAGATAGCTGTTTCATCAATAAAATAAATTAAACATGTATTGAGTGGCTACTAGTTGACAGGCATGGGGATTTAAAAACAGAGTAATATAACAGTATTATCAAGTAATTGGTAAAATCATCAAGAATATATATTATTCAAAATTTATATATAAGTAACAATGTAGCTACAAAATATATAAAGAGATATTGAAATTAAAAAAAGAAATAGATATACCCACAATCATAGCAGGAGACTTTAACACATCTGTCTTAATGGTTGAGAAAATAAACAGACAATAAAGAGAAATATTAAAAATCTGAACAAAATTAAACTATCAACATGTAGAACACTGCAGAATCAACTTTTTTTTTTTTTTTTTTTTAGAACACAGAATATTTACGCAGTTGACCATATATTGGGCCATAATGAAAGCCGCAGTACAATTTAAGGGATTAAAGTTATTCTGAGAATTCTCTGACTATAAGGAGAGTAATTTAGAATACAATTTTTAAAAAAAGGAAAAAATATTCCCCAAGTATTTTGGAAGTAAGCAGTAGTATTTGATATAACGCATGGATCAGAGCAAAAACATTTTAATAGAAATTAGAAAATGTTCAACTGAATGATACTAAAAATAAAACATAGGGCTTCCTTGGTGGTTCAGTGGTTAAGAATCCACCTGCCAATGCAAGGGACACAGGTTCTAGCCCTGGTCCAGGGAGATCCCATATGTCATGGAGCGACTAAGCCTGTGCACCACAACTACTGAGCCTGCGCTCTAGAGCCTGTGAGCCACAACTACTGAGCCCACGTGCTACAACTTCTGAAGCCCACGTACTTTGCTCCCATGCTCCACAACAAGAGAAGCCACTGCAATGCGAAGACTGCGCTCCGCAATGAAGAGTAGTCCCTGCTTGCCGCAACTAGAGAAAAACCCGTGCACAGCAATGAAGACCCAATGTAGCCAAAAATAAATAAATAAATAAAATATTTCTTTTAAAAAAAATAAAACATAAAAAGTGTAGAATGCAGCTAAAGTCATGCAGGGGGAAATTTATAGCATTAGAACTATGTATATCAAGAAATAAAGATGCTAAAAAGCAATTACATATTCATTTTAAAAAGTTAGGAACAACAGGACTTCCCTGGTGGTGCAATGGTTAAGAATCTGCCTGCCAATGCCAGGGACATGGGTTTGAGCCCTTGTCCAGGAAGATCCCACATGCCACGGAGCAACTAAGCCCGTGCACCACAACTACTGAGCCTGCGTTCTAGAGCCCATGAGCCACAACTACTGAGCCCACATGCCACAACTACTGAAGCCCGTGCACCTAGAGGCCATGCTCTGCAACAAGAGAAGCTGCAGCAATGAGAAGCCCATGTACCACAGCGAAGAGTAGCCCCCACTTGCTGCAACTAGAGGAAGCCGTGCACAGCAACGAAGACCCAGTGCAGCCAAAAATAAATAAATAAATTTATAAAAAAATTAAAAAAAGAAAAGTTAGGAATAACAGAATTAAAACAGAAGTTGATAAAATTATCAAATAAACTTATCAAAAGTTATTAAATCAAATTTGTAATAGAAAACACAGATAAATCCAAAAGTTAGATATTAAAATATTAATAGATTCTCTGGAAAGACCAATCAATAGAAAGAGAAAAAAGAAGAAGAGAAAAGGAGGATTCAGAAGAACTTCATAAATGCAAAAAAAAAAAAACATTGCACATTTTAGAGATACTTGACAAGTAATAGTAACATATTTTTATATATTTATATATTATATATTTGATATGGTAATATATATATTAATATACATGATATCATATTTCTTATTGTTAACAAATTTGTCTGTAGTTCAGCTGAGCTGCAAGGGTTAGATCTGAGCTGCCATGTGTCACAGTAGCCAGTTAAAGCTATAGTTAAAAATGAATAAAGGTGACCAAAGTGGGCATCTTTTTCTTATTCCTTATCTTAGAGGAAAAATTTTCAGTGTATCACTGTTGAATAAGATGTTAGTTGTGGGCTTGCCATATATGGACTTTATTGTGTTGAGTGTGTTCCCTCTGTACCCAGTTTATTGAGAGTTTTTATCATAAAAGTACGTTGAATTTTGTCAAATGCTTTTTCTGCATCTATTGAGAAAATTATATGATTTTTATCCTAAATTTGTTAATGTGGTGTAATCATATTGACTGATTTGCAGATGTTGGACCATCATCCTTGCATCCCTGGAATAAATCCCTCTTCATCATGGTTGTCTTAATATATTGTTGAATTCAATTTGCTAACATTTTGTTGAAGATTTTCTACCTATGTTCACCAGGGATATTGGTCTGTAATTTTCTTTTTTATAATGTCCTTGACTGGCTTTGCTATCAGGGTAAGGCTGGCCTTGTAAAGTAAGTTTGGAATTGTTCCCTTCCCCTTATTTTTTAAAATAATTTGAGAAGGATCGGTATTAGCTCTTTAAATGTTTGGTAGACTCTACCAGTGAAGCTGTCTGTTTATGGACTTCTGTCTGTTGGGAGGTTTTTGATAACTGTTTCAATCTCCTTACTAGAAATCAGTCTGTTTAGATTTTCTCTTTCATCATAATTCAATGTTGGTAGTTGTATGTTTCTAGGAATTTATCCACTTCTTCTAGGTTGTCCAATTTATTGGCATATAATTGTATTATCCTTTGTATTTCTGTGGTATTAGTTGTAACATCTCCTCTTTAATTTGTCAATTTATTATTCAAATATTCTCTACCTTTTTCTTGGTAAGTCTAGCTAATGTTTTTTCTATATTTTTTATCATTTCAAAAACACAGCTTTTAGTTTCATTTATCATTTCTATATTTCCACTCTGATCTTTGTTATTTCCTTCCTTCTGCTAACTTTGAGTTTAGTATGTTCTTCTTTTCTGATTCCTGGAAGTGTAAACTTAGGTTGTTTATTTAAGGTATTTTTTCTTAATGTAGCTGTTTATCTATAAACTTCCCTATTAGAACTCCTTTTGATGCATCCCATAAGTTTGGAGTGTTGCCTTTTCATTTTCATTTGTATCAAGATTTTTTTTTAGTTCTCTTTTGATTTCTTCTTTGATTCATTGGTTGTTCAGGAGCATGTTGTTTAATCTGCATGTATTGGTGAATTTTCCAGTTTCCTTCTTGTAATTGATTTCTAGTTTCATGCTATTGTGGTCAGAAGAGCAGCTTGATATGATTTAAGTCTTTTCAAATTTGTTAAGATTTGTTTTATAACCTAACATATGATCTATCCTGGGGAATATTCAGACAAGTAAAAGAAACAAAAGGTATCCAAGTTAGAGAATACAAAGTAAAGTTGTCTCTGTTTGCAGATAGCGTGACTCCACCAAAAAAACTGTTAGAACTAATAATAATTTCAATAAATTTGCAGGATACAGAATCAATATACAAAAATTAATTGTGTTTTGTACAAAACACAACTATCAAAAGGAGAAATTAAGAAAACAATCCCATTACAAAAGCACAAAAAGAATAAAATACATAGGAACAAATTAACCAAGGAGATGGAAGATCTGTACACTAAAAATGATAAGACTTTGATCAAATACACAAATAAATGGAAAGATAGTCTGTGTTCATGGATTGTAAGAATTAATATTGTTAAAATGCTCATACTAACTAAAGCAATCTACAGAATCAATGTAATTTCTATCAAAATTCCAATAACATTTTTCACAGAAATAGAAAAAACAATCCTAAAATTTGTATGGAACCAAAAAAGACTCTGATAGGTCAAAGAAGTCTCAAGGAAGAAGAACAAAGCTGGAGGCATTACACTTCCTGATTCCAAACTATATTACAAAGCTATAGTAACCAAAATAGTATTGTGTTGGCATGGAAACAGACACATGGATCAATGGAACAAAATACACAGCCAAAAAATAAACTTGTGCATTTAAGATCAATTAATTTTTGACAAAGGAACCAAGAATGTACAATGGGGAAAGGATCACGTCTTCAATAAATGATGTTGAGGAAACTGGTCTTGGGAAAACATACAAAAGAATGAAACTGGATCCCTATCTAACACTATACACAAAAAACAACTCAAAATTGAATAAAGACTTGAACATAAGACCTGAAACCTTAAAACTCCTAGAAGATATAAGGGATAGTCTCCTTGACATTGGCTTTGGCAATGATATTTTTGATTTGACACCAAAAGAAAAGACAACAAAAATAAACAAGTGGGACTACATCAAAATAAACAGCTTCTGCACAGCAAAGGAAACATCAACAAAACGAAAAGGCAACCTATGGAATGGGAGAAAATATTTCCAAACCCCATATTGAATAAGGGGTTAATATTCAAAATATACAAGGAACTCATATAATTCAATAGCAAAAAGATAAATTACTCAGTTTAAAATAATGGGCAGACCATGTGAATAGACAGTTTTCCTAAGAAAACATACAAGGAACCAACAGGTATGAAAAGGTGATCAACATCACTAATCATCAAGGAAATGTAAATCAAAACAACAATGAGATATCACCTCATAGCTCTTAGGATAACTATTATCAAAAAGACAAGAGATAACAAATACTGATGAGGATGTGGAGAAAAGAGGACACTTATACACTGTTGGCAGAAATGTAAACTGGTATAGCCAATATGGAAAACAGTATGGAGGCTCCTCAAAAAATTACAAATAGAGCTATACTAAAATCCAGCAATCCTGCTTCTGAGTATACACCCAAAGTAAAAAAAATCATTATGCCAATGAGATATATGCACTCTTATGTTCATAGCACCATTATTCACAATAGCCAAGGTATGGAAACAACTTAAGTGTTCATACATGGATGAATGGATAGAGAAAATGTGGTGTGTATATATATATATATATATATATATATATATATATATATAAAATGGAATATTATTTAGCTTTCAAAAAGGAGGAAATCCTGCCATTTGCAACAGTATAGATGAACCTGGAGGATATTATGCTAAGTGAAAGAAGTCAGACAGAGAAAGACAGATACCTCATGGGATCAATTTTATGTGCAATCTAAAAATAAAAAGTTGAACTCAAAGTAAAAAAGAGTAGAAAAGTGGATGCCAGTGGCTTGGGGATGAGGAAAATAGAGGTTGGTAGTACCGTACAAACTTTTAGTTATAAGATGAATGAGATGTAAGGATCTAATGTATAGCTTTGTGACTATAGTCAATAACATTTATTTATAATGGAAATGAAGATTTAGTGCACATTATAGTAAATATAAATAACATGTACTGTAACCATCAAACTTGTTAAGAGACTAGATCTTAATTATTCTAACCACAGAAAAGGAATTATAATTATGTGATATGATTTAATCCTTACTGAGATGGTATTATAAAGAGTCTAAAACCTGAGAAAGCACTTGACCCCCACCCCCACGCCCCGTCCATTGTTCCCCATGGAGCGGCGCACACTTGATGGTCAGGTGGAGTAGCAGAAGTCTTGGAGGTCATATCACTGCTGAGGAAGTTGCAAACAAAATGTTTCAGTGGTTCTATGGACCTCGACTTGGGGTTATGCGGGTGTAAAGGGCGTGGAAAGGAGAAGGGCTAGGAGTGGAAAATACAGGGTTTTAAGTCAGAGTGGGAAAAATATCTTCAAGGTTTCCCCTTGCTTCCCCATTATAAAGGGCTCAGCAGAATCACCCGGACATATATACACTACCAAACGAAAATAGATAGCTAGTGGGAAGCAGCCGCATAGCACAGGGAGATCAGCTCGGTGCTTTGTGACCACCTAGAGGGGTGGTATAGGGAAGGTGGGAGGGAGGGAGACGCAAGAAGGAAGAGATACGGGAACATATGTATATGTATAACTGATTCACTTTGTTATAAAGCAGAAACAAACACACCATTGTAAAGCAATTATACTCCAATAAAGATGTAAAAAAAAATTTAAAAAAAAAAAAGACTTTTGTCTGAGGTCTCAGATGAGACCTAGGAATGAAGGTGCTGGGCTAGCAATGTAAATATGCAAAAGAGCATGGCCAGCCTGGGGGCTGAGACCTTGAGTGCACTTCTCTTCAGAGGCTGCAGTGCATTAGCTGTGCTTCAAGTCTGGTGTGGGGAGGGCAGATTTCCTTCATGAGGCCTGTCAGGTAAAGACTTTGTAATCATCTATGGTCAGGCCTGAAAAATCATATGTAGGTTGTTAACCAGGAAACAGACTCCTCAATATTGAACAATTTTCTACCAATATATTTTGGAAGATACAGGCACATTCCTAGAAAGCACAATTTACAAAACTGATACCAATACATATATCAATAATATATTTAATCAGTCTTGAATCTATCAAATAAATTGAATCCATATTTTCATATTCCCAAAAAGAAACTTTTAGGCCCAGCTGGGATTTATCAGCAACTCCCTCTAAATAGTTAAAGAAATAAAGCCATTTAAATAAAATTATTAGAAGATCAGGAAACTAGTAAATAAATTCCAAGCTTATTTTTTATAGAGTTATCATTATCTTAACAACAAAATGGGACTAGGGTACCACCAGGAAAAAAATTACAAGTAGGCCTCCCTCAGGAACACAGAGGATAAAAATCACAAATCTGAGAATATGTAAAATAGTTAAAAATCACAAATAAATATGTTTAGCCTAGGATTTTAGGATTGATTTAACATTAGAAATTAAACCATCATAATTCACTATATTTAAGAAATAAGGAAGAACAATTTTATATCCTCAATATATTGGAAGAAATATATTTCAAAAGATCTACACTTATTCATTATAGAAACTACTAATGAAAAATTAAGAAAACTTTGTTACTCAGTAAGTAGCACCTACAAAACTCTACAAAAAAATTCATACTTATTTTTCAAATATTGAAAACTTTTCCCTGAGATTGGGAATGAGAAAAATATACCCCTATCCTACCTGACTAAATATTGCATTTTGAATCTAAGCCACTTTAATTACTTTAACAATCTCAATGTACCTAGCTTCTACCCCCAACATAACCCTATATAGAAAATCCACTCCAAATGGATTAGTTATATAAACATAGAAGAAAAATAAATTCCTAGTGCTTCTAGAAAGTGCTAAGAGAATACATTCTTGAATTATGGTGTAGAAAGTTTTATTTAAAAGAATGCATAAATCATCACTACCCATAAAGGAAAGGAATTAATATATTGGACTGCATTTAAATTAAAAACTTCTCCAAAGACAGCATTGAAAAGAGTAGGCACGAAAGCTATGGACTAGGTAAAGGTATTTGCAATGCATATAAATGAAAAATAACTTAATCAAACCAACGAAACCTTTCTGAATCTCAAACACATTTATAGCTGAGGTCAAATTTTACACATTTTCAAAGTTTTGGAAGAACTTTTATTTTAACTTAACTACTTCAGCTCTCCTAAAAGTAGATCAAAAGTAAGAGTGAAGATTAAACTGTATAATGAGCAGTTAACTCAATAACTTTTAATGACCATAAAAAATGGATACATCCAGTACTGAAGCACAATCTCATCCAGGGTCATAAAAGTCTATTTTACATGCTGTAAATCTCACAGGAGCTGTGAAGTATGTATCCCCTCTCCTAGTCTAAAACCTTGTGGCTTGTCTGATTGCCCTTTACGATGACTGAGGTTAGTATCTCTTGCCTATAAAATCTCTTGCCTATTTTATAAGAAATGCAGATAAAGAATTATTTGAACTAAATACATTTGCTAACATACAGCTACTTACTCAGTTCCCTTTATTTAAAAATCATTCAACTAAAAAATTCTTATCCCAAATTATTTGTGTTCTTAAAAAAAATAACCTTATGTTTCATAGTACATTTCAGGTAAAAAAGTCAAGTTTAATATCAATCAATTAATGTAATCAAATATTACTGATTCTCACTAACAATATGAGGAAAGACAGTTTCATATGACCATCTGGAAAATTTTTTTGAAAACCTGAATATGTCTATACATAAACAATCTAAGCAATTAGTGGGGAAAAAAGATTTGTTTTACTCTAGGTAATGTCTTTTGTTCTTTATTTCACTTTGCATATTTCAACACTGCTTACAAAATGAAGCTAGCAAAATATATATGAACATCTGACATACAAAAATCATACTGACAATTCTTTATCAACTTTTTTGCAATGTTAGTTAAATATAAACATTCTATTAACTATAGGAGAAGGGAAACTCTAATAGTTTTAAAGTATATATCCTAGACAGTGAGAGAAAGCTGTTTTTTGGCTATTATTTCCCATAAAATCTTTTAAACTATTGTTTATTATAGCTACTATTTATGATAATGCTGTTGTATGCATTATTACAGCCCTGTATTTCAGTAAAATGCCCAATAAATGTATTTTAAAAATGCATTCTTCTCTAACTGCTTGAGATAAAATGTTGCTGTCATTTTACTGAACTGCACAAGCACATAAACATGGTAATAATAAATGTTTTAAAGTTTCTAAAGCACAGAAGGGTAGGAAATTAATCTGCATCATCACAACCTCTTTCATAACAACCTTTTTTAATGAGTCAGATTCATCTACTCCATTTTGATGGCAAAAAGTGAATCATTTCTTGAAGAGATTTGTCAGCACAAAGAGCAATATGAATTTTCCCTGTACTTTAGAGGTCTGAAATAGGAAATAAAACTTTTCAATTTAGTGCAGAATATAACTCTTTATCTACTTTGGTTTCTTCCAAGATCACAGATTCATCATTTAACCTAGAACTCGATGTTCTAAATGGGAAAAGGGAAGCATTGTAGAATTAATGTTACAAGGTGGTATTTGTTCCAGTGAATTTAAAGCAATTCCTTTAATCAGCATATGTCCTGATTTTGCTGTTGCAAAGATGAAGTGGAACAACCAAGATCCTAAGAAATAATACAATTTATCACATTACAGAGAAATTTCAGGACAAGAAATATAGTCCTGACTAAAATCTTCTAATATACTTCAAATATAGTCACATTATATGAGTAAAGTCTACTTGGAAATATTTCTTTATTTTCCTGATACATAATATAATTTCTTCATGCTTTTCTAATGGAAGAATTCCTTGAATCCTTGATAATCTGACAAAGGCATTTTACATCTTGTTTTTCAAACATTGTCACAGAATTCATACACCTGCAATTTATTAGGCTTTCCAGGGTTTTATGAACCCTGTTAAATTATTTTCTAGAGATTTATTAGAACTGTGTGTAGTGATCATTAGGGTATTTTTTCAAATATTCCAGTTTTCTCCTTGTGCATATTTTGTAGGGGACTGATCACATTTCCCCACTCCTTTGAAATTAAGCTTGATTTGCTCTGGAAAATAAAATGTGAAATATTTGAGAGCCAGATTCTACACTACCTACCCTCTTTTCTTTTTTTATTTCTCAAATGTAGAAGTACATCTGGCAACGAAGCCTTTATCAACTTAGATTTTTGAGTTGGTAATATATTAAGTAGAACTCCTTGCATTGCACCTGTAGCATGAACCAGAAATAAATATTTACTATCTAAACCTCTGAGAATTTTTTTATGGAGGCAAGAGGATTATTATGCAGTAATGTTTGGGCTATCTTCACTCATACTGTATGCCTTTGTATCCTTCACAGTGATAATATAATCATAAGAAAGCTGTATATTTCTAAATAATGCTTTTTTCCTCTTTAGTAGCTATAAGGGATTTAAATTTTTAAAAAGAGAGAGAATAAGATAATATTAAATAATAACAATGTTCAGTGTAAAGTATACCATTGATATTTAATGTAAAAATATAAGATTTGACACATTTCTAAGCATATAAACTACAACTCACGTACCTAGAATGTGAATTGTGAGAAAGCTAAGACTCTCTCAGAGACTGGATACTTTTTACCTAAGTTTCTAATAACTTTTGTTCTCGTTTCCAATATTTTAAAAAATAGAATATTGCAAACCACAAATTAGGATTGGTCATACTTACTGACAGTTGCTAGAATGGAAATGAGGGGAAAAGATTCAAATATCAGTCAAAAGAAATAAAAAGAACACTGAATTTATAGCCATTTTGTACAGAGCAAATAGCCTTAAATATCTCAATAGGTATTTGGCAAATGTACCAATAAAAGGTTATACAAATATTCTATTGCTGAGATTAAAGCTACACTGAATTAGAGTCACCATCCTTGATTACTGTAGATTTGTAATAAGTTTTGGAATCAGGAAGTGTGACTTCTAACTTTGATTCTCTTTTTCAAGTCTGTTTTGACTATTTACGGTCTTGTGATTTCATATGAACTCTAGGATTGTTTTCTATTTCTCAAAGAAATATCATTGGGATTTTAATAAGAATTACATTAAATCTGTAGATCACTTTGGGTAGTATTGACATCTAAACAATATTAAGTTTTCCAACCCATGAACATGGGATATCATTTCACTAATTTCTATCTTCTTTAATTTCTTTCAGAAATATTTTGTAGTTTTCAGTGTACCAGTCTTTTGTCTCCTTGGTTAAGTTAATTTTTAAGTATTTTGTTCTTTTTGATGCTCTTATAAATATAATTGTTTTCTTAATTTTCTTTTCTGATTGTTCGTTGTTGGTGTATAGAAATACAAGTGGTTTTCATATGTTGATTTTGTATCCTGCAACTGTGCTGAATGTGTTTATTTGTTTTAACAGTTTTTCTTGTGGAATCTTTAGGGTTGTATGCATATAAGATCATGCCATCTGTGAACAGAGATAATTTTACTACTTGCTTTCCATTCAGATAACTTTTATTTCTTTTCCTTGCCTAATTACTCTGGCTTAGGACCTCCAGCACTATGTTGAATAGAAGTGTCAAGAGTGGGCATCTCTGCCTTGTTCCTGATCTTAGGGGAAGCACTTTCAGTCTTTCCTCATTGAAAATGAGTTCAACTGTGGCTTTTCCTTTTTCATTTTCTTTTGGTAGTTTGCATGATATATTTTCCCTTCATTTTATTTATAATTATAATACCTTATTATAAGATATACATCTTATAAATAGCATATCTTTAAAATTTTTAATATACTCTGGCATTGTTTTTTTGATTATATCTTTTGTCTTTACATATTTAAAGTTATTACTGACATATTTAAATTTTAATTTCTAATTTTTCCAAATCATCTATTTAAATTAATTTATCCCTCTCTGCCTTTTTAAAATTAATTAAATATTATTTCATTTTCCATGTTTTTCTCTATTAACTTTTTTTTTTTAAGTATAGAAGCATCAGGTAATTTTATCTTCTGTAAGGCAGAGTTTATTCATTATTTTTTATACCAATGGAATAGGCCTGACCAATTTACTCAAATTAAGGTTGGAGCTGAATTGTGACATGGTTTCTCTTTTGGCAATATTCGTTTTACCTCTATTTAGCTATGTTCTTTCTGATAATTTAAATTATATCCTTGTGGTTTCACTGTGGCCTCTAGAGCTATTAAGCCCTTAAATCTAATATTTATCTCCTGGATTTCTTGAAAAAGTTCTAAAATATGCTTGTTATCATAATTAGTAATATTGCCAATTTCACTCTTAAAAGTGTTTAGTATTATACTTATAGCCACCCTTGTTATTGTCATCCTATTTATATAACATATAAAACCTGAGTGGTTTCTCATGGTAACTAAAGCCAGCATTTTAATGAGCACTGCATTTAGGTATTTATATATAAAGAAAATAAAATTCATATAGAAAAGCTGGAATGTGTAGTAAACTAAAGAAAAAACTGGTATACCTTGTACACAAGTAAAATTCAACTTAGGCAGTCATTTAGCACAAACACTTTAAATTTGTCAAAACTAAATGATGTATATTCTATCTATCTATCTATCTATTTATTTATTTAATTTACTGGGACTATATTATATATAAGGAAATAGTTTGTGCATTTTGTAGGTACCAATTAATTTAATTCTGATAAAATTTTGCTGCATATTACTTTTATCCACATTTTACATCTGGGAGAAATGAGTTACAGACAGGTTAAGTAATGTGCCCCAAGTCACAGCAGGAGTAAATAATAGAACTAGGATTGAAACTTAGGAAGACTAGTGCCAGAACCTATTCTCTTAACCACTATACTGTATAGCCTTGTAATATATTTGTGTCTGTATATGTATGAGTGTGTGTGTGTATGTGTATATATGTGTGTTTAATATATGAACAAAGTTTTATGTATAGTTCTTGCTCCTGAAAAATGTTCACCATACATAGTAAAAACCGTAGTCGTGGTAACAAAGATAAGTGATGGCAGAGGGTCATAACAGTGTGCTGCTTAATTTATCTTTAAAAATAGAAGATATTTTAAAATATACTAAGAGAAAAATTACCTAAATATGACTCATTTTATGTTGTAAGCCAGTGCTACTATCTTTATCTCCCTAATCTACAACCAGAAGCAATCAAAGAGGAAGAAGAAAAGAAACCTAAGGTAGATTGATATATGGTGTTAAATCTTCATGACTGTAGAAAATGTGATAGATATAGGGAGTTCTCAAGAATCTCCACATGAGTAAAGGCAAATGTTACTTCAGTCCTAAACAGACAGCAATGAGCAGGTTGCTTGTGAAAGTGTACTTATTTACAAGTAACTAGAGAGATTGCAGTCATATATATGTAGAGATCACACTACATTAGCACTCCTGTTGAGTATGTTTCAGTGGAAAGAGTAAAGATGCTGGCACTCTGAATTCCCCCATGCAAATTAATATTTGAGAGATTGTTTTGCTCTGATAAAGTGCTTTTTTGGCCTGAGGAGACCACATACTAAATGCCTAGAGAATCAGACATATAGTAACCAGTTATGATGAAGATACTACATTTTTTCCACAGTGTCTTAGGTTACCTTTGAGAAACTAAGTTGACAGGAAGCTCCCATCCCATTTCAAAACACTAACATCAAATAGAAAACCATAGGCTGACTAAAATAACTTTCTAGAGGTTCTGGCAACCAGTCAGAAGTCTACAACAACTAAGCAAATGCCCAGACAAGAAAAAGTAATATTAAAAATGGTAGGAAATTTCATAGCATTTTTACTTACCCTTGTTTCATTGCTTCCCCAGTGCTATACAACTGGGAGGAAGTGGCTCAATACCAGATTCTTTCCCTCAGACCAGAAAACGTCTGCAGTGTTTGTAATATTCTGACCTGTCTGTGGGCTTTCTAAGGGACTAGCATATATCTTGCCTTACTTGGAGGTCAGGCAGGAATGAGAGCATTGTTAGGATCTCAGAATAGAAGTCATAGAGGCATGGCAGGTCTTACAGTACATGAAAATTGAAGGAGGACTGAAGACTCAACAGGTGCCTGGGAGCAAGAGATTATAAGCACAGTAATACAGTAGATCATTTAAGACCCTGAGACAATGCTGGTTGAGACTCTTTGGGAAATTAAGTCTTTTAAAAGCAGCTGAGGGAAAATAGAAAAAGAAGCACACACACACAGGTCCAGACAGGACATATGTCCAAAATACACCTGAGAAGAAATTACAACTTTACATCAGGCTGATCTTGAGAGTTAAGAGCCTGCTAATTAGTAAAGGCCTTCCACACCAGACTGCAAAGACTGGGAGAGTTTGTTCTTTCTTCAAATGCCTAATATTCAACAAAAAATTTTTAAGGCAAACAGAGAAACAGGAAACATGGCCCATTCAGATTAACAAAACAAAACTTCAGAAACTGTCTGTGAAGAAACACACACCAGACATACTAGACAATGACTTAAAAACAACTCCACCCTTTTCAGGTCCTGGGGTTTTTGCAAATCTCCCTGCTCCAGGAGCCACAGATACCTCTTTTCTGTGGAATGAGGGACTGGAAACAAAAAAAAAAAGCAAGTGTCCTGGGACCAGATCCAGGGCCACCTTACTGTCTGGCCATGGTGTTGACCTTCCTTTGCACTACCGTATGGCTGACAAGGTTTTGGTGCTCTGGCTGGATGTTAGGCCTGTGCCTCTGAGGTGGGAGAGCGAGATCAGGACACTGGACCACCAGAGACCTCCCGGCTCCACATAATATCAAATGGTGAAAGCTCTCCCAGAGATCTCCATCTCAGCGCTAAGACCCAGCTCCAGTCAACAACCAGCAAGGTACAGTGCTAGAAACCCTATGCCAAACAACTAGCAAGACAGGAACACAAACCCACGTATTAGCAGAGAGGCTGCCTAAAATTATAATAAGATTACAGAAACCCCCAAACAACCCCTGGATGTGGTCCTGCCCACCAGAAAGAAAAGATCCAGCCTCATCCACCAGAACACAGGCACTAGTCCCCTCCACCAGGAAGCCTACACAATCCACTGAACCACCCTTAGCAATAGAAGCAGACACCAAAAACAACGGGAACTACGAACCTGCAGCCTGCGAAAAGGAGACCCCAAACACAGCAAGTTAAGCAAAATGAGAAGACAGAGAAACACACAGTAAATGAAGGAGCAAGGTAAAAACCCACCAGACCAAACAAATGAAGAGGAAATATGCAGTCTACCTGAAAATTCAGAGTAATGATAGTAAAGATAATCCAAAATCTTAGAAATAGAATGGAGAAAATACAAGAAACGTTTAACAAGGACGTAGAAGAATTAAAGAGCAAACAAACAATGAGGAACAGCACAATAAATGAAGTTAAAAATTCTCTAGAAGGAATCAATAGCAGAATAACTGAGGCAGAAGAACGGATAAGTGACCTGGAAGATAAAATAGTGGAAATAACTGCAGAGCAGAAAAAAGAAAAAAGAATGAAAAGAATTGAGGACAGTCGTAGAAACCTCTGGGACAACATTAAATGCACCAACATTTGAATTATGGGGGTCTCAGAAGAAGAAGAGAGAAAGAAAGGGACTGAGAAAATATTTGAAGAGATTATAGTTGAAAACTCCCCTAATATGGGAAAGGAAATAGTCAATCAAGTCCAGGAAGCACAGAGAGTCCCATGCAGGATAAATCCAAGGAGAAACATGCCAAGACACATATTAATCAAACTATCAATAATTAAACATGCGAAAAAATATTAAATGCAGGAAGAGAAAAACAACAAATAACATACAAGGGAATCCCCATAAGGTTAACAGCTGATCTTTCAGAAGAACTCTGCAAGCCAGAAGGGACTGGCAGGACATATTTAAAGTGATGAAAGGGAAAAACCTACAACCAAGATTACTCTACCCAGCAAGGATCTCATTCAGATTCAATGGAGAAATTAAAACCTTTACAGATAAGCAAAAGCTAAGAGAATTCAGCACCACCAAAGCAGCTTTACAACAAATGCTAAAGGAACTTCTCTAGGCAGTAAACACAAGAGAAGGAAAAGACCTACAATAACAAACCCAAAACAATTAAGAAAATGGTAATAGGAACATATATATCGATAATTACCTTAAATGTAAATGGATTAAATGCTCCCACCAAAAGACGTAGACTGTCTGAATGGATACAAAAACAAGACCCATATATGTGCTATCTACAACAGACCCACTTCAGACCTAGGGACACATACAGGCTGAAAGTGAGAGGATGGAAAAAGATATTCCATGCAAATGGAAATCAAAAAAAGCTGGAGTACCAATTCTCATATAAGACAAAATAGACTTTATTTATTTACTTATTTTTAACAACTTTATTGGAGTATAATTGCTTTACAATGGTGTGTTAGTTTCTGCTTTATAACAAAGTGAATCAGCTATACATATACATACATCCCCCTATCTCTTCGCTCTTGCGTCTCCCTTCCTCCCACCTTCCCTGTACCACCCCTCTAGGTGGTCACAAAGCACCGAGCTGATCTCCCTGTGCTATGCGACTGCTTCCCACTAGCTATAGATTTTACATTTGATAGTGTATATATGTCCATGCCACTCTCTCATTTCGTCCCAACTTGCCCTTCCCCTCCCCATGTGCTCAGGTACATTCTCTAGTAGGTCTGTGTCTTTATCCCCATCCTGTCCCTATGTTCTTCATAACCTTTTTTTTTTTTTGGAGATTCCATATATATGTGTTAGCATATGGTATTTGTTTTTCTCTTTCTGACTTACTTCACTCTGTATGACAGACTCTAAGTTCATCCACCTCACTACAAGTAACTCAATTTTGTTTCTTTTTATGGCTGAGTAATATTCCATTGTGTATATGTGCCACATCTTCTTTATCCATTCATCTGTCAATGGATACTTAGGTTGCTTCCATGTCCTGGCTAATGTAAATAGAGCTGCAGTGAACATTGTGGTACATGTCTCTTTTTGAATTATGGTTTTCTCAGGGTATATGCCTAGGAGTGGAACTGCTGGGTCGTATGGTAGTTGTATTTTTTTTTTTTTTAATGAACCTCCATACTGTTCTCCATAGTGGCTGTATCAATTTATATTCCTACCAACAGTGCAAGAGGGTTCCCTTTTCTCCACACCCTCTTCAGCATTTATTGTTTGTAGACTTTTTGATGATGGCCATTCTGACCTGTGTGAGGTGATACCTCATTGTAGTGTTGATTTGCATATCTCTAATGATTACTGATGTTGAGCATCCTTTCATGTGTTTGCTGGTAATCTGTATATCTTCTTTGGAGAAATGTCTGTTTAGGTCTTCTGCCCATTTTTGGATTGGGTTGTTTGTTTTTTTATATTGAGCTGCATGAGCTGCTTGTAAATTTTGGAGATTAATCCTTTGTCAGTTGCTTCATTTGCAAATATTTTCTCCCATTCAGAGGGTTTTTTTTTTTTTGTCTTATTTATGGTTTCCTTTGCTGTGCAAAAGGTTTTAAGTTTCATTAGGTGCCATTTGTTTATTTTTGTTTTTATTTCCATTTCTCTAGGAGGTGGGTCAAAAAGGATCTTGCTGTGATTTATGTCATAGAGTGTTCTGCCTATGTTTTCCTCTAAGAGTTTGATAGTGTCTGGCCTTACATTTAGGTCTTTTTCTTGTTTGTTTGTTTGTTTTTGTTTTGTTCTCTTTTACATTTAGGTCTTTAATCCATTTTGAGTTTATTTTTGTGTATGGTGTTAGGGAGTGTTCCAATTTCATTCTTTTGCATGTAGCTGTCCAGTTTTCCCAGCACCACTTATTGAAGAGGCTGTCTTTTCTGCACTGTATATTCTTGCCTCCTTTATCAAAAATAACGTGACCACATGTATGTGGGTTTATCTCTGGGCTTTCTATCCTGTTCCATTGATCGATATTCCTGTTTTTTTTTGCCACTACCATAGTGTCTTGATTACTGTAGCAATGTAGTATAGTCTGAAGTCAGGGAGCCTTTTTCCTCCAGCTCCGTTTTTCTTTCTCAATATTGCTTTGGCTATTCGGGGTCTTTTGTGTTTCCATTCAAATTGTGAAATTTTTTGTTCTAGTATGTGAAAAATGCCAGTGGTAGTTTGATAGGGATTGCATTGAATCTGTAGATTGCTTTGCATAGTATGGTCATATTCACAATGCAACACTATGAGACTAGATATCAGTTACAGGAAAAACATCTGTAAAAAATACAAACACATCAAGGCTAAACAATATACTACTTAATAACCAAGAGATCACTAAAGAAATTAAAGCAGAAATCAAAAAATACCTAGCAACAAATGACAATGAAAACACGACGACCCAAAACCTATGGGATGCAGCAAAAGCAGTTCTAAGGGGGAAGTTTACAGCAATACAAGCCCACCTTAAGAAACAAGAAACATCTCAAATAAACAACCTAACCTTACACCTAAAGCAATTAGAGAAAGAAGAACAAAAATCCCTCAAAGTTAGCGGAAGGAAAGAAATCATAAAAATCAGATCAGAAATAAATGAAAAAGAAATGAAGGAAACGTTAACAAAGATCAATAAAACTGAAAGCTGGTTCTTTGAGAAGATAAACAAAATTGATAAACCATTAGCCAGACTCATCAAGAAAAAAAGGGAGAAGACTCAAATCAATAGAATTAGAAATGCAAAAGGAGAAGTAACAACTGACACTGCAGAAATACAAAGAATCATGAGACATTACTACAAACAACTCTATGCCAATAAAATGGACAACCCAGAAGAAATGGACAAATTCTTAGAAAAGTACAACCTTCCAAGAGTGAACCAGGAAGAAACAGAATATATAAGAATACTGTCACAAGCACTGAAATTGAAACTGTGATTAAAAATCTTTCAACAGACAAAAGCCCAGGACCAGATGGCTTAACAGGCAAATTCTATCAAATATTTAGAGAAGAGCTAACACATATCCTTCTCAAACTCTTCCAAAATATAGCAGAGGGAGGAATACTCCCAAACTCATTCTATGAGGCCACCATCACCTTGATACCAAAACCAGACAAAGATATCACAAAGAAAGAAAACTACAGGCCAATATCACTGATGAAGATAGATGCAGAAATCCTCAACGAAATACTAGCAAACAGAATCCAATAGCACATTAAAAGGATCGTACACCATGCTCAAGTGGGATTTATCCCAGGGATGCAAGGATTCTTCAGTATCCGCAAATCAATGAATGTGATACACCATATTAACAAATTGAAGGAGTCAAACCATATGATCATCTCAATAGATGCAGAAAAAGCTTTTGACAAAATTCAACACCCAGTTATGATAAAAACTCTCTGGAAAGTGGACATAGAGGGAACCTACCCCAACATAATAAATGCCATATACGACAAACCCACATCAAACATCATTCTCAATGGTGAAAACCTGAAAGCATTTCCTCTAAAATCAGGAACAAGACAAGGATGTCCACTCTCACCACTATTATTCAACATAGTTTTGGAAGCCCTAGCTATGGCAATCAGAGAAGATAAAGAAATAAAAGAAATACGAATTGGAAAAGAAGAAGTAAAACTGTCACTGTTTGCAGATGACATGATACTATGCATAGAGAACTGTAAGATGTCAGCAGAAAACTACTAGAGCTAATCAATGAATTTGGTAAAGTTGCAGGATACAAAATTAATGCACAGAAATCTCTTGCATTCCTGTATAATAATGATGAAAAATCTGTAAGAGAAATTAAGGAAACACTCCCATTTACCATTGCAACCAAAAGATTAAAATAACTAGGAAAAAACCTACCTAGGGAGACAAAATATGTGTATGCAGAAAACTATAAGACACTGATGAAAGAAATTACAGATGATACCAACAGATCGAGGGATATACCACATTCTTGGATTAGAATAATCAACATTGTTAAAATGACTATACTACCCAAAGCAATCTACAGGTTGAATGCAATCCCTATCAAACTACCAATGGCATTTTTTACAGAACTAAAACAAAAAATCTTAAAATTTGTATGGAGACACAAAATACCGTGAATAGCCAAAGCAGTCTTGAGGAAAAAAAGCGGAGCTGGAGGAATCAGACTCCCTGACTTCAGACTATACTACAAAGCTAGTGTAATCAAGACACTATGGTAGTGGCACAGAAACAGAAATATAGATCAATGGAACAAGACAGAAAGCCCAGAGATAAACCTATGTACCTGTGGTCAACTAATCTATGACAAAGGAGGCAAGGATATACTATGGAGAAAAGACAGTCTCTTCAATAAGTGCTGCTGGGAAAACTGGACAGCTACATGTAAAAGAATGAATTTAGAACACTCCCTAACACGATACACAAAAATAAACTCAAAATGGATTCAAAACCTAACTGTATGACTGAACACTATAAAACTCTTAGAGGAAAACATTGGAAGAACACTCTTTGACATAAATCACAGCAAAATCTTTTTTGATCCACCTCCTAGAGTAATGGAAATAAAAACAAAAATAAACAAATAGGACCTAGTGAAACTTAAAAGCTTTTGCACAGCAAAGGAAACCATAAACAAGACAAAAAGACAACCCTCAGAATGGGAGAAAATATTTGCAAATGAATCAACAAAGGATTAATCTCCATAATATATAAACACCTCATGCAGCTCAATATTAAAAAAACAAACAACCCAATCCAAAAATGGGCAGAAGACCTAAATAGACATTTCTCCAAAGATGACATACAGATGGCCAAGAAGCACATGAAAAGCTGCTCAACCTCACTAAGTATTAGAGAAGTGCAAATCAAAATTACAATGAAGTATCACCTCACACAGGTTAGAGTGGGCATCATCAGAAAATCTACAAACAACAAATGCTGGAGAGGGTGTGGAGAAAAGGGAACCCTCTTGCAGTGTTGGTGGGAATGTAAATTGATACAGCCACTATGGAGAGCAGTATGGAGGTTCCTTAAAAAACTAAAAATAGAATTACCATATGATCCATCAATCCCACTACTGGGCATATATCCAGAGAAAACCATAGTTCAAAAAGACACATGTACCCCAATATTCATTGCAGCACTATTTACAATAGCCAGGTCATGGAAGCAACCTAAATGTTAACAGACAGATGAATGGATGAAGAAGACGTGGTACATATATACAATGGAATATTACTCAGGCATAAAAAGGAATGAAATTGAGTCATTTGTTGAGATGAGGATGGATCTAGAGACTGTCATGCAGAGTGAAGTAAGTCAGAAAGAGAAAAACAAATATCGTATATTAACGCATGTATGTGGAACCTAGAAAAATGGTACCGATGAACTGGTTTGCACGGCAGAAGAAGAGACACAGATGTAGAGAACAAATGTATGGACACCAAGGGTGGAAAACCGCGGGGGTGTTGGGATGGTGATGTGCTGAATTGGGCGATTGGGATTGACATGTATACACTGATGTGTATAAAATGGATGACTAATAAGAACCTGCCGTATAAAAAAATAAAATAAATAAAATTCATAAAAATAAAAAATAAAAGAATTTTAAAAGGCTGGAGTGAATTTCACATGAGTCATGTTAAGAACTACTTTGTGTCCCATCCTCAAATTCATATGTTGAATTCCTAATCCCCAATGTGTCTATATGAAGGTAGCTCTTAAAGAGGTGATTAAGGTTAAATGAGGCCCTAATCCTGTAGACTGTGTCTCTATAAGAGGAAGAGACATCAGAGATCTTTGTCTCTCTCTGTCTTAGCTTGTCTCTGCATGCACACAGAGGAAAGGCTACATGAAGATACAGCAAGAAGATGACCGTCTTCAAGCCTAGAAGGGAGGACTCACCAAAACCAACCCTATTGACACACTGATATTGGATTTCTAGGCTCCATAAATAAGAAAATAAATGCCTATTGTTTCAGCCAAGTAGTCTGTGGTATTTTGTTTCGCCAGCTCTAGCAAGATTAATACAAATCAGTAGTGTAGGGCATGAGAACAACCATCTAAAGTAATATATAGGTGAGATCAGTAGTTTGGTGGGAACTGAAAATTTAAGCAAGAGGTAATTTTGAGAGAATTTAAGGAAACTTCAGGAAGGCATTAGACCTCCCCCACAAAGTAGTATAGAGGATTTGAACCAATTTCATTTAATGGACAAAATTAACTCATTTGATACTTAGAATTCATTTTTGATGATTTATTTGCAATAAACCCTGGGCTCTTCTGTAGAAAGACCATGAGGAATAAGAGTAGCATTAAATTTCCTGGTATAATATGGATCATTTGTTTTGTTTCTATTTTATTTTGACCCATTCCAAGAATCTATTTACAGTGCCTTTTTTTATGGTTTTCATATCTTGAAGTACAGTAGTAATGCTCATAAGACTTACTTTATATATTAACAGTTCCAATTATACCTTTTAATGTGTAATCTTTGTTTATTCAACTTGATTTATAATTGAAATAATTTGAATGTTGGGGTGAAGGATGTTCAGAGATAGCTGCTTTCGGTTTAATGAATTTCATTGTCTAAGGTACAAAAATTAAGTGCCTCCTGTATCTTTCAACTGCATAATTGGACACAGAAATGGGATCATAGCTTTTATACAGTGGGTACAGATAGAGGTTTATGGGTGACTGTAGCTTATAACTTCCAGTTATAAAGAGATTAGCAAATGGTTTTTGTGAGACCAAGTGAAATAAAAAAATCTCTTCAGTAAGATTGGCTAATCAAATTCCTTGATAATGGAAGGAAAGCATAAGATTTTGGGAGGTGATGCAAAGCTTTCACCAAATGTAAAATTATAAATCTAGCTAAAATCCTGTTTAGTGAAATTGAACATGCTATATTTTCATTGTTGCATAATATTTTTAAAATAATAAAGACATTTAAATCATTATATTCACTCAATATTCCTTCACAGAGTAAGCAAAATCAGTGTTTTGGCTTTTCTATTTGACACATACATAAAATTTAATTTATTTTGCAGTAGATCCTTGTTGGTTATCTATTTTAAATATAGTAGCATGGACATGACAATTCCAGACTCCCAATCTAGATGCAAATAACTTTTTAATCTATTGATAATTCTTCCTATGCAAAAATACATTTATTCTATTCTACATCCATTCTAATACTATAATAATAACTAATATGTTGCCTATAGTTTTTTGATTTATTTTGTTTTGATTTGTGTTCTTTTTTTTACTGCTTCTTGTCCAGGGAACTATTGTGTAAACAGAGTAGTTGAGAGTAATCTGAATTTAAATGATCTTAAGTAGATTTTTTTGCATGAAGAACCAAGATGAAAATAAAGAGCATCAATAAAGAGCTACCTTCCCCTATTCTGTGACGGTTATTTAGAAAAAAAAAATTTTTTTTTCAGCAGTTTTGAAAAAAATAATATAGTAAGAATATACAGTGAATGTAACTGTTTATAATTTCTTTAAATAGTACTTCTAATGTTGTGTACTTCTTAACACATACTAGTTAAAAATCAAATCACATTGATTATATTAATAATAATTACCAGGGAAAGAAATCTATAAGAATTGTAAACCAAATGATAATCTGTATTAAATAAACAAGACTTTTATTCTTTTAGAATTTTATATAGATAGCATTTCACTGAAATTGCAATAAATTTCACATTATGAACAGGTTCTTCTTTGAACATTTACCTTTATGTATTTTTCATGGCATCTTTCAATAGATGTTAATTAAAAGAAATGTGATACATGAATTTATACATATGTGTATCAAAGAAGAGCTACAAAGTACACAAAAAGAAAAAAGCTAAAGATGTAATCAAATAGCATTTTTAACATTATTTACACTTGACTAATTAGGGTAGAACTAAATCAGGATACATAAAATAGCATGCACAAAATGAATATCAAAAGGTATTTTCTATGTCAGTAAGTGCCTGCAAGACATTTAAAATAATATCATGAATCCAAAAAGGAGCAGAAAGCAGCATGCTATTTGTAGTCTGTCTTATAGTTGTTTAGCATCTCATTTTAAAAGCAATTTATCTGCTTTGAATAAAATCATATTCACCAATAAGTGATAAAAGCTCTATAAAGGAAATATTAAAAATAACATTGAAATTAATGTCTTGGAAATTTCTTTAACCTAAATGTTATTTTCCCTGCTAACATAAGGCAAAAAAATTCACAAATTAAAAAGCACCTGAAATAACTTAAATATCTTTTTTAGGAAAATTGTTTCATGAGTCACAACATATAGACACTTGAGCTTCTTCAAATCAAGATTAAATTTTCAAAGACATTTTCTTTAAAACTAAAAAGAAAAACCCTTAAATTGCTTGTCAACTTCATTTAAGTGAAAAATGGGTTCTTTTGAAGCTTCCATTTTATGTCAGCTGACCCTGCTTAAAAAATCTACATTTCATGCTGTGTAAATAGAACTGCTTTTGTACTATTTTCCTCAACATTTTCTACATTAATCTAGTCTGGAATCCTAGCAACAGACCACTTTGCTATGTGCTATTTCTCTTTTTGAGCAAATAGCTTTTAATTGTCAGATAGCAGAGATTCAGAAATGAATGTTACTGAAGGTTTGACACCAGCGTGTTTAGTGACCTGGATCATCATTTATTCCCTCCAGAATGTTAATGAAAACCTTCTTATTAAATCACTTAAGCATGTATTTAAATAATTCAATTTACTTTATTTTTCATTTATAAAAAAGGTGTACAACCAATATGTGAAACTAGTCTGGCAAAAGAACAAAGATATACTGAGGAAAACTAAATGAATATCCAAAGTCAGTCTCCTAACTGATACATTCCCTGTTTGCAGACAAAACCACAGACTATGGTTAACAATTTGTTCTGTGTTAACTTGGTACTTTGCACATTTAATAAACATAATTATGCACATATATCTCTTTAAATAAAAATGTTATTTAAAGAAGATTATATCATTCTATAATTATTCTAATATGACTTGTATTTTTTCACTTAACAATATGCCTTTGAGATATTTTCATATCTTGGCACAAAGTATATATTCAATAATTATTATCTAGAATTTTGTTATTTGTTGTCATGCAATTTTAAAAATGGGGTGCACTTATCCTGTCATATAAGCATTTGTTTCTCTTCGATAGATTTTTCACAGTATAATTGTGTGGGTAAAAACTACATATGCAATAATGATGAGATTTTAAAAATAATTATTAATGTGTTTTTCCCATTGGCATTTCTGACTAGAGAATATTTACCTCAGTTAGTCTGAGTATTATTTACTTGGGATTGAGAATATGTTTTGTGAATGGAAAATTAGGAATTATCCTAGAAAATTGGGAGAAAAAATCTAACCTTCAAAAGTAGGATTATGCAGTAATATAATAACATTGAAAGCCAAGGTATTTTCTTAAGAGAAGATTTTCCTAATTCTTTTAATGCTCATTTATCATTCCCATGGCCACGGGAGTAGGACCATACTTGTAAAGTAGACAAGATGATCCTTTTATCTTTGGCAGCAATGCTTTGAAGTGTGGTGTTCTACAGTAAAAGGATGCCATACAGGGAGATAAAAGAAAAAACAAAAACTCTGGTTCTAGAAGGTGCAGAGCCACTAAAGCTGATCAGATTACTGAGATTAAGACTGAGTGTAGCATCGCAGAGAATTTACTGGTACACAGTACCAATAAATCAAAGAAAATTTGACAGCAAACATTCAGGTGAAAGGAGGTCCTAAAAGTTTGTATCTTAGTATTTCTTAGCCACTCCTAGGTTCCTTGAGGAATGTAATTGAACCAGAAAGCAGAAAGTGGATCTGGGAGCTTGTCAAAGGAGAGCATGAGGACAAGGTTTTAGTTGCTTTGCCCTGAGCAATATTATACCCTGTCTGGGACTAAATAAGTCAGAGCCAGATGTTTCAGATGACTACAATGCTGCAAGGGGCTAGGATGCCACTGAGTCAGGCAGGGACTCTTACCCAGGCTTTGAACAAGACACGATCACAAGTTACAATACATCCTTTGCAAATGTCAGTCTTGAATGCAAGAGTGCAAGCAGAGGGCGTACAAGATATATTGCCCCATAGAATACAGGCATGGTTAGACAGTGAAAGACTGCTTAGTTTTGTTATTTTTCCCCCTAGATATTATTTCTCCATTTTTAATTTTCAGCTTTTTTCTCAAAAATAGAAAAATAAGAAGAAATAGAGACTGAGAAATTTTTAATCTAAAAATGACTTACAGGTTAAAAATGTTTCTTTTAAATTATTTAAAATGATATCTTATAATAAAATAATATATTATCATTAATTGTGATGTCATTAATTTATTATAATGATTATAATAAAATAGTATAATAATTATGATTAAAAATTTAATAAGGTTTGAAGATAGTTTTTGTTGAATGGATATTTAGTTAACTGTTCCAGCTAGCCAGCAAGGTGAAGGCTTAAGAAAAAGATCAAATTATTGGAAAAAACACCAATAAGATTTTACATTTTCTTTGAACATCCAAATTATGAGTGAATCTAGCCAAGAAGCTTTACTTCTTTTTCATGTTTACTGAGAAATGTTTTATTGTTTTTCTTCTTGTCGTTTTTTCCCCTTGTTTTTTTCTTATTCAGGAATGGGTTTCGATTTTGCAAATGCTTCTGTTTTAGCATTGTTGGAGATAAAATATATTTTGTTTGTTGTTACTAATCACTTTATATTTGGTCAGAATTTCCTAAAATGTCCTTCACTAACTACAATTCAGGAATACATAAACTCAGTGCTCCATGAATAAATGAATAAATAAGAAAATTACATTTGGAGGATAATTGATTTTCCTCGAAGGATCAGATTTCCCATGTCTTTGGTTTGTCCAAGACCTATTGTATTGAACAGAAACGTGTGACTATTCCAGCAATGAGCATTGCTGACTCCCATCTTCTCAATCCTATCCCTGAGAATTTTTAAAGTAGTCTTTGTTTAAAGGAGATGCAGTGGCTAAACAAAAAATCACTGTAATCCTTCCTATTCTGTATACGTTAGTGATATTACTTTATAGGTTATATATATGTTGTGTGTGTATATGTAATACCATTTTCATAATCTATATTGTTCTATAGACATATTCTCCCATATTTTAAAGAACAGATAACTCTGTGGTATTAAACTAACTAGAATGTTTTTAATTTTAACGAAGTCTATAATAAACACTGATATCAAAATTAAGCAAGAAAAACAACGGGAAAAATTAGTTAGCCAGTTTCACTTGGGTATCTGGGTTTAATGACATACTTTCCATCATTATCTTCTTTGATATATCCAACCCTATTTTCTTTTAAAAATATTTTAAATAACAATAATGTTTATTGCATCTACCTGGCTGTATACATTTTACATGCATTATCTAATTTTTTCCACACACCCCTCTAAGGCAAGGATCAGTATTAGCTCATTCTACAGGTGAGAAGACATAAAAACCTTAAGGTTTAGTTCTCAGAAATAAATACTGCATATTTAAATTAAGCAAACACTATAAACAAAAACAATACAAATGTTTTCTTCCACAACTCTTGAATCAGAAATGATATTGGAGGTGTAGAATTAGAAAATCTCCAATTCAGCGATGCTAAATATAAAAAAATGGTATATATTTTATAAACAGAGGGTGTACAATACCTCAGTCCATTTCTTTATTAAACATAAAAGAATAAAATGTGTTGATAAAGATCTGGTATAACATGTTAGAAAAATAATGATAATGATGCTCAAATGACTTAATGTAATTATGAAGGGAAAAACTATTGAATACTTAGAAAATAAATGGGAATATCAGGAATAGAGGTAATACAAAAGCACGGAGGCCCCCATTACTTGACTTGGTCCAGTCTGAGTTTTTAACTCTCAAATTTGTCCACACTGAACCTCCAGCAATTTGTCAATTACGGTTTAGATTTCCCCTTTCCAGCACTGGTTCCCACAGGTGTATTTGCTTGTCAGTGTCTGCTCTAGTAAGCTGTGATTCTTATATTCACCTGTTTGTCTCTCCAATTTGGTGCAGCTGATTTCCCTGTGACATCAACTATCTGAAGGAGCGAAGAAGAGTTGTTGATTTTTTTTCAGTTTGTTTAGCTTTTTACTTACTGTTAGAATAAAACAGAGACTTCCAAGCTCCTCACATGCTAGACCATTAACTGGGAGTCCCTCACATAAATCTTCAAATCTGAAATTTGTTTAAAATATTTTAAAAATACATAAAGCTATAATAATGGAAAATATTAAGAATTACACCAGAGTACTACTCTTGCTTACCATTCCCACTCTCCCCACCTGTTGCAAATTAAATTCAATCTCAGACAAATGAACTGTTATATTCTTTCAAACTTTCAAAAGAGACCTACTGTCTATGCTAATTACCCTCCTCCAAAGCATAGAGAAAGAGCTGTGCCTTCTAATCAAGACAGTAGAAGACAACACATATAAAAACTGGGTTGGGGGAGGATGGTCATAATTTTTAAGTGAAATTGAAAAACAATTTTGGGCTACAGGATGGATTATATTCTTTGTTCAACTTTTTGTTTTGCGTGAGTCAGAAAATGAGATAGGCAGCAGCAGCAAATGGATATCACAGTATATTTTCTCCATGTCTTTTCACTTTAGAATTGACTTGTGTCCCAGGAGTAGATCTGGGGATGTGGTTGTGCTCCCCTCAGCTTTTGGCTATTGAAGTGAAAATTTACTGGCCATCAGGCTAGCTAGTATGATCGGGAGCAGGGACAGCAGAGCTGCAGGACCCACTTGCCTTTTCTTTGGTTTGTTTTGCCTCCGTTATCTTTGTTTTGATGCTCTAAGGTTGAATCCCAGGTAAATGATTAAGCTTTCCTCTTGCACTTTACCTTGAGTCTAAATCTCTTTTGTTTAGAAATAATTGTCAGCAGAGATTAAATAGGCCTTTTTTTTTTTTTTTTTTTTTCTTTTTGCGGTACGCGGGCCTCTCACCGCTGTGGCCTCTCCCGTTGTGGAGGACAGGCTCCGGACGCACAGGCCCAGCGGCCATGGATCACGGGCCTAGCCGCTCTGCTGCATGTGGGATCTTCCCGGACTGGGGCACGAACCTGTGTCCCCTGAAACGGCAGGCGGACTCTCAACCACTGCGCCACCAGGGAAGCCCTTTTTTTTTTTTTTTTTTTTTTTTTTTTTTGCGTAAATTGGCTTTTATAAAAACTTTCTTCCTCCTCCCATTCTGGGCCATTTTGTATGGAAGAACTGGGGTCCAAGCAGGAGATTTCCTACCTCTCTCAAATCCTACCAAGAGTCCAATCCAAGAAGAATTCACTGTAAATTTTCCTATAGTGCTTTGTGGTTAAAAGAATTGACTTCGAGTCAGTCTGCCTGCCTTCCAGTCTTAGCTCTACCACTTTCTAATGCTAGGACCTAAAGCTTGATACTTAATGTTGGTCATCCTTTCAGGTCTACTGTCATTTCCTCAGGGAAGCATTCTATTATATCTTATCATAGAAGTATTTTATTTACTATATTTTAACTTAATAGAAGTTATAGAAAAAATAGTAGGCACTCAATAAATTGATGTGTTGAGTGAATGAATGTACATTCATTTTAAAAACTTGTTCTCACATAGAATCTTAGTCTATTATCATCAATATTATTTTGTGAATTTATTTGAGAGATGATGTGTTAACTTAGATGTGAAGATAACTCAATATAAACTGATGTGGATCTATGCGATTTTATTGAAATATTTTCTAGATGATAAAAATGAAATATTAATGGTTATTTTGAGACATGTTAACTTTATTTTAAATAAGAAAAACCGAGTATGTAGAGAGGATAGTATAAACTAAGGAAGCCAATATAATTTTTGACAAAGAGCTAATGACAAAAATATTTTAGAGCAGCATAATAGCTATTATTTTTCTTTGATTGAGGTAACATAAGACATTAAAGAAACTTTCAAATTAGGTAAAACACGGAGATAGAAAATTACTTTACCCATTGAATGATTTACGAGGAATGTAATCATCACTATAATTACTGATTTTACTGAAAAAGAATCTTTTTGGAATATTGACCTATTTTTTGTTAAAAAATAAATTATATATTTTCTTCTAGATATTTTGCGTATGTGTCTTTACACCATAGATTATGACTATGGTTGTTAAATTTTTCTATCAAAGCACCACTAAAACTTAGTTCATAGTTGAAGTTTATTTGAGAAGCTGTTTTATCTTGAAATATTTAGACAGATTGGGTTCTCTACTGCATAATATAACAGCATCTCTTTTATTACATTCTATAATGTATATTTATATTTTTAAGGATAGTCCATGGAATAAAATTGACACTTTAGGATAAAATACTACACATTTATCCTCTGGCTTCTTATATCTATGGACAAATGTCTGTATGTCTGAGATAAGATATCCCAAGATATTACAAATTTTTACAGAAGAGAAATCTGCTTAGAAAATTTGATCTTTACACTTTTATTGCAGTAATGTTCAGAAAAAATTGACCAAAATTTAATACCTCTATAGATGTCAAGTTTGAGTGCTTTTCCTGTTTTAATTTTATCACGTAATCTTTACCAAAAGAATACTTTTTGTTATCTTTGTGTTAAAATTTTTGTTAGAGGTCATTTAAGGTGGGAAACAGTATTCATTAAAAAATAGCTCTCTAGCTACAGTAACTTTAATCTATTTGTGTATTTGTGTGTTACCTGTCAACTCAAAAATGGTCGAATCATTGATGCAGGCCTTTATTCTGACAAATGTTGAAAATAAAGCAGAGAGCACAAATATCATTTATAACAGGAGAAAAGAAAAGAGTATCATTGGCAATATTTCCCTTTTAGGACCTTCATTTACTACATCAGACAGTCCTTGGTTTTCACAATCATGAGGTTTGTAACAAATCTATTATATCATCACAATACAGAATGAAGCATATAAAAAGATCTTTAAAAAGTTTATGGGTTTAGAATGAGTCTAATCTGAAATGTGTGTCAATTTCTTAGCAGTGTGTCTCTCCTACATTTTCCTCATATTCTTTGTTGTCTCCAGAAAGTGACCTGCTAGAAGAGACCAGCTGGAGGAGCCGCAGGCATCACAGTTTGGTCTGCTTGACTTGTTTGGTATTCATGGCTTTTGCAGGCTGTTGCTCTATAACCTATCAAGACCCTGCAGGAGTCAATATCAGACCCAAGACCACCTGAAAGCTTCTTTTTACTCTCTGATTTGAAAAAATTGACACAGCAAGCTCCTACTTTTTATCTACTTCAACCTCAAATTCATACCTATAGGATCTGGGAAGTTGATTGAGTTTCATTGGTCCAACTGTTTTTTCTAGGTCGTTTGTCTTGCCCAAACTGTCTGATAAGATGAGGAGTACTGCGGCCTTGGTTTAGGTGGAAGGGGATTAATACAAGAGACGAAAGCAAAATTCCTGATTCGTGCCATATCCATTTTATATAACAATCCCAGCATTTGACTAGGTCCTATGAAATTAGCATACTCATTAAACTTCTTCCCATCGGGTTATTTGCAATCTGAGGCAGAATTAAAGATTATTCATGGGTATATGGTCCAGCTAATGTACACGTCTGTATAGTTAACACAAGCTGGATAATTTTATTAATTCCCCAAATAAACCTTACTTAATACTTGCTAATGAACTATAGCTTAATTTGTTTTGAATTAAAATCACTCACCCTCAATACATACAATATAAGTTCCAGTATTAATGTAACTTCAGTGACTGAAAATGAAGATTGCCTATTGTGAAAAAAATTTTAAATATAATTTTGAATCATCTTGTTTATTATTTTAAATTAGGTTTTAATATTGCTTCAATTATTTCCTAATCATTTTCACTATTTTAAAAAAGGCATAGAAAAGTGTTAAAAGATATTTAATAAATGTAGATAATATTGAAAAGATTAGTAAAATAACTATTTGATCTTTGGATTATTGAAGAATACAAGGTAGTTTTTTCTAAGACATGGATCTTAGGGAAATGATTAACAAGTAGGAAGAAATATGTTTGTTGTTTATAAACATTTGGGCTATTTTATCATTTAAATAATCCCCATGTAACCTTTAGTGTTTATTTTTTTAATAAAGTGATTAAGTTTGTCTATCTAGACATAATCATTTTGTCACATGGATAATTAAAATCTCTGTATTAAATAAGAAAATAATATTTGCTTACATTCATAGAAATTACTAAAAATGTGATTTAGGGGTAAAGAAAATTACAAAATATGCAAAATTTATGTAGGATTAAAAAGTCTTTTGTTAAAGGTCAACTTTTAAAAATATTGTGAGGGGGACCTAATATTGGGTTGGCCCAAAAATTTGTTCGGGTTTTTCCATAAGATCATATGGAAAACCCGAACGAACTTTTTGGCCAACCTATATAATCCTGTTGTCAACAGAAAATTTGCTTTTTAAAAGAATTGTAGAAAATTATACTTGACTACAAGTAACAGTAAAACTGACTAAATAGTGCTTTAAAGAAACTTGGGTTTAGAGGTTAGACTAGAAGTTGCCTTTGGCGAAGGGTATCAATCAGGATGGAAGCTTCTGGGGATTTACACATATCTTGATATGGGTGGTGGTTACATGGGTGTATACATAGGTTAAAAAGCCACCAAGCTGTACACTTAAGATTTGTGTACCTTGATGTATGCAACTTATGCCTCAGTAACTAAAAGGGAAGAAAATAAAAGAAAAAAAAGGAACAGAAATTTATTGTCAAGGAATGAGAAGTCTTATGCTGGGCATCACTGTCTATGCTGTCACAGGATGCCACAGTCTCTGGGACTCTCTTGAACTTCTTTTTAATTGTATTATGGTTGCTGCAACTTCAGCCAGCATGTCTGTGTTCCAGGCAGAAATAAGGAAAAAGGAACAAACTGGGTATGCATGAGAAGGGGTCAAGGAGGACCATAGGAAAGAAGAACTTTTCCAGAATCCCCTAGCAAACTTCTGTTGAGGTTCATTAGCCTGTCTACTCACAAGGTTAAACCTAGCTTCAAGGGAAGATGGGAAACATATTTTTCATTCCATTCATTTCTTCCTGGGAGAGAAATGGCCTCTGTTAATAAAAAAGGACAGAATGTATATAGTACACTTAGCAGTGCCACATTTGTATGACTTTATTAAAAGTATTCTAAAAAAATATTCTCTGAGCTGATATAGACTGAATGCATAAAATATATAAGTGAATGACTGTCATTCCTTAATGAATTTAGATTAATTATATATTTGAATATCTTGAAATATTATTTCCTCAAAAATATGTTATGATTCAATCTTTAATCCTTTCAATTGGTTGGTCTTTTGCTAGTTTGAACAAGTGACTCTGTGTTAGTAACACTTGTTTGTTTTATAGAATGTTGAGGAATAGCCAAGTAATAAACAATACAAACGCTAAAGGTAATGACAGGTATGTGCATTTGAAGCCACAACGAAGTTTAGTGAAAAAAAGAAAAATTTTGCACAGGGATCCTATAAACCCACATGGTTGAGATTCTAGTTTAAACCTGGTTGAAAAATTTTCTTAATTAAAAAAATGCTTGGATTTTATTTAAGTTAATGCACAGATTTATGAACAGAATTCAGGGTTGAAATGGTGATGAAAGTGTCTCAAACCAGATGACATAAAAGAATAGGTTTCAGATTTATGCTTCCATATCATCTGCCAGCCTGGCAGCATAATTCCCAGTCCTCTTGGCAGAAAATCTTTCATTTGAAGCGAGCTTCTGTTATGTGATCTTTTTCCCCCTGGCAGATGATGTGTTAAAAATGTACTATCTGGGAGATGGACCAGAGGCAGGTGCACAGGTTTTGATGTGGAAGCCTTGGCAGGTGTGACCCAGAATGGAATATATTCTCCTCAGAGGGACCCTTTGAGATCAGATGTTCATCAGAAAGACAATGCTCAAATTATTCTAACATGCATATAATTATTTCTTAACGCGGTATTGTGACCTTGCTAAAATTTTCACACCAGCAAATACATTTAAGCCATGTTAATAACATCTGAACTATGATGTTTCTGGATCTGGAAAAACATGAAATTGCATTTCTAATCTTTTGCTGCACTTATATTATGCAATTAGTGAGAGAGTAAATGAGGTGCCTCAATTAAAAGGGAAATGATGATAACTAAAGTTACTTGTAATTTTCTGCCTGATATAATGCCACTGTCTAGGCACCTTGCAGCATGGTTTCAGTTCTTCCTTCCTTCTTCTTCTTCACAGACAGTGTAATTTCCCTTTAACAAACACATGTCCTCTGGGTAGAACTTCTTTTGACCTCTGACCTAGCTTACCCCTAGTTCCATACTTCATTTTTCTTCAGGTGACAGTTTTTCAACTTTTGGGATTTAACTGAACTTCCACCACGTGTGTTGCTAGCATGTCACATGATGGGTATTCAGCATACATTTTAAAATTAATAAAGAAATATACAAGTAAAGAAAGATATTCACCATACTGCAAAATAAATCTAGCTTCTCTATTTGTTTTCCTTTTTACATTCTCTGGAACATATCAGGCTTTGTTTAGTATTCAAACTAGCTATAAAACTCTATTAGCAAAAATTATTATGATGTTACATACGTTCTCATTTTTTAAAAAGTATAGTGACATACAATATTGTATTAGTTTTAGTTGTACAACATTGGGATTTGGCATTTATATACATTATGAATTGATCGCCATGATAAGTCTACTAATTATTTGTCACCATATAAAGTTATTGCAGTATTACTGACTATATTTGTTATGCTATACATTATACCCCTGAGCCATTTATTTTATAACTGGAAGTTTGTACCTCTTAAGCCCCTTCGCCTGTTTTGCCCAACTTCCTACCCTCCTCCCCACTGGTGACCACCAGTTTGTTTTCTGTATCTGTGAGTCTGTTTCTGTTTTGTTTTGCTTTGCTTTTTAGATTCCATATATAAGTGAAATCATACAGTATTTGTTTTTCTCTCTCTGACTAATTTCATTAGCATAATACCATCTAGGTCCATCTATCTTGTAGCAAATGGTAAGATTTCATTCTTTTTTATGGCTGAATAATATTCCATTGTGTTAAAAATGATGTGTTAAAAATGTACTATCTAGTAGATGGACCAGAGGCAGGTGCACAGGTAATCAGACAAAAAAGAGAAACCAGGTTTCTTTATCTACTCATTTGTCAATGAACACTTAAGTTGCTTCCATATCTTGGCTATTGTAAATAATGCTGCTATGAACATGGAATGCATATGTCTTTTCAAATTAGTGTTTTTGTTTTCTTCAGATAAATACTTGGAAGTGGAATTGCTGTATCATATGGTAGTTCTGTTTTTAAGTGTTGGAGCAATCTCCATACTGTTTTCCATAGTGATTGTACCAATTACATTCCCACCAACAGTGCACAAGTGTTCCTTTTTCTCTACATTCTTGAGAACACTTGTCTTTTTTTTGTCGTTGTTGTTCTCTTTTTGATAATAGCCATTCTGACAGCTGTGAGGTGGTATCTCATTGAGGTTTTGATTTACATTTCCCTGATGATTAGTGATGTTGATGTTGTACTTTGCCCACCTTTTATTTGGATTCTTTGCTTTTTTGATATTGAGTTGTGTGAGTTCTTTATTATTTTGGATATTAACCCCTTATCAGATATATCATTTGCAAATATCTCTTCCCATTTATTAATTTTTTAGTTTGTTGATGGGTTCCTTCTCTGTGAAAAAGATTTTCAGTTTGATGTAGTCCCGTTTGTTTAGTTTTGCTTTTGTTTCCCTTGCTTGAGGTGACAGACTCCCAAAATATTACACTGATGTCAAAGAGTGAACTGCCTATGTTTTCTTCTAGGAGTTTTATGGGTCAGGCCTTAGATTTAAGTCTTTAATTCACTTTGAGTTTGTTTTTGTATATGGTGTAAAAAGCGTTTCAGTTTTATTCTTTTGCATATAGCTGTTCAGTTTTCTAAACACCATTTATTGAAGAGACTGTCTTTTCCCCACTGTATATTCTTGCCTCCTTTGTGGTAAATTAATAGACCATATAAATGCGGGTTTATATCTGTGTTCTCTCTGTTTTTGTGCCAGTACCATACTATACCTTTTTAGAGTATTTTGATATCAGGAAGCATGATGCCACCAGGTTCTTCTTAGTTAACATTGTTTTCACTCTATGCCGTCTTTTGTGGTCCCATACAAATTTTAGGATTATTTGTTCCAGTTCTGTAGAAAATGCCATTGGAATTTTGGCAGGGATTGCACTGAATCTATAGATTGCTTTGAATAGTCTGGATATTTTAATATGAATTCTTCTAATCCACTAGCATGCTGTTTCTTTCCATTTATTTGTGTCATCTTCAACATCTTAATTAATGTCTTTCAGGGTGCATGTCTTTCACCTCCTTGGTTAAATTTATTCCTAGGTATTTTATTCTTTTTGATGCACTTGTAAATGGAATTTTATTTCTTTATTTCTCTTTCTGATAGTTTATTAGTTTATAGAGCACAACAGATTTCTGTACATTGATTTTTTACCTTGCAAAAAATATATTCATTTATTAGTTTTAACAGGATTTTTGGTAGAGTCTTTAGGGTATTCTATATATAAAACATCATGTCATCTGCAAATGTTGACAGTTTTACTTCTTCATACCCAGTTTGGATACCTTTCTCTCTTTCTCTCTCTCTGTCTCTCTGTCTCTCTCTCTTTTTGGTCTGATTGCCGTGGCTAGGACTTCCAATACTATGTTGAATAAAAGTAATGAGAGTGGGCATCCTCATCTTGTTCCTGATCTTAGAGGAAAATCTTTCAGCTTTTTATCGTTGAGTATATGCTCACTGTGGGTTTGTCCTATGTGACTTTTATTATGTTGAGGTACATCCCCTCTATACCCACTTTGTGGAGAGTATTTATTTTTAATAAATTTATTCATTTACTTATTTTTGGCTGCATTGGGTCTTCGTTGCTGCGCACGGACTTTCTCTGGTTGTGGCTAGCGGGAGCTACTCTTTGTTGTGGTGCACGGGCTTCTCATTGCAGTGGCTTCTCTTTGTTGCAGAGCATGGGCTCTAGACACGCAGCCTTCAGTAGTTGTGGCTCAGGCTCTAGAGCGCAGGCTCAGTAGTTGTGGCTCATGGGCTTAGTTGCTCCACGGCATGTGGGATCTTCCCGGACCAGGGCTCGAGCCTGTGTCCCCTGCATTGACAGGCAGATTCTTAACCACTGTGCCACCAGGGAAGTCCCAGGGGATAGTTTTTATCATAAGTGGATGTTGAATTTTGTCAAAAGCTTTTTCTGCATCTATTGAGATGATCATATGATTTTTTATCCTTTGTTTGTTAGTGTGGTGTATCACATTGATTGATTTATGAATATTCAACCATCTTTGCATCACTGGAATAAATCCCACTTGATCGTGGTGTATGATCCCTTTAATGTATTGTTGAAGTTGGTTTCTAATATTTGTTGAATATTTTTTTTTTTTTTTTTTTTTTTACGCTACGCGGGCCTCTCACTGTTGTGGCCTCTCCCGTTGCGGAGCACAGGCTCCGGGCGCGCAGGCTCAGCAGCCGTGGCTCACGGGCCCAGCTGCTCCGCGGCACGTGGGATACTCCCGGACCGGGGCACGAACCCGTGTCCCCTGCATTGGCAGGCGGGCTCTCAACCACTGCGCCACCAGGGAAGCCCTTCTTGTTGAATATTTTTGCATCTATGTTTATTAGGGTTGTTGGTTCATAACATTTTTTGTACTATCTTTATCTGGTGTTGGTATCAGGATAATGTTGGCCTCGTAGAATGAGTTTGGAAGTGTTCCCTCCTCTTCAATATTTCAGAATAGTTTGAGAGGGTTAGGTATTAATTCTTATTTAAATGTATTGTAGAATTCACCTGTGAGGCCATATGGTCATGGATTTTTGTTTGTTGGGAGGTTTTTGATTACTGATTCAATTTCATTACTAAGATTGGTCTGTTCAAATTTTCTATTTCTCCCTGATTCAGTCTTGGAGGTTTATTTGTTTCTAGTTATTTATTCATTTCTTCCAGGTTGTCCAGTTTATTGGCATATCATTGTAGTAATCTCATATGTTCTTTTGTATTTCTGTGCTGTTGGTTGTAATTTCTCCTGTTTCATTTCTGATTTTATCTTTTGGGTCCTCTCACTTCTTTTTTTCTTGATGAGTCTGGCTAAAGGTCTATCAATCATATTTTATCTTTCCAAAGAACTAGCTCTTAGTTTCATTGATCTCTTCTATAGCTTTTTAAAGTCTCTATTTATTTATTTCTGCTCTAATCTTTATTATTTCTTTTCTTCTGCTAACTGGGTTTTGTTTGTTCTTCTTTTTCTAGTTACTTTAGGTTTAAGTTTAAGTTCGTTAGTTTTTTTTTTTGTCTGTTTGTTTGGTTTTGTTTTGTGTTTTTTTGCAACTGTTATTGTTTCCTGAGATAGGCTTGTATCACCGTAAACTTCCCTCTTTAGAACTGCTTTTACTATGTCGCATAGATTTTGCACAGTTGTGTTTCCATTTTTATTTGTCTCTTAGTATTTTTTGATTCCATCTTTGATTTCTTTGTTGATCCATTGGTTGTTTAGTAGTATGTTGTTTAGCCTCTATGTATTTATGTTCTTCTTGTAATTGACTTCCAGTATTGTATCATTGTGTTTGGGAAAGATGCTTGGTATGACTTCAGTCTTCTATTATTTATTGAGACTTGTTTTCATGTTCTAACATGTGATCTGTCCTGGAGGATGTTGCACGTGCACTTGAGAAGGATGTGTATTCTGCTGTTTTGGAGTAAAATCTTGTCTAATGTGTTGTTTAAGGCCAGTCTTTCCTTATTGATTTTCTGTCTGGATATTCTGTCCATTAATTTAAGTGGGGTGTTAAAGTCTCCTACTATATTTGTATTACTGTCAATACTTCCTTTTATGTCTGTTAATATTTATGTATTTAGGTGTTCTTATGTTAGGTGCATAGATATTTAGAAGTGTCGTATCCTCTTGTTGGATTGATTCCTTTACTGTTATGTAATTCCCTTCTTTTAGCTTTTCTTGTCTGGGAACTTCTTTATCTCCCCTTCAATTCTGAGTTATAACCTTGCTAGGTAGGGTGTTCTTGGTGCTGGTGCCTGGCACAGACTCCACTTTGGGGGAGCCACCTGGAATGGGAAGATTGGGTGGGTCTGTTTCTTAGGGGAATAACAGGCGTTAACAAGGTTGACAGAGAATGACAGAAAAGGCACCCACCAGCACCAGGACAGTGAGGTTGAAGGAGAGTTTAAAAAAAAAAAAAGGTGCCTGCTTACACTTTCATCCCCAGAGAAAGTTCCACCAGATCCCTGCCCCTCCAGCAGACATCCTGAAATTAGGCAATGATTCTGCTTCTCGTATGACCCATGTACGTTTCAAGCTACTGCCTGTACATTGGGACTTGGAGGGAGGCAGTTTATATGTTAGCCCTTCAAGAGTGGAGTCTCAGTTTCCCACAGCCCTTCAGTTCTCCTGGATGTAAGCCCCAGTGGTTTTCAAAGCCAGATTTTGTGGGGGCTTCTCTGTCCAGTGTAGGTCCACAGGACTGGGGAGCTTGATGTGGGGCTCACTCCCTCCCTCTTCAGCTCCTCAGGGATACCTCTGCATTCGTGATATCCCTCCTGTTTGTCTGTCACTGCACTAGGGGTATGGGTTCTGACTAGACCTTGTCTCTGCTCCTGTTACCCAACTGAATGTGGCCTTTTCTTTATATCTTTAGTTATAGAAAATCTGTTCTGCTAGTCTCCATGTCATTGTCAGAAATAGTTATTCTACACGTAGTTGTAGTTTTGGTGTGTCTGTGGGAAGAGGTGAGCTCAGGATCTTCCTACTCTACCATCTTGATCTGGAGCTCCTCTTTAATTTTCACATACGTTTTCACTTACGTTTGCAAAAATAATTATAATAAACCTCAATTTATTTGGTATGCTATCCTTAAAATTAGTTAAATCATTGGTAACAAGTTTTGGCATCTCTTAATAATAGGCTGTGTAAAGAAGTTGTTGACAAAAGTCCTTGCTAGAATGAAAAGCACTAGCTTTGTCCTTGTGATCTGCACAGAAAACCTTTAAAGATCAGCGAATATTTGCCTACAGTCAATAAAAGGACATTAGTGTATACTTTTTGTGCCTTTTCATCACATAATTGTTCCTATTTGTTTACTAAAAAGGGAAACTGTTTTCCTGTCACATTGAATAGATTTTTTCTAATAGTTATCTTTCAAAGATTAATAACTAGTAACTTAGAAACTATTCATATATTTGTAAGAAACGACATTTGTTAGGATGTTTGTTTTGGAGAATTGTATGTATTTACTTAAACTTATAGCACAATTGTCATGAGAAGTTGAATTTGCTCATTTATTTCACTGAGATAATCATAATTTATTTAGTCAGTATATAAAAACTATGTACCTTCTTCTGGATTAAGAATGTTCTCATAGACAGCTATTTTGCATAAAGTTTATGTAAGTCAAAACTTAACACCTTACTTTTAAAGATTAATTTTAAAACAGCAAAATTCTCACTGTTCCACAGTATGGAATTTTATGGGGTTTTTTGTTGTTGTTATTAATAAAATATTAGATTCGTGTGTCTAAAATGGCAAATAAATGCATTATTATGCTGGGGGACTTAAATTTTCAACAATAAAACTTAAGATTTACATATTCAAGACTAGCCAGCACTCAGTCTTGGCCTTAATAGTTCTTCCTCTGCAGCTTGTCTCCGCTTTTCCCATTTATAATCAGTTTTTAAATGTTCTGGAGTTCTTGTCTCCCTATCATTCCAGGCTTCCTCCTTTATCTCTTGCCAGTTTTTCTCTGTTATGAAGCCCAGAGTAGTGATAGAGGAGAAAGATCATTATCATTCTTTTGCCTTCCCATGTTTACTTCTGTTTGAATTTTACTTTGTTCCTCATGTTTATATCTCATGTCCATGGGCCTGGGTAGAAGAGCTTATTAATTATAGGAGTACATGGAAAATATGGCTTTTTTCATTGGCTTATTCTGATTAGTCAACAAAATTAGAAAATTTGCAACTCTTCCTAGCTAAACATTTCTTAAAGACCAGCAAGTGACCAATAGGCGTTTTTATCATTGCTATATTTGAAATTTATGATATTACTAATTTATCAATAGATGCTCTATTGTTATTAAGAAAGCAGGTAGTCATTGGATCAAAGAATATTAAAACAGGAAGAGAATTGTGATATTCAGCTTCCAAAATGGCTCAAATAACCTCATCTCCCATTATTCATGCTCTGTGTCATCTCCTATTGAGTGTTTACTGGACCTAATAATTTGCTTCTAATAAATAGACTATGATAAAAATTATGGGATGTCACTTGCAGGATTGGGTTACAAAGACTCTGGCTTCTTTCTTGTTCCCCATATCTTGCTTTCTTGCTTGTTCACTCTAATGAAAGGCAGTTACTATGTTGTGCATGGTCCTACAGAGGTAAAGTGGCAAGAACTGAGGTGGTCCTACAGCCAATGGCAGAGAGGAACTAAACCCCTCAGCAAGAGATAACTCATACAGGGGCGTAAGAGTCCAACTTCATTGTTTATAAATAAGGATATCAACTACTAGTTGTTTGGTTTTTTGCTTATCTTGTTTAAATGCCTTAACCAAGATGTGCAATTAATTGAGGTAGTGTAAATTTCAAGTTTATTGTCAGTGTTCTGGTGTCTTAGAATATTTTAAAAATAGGTATTTAAACAACTTTCCAATCTCTTATTTTAGACTATTAAACAACAACGGTGATAACAAAAATAGCCTCAAAACCCTTTTGAGAATATTTTTTTAATCTATAAGTTTCATTTCATGGACTCTCTTTTGCTTTTTTCTTTTTTTGTACTCCAAAGTATCTATCACACAGGAGGCTGTGTCCAGACACTGGGGTGTGCTAACTGACCAAGGACAGGGCACCTGCTGGGGACCTGAAATCTGGAGCTGGATTTGAAAGAATATGGAAAAGGGCAAAGTAATTCACAGGGAAGCTGCTCAAAAGCTTTACATTCTATAGGTCAAAATATGACTTCACATATTTTAATCTCTGTGCCTTTAGCAGCCTTGTGAAGCTTTGAAATGTGTTTCTTGTAGGGGTAATATACAGAGCATAAGATGATAACAAACTAACATTTGAGATTCCTAGGCAGATACTAGACTGGGTACTCACTCCTGTCCAAGGAAATCAAGAAGGCAGAGAAAGGCTGAGCAACTGCCTTGATAAGGGAGCCAGCAGAGTGCTTGCTCTGTAATATCCAGAGTTGGGGAAGACAAGGAATATGTGATGATTAACCATGGAGTAGATGTGTACCCTGTGGGAGAGAGAACCAGTGTGAAATTACCTTGAGTCTTTTCTAGTAGAGCTACCTGATGGATAAAAAGACCTTGGCAGAAAGTACTTGGATTTGAGGTGCCTGGACTAAGGGTATTGCAAGAGTGACAAGTCTAGTAGGGACCTGTACAAAGTGTATGAAAACTTCCCACAAGAATAAAGAACTCTGTCTTTAAATAACTACCATCAGTCAGAAAAGGCAAAGCCAGATTCAGAAACGTTTAGCTGGAGTGAGACCTTAACTTCCCCTGTTCCTGTCCCTGGTCTCCAAATACTAGCGCTGAAGGGACTTAGCAAGCTGCGAGAAGCAAGGCAAGAAACAGAAAAAGCAAGTATATACCTCTTTCTTAAGCCTGAAGCAGGCCCAAACAAGGAAAGGGAAATATATAATGTTTTGTCAAGTTTTAAGTTTTAATTCTTGCATGGGGCTAGGCATTCTAATTTTTTAATTGAGACAGTTTCTGACTTAATGTGATGGTAGGACTGTCTGTTATCTAAGAGTGGATAGAAAAGTTATGAGCTTGCCAGAGTTGAGATCTAATGGCAGAGTAAGATAACCTCCACTGAATAAAATTTAATGAGATGGCAGAAGAAAATCAAATTGCATTTTAATGACAATCCATGTGTCGTGTTATTCCACATACAAGTGTCACATTCTTCTCCACTGTCTTTCTATACTACCCAAAAGAAAAATTTATCATAATACGTATTACTGATTTACTTGTCTGCCTCACTTAGAAGATGAATGATAAGATAAAAACTCATTCTAAAGCAAAGGCAGTAATGGGAAAATAGTCACGCTTCATAGAAAGTTTTCTATCAGGAATCAGGCCGGTTTGAAAACAGGAAGTAAACTCTGATCTACAGGCATTTTCAGTTGAAAAGAAAAAAACATTTCTGGTATTTGTCAGAATGCAACAAAAAAGGAATTTTGAAACTATTGGCAAAAATATCTTTGTGGTGTAAACATTTCCTAATACACAGTCTTAGCCCCAAGTGTTCCTCTAGCAATTGTTCTAATCGCTTGTTCAAGATGCTCAAATCAACAAGCATTCGTCATTCGATCTTGTATTTAAGTTGTAGGGATAGATACACCAGACTGGTTTTCTTGGAAAGTTGTATGATCCGTATCAAACTTACTTTGAGTTTTAATACTACTGACAACAACAAGTAGGAAAATGGAAAAATCAATGATGCAAAGTCTTCAACATTATAAGCAAGTTATTACATGTCTAAATCATTCTGAATACTTGGAAATTGAACTACCTGTTAAAAACAAACAAACAACAAAAAGTCTTCTTTAGTATTATTAACCTACCTTATTTTGAGATGAATTACTACATACATTTATTTACTGAGATATTTATGAAAATATTCTACTAAAGAAAATGTTGATCTCAAATGAAGAGTTATCTGCTACAAGTTTTGGATTCAGGAAGCTTAACTAGCATAGACATGTGTTTATTGAAGCTGCTTCTGTGTGTTCAACATTCAAAATAATGGAGTACCATATTCCATGAAAATTAAGAGCCTTATTATTTAGAAGTGTTTATTGGGGATTATTCAAGAAATGCATAGATAAATCAATCTTTTTTAACTCTAAACTTAAGGTGTTCACGACTCCATGATATATTTGCTAAATGAAAAAAAAAAAAGTAGAGATAGGAGAGATTTTAAAAACACTGAATATTGATAGTACATATAATAGCTATGGGCCATTACTATCATGTAGCATGACATATGTGTTCTAAAAATTAATGTGCTATGCAAAATAGTACAATAAAAACTACATGCCATACGGAAAAAATGGCGTTAGGGACACAACACTCAAAAACTTCATTAGTGGGCTTCCCTGGTGGCGCGGTGGTTGAGAGTCCGCTTGCCGATGCAGGGGACACAGGTTCGTGCCCCGGTCCGGGAGGATCCCACATGCCGCGGAGCGGCCTGGCCCGTGAGCCATGGCTGCCGAGCCTGCGCGTCCGGAGCCTGTGCTCCGCAACGGGAGAGGCCACAACAGTGAGAGGCCCGCGTACCGCAAAAAACAAACAAACAAACAACTTCATTAGTGACACATTACTAAGGTCTGAATATTTGTGTCCCCTTAAAATTTATGCACGTTGAAATCTTACCCCGAAGATGATGGTATTAGGAGGTGGGGCCTTTGGGAGGTGATTAGGCCATGAATGCACAGCCCTCATATATGGGAATAGTGCCCTTACAAAAGAGGCCTGAGATCATCCCTCTTCCCTTCCACCATGTGAGGACACAGTGAGAAGTGACAGTCTAAAACCAGGAAGAGGGTCTTCACCAGAAACCGACCATACCAGCATCCTGATCTTAGAATTCCAGCCTCCAGAATTGTGACAAATAAATTTCTGTTTTTTGTAAGCTACCCAATCTGTGGTATTTTGTTATAGTAGCCTAAATAGACTAAGACACACACAGCACACACAGACACACCCACATACACACAAAGATGGGCCATGATAAAAACATTAACAGTTTTACACATGTCAAATTGTTAGGAAATGCACAAGTACTACAGTGAATATGGCACTTTACCTTGAAAAAGGCCTGAAGTTTGCCTGTGAATGTGGTCACAGGAAGGGTTACAGCTTGTGAGTTATAGATAAGTGATGGAAGGAAGTTATTTGAAATCAGACAGGAAGTCATAACACAAGATATGGATAGGTGTACCTCATCTCTCACACACACACACACACACACACACACTGTGTTTGGGATGGGAGGTGTTATTCCTGTGTGACTGGGTTCAGCTGGGTGCACTTTATGCATTCACTTACTATTTGTTATGGTTGGAATTATGTATAAGTAAGCTCAAAAAGTATTTTATGATCAAATTGTTCCCAAGTGTTGGAATACATTTGCATTTCCAAAAGAAGCGTTATAGCATGATGGACTGTACTTTTAAGACATGTTATTTCCTCTTTCTTCTTTAATGGGAAAACATAGCTAATGATGTCCTAGATGTTTTCACTTAACACCCATTTAATCTTATCTCATTCAGTTTTCTGGGCAGCCTTGAGATGTACATGTTATTGTCTTCACTTTTACAGATGATAAACTAAAAGAAATTTCCAAAGGTATTACAATCTGTTATTGGTGGGGCAGAAATAAAGTTCTGCCTGTCAGATTTAAAAGCCCATGTTCATTTGTCTAATTACTATACTATGTCTCCATTATTTGAACAAAGAGAAATGCAGGGCAAAGTGGTAATTTAAAAAATTTTCCACTTGTATGGATCTACATTTTAATGCAATAGGTAACTATATTTTCATATACCATAAACGTTAGCATTTTTTATGTCTCTTTATGTTCATTCTTAGCTTTTTCTAAAGAGGCTGCTATTTACCCAAAGACATTAAATATTTTTTTGCTGAAAATGCTTTTCCTTATCAACTCAGTTTATAAAACTCTTGAAATAAAACGAAATAATGATAGACAATCTACGGGATTGTGAAAAAGGAAGAGTGTTGCACCACATATACATTTTGCTCAATTTTCATACAATATAATGAATTGTATGTTATACTGGAAAAGTGCTATAAAGAAGACACTTTAAAACTCATTATTAGTACAGCTCAAATGACTTGCAAACTTCTAAATTTGTTACTTCTCATAATCTAGTCTATGAAATATAACACCACTACCTTATAACTGGCATCATGCCTTATGTACCTATGTGCATGATTTTACAAAATTTTAAAACACGACTTTTCATTTCATTTGATTTCATAAATGACTGCTAAGACCACTGTTGTGCCACAGAGTCATGTCACAACCTCAGAACATATTTCACTCCTCCATACATCAAAGTGCTTACTTAAACGTATGCTACTACCATAAGAGCTCTTTTCTTCCACCAAAGGACAGATGTTACAACTGGACAAAGTATAGGGAAGTTTACAGTATATAATATCAGGGGTACAACTAAGACTTCTTACCTCAAAATTAATTTTAAACACCTGACAATGAAAATATCCTAATTGATACATTCATCCAAATAAAAATATGTATATTTGTTTCCCTAAAATAAAAATGCTATGCAAATGATTATTAAATGCTATAAGCCATTACTATCTTTATGAGTATATACTTTGAGATATCTCTCTGTGTCTCTGTCTTTCACTGTGAGTTTATGTTTCTTCATTAATGTGAATGTGTGTAATACTGGGTTGGCCAAAATTTTTGTTCATTTTTTCCCATAAGATGGCCCTAGTAGCACTTAGTTTTCTTTAACTTCTTTGAAACAATTTTGTTAGACTGTATGTGACAGCTGTCATATCAGCATGAATTTTAAAAAAGACATCAAATTGGGTGAATTATTTTGTAGCCATTTTAATATTGAAGATGGAAGAAAAAAAGCAACATTTTTGGCATATGATGCTTTATTGTTTCAAGAAAGGTAAAAACACAACCAGAATGCAAAAAAGCTTTGTGCAGTGCATGGAGAAGGTGATGTAACTGACTGAATGTGTCAGAAGTGTTTTGTGAAGTTTCATGCTGGAGATTTTTCCCTGGACAGTGCTCCACGGTCGGGTAGACCAGTTGAAGTTGATAGGGATCAAATCAAGACATGAGTTGAGAACAATCAATGTAATACCATGAGAGAGATAGCCGACATACTCAAAATATCCAAATCAAGTGTTGAAAATCATTTGCACCAGCTTGGTTATGTTCATCACTTTGATGTTTGGGTTCCACATCAGTTAAGCCAAAAAAACCTTCTTGACCGTGTTTCCACATGTGATTCTCTACTTAAATGTAATGAAAACATTCCACTTTTAAAACAAACTGTGACAGGTGATGAAAAGGGGATACTGTACAATAACGTGGAATGGAAGAGACCGTGGGGCAAGTGAAATGAACCACCACCAACCACACCAAAGGCCGGTCTTCATCCAAGAAGGTGATGTTGTGTATATGGTGGGATTAGAAGGGAGTCCTCTATTATGAGTGCCTTCTGAAAAACCAAATGATTAATTCCAACAAGTACTGTTCCCAATTAGACCAACTGAAAACAGCACTCAACAAAAAGTGTCCAAAATTAGTCAACAGAATACACATAATCTTCCATCACGATAACGCAAGACCGCATGTTTCTTTGATGACCAGGCAAAAACTGTTACAGCTTGGCTGGGAAGTTCTGATTCACCTGCCGTATTCACCAGACATTGCACCTTCAGATTTCCATTTATTTTGGTGTTTACAAAATTCTCTTAATGGAAAATATTTCAACTCCCTGAAAGACTGTAAAATGCACATGGATCAGGTCTTTGCTCAAAAAGATAAAAAGTTTTGTTAAGATGGAATTATGAAGTTGCCTGAAAACTGGCAGAAGGTAGTGGAACAAAAGGATTTATACATTGTTCAATAAAGTTCTTGGTGAAAATGAAAAATGTGTCTTTTATTTTTACTTAAAAACCGAAGGCAGTTTTTGGCCATCCCAATACATAACCATTGTACATATAAACACTGTTTTGAAACTGTTTTCATCAATGGTAAATCATGGTAATTTTTATGCCAATATATTTTCATATGCAACACTGTTTCTACAGGCTGAATATTATTCAACTATATGGAAAGATCATAATTTTTAAGCAAGTTTATTTTATAATGTTTAAATATTTTGAACAATAATATGAAGAACAAACAGAAATATAAATATTTACACAAATGAATTCATACTGCCTTTAGGCTAAATACTTAAACTAGAATTTTTAGATTGCACTTATTTCTGAAAATGTTCACCATAATTTGTACAAATATATTTCTATAAATGTGAGAGTATTTGTTCTCTATTTTATCACCAATAATCGATTGTACAGTTTTAAAAACAGTATGCATTCCTTGGTTGGTTATTTTATATGATGCTATTTCTTTTGCCTGTTACCTATTTTAACCTTGACATTTCACCTAATTTTTTCATTTGTCTTTTTCCAAGTTGATGTTTTTCTAACTTTGTTTGAATCTGCCTATTGTAAACATTTCATGTAAATGTAATAATACAATTTGTGGTCTTGGTGATTGGCTTCTTTCACTTATGTTTGCAAGGTTGATCCATGTTGTAGCATGATCACTACTTCATTTCTTTATTTTGCCAAATAATGTTCCATTGTATAGATATACCACATTTTGGTTTTCTGTCATCAATTTTTAGCTGTGAGTAATTCAGCTATGAACATTTGTGTACAAGTTTTTGTATGGAAATATGTTTTCATTTTCCTTGGGAGTATACCTAAGAGTGGAATTGCTGGATTACATCTATGTTTCACTTGTGAAAACTGCCAAACTGTTTTCCAAAGTGTAAATGAATGTTAAATTTTTCCACCTTCTTCTGAAAATTGATAATTGCCTTTTGTTTTCTGGCAGTGTTTTTCTTTTTACCTATTGACCCCCTTCACCTATTTTTCAAACCTCCTACCCCTACCTCTGTCAACCACAAATCTCTTCCCTGTATCAATGGGTTTAACCTTTTTGAAAATTCCACATATAACAGAAATCATATGGTATTTATCTTTCTCTGTCTGACTTATTTCACTTAGCATAAAGCCTTCAAGGTACATTCATGTTGTCACAAATGGCAAGATTTCACTGACTTTTGTTTTTTTTTTTTTTTGCGGTACGCGGGCCTCTCACTGTTGTGGCCTCTCCCTTTGCGGAGCACAGGCTCTGGACGAGCAGGCTCAGTGGCCATGGCTCACGGGCCCAGCCGCTCCACGGCATGTGGGATCTTCCCGGATTGGGGCACGAACCCGTGTCCCCTGCATCGGCAGGTGGACTCTCAACCACTGCGCCACCAGGGAAGCCCTGTTGGGAGTTTTTATTATAAATCGATGTTGAATTTTTTCAAATGCTTTTTCTGCATCTATTGAGATGATCACACGAATTTTATCCTTTATTTTGTTAATGTGTGTATCACATTGACTGATTTGAGCCATCCTTGCATCCCTGGCATAAATCCTGCTTGATTGTTGTGTATGATCCTTTTAATGTATTATTGAATCTGTTTGCTAGCTAATATTTTATTGAGGATTTTTTTTTTTTTTTTTTTTTGCGGTACGGGGGCCTCTCACCACTGCAGCCGCTCCCGCCACGGAGCACAGGCTCCAGACTCACAGGCCCAGCGGCATGGCCCACGGGCCCAGCCGCTCTGTGGCACGTGGGATCCTCCCGAACCGGGGCACAAACCCACGTGCCCTGCATCGGCAGGCGGATCCCCAACCACTGCGCCACCAGGGAAGCCCTACTGAGGATTTTTGCCTCTATGTTCATCAGGAATATTGGCCTGTAATTTTATTTTCTTGTGGTATTCACTTCTGGTATCTGTATCAAGATAATGCTGTTCTTATAAAATGAGTTTGGAGGAGTTCCCTCTTATATTTTTTGGAAGTTTGAGAAGAACTGATATTCTTTTTTGAATGTTTGGTAGAATCATCAGTGAAGCAGTCTGGTCCTGGAGTTTTGCTTTCTGGGTGGTTTTGTATTACTAATTCAATGTCATTACTAACAATCAGTCTGTTCAGATTTTCTATTTCATCATGACTTAGTATTGGTGGGTTGTGTGTTTTAGGAATTTATCGATTTTTTCTAGTTTATTCAAGGTATTGGCATAAAATTGTTCATAGTAGCTCTTATGGTCTTTCATATTTCTGTGGTATCACTTGTAACATCTCTGCTTTCATTTCTGATTTTATTTATTTGAGTGCTCTCTCTTTTTGCCTCGATGAGTTTAGCTAAATGTTTCTAATCGTGTTTATTTTTTCAAAGAACAAGCTGTTAGTTTTGTTGATCTTCTCTATTATCTTTTTAGTCTCTATTTTTTAAAATTTTGCTCTAATCTTTGCTATTTTTTTCCTTCTACTAATTTTGGGCTTCATTTGTTCTTCTCTTTCTAGTTCCTTGAGGTGTAAAGTTAGGTTGTTTATTTGAGACTTTTCTTGTTTCCTGTGGTTTGGAATTTGCTTTGGAATTTGCTTTGTAGTTATCATGAGGCTTGCATATAACAACTTACATCTGTAACAATCTATGTTAAGTCCATAACAACTTAAGTTTGGTCTCATTCTAAAGCTTAACATTTTTACTCTCCCCCACCCACATTTTAAGTTTGGGGTTTTTTGGGTTTTTTTTTTTTGTGGTACGTGAGCCTCTCACTGTTGTGGCCTCTCCCGTTGCGGAGCACAGGCTCCGGATGCACAGGCTCAGAGCGGCCATGGCTCACGGGCCCAGTCGCTCCGCGGTATGTGGGATCCTGCCTGACCAGGGCACGAACCCGTGTCCCCTGCATTGGCAGATGGACTCTCAACCACTGCGCCACCAGGGAAGCCCACATTTTAAGTTTTTGAGCTCACATTTTACCTCTTTTTATCCTGTGTACCCCTTAAATATTGTAATTTTAGTTATTTTTAGTTCTTTTGTCTTTTATCCATCATACTACATTTATAAGTGATTAATTCACTAACTTTACCACATATTCTTTTCCTGTGAGATTTATTCTTACATATGTTTTCTCATTAGTAACTGGCACCCATTCTTCTCAGCTTAAATAAATCAATTTAACATTTCTTGCCAGTCTGGTTTAGTGGTGATGAATGCCTTTAGATTGACTTGTATAGACAACTTTTATCTTACCTTTAATTCTGTGATAACTTTGCTGGATAGATTAATCTTGATTGGAAGTTTTTTTTTTTTTCTTTCAGCACTTTGAACATATCATGCCACTCCCTTCCAGTCTCCAGATTTCTGTGGCAGTCATAAAAATCAGGTCTTCAGCAGAGTTTATATGCTCTTTTTCTGGGAGATGACAGTGAGCTAGAACAAGGCAGAGGGATAGGTCCAATATGGCATCCACAGCCTACATTCCTTGAGCCTACATTGTCTCTTTCTTTTTTCTTTTTTTTAGCCATCCTAGTACATGTGAAGTGGTATCTGATTGCAATTTTCATTTGCATTTCTCTACTAAGTAATGATGTTAAGCATTATCTCATGTAGTTAGAGGATATTTGCATATCTTCTTTGGAATAATGTCTATTTCAATCCTCTGATCATTTTTAAATTGGGTTACTGTTTATATTGAGTTGTGAGCATTGTTAATATAATTTGGATACAAATACCTTATCAAATATATAACTTGGAAATATCTTCTCCCATTCAGTGGATTGCCCTTTCACTTTTTTTTAATGATGTCCTTTGAAACACAAAGTTTAGTTGTGATGAGTTCTCTTTATCTATTTTTTTCTTTTTGGCTTGTGGTTTTGGTGTCATATGTAAGACACCATTGCCTAATCAGGTCAAGAAGATTCACTCTTATGTTTTCTTCTAAAGTTTTATACTTTTAGCTCTTACATTTAGGTCTATGTTCAATTTTGAGTTAAGTGAAGTAGGGATCCAACTTCATTTATTTGCATGTGGATATTCAGTTGTCCCCAGAGCATTCATTGAAGAGACTTTTCATTCTCCATTGAATTTTCTTGGCACACTTGTCAAAAATCATTTGACCATGAATGCAAGTATTTATTCGTGAGCTCTAATTTCTATTCCATTGATCTATATGTCTGTTTATGCCAGCACCACACAGCTTTGATAACTATAGGCTTGTGTCAAGGTTTGAAATCAGGGAATATTAATGTTTTAACTTTCTTCTTCTTTATTAAAATTGTTTTTGCTAATCTGTGCTCCTTGCAGTTACATATGAACTTTAGAATCAACTTGTCCATTCCTGCAAAAAAGGCAGCTGAGATTTTGAAAGGGATTGTGTTGAATCTGTAGATCAATTTGGGGATTATTGCTATCTTAACAATATTACATATTCTGATTCATGATCACAGGCTCTCTTGCCATTTATTTAGGTCTTCCTTAATATTTTTTTAAACAATGCTTTAACATTTTCAGTATTTAACATCTCTGAATTGTACCATCTAGAAAAAGTGTCTTTCTTAGTCACTGACTTAACACAGGGGTGGTTGTGGGATCTTTATCCAGCTTCTTTAAACTTTGTCTAGGAAGTGAAATATATCACTCTGTCCATTCTTTGCCTTTTGGACGTAGCTAGTTAGATAACTCTGCCTAACAGCAAGGGTCTGAAGAATGGGAGAGAGTATATGAAGTGCTTAGTGAGCACCTCTGTTTCTGACACAGACCTGATGTGGGTAAGAAAGAAGCATCAGGCTTTATTACTATGTGGGGGAAAAAAAAGAGATGAGAAACCATGTGTTTATTATGCTAATAGTTGTGTAAAAATAGATGTATGTGCATTTACATGTTTGAATTTGTGTGGAAAATAAATGGCACAGTACAACAAAACTGGTATCTACATTTGGCTTCAGGGAAGTAAACTTAGGAAATGAAAACAGAACTGGAAATAAAACTTACTTCTAGCTTTATATCATATTTTACTTTTTGAACTTTGTGCATTTTATCACAGCAAGTAACGTACTTCTCATACATAATGGAAGAAATGTCAGTGGTAAAGAATAGAAAGTACAGAATCAGATCACTGTATACATACAGTCACTTTAAGACAAAGGTGACACTGCAGGGTAGTGAGGAAATAATGACCTTTCAATAAATAGTGTTAGGTTGATTGGTTTTCCATATTGAAAAAAAGTGAATTCCTATCTTACACTGTACACAAAAATCAACTCCAGAGGAATTGCAAAGTTAAATGTGAAAAGTAAACCAATAAATATTTTAGAAGAAAACCTGAGAGAATATCTTCATAACCATGAAGTATGCAAAATTTTCCTAAATGGAATGAAAAGCCCTTTAATTATGAGCAGAATAAAAATAATTTATTAGACTATAGGCTGAAACCCCTCCAGTAAGAATGTGAATAGGCAGGCCACAGAGTAAGATAAGGTATTTGCAATATATTTTTTTGCAAATGATTTGTCAGACTATATATAAAGAACCCTTGGAAGTCAATAAGAAAAAGACAGAAATCCAATAGAAAATTAAGCAAAAGATTGAGCCAAGCCTTTAAAAAAAGATTCAGAAGGCCAGTAAACATATGTAAAAGTTTTAAAATTTATTCATTTTCAAGCAATTGCAAAATGTAAATATGTTATGTTACCACTACCACTAAAAGGAGACAGATGCCAGTGACAAATTTTGGTAAGGTTGTGGGAACATAAGTTGTTAAAATGACTTTGAAAACTGATTTGGCACTATTTACCAACAGTGGTTATTTGCATACACTAGGACCAAGTAATTCCACTTCTAAGTATGTACACAACAGAAATTCATACATTTGTTCACTAAATAAATTTATTAAAATGTTCATGGCAACACTGTGTATGATAGCTAAAAACTGAAACTACCCATATTCCCAGCAGGAGTAGAATGGATTAAAAAAAATATGGTATATTCACACATAGAATAGTAATACACAATGAGAATGAGAATAATGTGACTGCCTTCACTGATATGGATAAATCTCACAAATACAATATTGCATGAAGGAAGTCACACTCCAAAGAGTTCATGCTGTCAGAATCCATTTGTATATAGTAGTTCAAAACCAAAAGATGCATCTTCATTATATTAAAAGTCAAGGGGCAGTTGACCTGTGTTATGTCACTGCCTGCATGGGAATCCTGGTAACGTTGCTGCTTTATCTTGCTGCCGGTTACATGCGTGTGTGTTCAGTTTTTGAAGTCACCCAGCTCTACAGTTATGATTTGTGCACTCTCCTTTATATATTTTATTCTTCAGTGAAGGGTTCAAAAATTATTAAGAAGCCTGGACCAAAGTATTTTTGGAAAATATTTAATGCATTTATATCTTTAGTCTGTAGAAGTACTAGAAGATTCCAAATAGAAAAGGAAAAGAGGAAACATTTGGAACCACAATCCTCTAAGCATAATCACCATAATACAAATTTTCTTTTCTTTTTTTTTGGTACAGGTTTTCTTATTGAGTCATAAATCTTTATGTATCTTTTAGTGTTTGTGCCATCTTTTCATTTGCTGTACCATATCTGCAGTGAGCCCATCCATCAGGACAGCAGACATGCATACTGTTAAGCATTTAAGCAATGATCAAAACATAGGAAGGTAAAGCATAAACAAACAGATAAGCCTTGTCCTATCAGGACTCTACATCAAGACAATATTTTGAGTGAAAACAGTTCTTAATAATAATTCCATTTTCTAATCTATGGAAAAAATTCCATTTACTGTACCTGCTATGGATATGAATTTTCAATCTGACTTTCACATTAAGGCTGCAGTGAACAAATTCTCTGTAAAGATGAACCTCAGTAATTCATTTCCTGAACCAGTCGTAAAAACCCTATCAAACTTGACTGAACTCGACATAACAGTCACTTGCCCGGTAATCTGTATTCAAAGTTATGTGGTGTATGAGTTTTTCTAAATCTGTTGCCTCACTTAGGTCAGTCATCCGGCTTTATATTTCATTACTAATAATGCTAAGAAATTGAATGAAAATAGACTTTCAGATCCAATCTGGAGTAAATAGATGTAGGGATTTTCTGAGTCTCTTTAGGCATTTAAATTCAAGTTACATCAAAAACTCATCAATATTTTCTCTTCTAATAGTTATTAGGGTATGAAAAAGGTTTGCCATTAGTCCCTTCGTTTTTTCAAGAGCAATTCAGCAAAATAAATTCTTTGCATCTCCAATTTTCTTTTAAGTATTTATAATTAAGGAATCATGATTCATTTTAGAACTATTGGGAGATTAAAGTACTGGAACTTAAAATGTTAATTTCAGCAAGTAGAAAACTATACTAGCTTTTTAGTGTGTTATTTTCAGACATAGAATATGCGAAGCAAATGTAATAAACCTGCATCCCCACAAATTAGTAGTTAATGATAGCGTATGATGAACATTAGCCTATATCTTTCAAATCCTGGTCAAATTTTGGTTTTATCTATAAACTATTTGAGAAGTCCAAAACTTGTCATTTTGTCTCCATTCTCAGTGTTTTTGCACCTTCAGATCTTTCTGTTTTGATTGCCCAAACAGTACCTTTAGCTCAACTCTTCATTATCTTTTTCCTTCCTGAATTGATGCCATTTTAATGAAAAACAATATTGTTCACCAAATATTTTAAAAATATGAGCCTGACCATACCTCCTAGTTTGCCTTGGACAATCTGTTGTCATCCAGGCATAATTATTAATACTATTTCATCTTCCAGTCAAAACCATATCATATAGATGACAATTATAATCATCTATGATTTCGTAGAGCTAACCATTATGTCCTGTCAAATTTATCTCTAAAATATATGTGGAATCCAGCCTCTTCGTCTCTACTACTATCATCCTAGATTAGCAAAGAGACTCCTGAAACAGTTTCTATCTTCACTTTCACCCTTTCCCACTTCAAATCTTTTGTCTACACAGTGGACACAGTAGTTTTCTTAAAGCAAAGCAAATGCCTATCTTTTGTTGTTTTCACTGCTCTTACAATAAAATCTAAACTCCTTACTCTAAATCCCTATCTGACCTGGCCTTTATATACATCTCTGGCCTTACCCTAGGCCCCTGTCTTCTTACTGTTTCTCAAACACACGTTGCTCTTTCTGCATTGAGCCTTATGGTTTCCTCCTCCCATAGAGATCTTTCCCCAGGTTTCCATATGACTGCTTCCCCATCCTTAAGGATTTTGTTCGTGTCACCACCTGACAGGTCTTTGCTGATCAAAAAGTCTAAATAGAAATCTTTTTTATTCTCTGTCATATTACCATATTCATTTCTTTCATAATTCTTATAGTAAATTAGGGGTTTATTTATTTCATAATTCATTTCTTTCATCACTTATAGTAATTTGGGGGTAAAATGGCTTTTTGTTCATTTTCCTTCTGTTAGTTCTGTGAAAGCAAATTTTTCACTAGTGTATGTTCAGCATGAGCATAGGGTCAGGCACATAGTGGTCTTTAAAGCCACCAGCAAGTATATTTCAAAAACCTAATTTCCCTAAACACTCTTCCAGGCAGTGAGGTATGGTGAGAAAGACAGATGCAATCTACCCTCAATACACATATTCCAGTGTAAAACTGGAATGAGTCAGTGTAAAACTGACTCATGCTATGAAGAACATAAAGTGGAGTACTATGTTATAGAGAGATCAGAGAAGAAAGCCTCTATTCAGGGAAGGCCTCAATGGAGAAAGTGCTATTACATGTGAGACAGACCTACACAATGAGTAAGGGAGAGTTAGATGCAAAGAGCACCAAGGAAAAGGAAGAACTTGTGCAAAGCCCCTGAAACCAGGAGGAACCTGACAGATTAAAAACAGAAAGAAGGTATGACTGCGGTGTGATGACCAAGCAAATAATTCATTCAATCCTTTGTATAATTCAATAGATATTTATAAAACACCTCTTGTATACCACTGATTGGTCTAAGCATTCGGGATACAACAGTAAACACAATCAGGGAAAATCTCTCTGGAGCCCCATGAGTTTTATAGTTTTAAAGAAGGAATAGTAAATTATGACATTTAATAACAAAATAACCAGGTACTTAAGAATAAATAATATCCAGCATCACTTGTGATACTCCAAAGTGAGTTAAATTTTTAATTATAACACACTGAACAGTGTTCACATGTCACCTGATGAACAGGGAGGACTGTAGACCTAGAACATGGATTAACTTGGTTCATTAGATTATCATCTCATTCTAAAGGAATAAGCCATTTCTCACTGCAGAGTTATAAATATTTCCTGAACTATCAAATCTGATTTTGTCTTCACTGGTATGCTGAACTAACTTTTTTACCAGTCTAGTCATCTTATCATTAAAGGAAATTCAATGTAGTCTACCATGCTTATTTCTGTTTGAATTTTTAAGGGCTAAGAAACTGGAGACAATTCTAAGTTCATCCTTTGGCACAGGAGTAGAAAAATGGTGGTGTTATCCAAAGATCAGATACCATACTGAAGAGGCCTGCAAAAGAAATATTCAAAGGGCAGTGAGAGAATTTACCTTAGGTCTGTTCTATTTATGATACTGTTAGTCCTTTCACTCATGCCTTATTGCTTTAACCAAAAACACTTGTACAGTTAAATAGTCCACTTGTTCTATGAGAAAAATATGACCTATTTTTTCTGTCTGTTTGTTGGAGGTTTGGAAATTCAGTGGCAAGGGCTGAAACACTTTAAAGCAGACGTTATAACCTGATAGTCACAACATTTTTTACTCTGCACAGTGTAAACATAGGCAGTGTTTTGTTTTGATGTTATTTCTTTATTGTAGCCACATATATTTTCTATTTTAGCCAAAAATAAGCAATTATTTTACAGCAGAAAAAGAGGCATGTTGTCCTATGTTCTCGTACAAAGTGATATCTAAAATCACCATTTTTATTAAAATTTTATCTGGATTAAACTTAACATAAAGTATCTTCTCACCTTATAATAGTGTTCTGATTTAACTCCTTCTAAAACTATAAGAATAACATTATGAGTGAAGTAATATGCTGATCAGTTATCTGAAATATGTGGCCCTGAGGAAGCATAATGTAGTGTATAATTTGGACTTAGGTTGTATTAGTAGAAATACAATCTTTAAAGTAAAGGCCATAATAATCCTGCTCTACTGTTCACTGGTCAGATTGCTATCATAGTGTTGTGTTCAGTTTTGGAGAATACATTCTGTGATGTTTAATTTTATGTCAACTTGACTGGGCCATGGGCTGCCCAGATATTTGATTAAGCAGTATTTTGGGAGTGTCTTTAAGGGTGTTTCTGAAGGAGAGTAACATTTGAATCTGTAGACTGAGCAAAGCAGATTACCCTCCCCAGTATGGGTCGTTTTCATCTAAACTATTGAAGGCATGAATAGAACAAAAAAGCAGAGTAAGGGAGAATTTACCCTCTCTGCTGGGCTGTGTTTGAGCTGGGCCATTGGTCTTTAGTCCTTGGACTTGAACTGAAATTATATTATTGGCTCTCCTGGATCTCCAGTCAGCTTGCTGAGTATAGATCTTGGGACTTCTCGAACCACATGAACCAATTCCTCATAATAAATCCACCTATATCTATATCTCCTATTGCCTCTGTTTCTCTGAAGAACACAGACTAATACACTCTCTAAGAGTAGCATTGGTACTATCCTATACATAAGTTATGTATAGGATATATTCAAGATGGTTATGTGGTGTATTGATTATAGAAGTCGAGGCTACAGGAACATACAGATCCAAAACTGTGTAACTCTTTCAACATAATAGTTTATCCCTAGCTCTTATAAGAGTTCAAGTTGATTCCAAGGTGGGGATTGGGTTTAGTTTCACACATTCATTTAATTACCCAGTTTGACAAAGGCAGTTATGTTTCATTATGTGGGATCCACAGTCAACTCAGGCATTGCCATCTCAGGTAGCCAGAAGGATAAAGCACAAAAGTGCAAACATAGATTCTCATGAGTCTAGCAATAGACTCCGGATGTCATGTGAAATCAGAGCAGTGAGAGATTTCTCCATTTTGTAGTTGGGAAAGGCTCCTTTGATGATGGAGAAGCTGAGCCTGATGACAAGACAGAATTTTACTTGATTGAAAAGAGAAGGAGAAGAGTAGTCACAAAAGAGACAGATATAAGGCAGGGAATCTGAACTTTAAAATTTTGCAATTTGTGGAAAAAAATTGAAAGTGGAAATTTTGAAATTATGGTGGAATCAAAATCATATTGTTTTCTCTTATGGGACCTGCTTAGGGCAATTTTGTAACATTTAAAATTAAATTTGAATATTAAAAAAAATGTGATTCTTATAGATATTGATTCTCATCTCAGTAAATAGTCTATCTCTCTCTCTTTTAACTTATTACTTTTCTGTTTCATTAGGATGCCAAATCCTTGAGCATGGGGGCTTTCATGTTTTTATATTCTGTTAAATCTACTGCTAGCTCAATGTCTCTAACATAGATGTTTTCAAGAAATATTTGTCTAGGGTGTCCTGATGTCCACCAACACATACACAGAAAATTTTGCTCCATCTGGTGACTGCTACTTGAAATATATTAATAGGAGACAGATGCTTCTATCTCTTAGATAGTACCTCAAATCGTTGTTCTCATAGATGAAACATTTTTAGCATGAAATGATTTCCATCAATCTCTTCCTTAAAGAATGTTTTGATAAGTAGCTTGTTTGGAGAATTCCTGAATGAGGAGGAAAGCATGGTAGTTAGGGCTTAGTCTCCCTACCTCTATTCAAACTGTAAGTCTTGATTTATAGACTTTGTATTATACTATTACATTGGGTCAGTTCTCTGCTAGAGTATAAATATTAGATCTCATTAGTGAGTAAGGAGGAGAAATATCCAGCTATTCCCTGTGTATGTACAGTGTGCCTGTTAATCACATATGTGTTGATACATTACATTTATGAATGGGTGGTGCTGCAAAATATTATTGTACAAATTCCCATTAAGATTTAGAACTAATAGAAGGAAGCACAGAGTTAGTAAATACAGTCATAGAAAAAAATTTTTAAAGTCTCCTTTATCAGGAAACATGATACATGAGACAACATCTTATCAGATAAATACGTGCTGGATATAAGTACAAAACAATTTTAAAAGCATACTAGGGCTATTGAGCTTCTATTTGACTCATTTTTACAGAAAGGGACTGTGAGTTGATTCCAACCTTCTTTTGAATAATGTTTGCAGTTAATTCTTCCTTGGAATACTTGGAGCTATTTTTTTTCCCCTGAAGAAAACTACAGGTTATTAGTGAATTTTCTGGTACTATTGGCCTCAAGTTGCTCTCTGTCAGCTACCTCATAGACATGCTGTCCTTCATTTATGTAGATGGCACAGATGACTTACTATCAGTAGGATATTGCATCAATTAATGGCACATAATTGAGAAATAACAGATTGGGGTTAGGGGTGCAGTCTGTGAGTAGAGAACAGAGTTTTCCCAGTCAGAAATATACTGGCCCATATGGAAATTAAATATGTGACCTTGACTTTAATACCACCAGGATCTAATTGAGTTAACCATCTCTGTCACACAATGTCGTATAAATAACTAATATTCTTGTCATTATCACCCCATGATACCTGCTAATGTAATAAATCTCTAAGTTTCACTATTCAAATAATACTGTTTCTAGGATAACATTTCTGGTGATACCTTTTTTTTTTTTTTCATATAGTACAGACTTTGTATTGTCCTGGAATCACGTTAAACTTTTTAAAGTTATCATTATTAAATATAATTTTAAATTAAAAATTATAAACAGACTGCTTAAAAGACAATTACAGAGAGTTTTTCTAAATTCTAACTCATAAGATGTAATTCATAATGGTTGCTTGTTTTAATAAAATAATAGCAATCACGTTAGATTTTAAGGAGACGTAATGCCCTTGTCTACCTCATTGAAGTTGAAGAATCAGCTGAGAAATGAGACATAGGGGTCACCATTAATCTTTCCACATAGGAATGATCAGGACAGAATTTTTTGTTTGTTTTTGATTGTTTGTTTTTGTTTTGTATAGGCAGGTCGATTCAAAAGAGAGAGCATCTAGAAAAGGCAGAGGCAAAGAATCTGAGTTTCTTCACTCACCCTTATCAAGTAGAGTGAGGGATAAGAAAATTCCAGAGATTTTCTCTTCCTGAATTCCCTTCACAGGGAAACTTGGAGAACAGAGGGTCTCTCTCTCCAAACACCCTACTTACCTTCCCATCTCAGACGTGCAGCATGTTTGATAATATGCTGAGCAGTTTACACGGGTGACCTCATTTCACCTTCTAAGTATGTCATGAGTCAGGAATTATTATCTCCAAGGGTGGAAGAGGGATGGGAGATCTGAAAGAAGTTAGTTAATTTTCTCAAATATTAAGTGAAAGATATCTGAATTTGGGCTCTCTGATTCCAAAGCCTGCATTCTTTGTTTCTATAATTTTCTGCAAATAATAATTTATGCAACGGCAACAGATAGCAGCAGATAGAGAAAACTCATTCTTTGCAGAAATATGTTTTGAGATGCTAGTAAGCTTTATAAATATAATCATCAGTTCCTTGTTCCTCTCCTCACTACCCTCCCACTTTCTTTTCACTTCCTCACATGTAAGAGATCCAGAGAGAGGGCTTGGAAGCATGTGTTAGAGAAAATAAGCTCTATTTCTCCCACCACTCAGTATTGCTCCAAACATTTATTCTACAAATATTGAGGTATTATACACAAATCTATGTAAGTATGTATGTATGTATCTATCATCCATCTGTGTTTCTATCTATAGCATGCATTTAAATACAACTCTGGCAAGAGCTTAGGATTTTTGATCAGTTAACTATGTTCAACGCTTGTGATATTGGTATCCATTGACTGGTAATTTGAGCAATCTAGAGTTTCTTAGATAACTTCAGAAGTTATAACTAAAATGTCTATTTTTAGGTAATTCTGCCATTGGTTTTTCAACTAAAGTTGTGAATGGTCAGCGATCTTAAGTTTTCTCAGGATAAAAATTAACTTGAACACAACATGCAACTTACTCTTTCATTTCTGAAAATGAAGTGTATTTCACATTTCCCTGAACTCTCCCAGCTGTTTGTTTAATCTTAAATATGTTTCCCTTTTTGTGGTCCATGAAATTCCTACTCTTTATTAAAGTCTCAAATACTAAACTAATCAGTAAAGATTTTTAACTTCTTTTTTTTAAGGGAATTCCTTTATTTTTATTATTTATTTATTTATTTATTTTTGCTGTGTTGGGTCTTCGTTTCTGTGCAAGGGCTTTCTCTAGTTGCGGCAAGCGGGGGCCCCTCTTCATCGTGGTGCGCGGGCCTCTCACTATAGCGGCCTCTTTTGTTGCGGAGCACAGGCTCCGGACGCGCAGGCTCAGTAGTTGTGGCTCACGGGCCTAGTTGCTCCGCGGCATGTGGGATCTTCCCAGACCAGGGCTCGAACCCGTGTACCCTGCATTGGCAGGCAGATTCTCAACCACTGTGCCACCAGGGAAGCCCTTAACTTCTTTTAACACTTCTATTTAATATTTCATTTTCACTTCTTTCTTCTATTTTTTGGTAACTGTGTACTAAAAGGAAGAGATTATTACATACCAGTTGTTTCTCTATACCCCATACATTTACTCTAGTATATTTCTTGACATAAAATAGGCATAAAACATATTTATAAAATGAATAGTATCATAACTTATTCAACTCTATCATTCACTTAAACATGATTGCACTATTTTACCAAATATAATATTTACAAATAAAAATGGTACACATAAAAAGGCATCTAATTTTGGTACAATAATCCCCACCAAATTTGAAATAAATGATATATTTCTTAAAATTATACTTTCTCTTTTTTTCTCTGTCACAGACACAATAATTATGTGTTGTGGAGAAATTTCTGATTTTTGATAACTGAGTGTACTAGTCTCTGATCCATCATCAAATAAATAATATTTGATCGTTTCCTTTCCTTCAGCAAATGTGTACAAAATATTTTTAACCTATGGAAAATGAACTCTTAAGTCATGTAAGTGTTTTTCCATCTTAAAGTTTGAGTTAACAGTTCCCAAAAGCTGCCTCATCTTCTACTTTTTCCTCAATGCTTTATTTTCACAACTTTATAACCTTTCATTCTGTTTTCTATGATTTTAATCCTCTTATAACCTACTCATTTCTAAATTAGACATTGCCTAAATATCATAATTTGTTTCCTTTTATTATTTATCCCTATAAATATTTCCATCCATTTTATTATGCTTTATTTAAATGCAATGTATGAATCTTCTCACCATAATTCTGTGGTGACATAATATGATAATCTGATGAGGAAAAATGCAGTACAACATAGATAAGAGCAGCTCATGCGTTGTCATTGACTTGTAGGACAACCTAGCAAAATGATTACTCTGTCAATCCTCTTCGTATCTTAGGGAGATGATTCTCAAATTTGATGTGACTCCAGTTCAGTCCAGGTACTTGACAATTCTGCATTCTGCACGATTGCACCCTGCAAGGCTCTCCTTGAAGAAGACTGGAGTGAGGGCCAGCAATATATATGTTTATATTTTTCATCTCTGGTGAAACTGTTCTTGTAGAAACATCGACCAGCATTTGAAAAATGAAGCTTAGAGAAAATTGTGGATTATAGTTCATAATTCAGAAAAATTCTTGCTGTTCATTGGTGATTGATTTTACCCCAAAACAAGATGGTATAAATTTCTGTTATTTCTCAAAACACTGTGGCAGTCCTAATCAGAAATCATTCCTTGCTTAAAAGTTATGTGAATTGAATTACATTCTATTTTGCATGTATAACCACATGTAATTCTCTATAATCACAATCTCAAGAGAGCTAAAATATTTATCTGGGTTGTTGAGGTAGGATTGTATTTTACAGGACTCTCCAAAAGGTAACATATCTTTCAATAAGTAGCAAGTTGACCTATATATTTGTCACTTTCAAATCTATTTGCATGTGTGTGTGCCTGTGTGTGTATGTATGTGTATACATAGATATAATTTTACTTTATGTAAGGTACATGTACATAGTATTACTTCAGTAGTGCATAGTAGTAGTTCTGAGTGAGCTTTCTCATAACAAACTCCCTATGTTTTCCTTTGTTCCACTGCTTATAAAGTTTGTAATGTTGAGCAAGTTATTTCATACCTCTCTAACCCATTTTCTTCATCTTTATAATGCAGAAAATAATAGTGTTTTTATAAACATTTCATGAAATAATACAGGTAAAGCAAGCCTTCAAACACTGCTAGATGATACTATAGACAGAGGGTTCATAAAGATTAAAGCACACAATTTCTGTCTTTTGTGACTTAAATCTAGATCTGCTCATATAAACTGAAAAGAAAGAAATTAGAGGCATATCTTACGAAAAATTGTATCACTGATAGAAAATGACAATATTTAAACCTTTTTCCACATGCTAGCTGCTAAAAGTCTTCCTTCCAAATACTTTTCCTTTAAAACAAGCATTTTAGCAAAGCAATGTGAACTCATAAAGAACTCAAAAGTCAGAAGTTTGAAGCCGTGAAAATTTTGGTGTTATTTGCATGCTAGCTATTTTGGCTTTTAATATCTTTTATCATGCTCTATATAAATATGGTACTTAATATAGAAATGAGTTAATGTCAGTGTATAAAGGATCAAATTCCTGGCAAACTCCTCAAAGGCAGAACTTGATAAGGGATGAGAAAGCTGTAAGAATATGCATTTTGTTGTGTGGACTAGCTCATTAAGCCACGTGAGGAAAGATGGGGAAAAAAATGAGAACATGACATTATGCCTAAGCTTGGCTTTAGTAACTAAGAAAGAAAGGGTTTCAATGTCAAAAACTAAACCAAATCAAAAAAAAAAAAAAAAAGGAATGAAATTATGGTGGCTCTGAAAGGAGAGGATTCATATTTCCCATAATATTTTTCTGACAATTTGCAACAAGTTTGGCATGCTTTCTTATAGAAATCATAGTATACCCTGATCAGTATTGAATGAGCTTTTTTCTAATATGGTTAGAAATCTGAATGCAGATACAAATCATTTTACAGCTAAAGAAACACAAGGAGAAAGCATGGCAACTTTCTGGCATTTTCAAATTCCTATAACTTTCATGCGTTTGAGCATGGATTTCTTCTCCTCAGAAGAATATGACATAGGACAGTTGCACAGTGTTCCTCATTGGCCTCTGGCCTTTTCTGCTTGTTTCTTTTTTTTTTTTTTTTTTTTTTTGCGGTACGCGGGCCTCTCACTGTTGAGGCCTCCTCCCGTTGCAGAGCACAGGCTCTGGACGCGCAGGCCCAGAGGCCGTGGCTCACGGGCCCAGCCGCTCTGCAGCATGTGGGATCTTCCCGGACCGGGGCACGAACCCGCGTCTCCAGCATTGGCAGGCGGACTCTCAACCACTACGCCACCAGGGAAGCCCCACACATACTTTTTGAATTCAGCAATGCATTCTTGGGAAATTAGCAATTTATGTCAGCATATGAGAGACAAAAATTCATACACAAGAAGACATTCATTTTCTAGGTCACTGGGAGAAGATTTAATAATTAGCTGCAGATGAACCGCAAGGCATATTGCCAGGAAGCCCAATAAATAATGTCCAAAAGGTATTCCAAGTGAAGCTTAGTTCAGGATCTTTCCAGTAAAGTGATATTCCCCTCCTCTCAGTAATCATAGACTTTCTGTGGCTTCAAGAAAGGGAAAAAAAAATCCATCTTGAAAAACCTCAGGAGCTTTGATTCCCCTTGACATTAAGAGAACAGTTGATGTGACAGCTCAAATATTTCACAGAAAAATAATAATATCTATCCTCTAGAAAAGGAAGCCCCCCAAAATAATATAGGTTTTCACTGCAAAGAAAAACAGCTACAAATATCAAAATTGTATCATATGTGACAAAATGATAGACTTCTATACCATGTTCTAAATGGCAAATATAACTGCATTATTTGTGTATCTTTGGTTTTAGGTCATGCTAACATGGATAATATTTAGTTTCAGGTAGAATGAATGCTATCATAAGAGTTTCAGGTGGAATTATTAGTCATTCCAAAAAAGTCATTCCAAAAATGGAGGAACACTTTAAGTAGATGGTATTACAAGGAGCGGAATACAGATATGGAAAATATTGTGATGCTAGTTCTTTATCTTGTGTACATCCAAATCATTGCTAGGGCCCTGATTCTAGGAGGATGCTGGAATACTGAGCTAATTAACAGAATAATAAAAGGGGGTGAGAATTAGAAGGTAGACTTAATGAAGACATTGCAGGAGGCATAAGGACGACAGTTGTGACTGAGTAACCCAGTCTGATTTTCAGTGAGTATCATTCATTGTAAATTTGTGTAGGTGTTGAGCAGAAACTGATGATCTTCTGTGTGGGGCATAGGTATATGGATGTAGGAAATTCTAAACTTCTGAGTGGGTTTAGATTTGTTTGAAGGGAAATGCCATAGTCCAAAAAATTTGATTGGAGCTAATGAAAAAGTCATATATTTTCAGATGGATTGTACAAATATGACAAATTGTGATAAGCATCGCCACCTTTTTTCAGTGGCACAGCATTCATGCTTACTCATTCAAGGTTATCTTTCTATCCGTCATGTGTGTTACCTTAGTTATCAGAGGGAAGAGACTTTGCTGGTTGACCTTGTTCTGCATAGAGTACAATATCACATTGTGGAAATCCTTACTCTTTCCTAAATGGAAACTTTTTAACATGAGCTAGCTGTTAGACATGGTAGAAGATTAACTCCCACTTGGTTTGCTTTCTAGTACAGGTTTTAAACTGTTCCCTGCTAGTTTATTTCAACTTTTCTGAGTGTTTTTGTAGTATCAAAACACAAAAACCTTGAGTCAAGATATTAAAGTTACAATTCCATCTTGACAACAACTTGTTGTATAAATTTGGTTATTCGTTCTTTCATGGCTCCATTTCTCACCTTAGAAGGGGAAATATCTGTGTCATGCCTCTGTTCTTACTGACATTGTAAAGAATTAATTATTAATGACTACAAAACACTTCCCAAACGTAAAGTAATAGATATTCTTTAAAATAAAAAAGCCTTTTTCATAATACAATTTATACTGCCTATTTGTATTTGGTAGAAATGTTCATTTATTTATGATATACTTTAAAGAAAATGAAATATTTTGCAGGGGGAAAAAATAAACATCATCACCAAAGAAATATTTAAAAGCTTCCAGCTCGAGTTTTCATTTTTATCCCTTTGTACAGACTGTATGCAGTAGTCCATACTTTCATTTAGTGATTTTCATAACATTGACACATAAATGAAAGGAGTTAGAACTCATATCTTGTGTGTATTTGACAAGCTCTAACAATTGTTTACAAAATTTTATTGAAATCCCTGCTTTCATTTATCTTTGTTAGCACAAGCCTCGGAAATCAGTGGCATGGAATTCTTGTATAATTTAACTCTAAGAGAACTAAGTGTGCAGGTACTCAGAGAATAGCCTATTTTTCTAAGTAAATAAAATTTTTTTGGATGAAAATATATTATTTTTATTACTTTATGAAAGAATATTCAATTGGTTTGAGTCATTTCTAAAAGAACAAACAGAAAACGTATTGCAAAGACGGGGTTGAGAAAACAAGAAACAAAAATGCAATTAGTTGCCAGTAGTCTCAGGAACTTGAATTAGTAAACAAGCTAAAATTGCTTGAACAGCTACAACAAGAAATTTTAGAGTTGCAATGCTTCTTAAGTTTACTATATTAACCAAAGGCATGTGCACACTTTAGCTATATTTCCAAGATTTTGATCAGTGGACACTCTTTTCCTTGCTATGTACCATAACAAATCCACAATGCAGACATTCAGAATTTAGACAGTGGAGGGAAACTTAGGAGAGACAGGCCTTGTAAAGACTTCATTCACCTATGTCTCTTTCCTCTCCACCCGTTGGGGCTGGGTTTCATGTAAACTTTCCTATACAAATGAGTTTCAAGTGCATTTTGAAAAGTCTATACAGAAAGAAATTTAGTACTTTCCATTTTAATGGCTTGCAGTCCTGATGCAAGTTCTTTCTTTTAGCTAACCTAAATGCTTTATACAACATTTCAAGTTCACTTATTCTTGTTCTGCCCTCTGTGGCATCAGAGTACTGATCAGCACCTTCTAGGTAATAATCCTTCATGTAATTGAAAACCAACTTGTTTCCCCAGCCTATTTTCCAACTTAAATAATATTAGTTCCCTTAACCTTACCTCTGAGATTCTATTTTCCAAGCTATTAATCATGTTTATTGCTTGTCCTTAAACCTTCCTCAACTTTTCCAAGGTCTTTTTAACTTAGTGAGTCCAGGCCTATACACAGCACTGTGATTATGCTAGGAGAATTACTTTTCACATCATATGCATTGTTCTTCTGCTTCTGTGTCCAGGGAGTTCAAGTTGCTAATTCACCTTTGAAATGTGACTCTCATACTGTTGTAGTTATTACTGTTGTTGCCTTGCTCCCACCAAATCCATCCCCTCACATGTAGTAATCAAAGAGTTTACTTCTAAGTACTTCTGCATTTGTTTAATTCTGAACCTTCCTAGTTGCAAAAATATTTTAATTCGATATTACTTGTTCAAAATGGGGTCATCCTGCCCACCTCACCTAACTTAGTATTTGTATTTTTTTCAAATTATAACATGTATTTGAGAGTTTAAAATACACATACAATTTTATATCAAAAGAGGCACTAGCATCAGATTAAAACCATTTCTTAATTTGGAAACTTTCTGCTTCATGTGTCATTCAGATTTCACGTGTGATTCATTCTGAAATAAAAGAAAATTTAAAACACGGGCATATTATTTCTTACATAACTATAATCAACCAAATGTTTTTCACTTCCAATTTCATCATTGCCACATTCCACAAAATTATTTTCCACAAATGTCTTAGTTGTAGTTCAGACTTTCTCCATTCCCACGACGGAGCATATTTAACTCCTATTAATACTTAGAGTACTTAGCACACTGATTCCAATCTTTCTTACATTCCTCTCTCCAGTTTTTCTACACAAGAGTAATAGGAACATAATTTTATTTCATTTTCATTTCATATGATTTCTTTCATAGATTCTGCAGATATTTTTTAACCATGCCTCACTTTCCAATTTTCAGTTAATTTCATATGCTATAATTAAATGTACATGCAGTAAACCAATAATTTTTTCTCTATTGGTATATTTTAAAAGTTAAATAGACTATCCATGCATTTTACAAATACATCTATATAATGCAATGCATCATTTAAAAATGAATTGTATATTGTTAAATTTCTCTATAACTACCTAATTCTGGAACTAGTTTAAAACCCATTTGCTTGAAGGAAAAAAAAAAGTTATCACGTTGTAAAAACAGAGGTGTTAGTTAAAATGATGTAGTATGGTTCCTTCCTTGTCATGGACAAAAATCTATTGAGATTCTGATTCCTTAAGCTAAGATCCTATTTTTCTGAAGAAAAATAGGTTAATTAAAGGCTTTATTGTTATTTATTGTTATTAAGTTTCTTACTTATTCTGAACAGTACAAAAATTTTGGAATTTATGTAAACTAAAGATTCCTGTGAGTTTCCTTCCGATTTTGCGGAATCTTACAATTCTTGCTTTGTTGTTAGATTTTAAGTTGATCCCATCTTTGTGTGCCTGCTGTTTAGAGCATTTCATCTTAACTTGATTTCCAAGACTCCATAAGGTATATTGAATCCTGAAGACCTAAATATAAATTGGTGAAACTATGCTAGGCACCATGATTCACATGTTTATTTAATCATCACAATAATTGTTGGTATTAAGCCCGTAAGTATTAATATAATGTTTGAAGAGATTACCTCATGCACACTCACAACAAGCCACGATTAGTTACTACTATCATCATCTCTTTTATTGAGACATGAAGTGGTCCCATTTCTTGATTGTTTATAAAGGTGACAAGTGGCAAAGCTGGGATTTCATCCCAGGTTCTGAAACACCAGAGGCCATGTGTTTCTGACTAAATCACCAGCTGGGCACAGTTGATGTTTAAAATGCAGTTGCTATCAGGTGGCCTACCTAACTGATCCACAATCAGCCATTCGATACATTGCTTGTTAATTCTCTTTGGGGAGAAAATAAATCACTGTTTTTTGCTACAATTATTTGTCAGTTTTTGAAATGATTTATTATATCATTAGTTTACAAAATATGGCCACATTTAGTGTTTACATTCATTTTTAATTGGTCCCACAATAGTGATGCATTAGAAAGGTTTGATCTCCATTTAAAAATAAGACTAATTGGCACAAGGTTCTAAACTATATATCATTTTGCAAAATAATATTATAAAATGTACAGCTTTTAAAGTAATTAAATGCCCATGATACATTATAATTTTAGTTATTTATCAGAAGCTTTAAAATGAAATCTCTTATGCTGAATATTTTTAATAAACCGTTTTATAATTAAGAACTCCTGAGAATATTCTAATACTATGTTAGAGTCCCCAAACTTTCAACCTTTCTTTTATTAAAGATTGAATTCCTCTACTTTCCATTCCAAATCTAAGACCAGACTAAACCAGTCCTCGCACTGGTATTTATGTTTTCACTCTTCACGTCCAGATGCATCGTAAGTGTGTATATGGAGGAAAGCATGACCTTTTAGCCAGTGTTTTAATTTAGACTATTAGTATAGGGATTGATATGCATTGGCAAACCTATAGGAAAGCAAACAGAGGTAAACGGTGTAATCACAGCAGCAGCTGGGTTTGGGGTATGCCAATAGTTATCTTAGAGCTTCCTAGGCAGCTGGGGCAGGTGTTAGTGATCTAAATGAGGTTGGTGGAAAGACTTTTATTACTTTACAATATTTCTGGCAACTAGACCTATGTTCCTGCCATTCCAGTCCTGGTTCCCACTTTGTTTTCTGCGGTTTTCCAGCAGGTTTTAAAAACTTCTATATCACCTCCAACAGCTTTACTACCACCTCTCTCTCCAGGCCAGTTGAAGAAGTAATGCATAAAACTGTAGTACTTCATTTTGCAGTATACATTAGAAGCATAGCCATAATTTAAAAATCCTGCCAGTAGTTCTTTTATTAACAAAGTGACCCCAGCCATAACTGCAAACTCTACTCCGTTTTGTAATAAAAGGGATGCATTATCTTTTCCTCAAACACTAAATCAACAAAATTGATGGAGTGCCTACCATATATAAGACATTTTTATAATAACTATTTAGAAGTAGTTTTCCTGTCTTTAAGGAGCTTAAAGACATTTGGGGAAGTAGGCTATAAACTATGAAATAAAACAACTAACAATAGAGGCTAGCAATTGACCAGTGCCAAATTAATGGTATAGAGATCAAGTACTGTAGAATTTTCAAGGTGAGAGAAAATCTATAGAAAATTTACATAAATGGACTCCATGGACCTTGCAAGGCATAAAGATAATTAGAATTTAGATAAAATAAAAGAGATATAAACATAGTGTAGAATTGGCATTTATTTCAGTTTATCTGTAGTGGCTGGCCTGTATATAAGGACAATGGGAGATAATATAGGGAAAGTAATGGAGCAGTTGTGATGACAGGGTAACAATAATTATAATAGCAGTAATAACAATGTTAAATAACTAAAGTGTGGGTTCTTACTAGGAGGTAAGTACCATATGCTTTCTTTGTGTTAATAGCATCTAGTGTAATCCTTAGAACAAAACCATAAAACAGGTAGTGTGATTTTCTAGATCTTACATAAAAGGAAATGGAGGCTTAGAAAAAGTAAATACTTGTGTAAGGACATATTTCCTTAGTGGTGAAGCCAGGGCTTAAATGCAGATCTCTTTGATGTTAAAGCCTTTTCATTTAGCAGGGGCTCACTTTGCCATCAGAGCCACAACTTAAGGCACGGAGCATGAGGAAACAGCTAGGACAAAGGAAATTCTTTAAGGGGGTTAGTTTGTTATATACTCATCAGATTGATAGATATAGCTCAGATATGTATTGGAGTGGGGAGAGACAAAAGTCTTTTAGTCATTTGGGGTACCTTGAAGTCTCTCACCTCCTCTTCTGCCAGTCTCCCCTGAGACCTCACTCTGGCCTCCTGTTCTTCCCCAAATATGGCAGGCACATTAGGTCCACTGTAATGGTTATTCCCTCTGCCTGAGATGCACTTGTTCTCTCTCCCTCTGGATGTATGTGTAGTTCTCTCTCCATCTCTTAGCAGATTTTACTGAAACCTCACTTCACGTCAGAGCCTGTCTTGACAATGGAATGCAACCATCCCCTTTCCCAGACACTTCTGATCTCCCTTATGTTACTCTGATTCTTCCTGTTTTTCCATAGCACTTTTAACATGTTAAAAATTTTAAATATGTTAAAATTTAAAAGTTAAAAATTTTAACATGTTAAAAATTTTTAATATGTTCTATAATTTAGTTATTTACTATGTGTATTCCTCACTGTCCCTCTCCTCTTTCTAAAATATAAACTCCACAAGGGCAAAGGATCTTTTCTGTTTTATTCACTCATGTACCCAAGATCCTAGAAGAAATTCAAATACCTATAGCTGCTCATAAATATTTTTGAGTGAATGATTATATTAGTAACACTTTATTATGCAAATAACTCATGCTAATTCTAAACAATAGGAAATATACAAAGTATAATAAAAACATTTAAAATAACCATAATCTCACCAATGATAAATATTAACACTATTATTACAATATTATGCATTAATATCTTTTTATTACTATTATTACTAAAAATTAGTTCTGAATCTATGCCTTTTCAAAAATGTTAGACACCAAAAATAACTTGTTGTTATCAAGATTATTTTTGAGAATTTTCATTCGGAAGAAATATCTATGAATGTGCAATAGTTATTCAAAGGTCAACGTGACTTTTGCTTTTCATAATTTCAGTGTATTTCACAATATTTATGTCTTCGATTTTGAATGCAGAATACAAGTAGAGGTATGATGATCAGTAAGATTTTTGCATTGAAGATGAAGGCAATGTTTAAAAATATTATTTAAAGGTTTATAATCCCAAATGTGATTTCAAAGTAAAAGCTTTCAGTGAGATGAGGCAGGAAGGATGAATGTAGAAATGATTCTACTGCTAAAACACTCTAAATGTCCAGATCAGTAAACTACTCAAATGAAAGTCTCTCAGTGCTTCAATAGCAATATTAATTTACTTTTAATACAGCATTCATCACTTTGAGCAGCATTTATTAGTTATACAAATCTCTCTGTCTTTTATATTATTTCTCTCTAAATCATTCTCCATATTGAAGGGAGTGATATATCTGATATATCTTAAAATTACATATGTGACTTCCATATATATGTGAGTGTTTACAATTTAATCTAAAAGCCTAAATAGTAACAAAACATGAGAAATGTAATTTTATGAAAAAAATTAAAAGACTACAAACATTACTGCTATGATTAAAGTGGACAGGGTACTTCCGCAGAATGAAATACTGAGAAAGTATTTAAAATGTCATGATGAGGTAAAACCTCTCTGAGCAGGTGAAACTCTAGCTGAGAGTTGAAGGATGAGAAGAAATCAGTTAAACAACGAGTCTATGAGAAGAGACTTCTAAGCCAATGGATCTTTAAGTGAAGAGCATTGAGGTGGAAAATGCAGTCCACAAAATGTGACAGGAGCTCATTGAACAAAAGAGAGAGCAGTGTGAGTTGAGGCTGGTGAGATGGGTGGTTGCAAGATCATAGAAATTCATAATCTCTGATTATGAGTTTGAATTCTATTCTTTGTGAAATTAGAAGTCCTTGGATGATTTTAATCTACAGTGTTCCATTATCCAATCTAGGTTTTCAAAATCTTTAACTGCTGCCTGTTATTGGACTGTGGAGAGGAGCAGCTATGGTTGGATATACAAGATTAGAAACTGAACGTTATAGTGAATGATACTGTAACTCACAGGTTACTACAAGAGAAGATCTTAAATTCTATCACCACAGGAAAAAATATGATACCTAGGTGATTATGTTAGGTGATGGATATGTTAACTAACCTTATTGTGGTAATAGTTTTACAATGTCATGTAAATATCATGACATGTATCAAATCATCATCTTGTATATCTTAAACTTGTACAATGTGATATATCCATTATATCTCAATAAAACGGGGGGGGGGGGAAGAAAAATTAGAAGCACAGAGACCATGGGACATGAATGAGCCAATCAGATATTCTAACCAAGATTTTTAATCTTTAGACCAATGTTGAATTAATTAGCATTTTTTTTCTAATTCCTGATACGTCACCATACATTTAAATGATTTGGGAATCAGTATATTTTTATATTTATTATTTTTACATTATGGGAAAACATAATGTTGACAATTGCATATAACAATGAATACCAATCTTTTTTTTTCTTTTGCGGTACGCGGGCCTCTCACTGCTGTGGCCTCTCCCGTTGCGGAGCCATGGCTCATGGGAGCAGCCGCTCCTCGAGCGTGTGGGATCCTCCCGGACCGGGGCATGAACTCGTGTCCCCTCTATCAGCAGGCGGACTCTCAACCACTGCGCCACCAGGGAAGCCCACCAATCTTTTTTTTTAACAGTCTTTTAGATCAACTCTATATTTTTAGACAATTAAATATCATAGTTTTTTGAAATGGCTTCCACATTTGTGGGTTAATTTATCTTTCATTTGGCAAAATTATGTCTTCAAATAAATTCTTCTGTAAGTGTATAAGATTACATTGTTGAATCATTAAGTCATTTAAACATATTTTCTATTTCCTTTGCGTATTAAAATGAACTTAATTGGGTAAAGGGTCATCAGCATGTGTCTTTTTCCGCACAGTTACTTGTCAAAGTTGATCTGGCTTCTGGTGCTGTTGAGTGGATGTTGAAAACTATAAAATAATTCCAGTTATTTGTTTTCTTTGTGGGCAACCTACTCTTCTGCCTAGACCTTTGTAGGTTTTCTTTTTCTTTTTCCTTGAAGTTAGTAACTTTATAAGGATAAGTCTTACTTTGCTCTTATATATTAAAGTTTTATAGGTCAATGAGCTGTTTTCTTTGGCAGGGTGGGAATAACTTGCTTTTCTAAAGATTCTTTTGTTATGCCAGAGAAGAGTTTTGCTGTAGTTCAAATTTGACCCGACTAAGGAGTGATAGCTATTTAAATAAGTTTTACAGAGTTTTGTAGGCATCCTGGACATTTTTACTACGATCAAATAACACTTTCAATTATACCTTTTTCAAATTTTAAAATGTACATTCATGAATAAGTATAAAACTAAATATCTTACAAACTTTCAAAAATAAAGAATAACAATGTTCAAATTATTCTATGAGTAAATTATTTCAAATGAGTGAAAGGAAATTCATAAAATGGCAAAATGAAAAACAGCTATTTAGCTAAGAAGATACAAGTGATTTTGTATATATGCTGTTCAAATGATTTTGTTGAGGGTGATTTTATAATATCTTGTATTTTCCAAATATATGGTAATAAATATACATTTTATTTATAATTAGAAAATATGAAACTCATGTTCAGGAATATCACAAGACTGTCTTTGAGAAAATTTTGTTACTTATAATTTTTGGCAACACTTTGTCTGTTTTTGAAAACTGTAAGTTTTGTGACAGCCATGAAATTAAGCACTGGCTCATAAACCCTATATCTAAGTCATACAAATTAGTCAAAATGAAATGAAATAAATTAGTGTTTTCTAATTCCTTTTTGTTATGTTCCCATGGAAATCAAACGTTCACACTATCTGAATGCTTAAAAATAAACTGGAATCAGTGACCTGATGCTTAAAACATTTACTGGATATCAATTATATGCTAATAATAGAAAAAAAATGTGCATTTCCCTTTGTTCTAGTGTCCCTGAGAAGAAAATCTAGTTAGCTAGTGGCTAGAATTGATTGGTAGGTGGGAGATTATAAGTCCTTTTGTGAGGTCTTAATTGGAAATTTGGTAGTCAATTTCACGTGCTCAAAGATTATTAACAAATGGAAATTTTCCTTTTCAAAATGTCCTTTTGTAGTTACAAACACATTTTTGCTGTTATGATTGCTCACAAAATGTTTGACCAAAATATTTGTAACAGTTGCTCCATGTACTTAGCTCATGTGTACTGGGAGAAATTTTCTCTGGCTAAGGTTTCAGGCAGATGCTTTAATTTGTTTGCCAAATTATATCAGTTATGGTTATATTCAGCATGATGAGAGAAACCCCAAATAGCTATGATTAAAAGAAGATACGGAAGTTTTCCTTCTTAAATACAAAGCCCGCGGTAAGTAGTCCAGGGCTGGTGTAGTTTTCTGTTGTGGTAGTTATTTAAGGTTCTTTTATCTGTGCTCTGCTCTGCATATATTTAATTTCTAGGGTCATTTCATGGTCCAGGGTGGTAGTTCCAGACCTGACATCACATGAATTTCATGAAGAAGAGGCATAACACTTACATTTACCTCCTACTGGCATGAGTGTAGTCACTTTTCCATATCTAGCTGCTAGGTATAGGAGGAAATGCTATCTTTAGGCTAAATGGAATGTATCCCACCAAAAATGTAGGGCTATATTTCTAAAGAATTTGAGCAACTAATATTGGGGAGCAAATATTCTCTTGCAGAGACCATTGTTAGGCACATATGGAATTTGTCATCACCTTATTTCTGTACATGGGAAACTTACCAAATTAAAAAAAAAAATCTATAAGGGAGTTCACCCCGTCTTTACCCTTTTACTTCTAATCTTATTTTCAACACAGGTGAGTAATTGTATTAAAATACAAGGTAAAGCCTCTCATTACTCTGCCCATAAACTTCCAGTGACTCCCATCTCACTTAGAATAAAATCATTCTTCACCATGGCATATAAGGCCCTGCATGATGTTTGCCCTTACTACTTCTCTGATCTCTTATCTTTGAATTCCTTGCTCATCATTTTTTTAGATACCATGACTTCTTTCTATTTTCCAAATAAGCCAGACAGGCTTCCAGTTTGAGCATTGTCATGCTGTGAGAAACAATTTCCTTGATCATTCATCATTTTCCATCATTTATGCTGTTTCATTTTTCTACATAGAAATATCACCTCCTAAAAATGAATTTATTTTACCTCCTCCCACTAAATGTAAACTCCATGAGAGCAGGGACTTTGTTTTGTTTATTGTTAGTTTCTGTCTACTCCAATTTCCCATTTCTTTAAATAATTACCATTTTTTAACCTATTCTCCTAATCAGATATGAATGACCAGTACTTAATTTTTGAAAAGATAACTGTTTTTCATCGCTGAGATGTATTTTACTCAACCATGGCACTTTAATTTACTTCCCTCTCAAAAGAAGGATATGATCTCTATAATAATTTTACTTTTTCTCCTCTCATCCACTAGTTTTCCTCTCATTTTTCTGTGTTGCCTTTAGAATACATGTACATAATATCCTCTCTCTCAACCTTCATTTCCTAGCTTTTTTTTTTTCTTTTCTGATCATTAGTTTCTAATAGAAATTCTCTTACTCTGTGATTCTTCTGATTGAGGAAACTTTCTTTGATGTTGATATTACATAGTTCTAAAGAGGCTGTCTTTAGCCATTAAATACCTAAATATCAAGGTTCACTCCTAACCACTCTTTCCTCTGCTGTTCATTTTTTCCCGTATTGAGTTCTCTGTTTCAGTTTATTATTTTGGGTGAAGTCTTTCTTCAAGTACTTAATTAATAAGGTTTCTCACTTTTTAAATAGCTTAAATCTCTTTTTTTTTCTTTCTCCCGTGACATGTATGGTATTGGTGAAGGCTTTTTCTCCCTCGTTATCTCATGTCTTAATTGTTTTCTACCTTCTATTTTTGCAAATAAGTTATGCTAGCTTTTTAGTTTTTTGATGGCTCCTTGAATTTGAGACCTATATTTTGAATATCAGTAAGGGTGGAATCTCACCTTTGGTGAAAGGCAAAAAAGCTAATGACTTTCTCCTGACCTTTTTCAATGTCAGGGACATCAACATGCTTATTCCTGTTGAAGTTATTTTTAGACTTAAGTGCTAATACTTTTGATAGCAAAGCTCTTCCTGGGATCTATTGCCTGGGCTCTGTCCCTGCTTTCTACTGATTTTTTTTTTTTTTTTTCCTATGACTGCTGAGGGAGCCCTTTGAAAATTAAAAAGAGATATTGCCACTCCAAGTGTTTTCCAGTTTTAGCAGGATCCTGGTTAACCAGAGGGAAGTAAATTGTAGTTGGGAATGAAGAGTAAGGAGGATATACTCAGGTCGCCATATTCCCAGAATCCCTTAGCAAAAAAGGAGCTCTTGATAACAGCAGGATGTTGAGATTAAATAAGCTATGGCTTTTATCTCCTCATAAAGATTTGCAAACAAAACAAATTATAAAGCATTTATATTAATAATGTTTAGTTTCAAGTGACTAAATTATTAGCTATGGAGATAATTTATTCCATACAATAAGTCTTTTCTTGGAATAATGAAAATGATTAAATATTAGGTCAAAGTGAAGGTAAGAACAAAAATAGATTTAATTGTTAAATATTGAGAGGGTACACTGATGTCATTATAAATCACCATGACTTATACAAGTGAACTTTTGAGCAAAGAAAGGTTAACCTAATTATTCTGTTCAGGCAAGATTTATTTTTTTAATCTGAAAAAAGGAGCTTATTAAGAAATCTAATTAATAAAAATTCATGGATTTCAGGGAAAGATGGTAGCATATGAATAGACTTACAAAGAAAAACTTTAAAAATCTCACCTAAATCATCAAAAGAAAAGATGCCTAAAATTATGTTAACATTTTTGAAATTAAAAATTCTAACTGTGAAATTGAATCTCATGAAATTCCTTATATTCTACCATTTTTTGGCCTACAAAAAGGGCAGTTTCATATGGTTCAACTTAACAAAAACACATCCTTAGGAAAGAGTCTTCAGACCACTATAACTTGATCACATATAATAGAAAAACCACAAAGCTTATAAAGAGAATCATACACTATTATAGGAAGTTAAAAAGAATTTAATAAGTACCATCAGGTTTTTTATGACACAACTACCCTATTGTAATTTCTTAATTTTGATTAAACTGGGAATTGGCTGGACTGTGCGTTCAAAACAATTTTTTTTTCAGAAAGGGTATATACATGCTATCTTTTCATAATTCCTGAGTATTGGAGAATATATTGCTTATGTTTTAGTCATATAATAGGAGGAATATTGTTTTCCATCAAAAATATGTAGGTAATCTTTTTTGTTTTCATTCTTCAAAGGCAAATTCCATGGACAAGATAACTCCCTATGGAATTCTTTTTCTAATCCATGTAGGTCAGTAAATTCATCAGGATATTTCTTAATCATTATGCTTTGTCATTTTTCTTATATATTGCATAACTTATATCTGAATTTTCAGGCATTCTAGTACTTCAAGAGCATTCTATCACATTTTTGAAAGATTCTTTCCTGTACCAATTCTTTCCTATTTCCTTCAGGAATACTAATTATCTTTGCACTGAATCTTAGTTCTCTCTTCTCCATAATGACCATCTTCTCACCAAATCCCTTTAATTCTGGTGGAAATTAGTATGATTTTCTGTGATTTTTCTTAAACACTAAATAAGACATGGTGTGAATCACACAGAGAAGGGAGAAGCAAGCTGGTTTGTGCATCAAAACCCTCCTGGAAGGGCAGTACATATCCATGTTCATCATAAACCACCATGGGATACTCTTGGATTAGTTTCTGTTTTCTCCTTGTTTCAATTCTAGTAACTTCCCTTTACTCTCATTCTGTTTTATTATAATGCCTCTTTTGATTTCTTATTTCATACATATAATAACCTCTAAAAATTCTTGTATGGAACAAAGCAGTAGAATAATATTTCCTCCATTTTCTAAAGTAAATCATCATCTAAATTGGTCTCTTCATGCTTTTTTTGTTTTTATAAACATATGTTACTATATTTCCCTTCCATTTTTGAATAGGTTCTATATTGTGGCTTTTCTCTCAGTTCATCTTTGACTTAAGACTATTTTATCTGAGCATGACTGCTACCTCCATTAGGTAGCATTCATGTAGATTATGAAGTATTTTGTGCCTTATAACTAATGCAATGAATGAGCCCTGCATTTGGTCTTCCCACTTTAATAAGGACAACAAATAAGTATCCCTCCTGATCCCAGCAGGCTGGTTTACTTGAGAACTTTAGGGGTTCTTGCCTAATAACTTGAACTACAGTTTTTTTTTTCTTTCAATAATTTAGTGTTGAAGTGTACTAGGGAGAACATTAGAGTAATAATCATAGTCTGAGTGGACAGCTTTACAGATGTGATATTTTCTCTTCATTTATCAACTCTCCTGCCTTGGCAAATCTGTTCTTGTGGTCAGAAAAGGATGCCTCCCTTCCAGCACTCACATCTGCTTCCTTGCATTTTTATCCTTTCTCTGACACACTGCCAAGAGGACACCCTTTTAAGAGGTTAGGTCATTGCAAACATTTGTGGCAAACGTACTTTATTTCATAGATTTTTCCACATATTCCTTTGTTCAGTCCACTGATTAGCAGTTTTAAAGATGGTTGTAAGGATTTTATTTTCTATCTTTCCAAGCATGCTTCAGCAGGCTTCTGTTTCTCCCTTTCCTGTACTGAACTGTCTATTCATATTTTTTAAATAAATCAATTAAAACAAAAATGAAGGGGCCATTAGACTTTCTCTTCAGCCCATCTTCCTTGCTATTGAACTTCATCAAAATTTAAAACATTTAGTACTAGTATTTTTTCCCTGAAAAGACTATTTCCATCTTTGTCCTCTGCTTATATTAGACTATGAAGTCCTTTCTTCTTTTCTCAACTGTAAAATCCTACCTGTTCATTAATATTCAAATCAAATGCCATTTTCTCTAAGAACACTCTCCTTATTTCTCAATGTAGAATTAAATACTTCTCTTCATTCCTTCCAAATACTTAAAATTATCTCTTAACACTGGCTAGTATAGTATTAATACTTATTTCATCCTGCTGCATATCATAGTTATCTTTACAATCTGGTGGCCAGTAAGCATGTGATCCCCCGAGACAGAGATCATGTCCCATTTAATTTTAATTTACCACAACATTAAGCATATTGGTTTGTTCATTGGTTTGTTAGTTGGTTAAATAATGATTCTCTTAATAGATACCAAATAATCAAATCAATATAGCCAATACTTCTCTCTTACTAACCTAATAATAGAGACAATGCAAAAATCTAGTTTCTTAGATATAACTAGAAATAATATCAGAGTCTCTATGTTGAAAACATATTGCAAACCAATCTAAATTTAGATTGTTAAAAATATTTGCATAATAGGTGATAAATAAAGAAATTAAAATAGCTTAAATAGATTAAAAATGTTTCCTGTTCAATATACTGCTGGTCCTCTGTAACGCAAACTTAATTTAGGACCCTTTATTTCTTGAAATCACCCTCAAGTGTTGTCTTCTATGCAATGAACTGAATCTTGAAATTATGTAACATAGTCATCCTTGTGAAATAGGACCTTTTACTTTTCACAAAAAAACATTGAAAATAAGACTATGCGTTATGAGGAATTATGAATCACAAAGATAAGTAGATTCTCTTGTTATTTATAGGATTTATAAAGTGTCTACTAGCTAACAAAATAGGGTAAGCAACTTTAGGTATGTATCCTAGATAATTTGAGAGTAGACAAGGACTGATGTGTAAGATTGCTCCTTGAAATATTATAAAACGGCAAAAATGGAAATAATGGGCCAAATATCGTCTACTGCATCTCCAATTTACTCTCTATCATTCCTGGTCCTGCTTAGACTTGGGATACTGACTTATAAGGACTACATCCAAAAGCTCCCTTGCTCTCTGACTTCAGGTTAGGTTCAGTTCCTCCAATGAAGAACACTGGCAAGAGTTAGCAAGGAAAAAGGAGAGATGGGTCTGACTATTTATCCTATGGATTTCTTCCCCATGAGGTCTCCTTAGCTAGCTGAGTCTCTCCATGGAAGGTCACTGTTAGATCTCCAGGTGGTTCCCTCTTTTTCCAGGTGTGCTAACCTCTTCTTCCCTCACCCAGCCCCAGTTCCAGATTTATTGCTGGTAATTTCCTTATTCTCCTTTCTTTGTATTTAAACATTCCTCAAGTTATTCTTAATTGTTCAGCATCTGTTTCCTGAACAGACACCAACTAAGACAAAATATAAAAACTTTGAGTCAGGTCATGCTTTTCTATGTTCCCTTTCCTCTGTCTCTATGACCATGGAGACAGGTATCAAATGGATTTTCCAACAACCTGGATCCCTGACTGACTACAATGAGGGGAGGAGCTCTGTATAGGACATATAGCATACACTAAAATAAACCTTTCATAAATTACTGATATTGGGATGTTTCTTATTATTGTGTAATAACCAAACCTATCATTACTAATAAACATTCAACTGTCAGGCAATGTTCTAAGTTTTGTGAACAAAATAAAGAACAAAGTTCCTGCCATCAAGAAGTTTACATTCTACTAGGAAAGAAAGATGATTAAAAAGTAGAGAACATAATATCGGTTTTTGAGTGATAAGGGTTACGATAAAAAATGAGAGCATAGGTAGTTTGTATAGGTTACTATCTATATTAGTTTCCTAGGGCCATTATACAAAGTGCCACAAACTTACTTGCTTAAACAACAGAAATGTATACAATCACAGTTCTGGAGGCTATTAATCTAATACCAAGGTGTTGACAGCACCATGCTCCCTCTGAAACCTATAGGGGAGAATTCTTTCTCACCTCTTCCTAGATTTTGATGGCAGCCATCAACCCTTGGCATTCCTTGGCTTACAGTTGCTTCTTCTTATAAGGACATCAGACACACTGGACTAAGAGAACACTCTACTCCTGTATAAACTCATCTTTATTACATCTGTAATGACCCTGTTTCCAAATAAGTCCACATTCTGCAGTATTGGGGGTTAACACTTTAACATGTCTTTATGGAGGATACAGTTCAACCCATAACACTATTAGGGTCAGTATTTCTCAATGCAATAATGTAAAAATGAAACATTATTCAAATGAAGTGTATTCTATATTTAAAATATAATGATAAAATAATTTATAATTTCTAAAGAACTCATTGTTTTCATAAATCACAACAGACTGCTGTTTTTCCTGTTCTCTATAAATCTGTATTTGTTTTTTGTTACAACTATTATGTCCCCACCAAACTTTTAATGTAGAGAGTGTTCTGAGAACATTTATCAATGTCAAATATTTTACACAAATTGAAACCATAGTATATAATTCAAGTTGCCCTGAGAAAGTTTTGTTTTTATTTTTTTAGACTGAGTATCTCTATGGTTGACAGGATAAAAGGTTAATGAGATAGTTCCATATCGCTCATTATGATGCTCATCACTGGGTAATTTTACTTTTATCCTGTCAATTGTGTTTTGTTTGGAAAAAAAAATCCATTTAATATTACAATATATAAATATGTTAATACATTCTTAAATATTAATAATTCCCTGTAACATCATATCTTCTGAATACTAAAAGCATATTTAATTTCCGGCTTTATCCATTAGAAAAGAGCCAAGCTAAGTTAGAAGTTATTAAAAAGAAACACCCTGAAAAAAAATAATGTGCAAGAAAAAAAATTAGCTGGCTTCCCTGGTGGCGCAGTGGTTGAGAGTCCGCCTGCCGATGCAGGGGACACGGGTTTGTGCCCTGGTCCGGGAAGATCCCACATGCCGCGGAGCGGCTGGGCCCGTGAGCCATGGCCACTGAGCCTGCACATCCGGAGCCTGTGCTCCGCAACGGGAGAGGCCACAACAGTGAGAGGCCTGCGTACCGCAAAAAAAAAAAAAAAAAAAAAAATTAGGAAATTTATATATGTTTTAAAAAACTAAATTGCATGTTATAATGACAATATGCTTGACTTACAGTATTTTTTGCTTTACTTTATTAATTAGTAGACTTGATTTATTAGAGTAGCTGTAGGTTACAGAAAAATTGAACGGAAAGTACAGAGTTCCCTATACTCTCTCCCTTCTCATCTGTCCCCCCCGCAAACCCCAACCAGTTTCCCTATTATTAACATCTTGCTTTGGCCTGGTACTTTTATTAAAATTGATGAACCAATATTGATATGTTATTGTTAACTAAAGCCCATAGTTTAAAGTTCACTCTTTTATTGTACAGCTCTATGGGCTTTACAATAAAAGAGTTATGTATCTATCATAAGAGTATCATACGCAATAGTTTCACTGCCCTGAAAATCCCCTGTTCTCTACCTCTTCACCCCTCCCACGTCAACCCCTAGCAACTACTGATTTTTTTTTTTTTTTTTTTACTATCCCTATAGTTTTTCTCTTTCCAGGAGGTCAGGTAGTTGGAATCATACAACATGCAGACTTTGCAGACTGGCTGCTTTCACTAAGTAATATATATTCAATGTTCCTCCATGTCTTATCATGGCTGGGTAGCTTATTTCTTTTTATCCCTGAGTAATATGCCATTGTATGGATGTACCACAGTTTATCTGTTGTATTCCATTCACATTTTGAAAGACCTCTTGGCTGCTTCAAAGTTTTGGCAATTATGAATCAAGCTACAATAAACTTTCATGTGCAAATTTTTGTGTGGTACAGGGTGCCTCTTCTTTGTTCTTAAATACCTCTGTATAAACTAATCAGAAGCTGGCAGTGCATTGTTGATGTTGGCTTCATACCTTAAAGGCAACCTTGTAATTTTTAAAGAGAAGTTTTTTATTGTCAGTTTTATAAAATGATATATTTGCTGGCCTTGACATAATAATGTACTACAGTTTACTTTCCATTCCTTGACATGTTCGAGAAATTAGACAGCAACCATATCCTTGGACCAGCATCCAGATTACAAAAAGGAAAGGGAGAACAAATATTCACTGAAGATATGTATCATATCAGGAATTGCACTAAGGATTACAGATCTATAATCTCCATATACATAGATATGATAAGAAAATTAAGGCAAGGAAAGTAATGAAGCAATGATAATTATTTCAATTCTTTAGGGAAAAGTCTATATTCAAATTCAGTTTACTTTTATTGAAAAACACTAAACAAAAACCCCTTTAGTTCAAAATATTCTAAATTACATATTAACTATAAACCTTATGAACCTTTATGCAGATAGATTATTTTCTTTAATGGATCAAATCATATTCAAACCATTGCAATGCTGCTCCTTATTTTATTTTACTTAATTTTATATTCTATTTTAGTTTTTAGTAGAATATTAGCTGGCCATGGGGAATATCAGAAGTTGAAAAAAGAGAAAATGGAGCAAAAGAAATATTTGAGTTAATAATGGCCAAGAATTTTCCAAAATTAATAACACACACCAAATACAAACCTGAGAAGTTAAAAGAACAGCAATGAGGATATATATCAAATTCTACACTTAGTCATATCATATTCAAACAACAGAAAAGCAAAGATGAAGAGACATCTTGAAAGGAGCCAAAGTAAACAAGACACCTTACTTATAGAGAAATAAGGAAAAAAATTACAATGGACTTTTCATCAGAAATCATGCAAGCAAAAAGAGAGTGAGGTGAAAATTTAAAGTATTTAAAATAAAGAAAAAAAATCAAAGTATAGATTTCTGTATCCAGTGAAATTATCCTTCAATAGTGAGGGAGAAATAAAGACCTTCTCAGACAAAAACAAACTGAGAGCCTTCCTGGCCAGTAGACCTGCCTTGCAAGATACGTTAAAAGAAGTTCTTCAGGGAGAAGAAAATTTATATGGGTCAGAAACTGGATCTGCATAAAAGAAAGGAAGAATATCATCGAAGGAATAAAAGAAGGTAAAATAAAATATTTTATATTGGGTTGTATGGTAGTTCTATTTATTTTTTATTTTTTTAGCAATCCCACTACTGGGCATATACCCTGAGAAAACCATAATTCAAAAAGAGTCATGTACCACAATGTTCATTGCACCTCTATTTACAATAGCCAGGACATGGAAGCAACCTAAGTGTCCATCGACAGACGAATGGATAAAGAAGATGTGGCACATATATACAATGGAATATTACTCAGCCATAAAAAGAAATGAAACAGTTATTTGTAGTGAAGTAGATGGACCTAGAGTCTGTCATACAGAGTGAAGTATATCAGAAAGAGAAAAACAAATACCGTATGGTAACATATATATATGGAATTAAAAAAAAAAGGTTCTGATGGACCTAGGGGCAGGACAGGAATAAAGACACAGACATAGAGAATGGACTTGAGGACACGAGGGGGGGAAAGGTAAGCTGGGACGAAGTGAGAGAGTGGCATGGATATATATACACTACCAAATGTAAAATAGATAGCTAGTGGGAAGCAGCCCCATAGCACAGGGAGATCAGCTCCGTGCTTTGTGACCACCTAGAGGGGTGGGATAGGGAGGGTGGGAGGGAGACACGAGAGGCAGGGGATATGGGGATATATGTATACGTATAGCTGATTCACTTTTTTATACAGCAGAAACTAACACAGCAATGTAAAGCAATTATACTCCAATAAAGATGTTAAAAATATTTTATTTTGTTATTCTTAGTTGATCTAAAAGATAACAGTTTGTTTAAAATAATAATAATAATGTTTTGGGTGATTATAGCATATAAATAAGTGACATTATTGGCAACAGTATCCAAGCATGGGAGGGAGGAATCGAAAATACTTTTATAGGGTACTCATACCAAGTGTGAAGTGATATTTGTGTTATTTGATTTATTTAAAGTGTCATTCAAAGGTAGACTGAGATTAGTTAAAAATGTATATTGCAAACCCTAGGGCAACCACTTAATTTTTTTTTTTTTTAAGTATAATCATCATTCTAAGAGAGGAGATACAGTGGAATTATATAAAATGTCAAAACCAGAGAAGGCAGAAAAAGAGGGTAGGGGCAAAGAACAAATGATATTAATAGAAATCAGCTACAAACATGGTAGATATCAATCCAGCTATATCAATAATCACTTTAAATGTACATGGGCTTAATATACCAACTAAAGAGGGATATTGTCAGAATGAATAAAAATAAAAACCTTAACATCTAGTTGACAGCTTTCCCTTTATTTATTTAATAAACCTGAACATCATTTCACATCTAATTCCTAAAGTTAAAATAAAAACTCATATTGATGAATGTACCTTGTCTTACATAGTTCATTGATGTTTAAATCAAACATCCCACGGTACCATGCAACTGATCTTCCACATTTAGAAGCACAGCATATCTGTGCCACTGTAGTTTTCCTTGTGGCTCCCTGCCCAGAGCTTACTTTGAAAAGTCACTTCCCTACTGAGATCCCATGACATTCATGGAACTGAGGAAAATGTAAATATATTCATATTAAGGTAAAAATAAAGTTTAGCCTTAAAATTACTACGTATCCAATTTTTATCTACTGTTCTACAAGAAATTCTAGGGGAAATTAGTAAATCACATAAATTTTAAGGAACTTTGAGCCTTTAAAATATGAGATCCTGTAATTTGTGTTTGTACTTTCTGTATTTTACAAGAACTGGATGTTCTTTTTACATTTGTCCCCATGTTTAGTACCAATCCATGGTTTCTGGATCAAGTGAGGCCTAATTTATTTATTTAGCAAGATATTTACTTATTGAGCAAGATTTGAGAGACCACAATGCGTATAAAACCGGTCAGTTGGCTCCTTTCTGCTCTTTTTAATTATTAAGTAAATATTCATAATATATGAAGAATGAGAAATTAATGTGAGAGCAGATGAGGGATAGGTGATAGAAGAGAGATATATTTGAAAATATGGAAGAGGTTAATGCAAACATGACAGCTTTGAAACCTACTTGCTATTCTGTCCTAAATCACCATGTGTTTCATCAGGATGAAGTGGTCTTTTGTAACAGAAATAGTAGTGCAGAAATAACAGAATCATTTTGTATTTCTAAATAATAATAATAATGAGCAAATGGATCTTTTGTTTATAGGTTTTTAAAAAAAAGTCAATGACACCCTAAACATGCAGGCACATGAATGTGTCTAATTCACTTTTATAAAGCGCTTACATGGTCTCCTAGAAATGATGGTTATTGAGCCAATGGAATATCATGGGGTAGGAATAGGAAATGGAACCCTTAGTCACAAGTAATATCTGTTGATGAAATGGCTAGAAATTGAATATGCACTACTCAGTGTCATCAATAAGAAGGTGAAACTCATAGGTGATGGAATAGAACATGGCCCTAAGGTCTGTTATAATGCCCAAATCTCCCATCTCATGATTTACTTTTATTGGTGTTCCTATGAAGGACATTAGTGAGTTTATGTACTGGGGAACCATTTGTTTATGAAAAGCTTGCTTCATTGCATGCCAAATCCATGTAAGTTTCTTTACAGATCCCCTTTTAAGTGGTGAGATTTTTCTGGAAAAGAAAGATGGTTTTGTTGCAGATCCATGGAGCAATCTGTGGTTTATAGGAGTTATTGTTCTTTCATAGTATTCATATTAATACCTAGGTAGGAAATTAACCCAAAATAAAAAGAAGATAAAGTGGTGGCAAATTTATTTTATCCTCAATTTGGGCAAAAATATGTAAAAGTTGATACATTATCTATGATATCTAGAAAAAATAGGTGATTGAAAAGAAAATTAGACAAATTAAAAATATTTGTCATTATGTTTTTTTAAATTTTTCATTTAGTTAATCTGTTTAGGAATATCAATAAAAGCCAAACATGTCACCCAAAGTAACGACATACAAAATGATAATTATGTTGAAATCTTAGACTGACCCACATATTTGATGGAGAGTAAAGTGTTGACAGTCTGTGCCGGAAAAAGAAAGTCCATTCCTTCTATTGAATCTTGGTCAATAGACCAATTCTAATCTTCTATTGAAATTCCCTGAATTTCACTTACCTTGCAATTGGAATCATAGGACTGGGGTATCATTCAATGGGGAATATTAAAATGAGTTTTCTCATTTTTGCAGTGATTTTATACAAAAGAAGAATCATCATTTTCATGAAATATTTTTCTACATACGAAAATGAATTTTGCTTGTGAAGTCTGTGCTATTTTACATTTTTCTAAATATACTTAATCACCTGACAAAGATAGAATAGAAGCCATATTTTGATTTGTTTATTATCTTTATAGATTCTAAAGATTGAGTTAGAATTCAGACAAAAACATAAAGCACTTAGTGAATTTGAATGTTGTATTCTAAATAAGACTGATATGATCTCGTCCTTTGCTGTTCTATTGCTTTCAAGTAGCAGATTAAAGTTTTCATTGCTATAAAGGATTATTATTTTTTTTAATCTGTCATTTTTTCTCAATGGTTGCTATAACCTTTAATTATCAGTACAAGAAAAGCAAGTTATTTCCCACAGATGAAAACATTATCTATCTTGAGTTTTATGTATTTTGGATAAAAAAATAATTAAGCACAGTTCAATCAGTATTTTTACTTAAAAAGTAAAAATAAACAGAATTCTAAACTACACGTCTTCTGATGTAGGCATGCTGTCCACACATTAGCAATCTGACTTAAAATACATCTTCATTTCATTATATAATAAAATATTGCAAATCTGTGCAAAAGGTGAACTAGATTTGTTAGAATGTTTTGAATGTCTGTTTATTTACCTTCTTCTAGAGTATTCCTTCCATCCATGTAAGTAGAAATTGGTTTATTTTATGCAAAAATACCAACACTTTTAGTTTTTTAAGGAACCTCCATACTTTTCTCCATAGTGGCTGTATCAATTTATATTCCCACCAACAGTGCAAAACGGTTCCCGTTTCTCCAAACCCTCTCCAGCATTTATTGTTTGTAGATTTTTTTTATGATGGCCATTCTGACTGGTGTGAGGTGATGCCTCATTATAGATTTGATTTGCATTTCTCTAATAATTAGTGATGTTGAGCATCTTTTCATGTGCCTCTTGGCCATCTGTATGTCTTCTTTAGTGAAATGTCTATTTAGGTCTTCCACCCATTTTTTAATTGGGTTGTTTGTTTTTTCCGATATTGAGCTCCATGAGCGGTTTGTATATTTTAGAGATTAAGTAAGCCAGAAAGAGAAAAACAAATATTGTATATTAATGCATATATGTGGAATCTAGAAAAATGGTACAGATGAACTTATTTGTTCAGGAATAGAGGACATAGAGACATAGATGTAGAGCAGGAATAGAGCAGGAATAGAGCAGGAATAGAGACATAGATGTAGAGAACAGACATGTGGACACAGTGGGGGAAGAGGACTGTGGGACAAATTGGGAGATTAGGTTTGACATAAATACACTACCATGTGTAAAATAGATAGCTAGTGGGAACCTGCTGTACAGCACAGGGAACTCAGCTGAGTGCTCTGTGATGAACTAGATGGGTGGGATGGTGGGGGGGATGGAGGTCCAAGAGGGAGGGGATATAGGTATACATATAGCTGATTCACTTCATTGTACAGCAGAAACTAACACAGCATTGTAAAGCAATTTCACTCCAATTAAAAAAAAATACAAACACTTATTTCTAAATGCTATCTGGAAAAAAACAATAATATATATAGGGTCTTTGTTCAGATGGGCTTAAGATACATCAGGTATATAATCTCATATTCTGAGTTGCGAAGAAGGGGTATTTTCCAATACCATTAAGGCTGATATAAAACCAGATAATTGGTAGGTCAGGATTCTAATAAGTGGGAAGTGAAAAATTACTTATTTGTGTCCACTGCATGCTTGAATCTATACAATAAATATAGTTCTGTACTGTTTAATGGCTTCCAACTGAGAAGAGTTAGGAAACAAAACTGACCTATATATGTAGGAAATAATATATGAACAATACTAAATTATACAACTATCTTATCCGTTACATAATTTTTTTGAGCAACAACTGTGTTAGGTGCTACAGTAGTAAAGAAATGAACCAAGTGTACATTTTACTCTTTTGGAGGGGGATAATGAAAAAGCAGAAAGCAAAAATAATTGATGTAGAATCAAATAAATCTTTAAATATATATATTCAAATATATATATACCTACACATATATGTAGACGTGCAAAATAATTGAAATAATAATTGCAGCTTTATTATGAAATTGCATTTAATTTGGGTCTAGAAAGGTTGTAAGGAATGCATTTAACTCTAAAAGTATAAAATAATCTTAAGTGCAAAGGGAACCTAAAATGAATAATAACTTCAAGAAATATTCATTTACTCATTCACTCACTAAGCATGTATTGACGGATTTGTATAAAATTAGAGGGGGAAAAATACAAGAATTCTCTTGTGACTGGAGCATGAAAGGGAAAATAGTAGTAAGGGCTGGAAAAGGGCAAGATGAAACCAAAAAGTAGAGTGTCTTAAATTCCTTCCTAAATGAATGTGCTAATCTGTAGGCAAGTTAGGGCCAATTCACTCTATTCTATGCCTCTACACAGCAGTCTAGAAACTCGCAGGATATAAAATGGGTACAGAAAGCAAACTGATATGAATTCAGGCCAAGTTACCCCAGGTATCAGGAGACGGAGCTTCTGCATTATTTTCGATCATGGTACTTCCAAACAGCAACGCAAGGAAGTAGAACAATTAATATAGACTGTCATATGTTTTATTAATTATCTTGATTTAGAGTCAATCCAAGAAGTAATGAGCCATTATTGCTTAGGAAGTTTCTAGAGCAGGTGATCTCAAAGAAATCCTTATTTATATAACTCAAATTCTTCCACTTCACAATCAGAATCCTTGTAATCTGCATCCCAGTCTTCCCCCAAGGTGAGACACTCTAGACCACTGATAAGTGGGCCACAAATTACTGTTTATCTCATTTGCCTGTGCTCATTGAGATGGAGAATCCAGTGCCAGAACCTACTCTGGGCTAAAGAGAACCTGGTGCAGGACTTTGATTTTGATTGTGAAAGATGGAAAGCTTTTTCTTGGCCCTAAGTTGAAATGAGATATTGTATAGTCTTGTGCATGAGGGGAGTATTTCTGTGAAAATAGTTCCAACCCAGTGGAAGGAGAGATAACAAATTGAGATAAGCTGAATTCTAATTTTTTCATTTGGACCCTGAAATCACCTTTACTTGAAATCAGATTGTCCCTGGGCTTAGTTATATTAGTCAACTTTTTTTTTTCATATATGTCAGTTGTCCCCAAGTGTCTTTTTTGTATCTGAAAATGTCTTTCTTTTACCTTCACTTTAAAAAAGATTTATTGAGGTATAAGTGATATAAAAAGCAGATATTTAATTAATACAATTTGATGAGTTTGGACGTATGCATACAACCAAGATATCACCACAATCAACATAATAAACATAGCCATCACCTCCAAAAGTTTCCTTGTGTATCTTTTTGTTTGTTTGTTTTCTGTGGTAAGAACATTTAACATGCGATCTAACCTCTTAAGATTTTGAGTTCACAGTATAGTATTGACAGTATAGGCGGTGTGTTGTACAGCAGATCTCTAGAACTTACTCATCTTGTACAACAATTGAAACCATGCCCCCTAGAATTAAGAGAAGCTGATGGCTAATAGAAATTCTTGAGCTTGTCTTGCAGAGCAACAGATAGGGGGAACAGCTTGTTGAAACCCTTCTGCTTTCGTCACCTGTCTTCACTGATTAAGCTCACTTTAGTTATTTTGCTTTTCCTTTTTTCCCTTCTTTTTAACAGACATCTTCCCAGCTTCACACAGCCCAGTTGTTTTACAGGAACTTGGAGTCAGCTCCTGTGCAGCACAAGCCAGGTAAGGCTGGTTGGCACCACCGACTCTAAAACTGGGCCCGCGCAGGTGTTCAATGAATGGGCTTTTGACATCAGAGGGCTGGAACATGCCTCCAATTTGAATAGCAGAAGCATGTAACTCCCATGCCCCTGCGTAGAGCACCGATTACCCCACCTTTTCCCTATCTCCAATCACCTTTCCCCATGCCTAAGACCACCCTGCTTATCCCATAAAATCCCAACTCCCTCGCCTTCGTGGGGGTGGATCTCAGATTTGTTCTCCCTTCTTGCTTGGCTGTCTTGTGGCAGCAGTAAACCTCCACATCTCAGTGTTTGGCTTGCTACATGTCTGGCAAGTTGACCTGGTTCCCTAACACCGTGATTTTATACTTATTCAGTAACTCCCCATCACCTGGCAAACACCACGCTCTTTTCTTCTTCTGAGTTTGACTATTTTAGGTACCTCATACAAGTGGAATCATGTAGTATTTGTCTTTCTGTGACTGACTTATTACACTTAGCATGCCTTCCAGGTCCATCCATGTTGGTGCAAATGGTACAATTTCCCTCTTTTGTGAGACTGAATTATATGGTCATTTAGTTACAGGCCTCAGAAGAATATTCAGGATGTGAAGAATCACTTCCAAGAGAATGTTAATGATATTATCCAGGGACAGGATGAATAGAGGAAATACATTTGAAGGAATTCTACATTTAATGAACAGGCAAAGAAAGGGAAGCCAATAAACAGCTAGTAAAAGAGTAGTAATAGAAGGAAAGGGAAAACTAATATCTTTGAAATCTCTACGTGGTATCTATTTATTAATCTGCTAAATCTCCTTATTCATATTGAACTCTAGCTCTGTTACTGAGCTTTCCTAGTTGAAACTATACTTTTCCAAATATAAGTGGGGAACAATATGCTACTGAGGAAGCTCTTACTTTTGCTATTCTAAAACAGGTGTGTGGGGCTTCCCTGGTGGCACAGTGGTTGGGAGTCCGCCTGCCGATGCAGGGGACACGGGTTTGTGCCCCGGTCTGGGAGGATCCCACATGCCGCGGAGCGGCTCGGCCCGTGAGCCATGGCCTCTGAGCCTGCGCATCCGGAGCCTGTGCTCCACAATGGGAGAGGCCACAGCAGTGAGAGGCCTGCGTACCGAAAGAAAAAAAAAAAAAAAACATTAAAACAGGTGTGTGTTTTTTAAGCTTTCAAAACTATTTTGTAATATCAAAGGCTCAAATAAAATAAAATGTTAGCATACATGCATTTAAACGTTCAGACTTAGTCAAGGATTATCGTAAAGTGTTAGCACCAGGTATTGTTACAAGAGGGAACTTTGTTCTTTATTTTCCTACTTGCTATAGGCAACCACCAGTTATTTACTTCCTTTATTTCCTTTCAGTAGTTATTCCCAGCAGGACAAATCTCTTAGAGTGAAAGAACCATAAAAGTTTGAGGAAAAAAAATAATTTAGGTACAAATATAAAAACACCTCAATCACAATTAATTTATTAGATAAACCATCTTAAGTTTTGTCTTAGAAAATAAGCAGGAGTCTTACTTTCTATCCAGGTGGGCTTAATCTAATTAATTAACTCTTTAAAAGCAGAATCTTCTCTGGCTTGCAGTAGAAGTCATAGTGATTTGAAGCATGAGAAGGATTTAGTGTACTGGTAAAGGCTTTGAAGACAGAAGGGGCCTCATGCAAGGACCAGGGAATGTCCCCAGTCTAGCAGCTGAGCTTGACCCCTAGCTGACAACCAGAAAGGAAGTGAGATCCTCATTCCTACAACTATAAGGAACTGAATTCTTACAAGAACCTGGATGAGATTAGAGGTAACTTTTCCCCCAGAACTTCCACATACAAATCAGCTTTACTGATACCTTGAATTTGGACTTGTGAGTTCATAAACAAAGAATCTAGTAGAGTCTGCCTGGACCTCTGATCTACAAAACTGTGAGATTAATAATTGGATATTATTTTGAATCACTAAATTTATGGTAATTTGTTATGGAGCAATAGGACACATGGGAAATGGAAATTAATCATTTTTGTTAATTTTTAGAGGAGTATTTCAAACCAAATAGGCAGAAATATTTAACTATATATTTTTCCATGAATTTGTTTGCTACCATTCCCTATGTTAATAAATTCAAATATCCTGAAATATCCCTCCACAGAATTGGTGAGAACATTTTGAAAAATGATTGTGGTATTTTGTCATTTGAGTTATAGTTTTCAACTGTTGTACTATATTTTCTTTAATATTTTTCTCATTTTTTCTGTTTTTCAATTTGTCTAGGTTTCTGTCTAACCTGGGTTTTCTCTCTCCCAGTCTATGTGCCCTCTACTTTAAAAATATCCTTATTTTAAAAGTGCTTTCCTTTTCACTTGATAGATGAATTAATTTTTTTTCTCTTTATACTTGTTTGTATGGAATTCTGTTCTTTTTGTATTTTACTGTTTTTGTTCCTTTATCTTATATTTTATATTCCTAAATAAAAATTCATCTTCCTGAAGCAACTACTGAAGTTATCAAAGCATGATCCACTCCTTTCAAATTTCACCAACACATACACTTATATGCCTGTTTCACCATAACTTTATATTACTCTAAACTTATATTTCTATAAATAAAACCGATCAGTAGATATAAGTTGAATTTTTATGTTAAGTGACTTGTGCAGTTACTTGTGCAAATATTCTTTTATTGTTCTTGTTGAGACCAGAAATTAAAGCAACCATAAGGCAAACATTTCTCTGACATATTTAGTCCATATGTGGGCCTGTAAAGAGGTCTCATAAGAATATTTCTTTAACTTCTTCTCTATCCTTTCTATTTGATATTAAAGTGTAACAGTAAGTTATTTGTGCCTATTTTATCTGTTCTTCCTTGTATTCTGTTCTCCAAATCATATAATTTCTGTCCCACTTACATAGAATAAATATCCAAGTTTTGTTTAAGTTTGAATCATGTAATTTTCTTCATTACCTGTATTTTCACTGATTTACTTCTTAACTTTTTTCTTGTGGTACCTTATTTCAATTATTAAAAATTCACTTAGTTTATTGTTGGTAATATACTTTCTCCCCAAAAAACATAATATAAACTAGCTCAACACCTTTATTTTTCGAATATTTTTCCTTCCCAATCTTCTCCTAATCAAAGATTTCATTATATTTAGTTTATCTTTTAATTCTCTTGTTCCAATAAAGAATAATTTTAGATACATATATTTCTCCTTAAATTTGTTTCTAATAATATTACTAATATATTTCTCTGTTATTTACAGGTACACAACTCTGTCCCTTGGTGTATAATTTCAGAGGTGTGATATAGTAATAAAAAGAAAAAAAATCCATGAGTATATTCTTGCAAACTTTCAAAAGAGGTAAGTTATATTAATGCTATCAATAGTATATGATTGCCTCCCAGTAATAATTAGATGATACAGGTAGAAGTCAATGAAAAGGGGTTAGACTTTAAAAATAATCTGAGTTTGCATTGTCAGAGTTTTCATTGTCATTTGTTTCTAGGTATTTTTTGATTTCCTCTTTGATTTCTTCAGTGATCTCTGGTTTTTAGTAGTGTATTGTTTAGCCTCCATGTGTTTGTATTTTTTACAGACTTTTTCCTGTAATTGCTATCTAGTCTCATAGCATTGTGGTTGGAAAAGATACTTGATATGATTTCAGTTTTCTAAAATTTACCAAGGCTTGATTTGTGTCAAGATACGATCTATCCTGGAGAATGTTCCGTGAGCACTAAAAATAGAACTACCATATGACCCAGCAATCCCACTACTAGGCATATATCCTGATAAAACCATAATTCAAAAAGAATCATGTACCACAACGTTCATCGCAGCTCTATTTACAATAGCCAGGACATGGAAGCAACCTAAGTGTCCATCGACAGATGAATGGTTAAAGAAGATGTGGCACATATATACAATGGAATATTACTCAGACATAAAAAGAAACAAAATTGAGTTATTTGTAGTGAGGTGGATGGATCTAGAGACTGTCATACAGAGTGAAGTCAGAAAGAAAAAAACAAATACTGTATGCTAACACATATATATGAAATCTAAAAAATAAAAATGGTTCTGATAAACCTAGGGGCAGGACAGGAATAAAGATGCAAATGTAGAGAATGGACTTGACAACACGGGGAGGGGGAAGGGTAAGCTGGGATGAAGTGAGAGAGTGGCATGGACATATATACACTACCAAATGTAAAATAGAAGCAGTTGCATAGCATAGGGAGATCAGCTCGGTGCTTTGTGACCACCTAGAGGGGTGGGACAGGGAGGGTTGGAGGGAGACACAAGAGGGAAGAGATATGGGGATATATGTATATGTATAGCTGATTCACTTTGTTATAAAGCAGAAACTAACACACCATTGTAAAGCAATTATACTACAATAAAGATGTTTAAAAAAAAAAGCAGGGTGAGGAGAGATACAACTTGTAAGGATTGAAATTTGGAGAATTTTGAGGTATGGGAAATAAAGAGTGGAAAAAAAAGTTATTGGGGAACAGCTATGAGTCCTGCAAATGATACTGAGAAGGCAGAGATGGGGAGAGAAAATTATAAAAATGGTTTCCTGTGCATAAAGGTCCAAAGGACTCAGAAAAGATTTGAAGTGTTTTAAGTTCCTTTCTGTCTACTGATCAGAACCGTTTCTTTTAATATGACACCATCCTGAGACTGGACCACATGGGGCCCCAGGGCCCCAGTTAAATTTAGGTTACTCATAAAGTATTTTCCTTTAGAAATAGAAGCCTTAAATAAAACACAGTGTGTAAATAAAAAAAAAAAAATCTAATTGAGTAGCTAGAAAATAGTAGGAAGTGATTTAAGAATTATAGCCATCTCACCTAGATTGAAATGTAATTTAAAAAATAGAATTAGGAAAATATTTACCAAAATATGACATTTGATCCATATTATTGTTCTTTGGTCAGAAATATTCTTTAAGCTAAATAATTATTATTGTACCAAATCAAATTTTCTATATGTTGATAAGTATCTATTTGCTATAGTCAATAGTCATTGAAATCTTTTTTTTTTTGTCTTCTGTGACATTGCAGGCTTCCAGTTTTGTTTCTATTTTTTGACATTTTTATTTTGTTCTCTTCATTGGTTCATTTTATTTCTCTAATTTGAGTCTGGGAGACATTTCCTAGAGCTTGATCTTTTCCTGTTCACTATAAATTCATTTCACCCACCCAAGTTCATCTCTTCTTCCCTTTTCTATTATAGTAAATGATATTCTCTTTGGTTTAGAAATCTAGTGTCAAACTTAAGACTACGTCCATTTTCTCATAATTTCTCTTTTTTCCATTGCTTCTTTCATAACTCATATCTGATCAGTGACTAAATTGTAAAGAGTAAGCATTGTATTGACATGTATCATGCTTATCTACATTTCTATAGTCACTGTCTTTCCCAAACCTCTATTTGTTGAATTACAAATTCTAGTCCACTCCTTAGTCTCTGTCTCACTACTCTCTAAGGCAGAGTAAATGTGACCAATGGAAGAAATTAACCACCAGTGTCAACTTTGAAAAAATTTAACCTAGGGTTGGGGAAATGAGGAGAGATGGATACAATCATTAAATATATTAGCTTGATCAATGTCAATTAGTACTTTAGAAACAAACTTTAAAAACTGAGGGAAAAAAGTAGGCTTTCACCAAAAGAACAAGCAAACAAGAACAATAAAAATAAACAAAAACAAAAACCGTAAGGGCTATGACACAAAGAGGCCAGAAAAGAAGGGCTAAACCAATTTAACACTACATGACATTTATCAGAAATAAGAGAAATTAGACATCCTTCCTTTGTAGAATTTGAAACAAAGAAATAAAATATAATGCTTTTCTAGAGGTGTTTTGTCCAGAGGGCATATCTAAATGATTTAAACACCTTGAAATCTATTTAGACTTGCTTTACGGTCAGTATATGGTTATTTTATTTTGTAAAACATCCTGTGTGTTCTTGAAAAGGATGTGCCTTCTGTAGTTATTTCAGTTAGGTTAAGTCAACAAAAATTCTAACAGCAAATGAACAAGAGCTGATCACCTACAGTGGACTGAAAATTACCTTTCTATGAAGTTTTGATACCTGTAACCTGGTTGTAAGAATATAATGGGATATTGTTAAAGTATTGAGGGAAAACAGCTGTGATGCAGAATTTTATATCCAACTAAAATGCTATTGAACACTGAGAATATTAAAAAAAATATTCCCAGGCACATTCACCTTCAATTGGCTTGACATACAGAGCATATACTGAAAATATTTTTGAAAAAAGTATTCAAATAAGAAAATCAATATAGACAGCATGTCAAGAGATATAGGATGCACAAATCCTAGAATATCTTAATAAAATATATTGTTAAGTCAGTTTTTAAAAATAAATGTTTTATTGTTTCACATGCATAGAAAAATATTCACAAATTATATATCATAATGAATAGCACATAATACACATTTCAATGGATATCACAAAATATAAAGAAAAATAGGCTAGAATTTTACAATAAACATAAGTAACAACAACATAGGTCAGGATTACATTACTAGAAACCCAGAATCCCTCTCGACTCCTTCCTAGGATAATTTCCTCCTAACCTTTTCCAGATAACTAATATCTTCATTTTCAAAAATTTCTTCATAATGCTTTCTAGGTTACTGTTTTGAGCTCTGTACTCTATTTAGTAGATTAATTCCTGGATAATTGATTCTGATATTAATATTAGTGGAATCATTTTTTCAAATTTTATATTTTGGTAAATGGAAATACAATTGATGACTCATCGCTAACTACCTTGTAAATGTATTTATATACTAAAATAGTTTATCTGTAGATTATTTAAGGTTTTCTATGAAAAATAGTTTCATTTCTTCCTTTCAAGTTCTTTCATCTTTTTTTTCTCCTTGCCTTTTTCACTATTTATATTGTCAGGTAAAATGTTGCACAAAATTAATAGAGGGTATAATTTTCTTGTTCCCAGTATCAAAAGGGAAATATCCAGTATGTCACCATTACAAAAGATGTTTGTTACAGCCATTTTGGAGATAGCCTTTAATAAATTAGGGATTTCTTTCCACATCCATAGTTTTGGTAATAATTTTTATCATGAATAATATTTAGAATTTATTATTTTTTAATTATGGAGAATTTCATATGATTTTTCTACTTTATACTATTAAGGTGATAAATTGTGTTTCAAAAATTTGGATATGAAAACATATTCATTTCTTTAGCAAATGCAAAAATGCTGATGGTTTATATATTGCTGGATTTGATGTATAATATTTAATTTAGAATTTTTCCATCTGTGTTCATAAGAGCAATTGGCCTATAATTGTCTTTTCTTGTAACATCTTTCTCAGGTTTCCAAATTAATGTTATGCTAGATTCATAAAACAAACTGGGAACTATTTCCTTTTTATCTGTGGAAATATGTGTGTAAGGTTGGTTTTATTTCCTTTGTAAATGTTTTGAAGAATTCTCCATTGAAACAATGGGACCTACAATTTTTGCATGTGTGTGACAAAGTTATTTGTTACAGATTATTTTTTTTTCAGTAAGTGTAGGGATACTTTAATTTTTATGTCTTCTCATGTCAGTTTTGGTAAATGGTAATTTTCAAAGATTTTTTTCCATTTAGTTTAAATTGCCAAATATATTTGCATAAAGTATCTCAAATCTTATGAATTTCTTTATTCTGTAGGGTCTGTCATTACATTGTGTTTTATAATTACTGCACATTCTTCTGTCCTCTCCCTCCTTCTCTCCCTTCTCTCCCCACCCCAAGTTTTGCAGATTAGTGATTTTACTTTTCTTTACAAGGGGACAACTTTAAAAAATACCTTCTTTACTGTGTGATTCATAATGTACCCATTTCTGTTAACATCTTAATTTTTTATATGGTTTCTAATTTCATTTGATTTGGTTTACTGTTTGGTTTCTAGCTTCTTTATGTTAAATGTTTTAGGCTTATTCTGTTTTAAGCTGTTGATTCAGGTACTTAGATTATTGAATTTAGCTTTTCTTTTTCCTTTTTAATATATACCATTAAGGTTATAAATTTTCTTGTGTTTTCAATATGTCATATTTTCTTCTTCATTCATTTAAAATATTTTCTAATCTTCATTGAGATTTATGTTGTGATATATGGATTATTTAGGAATAGGTTGCCTGACTTTAAAACACTGAGGGATTTTTAAGCTATCATGCAGTTGATTTCTAACTTAATTCAACTAGTGTCAAAAAATGTATTATTTCAATCCTTTAAATTTGTCAAGACTTGCGTTATGGAACAGCATATGTTGCATTTGAATAAATATTAAATCTGTACATCAAAAGAATACATTATGAGTTCTTGAGTGCAATGGTTTATATGTGTTAATTAGGCCAAATTTTTTAATAGAGATAGTTAAATCTTCTAAATTCTTACTGATGATTTTTTTCTATTTCTTCCAATAGTTAACATGGTAAAATTTGTAATATGATTATGGATTCATATATTTCTCCCATTATTACATGCATACAAATTTAAAAGTGCCATGTCTTCCTGGTATACTTCTCATTTAACATTATGAAAAGTATGTCATTATCCCTAGTACTCATTGAGGCCATAAAATTTATTTTCTCTTATAGTAGTATAGCTACACCAGCTTTCTTTTGGTTGTGTTAGCATGATAAAGCATTTTTCATCTTTTTTATTCAGGCTTTCTATATCCTTTTTTTTTTTTTTTGGAAAAACCACTTAAAAGACTTTAAAATTTATTTTTGAAATTTTCCTTAATTGGAGTATTAAAATCATTTATATCTAGCTAAAGATACTTAGATTTTAATCTACCACCTTGCTATTTTTTCTATCTGTTATGTTTCCTTTGTTCTTTCTTGCCGTCATTTTAATTAAGCATTTTTATTCTTCCATTTGCTCCTTTATTATCTTATTAGTTTTAGTATCTTATGATTTTACCCTGGATATTACAATGATTCCTTGACTTAAGGTCTAATATAAAATAACACTTTAATCACTTTTCTTAAAGTATAAATATCTTAGAATACTTTTGACATATTTTATTAGGTAGTTTTTGTCAATTTTTATTTAAAATTTTACATTACAGCATTTTTTTGTTTACATGGTCAATATTCATTTATATTTATCCACGTATTTTATTCTTTCCTTACATGACATTTGTTTCTGAATTTCTGTGTATATATACCTGGAATAATTTTTCTTGTGCCTGAAGAATAGCATTATTTCCCTTAGTTTAGTATTTATATCTGATGTAGGCAATTCCTCATTTGTTTTGTTTTTCTTAAATGGCTTCATTTTTTCCCCTTATATCAAAGGACATTTCAATTGCGTGTAGAATTCTAGTTGGCAGTTGACTTCCATTTGAGAAGTCATCTCTATGTCATATTGTCACTCCTTTATAAGTAATGTGTCTTTTTTCTAGAACTACTTTTAAAATAGTCTCTTTGTCATTAACTATGTTTTCCTTAGTTTTAAATTAGGAGCTATATGGTTATCTCTGTATTTGTCCTGCTTCATTGCAGTACTTCCTGAATCTGTGACTTAGAATTTTCCAAAGTGATGAAAAATTTTAAGCTTTTACTTATTTAACTGTGACTTTTGTTCATTACATCTCTTATCTCCTTCTGGAATTCTACTTACTAGTTAATTCTGGTTAACTCTAAACATATGTTATGCATATAAGTGCTCTTTGGCCCACCTTTTTAGTTCTTAATTTTGATTACTATTTTATGCTTAGAATTTCCTTAAATTTCTTTATTGGATCACAAGTATTTAAAGTCTAAGTCAGATGACCCTAGTATTTGGATCTGGGCTTGTTCCTATTGTCAATATTTTTTCTTTAGTTTTTAGTCAAACTCATCTTTTAGTATTTTATTTTATAGACATATATACATACACATTTAAATGATGCTCATTGCCTATGAAGATTCTTATGATAAGTTAAAAAAAAATCTGGTTTGCATTGCCACTTTCCACAGAAGACTAATTTTGTTTTTAGGGGGTGGCCTAAGAGCTGTGCAGATCACTTCCAAGCAAGCAGCAATTAAACTGGTTTGCAGTTAGGCTGCAATTCTTGTGAATGGTAACCTATTTCATTTCCATCCTTGCTCTTGGGCCTTTGAGCTTTCAGATGAAAGCCTTGGGTGTTTAAAAGGGGCCTCACTTGTAGTGTCTTTACCCATGTTTTTTATTCCCCTCAGCCCTGTAAGACTATTAACATTTCTGCTTAGCTTCTCAGCCTAGCAATAGACATTTACAGATGGGAAAATCTTTCAAGGGTCAAAGGATTATCAACAGTGCTCTTTCTGTTCTGAAGTGCCCTTTTCTTCAGTATTTTGGCCCTGTAATATTTAATGGTTTGGTGTCTTTTTGACACTTTAATTCATATTTTTTATATGTTTTTCTCAAAGGGGGAGTTGAATCCAGAGTTAGTTTATTATTGTTTAGAGAAAAAAAACAAGGACAACCAAAATAGAGGATATAAATGTAAACAAAACAGAATGGAAAATTTAAACAAAACAGAATGCAAATTACAGAAGTGCTAGGATTTTCATCCAGTAGATTAAGGAAACTTTCCTGAAAGAAATCTTGTAGAACCATGAAAGACAAAAATGGAGTTACATTGAATGACATTACCAAGATTGGTTTTGTTCATTCAAAAAAATTGGATCATTGCTCTATAATTTTCATCAATTTTAATTTTCTGAGTTCTTTTTATTTTTTTTATGTAGAAATGTAAGCATCTGAGATGTACCCAAGATAGCAGAGAATTAACAAGGGTACTGAAAAATATCAAAACATAATTTTAATATGGAATTATAACCAAGCTGTGTTATAATGCAATTGTACTTCTGTCTTTCAAAATTGGTTATGGTTAAACTCCAATCTGTCAATAAGTAGAAACTAAATAGAAACTAAATAAATGGGAATTTAAAAATTATAATATGTGGTAAAATTATTTGGGAAAGTTTGGCATTCAGTTGTTTTTATTTTCTGCCACTTCTGAAGGTTTCAGTGGTAACTGAGGTCATGTAACACAGAAGTATTATTTATGATAACAGACCCCTGAGAAATTGGAATTCAGCACTAAAGTAACAATAGAGAGAAATTGTACTAATAACATCTTAAAGAAAATGAATAATAAACTCAAATGATGATGCTTAAATATATAAAACTAAAAGAGTATTGTAAATGAAACTATGTGAATGTGTGTTTACCTTTCATTGTATTTCATTACAAATAGAGAAATTCCACTTATAGTATTGAGTGTATTGAACTTTCAGGTTCAAAAGGCTGGAGTTTCTTTTCCTTCTGTAGGTGGGAATTCAAGCATTACTAAATAAGAGAATATCAGGACCTTTACATTCTGTATCACTTCCAAGGTAGCTGGGCAAATGGTAAAAAAAAAAAAAAAAATTATCATAATTTCCTGATTTTTTCATAAGTTTTTACTCAGATTACTAACTGTAATCAGCATATATATGTATATATGTGCATACATATATGATTGCATAGTTGTTAGATTTTCAAAAAAGGAGTATATCAGAAAACTTCATGCAATAATTTGAATGTTACAACTTTTTTTTTTTTTATCTTGCTGCTGAGTGCAGACTGTGCTGTTTCACATCTTATTACAAGACTCAGTGAATAAAACATATTTGATAGCTTGGCAATAGAAGAAAAATTTGTATTTAAATGAGGACAGAAGACATTGGGCACGAATCGATATGATTATGCCACAACTGATGACTCATAAGTAATGACACAGTCTAGTGCTCGTGAAGCAAATCTGCTGATGGGAGTGAGAGGAATGCAATCAGTAAGATATGCACAGGGAAGACAGGAGCACATCCACGCGTGTGTGAGGGATTATTTAGCAGGAAGCTTCTTCCAAGTAGCATATCTGTAGGAAACCATTTGTTGGTTTCTCAGCAAAGGTCTTTGGGGTGAAGATATTATATATCGTGAAACAACAACAACAAAAGTTTGAGCCTAATGGCACTTGAAAGCATACTGGTCTTGACATACATGTGTGTACAGTTAAAAGACCAATCAAATGAATAGCCAACAGTCAGTTTTGGAAATTTTAAACTCAGATTTTTTTTATGTCCTCTTATATGTGATCGTGAGGTCACAGATTAAAAATTATGAAATTTTCAGGAAGAGCCGCTCCTGCTTTTATCATACATTTTGAATGATTCAATATTGACATTGTATTATTACTGTTTTTCATCTTTCTTATTGAAGCTCATCACCTGTCTTGTCTAATGCTTTCCTTTTCTTCTCCTGATAATTTACATATGATTATAACAAAACACTAGCAGTCTCATAAAATTGTTTTCTTATCCTAAGAAATTCTCTGAAGGAATATATTGTTTATATCTTTACATTTTGGACTGAGTAGAATACCTTGCTCATTATAGGTGAAACAGGGTAAATGCAGAATGACTGAAAATAAGCATATATAAAAACAGCCTCAACATGAGAAGAGACTTGGGATAGTTATAATATAGACATTCATTTTACTTTTTCCTAAAGCCAAGCTATTACTATTAGCTGGAGATTGTGTTAAATTAAGTTCCTTACAGAAGGCAAAACAAAACTAGTGGATTAAAAAAATTCTACCCCCCCGTTTCATCCCCCCAACAAGATGTCTGGAATAGCTAGTCCCGGGCTGATCAAGGACAAGCCAAGGACATGATCAAGGACCAAGATACTTGAAATCTTCCTGTTCCAATATTTTATAGTCTTGCTTAGTCTTCATGGCTTACAAAACTTAACACTGTACTTACAGCCTAGGTAGTAAGGACACAGGGCAAATGATGCTGGATAATATCCTTTTCTTTCCAAGGGCTTTTCTAGAAGCATCACCTAGTACCTTCTATTTTCTTTTCATTTGCCACAGCTGTGTCGAGTAGCTTCTCCACGTAGGAAATTAGGAAATGTTTTTTTCAACATATTCATACCCATCGGGCTTCTCTTAATAGATAGAAAAAAAAAGAATTGTTTGGGGGAGACACCTGATAATGTCAGTCACAGACATTATCAACCCAAATATACTTCTCCATGAATTTCCCTGATGACAGGGAATTCTTTTTGCATGGTTGTGGGGAAGAATGTTCTTTGATTACCTTGTCAGGGGACATTTGGCAATATCTAGAGAAATGTTTGGTTGTCAAAAATGTGGGTGGGGGTTGCACTGGAATCTAGTGGTTAGAAGCTGGGAATGCTGCTGAACATTCTGTAATACACAGGACATCCTCCAACAACAAGTAATTTCTGGCCTGAAATGTCAATAGTGTCGAGGTTGAGAAAACCTGGTCTATACCACCTGGCATTGGGATATGATCTCCCAGGGAAATGTTAAAAGAAATACAAGATGAAGAAGCAGGAGGAGTAGCAAAACTACAGCTATCACGTTCAATCACAGAACCTAATTGTCTTCAAATAATCTGAAAGATTAACTTGTCAAAAATAGAAGCAGGGGCTTCCCTGGTGGCGCAGTGGTTGAGAGTCCGCCTGCCGATGCAGGGGACACGGGTTCGTGCCCCGGTCCGGGAAGATCCCACATGCCGCGGAGAGGCTGGGTCCGTGAGCCATGGCCGCTGAGCCTGTGCGTCCGGAGCCTGTGCTCTGCAGCGGGAGAGGCCACAACAGTGGGAGGCCCGCGTACCGCAAAAAAAAAAAAAATAGAAGCAAATTTTCAGTATTTCTTCAGAAGGCAAGAAATTTGTAATGATGAATATATTAAAACTTTACAGTCATTTGAACTGTCCAAAAATAAAACATTAGGCACCTTTACAGCACTGAATGTCCTTGGAGGATATTATGGTGTCCATTTGTGAAGAATTCTTTGTATTATAAAGTTTTGAAATGTATGAGCATATTTGAGCCAGATCAACACAAAGGTCATTTCTAACTCTTTAATGTAAACCACTTTTAGACAGAGAGACTATCAGTGTGGGTCTATAGGGGCCACTAGTCTATGCACCAGATAATTTATGAACCAAGAGAAATGTGATTGAGGAATATAGTAATTGCCGTCTGCTGAGCTCTGCTGTGCCCGCTGGTGGAAGGAGAGGAGTGGCTGGTCCTACTCCCCTCTGAACTATACTATAGAACCATACTAGTCTAGTCTCTGAAACACCCATCAAGACTGAGCTCAATTAGCACTGTGTTTCAATTAACCGTGAGAATTATATATGGAAAACAGTGTGGTAAAACGATGACCGGATCAGAAGCATTCTTTTGCCAATGAACGATTTTTCTATCCTGACCTCTTTTTTAATCTAAGTTAAGACATAGTAACCCTGAACTGAGACTGCAGGTGTACTGACACGCATTGTTTTATAAAGCAGAAAATAACACACCATTGTAAAGCAATTATACTCCAATAAAGATGTTAAAAAAAAATCAGCAGTAAGAGCAGAATTAAAAGTTTAATACAAAAACTAGGAACATTTTTATCCTCTTTCCTTTAATGTCTCTCTTCTCTAGTCTTTTCCCTTCATAGTTATTTGCTAGTCCTCATTCATTTTTGGTAGAATGGATGATTATGGTTTATAATAAAATATCCTTGAGAATCCAAATGCATAACTATCCTATATAATTATTATCAGAAAATGCAATTATTTGATATGTTTATGGTAAATATCAGTCTATATAACATTTGTGATCTATATGAGGAATTCATTTGTAAACAATTTTTTTTGTACTTTAGTGACTCTGCTTAATGAGGGTATTATAATTAACAATATAAATATAGTTTGAAAGTGTATTAAATTACACACTTCTCCTAAAAGGAGTAAGTCATATCCACTAAATACATGTAACTATTGCTTTCATAATCCTCACTTTTAACCAATAATCTTTACATCAGAATTTTCTCTTTTATAGCATGTTAACTTTCCTTTGCTGTTTAAATGCAAAAATGTAACTTGTTTCTCTATGAGAATGGAGAAATACCTATTTATTTCCTCTGCATCCCTTTCCATTTGTTGGCCATGATGGCATTTATATTAAACCTTTTTTCCATTGAAAGACTGGGTAAATTTTGGAAAAATGGTAATATAGTCTCCATTTGCAAAGGTGGTCACATTATTTGGTGATCTTTGACAACTCACCTCTGAAGTACATCATGTTATAACACAAAGCCATTTGCTCTGGACAAAGGCACTTTCAGGAATGGTTTTATTACCATGAAAATGAATAGATGTACTGGCTCTAAAGTGCCACCACTGCCCTTTATGAGAATAGTGAACTCGATTAGCTGGCACACTTGCTTCCCTCATTCTTTATGAGCCTTATGTGGTTTGGGATATTTTCAACATTTTTATCTGGATGATGTTATTTTCAGAAAAATCCTATAACATTTTTCATATAGGCAAGGAAAAGGTAAACACTGAACTTGCTTAATAAAAATTCAGTCATGAAAATAACATTTGAATACATCTGTTTAGCAATCCTAACAAAGTCATCTTTAGACTGTCCAGAGAAATCTTTTGAGGTTTCACATTATAGTAACTTACAAAAGTATGAATGCAGAAAATAAAGAGGTTTAAAATTATGGGAAGTATTTGTTCATTTGGGTCCCTGATTAAAATTAAGTTTTGCAATTCTGAAGAATACAAATATATTTCTATAGTTATATAAAACCAAATATAAGGCACAAGAGGTTGGTTAGACTAAGTAGAGAAAACACTGTCCTTTTTGTTTCCTGTTTTTGCTGTGGTTAGTGTTAATACTCATATATTGAAGAGTACCTTATTCTCAAAGCAATTCAACCATAATTTACATATACATGATATTTTACATAATGTGCTAAAGAAAACATTATTCACATAAAAAGTGGATTGCAGAAGTGAACTTGGTAAATGTAATTAGTGAAAATTAATTTTGTGGTATGAATAGTTTTCAAATATTCTTGTGGAAATTGATTAGACTAAAATTTTGAGGGGGTTAACTTCCCCTACATCTTTTTTGTTCCCACTTTTGAAAGCACCTAACAGTACAACTTAGTTCCCTAGCTTTCTAACACATTTTTTTTGATTCTTCATATTAAATATAAAGCTATACACACACTTCACTGATTGTATGTGCAGAGTTCTCTATTAGGAAAGTGTCAGCATGAAAACCCTCTTCCCACCAAGGAGTCTCTCCATTACTGAAGGTCAGTTGGTAGAGGTTATTATGTCCCCAGTAATAACAATTTGATCCTTTGTTCACTCCTTTGTTAAATGAACGTCTGCTGAAAATTATGAAATCAAAACTACAGTACCTTAATAACAGAGAAAAAAATGTCATGAGGCAGTCTCTCATCATCAAAGCAACAGGGGTATGTCTTTTCAAAGTGAAAAATATAGCTCATCTAATTAACAAAAAGGGCAGCAAGTTTCTTTATAGGTGAAAAATGGAAGCAGCAAAGTGGTGGTTGTCAAGCAGATGCCAAAGTTTCAACTTCTATGTTAGGTGATCAAATATATATTAAGTCTGCATAAAAAAAGTAGCTATCACAGGATACAACATACTGTATCAAAGACAGGCCAGTCCGGGCTTCCCTGGTGGCGCAGTGGTTGAGAGTCCGCCTGCTGATGCAGGGGATACAGGTTCGTGCCCCGGTCCGGGAAGATCCCACATGTTGCGGAGCCGCTGGGTCCGTGAGCCACGGCCGCTGAGCCTGCGCATCCGGAGCCTGTTGCTCCACAACAGGAGAGGGCACGACAGTGAGAGGCCCGCGTACCGCAAAAAGGAAAAAAAAAAAAAAAGGCCAGTTCTCATCCCAAGGAGAGGAATATCCTTTTCTTTATTTCGTTCTATACTTGCAGACTTCCTAACCAGCATCGAGAAAAATTGGGGGAAATAAGTTCAAGGTAAGCCTTGAAGGGTGAAGAGAGTGAGCAAAATAAATGCCATGGTATAAAGGCTTGAAATCATGACACTGTGGTGACCTTTGTGTAAGGACGGGACATTTCCACACTAAAGGTGAAAACAAGTGGATTTCTTTTATTCTGAGCTCTAAACATCTATTCTCTCTTGGTCCCTTCTTTGACATTTCTGCTAAATTGGCCAATGGGATGTTCAGAATGGTCAGATCTTCTGTCACTGGGAGCTGGGACTTTCATTTAATAATATGCATTTCACAAATATGCATAGTCAATTCCTCATACCCTACTCCATTGTGGGTGATGTGTGTATAAAGGGATGTGTAAAAGGATATATGCCATCAACTGTATTATTGAAAGTAAATTTTGAAGTATTAGAGAAATATTAGTCCTTATATCAGTTGCCTAGTAAGCTAGTTGTACAGATATAGGTACTACTTAGGTAAAAGCAATGCTAAGATTCAATTGTAAAGCATGTCATTTATCCATCAGGATGTCACCAACTGAGCAGAGATATAATTTGTATTTTGAGTTTAAACTTTAGAGCAGCACAACAAATAGAAAATTCTGTGATGATGGAAAGTTATATAATAGATGTGCCTAGATCTAGATCTTTAGATGTGGCTAAATCTATAATATAGATTTCTAGCCTTTTAAATGTGGCTAGAAAAACTGTGGAGTGCGTCCTTTATTTTATTTAATTTTGATTAATTAAATATAAATGTAAATAGGTGCATGTGTCTAATGGCTATATACTGGACAGCATATCCTTAGAGCATCAACAAGACAAAAATGCAAATCCACAAATAGTTGGAAATATCAAATCAGTTGAAACAGATGGGTAGGACGTAAATGTATTTTGGAATAGAACTAAGGTGACACTTATTTTTGCTGTAGACTGGTTCATATATAGCAACCTCATCAACCGTGTTTCCTAATAAGTGTATGTGTTTCCTAATAAGGCTAAAGGAACTCTAAGTTATCTGGCTAAAAGCAAGGCAAACAAATTCATCAAACACAATTTTATTAGGAATCCTGAGAATTCATAGATCAGTTGATAGTAGGTCCTGACTCTAAGTAATAAATTATTTAGTGAAGAGCAAAACAGATTAAAAATCAACCAAGGTAATTGCAGGTGAAATAAGATCTCTAATATAGGTCAAGCAAAGTCCTGTAGGAAAACAGGTGTATTTAATTCCATTGTCAGCTAAAATAAAGAGTTTATTTCCTAGAAAGAGTAGTATTTGTAGTGATCCTTGAAGGATGAGGAGAATAAGAGAAGTAATCTACATAGTAAAGAGACTTAGAGGCATGAAAAGGCACATTATATTTATGGAAGTTTAGGAGTGATTGGAAGGGTGCAGTTTAAAGTTATGCTAATAAGGCATGCAATTTGGCATCAGGACGTGAAAGGTCCTAGATGTTATGCCTAGAAATTTGAAACTGATTCTGTGAATGATGGGGCCCACAAATATTTTGATAAGTATAATAACATGATTTCATCTATGCTTCAGGAAATTAACCCTATAGTAATGTACACCAAGGTAGGAAATGAAAGGAAGGGAAACGAGTGAAGAAGTTACTAACTGTAATCCCAGTAAGATGATACTAGTCTGAATCAGGCTAGTATTTTAGAAAGAATGTAGAGTAAAGATATCTTTTTGGGACATGGCAAAGTTTGGAGTTGATTATATAAGTCAGATATCTTCAAGAAAGAGAGAAGTCAAAGATAGTTTACACATCTCATTTCAAGGCCTGGCACAAAAGGTGATATCCCTAAGAGAAGATTTGGTTTTAGTTTGCTTACTTCTTTATTTTGCTTCTTTTTTATTTTTTGGTTTCTTTAATTGGTGGGAGTATGGCATTTTTGTGAAGTCAGTGTAGAAATTGATGATTAAAAGGAAAGAACAGGGCTTCCCTGGTGGCGCAGTGTTTGGGAGTCTGCCTGCCGATGCAGGGGGCGCGGGTTCGTGCCCCGGTCTGGGAGGATCCCACGTGCCGCGGAGCGGCTGGGCCCGTGGGCCATGGCCGCTGGGCCTGCGCGTCCGGAGCCTGTGCTCCGCGACGGGAGGGGCCGCAGCGGTGAGAGGCCCGCATACCGCAAAAAAAAAAAAAAAAAAAAAAAAAGGAAAGAACAATGCAAATTGTTAATGCAAATTCAATTGAAAAATTCAAGGAATATAAAGGTGTGTAAAGCAAAAATGAAAAGCAATAGTAACCTCATCTCTACCCTTTCCACCACCCTACCTATTAAGTGTTTCTGCTATTTATAATTTGCAGTGTTTACTACTATAACTTTTTCTACATAAATATAATTACATTTTTAAGGGCTAATAATTTCTCTTCAATGTGCATTTGTATGCAGAAATATCTATGATGCATATATCATACTGATGCTACTGAATTACTTACCTGCTAGAGTTGCACAATGCTACAGCCCTGCAGGTGTATAATTATATTTATACAAATAGAATAGTTTTCACTCAAAGAAATAATTTATCAATATATCAAATACCACTTTCATGTCAACATATATAGACGCATGTCATTATTTTCAGTGGTGTGTAGGGTATTCCATAACATGCATATATCACCATTTAACTATTATTTTTATAGTATACATTTAAGTTGTTTAAAATGTGCTTATATTACAAATAATAGTGATAATTTAATACCTTGGTATCTTTAAGACTATTTTCCTTGTTAAAAAACAAAATAATTGATTTAATATAAGTTCTACTGAATAAAACAGAGATAATGGTAGAAATGATCACATATGAAATTTTAAAAACAGATTTTAAAATGTTCTTTGTATTATTTTCGAGTGAAGACATGATCTCACTTTTAATTATTGGAAAATAATTATCTATGTGTATGTTATATGGTTCTATGTTTTGTACCTATCTGTCCACATAAGTGCTATGCAATACTGAAACACTCCCTACACACTTCGGGTCCTTTTACAATATATCATTTGAATGTGATATGTTTTGTCTGAGGTTCAATGTATGAAATAGCCACACAATTGCAGTTCAGAGAATCCGCATTTGAATAGAGGTGAATACAAGTTTCACCTTGCGAATATTCAGAAATTGAATGTCAGGAAGAAATTTACTCCTAATAAACATTGTTTTTAGATGGAAAATGCAGACCTAGGATGTGGCTATTTTCAGAATGACACAAATCTACAGACACAACTAGAAATACACTTTAGCTTAGTGAGAATTGCAAAGAACTTTCTACTTCTGCAAATGTAATTCTTCCCTGGCAGAGAATTTGATGCTGTGATGTCTCTTTAACTTCATTCAGCTTAATTCTAATTTGTAATCACAAGTTTCCATAAAAATAATAATAATGTATTCTTCTGGAGGTGGAAAAATGAAACTATGATAAACTATCAATATTTTCGAGGCCAAATCTATAAATTATACACATCCAAATAATTCTCTGCCAATCCTATGTTCTGTATGTCTTAAATCACTAAAGACAAAGAATTATGCAATTGTTTTTTCTTATATTTGAGCTCCCTAAAAATTGGAACCAGAAGTAAGTAAGTTATTTTTTGTTGAGCAGGGACTTAGAAAACAAACCAGCCCACCTACCTCATGGAGTTTTCTTCATCTGCTTCAATACACTGAGCTGGATGTGTGCCTTCCTGTGAGAATAGATAAGCATATCGATTGTACACATGGCTTTGGTCAATCAAAATGTCTTGCTAAGTCAAAGACACACGTGTAATTTAGTCACCCATATATCATGTTTTTTCCCAACCCATCCCCTCCAGAAGGATTCTAATAAGTCTCACAATGAAATTTCTGTGTTGTTATACTGAATTTGGAAGTTTCAGTATGTACTAACTTCAAAAATCCTTCCCTTTTTTGTGGATTTCCTTTTTTAAAATTATATCTATGTTCAATTAGGTTATCAATTTGTACATTATAATATAATATGATGAAATTATTGTCGATCAATGCTTCTCTTTATTGAAGTATAGTTGATTTACAGTGTTGTGTTAGTTTCAGGTGTACAGCAAAGTGATTCAGTATATATATATATATATATATATATATATATATATATATATTCTTTTTAAGATTCTTTTCCCTTATAGGTTATTACAAAATATTGAGTATAGTTCCCTGTGCTATACAGTAAGTCCTTGTTGGTTTTCTATTTTATTTATAATAGAGTCTATATGTTAATCCCAAACTCCTAATTTATCCTCTCTTCCCCTTCACTTTTTGAATTGGAGTTCAGCAGGGTGAAAACCAAGAAATGCCCTGATAATTCTAGAATCTGTTTAGCCTTAAGCTTGTGGGCACAGCTGGAGAAAAAAATGCAATTTTCTCTTACAGTTCCAGTTAGCATATGAAAGCTTTCTGTTAATTATAAGACTCAATACATTTCACAGAGCCTTAACAGATGGACCCTAAGTGTCCATCAATAAGGAGCTAACTAAATAAATTTTGGCATGCTATTAGGCAATTTGAAGAATGAAGAGGAGAGGAGGAAAAGGACAAGAAAAAAATCTATATGTGTCTTTGGGAATGATCCCCAAAATGTGGAGTAATACAGGGAGAGAGAGAAAGAGGAAGGTATGTGCACACACATATTCTCCTTTTAAAAACATAATGACCATATTCAAATATGCTCGGACAGGTACACAAAAATGTGAGAAGTTAATAAAAGAAACCAAGAGCAGTTGCTGCTGAGGAGAAATGTGGTATGTGTAGTCAGAGAAAGCCTTCTTTTTACTGGCAAACCATTTGGCACTATTTTATTTTTTTATTTCATTCATGCATAGCTTTTGCAACCAAAATTTGGGTTTTAAATAAAAACAATGTCTTTAAAAATCTGGAATTTAATTGCTTCTCCTTTTTACATGTTAATAAGGTGAATAAGATAATATGCATACAGGTACTTTATGTTTCAGTTTTAAGTAATAAGTTAGCAGATGTCATACTATGCTTTTATTATCATTATAATGGAGAGATTTGTACTTTTCTAGGAGTAATTTTTCTTAGTGATTTTTTAAATTGACCATGACTGTCCTTAAAACCCTCTTCCCTTGGTTTCTAAAACATTGCATGTTTCTTGTACCTTCTAATCCCTCACAGTACTTTGACTTGTTTTTATTTAATTATATTTGTAATCTACCATAAAATAGAAATATTCATTGAGTAATAATTTATATTCTCTCCCTCTCTCTGTCTAAACACACACACACACACACACACACACACACACACACACACACACAAATGTGGGCACAAAGACTCCCACAGTCCTGTGAGGAAGATAATATTATCCTTAATTTATAGATGACTAAAATGAAGCTGACTAGGTAAGATAAAAATCTGAGATCACATAATTAGTATGAGCAAAGACCATAATACAAACACAATACAGTCTGATTTCAGGAGTTATGTTCTCTTATCACACCATGTTGCATCTTCTGTTAATGCGGATGTTTCTCAACATTCTCTGGCTCTCTTACTGTTACTGTTTACAATTACCCATTTGGAAATCTCATCTACTCTTAAGATTTGAATGTCCAGTTCTGTAGGGATGACACTTAAAATAGTATCTCCAGTCCTGGTATTTCCCATCTACTGCAGTCCCACGTTGACAAGGCACTGACTCACATAAATGGCCAGCCATTAGGTTCAAAATGGTATTAACTGGAAATCATTTCTCCCATCCCAAATCACTGTTTGTTTTTTAAATATCTTATAATGTCACTTGTTACAAATCTTTCCATTGCCAGGCTAAATATTTTGAAATCATATTTCCCCCTTTATTCTTCAGTGTAAATTTTAATCTATTATTGAGTTCTTCCACTTATGACTTTAATCACTTTCACATTTGTCTCATCTTATCTACATTAACTTTCAAGTTTTTTACCCAAGGCCTTTATCTCCTACATTTTGATTAATGAAATAATCTCCCAGTTAGTGTTCCTATTTCTAAACTCTGCCTTCAAATCCATGTCTTATAAAACTGTCAATATTTCTATCAATATTTTATTGTATTCAAAACATTTTTGAACAAAAAGTTAAGACAGTGATTTTATATAATAAAATGTCATATAATCTAGACTTTTTAAAGCTAGTATATTAAATTTGGACTCCTAAAGTTCTGTTGTGATGCTGTCTTCAACATGTATATTACTTCTTACCATTTTATCATAACTAAACTCGCTAAATGAAGAATCACTCCATCTTCTTAAGTGAAGCTTCACTTTAAGGAAATCCTCCACTAGCACATAAGCATACATATAAAACAGTTATTTTTTATGTTTACAAAACACAAGAAATCTGTCATTTTGGTTTCATTGTTACATGGCCCATACTGAGATCAGCATAAAGCTAAGTAATAAGCAAGATTTCACTGCAGCAGTGCAAAGGATAGAAAGCAAAAACTTTTGAAGAAGAGTAGGGTGGTCAATTTTGACAGAGGCTCAGTATGAAAAGTTGATGTGAAAACTAAAAATATTTAACTGGACTTGGAAATCAAGTAGATATGGTGCCCTTTAAGAGAACAGTTTCAGAAGAAGTATAGAAATAGAAACTAATTGGAGTAGGGAATGAGCAACTGTAGTCTGAGTTAGTAAAACAGTGGCTTTCAAAGCTGGCCAGGTATTAGAATCACATGGGGAGTTTTTAAAAACCGCCAGTGCCTGTGCTCTATTCCAGAGAAATTGCGTCAGAATTTCTGGGGAAGGGGATTGGTTGCCAATAGCTTCCCCACGTGATTCTAATATTTAGTCAGGTTTAAAAACCATTGCGTGGAGTATTCTTTTCAAGAGCTTGGCTGCAAAGGGAAGGAGAGGAAACGAGAGAGGAAAATAAAAAACTTGACGATAGGAAATATTGTCAACAGAAGTTGAAAATATTTGAGATTAGAATTCAGGTTATGGAAGAAATGGAAGTATAGAGATCAGGATCACTGGCGGAGAAATCATCCCTGAAAAGAAAATGAACAGCTTATCCTCTGTGACTGGAGAAAAAGATGTGAAAGTGAGTACAATTATAATTCTGTTGTTTTTCTTTTTTAGTTGTTACATAAGGAGATTAGGACAGGAAATTGAGGGAATTTGACTGATAGCCACAATTTCTGCTAAGATTATATTTACCTTCTGTAGTAGGAGTGGCGGTAATATGAGAGATTTGAAGACATTGGTAAAAATTTGGAATAACTCACATGGAGAAAGGTAACTGCTCAAGATAACTTTCAAGTAGTTCATATTGACTAGGTGAGATTCAGAGCACCATAATCTACATAAATATGTGATTTTCTCCAATGACATTTTCATATCAAGATACAGGAGGAAAAGAATGTTGAGAGAGAGCCAATACTTGGCATTATCAGGGAAAATATGACAAAGAACAAAAGACTTAAACATTGAGAATACTGGCATAAATCCGCTTGAAATAGACCATCATTTGAATAGATGAAAGGTTAATGTAATTTGAAATGGTTTGGAATGAAGTAATATTCAAGAAGGGTTATGGACACTGCAAACCAAGTAGTTCTATGGTGTGAAGTGTGGGAGAAAATAAACTTAAGTCAAAAGAATCTGAAATTATGTTTATCAACCTAGATATTATCCATGATAAAAGCAAAATTTAGAGTAGAAAGGAGTAGTAAATATCCAATGAGAGAGACTGGAGAGGAATGGAGAGAGAGGGAGAGGGACAGAGTGAGAGAGGGAGAGAGAGAGATGAGAGAATAGGAATAACCTGGGTTCATAATGTCTCAGGTTTCCAAATCCCTTTCTTGTTTTTCTTAGTTTTCGGTTCTGGTTCTTTTCCCTCTTCCCTCCTCTTAAAGGCCAGTGTTTACCAAGCTTCTGCTCTTGGCCCCCTTTTTCTAATTTCTTTATAAGGTCACTAATGAATCCCTCCTCTCCTCAGTTTTCCATTATTATAAAAATCTTCCCGTAATCCACGTTTTTATATCTAGATTGTGCTCTACAGTTTGATTTATACTCAAGTGTCTAAGTACTTCATTCAGGCTGAGAGTCCCAGCTCCCATTCAAATTTAATGTTTCTTTCTAATACCAGCTCTTCACCTAAACTTCTCTTCCTCTAGTATCATGATTTGCAACCCTGACTCCCATGGGTATCACCTGGAGAAATTTAAAAATCTGGGCCCGGCTTTCACAGGTGCTGATTTAATTAATCTGGGATTCTACCTGGGTATTGGGCTTTTTAAAATGTTTCAGGTGCCTCTAATGTTCAGGCCTGTTGAGCAGCATCATGATGAGTTCTGTAGTTTCTCAAGTCTGGCTGCACATTAGAATTACCAGGGGAGCAATTTTTAAGTACCATTCTAGGCCCCATCCCTTATCAATTGAATACAGATCTCTGAGGTTGGCTCTTAGGCTTTAGTATTTTGGGTTTTGTGGTTTGTTTGTTTTGTTTTTATATAAGCATTTAATGCTGAAATTTCTGTCTGAGCATTTCTTTAGCTGCATCCCACAAATTTTGATATGTTTATATTTTAATTGTAGTAATTTCTCTTGAGACTTTCTCTTTGATCCGTGGATTATTTAGAAATGTGTGGTTTAATTTTGGGAATTTGAAGATTTTTAAATTATCTTTTTGTTATTGATTTCTAGTTTAATTCCATTTTGATCTGAGGTCATATGTTGTAAAATTTCAACTTGTACCAATTTGTTAAAGTTTGTTTTATGATCCATGATATGGTATATCTTGGTGAAAGTGCCATGTAAACTTGAAAATAATGTGTTTCCATTATTGTTGGGTGGAGTGGTCCATAAATGTCAGTTAGGTCTAGTTTGTTGATGGCATTACGTCCTTCTGTATTTCATCTACATGTTCAATCTGTTACTCAGAAAGGAGTGCTAAAGTTTTCAGCCGTAATGGTGGATTTGTCTTTCTCTTTTCATTTCCTTCAGTTTTTGTATTATGTATTTTGAAATGCTGTTAAGTGCAAACACATTTAGGATTGTTATGTCTTGTTGGTGAATTAACCTTTTTATCATGTAATGTTCATCTTTATCCCTAGTAGTTGTATTTGCTCTGAATTTTACTTTGGTGTGGATATATTAGGCTTTAGTATTTTGAAAAACTTCCCAGGTGATGCTCATGTGTAGCCGAGGTTGAGAACCATTGCTCTAACAGTTCCAATCTCAGTGAACAACTATAAAGTTAATAACTTTTACTCATCCAGGCCTGGGAGTCATGATAAACCCTGAATTTATCCCCACCTTCTTTTCATTCCACACTCAATTAAAAACCAAGTCTTGTGCATTCTATCTTTGTGAAAGATTTCTTAACAACATCTCTTCTTAAATGTCTAATAGCCATTTTAAGCTTAACATGTCTAAAACCAAATTTCGGACATTGCCAATCAAAACTAGGCTTGCAAAATCTAGAATATCATTTTGACATTTCCTGAAATGGTACTATAGGGAAAAAAAAATATTGTCAATTTGGTTAAAGCTAACTTATTTGACATAAATTAAAAACATCTCGTGGGGTAAAGTTTGTCTGGATTTTGTATATCTTTTCCTTCCCCTCAAGTTAAATTGTTAGATAATAATATTAAAGATTCTAGTACCTTGAGTATACTTATATAGAATGACAGAAAAAACAATTTATAGAACTTGTGTTTGAAAGAAAAGAGCTTATAAATCTGCTGGTTCATCTCTTTAACTCATCTCTGGTCATGAGTCAAAACCAGAAATTTTAAATGCCAAGAAATTGCCAAAGGAAATTTGTCTCATAGCAAAAGCAGGAAGGAGTATAACATTGTGAGTTGGTCTGAGCTTCCTTGAATTTGAGATTGTTTCATGCCTGCTTGCTCCCTTTTAAAAAAAAATAAGTTTAGAGCAATAATAAGTTATATTGCCCTTTTTGTTGTTAATATTGACTCATATAATTTCTGAGTATGTCACTGCTTTGGTTCTTCCAAGAAAAATGAAAACTACCTCAGTGTGGGTATCTAACACAGGTTTTTAATACCTATTATGCCCCTGAGTCAATGAACTCAGTCTGCTCTGATAATATTGTAGCCATGACATAGGTCAGTCACTGCAAGGAAAAAATGACTTGCTAGTAAGAGAAATACATGCATATTTATGCAAATATCAGGATCTATCACATCCAGTGTTTATTTGGTGATACTAATATATAATATTCCATTTGCTTTCTCTTTTATTGATATGTAACTAGGCAAAGGGAGAGAAAAAAAAATATTCTTCCAGTTCACAAAGTGGCTGAAAAGGCCTAATCAATACTACATTTACAGTTTCCTTATAATCTACATGTTTAGCTTTTAGAAATCTGTCTTTTAAATATGCTATTTTTCTTAATTTGGAGTTAATCAGCTGAAATAGGCTCATCCCTTTCATTTCATCAGTATCAGAAAGTGACTGTCTGGGAGCCTGAGTTCTAATGAGGCAGCCATTCCAAACACGTACAGACAAAGCAGTGGTTTCCCTGGCAACGAGCACCATGAAAAAGCTCTTAGAATAGTTATTCCCACCCTTACACATGAGTCCTTTTCATTTCAGTAGAGCTTCCTGTCAGAATGCATTCATCAATGTAATTTACCAACGAAGTTTGAGAGATTAAACCCCTTTCCCCACAAGAATTAAAAAATAAAAACTACAGCTAAAAATCAACAGCTATGCTGAAATTATACTTGTGTTGTCAAATGATGCTTCAAAGGAAATAAAGGACATCGTAAGATTCCTGAATTCAGTTAACATCACTTTAAACCTGAGGTTAATTTTCATTTGATTTTAATCTGAGGCCATAGAAGGCAGATGCATTGGGAGGAGGGGCAGGTGCATTTAATCACTACCTCTAAAAATATCCTTTATGATCCAAAAGCAATTTTTATTAATAAAAGTTCATAAAAACTCAAATTGATCTATGTATCAAATTAAGACTTATGGTATCCTTCATAAGCATTACACTTTTGTTAGTGATGTTTACCAAGAAAAGCAAATTCTGAAAAGGTGATATCATCTTTTCAACTGATGGAATTAAAAGATTTTCAAATGAGATACTTGAACCTACTTTCCATCTATGTATGCGATATAAAAAGGCACAGAAACAGGCAGCATCTTGTGTTATGTAGCATTTCAAACAAGAAGAAAAAAAAATCTGGAAATAAAAGGAGTCTGGTTGAAAGAATTGCCCATAAATAAAATAATTGCAATACTTTATTTGGCTTTCTTACTAGAAATCAAATACCTTGAGTGTAAAATACACCTACTATATGTTATATAAAATGAGAATAACACACTTTCAGCATTTCTCAAAATGTTAGCACCCAACAGATACAGGGAGAGTTTATATGCCAGTGATTTACCCTGGTGTCCACATTGAGCATATATATATATATATGCTTATTTTTCAGCCAACATGCTACAGCAAAGGAACATTCATGTTGCCCAGTGCTTTTTCTTTAAAGAGGTATGAAAATACTTTTACATAGATTGGGTTGTATTTTATTGCTAAGAAAAGTCTATCTTGCCTTCATTTTTGTCCCATGACACACTTAGCCTTATAATATTAGGAGGTCAAAGTTACCATTGCAAAAGAAAACACAGGCACATACAAACACACATGATTTAAGAAGAGTTAAGAAAATAATTTACATTGACAGAGAAAGCAGGGCATTCTCACTATTTTTTTCACCTGAAGATTGAAAAGGAAATTCATTTCAGTTTGTAACATTGCACAGATTGCTTCAGACACAAAATGAATCAAGTCTCCTATTGGATTATATGGGTGGTATTTCTTCTCTTTCCTAGTGAGATAATTCCTTGCTTACAGCTATAGCATGTAAACTCAAATATTGTCTTTCTCCAAATGGTTTTGAAATGTGGGTCCCCATTTTACTGTTGTTTGGGGATAATAAAATCACAAATTTCATTAAGCATCAAAAAGAATATGGAATAAAATATAGTGGGAAAGAAGTAACAATTTAGGATACAATAGATGAGAATTTCATGCCATGAATATTCATCAGTTTCTTAGAATCTGTATCTTATGTACAGGCTTCAGGAGAAAAAAAATGTAGTCTGTGTGTTTAAATCTCAGGCTTTATCTCTTCCTGAGGCTTTATCTTTTCAACATAGGAAGACATCCACATTACAAAATGTAGAGAACGTATTTTTAAATATTCAAATCTGTATGCTAGTCTAATCAGTGTCGATCTCTAATTTATATTAGTTATCAAACCTATTAAGATAAGTAAAACACAAGGATTTTGCTCATCTGTTTATTATATTTCTGTTCATTTTTCAATGGACATTCGGTTTTATGCTTACAAGAACATGTATAATTCAAGTACTTCCTTGAAATAAAATATCATAATACACAGTTCTCTACAGTTAAAGTTACAGTGCCAAACCTCAGCTGAAAATTACTTATAAAACTTCCAATTACAGTTTTACAAGTTTAGGTCGTCTCTTCACACTTGAGAAATATAATGTAATGCAAATAAAAGTTGAGTGTGCATCTCTGCTTCCAACTACAACATAAAGCTGACCTTCCATATCATGTTTCTTAAAAGCAACTCTGAAATAACCTTCCTCCGGATCCTCTAAATTACTTTTTCCCTAATGGCTTGTTGTATTGTTCCCCAGCAGAATGACTAGAAAAGCCCTACTGCACTTAATCTAATTAGGGATTTTTGGAGAAACAGAGGTTACATAGTTCTCATTAACTGACTGAAAAAAAAAAAAAAACACACACACACACAAGAAAACTGTACCATCTCTAGAGGTATAGAAACAACAGAAAAGAAAGAAAAAAAGGATGATTCCTTTTAAAGTTCCAGAAATGAATGTAAGTGTTCATATTCTGGTACATTAACAGTTTGTTCCAGTACATTGATATTTTATGTGGAAGCCCTACTCTGCAATTAATATGCCTGATGCAAATTGAAAAACCCATAATCCATCCTTCTCTGTTGGAATGTAAGAGTATATTATTATTGAGAAGCTACAGGATACCAGAGCCATTTTTTAAAGTTGAGTGCTCATTACCTTAAATCTGCATATAAAACAGTCTTGCATTCAGACAAGGTAATACATAATGGAATATATTGTGGTGCATGTAAAAAAAAAAAAAAAAAAAGTGCTCCAAATATAAACGACCTGTGGGCTTCCTTTGTAGAAGAAATTTATGCCGTTCCAGGCATTAGGGATTAATGATAGCTAACAGTGAAAGAGGAGGAATAAGCATTCAAATATTGTGCCTAACTTTTCTGACTACCCCAAGGCTATAGGACAAACTGAATTGTCTAAATATCCTTAAAGGTAAGGACTAGGTATTTATCAATAAGCAAATATAGTATATGGGAATTGCATCTTTGTCGCATTAGTATTCAGAATATTTCATATAGCTTTGAAGGAGAAAAGACAACCTTAATGGAAGTAAGAGAGAAGAAAGAAAGAAAAAAGAAATCCTTTGTTTCTAACAGTTCAGAGAATCTCTTGTTTCCAAAATTATGTATACATTTGTTGTTCACAGGACATATAATTCTGCTATTGTCTTCTACGATTTACAAAATCCAAGATTTTGATGAAAGTTTATTGTACCTATTTTAAAGGGAAGATTAACTACACACCACTAAGGAAAGAGATTCAAATGTAATATGTACTCAAAAATAGAAAGATCCCTTGGATACAGGTTTATTTCCTTCATGGTTCTCTCTTAAATCTGTTCAATTCACTTGCTTCCTATTTATTTTAATTCACTTGAAACCTGTTCAGTTCATTTACTCCCATTACCATCACCTGAGATCTGGGCCTTATTAGCATTTTAGCATTCACATGGGCCCTTCCTTCTTAGTTCTCTTCCTATCCATCACTTCGGACATTTAATGCTTCCTACTGGCAGTTATGTGTATAATTGTTTTATATTACTTACCAAGTGATAAGATGCTTGAAGCAAGAGGCTGTGTGATATGACTGGTATCTTCCAAAACAAGTAATCATATCGATTCACGTGATTCACATGTAATAAATTTTTGTTGAAAGCTAGTTTTATATTTATCAATTTTGGAACACAAATTTTGGAACACAAATTTTATCTCCAGAACAAAAAAGGGAATTCTATACATGGACACTAAGGAGTATCATATGATAATCTTCGTGGTCAAGCATTATAGTTTTCACTTGCTGCTACTCTCATGTAGTAGACTAGGACAGAGAATCAGCTAGAGCTTCAGAGTACCAGAGAAAAGAGACATTCTAGGGACTATGTAAAATCAAATACCTCTGTTTTACTGATACAGAAATTTACATCTGTAAAGACTATCAGTGCGGTCAAGTTCATATGTTAAGTTAGCTGCAGAATCAAATTTCTTTCCTCTCATTGCAGTGTTTTTTTTTTTTTATTCTACAATGATGCCACAATGAGGAAAAAATTGAAATACATACCAGATTTATGAGAATAACAGGTATGTCTATATCTCAGACCAGAATGTAACTTCACACTCACTTGGAAAGGTAATAGTTTGTATCAGATGAATAAACACACACATACAACTAACTTTGGCTCCAATAAAATAGGGCTGGATGATTCACATATTTTCCCCTAGTGCAAATGTTTAAAGAGGGCTGAAGAGATCATTTATGTGAAATTTCTTTGATAGAGTAAAGTTCATGTTTCTCAGAGTGACTAACACATAGTCATTATTCAAAAGATACTTTAGGAAAAAAAGTGGAAATGAGAATGCAAAAATTGAGAGAAAAAAGAATAAGGCAGGGTAGGAAGAGAGGAAAGAGGTTCTCCCACAGATTAAATTCATTGCATATGTATGTGTAATCAGAGAATAAAATTGACTGCCATGTGATTTGACTCATGCTAAAATGACTCTCACAGTGAAAAATCTCTTTTAGTGGCCTTACACAGTGTTTGACATTTTCACCGTTAAAACAAAAACTTCGGTTTCAGATACTGCATCTTATGATATCTTTGTTATAAAAAGAGTAAAATTAAAGGAGGAAAGCAGATAGTATATCAATTCTGCAGGCTATTGTAGAGGATTGGGGGAGGGAGAAAGGGGAAACTGGAAACAGTTGTCATGAATTACAGCTAAATATTTTAGTTTAGACATGAAGAGAGCATTCTGAATGTAAATAACATTACATATAACACCAAGGGAAGTTATGGAGTCGCCTTCCCATGATAATTTTTTAGAATAGTGTAGCATATTGTAAATCAACTATACTTCAATTAAAAAAAAATAGTATAGCTTAACTGCTGGCTAGGATGGTAAAGATAGAGATGTGGGCAAGATAAAACTCCTTAATGACAAATCCAAAACTTAAATTGTTCTTTCCAATTTAGGATGGTTCTTTTTTCATTCAGATAATTACTTTGTATATTTCATTAAAGTGTTTTCAAAATCTCTGTGACTATCATGAGTTTAGTTTTAAAGGCAAGTAGTGCTGTCTATAGCATCATAAAAGTAGTTTATAACAACCAAGGTAGATTGATGTCATTATGGGATAACTTTTACTCATATTATTAAAAGAGAGAGAGAGAGAGCGCATGTGTGTGTGTAAGTGAAATTCACTGGCATAGAATGCAAATGAATAAATAAGGGAAGGGGCTTGAAATCGCAAGCAACTCTTCTTTCCACTGAGAATAGGAAAGTAGGAATTTTTAAGATTTACAACAGGAGTCATTACATTGAGACATTAAAAGTAAATCATTTTGACTGTTAGGGTTATTAGACCCTGTGATGTGTTACTGTAAGATGTTTGGGAAGTTCCTTTGGATACGTTCTATACTTACGTAATTTTCTCTTTCTGATGTGTATGATCAGAAGCTCTTGAAATAGAAAGACTGTTTAAATATGATCTCTCAGGCTCACTTCCAACACAATAATTATTTGATGAATAAAACTGAAGATAGTTTCTATCTTGTCCTTGGCAGATTACACTGTAAAATCAAAGTATTTCTACTTCAGTGGATATTCCTACCAGTTAAGGTGATGTGCATTGTTGAGGTACAGTCACTGTGCCTAATATCCGCATCTAAATTCTCTGAATGCCTTAGATATATAGAAAAGTCATTGCTCTATGTTTCATCATCAGTTAATAGTGGACATATATTCTTTTCTAAATAAACTTAACATAGGAAAAATCTAACGCACTCATCTAAGAACCTATATATTATGCATGAAATAATTCGTCAGACTTATCAGTGAGATAATACAAATGATCAAAATGTTAAATAAGGCTCATAAGAAGCAGGGATTTACTAATCATTTTGAGGACCTAAAAGGCTAGGATCTAGAGGCCCAGGGAGAAGCAGAGAGAGAGATCTAGAACTCTCTGGATCTTTTCTTACTGCATCAGATAGACTCTGGGACGTTATTTACATGAAAAGTAGTATCAGTTATGAAACATCTCCATATAATATTCAAATAGGCGCATATTTTCCAGGAATTTATGCCCCATATGTACGTGGATCCTAGGTATGTTTAACATAAGGAATGCTAAGCAACCAGGTACATCCTGCTAAAAATGCCCCATAGATAAGAACTCTTCCACTAACTAATACCATTAGCATGTTTGCCAAGAAGTTTGCCATTAGTGTATTTATAAGTGTATCAGTCTGCTAAGGCTACCAGAACAAAGTGTCACAGATGTGGTGGCTTAAATAAGAGAATTTTATTTTGTCATAGTTCTGGAGGCTGGAAGTCCAAGATCAAAGTGTTGACAGATTTGGTTTCTCCTGAGACCTCTCTCCTTGGCTTGCAGGTGACCACCTTCTCACTCGTGTCTTCAAGTGGCTTTTTTTCAGTGTGTGCCCACCCCAGCTTGGCTCCTCTACCTCTTCTTATGAAAGAGGATTGGATTAAGGCCCCACCCTTATGACCTCATTTAACCTTAATTACCTCTCTAAAGGTCTTATCTCCAAATGAGTCAGACTGGGAATTAGGGCTTCAACATATGAATTTGGGGAGGCATGATTCAGTCTATAACAACAAGGATATACATTTTTTAGGTGTCCTCCGGATAAAGAGAGAGTATGGATAGCAGACCTGCTTCTTATCCCTCATTTCCTAAATGCCTCAAAAGCCTATAGAATAGAGGGGCTTCAAAATAACAACTAGGAAGTGATAAAAGAGGATAAGATATAAGCTAAATCTTCTCAAAGGCTGTGTTAAAGCAACAAAGAGAATGCTCATTAGCAAAGAATTCTGAGATGATATACAACGCAAACCTGAATATCAGTGTAGTAAAAGTATAAAATTCATTTGTTGAGAGCTACCAAAGTATCTCTTCTTCTAAAAACAAATATACTCCTAACAGTAACTCCTCTGTCATAAAAGTGTTCACTATTTTTATCATAGCTTTGAATTAAGCAAATAAGTCTTATGTACTTTTCACCACAGTACTTTTCCTAAACCACACTTACTTTCTACTTTCTAATCTGTGCCATCACCATATTTCAGATATTCATCATTCCCTATCTCTTCTCATTCTAATTCATTGTTTAAAATATCATAGGTTATTTGGTAGTAATGCTCCAGAAGTGAAATATATTAATAATTGCAGTACGTGAACAGAGAGAGTAGTGAACGGAAAAGAACAGAAAATCCAGAAATAGATGAATACTAAATCTCAAATTAGCAAAGGAAAATGAGTTACGATTTTGTGGAAAAATAATGTGAGTGGATCCATATCTTTCTTTGCTTATAATAAGATTATTTCCAATGGATTAAAAAATTAAAGGTAGAAAAGAAAAGTGAAGGCTTTTGAATAAAATGTGGGACATTTCCTTGATGACCTTAAAGTGGTTAAGGTGTATATAACTATGACTTGAAGTCCAGAAGCCATAAGATTAAAGGTGGATAACCCTGAATAGGATAAAAAAAAACTTCATGGAAAAACAATCCTGTAAACAAAGTGAAACTACAAGTGATCAATTAAGAAACAGTATTTGCTTTTTATATAGTATAATTTCTCTAATATAGGAAGTGTTCCTAGAAATGTATGAGCTTACGATTGATAACCCGCCAAATAGGCAAGCATATAGGCAAACAATTCATAGAAAAGTAAATGTAGGTGACTTTTCAACATATGAAAGGATATTCAATTTAGCTCATAGTAAGAAAGCTGTAATTAAAACTATAGTTTGATAATATTCTTTCACCAATCAGAATGACACATCCTTTGATAACACAAGCTTCTGCAAACACATAGAGAAACAGGTGCTCTCATCCATGCAAATCCATGGTTGAAATATAAATTGATGCACGTCTATCTAAGGCAACTTGGTAATAGCTACCAAAATGAAAAATGGGTATATGCATTTCCAGTTAATTACATCTTAGGTAAGTTAGCCTAAATAATTACCTACATGTGAAATTACTTATATACAAATGTATTCATTGCAAAAACATATATATTTGGAAAATTCCGGAAGCAACAAGACCATCAACACAGTGTTACTTAAATAAATCATGATAGTTCCATTTGATGAAATATTCCATAACCGTAAAAAAAGTAGTGAGAAGACTCCATATGTATTAACGTGGAAAGCTCTTCAAGAAAGGACATATAATGCGCTGCCAAAATAAGGGAAATTGATAACATATTACTGATTCTTACATGTGCATAAACTCGTGAGACACTAAGGACAGCATTTATTCATGGTAAGAGATGAGAACAGGGCAGATGAGGGACAAAGTAGAATGGAGAGTTTTCCTACTTTTGAATCATGTGCGTATATCACCTCTTCAAATAAAAATAATGTTCACTTGTCGCCAGACCTACTAATATACAAATTCTTTAGCCAGTTGTTTATAGCCCTTTACAATTGTTCCAGTAATATTTCTTCTTTCTTGCCCAGCTAAACCATCAGACTTCAATACCTTAAATTTGCCTGGCATTTTTCTGCCTATGTGATGTTGGACTCATATTCCTTTCAATGCCTTCATCTATTATCACCTATAGTAATCCTACATATCTTTCATGACACATCTCAAATGACAGCTCTTTCAAAAATCCTTCTCTGATCACCCAAGTAGAAATGATTTTTCCCTCATCACAATCCCTAGTGCACTTGTGCTCTCTTCTACACATAAGACATTTTTCTCATACAAGAGGTCTGCCATTCTATTAGTTTTGAATTTCCTTAAAAACAAAGATACTTTTTATTAATCTTTATTTTTCAAAGTATTATGTACAGGATTGTATGCTGGGCAACACATTTTCTCAAAAATTTTAGCTTAAGGAATACAAAATAACTCAAAATGGAATGGTAAGTTGTTCATCTTTGTACCTTAAGAAATGTCATCAATAGTATTTATACCAACAAACCAAATGATAGCAGAATAGATGGTAAAGGAAGATGACTTTTAATGGCATTGGACTCTGTTGTTGTCTATCAAGAAAAAAAAGGGGGTGGAATCAGAGACAGGTTTTTCTATCAATTTAAAAATTGTTGAAATCCAGGGACCTCACTGAAGACCCAAGCAAGTCATTGCTTTCTGGTAGCTGTAGCTCATGTTAAATGATTAATTTGAAACATGCTTCCTAAAGTTTGTTATTTTCTCCTTGAGAATATGCCACAAAGAAAGAGTGGTCCTGGTTATTGTTGTTTAGCTTCAAGTCTATGTTTAATTCATTAACAAATAATTGATAACCTAGTGTATTTAAAAATTTTTAAAACCCTACAATATACTCTAAAATTTCCTGTTTCTGATAATGATATTGTAACTATATAATAGAATGCAATTATATAAGAGAATATCTTGGTTTTTAGGTAATACACGATAAAGTATTTAGGCTCAAATGTATACAGCATATTCAATTTACTCACAAATGGTTCAGAAAGGAAAACTAGAGAGACAGCTGGCAATACATCAAAATCTAATCAAGAGCGAATCTGGTGAAGGGTGTATGGGAGTACCTTCTATTATTCTTGGCAGCTTTTTGTAAGTTTTAAATCATATCAAAGTAAGAGTTACATACACACGTGTACATATATATGAACAATCAGGCAAATGGAATCTAAAATTTACTGCTAAAATTAAACTTTAAAATTCACGGTAATTGCTATCTTTGATGGCAGAAATGAAGTTGGAAGTAAATAATAACAAGAAAGGAAAGTTATGAGGTCTGCATGGGAAAGCACAATGTTCTGATTCTTAATCTGCGTGTTGATTACCAAAGAGTGTCATTCACTTGAAGTTCATCAAGTTGCCCATTTATGATCAGTATGTATACAGGTCATGTTTTCTGTATGTGTGTTCTCCTCCAATAAAGTTCAACAAAAATACTATGAAAGAGGAAAAAAGATTTTGCTTGATTAAATTATTATAGAATGTATATTTTTAATATCTTGCTATAGTGATGAGAGAAAGTCATAAGAAAAATACTTCAAATAGGACTTACAGAAGTATAACCAGATATAAATGTCACTTTTTCTTAAAGTGCTTTAATTAATACCAAATTTGATAGCCTCCTACAAAACTTAAAATTCACAATAAATCATCTATACGTTCAGTCTGCTGATTCTAAATACTTCACAATAATCAAAATGTGTGTGAAAGTTATAGTATGGGGCACAATATTCTTTAATCATTCTAACTACTGTAATTAGGGCCTTATCTATATTTATATCCTAAAAATTTCTCCAAATAAGGTGGGCATAATAACATTTAAATTGTTTAATATGGATCTATATGCCTTTACTGAACTTTGCTTATTTTTTTTTTATTCAACTTTTAAATTTCTACCTTTGGCTCAAGAACTGTAACAAAAGGTCTGACTTACCTTCCCTTTATTCTTTTTTTTTTTTTCCTGTTCTTCTATCCTTTCATCCAACATATATATTCTTAAATATCTTAAGAAGCTGTAATGTAGCCCTAAATGAAATATATTTTTACATATAAACTAGTATGCAAATAGAAAACAATTTTGTAAGTTGTCTGTTATCCTGAACTTGAACTACACGCTCTAAAGAAAGTATTTGGAGGTTGTTGTGTATATGCATTTATTTTGCTGAAAACTAAACATAACCCATGGGACTTCCCTGGCGGTCCAGTGGTTAAGACTCTGTGCTTCCAATGCAGGGGGAGCTGGTTCAATCTCTAGTCAGGGAACTAAGATCCCACATGCGGTGAGTCCAAAAAATAAAAACGGGGGAGAAAAATAAAAGATAATTAAATAAATTGTAAATAATAAAAATAACCCAGACAAAAAGATTAACCTTCTTTGGAATCGGTATGAAATATAAGGTATCTTCCACTCAGAAAAGAAGTCAGAATATACCACAGAAAGTACATTGGATTCTAGAATTTTAGACAATTACTCATAGGTAGATTTTCTCACGTGCTAGGGCCTTGTATTCTTTTCCCTAAAGAAGGTCCCAATATTTTATAAGCTTCATTCCCACAAAGCCTGGATCTATCCCCTTTAAAAATGGTATAGATAAATTTTAATTGGGAAACCAGAAGTGGGGCTGTCCTAAAATGAAATGAATATATGGAAAAAGATCCCATAGATACACATTCCCTTCCTCTGGTGGAAATAAAGATAGAAACCAAAAAGATGTTTGTAACATAAAACACAATAAGCACATTATATCTGAACCTGCATTTTCCCTCCTGGACTGAGCTTAAAAGGGCAGGAAACAAGTCTACCGTCCACCCAGTGCTTATCACAAATCCTGACATATAGTAGCTGCACAGTAAATATTTAAGAAATTAATGAATCAGCATTTCCCTGGCTTGACATTACCCTGTGTATAGAAAATCTATCAAATACCACTGACTCTAGAAAATCCTCATATCCTCTGAGGACAAAGTAGAGATTACAGTGGTAGGAGGCCCTGTGATTCTCAGTAAGTGATAAGTAACCCAAGGGGACAGAGGAGCAAGGCTGGAATACTCTAAGATACTCTCTTTTCAAATTATTTTTATTCATTGTCAACTGCCTATTAAAGCATGCCAGGGCTTGACATCTTCTGCAGCTTGTGTATTTTTTTCTACAACAGAGGAGAACTTATTCACTATTGAATTGGGCACATGTCAAAAAGCAAACTAAATGAACAGTTGCATTTCAGTTGTTGCCACTATATAGCTAATAGTTTATCGTAATTCTCAAAGGTTTAGTACCAAGATGCTCATGCAGGTTCACCCTTGCTGACCTCTTACAATCTTTCTGTCAGCATTTTGAATGCTACTGATTCTGTGAGTAATATTTGCAGCAGAGGTCAGGCAGGCCAGTAAGTTCAGCATGCCCTCTCACTCATGAATTCCCCTTCTTCTGTGGCTTTTCACCGTGAGTTCACATGTCTTGGCCTCTACATCTCAAACTGCAGTAAGCAAATTTCAATCCTGAGTAAAAGGAGAAAAAAAGTAAATCCTGACTACTGCTTAACTTGTTTACACCAAAGGTCTAGAGCAAGCTGAAATCAACAGAGTGTAAATAAAAGAGAGTCCTCTGGTAATAACATACACACTCACACTTTCAGATTCTTAGTTTAAATGCAGTCTTTCATTGGTCACTATCACTGCATTGTTATCAGGCCACTGATATGCCTATTGCTGTCGGGAAGTGTCACCAGCTCTAGCAATGCTCATTCTGGTGTTTTCTCCTATTGCTTATTCCATCTATGGGCTTGATGAAATTTGCGGTGGACAAGAAGCTAGTAAGAGCTTCCTGATAAGGCCAGCAGGATCTGCCCTATAATGATCGCTTAAATACTTCAGATCCTTGCTGTTAAAGCTTACTGCTGCTAATACCCCAGAATGCAAACAGAGACCTGTGCTTCCTTCCCTGTAGATGCACAGCAGCCCCCTTCCAATGAAGAAGCAAATGAAAATCCTCTTGTTGCTGAATTTCCAGAGTGAAAGGTGGTGAAAATCGATGCTGGGATAGGGTTTCCTTCTTTCTCTCAGCTTTAATCTAGGGATGATGACAGTGATAATAGTATTTCACTCTACAGTTAGAATAAGAAAGAAAAGCACAACAAACCAAGATATAAAAGATGAATGAATAAGGCATTTGTGGCAGCCTTGCTGTTTGCTTTGGCTTGGAACATATTCTGCTCTTTTTCTTGGCAGCTGCAGTTGCTACAGCTGCAGTCAGCATAGAGTGAAACGTTAATCACATAGTTGCACTGAAACATGTTAACAAAGGTAAAATTAATAGAATTTTCATAAGAGAGATGTATTTCTGTGGTATCATTAATATGCTTCAGAATTTTAAAGTAAATGTGTTTTGATTCTTCCAACATATTGGAATTGGAGTGATGTCAAGATGTTCCCACTGTCAAAGACACAAGAAGTTAAAATGGCTCTGTGTAGGGCAGTCACCTCAGGGGAAAAAAAGAACTAATAGAAAATAAATGGAAAGTTCTTTTGTTTTTGTTGTTGTTGGGTTTTTTTTGGCAAGCATTTGTAAGATAAGCTTATAATGTACTGGTTTCAATTCAGGAAGCACATGAAAAATAAATAAATATGTGCTCACCGCATTGGTAGCAAAGCACTAAGCATGTATGTTGTCAGAAATTCAATATCTTCTTCTTTCCTCTATATCTTCTAACAAACAGGAGATCTCACATAAGTCAGAGACTTTAGATGTCTGTGTGACTTGAGTACAATTTCCTTTTCCTTTGTTTTTCTTTTATTTTTTCCTGAGACTTAGAGAATGTAAAAACAAAACAAAACCAAAAGAACCCAAGTGTATTGTTGTTTTTGTAGATACTTATTTTATTTAACCTCTTTTTTCTGGGTAATTTAGAATAAGTTATCCAAACTGTAAAGAAGATAGTGATGGCATTGCATGAACTTGAAAACCAAAACCAAAGTTTTTTAGACCAAATCTTTATTTACCTGGATGATGGTTCACTTCTGATAGGGAACAATTAATAAGTTTGCATAAATGAAGAGTAGACTTAACAGTGCAACAACAACAAATGGCCTCATGAACTATCTTATTTAATCCAAACAATTATTATAATTTACACAAAATCTAAATTAGAACGTAATTACTTTCTCTACCAGGGAATCAAAATATACTTTTTTTTAATAAGGAAACTGAGCACATAAATGTATTACTCTATGGCCATAACAACCCTTTTTTGCAGAAGGCATATATATATATATAAGAATGTCAGTGTTCAAATACTGAGTAGTAGAAAAACTATTAAAATTTAAAAACAAAACAAGCATTTGCAACAGAAAGTGGGTACAAAAAGAAGCAAACATTCCTCTTATTTTGATAATTATGGTGCTCTATAATGTTTATAAAGTACTTTAATAAACATCCATTGCTTTTTATTCTCACAGAAGTTCTGTGAGCCAGGCAGACAAGGCTTTTTTATTCCCATTTTACCTCTGTAAAAACAGCCTCAGAAGCAATGTGCTCACCAGAATTATATAATGATTAAGGGCTAAGTCAGTGTCTGCATGTTTTCTTATCCCACTTTTCTGTTTTGTCCAGTGTACTCTGCTTCTATGAATACTTATTTCATTTCACTGTTTGTGACTTTTACATTTGTTTTCATATAGCAAAGTAGTTGGCAAACTCCATTTTGGAGGATCAGAAATGAGGATCCAGTAACTACCAATTGCTGATGCTTTGTCACTGGCTGTGTTATATTTCAGGAAAATGCACTAAGGAATAGATTCATCATAGATTCATCCTGTAGGAGACAATTATAAACCCTGGCTTAATAATTGATTAGACTCTTGAAATTTTAAAGTTATTCAAAGAAATTTGCATAAGTGGGAGTAACTTGAGAAGAAAATAGATGAGAGATTTGGATATCATGAAAACTTTCGATAAAGTCAGCTTTTTCTGATAAGATGGAAAACTAACATGATATGTTCTCCCTTCCATGAATACAACCCCAGGAATGTCACAGATAAGAGGAAAGCTGGTGCATTTAATACTAAAAGGTGTGTGAGAAGTCCTTGGAGTATGATCTACAGTGAGTTTAGCGAGTGGAAAAGGAACAACAGCAGGCAGAAAAGTGAGCTCTAAGGATAACAAAATAGGCTAAGGCAGAGGATTTTACTTGTACCAATTTCTTTTCCTGGCATTCATTTTTTTCTTGCTCATTCAAACTTTAGAGTACCTGCTATGTGCAGAGTATTCTTCGAAGTGGTGAGAATTCAACAGAGAGCAAAAGCAGCAAACTCCTGCCCAAATAGAGCTTCTATTCTAGTAGGAGAGGAGTTGAAAAAGAGACCATCGCCATCTCCTTCAAAGCCATTTTGGAGTCTGCCAGGTAGGATGTTAATACCAATAGGGTGAAACTCAGCCCAACTTAGAAAGTGAGGAAATAATGACAAGTGAAGAAAAACCATCTGAACCCTGGGCATTCTCTTCTAAACTTGCAACCACACACATCAGGAGTTAGGTTGGTGATTAAAACTGAGGGAGCTCACTCTTGCTAAAAAGCAATAACTAGGATGCATGTAGGCATCAAATTTCAGAATGGAATGGTTATGGGGGAGGAAGGCAAAGAGGGGCAGAATCCCACTATTCCCCTAAAGTATCCCTCATTCTAAACTGACGAAGAAGGGGTTAACTTTGAACAGCCTTTTAGTGCCCGCTGCCCAGTTTCTTTTTCCACCTGAGCATGATAAGGATCACCAAAAACAAAACGAGACCTCAGAGAAAGCCAACCACGCAGAAAGTCCACATGCAGCAAAGGCAGCCAGATAATTGTACTAAAATAGCAATAATTTAAAATATGTGTATCAAACGTTCTCAAAGATATAAGGGAGGATATTTGAAACCTGAAAAATAAATAAACAGTCTTAAAATACAGGTTGAGCATGAAAACTGTATCTGTTGAAATGAAGGATGAAATACAGGGTATTGATAAATAGCAAAAGGGATAAATTTGAGGGGCACATTAGTAAGATAGAAGATGAAGTTCAGAGAGTAGCAAATATCAAAGAAAATTTCAGGAAATTATAACAAACATATACTGCTGATGGGAGTGTAGATTGGTGCAGCTATTCTGGAGAGCAACCCGGAAGTACTTAAGTACTTAGAGAAATGAAACTTATGCTTACGAAACAGCAATCCTACTTCTGATCTACTTACGAAATGCACTTCCACTTAAATCTATGAAAGGACGTAATGATGTTCATTAAAGATTTATTTTTTGTTGCAGGGAGTTGGAGGGAACCAAAGACCCATTGCTATGTGAATAATATATATATATATATATATATGTAATATTGCTGAAAATAATGGATACTGTGCAGCATAAAAAAATAGATACACACAAGAACAAAGATCTTAATAATCAAGTATTGAATAAAAAATGTAAAAAATATATATAACATGTAAATTCCCAAACTTCATAAAATTTTAATATTCAAATATACATACATATTCAAGAGCCTACAGCAAACACACTGTTTAAAGTAGTATAATTGGAGTGGGAGGGAGAGGCAGATGGAAATAAGAATAGAGATGTAATATTAGGGCAAGAAAAAAAACAGATGACTCCTGAAATATTCATGTTACTTACCGTGATAAGAATGTACTTTAAAAAATGTATGACTAACACAGTTCTTGAAGGAATGAATTCTTGAATTCAATGAATGAATTATCCCCATCTCACATTTTCCTACACTTGGTTCTCATCCATTCAGTATATTTCAAGAGGCCTATTATCCAGACTAACCTTTCCACCACAGCTTTAAATCAATCCTTTCTTTCATCTCTAGCGCCAGATCTTTGGCAAGTTTAAGCTTCTAATCTGCTGCAGTTCCTTCTTTACTAACTGCACTTTTGTGTACGTCTGTCATGAAAGACTTCACTTGATATGGCTACTATTTCATACTCCCACCTTCTTTCACTAAAAATATTTCTTCTGTAACTTCCAACTGTAATAATTTATGTGTAGGTATGTTCCCTGTTTATTTTCTTCTCAAAACCTGTCATTAATAACATACTATGAAATAAAGAATTCTAACATTTCAGTCCTCTGTGCCTAGAATGTTTGAAATTTGGTTTGACAGTTGATTCTAGGAGTAGATTTCCCCATCCTACTCTGGGAAAATAGGACCTAGCCAACCTATCTCTCCCCTAATTGTACCATCCCATCTGCATTCCCTGGATCTGTGTCTCTACCTGAATCTATAAACACTTCAGGAAGGAGGTATGACATATTGGTTAAAAGCATAGTCTCTAAAAATCAGACAAGGTAAATTCAAATCCCAGCCCTACCACTCATCAACTGTGCAAACTTGGCACCTCTCCTAGCCCAGGGGCTATGGGTAAAGGACACATTCCCTGTGTCAAGTTTCCCCTATTTGTGTCAAAGTTATCACTGTCAGTCTGAATCAGAATTTGGAGTTAAGCTCTTTCATTTCCTTGGTTTTCCCGTGTCTACATAACATATATTTAAATTCTTCATTTCAGTGATTTAACAAATATATTTCTGCTTCCTTTACCTACTGTGGCCCTTACACTTAGAAAGTGAAGGGGTGAAGGATGAAGAAGACAGTCTTCCTGCTTTCTTTTTGATTATATCTAATCAACAAATATTATTGTTCCATGACTCTTTTTGTAGGGTGGTTAGCAATTTTAAATCATTCTTTCTTTTTCCACTTATTTATGGGATAAAATCCAAATCCCTTAGTTTAACATTCCAAATCATCCACACTTTGTCCTGACGATTAACTTTTAATCATATCTTCAGATATTCTCAATTACATTCTTTTATCTAATGTATACATTCTGTAAACCTCTAAATACGTTTTCTATAATCCCTCCACCATAAATTGCACTTGTGTTTTATATCATCTGTAACGTACTCCTTCCTCTTCCTCATAAAATCATTTCCCAAGACCACATTCAAATTTCACTTCCCCTATTAATTGATTACCGTAGCTCACAACGGCACCTCCCTCCTAGAAGATTTGCAATACCTATTGCACGGCACTTTTCTGCAAGCTATCTTCTTTGTGTCTATGTTTCTTATGTTCAGACCTGGATACTAAATTACCTGAAGGTAAAGTCTCTGTATGCTATCTTCTCTGGTCACACAGAATACTCGGTAAAGGACTGTGCACCCATTAATTCTGTACAACATGGAGTGTTTGCTTTCTAGCTTCAGAATGACTGGCTATGTGTTGATATATCTCCTTCAACTTTATTAGTGAACTTTCATTTACAAATATTTGTGAAAGGTGTCTTCAGGCTCTCTTCATATCTTTGACTCATTCTGTGGTAAAAATGAACTGTAGAGGGGCAGAGCTGCAGTGCTGTGCTTAGACACAGGGAAGAAGTAAAACTGTCTTTATTCACAAATGACATGAATCTTATACATAGAAAATCCTAAGGAATTCACTGAAAATATTACTAGAATAAACAAGTTCAGCAAGATCATAGGATACAAGAGCAATATACAAAATCAATTACATTTCTATCCGCCTGCAACAAACCAAAAATGAAATTAAAAAAACAATTCCATTCTCAATAGCATAAAAAATAATTTAGAAATAAATTTAGCACAAATTTTTTTGCAATACTTGGACACTGAAAACGGTAAAACATTGTTGAAGAAAATTCTGAAAGATTTAGATAAATGAAAAGATATTCCATGTTCATAGACTGGAAGACTTACTATCATTTTGATGGCAATACCTTTTTTTTTTTTTTCCCCAGCGTGCAGAGCTGTTTATTGACGCATTGACACGTTTACTTCCCCAAATGACTTTTCCTCACTGGTCAGGAGTTGAAAGAATTTGAGGTTTGGGGGTGGGGTACAGATGGATGTCAAAAGGTACACCTTGAAGTTCTGTGATGGGTTGAAAATAATGCGATTGACAAGCCCCGCATATAAGATGCTCAGGAAGTTTGGGCCCTACAAGTTCTAGACCCCGCCCTTTAGAGTGCACCCCTCCCTCCTCCTTCCAGCATGGCATGAGGAGTCCACGGAGCAAGGGAATATGTTCACATAAAACAAGTGGCATGTTCATACCTCTCCGTCGGTGCCAGGGTACAAGTACTCAAGACTGTAATCCTCAGTAGGAAAAATACAAGCTCTTAAGATTGCTTTCAAGATCTGTTCAAGCCTCTTCCCTCTTGAAGGTGAGCTGGTGTGCACAACCCTAGCCCAAAGGGGTGGCTAACTGAGGGGAAGCCAGAGAGTAGGCAGTGGTATCTCCTTGAATGTATACAAAGGCCTTCATCATGCAAAATGGAAATAGGGGTGGCAAGAGAATGGACAGAGACTACAGGCTTAAGGGTGCTTTCCTCAGTCCCCACAGTCCAGCATGGAACTGCAAGTAGTCTAGGAATTCAGGATTCTAACTTGGTTTTCCAAGTTGTTATGAAATTGTATTTGTCAATGTAGGATCATAGACCATGCTTGACCTAAAAAAATTTGTTTTTAAATTTTTATTGGAGTATGGTTGCTTTACAATATTGTGTTAGTTTCTACTGTATAGCAAAGTGAATCAGCAATACGTATGCATATATTCCCTCTTTTGTGGATTTCCTTCCCATTTAGGTCACCACAGAGCATTGAGTAGAGTTCCCTGTGCTAGACAGTAGGTTCTCATTAGTTATCTATTTTATACATAGTATCAATAGTATATATATGTCAATCGATTATATGTATATACGTTACATGTATATATGTTAACTCGATTTATGTCTTTTAAATATTTAGGCATGTGAAGAATGGCAATACCCCATTCTGTTCCAGTTATGTATTGATGCATTAAAAACTACGGCAAACTTAGTGGTGTAAACAACCATTTCATTATGATGGCAGAAGTTAGATATACTCCAGAATAAAGTTTCACTGATGAAAAATAAAAATTTAAGCATGTGATATGAAGGCCTAAATTTAGACTATTTCTCCAGGTCCCACAAATGAAGGGGAGGCCTGGATCTCTAACTTCTTTTCCCCAAGTTGACTTTAATATTATAAGAAATGTTTTTGTTTTTCTTCAGTAGAATCAGGTGTTCAGTTTGTTCATCCATTTACTTTGATAAAGGCCTTTTCCTTCTCGTGAAAGAGCAGACTCAGGTTTGGAGGCCGTTAGGATATCCATATCATTTGATCCTTATGATATATCAAGATTTATTTAGGAATAAGTAGATATGGACTTAGTAGTATTTATAAGTAGCTTCTTTTACCTTCACTTCCAAGTTAAAAAAAAAAACTAGGAAAAACACATTTTACAATATTTATACTTGAACTATTTCTAAATGTCAAAATAAAGGAATATAAATCATCAGCCTTGTAATTTATACAGTGGAAGTGTAGTCCCAAACGTTATACCATTCAGCAATACCTGCTGTTCTCCAAACATTTAAAAAACTCTGCCCATATCTAGAAAAAGTGAAAAATGACTTAGTCATTATATTTTGTTCTTGGAATCAGTCTTTTTTTTTTTTTCTATTACCATTTCTGACTTGCTGAAATCCACCTATGTTCCTATGTTTACTATGTCTTAAACATGTGTCTGTTACATAGCGGTATCTACTTAGAGGCAGATTGATTGGATTTGCATTTTAAAAGTCATTACAGAAGGTAGAAAAAAAAATGAAAAGGGGTTAGGTACTGGTTCTGAGTATTAATGGTCTACTTTTAAAGTAGCACATGAAGTGCTATGTAAATAACTTTCACCACTGAGTGAAAATTATATACATGAAAATCCTTTGAACTTGTAGAATTTCCCATTCCTGTCAAAATCTTTTCTTAATAACATATTAATAAAGTACTACTGTCCATTTATATCTTTCAGCAACCAGTTTAGTCTGATTTTCATTAATATGCATGTATATTACAATGGAAACCTTTCACAAGGTTGTATTTTCATTTTTTACTTTTTTAAGTTTCTGATTTTTTATTTTATGTGACTCTTATTTTGACATTTTACCCAGTTGTCTAATACCCCTGCCATTCAGCATATTTATTTGTTGCACTTGAGTACAATAATCTCAAAACGAGTCAGTAATCAGAAAAACAAGAGGCAAAGAGTGTTCTAAGAATACACACACACACACACACACACACACACACACGCACACACACATATACACACATATTCAGAGAGAGAGAAAAACCCTAGGGAAAATTCTAACTATATTTAACACACAAGGTACATACATACATTAATACTTTAAATATTTCTACAATAGTATTTCTGGATGGGTGTATATATATATGTATATATAAAATTCATAGATTCAATTTGTAAATTGCAAATCACATGGTGATTTATAAAATTTTACAGAACATTGTTAAAAATCGACCATTTAAAGTAGCCTATTTTAGGGACTTCCCTGGTGGCACAATGGTTAAGAATCTGCCTGCTAATGCAGGGGACATGGGTTCGATCCATGGTCCTGGAATATCCCACATGCCACAGAACAACTAAGCCTGTGTGCCACACTACTGAGCCTGCGCTCTAGAGCCCGTGAGCCACAACTACTGAGCCCATGCGCCTAGAGCCTGTGCTCCGCAACAAGAGAAGCCACTGCAGTGAGAAGCCCGTGCACCGCAACAAAGAGTAGCCCCCACCTGCTGCAACTAGAGAAAGTCCCTGTGCAACAATGAAGACCCAACACACCCAAAAATAAATAAATTTATTTTTTAAAAATAAAATAAAGTAGCCTATTTTAGTCCACAAAAAGATCAAGGAAACAAAATACATACACTATCTAACTTTTGTATGGCCCTAGGTGTTACCTTCTGTAATGTTTGTAAAAGAAATAATGTGTATAACTTAAAATGATTAGGCCATGAAACTAATGGTAGAGAATATTTAAGAGTCAGTAACAACCTGTAGTGACATTATGATTGTTATTTTTTATTTCAATATACATTATTAGCAATTATTTAAACAACTATAGTTTGTTCAATAAGTCAGTAGACAACAAAAAGTTGTGAGAGTATAAAACACTTTTTAAAGTGTTCTGGGAAAAGCTATCAAAAAGCTTTATAAGATCAGCAAGAGAATTCCAGTAGATCCATTGAATAACTGATGTCATCAATATAGGAAACATGATTTAGCCCATATCCTTTGGACAAAAATAGTTTTACTTTCTTCTGCTCATGATGGTATGTCTGCTCAAGTGACATACTTACAATCATTTGACTTGAAATCATTTGACTCTCCTTATCAGTAATGTCCACATCCATTGTTTTAATGCTAGGCAAATATTAATGAGTTTAAGAGACATAGAGTGATGCATTTTTGTGTGTGTGTGGATATGACAAAACACTGCAAGTTAATTATTAATATGTTTTTTATGATGAAGGGTCAACACGACAATATTTATATTAGAATTATGTAGCTTCTATATCTCTAACCTGTAAATCGCAGTGATTTTCTGTGAACATTTAAAAAATCTTACCATTTTGGAATTTAGTCAGAGATAAACATTACAAATAGCGTTCCAAGATTCCTTGAAAGGGACGTGCAAATCATGAAAATATTTTATTAAAAATGATTCCTTTGGAACTAAAATATAGACAAAAAAGATTCAAAGCAAATTTGACAGTTCTGAAAAATTCTACAGATATCGTGAAGGCCATTTTCTAAACATTTCCACATTCTTGGAGTGGCAGATAATGTGCCAAAGTTATCTAATAAATATTAGCTGACGGACTTTAGCTAAAATGATTATTGTCTATTACAAGTAAATATACTTCTTGGCCCTTTCATTAAAGAAGCACAGGACAGTAACCATCTCCCTGTGAGCAGAACAACAGAAATGAATCCACTTTGATTTGAAACTTTTATATAAATATAGACATTTTTGAAAATTTTATACCTATAATGGGCACAATCTTTTTATTTATGTTCATAAAGTAGATTCACTCAGCAAAAGAGCAATAAGCAACAACCTGTAGTGACATTATGGCACAGTTGCTATTAAAATATATCTGGGTGAAACTTTCTGAGGAAGCTTTTGAAGTTTAATATTCTTCTTTTTACTTTTCCCATGTCTTATTTCTTTTCCTTTCATCTCCATTTTTCCCCTGTGGTTAATGATTATCAATGATAGTCTTAATGGTTTAGGATAAAGAGAATATTCACTCATATTTTAGAAATAGGATAATTGTGTAGATCAAGAGTTCTCTTAGATTCTTTGATATCATGAATGTAGAAATTTTCAACTGGAAATGATTTGGGCCTTCTAAAATATCTGACATAAATTCTAATTATTCCCTATGCTCTTTTAGCATTGGACTTATTCAACTGCAAAGCTCATCTCTTTCATGGACACCTTCACTTATTTATATAAACAAAATCTCTCATTCTTTTTAATCATTCTGCCCTCCATATGAAACTATTAGTCTGTTGACCATATTTCTATTAAGGTTTTTGGTAACTGTCAGTTTTAAAATAAAGGTTTATAGAAAGTTGCAGTATAATGCAGAGAGGTCCCTCATACTCCTTCACCAGGTTTCCCCAGTGGTTACATTTTTAGTAACTATAGTACAATATCAAAACCAGGAAAGTGGGACTTCCCTGGTGGTGCAGTGGTTAAGAATCTGCTTGCCAATGCAGGGGACACGGGTTCAATCCCTGGTCTGGGAAGATCCCACATGCCACGGAGCAACTAAGCCGTGTGCCACAACTACTGAAGCCAGCACACCTAGAGCCCATGTTCTGCAACAAGAGAAGCCCATGCACCGCATTTAAGAGTAGCCCCTGCTCACCGCAACTAGAGAAAGCCTGCGCACAGCAACAAAGACCCAACGCAGCCAAAAATAAATAAATAAATAAATTTTATAAAAAAAAAAAAAAAGGAAATTGACATTTATAAAATGTGTGTGTATAGCTCTCTGACATTTTATCACACATGTAGATTCCTATAACCACCAGTACTATCAAAACACTGAACACTTCCAGTGAAGTATAAAATCCTACCTCCCTCAAAGTCTTCTTACCTACCCTGTTCATAATTTTTTAATGTATTTCCTTTAGACACACTGAGAACCACATCGGACATTGTTACAGTGTTTGCTTCAAGTCAAATATAATTTAGAAAACGCAAGAGAAGAGGGAGAGTTTATTGTATACCCATACTTTTGGTCTTTTTGCTGTTCATTCTTCCCTCCTAATGATTTAAGACACCTTTTATCATGTTATCTCTGTTTCAAGAGCTTCCTTTGGCCATTCTTTTGGGTAGGTCTGCTGGTGACAAATTTTTAGTTTTCCTTCTTTTGAAAATGTTTTTAATTTCCCTTAGTTTCTGAAAGAAAGTTTTGCCTAATATAGAATTCTGGGTTGACATTTTTTGCCTTTGAACACCTGAACAATGTGTCACTTATTCCTCTGGCCTACATGCTTTCTGATGAGAAATCCACTTTCATTCAAATTGTTTTTCCCCTGTAAGTAAAGTGTTGTTTCACTCTTACTGCTTTCAAGATTTTATTCTCTGGTTTGTTTACTGAAGTTGTATGTTTGTTTGGTTTCTGTTTGGGTGTGAACATCTTTGGATTTATCCTTTTGGGGTTTGCTCAGTTCTTGAACCTTGGCTTATTTTTTGCCAAACTTGGAAATATTTTAGCCATTATTTCTTCAAATACACTTTTAGCCCCACCGTTTTTCTCCTTTCTTCGTGAAACTCTGATGACATAAATATTAGAGTTTTTGTTGCAGTCCCACGGGTCCTTGAAGTTCTGGGGGTTTTGTTTGTTTCTTTGTTTTCAGTCTATTTTGTCTTTATTCTCCAGATTGGGTAATTTGTATTGATCTTTTTATCAAGTTCACTTATTGTTTCCTCCATCCTCTTTTTTCTACTATTTAGTATATCGAGGGTTTTAAAAAATTTTTAGTTACTCTAATTGTCAGTTCCAGAATTTCTACTTGGTTCTTTATATCTACTATTTATTTGTAAAGGTTTCCATTTGTTTCATTTGTTTTAAGCATATTCATAACTGCTCATTAAAATATTTTTATAATGTTGTGTTTGAAATCCTTGTTGGATAAATCTAGTATATGTGTCATCTTTATGTTGACCTGTGTTATCTTCTCACTGAAGATATGATTATTCTGTTTCTTGGTATGCTTAGTAATTTTCAGCATATTCAGGGCATTCTGAGTATTACAAGACTGTATTTTATTTAAATTTTGGTGAGTAAATCTCCTCTGACATGACATAGGGTGAAAGTGGACGCGGCCTTGTTACTGCTGGGTGGGAGTAAAAGTCCAGGTTTTCCACTCAGACTCCTTAGGAGAGCACGAGGGGCTTCTTATGTTTGCTCCCTATGTGGGCTTCACAAAGGGAGGGCATGTATCAGGAGGCCTTGGTCCTTGTTAACACTAGATGCTCGTGAAAGTTCCAGTTTCTCACTTGGTCTCCTTTGACATCACCCAAAGGAGAGGAAGTACATGGGGAAGGAGAGGGGCACATTGTTACTCTTGGTAGGAAAGAAAAGAAAGTCCTACAGTCCCACTTGGTCTTCTCTGATACCACCCGAGCAGAGGTTAGGACAAGGTCTACTAGGTTTTTGTTTTTGTTTTTAAATTATACGTTACCAAATAGAATAGTTTTGCATAAACATATGCTAAACTAAGAAGACAGAGCCCACTGAAAATACGTAATTAAATTTATATTGTATATTTATAGGTCATTTTTTACAGATGCATTCAGTGTGTGGTTTAAAAGGGAAATTAAAAGTTAGTCCTAGCCATCATGCTAGAAGGACTTAACATGCATACAACGGCATTATCAAAAATAATAAAAGTCCTATTTAAAATTTCAAGTCTTTTTCATTGCATAACATGAAGTTTTAGTTATCTGTTGCTTTTCAGTAAATAGTCAGGTTTTTTCCCTAACTTTGAAAGTACATTAGGATTACTGTTTTTATTAATCTCAGTAATATTGGTTCCACTGGTACTGCATTTATTGTACATTATGAGAACATAAATTTCAATAATTTATTTTTTATTTGTTCAAAATATATCAGAAGCTCTATATCGTATGAAGGAAGGTTATTCCACTGTTCTAAAGCAGTTTGTAAAATACAATGTACAAATTGAACAAAATACATATAAGAAACAGGGTAAAACATCTTTCTAAACAGCTCTACTGATAAAGAGGAGATACAATCTCTCCTCTTTATTGAGTGGATTCAATGAGGGTCAGTGCACATAGTAGTCAATGGAATACAAACCAATAAAAATATGTTAGAAGAATAGAATAAAAATATCCAAGGTTCAAGTGCCTAATTTTTCCTGCTGGATCTATTTCTTTTTTTAATTTTCTAACACACATGAGGCCACTCTACTGAACACTCACATATATATCAAACATAATGGTTTTCATTTTAAATTTTCATTTTATTTACTATTTAGTTTCCCCATTTTTGTCCAACTTGCTTCTCCTTAGCTCTCTCACTATTTCTGCTATGTGCTGAATTTTGCCTTCAATGGTGATTAGCATATACACATTTAACAATTTATTAACCTGATTACTTGTTCTCCCTGTAAACAATATGATAACATATATGAAAGACAAATATGATATTCTGTGTCATGTTTAGTCCTACCTTTGTCCAGAGCTTAATTTAGCTTTTAAGTTTATTTTAGCAAACCAATGTCAAATATTACCATGCATTTAACTATTTATTGTAGCATCAACACAAGAGAGTAAGTGAAATTTGTGACGCCTATACTTTCCACCACTTTAAGGTGTCTGTGCAGATCATTATGTATTCCTCACCATAGGTCAGTTGCTTAGCGACCAGAGAAGTAGAGAACTACTAATTGAAAGTATTCCGTATTGCTGGCAATGTTTGCTGCAGGACATTGAACTTAGAAATAGCAGAGACTATGTCAGATAAAAATGTTGCCGGGGATGAAAGAAAACGAGTTGCAATATTATCTTAGTAGAAGTGGTTATTATTTACTTATATATAGTAATTTTTGTTTGCAAAATATTTTGCTGTTTCTTTCCTATGAAAAATTACCATTAAAATTGATTTTTAGCCTTAAAAATCATCTATACAATGAGAGAAAAAATCATAGTTTTAGCTTCTATTAAGAAGAAAAATAAAACAAAATAGAAAACAAACAAGAAAGTGAAGAAAAGGAAGAAGGAGGAGATGCAGAAATAGCACTAAGTTAAATCTAGGTTCCTTGAGATAAGTAACAATATCTATATGGGCTTTTCTGAATGCATATTTCATAATAAAAACAAAAGAGGAAGAGGAGGAGAGAAGGAAGAAGAAGAAATTGGGAGAAAAAGAAGAGAAATAAAGCCAAATATGAAGGGGAAAGAAAATTGAAAAAAAAAAGTAGCAATACTGTAAGTGAATGGATTCAAAACATTAATTTTATACAGTCTATTAAGCTTTCTAATATAAAGATTAAGTAAAAGCAGGATTATTTTCTCATTTCTCCATGTAATATACAATTTATGTGTCCACAGAAAGTAGATGTGTGGTCATTGTGTGCCCACTTTCATTTAATAAAAAGACTAGGTCAGAGAAAGAGAACACATCCTTCACAAGACCAAGTTACCAAGTTGGCTCAATTCCCTTGTTAGCTTATTTGCTATAAGAATTCTAATATAATTTTGTATTTATGGACTTCTCTCACACTCCACAGACATACGGGCATTAAATATGTGTGTGTGTGTGTGTGTGTGATTTGAATAACTGGTTTTTATAAGAATTCATTTGTAGAAATAGTTGACACTTACATCTTTAAGCAGATTATATCTAGTAATGGCTAATAAATGGGATATATGTTAATTTGACGTCCAATCACCTGATGATTAACTATACATCTTATGTGGGTTGCAAATATATATTTCTAAAAGACCTCAAAACATATCTAAATGTTTAAAACCACAACTGATCAGAATTTCACTGTTAATGTCCAGAAGCCGTTTCGAGATCATGCGTGATCATTATGAATATCAGCTGTCTGCAGTGATCTGAAGATAAAGGTTATAAGAGATGCTCTTAGTCTATGCTGTACTTATGATGCAACCTTTTAAAATATATCCTAGAGATTAAGTAGTCATTCGTCTGTTTCTCATAAAAGCTGAGTGTCAAATGTGCTAAAATTCCAATTCGGCTCTTTGTATTCTGGCTATACTTATGCAGAATGTTAATAAAACTTTCTCTTTGGGTATTCATGAAAAGTAGTTTCTATTTACTTAAGGGTGGCTTGCACTTTTTTCCCCAGAGGTTTAAAGTTAATGGATGATAGGATTGAAAAAGATACAGGAAAGTTGATCGAAATTCTTAATTGGTAGAAAGAAGTCAGATCTGCCTTTGCTATAGCATACTGACTGGCATTCTATTCATAATCTGTTTTTGTCTTTCCATGTTTTAAAAATAAATACTTGAAGATAATATTAGCTGATTACAGTTTTCTGTGGCTGTATAACAAATCACTCCCAAACATGCAGCTTAAAACAACTAAGCAACAAGCATTTATCTGCTCATGGTTCTGCAATCTGGGCTAAACTCAGCTGCGTGGCTTGCCCTTCCTCCAGATGGTGTTGGCTAGGTTCTCCCATGTGTTTATATTCAGTGGGCAGCTCTACTGGGACTAGAGGTTCCAGGATGGCCCCGTTTATATGTTGGGCAGGAGAGACTAGGAGATGACCAGGCCTTCTTTTCTGTCTTCCTGGTCCTCCATTCTCCTGGGCCTTTTCCACCGTGGGGACGCTCAGCCTCAAGAAAGCTAATCTGGGCTTCCCTGGTGGCGCAGTGGTTAAGAACCCGCCTGCCAATGCAGGGGACACGGGTTCGATCCCTGGTCCGGGAAGATCCCACATGCCACAGAGCAACTAAGCCTGTGCACCACAACTACTGAGCCTGCGCTCTAGAGCCCACAAGCCACAACTGCTGATCCCATGTGCCACAACTACTGAAGCCCGTGCACCTAGAGCCCGTGCTCCACAACAAGAGAAGCCATCACAATGAGAAGCCCAAGCACCACAGCGAAGAGTAGCCCCCGCTCACCGCAACTAGAGAAAGCCCGCGCACAGCAACAAAGACCCAATGCAACCAAAACTAAATAATAAATAAATTAATTAATTAAAAGAAAGCTAATCTGGACATCTTTGCACAGTGGCTCAGGGCTAAGAAGGAAGAAAGGGAAACTGGAAAGCCTCCTTAGGCCTAGGACAGAAACTTGTACAATGTCATTTCTGCTGTATTCTTTTGGTTCAAGTAACTCAAAAGGCTAACCTATGTTCAGATTGGCAGGACACTGTAAGGACAGGAATTGAAGAGGTATCATGATTCACTGATCATTTGGTAATACTATGTGTCAAGGTTATAATTTGTTGAACTATATAGTCTGAGTGGAAAAGCAATATATCCTCATGTTTGGTTCCTACTGTTGTCATAACAAATTACAACAAACTTGGTGGCTTCAAATAACAGAAGTTCATTCTCTTGCAGTTCTGGAGGTCAGAAGTCTAAAGTGTACGTGTTTGTAGTGTTGGTTCCTACTGGAGGCTCTGAGAGAAAATCCATTCCGCACTGTTAGGAGTTCTTGGTGTTCCTTGGCTTTTAAACATATCACTTCAATCTCTGCCTCTGTCTTCACATGGCCTTCTCTTTCTGTCTCTGTCTATTCTCCTATAAGAACACTTATCACTAGATTTAGAACTCATCATAATCCAGGATGATTTTATCTTAGATCCTTACCTTAATTGTATCTTCAAAGACCCTTATTCCAAATAAGGCCATATTTTGAGGTTCCAGGTGTACATAATTTGGGGAGGGAACACCATTCAAACCATTAGAGTTTGCTATCGAACTTTATAATTTTCCCCCATGCTTTTAGTCATCTCTACTACAAAGAACTTGGATTTGGAAAATTTCATATCCACTCATAATTAGGGCAGCATTTCTCAAAGCATATTCCTCAGGAAACGCATTCTAAGAGTTGTTCTATGGGTAAAGAGTTTCTTGGTCACAAGATTTTGGAAAGTACTGCTTACTATTAATACTTTCTGGAAATTCACATTGTGCTTTAATTTATTAAAGAGAAATCATTCAGGAAAAAATACAGAATTTTTAGAAGCACATTTTTTCCCCTAAACGCACGTAGATACCGAACACCTCTAGTTTTATTCAAGTAATACCTATCAAAACCTCACAGAACCAGGGTCATAGGCACCAAAGATTCTGATATGAACTGTGTGTGTAGACTACATGATATTAGTTTCAAAACGTTGAACAAAATCAACCACGCACATGAGTGAACATTTTAATAATCTGCTTCCTGCCCATGAACAAGACCTTTTGACACCTAAAATGTTCTTTCTGCTTTTTCTGGTTAATTCCTATTTGTCTTTTAGAACTCTCATTAGAGGTTATTTTCAAAAGAAAGCTTTTAACTCTCCAAAGATTCAGTTAGATGTTCTTTCAATTTTTCTTATAGCTCCCTATTCTTAACACTAATATATCACTAAAACACTCTACAATAATTACCTTGGTTTGTGTTCTTTAGCCTCCAACCATATGCTTATTGAGGTTAAGAATCTTATTTGTCATTGATTCCTGGGACACAACTTGTATTCAATTAATGTTTGTTTGAATGAAAAGGTGAGAAATTTTGACATTGGGTAGAAATAGATCAACAAATAACCAGTATATATAATCTTGAAAGAGCATTCAGTTATAAAATATTTTGCATGGAAATCACTTTTTCAAAATATCACGCTTTCAAAATAATGTCATATAAAGTCCTTTATTTCCCACAGTTTGCAACAGTCATCCTCAGAACTTAACTCTTTGTGTTCTATATGTCCAGCAGTAAACAATGGGCCGGTAAAGTTGTTAGAAAAAGACATGGAGTAAATCTTATTAACCACTTGGTAAGACAATTAAAAAAAAATTAAATCCCTTTGACTCAGTTAATAATGACTGAATCCATTTATGTTACTTGGGTATTTATGTTTCTCCAAGAAACAGTGCTAAATTTGACTGGTCAAGCTAAGAATTTTTTTTTTCTTTTAAATGGTACAGTTACTTTTTATTTTATTTTATTTATTTATTTACTTTTGGCTGTGTTGGGTCTTCATTTCTGTGCGAGGGCTTTCTCTAGTTGTGGCAAGTGGGGGCCACTCTTCATCGCGGTGCGCGGGCCTCTCACTATCGCGGCCTCTCTTGTTGCGGAGCACAGGCTCCAGACGCGCAGGCTCAGTAGTTGTGGCTCATGGGCCTAGTTGCTCCGCAACATGTGGGGTCTTCCCAGACCAGGGCTCGAACCCGTGTCCCCTGCACTGACAGGCAGATTCTCAACCACTGCGCCACCAGGGAAGCCCCAAGCTAAGAATTTTAAGAAGAAAACAACAAGTTTCCCTTTTAATAGCCTTTGCATAAGTGAAGCCTTTGTATACCCCTTCCCATAGTTTTCTTTAGAAACAATAGTTCTGTTGTTTACTATACTCATTCAGAATTATCCAAACAGCTCAATTAATAGAATCAACGAAGAAAAGTAAATTTTAGACAGTGGGCATACTATCCTACTAGTGAGATGTTTACTTCCAAACCTTCTGCCCCTCCACCCCCTAAGACACACACACTGTTAGAGAAATGTTATTTAATTATGGTGTAACTAATCAAAAACTTTATGTTCAAAGACTTTCAGAATTTCATATCTAAATACTTTTGCCAATATAAAATTTCACAGCCTAAGGAGAAGTTGGCACAAGGGTCATTCTCTTTTACATGGCTTGAAAATAAGCTTTAGTAACAGTCATTCCTGATAAATAATAGTTTCTTGGAGTATAATTCATTTTCTCGATGTAAATAGTTCATCCTATTGAGTATCAATATATTATCCCTGAAACCTAGGTTTCAGTTTAACAAAACAGATTTATCAGTTCACTGAATATTATTCAGGAAAAAAATTCATAGTCCAAATAAGTAATTTATTTACCTGGTTAATCCCAAGATATTTACTGTCAATAATCTTGGTTACAAGTTGAGAATTAGGATATACAGTAAGTTCCTAAAACTACCAAATATTATTTGTACTGAGGAGAATTAAATTTAATCATCATGTTAACTTTGTAAGCCTAGTTAAAGACTTTTCGCATGTCTTCTTCTCCTGGTTTGGATATAATTGCAAAAGTAAATGTATACCCCTAGTTGCTCTCTTGCCAACTACAGCTGGGTTGCACCTACCCAAGTAGTTGTTTTATAATAAGTGCATATTAAGCAAATTAGTGTCCAACTCTCAAGCTTACACAGAATAGAATTTTGAAGCACTTTTCCATCAGAAAGAAAATGTTTTTAGCATTTTGTGTTTGCTGTTGTTCTTCACACCTATAACCTGTGAAAGCCTACCTAAAGGAAGTCAGAGGCAACATTTCAGTAAGTTAACTTTCATAGATTTCTTCAGCTCATGGGAGCATTTTCCTGCTTTAATTTGCCAGGAGAGACCTGACCTAAGAAAGTGCAAGTACTGTTTTATGAGGTGAGAAAACACCTACATGAGACTCTTTAGTGATGGCATGTGATTCTCCCTTGTTATAATCACATGCCATCCCAAGAAGAGTGCTGTAGCTTCAGTAAATCATAGGAGAAAAGAACTGGTTTACATCATATCCAACAATGAAAAGTCTCACAAACCTGTAGCTATCTGGTGGCCCTGGAACTCCTCACTTGGTAGTTTGCAAAACCTAAAATAATCTATTACACCTAGACCTAGCAAATTTGAAATTTTTAGAATACACTCAGTGACTTCTGATGGGATTCATACCTATCATACATTGAAAGACAGTTAGTAGACCCAACAGGAAGAACTTCAAAATATTTTTGTTTCCTATGGAAGTTTGGGAATCTTGATTCGCTAGATGTTCTGTTTGCAAGTCTTCATGCACTGTTTTCTCTTACTTATTTCTCCTCACATACACACAAGCTATTTTCTTGCCTATTGTGTGTACTTGGCAGGTTTTCTGGGCACAGTGCCCAGTTGGTTTAATGGGTGCTTATTATTGCCTATAGTGTCCCTGATTTTGTTTTGCAAATGAGCATTCTATAAATTATTAATGATTATTATTGTACTTTAGATTCCACTTTGCTTTTGGAATTTAGAAACAAAGAGTGAACATTGAACCCAATGGGTAATAACCAAGAATATCAAAGCTATACCCAATGCTCAACTGTAAGGGAGGAGATTAAAGAATGTTTTGTAGTAAACAAAACAGGATTATTCCTATTGCAGTTAAAATAAAAGTAAACATGAAGGACTAAATTTATTACTTGACAAAATGCTCATAATATCATTTATTCTGTTTTTATCACCTAAATATTACCCATAAGTCTCTTGATCAATATCCATGGGTAAACATATTCTTTAAGTATAGAGAGCCAGAGAAAGTGTTAACTTTTCTCCTCCAATTCACAAGAGTTTTTGTACCTTATGTAGTATGACACACTATCAAACATTTAACAGGTCACTGCTGAATTCGCCTCTGAATTTTGAGTCAGATAAAAGCAATTTGAATTTAGGTATCATTTCAAAGAGGAAAAAAGTCATATTTGTAAATAATTTACACACATATTTTTAAAAGAAGAAATACTAAAGAAGGAAAAACACAGAGGAAAATATGAGGGAAAAAAATCTCTGGAAGTGCAAAAGAAGAAAAGGAAATGTTTTATTGGCAGTGAAATATAACTACTAATCCACTGTATATAAGTGAAAATTTGGTCTTTACCTTATTGCTGTAATGCTTTACATTTTGAAATTAGAGTTTAACTAAAGGATAATACATACCCAATAAAGCGAAGCTCAGAAGATGTTATGAATTGTAAAATAAGAACCATCTCACTATTTTTATACTGAAAAAATGTATTCATTCTCAATTATTTCATCCTGACTAATGCAAAAAATAATGAAATATTTTATTTTCCAAAATCATTCTTCCTTCCCCTCAATTTTCTCTCTCTCTCTCTCTCTCTCTTTCTCTTTTGTGCATTGTAAATATTTTTTAAATTCATTCTCCTGAAATTGGATCTGGACATAAGACTTTGATATACTTTGCTATAAATCTTTGTTTTATTACAATACAAATACTCTCTACATTTTCATTATTATAATATTGATTCAGCTTTAGGATTAATTTATATGCAAAGCAAATAATTCACCCAAACTTGTAAGGGATATGCATTATCAGAACACAACACCTGCAGGACAACAGAGAGGTTAATTTCATTGTTGCTCTGAAGCAAAAGGAGATCATAATGGAGTCTGCAGTAACCAAGCTCTGTGAAATAGCTGCATTAGTCATTAACTTTCCAGCACTAAATTTCATATAAAACTCAATTAACTACTACATAGCTTTTAATGACAATATTTTTTCAGATGCAGCTCTTGTTTACTAATAAGATTTCACATCACGACTATCTATTCCATTACTTTCTCCATGTTAATATTCAAGTCTAGATTTTCTCCGAAGAAAATGGAGCAATGAAAATTGCATTTGCTAAAAGTTCTCCTTGAATTATGTTTCAACATTTCAAGTGTGTTAATGTAATGCTTTAGAAGCTAAAGGGAACGATTATATAGGAAGCCAAAGTCCTCTATGTCTATCCCCAGGATTGATTGTTTGCTGTTTATGCATATTTCCCCACAACATTGCTTCTGTGTTGGAATTTATCAGGATCAGAACCGTCTAAATTGGAAATGTCCCTTAGTATATTTTTATCACAGTGAAAGTCAAAGCCTAGAATAACAAAAAGGCACAAAATTAATGTCATCAGGAAACAATTTACACAGCTAATTAGCATAGCATTCTCATATAAAAAGACAGATGGATTAAGGGATCAGGTCAGTCATAGCCTGCAGTAAACGGCTTCAGTCTTTAATCCCCTGCTGTTACCTATCAACGGGTGCTTTTTTTATGGACTTAGATAGACCCCTGGAAAGATTTAGATTCTCCCATTAGATTGATTCACCTTGTTCCTTTAACTTTCATTGATGATATGTTTCATTATTCCTTACTAAAATAACAACAAGAACGCGAATTTAGTTAGCAGCTAAAGAATCCACATAAAAAACATATTTGAACATTTCTCAGTTAATAGCTTCCACAACAACACCCACAGACACACTTATTGCTCTGTTGTGCTAAGAAATTGAATCCGGTTTGAGGGCAACAATGGAGGAGTTATTTCCTACTTCAACCAGAATTGAGATTATTTTGCAAGTGCTACACATACACAGCATCTAAGACAATAACACATCACACAGCAGCTGCACGTGATCAACTCTGAAAAATGTCAAATTCTTTTAATAGAGGTATTCAATCAGAATAGATTGATTTCCATGAGTCTTCTTTAAAATGTTTCCAAAAGTAAAGTCTAAGAAAAGTATCACTAAAGATATTTGATCCAGTATATGTAAAGCCAAAACCAACAAATGAAAAAAAACTGTCTATGAAATAAAATTTTTTTTTTAAGTTTCAGGGCATAGGAAAATAAATTATTTCCTTTAATTATTGCATTAATTTCTTAGAGCTACCATAATAAAGACTCACAATGTGGGCAGCTTAAAACAACAAAAATTTATCATCTCATGGTTCTGGAGACTAGATGTTCAAAATCTAGGTGTTGGCAAGTTTGGTTCCTTCTGGAGAGCTCTGAGGGAGTGTCTGTTCCGTGCCTTTCCCAGTTTCTGGTGGTTGCCAGCAATTCCTGCTGTTTTTTTTCTTTGTCGGTGTATTACTCTGATCTCTGCCTCTGTCATCCTATGGGGTTCTTCCCTGTTAACTCTGTGTTTCTCTGTCCAAATTTCCTTCTCTTGTAAGGACACTAATCATTGAATTAGGACCCACCCTGATCCCACATATCCTCGTCTTAACTTGATTATATCTGCAAAGACCCTATTTCCAAATAAGGTCGCATTCACAAGTGCTGGGGTTAGGATTTCAACATATCTTTTTGGAGACGTAGCCATAACAACCAAAATACAATCAGAACAATCAGAATGTTAGTTTATTAATTTATAACAAGAATTATGTTATATGAAATAAAATTCTTACTTCAGCATGGCCAGTACATATTTTCCCCCAAAGGCACATCTGTATGGAAAAACAAAATATAGTCCCATGATTGCTGGGTATGTATTATAGCAGAAAAAAAGAGTTAGATAATTAGAAATTTTAACGCTATCAAGTCAAAAGCAATGGGCACATGCATTTTCATGATAGGAAGTCTTGCCAGTGGCATTGGCAATTTCACTAGCCCAGGCTTCCTTCCTATCTCAGGACTTGGAATTGTACTTGAAGAGAATGCAGATTTATACCTTAGAGACTCATCTGCATCTCTGTTTCAAAAAGTGACTAACTGTCCTGTGATTGACAGACTTTCTTTAGCTATGTTAATGAATTCATTCCTGACACTGAAAAATCCTCTTGGCTTTAGACCCCTTAGGTTGCTTTAAAATGCTTAAATCTCAGATGGTATTCTTCCTTCTCTTAGTTTCGGGGATTATATTTCTGCAGCTCTTTTCCCTGTTAGCTCAATGTGCTGGGAACTTACCTGTATATATATATATATACATATATATAGAATATATACATGTATTCATCCAAATTGCCCTATTTGGAGAGCCATGAAAGTATTCTTTTTTCCATTCTCTCTTTTCAATAATGATACAAATTATACAAAAATAAGATCTTTTTTTAAAAATAATCACAGTTATCATTTATTGAGAACCTATTATTTGCTAGGAAAAATGTGGCATACTTTGCTTTCATTATCCTGTTTACTTCTTAATATCACAGTGGGTTATTTCCTATTATTTCTCTTTCAAAGATGAGGAAACCAAGGCTCATATTGCTGCTTGTGCTCTCCATAGCACAAATAATAGAGATTAAAATTATTAGTTTTTCACTTCTTCAGAGGTCTTGCTTCATATTTCCTTCCCTTCAGCAACCTGCATTATTCCCAACTATATTCCCCTTTTAGCCTGGAAATTTTGAGCATACATGCCTTTGCCTGTATTATTTCCTGCTTGTAAAATGTCTCATTTCAATTTATCTAACTCCTGGTTATTATTTAAGGTAAGGTTAAAATACCAACTCATCCACGAAGCTTGTGGGAACAAGTTGAAATTAATAACTACTTGTTCTATACTCACATAGCCCTTTGTTAATAATAATATTAAGCATCCTATCTTTCATGCCATTAATAGTCATTTGTGTATGTATTTATCTCCTTCAACAGATGCTAAAATCCATTAGAGACTTGCTAATTTATTTACTAATTAATTCAACAAATTTTGGAGGGAATATCTAGAATAACTAGTATGTTATTAGACATTGGCTATCCTACCATGAACAAAAGAGGTAAAATCTCTTCATGAATGTAAATCTTAGGGAATATGATGTTAGTCAGATAAATATACAAATAAAAAATAAAATTGTAATATAGAAGCCAGGAGTGAACAACATGTTGAAGAACTTTTAGTTTAAATTTTAAAATATCAGGTAGTTTTGATTTTTAAATTACCTTAATTAAATTAATATTCATTAAAAATAAGATAGTTGCTTCCTCGTGAACAGCTTTAAAATAATGGATAAATCACTTTCTTCCAACTGTAGGATGTATTATTATCTTATTGTTATTGTCCCTTTACCATTACCAATTTAAAGAAAACTAAAACATATTGTCATAGAAGAAGGATTTAACATAAGAAGTACATAAAAAGATCATTCTTCATGTTTATCTATCTGTGGTTATAATTAAGAATACAGCCAAGTAATGACCTTTATGATGATAATGATCCTGTGTGATCCTTGATTTCAACACACTGAATTTTTTTTCTTATTTGTAAATATTACAGGTGTATGAAAGTTATTGTCAATGCCTAGCAATAAATATGAAATGTGCAATTTTTGGTGACTACACAATATTGATTAGATGGACAGAGCTCATTCTTAAATTTCCTACCTATAAAGTAAATTGCAGATTAAGTTTAGGGAATTTTATAGCTAGAAAAAACAGATCATTCAGTACGGATCTTTTATGTTATAGATGAAGCAAATGGAGCTCATAGAAAGTGAATTTACTTAAGCAAAATTGCGGCCCCAGTAATGGACATAGCAGTAGCTCAATCCCGTATTTTTTCACTTTAAGTCTACAATTAGGAAAATTGTATCCAGTAAACGACTGATCTGTAAAGTACAAGAATTATGGATGATTATGGATAATTATTTGCATTCTTTTAGAATAAAGAGCACATTTAAAAAGCACTTGTAATTTATCAGTTTTTAGTCTCAACATCATTACCAGCTTTTTGGGGGACCCCACCTTTTCTATATATTGTTTTCCATTTTGATGATCAGTGATATATTTGAAAGACATAATTTGGAGGGCTAGAGTGGAGTACTATTATGTTTTGCATTCAAGTTGTATTTCTATTTGTCTTCTTCCTGATTCTCTTTATATTCAACTCATTAAAAATAATTTCTGGACTTGATGTTAACCTAGGAATATGATATGTTCAAAAAATGCATAACTGATTTCTAGAATGCTAAATTTTATGGCTAAAATTTAGCTTTATTAAAATAAAAACAAAACAAAAAACGATTGTCTTTTTAAGATAGATAACATCATCCTCTGAGGATAGTCAGAGAGTAACATAAATACAATAGTCTCCTTATGGGGTGGGACCTGTCCAAGCTCAGGACACTCAGATGGATGTCTCGCTGGTGTTTCAGGCTTGGACCATGACCATGTACTATGAATACATGTTGACACATATAGATGTATATTGTGAAAAGTAGTCTGAGGGCCCCTCTTTAGCCTTAATGTCCCAGGTATAGTATCAAATGTGTTGTTAGAGAGGCACTAGTAAAACTAGTAACTGATTCCCCTTGACTTCCTTTGTCTCCTTCATACAGGCTAAAACCAGGAGAGGGAAAAGGACAAGTAAGCATGCAGAACCAGCACACACCATCATATTGGCTGAGAACTGATGCTCGTGCATGCACAGCGCCAGCGTGTGAGCCGAGGCATACCCCATGCGGAGGCTGTTTGTGAACCTCCTGTGTGTGACTTTGTCCTGTTTTGGCTGGAGATGCTTGGAATGGCGGCAGTACAGAAGTAAGTAAATATTTTTTCAAGGAAAAACTTTAAAGCTCAATTCGGATAAGCAGAGCACTGTATACCAGATTTTCAGCATACGTTGGTGTGGCAGTTTGTGCTACATCAGATTACTTTTTGTCCTTATTATATTTTTCAGCCAGAATCCCAGGTCAAATGGTAAGTTTTAAACCAAGCTGAGTATAAGAGGTTTTGACCTTATCTTGTTAGGTCTGGACACTATTATCTAGGCATGAAATCAGCAAACTCAGATCTTGATTCTGTTTAACTTGTTCTAAACTACATTTCAAGCCAAAGAAGGAAATACATAGGTATTGGATATATTGACCATCTCCTCAGACTCCTGGTATTATCTCCTCTCTCCCCTTGCCAAAACCAAACAGAGTATCAAGTTTGATTGTTTGATAAATGCTGATAGTAATTACGTCTTTCAGAAGCATACTGTTATAGAAACACTAGGGACTGGTATATATTAATCCATGAACAACTAAAGATAAATCTGAATTATTCTGAAAGGGCATGTATATACATTTTCTTGGGTTGAAATAGAAAAATAAAACTGAATAATTATAAATCAAAGAGTAAGAAATTTATAATGTTTGGAACTCACTATCTCTGTGTAGCAGGCATGAGACACATAGGGTGTTTTGTAAGATAGTTTTTGGTGTTCAGAAAATGATCAGCAGAAAGATTAAAGAGAAACAAATAAAGACATAGTGATAGAGCTTGAAAAACAACTTTGCTTTAAGAGAGTTTGAGTTTGAGGCCTGGCATATATGAATGGGAAAAGGAGAGGTACCCATAGGTCAGGGAGGGTAAACATGGGTACCTACGTGGATTCAGAATCCACTGACCTCAAATCTCTCACTGTGTGAGACTCTACAAGATATAATTAAAGAAGTATATTAAGAAAATAAAAATAGTTCCAAACATATATAGAAAAAAAAAAGAAAAGAAACCATCTCAAACCAGTAGATACTGTTAGACCTACATGTTTGAGAGAAAGGATGAGATAAACATACAAAATAATTGAAAGTCTTAGAAGTCAACAGAGAAAGTGTGTTCCACTGCTGCAGGGATAGATGATCAGGTAGGAGTATCCCTGCTGTCTTGGGAATGATACAAGTTATTCAAACCTGAAAAGTGCAAAGGCCGAGGGCAGGGAAGATTTTGAGGATCATTGGAAGTACTAGTCTTCCTTGGGCTCCTATGGACCAGGCTGCAAAATTTATCAACAACATCTTCAGGCTAAAGATTTTACAGGTGATTCTCCATTTCTGACTACATGGAGAAAAGGAGAGACTGATTTCCTTTGGGATATGAGGACCCTAGAAGACCAAAGTACAATAGAAAGGCAAGGGATTGGGATATGGGCAGAGTTAGAAGAAATGATTATAAATGTTAATTATCCACAAGAGATGAAGGTTATTTCACTAGACATATTCCATACTAAGTTCAGAACTGAAATAGACGTGAAAGACTTAGTAGAGAAATGCAAATAAAGGTGTTTAAACTTGAGCTGGAATATTGAATAGGAGAAATATTTTTGTCCTAAGAGGCAGTGTAGCCTTGATGTGGATCTAGCACTTTTAAGAACCTCCTATGGCAGCCCTAAGCTCATGGGGCGGAGGAGGACATACAAAGAGAGAGGTATCAATGAGGGGGGCTTATGAAAGTGGGTATGGATTGGCCTATGTAAATCTCCTTCATCCCAAAATAGATTGGCACACATTGGTTGACCATAGCCTTTGACATTTAGAGTTGATGTACTAAGAGATAGGAAAGACAATTTATTTTCCATCATATTATTTCCTGAGTGGAGACTCCTATCTTACTTCAGAGGAAGTGTTTTTGTAGTGTCCTTAACAGCCTCTAACAACTTCATCTGTGAGAAAAGGAATTCCTAATTTTTGGCAACAGATTCATAAAAAACTATTATTTTTCTATTGTATTTAATTTATTTCATATATTTATGTATGGCATGGCTACCTGTATCCTAGGCATGCCAGGTTTCAGGCTGTGGGCTGGGTTCGTGCTTCTGTTTTGTATATGGTGAGCAGTTTAAGGATGAACCTTTCTGCTATGCCTAGCTCTGTTTCATTCTCTCCATCTCAGTTTATCAGTCTCTGGGTAGTCTAGCCTGAGACCCGAGCTCTATCAGTTTATGATAGAGATTCAGAGCTCTGTTGTAGAGAACGTTTCAATTTATATTGGTAAGTAAGAAGTTGTTCAACAGAGCCATTAAAAAATGCCTTCCATATTGAGGGTAATGGGATTTTCTCTCTGAGCCTAAGAGAGAGCTTACTTTTTATTCATATATGGTCATTAATTCACTTTTTATTCATATATGGTCATTAATTCTTGACTGATTTGTGTACTAGGTTGTCTAAAACTTAGAACTTGAAAGGGACTTTTTTCAGTCCTTGCATTTGACCTGAACTATTTTGGGAAGAACCAGAATATAACTAGGACCCAACCATCAGATAAGAAGGGTTCCCGAATTTGGAGAAAGCATTTCTCCTAAAAATCCTGTAAAATTTATAGAAGGGGTTGTAACATTGAATATAGCCTATTGAATAAATGAGATTTTACTCAAAGAAAATATTCATTTAGTAATTCCTTACAGGATACTTAATAAGATATTTACATGTATTTTTATTTGAAAAAAAAATATTTCACTGAAAACTAAGTTTCCTCAGTGGCATGATATATTTTATTTATTCTCTCTTCAGTAGTTTACGGTAGCAAGTGAGATGCACGAGAATGTGGAGGTATTCCTAAAGATTAGTAGTTTTTGGAACTATTCTTGAAAAAAAAGATCTTTTAATCCTTGAAAAGTATACTTTTAAAAACCTAATTAAATCAACTTTTCTAAGAATCTTAGCAATACAAAATATAACATTGTAATTTGGACTAATATTTAATTGATTAATATGTTACCTTTTATTGGAGAATTGCATTAATAATCAAGATACAGATGCCAGGTTTGCTTGTTGCTTCTGGGGAGTTGTTGCTCCCAGGTACTTTCAGCTAACAGAGCAAGGAAGTATAGCCCATGTGTATACAGTAATTGTAAATATTTCTATATTAACCATGCATATCTGTATTAAGCTAAACATGAGTTCATACTGATGTCTCCAACTTAAAGACATCACAACATGGCTCATTCTAGCTTTCTCACCTTTTCTGTAATCTCTTACCCAAACCGTGAAAAATCTGGTTTCCACAATCCACCATCAGTTTACTTAATTGTTCATTTGCAGTATGCATGTATAGTGTTAGCAGAATGGTTAAGCTATACCCCTGTGGGAGAAAAAAAACTTAACTGAAGTACTGTGCTGATGTACAGTTCCTGTTGCCTTTAATCTTATAGTCTCAATTCCAAAGTCACTTTGTTAAGAATATCTCCTTCACCTACTTCAGTGAGATTGTTTCATACATTAAAAAAAATATATTTTATTGAAGTACAATTGATTTATAATGTGTTAATTTCTGCTGTACAGCAAAGTAATACATTTATACAAATATATAGATTCTTTTTCATATTATTTTCCATTATGATTTAATATGGGATATTGAATATAGTTCCCTGTGCTATACAGTAGGACTTTGTTGTTTAGCCATTTTACATATATAATAGTTTATGTTTCATACATTTTAATAGTCATACTTCTTGTCAAATTCTGCATTCCATTTTGCAATCTCTCTACTTCCCAAATGGTAACTTTAAAAAATTTCATAAAGTAAGGTTCACTCTTCATGCTCAAAAATTCTATGCATATTGACAAATGGATAATATCATGTGTCCACCATTAAAGTATCATAGAGATCGTTTTAATTTCAAAAAAACAAGTCCCCAGTGTTTTATCTGTTCAATCCTCTTCCCTCTCCTTTTCCCTGTGATACCTCTGATCTTTTTGCTGTTTCTCTAATTCTGCCTTCTACACAAGTTTATACAGTACAGTTAGAATCATACAGTAGGTAGCACTTTCAGACAAACTTCTTTCACAGAGCAATAGGTATTTAACATTCATCTATTTTTTCTTGTAGCTTGATAGTTTATTACTGAATAATAGTCTATTGTACGGGTGTACCATAATCTATCAGTTAACCTATTTAAAGTCATCTAAAGTTGCTGTCACTTTTTATGATTATGAAAAAAGCTGCAGTAGGCATTTATGTGTACATTTTTATGTTCTATAAGTCTTTATAGCATTTGGGTAAATACACAGGCGCATGATTGCTAGAGAGTATGGTGAGACTGGGTTTGGATTTATAAGAAAGTGCAAGCTGTCTTTCAGTGTCTGTACCATTTAAAATTCTGGCAATAAGAGCAATTATCGCTGTGCATATTTGTCAGATTTTGGTATTGTTAGCCATAAATTTTAGCCATTTGAATGAGTGTACAGTGGTATCTATTGTTTTGATTTGCATTTCTGTAATGACAAATTATGTTGAGCATCTTTTAATATGCTACTTACCGTCAGTATATCTTCTTTGGTACAGTTTCTGTTTGGATCCATTCTCCATTTTTTAATCCAGTTGTTTGTTTTCTTATTGTTGAGTTTTAAGGGTTCTTTGTATATTTTGGATATCAGTCCTTTATCAGATGTATGTTTTGTAGATATTATCTCTCAGTCTGTGACTTGTCTTTGCATTATCTTGATAGCGTCTTTCATAGCATAGACATTTTTAATTTTAGTAAAACCCAATTTAACAAATTTTTTCCACTAGAGATCAAGTTTTTGAGGTTGTCTTTATAAATGCATCATCAAACTCAAGATCACTCTTAACATGAGCATATCTTTTTTTAACTAGTTCCAAGTATACATTTTAAACTAATCTAAGATCACCTCAAATAACACTTCATACCACTTCACATGTTAAGGGATTTTAACAGCATATTTCCAATTCCTCTTTCCCATTTTGATTATCCATTTCCAGCTATAATAAGCCAATACATCCTTGCTATTATTACTTTACACACACAGTTATAGTTTAGATCAGTATAGAATAAGAAAAATAAAACATTTTATTTTACCCTCAGTTAGCCCTTCTCTGATATACTTCCTTTCTTTGTGCAGATGCAAGTTTCTCACCTGTATCATTTTCCTTCTCCCTAAAGAACTTCTTTTAAACACATTTGCAGGGTGGGATTGCTAGCAATGAATTCCCTTAGTTTTTGGCTGTCTGCTAAAATTTTTATTTCTCCTTCACTTGAAGGATAATTTTACTAGATACAGAATTTTAAGTTGATGCTTTTATTCTTTCAACACTTTAAATATTTCATCTCACTCTCTTCTTACTTGTGTGGTTTCTTATGAGAAGTGGGCTATAATCCTTACCCTTGATCTTCTGCAGGTAATGTATTTTTTCCTCTGGCTTCTCTCAAGTTTTTCTCATCTTTGATTTTTTGCAGATAGACTATGTTAGGCCTAGCTGTTGCATTTTTGGCATGATAATCATGCTGGATATTTTCTGAGCTTCCTGGGTCTGTGATTTGGTTCATGTTATTATGTTTTAAAATTTCTTGATGCTGACTGCTTCAGATATTTATTCACCTCTCTTCTCTCTCTCTTCTCCTTCTAGTATTCCAATTACGTGTATGTTACAACTTTGAAAATTGTCCCACGTTCTAGGATGCTCTGTTTGGTATTTTTTTCTTTTTTCTCCTGGCATTTTAGTTTGAAATATTTCTCTTGAACTATCTTAAATCTCACTGAGTCTTCAACTGTGTCTGGTCTACTAATGAACCCATCAAAGACATTCTCTATTTCTGTTACAGTTCTTTTGATTTCTAGCATTTCCTTTTGATTCTTTCTTAGAGTTTTTATCTCTCTGCTTTCATTACCCATCTGTTCTTGCATGTTGTCTACTTTTTTCATTAGAGCCCTTAACATCTTAAGCATAGTAATTTTAAATTCCCTGTCTGATACTTACAAAATCTGCAACATCACTGAGTCTTGTTCTGCTGATCTCTTTATCTCTTCAGACTGTGTTGGTTTTTTTATTTTCCTTGCCTTTGCCATGCTTTGTAATTTTTTGTTGTTGATGAAAGCCAGACGTGTTGTATCAGTAATAGGTACTGGGGTAAATAAACCCTTAATGTGAAGATATATGCTAATCTGGCTACAAGTTGAGCTATGTTTGATGTTTGCTATAACTCTAGATGTCAGAGGCTTCAAATTCCTCTAGTGTCCTTTGTTTATGTCTCCTGTCTTAACTTTGGGCTTTCCTAAGTACTCTTCCTCAAAGAGTGTCTGCTTCTTACAGTTTTTTCAGCTGTAACGTCCAGTTGTTATACTGAAGTTCAGTTGGCTTAAATTTTAAGGTATGAGGGAGGGAAACCATTCTATAATATCATAATTAAATCTCAGTCTTTTAGTGGACCTATGTACTTTTATGACCTTTACAATGATTTCTCCACTAGTATATTTTTTAGTTCCCCCTTGCTAGTGAGACAAGAATGTTTGATGCAGAGGAATGCCCCCCCCACCGGATGTAATACGGCTCTGGCAATGTCTTTTACCCTGGACTATAAGTCTTTGCTATGAAGAAGACACCCATTGTATTTCATATGATTACTCTTATCCTTGCCATATCAGAGAATCCTAAAGGATCACTCTTAGTCTTTACCATGAGAACTCTGTGGGGTTCTTGGAGATAAAACCCATGAAAATTTGGGGGTATCCATAAAACTTCCCCACAGGAGTTTCTTCCCTCATACTAGTCCATACTGAGCTTCCAGTAATCAGTCAAAATCAACACTTTAGTGATCCTACAAGATTTGGCTTTAGCAATGTCTGCCCCAAGAAGTAGATCTTGCCTGATTTGCCTCTCTCTCTGTTTTGCAGTGGTGTTTGCTCTGCATTCTCAGTTCTCTGAAAAAAGTCATTGATTTTCAATTTTCTAGCTTTTTTTTATTGTAAGGACAAAAGTTATGACTTCCAAGGACTTTGCATGTTGGGAATAAATCCAACCAAACTTCTATAGCATATTTCTTCTCTCATTTTTTAAACTAAATGTTTGAGGCTATGTTATGAAACATCTCCTTTTCCCCCAAAAATGAAATGCATTACATATATTCTAGATATTCCACCTTCATGAGGAGGACGGGTTATTCTGTACATTTAGAAGTTGCATGAATATTATTCCTTTAGATAGAGTAGGTCATGAGAGTTCTTACTGTTAGTCAAAATCCAAGTGTAAATTTAGATCATAATTTTAAATTGGTTATTCTTCAAAGCTGACATAATTTTAATTTACAATGTGGACTCAAGAGTGAAAGAACATTAAATAACTTACTGATCCATAAAGAAACAATTTCAAATTTTACAGTAGAAAAAGTGATATAAAATTTTTCCATATTTCTATGTTTAATCCATCAGTGTTTTTAAATATTTGTATCAGTTAAGAAGTGTATTCAGACGATTATTTATTTAAAAAGTAGCACAATTATTTTTCTCACAAGAAGGGCTATTGCAGGTGGTACAGAGCCAGTATCTAAGATAGCAGCATAGTCCCTGATCATTCCATCTTTCTTTCAGTCATTTAAATTTGTGTTTATTTCTTCATGGTCACAAAACAGGTCATCTTCCTTAGCCATCCTATATGTTCCTGTTGCAGGTGGGAAGAAAGAGAAAGACAATGGTTTGGGCTGTTGTCCTATCAAAGTATAGAAAGAATTTTTTAATAAGAAAATTAACTGCTAAAAATACCTTTAAAACTATGCTATATAAATATAGGCTATATAAGAATGTGGGACTTCATAAAATTGTGAAGTCTATGAAGGATTTTGTGAAATTTTTTGGTTTGATTTTCTGTGCTGCCATTTTTAATCAGTCAAAATTTCATTCTAAAACATGTAATTGTCAGAATATGTAAATACCCTTGAAGAGTGTAATTTATAAGTAAAATAATTTTGAATATTTTCTGAAATACAGTTTTTAAAAACTCCTGAGATATTAACGTCATGATTGTTTATCATAATTAACATATTTCTCAGTGGGAAACTCACCATTTAGTATGAAAAAAATTATTGTCTGAAACTTCTCCTGGAAACTTCACATGGGAAAATGTATGGGCGTTCTGAGAAGAAGCAAAGTTTGATAAACAGAATAAACAGAAGTTTAAATATTTAATACAATCAAATGATTTTTAGATGATTGTAATGACATTCTTATTTCAATCAATAGAGTCCAGATTTACATATCTCTTATATAGCTACTAAGAGATATATTAATTATACTATATTATATATGTATTAAGAGTGCTGACATAAATAGACAATTCAGTATTTAAAAATTTCAGTATTGGGCTTCCCTGGTGGCGCAGTGGTTGAGAGTCCGCCTGCCGATGCAGGGGACACGGGTTCGTGCCCCGGTCCGGGAAGATCCCACGTGCCGCGGAGCGGCTGGGCCCGTGAGCCATGGCCGCTGAGCCTGCGCATCCAGAGCCTGTGCTCCGCAACGGGAGAGGCCACAACAGTGAGAGGCCCGTGTACCGCAAAAAAAAAAAAAAAAAAAAAATTTCAGTATTGAAAAATGGATGAAGTATTGAAAACCGATTTTTTTTTCAAATGAGAAATTTGGTTGAGATATTTGAAATTATGCAAAAGCAAGAGGAAACTTAAATGCACTACAGACTGGCTATAGGATTGTGTGAGTGTGTGTGTGTGTGTGTGTGTGTGTGTGTATGTATGTATGTCTGTATGTGTATGTGTGTGTCTGTTAAATGAAAAAAGAAGGTAAGAGAATAATGGGTTAGGCTTCCACTTCCAGTTGAGTATAGGGAAAGAAAAAGAAGACCAAGAAAAATCTGCATAATATTAAAGTCATACAAATCTATGTGATTATTAGCAGTGAACTCACTAAAGCCTTGGTAAACTGTTAATCAGCAAGTCTAGCCCTTCCTAGATTAATAGCCAGTCATGTTAGCTTCTGGTTGCAAAAGCTGGTGGAAGTGAAGGCCCTCCAGGAACAGAAAGCCTAGTGGGTGAAGCAGAGATCAATGGATTTAATGGTAGACTGAGGAAGATGGAATTGATTGACATATCTGGAAAATTCAAAGCAACAACCATTGTCTCAAAATAGAAACTCTCCACATCCTAGTCTTCCCCAAAACTTTGCGGAGGGGTGGCAAGTGAAGATGGGATTAAAAGCAGGAAGAAACTTCAGTGTGGCCCATTCTCATGTGTTTTGGAACCATTGATCCTTACACAATATTCCTGCTCACCTCCCTTCAGCCTTCAGGCTCAGACACTAACCAAAACTAATCGCCAGATAGCTATAGCAACAGGAGAAGCAGAGATGGCACCAGGATCAGTAGAAGTGGCACAGTTGTACAGGAGTTGGGCTAACCAAAAGTGAGCTCAGTCTTCTTAAAGTTGTGGCTCTGTAGCATATTTACTCAAAATTTGGTGAAATTTTGTTTATTACTTTCTCATTTTAGCATCAACACATAGAGCAGAGTCCCTTCTAACTGGAAGAAAAATAATGACACAACAACAAAACCCAATAAAACAGTATCCCTATATTGCCACTATCATTTTATGCATTGCACATTATGCAATAAAAGAGAGTAAGATATGTGAAGAAGCAAAAACACAACACTCACATTCAAGAAAAAATCAGCAGAAGCCAACCTAGAAACTTGAAATATTGAAGCCATTAGACAAGGAATTTTATATAGTTATTATAAATACGTATATGAATTTAAGTATGAAAATGGTAAGAATTGGTAAACTGAGTCTAAGCAGTTGATTGAAGTTATAAACAGATCATTAGAAATCCTACATATATGTAATGGATATAGGGCTATTTAATATATCCATTTATTTTTGTATTACTTTATCTAAGTTGGATTTTTCAAGAGCTTTTTACATTTCAACTACATTGTTTCTTTGGAATAAATTCATTCACGATATTTCCTTTTTAGGCATTTAGTGTCTGAAGGATCTGGGATATTAGCCCCTCTTTCATTTTTGATATTGGCTATTTGTGTTTATTTTCTTTTGTTTTTTTACCAGTCTTTTAAGAGATTATCAATCTTTTTAATTTTTTCAAAAGACCAATTGTGGATATAGTGATTTTTCTCTATTATTTGTTTTCTATTTCACTGATTTCTTCTCCTTTCTTATTTTCATCTGTCTTACTTTGGTTAATTTGCCCACTTTTCAGCACGGAGCAGCTGGGCCCATGAGCCATGGCCGCTAAGCCTGTGCATCCGGAGCCTGTGCTCCGCAACGGGAGAGGCCACAACAGTGAGAGGCCCGCGTACCGCAAAAAACAAAAAACAAAACAAACAAACAAAAAAAGATATAGGAGTGAAAATAATTTTGACTAAGTGGGTTTAATTGCAGAAATGCAAGCCTTATTTTGTATTCAAAAATCAATCCTTGTAATTTTGACACATTGATACAGTAAAGGCAAAAAAACCCCATATGCTCATCTCATTAGATACAGAAAAAAAATCTGACAATAATCAACCCTAAAACTCTCAGCAAACTAGAAATAGAAGGAGATTGCTTCAATTTAATAGACATATAAAATTCCACAGCAAATATCATACTTAATTATAAAATACTGTGCATGTCCCATCCAAAATTGTCAACTCTCAATAATAAATTGGCACATCACCCAATTATTAAAAGGGAAAAATTATTTGAACACTTCATACGCACACACACACACACAAATGATATTCAAATAGTCAATGAGCTCATGAAAAGATAATCAATATAATTAGATATTAGTGAAATATACGTTAGAATCACAATGAGATTCCACTACACTTCCAATAGAATATCTAAAATATAAACAATACCAAATGATGAGTAGGATAAGGAACAACTAAATCTCTTATATATTACTGATTGAAATGTAAAATTCTACACCACTGTGGAAAACAGTTAAACATACACCATTCTTAAATCTAGCAACTCCACTCTTCAGAATTTGTACACAAAGAAATGAAAACATATGTTTACTAAAAGACTTATACAAGAATGCTTATGGTAACTTTATTCACATGGTCCAAATGTGGAAATAACCCAAATATCCATCACCCAGAGAATGAATAAAAAAATTGTGGTTTAGTCATACAAGGAATACTTCCCTGCAATAGAAAGTAGCAAGGTACTGACACAAGCAACCACATGGAAACATTTAAAAAGCATCACATTGAACAAAAGAAATCAGACCCAAAAGAGTATGCAGTTAATAATTCCATTTATATGAAGTTTAGGAACAGGCAAAACGATACCATGAGGATTATAAAGTGAATAGTGGGTGCCTATAGTCACGGAGAGAATGGACTGGGAAAAGATGCAAGGGAACTTTTTATAGTGAAGTTAATGCTCTGTAACTTTACTGGGGTTTTGTGTGCTGGGGAGAAAAAATCATTTTCCCTCCACCCTTCTAGATTCGTGGCTGAGACTCCCCTGTAATGAATGACAGATTAAACTGGAGAAAAAGAAACAAGTTTAATAAGATGTATGCCTCCTATACACATGAGAGATACCCAGGCAAACTGAATGAATAAACAAATGGCCCAAGCCACCACCTCAAATACCATCTCCAGCTAAAGACAAATAAGATGTTGAAGGCAGAGGGGCGGGGTGGTATCCAGTTATGGGAAGTTATCAAGCAAAGAGTAGTAAAAGAGGATATGGTTATTATACAGATTTAAGTCTTTGCCTTCTTCACTGATAAGAGTTTCTAGAGATTTAGAGCCATCTTTTTCTTCCTGGTATATTAGTGCAAGCATACCTAAGAAAGGAATTGCTGGGTCATCATGTGTTCAGCTTTGTACTCAAGATATCACTAAATGCTTTTCTCACATGGTGTAGCAAATTACATTTCCATCAGCAGTATGGAAGAATTCCAGTTGGTCTACACCTTTTACAGACTTAGTATTATCTGTCTGGTTTTTTTTCCCCCCATTCTAGTGGGTGCTAAATGATATTTCATTTTCAAAGGACATTTTATTGAATTGTAAACTAGATGTAGATCTTATATATAGATATATAATTATATATTGTACTATATCTATATTTATATATAGATATGCTTTATATCTATATATAAAATCCTACAAATCATAGGATTAGAGCTCCGTGCATTTGTTTTTTACATCTTTATTGAAGTATAATTGCTTTACAACGTTGTGTTAGTTTCTGCTGTACAACAAAGTGAATCCACTATATGTATACATATATGCCCATATACCCTCCCTCTTGTGCCTCCCTCCCACCCTGCCTATCCCACCCCTCTAGGTCAACACAAAGCACCGTGTTGATCTCCCTGTGCTATGCAGCTGCTTCCCACTAGCTATCAGTTTTATATTTGGTGGTGTGTATATGTCAATGCTACTCTCACAGTTTGTCCCAGTTTACCCTTCCCCCTCCCTGTGTCCTCAAGTCCATTCTCTATGCCTGCGTCTTTATTCCTGTCCTGACCCTAGGTTCATCAGAACCATTTTATTTTTTAGATTCCATGTATATGTGTTAGTGTACAGTATTTGTTTTTCTCTTTCTGACTTATTTCACTCTGTATGGCAGACTCTAGGTCCATCCACCTCACTATAAATAACTCAATTTCATTTCTTTTTATGGCTGAGTAATATTCCATTGTATATATGTCCACATCTTCTTTATCCATTCATCTGTCGATGGACACTTAGGTTGCTTCCATCTCCGGGCTATTGTAAATAGAGCTGCAGTGAATATTGTGGTACATGTCTCTTTTTGAATTATGATTTTCTCAGAGTATATGCCCAGTAGTGGGATTGCTGGGTCATATGGTAGTTCTTTTTTTAGTTTTTTAAAGAACCTCCATACTGTTCTCCATAGTGGCTGTATCAATTTACATTCCCACCAACAGTGCAAGAGGGTTCCCTTTTCTCCACACCCTCTCCAGCATTTACTGTTTGTAGATTTTTTGATGATGGCCATTCTGACCTGTGTGAGGTGATAGCTTATTGTGGTTTTGATTTACATTTCTCTAATGATTAGTGATGTTGAGCATCCTTCATGTGTTTGTTGGCAATCTGTATATCTTCTTTAGAGAAATGTCTATTTAGGTCTTCTGCCCATTGTTGGATTGGGTTGTTTGTTTGTTTTTTGCGGTATGCAGGCCTCTCACTTTTTGGCCTCTCCCGTTGCAGAGCACAGGCTCCAGAAGCACAGGCTCAGTGGCCATGGCTCATGGGCCCAGCCGCTCCAAGGCATGTGGGATCGTCCCGGACCGGGACACAAACCCATGTCCCCTGCATTGGCAGGCGGACTCTCAACCACTGCACCACCAGGGAAGCCCCTGTTGTTGTTGTTTTTTTTTTTTTGATATTGAGCTGCATGAGCTGCTTGTATATTTTGGAGATTAATCCTTTGTCAGTTGCTTCGATCACAAGTATTTTCTCCCATTCTAAAGGTTGTCTTTTCATCTTGTTTATGGTTTCCTTTGCTGTGCAAAAGCTTTTAAGTTTCATTAGGTCCCATTTGTTTATTTTTGTTTTTATTTCCATTACTCTAGGAGGTGGGTCAAAAAGGATCTTACTGTGATTTTTGTCATAGAATGTTCTGCGTATGTTTTCCTCTAAGAGTTTTATAGTGTCTAGCCTTACATTTAGGTGTTTAATCCATTTTGAGTTTATTTTTGTATATCGTGTTAAGAAGTGTTCTAATTTCATTCTTTTACATGTACCTGTCCAGTTTTCCCAGCACCAGTTATTGAAGATACTGTCTTTTCTCCAAGTATATTCTTGCCTCTTTGGTCAAAGATAAGGTGACCATATGTGCCTGGATTTATCTCTGGGCTTTCTATCCTATTCCATTGATCTATATTTCTGTTTTGTGCCAGTACCATACTGTCTTGATTACTGTAGCTTTGTAGTATAGTCTGAAGTCAGGGAGCCTTATTCCTCCAGCTCTGTTTTTCTTTCTCAAGATTGCTTCTTTGGGTATTCGGGGTCTTTTGTGTTTCCATACAAATTGTAAAATTTTTGGTTCTAGTTCTGAGAAAAATACCACTAGTAGTTTGATAGGGATTACCATGAATCTGTAGATTGCTTTGGGTAGTAGAGTCATTTTCACAGTATTGATTTATCCAATCCAAGAACATGGTCTATCTCTCCATCTGTTTGTATTGTCTTTATTTCTTTCATTAATGTCTTAAAGTTTTCTGGATACAGGTCTTTTGTCTCATTAGATAGGTTTATTCCTAGGTACTTTATTCTTTGTGTTGCTATGGTAAATGGGAGTGTTTCCTTAATTTCTCTTTCAGAGTTTTCGTTGTTAGTGTATAGGAATGTAAGAGATTTCTCTGCATTAATTTTGTATCCTGCTGCTTTACCAAATTCATGGATTACCTCTAGTAGTTTTCTGGTAGCATCTTTAGGATTCATTATGTAGAGTATCAGGTCATCTGCAAACTGTGACAGTTTTACTTCTTTTTTGATTTGGATTCCTTTTATTTCTTTTTCTTCTCTGATTCCCTTCGCTAAAACTTCCAAAACTATGTTGAATAATAGTGGTGAGAGTGGGAACTCGTGTCTTGTTCCTGATCTTAGAGGAAATGGTTTCAATTTTTCACCATTGAGAATGATGTTGGCTGTGGGTTTGTCATATATGGCCTTTATTATGTTCAGGTAGATCTCTGTGCCCACTTTCTGGAGAGTTTTTGTCATAAATGGGTGTTGAATTTTGATGAAAGCTTTTTCTGCATCTATTGACATGATCATATGTTTTTTCTCCTTCAGTTTGTTGATATGGTTTATCATATTGATTGATTTGTGTATATTGAAGAATCCTTGCATTCCTGGGATAAACCCCACTTGATCATGCTGCATGGTCCTTTTCATGTGCTGTTGGATTCTGTTTGCTAGTATTTTGTTGAGGATATTTGCATCTATGTTCATCAGTGATATTGGCCTGTAGTTTTCTTTTTTGTGACATCTTTGGTTTTCATATCAGGGTGATGGTGGCCTCCAAGAACGAGTTTGGGAGTGCTCCTCCCTCTGCTATATTTTGGAGGAGTTTTAGAAGGGTAGGTGTTAACTCTTCTCTAAATGTTTGATATAATTCACCTGTGAAGCCATCTTGTCCTGGGCTTTTGTTTCTTGGACGATTTTTAATCACAGTTTCAATTTCAGTGCTTGTGATTGGTCTGTTCATATTTTCTATTTCTTCCTGGTTCAGTCTTTGAAGGTTGTGCTTTTCTAAGAATTTGTCCATTTCTTCCAGGTTGTCCATTTTATTGGCATATAGTTGCTTGTAGTTGTCTCTCATAATCTTTTGTATTTCTGCAGTGTCAGTTGTTACTTCTCCTTTTTCATTTCTAATTCTGTTGATTTGAGTCTTCTCCCTTTTTTTCCCGATGAGTCTGGCTAATGGTTTATCAATTTTGTTTATCTTCTCAAAGAACCAGCTTTTAGTTTTGTTAATCTTTGCTATTGTTTCTTTCATTTCTTTTTCATTTATTTCTGATCTGATCTTTATGATTTATTTCCTTCTGCTAACTTTGGGGGTTTTTTGGTCTCCTTTATCTAATTACTTTAGATGTAAGGTTAGGTTGTTTATTGGAGAGTTCTCTTGTTTCTTGAGGTAGAATTGTATTGATATAAACTTCCCGCTTAGAACTGCTTTTGCTGTATCCCATAGGTTTTGGGTCATTGTGTTTACATTGTCATTTGTTTCTAGATATTTTTTGATTTCCTCTTTGATTTCTTCAGTGACCTTTTGGTTATTTAGTAGTGTATTGTTTAGCCTCCATGTGTTTGTATTTTTTACAGTTTTTTTCCTCTAATTGATATCTAGTCTCATAACATTGTGGTCAGAAAAGATACTTGTTATGACTTCAGTTTTCTTAAATTTATCCAGGCTTGTTTTGTGACCCAAGATATGATCTATCCTGGAAAATAGTCCATGTGCACTTGAGAAGAAAATGTTTTTGGACAGAATGTCCTATAAATATCAATTAACTCCATCTTGTTTAATGTATTATTTAAAGCTTTTGTTTCCTTTCATTTGGGATGATCTGTCCATTGGTATAAGTGGGGTATTAAAGTCCACTACTATGATTGTGTTACTGTCGATTTCCCCTTTTACGGCCATTAGCATTTCCCTTATGTATTGAGGTGTTCCTATGTTGGGTGCTTAAATATTTACCATTGTTATATATTCTTCTTGGATTGATCCCTTGGTCATTATGTTGTGTCTTTCTTTGTCTCTTGTAATAGTCTTTATTTTAAAGTTCTATTTTGTCTGATATGAGAATTGCTACTCCAGCTTTCTTTGGATTTCCCTTTGCATTGAATATCTTTTTCCATCCCATCACTTTCAGTCTGTATGTGTCCCTAGGTCTGAAGTGGGTCTCTTGTAGACAGCATATATAAGGGTCTTGTTTTTGTATCCATTCAGCCAGTCTATGTCTTTTGCTTGGAGCATTTAATCCATTTACATTTAAGGTAGTTATTGATATGTATGTTCCTATTACCATTTTCTTAATTGTTTTGGGTTTTGTTATTGTAGGTCTTTTCCTTCTCTTGTGTTTCCTGCCTAAAGAAGTACCTTTATCATTTGTTGTAAAGCTGGTTTGGTAGTGCTGAATTCTCTTAGCTTTTGCTTGTCTGTAAAGGTTTTAATTTCTCTGTCTAATCTCAATGGGATCCTTGCTGGGTAGAGTAATCTTGGTTGTAGGTTTTCCCCTTTCATCACTTTAAATATGTCCTGCCACTCCCTTCTGGCTTGCAGATTTTCTGCTGAAATGTCAGCTGTTAACCTTATGGGGATTCCCTTGTTTGTTATTTGTTGCTTTTCCCTTGCTGCTTTTAATATTTTTTCTTTGTATTTAATTTTTGATAAGTTAATTAATATATGTCTTGGCATGTTTCCCCTTGGATTTATCCTGTATGGGACTCTCTGTGCTTCCTGGACATGACTGACTATTTCGTTTCCCATGATACGGCAGTTTTTGACTATAATCTCTTCAGATATTTTCTCAGACCCTTTCTATTTCCCTTCTTCTTCTGGGATCCCTGTAATTCAAATGTTGGTGCATTTAATGCTGTCCCAGAAGTCTCTGAAGCTGTCCTCAATTCTTTTCTTTCTTTTTTCTTTATTCTGTTTTGTGACAGTTATCTCCACTATTTTATCTTCCAGGTCACTTATCTGTTCTTCTGCCTCAGTTATTCTACTATTGATTCCTTCTAGAGTATTTTTAATTTCATTTATTGTGGTGTTCATCATTGTTTGTCTTTAGTTCTTCTAGGTCCTTGTTAAACGTTTCTTGAATTTTCTCCATTCTATTTCTGAGATTTTTGTATCATCTTTACTATCATTACTCTGAATTCTTTTTCAGGTAAATTGCTTATTTCCTCTTCATTTATTTGGTCTGTTGGGTTTTTACCTTGTTCCTTCATCTGCTGCATATTTCCTTGTCTTCTCATTTTGTTTAACTTACTGTGTTTGGGATCTCCTTTTCACAGACTGCAGGTTCTCTGTTCCTCTTATACCTGGTGTCTGCCCCCAGTGGGTGAGTTTGGTTCAGTGACCTGTGTAGGATTCCTGGGTGGGGGGAATGGTGCCTGTGTTCTGGTGGATTTTGTCCCTCTGGTGGTTAGGGCTGCATCCGGTGGTGTGTTTTGGGGTGTCTGTCACCTTATTATTATTTTAGGCAGCCTCTCTGCTAATGGGTGGGGTTGTGTTCCTGTCTTGCTAGTTGTTTGGCATGGGATATCCAGCACTGGACCTTGCTGGCCATTGGTTGGAGCTGAGTCTTAGTGTTGAGATAGAGATCTCTGGGAGAGCTCTCGCTGATTAATATTACACGGGGCCAGGAGATCTATGGTGGTCCAGTGTCCTGGACTCAGCTCTCCCACCTTGGAGGCTCAGGCCCAACAGCTGGATAGAGCACCAAGACCCTGCCAGCTGCACGGCTTGGCAGAAAAGGAAGAACCAAAAACCAAAACAAAAAAACAAATATGAACAGACAGAACCCCAAGACAAACTGTAGAAGCAAAACTAAAGAGACAAAAATCACACACACAAAAATACACACACACTCACAGAAAGAAAAAAAATAAAGAGAGAAACCGAACCAATAAACAAACCCATCAATGAAAGCACGCACTAAAAACTAAACTAAGATAAACATAACACCAAAACCAAATCAAATGCAGAAAGCAAACCCCAAGTCTACAGTTGTTCCCGAAGTCCATTGCCTCAAAATGGGAACGTTCATCTTCTACTCAGGTATTCCCCAGATGCGGGGCTTATCAAACCTATTTTGGGGATTTAATCTGCTTCTCCTGAGGCTGCACGGAGAAATTTCCCTTTCTCTTCTTTGTCTGAATAGCTCCTGGGGTTAAACTTTGTTTTTTGCCCCACCTCTGCATGTAGTTTGCCCTCAGGCATCTGTTCCCTGCCCAGACAGGACGGTGTTAAAGCAGCAGCTGATTAGGGCTCTCTTGCTCACTCAGGCCTGGAAGAGAGAGGGGTATGGTAGGTCATAATTGGCACGCAGGGCGTGCCTGCAGTGGCAGAGGCCGGCATGACATTGCAACAGCCTGAGGCGTGCCGTGTGCCACATGTTCTCCTTGGGTAGTTGGCCCTGGATCATGGGACCCTGGCAGTGGCATGCTTCACAGGCCTCAGGGGGGTGTGGGTAGTTATCTGCGCTTGTACACAGGATTCTTGGTGGCAGTGGCCACAGCGGTAGTGGTCTGTGCCCGTGTCTGGGTTCCGAGATGATAGCCGCCGCAGCTCGCGTCTATCTCTAGAGCTCACTTAGGTAGTGTTTTGCCATCTATGGGTCCATGGAGCAGGAAGCCCCTCTCCTCACGCACCCCAAAATATTGGTCTCTTGCCTCTCCAGCCAGTCCAGACTTTTTCTTGGACTCCCTCCTGGCTAGCTGTGGCGCACTAACCCCCTTCAGGCTGTGTTCACGCAGAAAACCCCCGCCATCTCCCTGGGGTCTGATCTCTGAAGCCCGAGCCTCAGCTCCCAGACCCCACGTGCCCGGGCAGGTGATCAGACAAGTGTCTCAGGCTGGTGAGTGCTGGTCAGCACCAATCTCCTGTGCGAGAATCTCTCTGCTTTGCCCTCTGCACCCCTGTTGCTGCGTTCTCCTCCATGGCTCCGAAGCTTCCCCCACTTTCCATCCCCCGTCTCTGCCAGTGAAGAGACTTCCTAGTGTGTGGAAACTTTTCCACTTTCACAGCTCACTCCCAGAGGCACAGGTCCCATCCCTATTCTTTTGTCTTTGTTTTTTCTTTTGCCCTACCCAGGTACGTGGGGATTTTCTTGCCTTTTGGGAAGTCTGAGGTCCTCTGCCAGTGTTCAGTAGTGTTCTCTAGGAGTTGTTCCACATGTGGATGTATTTTTGGTGTATTTGTGAGGGGGAAGGTGCTCTCCACTTCTTACTCCTCTGCCATCTTGAAGGTCTCCATGCAATAGATTTTTAATAGCTGCTGGCTCACCAGAGTGGTGTGGGACACCAGTTGGCCTGCAGCTTCTATGGCTCCTGTGGCTCCTGCAGGATCCTTATTCAGCCAGGTGCTTGGTTAGCCCTGTGCTGAAGGGCTATGTTCTCCAGGAAGATATTCTCATCATCAAAGTTGAGGTCCCGTCAGAGCAGTGGGAGCTGCAGACCAGGCTTCAGTAGGAAATTGCTACACAGGCACAGAGGAGACCAGCACTCCTTCAGGCCTGCCTGCAACTTTGGCTTGTGGAGCAGTAAACTTGAAAGCTGGAGCAGTCTATCCAGCCTGAAATTCCTCCTTGGGTGCAGCCTTTCAGCAGCATCCTATTTTGTATGCTTTTTAAGTTAATTTTTGCTGGAATATAGTTGCTTTACAATGTTGTGTTAGTTTCTGCTTTACCACAAAGTGAACCAGTTATACATATACATATATCCCCTCTTTGTTAGATTTCCTTCCCATCTAGGTCACCACAGAGCACTGAGTAGCATTTCCTGTGCTATACAGTAGGTTCTCATTAGTTATCTATTTTATACATAGTAGTGTATATATGTCAATCCCAATCTCCCAATTCATCCCACCTCACCTTCCCCCCTTTGGTATCCATAAGCTTGTTCTCTACATCTGTGTCTCTGTTTCTTCTTTGCAAATAAGTTCATCTGTACAATGTTTCTAGATTCCATATGTAAGCGATATTATACCAGATTTGTTTTTCTCTTTCTGACTTACTTCACTCTGTATGACACTCTCTAGGTCTATCCATGTCTCTGCAAATAGGACTATTTCCTTCCTTTTTTTGGCTGAGTAATATTCCATTGTATATATGTACCACATCTTCTTTATCCATTCATGTGTAGATGGACACTTAGGTTGCTTCCATGTCCTGGCTATTGTAAATAGTGCTGCAGTGAACACTGCAGGGTATGTATCTTTTTGAATTATGGTTTTCTACAGGTATATGCCCAGGAGTGGGATTGCTGGGTCATATGGTAGTTCCATTTTTAGTTTTTTTTTGGAACCTCCATACTGTTCTCCATAGTGGCTGTACCAATTTACATTCCTGCCAGCAGTGTAGGAGGGTTCCCTTTTCTCCACACCCTCACCGGCATTTATTGTTTGTAGATTGCTTATGGCCATTCTGACCTGTGTGGGTGATACCTTATTGTAGTTTTGATTTGCATTTCTCTAATAATTCGTGATGTTGAGCATCTTTTTCATGTGCCTCTTGGCCATTTGTATGTCTTCTTTAGTGAAATGTCTATTTAGGTCTACCCCCTATAGAGTTCCATGCATTTTGACAAAGCTTGCACATTCATATAAATAACACCCAGCTTGATAAATAGAACATTATCATTTTGTCCGAAGCCCATTTGTGCCCTCCAGCAGTCAGTCTCCTTCGCAAAATAATTGGTATTCTGAAATCAGTATAGCTACACCAACTTTGTTTTAGTTAGTGCTCACAAGGAATATTTATTCCATCCTTTACTTTCAAACCTTTTGTATCTTTATTTTTAAAATATTTCCTGTTAACTGCTTATTGTTTTTTGTCAAGAAGGGACAACAATATTAACTCAAATGTAATAAGGCAAGGTTGTATAGTAACGTAACCACTAAAAGGATAGTAACAGAATGTAATATGCTATAGAAGGGAAAGTAAAATGAAATAATAAAAACACTGGACTCATCCCAAAGGAGAAAAGAAAGGAGAAGGAGGCAGAAAACAGACAAAGTGAGCAAAATAGAAACCACATAATATAATGCTAGATCAAAATCCTAATATATTAATAATTGCACTGGACTTAAATGGACAAAATACTCAAATTAGAAGACAGAAACCATTTATTCTCTATGTTGCTGTGTCTGATATTGCTATTTTTCATCTGGACACTTGGTTTCTTCAAGTCATTTTGTTTTTCAGTCCCTGTATTTGTTTGTTTTCCAGGGATGCCTTTCCTCTAGCTATGGACTTTGTATTAGAATGTTCCATCTGTCCTTATTGTGTACCTATGGCTTCCACCCCCTAAAATATCACACAAAAGTTTCTTTTTGGAAAGCCATTTGTAATGCACATTTCCAAAAACATTGACATATTGAAAGATTGTTCAGAGGGCATTAATTATTTATTGATTAAATTTATCGTCAATATAAAGATTATTCTTAGAATAGGTTTCATGGTAACTATGAAGAAAACGTAGTTTGCACCTTCAGAGAGAAGGCATCTTCACTGAAAAGAAGGGAATGTGGATTTTAACAGTGTACATAACTTGTATCTCTCTTTCATTTATGCATATATCTATCTTTCTATCCATCTATCTACTTACCTATAGCTATCCTCTCTGTATAATGGTGGAAGATTCCATTTGTGTTATTCTCTAAGGAAGAATAATAATATATTCAGTTTTTGAATAACCATAAATCAAGTCTAGATATTAAAATGATAGAAATGGAAGTATTTTAACTTTTAAGTAATGCAAGTTGTCCCCAAAAATGAAAACATGGTTGTGGGTTGATATGGCAATTCTGAATCCTGCCCTCAGGCAGCAGCTGAACATTGTGCTTTATTAGCCATCAACATTTTGTTGCACTGCAGGCTATTGTTGATGCTTTAAGGACAGCAGTGTTAATACTAATGTTCAAAGTGTCAGTCTGGAGAGAAGGCATTAATTGACCTCATGAGATTAAGCTATAAAAATAATCTCCTTTATTTTGAGCATTAAAACATTTCAGAGCTTCAAATGCTCTTGGTAAAGTGATTAGTAACATAATCCAAAACTGATTTCCACTCAGAGTTTACCTTAGGGAAAATCATTTTCAGTTAGACTCTAAAAGTGAGAAGAAATGAGGAAGAGTAAATCTCAAATGTCTTTCTCTCCCATTTCTTCTTCACACCATTCACCTGTGAACATACACATTCAGGTACAGGCCTATGGATCCCTGGTGTATATCACCTTGTAGATCATTTACCTCATTTTATTAAATTTCACCTTCCCCTCATGATATGACAAGAAATCTTTAAATCATAGAAAATGAATATGGGCTATATCATCTTATGAACTGCACTCAATCATTGATTTTAATTTTTCTTTACATTTCCAAATAATCAGTTGAAAATTAAATCTTCCAAAACTGTTTTCTCAGGCTGATTCACATTTCTTCTCCCTCCTTTTCTAAAGCAGTCAGGGAAAAAAGCCTGAGAAACTGTAATACTTACACTGTTATATTATATATGAATGGTTCCTTGGTTCCACAAAGAATATGAGAAAACATCTGTCTGTGGTTATAAAATATCAAAAAATAGCCCATATAAATTATCTCATTAATTATTGTAATACTTTTTGAATTAAATATTGTCATCTTGAAGTAGTATCTAAGAAATCTTATTTGCCTATAATTCCTGAACTGGAAAATCTAAAGAGCTCAAAAGTTTAACTAGCTTGTAAATACTGAGACCGGGCCTCAGTCTGGTTTATCTGATTCTGAAAAGAGTTTTGCTCTGAATAGCTAGAGGCAATAAAACATTGAATTCTATACCTTTACCTGGATATATTTATGTCCTTGAATTGAAACCATACTGTTTAACTTTCATGCTCTATTTTTCATTTAACTTTTTTGTTATTGTATGTAATTTAGAGAATACCAGATACCCTCAAAGTCATTTGTTGAAGCTGACAGATAGTTCATCAGCCTGAATGCCTTGCTGGATCCGTTCCACTCTCCTGATTATTTCTCCAGTATGGTTGGATGAACAAAAAAGAAAATTCAGTATGAGACATTATATGTTTGAGGTTGCTGCTATCATAACTAATATAGCACCTCAGCTCTACCCTGCTAGGAATACAAATTTGCTCAATTACTTTGGACAGTTCTTGAGCAGTATACCCATACCATGTGATTCAACAATTCTGCTTCTAGGTTATGCAGCCAACAGAAATTCTAGTCTTAAATCCATATGCAGAGGCATGTAAATAAATACTCATAGAAGCACTATTTATACCAGCATTAAATTAATAACCTCCAATATGCCCATTAAAAATAGAAGGGATAAATAAAATTTTTGTATATTCATAAAATGCATGAGAAACAATGACCTTCTACTACACAGAAAAATATGGACATAGTTCACAAATACGAAGTTGAATGAAAAAGCCATGTATAAAAAATCCATATGTAGGTTTTTATTAATAATAGAATTTAGTAACATGCCATATATTCCATATTCAAGTCTCTTAACATCATGTCAAGTTTCTACATGAATGTTCTAGAATTGGATAACTCATTGATTCTGATGGTATTTTGAAACACATATAGTGATATGAAATAAAATTAATTACCCCATAGTAGAGTAGAATAATTATCTCCCAACACAAGGAGGGAAAATCCAACTTTTGAAACATAAGATGAACTTTGACAAATGAAGTTTATTAAGTGCAATTGATATTTGGTGAAAGATCTAGAAATCTTGAAAGATGGGCATAGAGATAGTTTGCTTTGAAACAATATAGGTGCTGTGACATGTTATTAGTCGTATAGCACTTGAAAGTATGTTGTGTGATAGAACAATTGGATATGGAGGTTGACTACTAAAACCTACATATAAACATTCAGATCTTGGTTCTGTACAAAATCTGAACTTTCTATAAGTTACAGTTCTCAAAAATTGAATAGGCTGCCTCCTAATTGAAAAATGTCTCCCAACATGTATGTTTTAGGCCAAGGTCACAATTCAAGTAATGTAGATGTGGTTTTAAGCACCTTCCAAAGTGCTTTTCCAACCTGAAGTGTTACGCAGGTATCTTTAAGAAAACTCCTTTATTTGAATTAACATTGAGCAACTTTACTATTTTTGAGGATTTTTCCCCCATGCTTCCTTTTATTATCACATGGAGGGTTATTTAACCTTTTAAAGAAAAATATTTTTTAAAACGCACATTAAGACAAAACGTGGCGAATCTTCCCCGGAAACTTTAGTAAAATTGATGTTGGCGGTATTGGAATAGATGGGGTGTGCAACCGCGGCAGTGCTCGTGTGCACTTATGCTTTAGGCTTTTCTTATGTGTTAATGTGGGTGTTCCAATTCAATCTGAATATAGTGCTATGCATATAATTGTTACTAAATCTTGCCTTCATAATAATTTCTACGTGTGTGACCTACTGAAAAGCAAGCATTTATATCTTTAGGAGGATAAGTGGGAAGTCACAGATTTAGAACAGTAATCAACTTGAATTCATGCTGCTAGCACAGGTACAAATTTTTAATATAATCTCAGGCAGGAAAATGCTTTCAGGTATGTTGTCTCAGTCGGGAGTTGAGAGAGCATATGCACAGTGGCAGACACCAGCAACTAGCTTTTGGCGGTTTGAGAGATAAAGTCATTATAAACCTGGGTTTTAAACCAAATGTTGTGCTGGTTGTTGTCTAGACTTATGCTTAAAATGCACACTATGTTTTAAAAGTAAGGTTGAAAGCCACTGAAATAAAACAAATAAATGAGGAAGCTGCCATTTTATATTACCTCTTCTCTACGTAAGTGATAATTGATATTCCAAAGACATAGTTTGCCTTGAATTGAAATTATTTTTATGTTGAGCAATAATGAACTCATCTATGGGCATGTTTTTAAACGATAACTTAATAAATAAGGGAATGAAAATTAACATTCTATGTAATAAAAATTTAGTTACTTGCTCCTGATTGCTCTTTTACATTAAAGACTAGGGACAGAATCCTTTTCTATTTTACCTAAAAAATGTTTATTGTCAACAATCATACATATATATATATATATATATATATATATATATATATCTTAAACACAACTATATAACTCTGAAAACTGCCTACAGTTGTCCCCCAATACCCTTGGTGGACTGGTTCCAGGACCCCCATGGATACCAAAATCAGTGGATGCTCAAATTCCTTACACAATTCCTTACACAAATGGTATTTGCACATAAGCTATGCACATCCTCCTGTATACTTTAAATCACCTCTAGATTATAGTACCTAATACAATATAAATGCTTTGTAAATGCTTTGTAAACAGTTGCCGGTTCATGGCAAATTCAAGTTTTACTTTTTGGAATTTTTTTAAAAGATATTTTCCATCCTAGGTTAGTTGAATCTGTGGATGCAGAACCCATGGATATGGAGGGCTGACCATATCATTTCTTAGATTTCTCCGTTAAGACCTGTGAAATTTACCCAAGAAAACAGAGTTCTTTAAAAATTGTGCTAATTGATATTTTGAGAGGAAGAGGCCAATGGGAAATTTCACATTTTGTCCATCAAAAGAGGTAGCAGTGATAAGTGTACCTGCAATGTAAGCACACATTAGCAATCTTATTTTTTGAATAGGAAAATTATATATATACATATATATATATATATATATATATATATATATATATACATTTGTATTCATTTATTTATTTCCCATTCTAAGTTAAGAGATGTAAAAAGAAAGCCATTCACACTGGCATAGGCCAAGATATGAAAGAAAGTATTTCCTCATAAAGTTAGAATCTGTATTCATTTTTTAAGTTAAAAATATGAAAGTGCTAGTTAATATCTGAACCATAATTTAATTTCCTTTTTGTCAATATATATTGTTCATGGTCATATTTAAATTGTCAAATAACTAAATGCTCTTCTTAAAAACAAATGAATAATCTTTTATTCATATGAAAATTCTATTCTAGATATAACTGTTCTGCATATTAAAATACTCACAGTGTTAAAAAAACAATGGCAAAGAAAAAATTGAGATAAGTTTGGTAAAACTGAGTCTCTTGAACAAGTCATAGAATTAATACGTGAGAGTAGTCTAATGATGTCATAGGAATGTTGTTAGAAATTTATATATGAGAGTTGGTATGAACAAAATCTTAAAAACACAGATTTCCTGCAGTTAAATACTTTCTTCAGCATCTATTCTAATTAGGTTTCAAAGCAAACATACCCAGATCTGATGATGTGGGGAAAGGGGGAAGATGATAATTATCAGTGCCAGCTAACAAATGTATAAATTTTATGGCTATAAAAGTTATGCATATCAGTTATTTAACACTCACCATAGTCCTAAAAAGGACATAAGGTAATGCCCAATAAACAATAGAGTCACATAAATGTTACTGACTCAAGATTGTGGTTTATATATATAATCACCATTTTCAGCTAAAATAACATGGCTAAAAATTTTGTCTAATACAAAGTAATGAGTTTGGAATCATAGCATAGAGCTAAGATTTCCCAACTTCAGTGTTTTTTCCCTCAATCATGCATCCCTATATTTTAGGATAATGGCTCCTATTAAATCCCACTTCATTTTCCTTTTACTTTACACCTAAATGAAGGTCAGAAGAGGAGATTGACATAGCATAGAGAATGTAATATTTTCATTTGCTTCAGTTTAAATATTGCTTGCAACTCAAAGTGACAACTAACATCATAGTATTGTATAGTAAGCCCACTGCTTTGAGCTTGTTATGAACCTGGAAAAAGAATTTCCTGTCTGAAGAATCTAAGTCTGTGATTTCACTTGCGATAACTTTGGGTCAAAATATGCTGCTTTGGACAAATAGCATGAAATATAGGATCATTATCAATGGTACCTTCCATTTTTCTAAGAAGATGAGAATTTTTTTTATATGTATGCCAAATGCTACGTATAATATAAAATTCCGCTTTAAATAAATACATTCTTCATTTTCAGATCTAGAATGATTCTCTTTTTCCTGCCTTTGACTTTTCCACTACAATTACAGTGAACTGTCAGAAGCAAATACACTACTAAGACAACTGAAGCTTTATGAAATATTCCACAGCGGTGTGATACTATAGCTGACTTTGTCAGCACCATCATTTTATTTCTCATAAACCCTTGCACTTGGGAGAAATAAATGGTCTGCATCATTAATTTCTATGCCCAAATAAAGAGTTTCTCAGCAGGTTGCACATGAGCTACTTAAACTGGAGTGGTGTTAAGAAAGTCATTAATTATCCAGAAATGAATCTTAAGAATGTGAAAATTGCATTTGTGAGAGTCCATATCCTCTGAGAGGGGCTCGCTAAAAGCTGGACAATGATGTACTGGCACCAACCAGACAAAAAATTAAGTGTTATTTCACACAGGGACTTTAGGCCATAGGTTAGCCATTTAAGGTGATCTTAGAGCAAAGGGTGGGAGTGACATGTGTAATGCGTTTCATCTCTGCCTAACCAAAAGTCGTGGGTGGTGTTAGCTATGTACATATGAGATTTAATATGGGATCTAAAATGCACAAAGCAAGCACACTCATCAATTTACCTGGGATTCCTGGATAGTGTCTATTTTTTATCCTTTAGAATAATCAAGATTTGTAGTACTTAATGTTTGTCCTTTTGTTAGCACTTAGCATATATTAATTCATTTAATACTCAAAACGACACATGAGCTAGGTATCTAATAAAGTCTCCATTTAACAAGTGAGGAAATTACGGCAGAGAGGAGCAAAATTATTTATCAGAGCTGAAATTTGGACCCAGGCAGTAAGGCTCTAGAATCTGTTCTTAACATCACACATGAATATATCCTGTCATATCTACTTGCTTTTCTCTAGGCCTGAACGGAGGATCTTTTAGACCTAAGGTTCACCTTTACCAATCTTTTCTGTTCAGCAAATCATCAGTTCTAAGCAGTAAACATTGTGAATCCTCTGGTAAAAAATGATAATGTCCAAAAGAGAGTAGTAGGAAATAATTTTCTTCTGAATAGGGAAATTTCACAATATCTGGGCTCCTTTGCCATTTGATTTCATTTTTACTCTACTTGTCTAATAAGAGTGGGCAGAATTTCTTTTGAAAACTTTTAGTTGGAACCCAAAACTCTTCTAGCTTTATAAAGTGACTTGTCAACTTGCTACTAAATGTTTTTTTAATCACTCTTTATTTTAATTTCTCTGACAGAAGCCTTGTAAAGAACATACAGATGTAATGAATATTTCATAAAGATATGATTTATTAGGACTTCTCTGCCTTTGCTTCAAAAATTATCCATCCTTCAGAAAGCAGATACACAAAAACTACCTGCTGGTATAGTAACTAAACCGAATCCTCTGAAGGCAAACCCAAATTTCATAATAACTTCTGGGCTTTATAGATCATGAAAAAGATAGTCAATGTTCTATTAATACTTTAGGTAGCAAAGGAATATAGTTCTTAGCTACCACATGTGGCTGTCTGAACTGTCAGCTATGCCATTGTAAAATTATTAATGATATAATTTTTTTATGAGCTCCATGTCTTTTTATATGAAAATAAAATTGATTTAAGATCTAGAGGTAAAGAAAATGCTTATAACAGTTGCTTAGGGTACTTTACCAGTGCCACCAATTTCTTTCTAAATATTCTCTGTAGCTGGTTACTTCACCCTTTGTAATAACATGTATATGTATCTGTCCTATTTGTTTATGAATAGAGTTGCCTCCAAATGATCACCTTTTCTTTTCACTACAATATCAATATTATTGCATGGTCTCAATTCTCTACAGCGACGTCAGGCATAATTGGTCACAATCATTAATTATTATTTATAGAATATGCACAAGATGAATGCCTTAAAGGGCCACAGAAATACCTAAAGCACAAATGAAGATGAATAACTATAATAACTGTAATTTATCTCCTTCTTCTTTTGTGTGACTCTGATTTAATACCTGACTTATTCTCAGGTTGTGGTGCACATCACTCTTAAAAAAAATATGCTGTCAAAGACCAACTTATAATTGCCCCATTGGGGCTGGTGACATTTCCTTATTCCAAATATGCATTAGCGTACGTTTATTTTTTACAAATACTTAAGGTAACCAATTAGTTGATGTTTTGGAATACACAAGTAATGATTTTGTTCTGATAGAGGTAGAAATGTACATATGTTACTCTTAGAGAGCCAAAAATATTTTTAGGAGAATCTTGAAGTTAAATATTAATGATTTAAATACTGTTTATGCTTGCTGTTTTAAGAATTCTGGTTTGACATTTTTAGTAATATTACTTAAAAGCACAACAAAATAAAAAAATTCTGAATTAAAAATTTTTTGCTACATTCTGCTGGAACAGAATATGCTAAAATTGTATTTCCCTTGGGCGGTAGTTCTCAAAGTTTCATGTTCCTAAGGATATTTTAAAATACAGATTTCTGGGACTTCACCACTAGATGTTTTGATTCATTAGGTCTGAGGTGTGGCCCAAGAATTTGCATCTCTAAAAATTTCTAGGTGATATTGGAACTGCTGGTCCTGGGAATACACTTGGAGCAGTGCTGTCTTAAGAGACTCAAGATGTAAACACATCTAAAGCCTTGTGGAAATAAATGTTCCCATTACAATCACAGTTATTGACATTACTTAAGTAAGCTGACTCTATAGGAGAAGAAAAAAGAAAAAAAATAGTCTCAGTGTGATCTAATTAGGATTAATATTGTTCATGTCTTGAACATCATTGGATAAGGAAAGAAATCAAATTAAACAGGTAAGAGAAACACACTGCTTTATGCATGTCATATTTCTAACGTAATGTAAGAAAATTAAATGAAGCTGCATTAGGAAATGAATTTTTTAAGTATATAGGCTTTATGTTTAGATGTTAAAACTGAAATGAGATATTCAGTTACAGTTATTTTATGTTTCTTGATAGGCTTTTTAAATAAAATTTATTTGAACAATAAATATATGAGAAAAAAATATTGAAACAAGGGTAATCATTCAGTGTGTAAGATGGGTATTGTAAAAGAAATGCCAGTATAACAATTAAACTTGTATTTTAGAGATTGGCTCCACAGGTGGTGGGATTTTTCAGTCACCAAATATTCTCGATACACGGGCTCTCTGCAAAATCTACCACCACAGGGTGTAGCTAATGTCAGTGCAATATAGTTGTGAGAAAGACCGCTAGTAACCACTCATGGATGGCCAACTCATTCTCAGCCACAGCGGGTTTCTAAAAAGCTATTAAGGTTTCTACTGACCGAGAGATCACTTAAATTTCCAAGAAAGAGCTCTTTAATGTGCCACTTCTCCAGTTATGTATAACACCATTCGAACTCCAACTCAATTATTCAGTTTTTTTTTTTTCATTATCAAATTAGAAAGCTCCGACTTTTCTATTACCCAGCCACACAACTTTCTATTACACTGGATAGGGAAATTCTAATATATCAGTTTAATCATTCATAAATCACTGTAAGACCTGAGGAAAACAATGGCATTTGCCTCTAATCTGAGCCAAGTCTAGACTGACTTATTCTTTTATTCTTTCATTCATTCAATCAATCAACCTAAATTTCATAAGTGTCTATTTCCTGCAAGTTTCCAATATAGGCAGTGAGTATACATGGATGAATAACACAGTAGGGCAACATGTTTCTTAACCTCAATTAGCAAATTGTTTGATGGGGCAAAAAAGGGAAGATTACAGTGTCACAGTCTGCTGTTTTATTAGGCAGAGACGTGACTAATTCCGACCAACAGCTAATGCTCAGAAACGATTTGGGTCACATTTGAACTAGAGCATTTAACTGCTGTTGCAAGACCCTTCAGAGTCCTTTCTATTGCCATTAAAAGAACTATTTCTCATATTATTTTTGAAATGGTCAAATCAGTTCTTCTTTGATCTTTCCATTTGCAAATTGTGTTTTTGAGAATATTTTAACTTTGGAGAGTGTATTGTGGAATATATGTCCTTGAGAGCTAGTTTGTCCCACCTTGGCCTCATCTGGAGAAAGAGAAAACCAAGGAAGTGGGTGAGATGAGCCTTCACGCTCTGGGTTAATATAATCATTGTACTCTGCAAACATTAATTTAGCCCAGCACCTAAACTTTCCTAGATTTCAGACGCCAAAATGGAGTGGCAAACCTTAGTGTGTAGAGCTGCTTTGCCCTTAACTCTTGGAAAGTCTTATTTTGTTGCTTTGCATGTTACTTTTCTCCTTCCCTATTTCTGTGGACAGAATAAGAGAATAGGTGCTTTGAGGTGGTGCTCCTAACCCCTCCCTGAAAAATGTAGGAGTCAAATCAATTTGTAATGCTTTGCTCAGAGTCCATTGTGATATATCTAAGAACAAGATAAAAGGAAATGTATTTCCAGTATGATATAATCCTAACTTTCCAGAAAGGACAAAATTTTCAGGGACAGATCATCAAAATTTTGTCATATATTATATATAATAAATTCTATGTCATAATTTAAAAAGCAAGACAAAATAGAAGGTGAAAGATTACTATAAAATGCTTAATATGACTACACTAAAAACGTATGATGTTGCAAATATTTAGAAGTTATTACATTTGTATGTTAAGGATGAATTCAGCAGAGTGAGACTTCCTAAACTAAAACACCTGTCTTACAAAATAAAGTCTGTAGAAATACAAATATTACTATCACTATTTTATTGAAAATCTTTCAATGGCTTCCATTTTGTCCAATATGAAAATCAAAAATATGAATATACCTTAAGAGCACCTGAATGGTGCTGAAATTTCGTATATTTTCTGTTTATCTCTCAGGACTCTCCTCCCCATGCATATCTAGCTATGCCAGCCTATTTCACTTTCAGAATTTACCCCATGATTCTTCCCTTATCGGGAATTTGCCCATGTTATTATCTTTTACTGGAATTCTATTACTCTAATGCTCACCATCTCCTCTTTGCCTAGCTAATAAAATGCATTTATGTATCTCTAATACCTAGTACGATGCATGGTAAGTTCTTATGAAGTCTATGTTAAACAAATAGTTTATTTGTGTATACGTTTGTATCTATGTGTAAAAATATATACATATATGTATGTATCTATACAATTTTCAGTAATCAGAAGTACCAATTAACCCTTAAGATCTCAGCTTTTATATCCAAGTTTCCTAGGTTCAAATCCAGGCTCCATCAATTTCTAGCTGTGAGAGTTTAGGCTGTCTCATTTACTTGTAAAATGAGACCAGTAACATACCTACCTCATAGGTTTTAAACACTAAATAGTTTAATTTGTGTAAAGTGTTTAAAATGATGTCTAGTAGGTGTTGGGTATTCAATAAATGATAGCTATTATATGATGATAAAAGAATAACACTTATTATTATTATTTATTGTGGTTTCCTCTAGAGTAGCGTTTTTGTCTACCTCAAGGCTTGGTCATGCCCTCTTATATAATCTCCAGAAACCTTGTAGTTTTCCTTTGAAGCATTCATCACTATTTTAATTATATATTACATACATCATCTACTTACTACCTTGCCAAAAACATTGAAAGACACATAGCATTAACCCTACTTATTTTTATCAAAAATATATTGCCAATGCCTTACACAGTGCCTAGTAAGTCCTCAATAGGTATGTTATATAACCATATGCATTAAACTTAAATAGCCACAAAAATACCAAGGAATTCATAAATCTACCAATCTACCTTGATGATAATACTGAGATGAGAATAACATCATATTTTTCAATTTAATATTTTATAATAAAGTGAATAAAAAGAGGTACGTGAACTACTAAAAGTGATCAATTTATTAATTTGGTGGAGAAAAAAAGTTATCTTTATACAACCTGTGATTTTCTGCCTAATTAATTCTTTTCCATTCTTGAGGTTATGTAAATCTTTGTCATAAGTCTCCCAATTTTGTTTAATTCTGAATTGGATTGCAATTTCTTCATAGGCCCCCAAATTCATCAGCTTAAGACAATTATTTCTTACTCCTGACTAGCTAGCAGGTTGGCTGGGGACAGCTTATCTTAGCTGCCTCAACTGGGGCTGCCCTACTTCATGCATCTCTCTTTATCCTTGAACAAACTTACCGGCCTAGGCATATTGTTTTAAAAAATGGTAACAGACAAACAAAAAGCACATAACATAAAATTTGCCATCTTAACCAATTTTAAGTTTAAAGTTCAGTAATGTTAATTATATTCACATTGTTGTGAAACAGATCTTCAGAACTTTTTCATTTTGCAAATCTGAACATTAAACTACTCCCCCTTTCCCACTCTCATCCCTAATAACCACCATTCTACTCTCCATTTCTATGAATTTCACTATTTATACACTTCACATAAGTGAATACAAATACAATATTTGTATTTTTGTGACTGACTTATTACATTCAGCATAATGTTCTCAAGGTTCATCCATGAGATGAACAGTAGTAGTAGCATATGTCAGAATTTCCCTCCTTTTTAAGGCGGATAATATTCCATTTTAAGTATGTAATACATTTTACTTACTTATTCGTCCACCAATGGATATTTGGGTCGCGTCCACCTCTTGGCTATTGTGAATAATGCTGCTATGAACAAAGATATGCAATATTTCTTCAAGACCCTGCTTTCAATTATTTTGGCTTTAAACCCAGAAATGGGATTACTATAAGACAAGGTATTTCTATTTTTAATTTTTTGAACAAACTCATACTGTTTTATACAACATTTGCACCAGTTTAGAATCCCACAACAGTGTACAAGGGTTCTCATTTTTCCACACCTTTTCAATATTTGTTATTTTCTATTTTTTTGATAGTAGCCATCCTAATAGGCGTGAGGTGATATCTCTTGGTGATTTTGATTTGCATTTCTCTAATGATTAGTGATGTTGTGCATCTTTTCATATACTTTTTGGCCATTTGTAGGTCTTCTTTGGAGAAATGTCTATTCAGATCTTTCATACATTTTAAAATTGTGTTATTTGTTGTTGTTGAGTCATAGGAGTTTCTTTATATATTCTGGATATTAATCTCTTATCAGATATATGATTTGCAAATATGTTCTCCCATTCTGTAGGTTGCCAGCACAAAAGTTTTTAAGTTTAATGTAGCTCCATTTGTCTATTTTTACTTTTGATTTCTGTGCTTTTGGTGTACTGTCCAGGAAATCATTGCCACATCCAATATCATGAAGATGTCCTCTATATTTTCTTTTAGGAGTTTTATAGCTTTAGTTCTTATATTGAGATCTTTAATCTATTTGGGGTTAATTTTTGTATATGGAGTAAGATAAAGGTTGAAATTTATTATTTTACATGTGGATATCCAGTTTTCCTACCAACATTTGTTGAAGAGGCTGTCCTTTCTGCAACTGACTACTCTTGGTACCCTTGTAGAAGATCATTTGACCATATATGTGCGGGTTCATTTCTTAGGTCTCTATTCCATTCCATTGGTCTAGATGTCTGCCTTTATGCCAGTACTGCACTGTTTTGATTTCTATACCTTTGTTATATGTTTTAAAATCAATAAGTGTGAGTTTTCCAGTGTTGACAAACTTGTTTTGGCTAATTGGGGTCCATAAATGTACATTTACATCTAATCTAATTCTACTGTCAAATAACACTATACCACTTTATGAGGGTACCTTTTAATAATAAAATAATCCTAATCCCTCCCTTCTGTTCCTTGTGTCATTATTGTCATTCACTTCACTTGTATACAAGCATACATAAATATAAATATACACACACAAGTATACATAATTGAACACATTCTTGGTATGATTATTTTGAAAAAATTTTATCTGTTACATTAAGAATAAGAAAAATAAAGCTTTTTTAAAACTTTCACTTCTTCCTTCTCCAATGCTCTCTCTTACTTGATGTAGATCCAAGTTTCTAACCTCTACTATTTTTTTTTTTCTTGAATGAACTTCTTTAAACATTTATTGCAAGACAGGTTTCTGGGAACAAATTCCCTCAATTTTTGTTGGTTGAGGAAGTCTTGAACTCATCTTCATTTTTAAAGCATAATTTTGCAAGGCACAGAATTCTAGGTTGCTTGTTTTTTTTTTCACTCAACACTTTAAATACTTCACTCCACTGTCTTCTTGCTTGCATAGTTTCTGAAGAGAAGTCAGATATAATTCTCATCTTTGTTCCTCTATAGTTAAGAATTTTTTCCTCTGACTTCTTTCAGGGTTTTTTTCTTTATCTTTGATTTTCTGTAGTTTGAAAATGATATGTGTAGGTGTAGTTTTTTACATTTATTCTGCTTGATGTTCTCTGAGCTTCTTGGATCAGTGGTTTTGTTTCTGATATTAAATTGGGGGAATTCTCAGTCATTATTGTTTCAAATATATCTTCAGTTTCTTTCTTTCTTTTCCAATATATATTCTGGTATTTTTACTATGCATATGTCACAACTTTTGCAGTTGTCCCACCATCCTTAGATATTTTGTACTAATTTTTGAGAATTCTATTGATATATCCTCTAGCTCAGAAATTCTTTCCTTGGCTATGTCCAGTCTACTAGTAAGCCCATCAAAGGCATTCTTCATTTCTATTACAATGATTTTGATCTCTAGCATTTCTTTTTGGGTCTTTCTTAGGATTTCCATCTCTCTGCTTATAGCTATTGCATGTTTACTATACCCATTAGAGCCCCTAGCATATTAATCTTAGTTATTTTAAATTTCTAATAATGCCAACAATCCTGCATGTCTGGTTCTGATACTTACTCTGTCTCTCCAAGTTGTGTCTTTTGCTTTTTGATAAGCTTGTAAATTTTTCTTGCTAGCTGAACATGATGTACTGGGTAAAAAGAACTGCTGTAAGTGGGTCTTTCGTAATGTGGTGGTAAAGTGTGGGGGAAAGAGAAGAATTTTATAATCCTATGGTTAAGTCTGTTTCTTTAAATGAGACTGGACTATGAATTTCATAAGAATTTCTCCGTTTTTTCCTTCTTCTTAGGTGGAATAAGATGGCTAGAATGGGCTGGAGTTGGGTATTTCCTTTTCTCCAGGTCAGCTAGCCTCTGATAATACTCCAGCAGGTTAGGCTGTTTACCTAACTTTAAGTAAAATACTTTACCCTGAGGACAGGCCTTGTTAAGAATAAGAGAGTGCTCTGGCATATTTCAAAGTTGTTCCTTTTTGTTTCCTCCTACCAGAGCACCAGGGGCTTTTCCTCTAATATTTACTGTGGAAACCTTATCAAGTTCCGAGGGATGAATGTCACAGTATTGTGGGATCCCTTCTATGGCAGGTTCCCCCAGGAGATTTTAACTCTTAGACTTGTCCACACTGAGCCTCCAACAATTCATCAATTACAATTCAGGTATCTCCACCCCAGCATTGCTTCCTGTGTCTGTTTCTGGTTTCCACTTGTGAGTCTCTGCTCCAGTAGGCAGTGACTCCCTGTATTTGCCTGTCTGTCTCCCCAGGCATCAATTTGCCCTGTGTTCTCACTTGTCTTATGGATCCAAGAAAAGCTGTTGATATTTCAGTCTGTTCAGATTTTTACTTGTTAGGATGAAGAGGTGACTTCCATTGTGAGTCCTTAATATGGAAACAGAAACCAGACTCAACAGTTTTATTTTCTTTCTAAATTCTGCTTATAAATTGGACCTGGTTTTTTTATGTGTGTTTTGTTTTGGGTTTTGTTTTTCTGAGCTTACCTCTGTCTTATAGAACCTGATTATATTTGGTCAAAAGAACCTATTTCATACATTCAACAAGCTGTCTGGCAACAACCTTCCTTAAGTACGTTTTTAGTTACTGTGGGTGACATAAGACAGGTTTCTATTTTTCAAGCCTCCAGTAATAATATTATTATGTTTTTCCTATCTTCACCTGCTTCTCACTTTCAAAGCCAATGTTACATACGATAGCACTCCATTTCTAGTGGCCAATTTTAATAATGTTTGACTATTTATGCATAACAAACATTCTCACATTCAACTGGAGGTTAGTTGATCTAGGATGGATTCAGTTGAAATGCATCTGCTCCGTATTTTGCTTATACTTCTTGCACCAACGGGCTAGACTATGCATGTTTTTCTTAGGATGGTAGCAGAGGTTCAAGAGAGCAAGATCAATAGTACATGGATTTTTTTAAACCCTTTTGTCTCTTCACACCTGCTATAGTCATATTTGTTCATAACAAATATGAACAACATGACCAATTCTAAAGAAAGCCTGCTTTCTGATCTACCTTCGGCCCACAGAAGTGGAGGATGTTTGAAGTAAATGTTTCTGAAGAGTTATCGAATCTGCAACCACTTAATCCATTGGTACTATGCTTTTAAATGAAATTTTCATTTACTTCCCTCCTTTTCTCTCTCAATAAACACATAAACACACAGCTACCATATGCAAATAAGGAAAAAGGGGTTCTTTCTTGTGGTTGTATTATCGAACTCAGGTTCGGCTGCTCACCCCTCAAAAGCCAGTAATTTGAGAGGCAAGGGTCAGTAGAAAGGAAAGGTGCTTTAATTAGAAAAGCTGGCGATCTGGGGAGATGGTGGACTCGTGTCCAGAGACCTACTCCAAAGATTCTGCTCAGTGATGACAGTTTTTAAAGGGAAAAATGGGGGGAAGAATCTCAGTGAATCATCGAGGCAAGAGGTTGGGTTCTGCATTAATCTCCATTGCATACAGACTGGCTGACTCTTCATTTGTTACCTTGCCCATGTGATCTGCCTGCAGGATTCCTTAGGGGGCTTTTGGGGATAGAGAGCTAAGCATTCTTTAACTACTTAATTCTGCATTCTTACTTCTTTTTATCTAGGAAATGAATTGATAGGTTAGTCAAGGCATGGTGTGCATTCAGGAGAGCATAAGTCAGGAGTTAAATTGTCTAATAATCTCATTCCTAATTTATAATTAGGAATATAACCTAATTTATAATTAGTTCTTTTAAGGTCAGAGGGGAACAGAAATAAGCAAACAGGAAAGAGCCAAAGAACTTCTTTCAATTCCCCACTGTCAGAGCTTCTTTCAATTCCCCACTGTCAAACATCATTCTATTTCTATGGGATTAGGGGAGAAGATCCACCTTTTGTAACTTCTTCATGTTGACATAGGGTGCTGTATTCTCAAAGTGGAAGATGTCAACATGGGTCTGTAGCATCTCTTTGCTGACAATTTGAGTTGCCCGATTACATATATGGTCAGAGCAAGTTACAATTAATTTGATGCTCACAAAGATATAAATTATTATGAGCAATAATATTAATCCCATGCTCTTGAGGCCAGTTCTTGGAACTGTACTAGCCATAGATGCAGTACTACTCATCTTATGTCCTAGCTACAGTCTGGTCATCTTGCAGCGATGAAAATAGCTTTTTTTTTCCCCCTCTGGTGGCAGTTATAGTATTAGTAAAACAACTCAGGAATATGCATCAGATACAGAGCCTGTGATGCTAGTGTCCTAATCATTAACTGCTCAGTTTTATACTGGGGGGGAGTGCTGCAGGGTTCTACTCTATTCCAGATGGATATATTTCTAATACGCAAGGTTTGGTAAGTAAAATGAGTATTAAATTTTAGGTCATTCTTACCCTTTCTCTTATAGGCCCTCATGGATTGAATAAGTTGCACTACCAAATACAGATATCTTATAGGGGCACAAATCTAACAACAAAACTTACAAGTGTATTCTTAAGTCGTTGCTTCCTAGACTTAAAACTTGTGGCATGTAAATTCCTGTGCCATCTTCTCTAAACTACATTATTATTATTATTATTTTTGCATCTGAATCACCAATAATGCATTCAAAGTAGGATCTTTTATATTGAGAGAACATTATGCTTTGTTACTATGGAAACTATCTCCTCTTCCTGAAAAGCTTTCATAGTCCTCTGTTGTTGTTTTTTTTCCTCTCTCTCTCTGCATGTTTTATGCCTCAGATTCCTCAGCTGCCACTTTGTGTCTGCCTTTGCTCTGATTTTGATTGAGTGGAGTTTTATGACCTTCATACTCCTAGTATAATCATTTCTTTGATCTGAAATTTTGCCTTCTTTTCCAAGAAAGGAAGAGTTTAAGTAATCATTTGTCATTTATTTCTACTATTTTTAATTTTTAGATAGCAAATTGTCAAATCTAAATAAATCTTTTAGAGGAAAAAAAATTTAAGTAAATAAAATAATTGCTTGTCATTGGACATAGATTATATGATCATCATCCCTCTTTATTTGGAAGTATAAAGCATAAATCAGAACATTTAACTCAGCCAACAAAACCCCTGAAATCCATGATTTTCCCTACGGCTTTTGTGAGTGATATAAATATGGCCAATAAATTGTGCCAATGGACTGTTTAAAGGATTCAAGACACTCCAAGTGTTGAAACCTGAGAATGCTTCAGGAGAGTATTTTGTCTATAAAAACAGAGCTGACTTGGGAATAAGAAGAGAGCAATATGTCCATCAAGATTTTTAGAAAGAAAATGAATCCCCTGAGGGGACCTTCAAGATGGCAGAGGACTAAGACATGGAGAACACCTTCCTCCCCACAGATACATCAAAACTACATCTACATGTGGAACAGCTCCTACAGAAAACCTACTGAATGCTGGCAGAAGACCTCAGACTTCCCAAAAGGCAAGAAACTCCACACATACCTGGGTAGGACAAAAGAAAAAAGAAAAAACAGAGACAAAAGAATAGGGACGGGGCTTCCCTGGTGGCGCAGTGGTTGAGAGTCCGACTGCCGATGCAGGGGACGCGGGTTCGTGCCCCCGTCTGGGAGGATCCCACGTGCCGTGGAGCAGCTGGGCCCGTGAGCCATGGCCGCTGAGCCAGCGCGTCCGGAGCCTGTGCTCCGCGGCAGGAGAGGCCACGGCAGTGAGAGGCCCGTGTACCGCAAAAAAAAAAAAAAAAAAAAAAAAAAAACAAGAATAGGGACGGCACCTGCACCTCTGGGAGGGAGCTGTGGAGGAAAAGTTTCCACACACTAGTAAGCCCCTTCGCTTGCGGAAATGGGAGTGGGTGGGTGGGGGGAAGCTTTGGAGCCATGGAGGATAACACAGCAACAGGGCTGCAGAGGGCAAAGCGGAAGATTCCCGCACAGAGGATCAGTGCTGACCAGCACTCACCAGCCTGAGAGGCTTGTCTGCTCACCCACTGGGGTGGGTGGGGGCTGGGAGCTGAGGCTTGGGCTTCGGAGGTCAGATCCCAGGGGGAGGACTGGGGTTGGCTGCGTGAACACAGCCTGAAGGGGGCTAGTGCACCACAGCTAGCTAGGAGGGAGTCCGAGAAAACTCTGGAACTCCCTAAGAGGCAAGAGAACATTGTTTCAGGGTGCACAAGGAGAAGGGATTCTGAGCACCACCTAAACAAGATCCAGAGATGGGCACGAGCTGCGTCTATCAGCGCAGACACCAGAAAAGGGCATGAAATGCTAAGGCTGCTACTGCAGCCACCAAGAAGTCTGTGTGCAAGCACAGGTCACTTATCCACACCTCCCCTCCTAGGAGCCTGTGCAGCCAGCCACTGCCAGAGTCCCGTGATCCAGGGACAACTTGCCCAGGAGAACACACAGCACGCCTCAGGCTGTTGCAATGTCATACCGGCTTCTACCACCACAGGCTCACCCTGCATACTGTAACCCTCTCTCCCCCTGGGCTGAGTGAGCCAGAGCCCCCTAATCAGCTGCTCCTTTAACCTCCTCCTGCCTGGGTGGGGAAGAGATGCCTTCAGGGGACCTACATGCAGAGGCAGGGCCAAATTGAAAGCTGAACCCCAGGAGCTGTGCAAACAAAGAAGAGAAAGGGAAATTCTTCCCAGCAGCCTCAGGAGCAGCACATTAAATATCCACATCAACTTGATGTACCCTGCATCTCTGGAATACCTGAACAGATAACAAATCATCCAAAAATTGAGGCCATGGATTTTCAGAGCAATTGTAGACTTGAGGTCTGCTTTCTGCATCTAATTTGTTTCTGGTTTTATGTTTATCTTAGTTTAGTATTTAGAGCTTATTATCACTGGTAGATTTGTTTATTGATTTCGTTGCTCTCTTCCTTTATATATATATATATATATATATATATATATATATATATGTGTGTGTATATATATATATGTGTATATGTATATATATATATTTCCTTGTTCTCTTTTTCTGAGTGTGTATGTGTATGCTTCTTTGTGTGATTTTTGTCTGTATAGCTTTGCTTTTACCATTTGTCCTAGGGTTCTCTCTGTTCATTTATTTATTTATTTATTTAAGTATACTTTTTAGCACTTGTTATCATTGGTGGGTATGTTTTTTGGTTTGGTTGCTCTCTTCTTTCTTTTCTTTTCTATTACTTTTTAATTTTAAATTTTTTAAAAATTTTATTTATTTTTTTCATTCTCTCTCTTTTTTTTTTCTCCCTTTTCTTCTGAGCTGTGTGGCTGACAGGGTCTTGGTGCTCTGGCTGGGTGTCAAGTCTGAGCCTCTGAGGTGGGAGAGCCAAGTTCAGGACATTGGTCTACCAGAGACCTCCACCCATTAGCAGAGAGGCTGCCTAAAATCATAATAAGTTCACAGACACCCCAAAACACACTCCTGGATGTGGTTCTGCCCACCAGAAAGACAAGATCCAGTCTTGTCCACCAGAACACAGGCACTGGTCCCCTCCACCAGGAAGCCTACACAAGCCACTGAACCAACCTCACCCACACCAAAAACAATGGAAACTACAAACCTGCAGCATGTGAAAAGGAGACCTCAAACACAGTAAGTTAATTAAATGAGAAGAAAAGAAATACACAGTAGACAAAGGAGCAAGATAAAAACCCACCAGACCAAACAAATGAAGAGGAAATAGGCAGTCTACCTGAAAAAGAATTCAGAGTAATGATAGTAAAGTTGATCCAAAATCTTGGAAATAGAATGGAGAAAATAAAAGAAACATTTAAAAAGGACCTAGAAGAACTAAGCAACAAACAAAAAGTGGTGAACAACACAATAAATGAAATTAAAAATTGTCTAGAAGGAATCAATAACAGAATAACTGAGGCAGAAGACAAATGAGTGACCTGGGAGATAAAATAGTGGAAATAATGACTGCAGAGGAGAATAAAGAAAAAACAATGAAAAGAATTGAGGACAGTCTCAGAGACCTCTAGGACAACATTAAAGGCACAAACATTTGAATTATAGGAGTCCCAGAAGAAGAAGAGAAAAAGAAACGGACTGAGAAAATATTTGAAGAGCTTATAGTTGAAAACTTCCCTAGTATGGGAAAGGAAATAGCCAATCAAGTCCAAGAAGTGCAGAGAATCCCATACAGGATAAATCCAAGGAGAAACACGCCAAGACACATATTAATCAAACTATCAAAAATTAAATGCAAAGAAAAAATATTAAAAGCAGCAAGGGGAAAACAACAAACACATACAAGGGAATCCCCATAGGTAAACAGCTGATGTTTCAGCAGAAACTCTGCAAGCCAGAAGGGAGTGGCAGGACATATTTAAAGTGATGAAAGGGATAAACCTACAACCAAGATTACTCTCCCAGCAAGGATCTCATTCAGATTTGATGGAGAAATTCAAACCTTTAGAGACAAGCAAAAGCTAAGAGATTTCAGCATAACCAAACCAGCTTTACAACAAATGCTAAGGAACTTCTCTAGGCAGGAAACACAAGAGAAAAAAAGACCTACAATGACAAACCCAAAACAATTAAGAAAATGGTAATAGGAACATACATATCAATAACTACCTTAAATATAAAAGGATTAAGTGCTCCAAACAGAAGACATAGACTGGCTGAATGGATATAAAACAAGACTGTATGTATACTGTCTACAAGAGACCCATTTCAGACCTAGGGACACATACAGACTGAAAGTGATGGGATGGAAAAAGATATTCCATGCAAATGGAAATCATATCAAAGCTGGAGTAGCAACTCTCATATCAGACACAGTAGCCTTTAAAATAAAGACTATTACAAGAGACAAAGAAGGACACTACATAATGATGAAGGGATCAAAGAAGATATAACAATTGTAAATATTTATGCACGCAACATAGGAACACCTCAATACATAAGGCAAATGCTAACAGCCATAAAAGAGGAAATCAACAGTAGCACAAACATAGTAGGGGAATTTAACACCCCACTTTCACCAATAGATCATCCAGTATGAAAATTAATAACAAACACAAGCTTTAAATGATACATTAAACAAGGTGGACTTAATTGATATTTACAGGACATTCTATCCAAAAACAACAGAATACACTTTCTTCTTAAGTGCTCATGGAACATTTTCCAGGATAGATCATATCTTGGGTCACAAATCAAGCCTTGGTAAATTTAAGAAAATTGAAATCATATCAAGTATCTTTTCAACTATCTTTTCAAGGTACTTTTCAAGTATCTTTTATAGCAATACAATCCTACCTCAAGGAACAAGAAACATCTCAATTAAACAACCTAACTTTACCTAAAGCAATTAGAGAAAGAAGAACTAAAAAACCCCAAAGTTAGCAGAAGGAAAGAAATCATAAATATCAGATCAGAAATAAATGAAAAAGAAATGAAGGAAATGATAGCAAACATCAATAAAACTAAAAGCTGGTTCTTTGAGAAGTTAAAAAAAATTGAAAAACCATTAGCCAGACTCATCAAGAAAAAAAGGGAGAAGAGTGAAATCAATAGAATTAGAAAAGAAAAAGGAGAAGTAACAACTGACATTGCAGAAATACAAAGGATCATGATTACTGCAAGCAACTATATGCCAATAAAATGGACAACCTGGAAGAAATGGACAAATTCTTAGAAAAGGACAAATTTTGAGACTGAATCAGGAAGAAATAGAAAATATAAATAGACGAATCACAAGCACTGAAATAGAAATGGTGATTAAAAATCTTCCAACAAACAAAAGCCCAGGACCAGATGAATTCACAGGCAAATTCTATCAAACATTTAGAGAAGAGCTAACACGTATCCTTCTCAAACTCTTCCAAAATATGGCAGAGGGAGGAACACTCCCAAACTCATTATTTGAGACCACCATCACCCTGATATGAAAACCAGACGAAGATGTCATGAAAAAAGAAAACTACAGGCCAATATCACTGATGAACATAGATGCAGAAATCCTCAGCAAAATACTAGCAAACAGACTCCAACAGCACATTAAAAGGATCATACGCCATGATCAAGTTGGTTTATCCCAGGAATGCAAGGATTCTTCAATATACACAAATCAATAAGTATGATAAACCATATTGACAAATGAAGGAGTAAAAACATATGATCATCTCAACAGAGGCAGAAAAATCTTTTGGCAAAGTTCAACACCCATTTGTGATAAAAACCCTCCAGAAAGTAGGCATAGAGAGAACTTACCTCATCATAATACAGGCTGTATATTACAAACCCACAGCCAACATCATTCTCATTAGTGAAAAACTGAAACCATTTCCACTAAGATCAGGTACAAGCCAAGGTTCCCCACTCTGACCACTCTTATTCAACATAGTTTTGGAAGTTTCAGCCACAGCACTCAGACAAGAAAAAGAAATAAAAGGAATCCAAATCAGAAAAGAAAGAAAGCTGTCATTGTTTGCTAATGGCATGATACTATACATAGAGAATCGTAAAGATGCTACCAGAAAACTACTAGAGCTAATCAATGAATTGGTAAAGTAGCAGGATACACATAATTAATGCACAGATATCTCTTGTATTCCTATACACTAATGATGAAAAATCTGAAAGAGAAATTAAGGAAACACTCCCATTTACCAACAAAAAGAGTAAAATATCTAGGTATAAACCTACCTATGGAGACAAAAGACCTGTATGTGGAAAACTATAAGACACTGATGAAAGAAATTAAAGATGATACAAACAGGTGGAGAGATATACCATGTTCTTGGATTGGAAGAATCAACATTGTGAAAATGACTCTACTATGCCAAGCAATCTACAGATTCAGTGCAATCCCTATCAAACTACCACTGGCATTTTTCACAGAACTAGAACAAAAAAACCTTACAATTTGTATGGAAACACAAAAGACCCCGAATAGGCAAAGCAATCTTGAGAAATAAAAGTGGAGCTGGAGGAATCAGGCTTCTTGTCTTCAGACTATACTACAAAGCTGCAGTAAATCAAGACAGTATGGTTTTGGCACAAAAACAGAAATATAGATCAATGGAATAGGATAGAAAGCCCAGAGATAAACCCACACACTTATGGTCACCTTATCTTTGATAAAGGTGGCAAGAATGTACAATGGAGAAAAGACAGCCTCTTCAATAAGTGGTGCTGGGAAAACTGGACAGCTACATGTAAAAGTATGAAATCAGAACACTCCCTAACACCATACACAAAGATAAACTCAAAATGGATTAAAGACCTAAATGTAAGGCCAGGCATTATAAAACTCTTAGAGGAAAACATAGGCAGAACACTCTATGACATAAATCACAGCAAGATCCTTTTTGACCTGCCTCCTAGAGAAATGGAAGCAAAACCAAAAATAAAAAAATGGGACCTAATGAAACTTAAAAGCTTTTTCAAAGCAAAGGAAACCATAAACAAGATGAAAAGACAACCCTCAGAATGGGAGAAAATATTTGCAAGCAAAGCAACTGACAAAGGATTAATCTCTGAAATTTACAAGCAGCTCATGCCACTCAATATCAAAAAGACAAACAACCCAATCCAAAAATGGGCAGAAGACCTAAATAGACATTTCTCCAAAGAAGATATACAGATTGCCAACAAACACATGAAGCGATGCTAAACATTATTAATCATTAGAGAAATGCAAACCAAAACTACAGCAGTCAGAATGGCCATCATCAAAAATCTAGAAACAATAAATGCTGGCTTACTGCTATGTAATGTGCAGTCTCAGCTACATCCATTATTTTGAAATTCCTAGAATTGGAACTGAAAATAAGAGCAGATAAAACTTTATTAATAAATACACAAAAATGTACTCAAATATAGGCACATAATTCTAAGGAATAGTTTAATAGCATATGTGAAGACCAACTAAGTGCTACAGTTGTAAATACTCATCTCTGCCCTACTATCTATAACAGTGAACCATTTTTACTATCAAGATGAAGAGGTAATAATAGTATCAAGGGATTCTATGTAAATGAAGCTCATAGGTACTGTAACAGCACATAATAGAAATGACTTTCTCACCTGGTAAATGACTTTCTAAAAGGCCAGTAGTGGCACAAATTCAATTATTTCAAATCTGTGAGTTTCTTTCCTCTCTACTAGTTAGTATGTCTTTTTTGTTTCCTTGATAATAGAAAAGTGTTTGTAACATAGTAATGGAGAAAAAATTATGGATGGCTGATATAGGAAAGTGAGAAATGGAATATATCTTATTATATATTGCAAATTTGCCACTCTTCTTTGAAGTTATGGTGGGGGGATTTCTAAGACAGTAAATGACCAAGAGGCGTCATGTGCATTTATTATATTGTTTTAAGAGAGTGCATGAATAGGTGAATTTTTTGTCAACTTGGTACTTTCCTGTACAGTATTTCAGATCCCAAGTATTTGCTGAAAAATAAGTCTTTGTAAGTGATATGAAGTGAAGCCACCAACCACAGGACTTAAGCAGATTACTGTGAAAAACTACATTAAAAAATAAACCTAAAAATCTATCCACCTTTACACTACAAAAAACTAAACATATTTAACATATTAAGATACAGCATGATCTCCAAATAAATATAACTTACAAAATTTCAAAGGCTTTATTTTTTAACCAGACCTTTTCATGATACCAGTGCCTATAGAATTAAATGTTATAGATTGCATTATTATAACCAAGTATTGGCTCCCTTGCCTGTAGGAAGGTGTCTTGTTCTTACCAGGCACTATGTAACTGGCAGAACTTCATTGTAAAAGGAGAATATATTCTTGTCCCATGGACAAGTCTTGGACATAAGACTCATTTTGTCCAATAGAATGTGGACAAAAGTGATATAGGAATAGTTGGAAGCAAAGCTGTAAGAAGCATCTCATGGATTGTCCATGTCCTTTCCCTCTGCCAAGAGACCAGGACAGAGGTAATCTTTTTAGCCTAGATCATAGAATGAATAGCAGCCTGGAACAGAGCTACAGGCAATCCTCAAAAGGCATGTACCATGAGAGAAAATAAACTCCTCTTGTCGATTGCTAAGATTTTTTGCGTTATTTTTACCACAACATAATTTAGCTAAATCTGTTGGCTGCATATACTTTGGGAGAAATTCATCCTAAATGAATGTTTGTATACTACGTAGGAATAAAATTTACAAATTTAATTTTTAAAGTATAACACCACTATAAATACAATCATCCAAGTGTATATTGATGTTATAAATTTATCTTAGTATATTAGGCTCCAGGTATCATACAGTGTAAAAAAGACACAATCTGGCTTTAAGTTGATTCACGACAAATAGAGAATACCAGTTTTGAACAATGGGAATACATTATTTAAATGCAGACTTTTATAAACAATATTCTTCACATATTAAATATAAACATTATAAAAATTGTATCTATTTATAATGAAGATTCTGTATCAATACTGAAGATAGCATTAGTTAACATGATGGTATAGCAATAAAATTAGAAAAACTAAGTGTCTAAATGTTAATAATCAGCATACCTATAATATATATATATATATAGGTACCTACAACTTCAATCAAAAAGTGTTACTAAATTGCTGATGGTAACTCTATTCTCAACGTCATCCAAATACTGTTAATTCTACTGTTAATGGTTTCTCATTGTCTCTGCAGTAAATCTTAGAGTCTTGGCCAGACACTCCAGGCATTAGTCCTGAATTATTTTTCTGAATCTAATGGGAAAAGTTGTTTTCTTGTATTATTTTTCCTGACTCTCACATTTCTAGCCAAACTAGTGATTTTCCAGCCTATCTAGGGTTTTCTGATAAAATGCAAAACCCAATTCTTTTTTTTTAACATCTTTATTGGAGTATAATTGCTTTACAATGGTGTGTTAGTCTCTGCTTTATAACAAAGTGAATCAACTATACATATACATATATCCCCTTATCTCCTCCCTCTTGCGTCTCCCTCCCACCCTCCCTATCCCACCCCTCTAGGTGGTCACAGAGCACAGAGCTGATCTCCCTGTGCTATGTGGCTGCTTCCCACTAGCTATCTATTTTACATTTGGTAGTGTATAAAAGTCTACAAACAATAAATGCTGGAGAGGGTGTGGAGAAAAGGGAACCCTCTTGCACTGTTGGTGGGAATGTAAATTGATACAGCCACTGTGGAGAACAGTATGGAGGTTCCTTAAAAAACTAAAAATAGAACTACCATACAACCCAGCAATCCCACTACTGGGCATATACCCTGAGAAAACCATAATTCAAAAAGAGTCGTGTACCACAATGTTCATTGCAGCTCTATTTTCAATAGCCAGGAGATGGAGGCAACCTAAGTTTCCATCGACAGATGAATGGATAAAGAATATGTGGCACATATATACAATGGAATATTACCCAGCCATAAAAAGAAACAAAATTGGTTATTTGTAGTGAGGTGGATTGACCTAGAGTCTGTCATACAGAGTGAATTAAGTCAAAGAGAAAAACAAATACAGTATGCTAACACATATATATGGAATCTGAAAAAAGAAAAAAAAAATGGTTCTGAAGAACCTAGGGGCAGGACAGGAATAAAGATGCAGATGTAGAGAATGGACTTGAGGACATGGGGATGCGGAAGGTTAAGCTGGGAAGAAGTGAGAGAGTGACATGGACATATATACACTACCAAAACCCAATTCTTGATACCCGTTTTTCATGCTTTTCCATTTTAGGATGTCCCATACTTCTTTTAATGGGATGCTTATCATTTTTTTTTCTTTTTGTCTCACTCTATTTATTCTTCATGTCTCAGTATCAATATGACACTCTCAATGAAAACTTATTTGATCCCACCAGCTGGAAGCAATAACTTCATGTGAAAATTAGGACTCTTATAGGACTAATACTTTCTCCTTTACACTTTAACTTTATGCACTTGCCATCCATTCATAAATCCAAATTTATGCCATCCATAAATTTCTGTTATGCTGAAATTTCTTTAAGGGTAGTATTTGCTCTTTATATTATAGTCGGGTACTGGGCTAGGTTTTACAGGTCAAGTTCTATTTTCTACATATCCCATAATAGAATTCCATGTTATGCATGGTGTGCACTAGAGCATATTGAATAAATGAATGAATAGGAGTTGTCATGCCCTGTGCAAAACTATTATCTCTTTTCTTACAGTGTACCACTTAAAAGAGTATGAGAATTTACTGACACATTGCATCTCATACTGATTCTACAGTTTTGTAGGTTAAAAATGAATTTTATAGGTATGATAAGGATTAGAAATTGGTAGGCCTTTTCTGATACTACTAGGCATTTTCACATGCTTGACTGAATTACCAGATATAGAAAACTTTCTTTTTCATAATAACTGATTATCAGCTATGGATAAAAAATAAATTTCCCAAGTTTTATTTAATTCCCCTGAATTGGATATAAGGGAAGTTATATATCCAACTCTGAACACTTTTCTTTGGCTAGAAATAGTTTATAAAACATGTCATTCATTTATTTGAACATTATAATTTTAGTATTTGTCTACACTTTATTATTTTTCTTTTCTGAAACAAAAATAAATTTTGCTAAATTTCTGGAAAAGATATTTTTTCTTTGCCTCATGTATCAAAATACCCTAAAAGAAAAATCATTTATTTAACAATCATGTAAGGTAATAAATAACAGCATGAGTTTTACATTCTACACTTTCATTTAAATTTTCCTTTCATGGACATTAACATAAATATAAGAGCACATACTGTTTTGTTCTTCCTCAGAAATACTGAATGAAAATCTAGCCATACAAAAATTAGTTGAAGTACTTAAATAATGTTGGTTATCTATATTTGATAATGATACTATAAAAATTTTACTCTAAGATTTTTGTTAATATTATCAAATATATGTAAAAGAGATGAAAAATATTTTGATTTAGATTTCTGTTCCTAACACTTGTATTGGCCAAATTGATGGCTTCTTACTAGAGTATAAAAGAAAAAATTAAAAAATCATAACAGGACAAACTGAAAAAACAAACAGTGGAGAATAGGGCAGGAGAAAAAGTTCAATATTGGAAAGAAAGTAGTGAGCAAAAAATCAATTTGACTCCTAGTACTCTTTCAGAAGGGGAGTTTGGAAAGAAGTAGTCATGAAGTTAAAATCATTAGTAAACTTACTTTGTGCATTTCTCTAAAGGTAAAAGGACAATTAGAAATACAATTAGAATTAAAATTCTTCTTAGAGCTTCTTCTGAGTTTGCCTATACTAGTTTTCTATTGCTGCCATACAAACCACACCAACTTGGCAGCTTAAAACAACACCGACTTACTACCTCACAGCTTTGTGGCTTCGAAATCTGACATGGGTCTCACCAGGCTAAAATCAAGGTTACTGTAGAGCTATATCTGTAGTGAAGGTTGTGAGGAAAAACAATTCTTTTGGGTTGTTAGCCTAATTCAGTTCTTTGCAGTTATAGGACTGATGTCCCCATTTCCTTGCTGACTCTCAGCCAGAGACCTCCCTTAGCTATAAGAAGCTTCTCTCTGCTCTTTATGTACGGGCCCCTGCATCTCAGAATCAGCAATGACAATTGAAATCTTTCTCATGCATGGAATCTTCTTGACTCTTTTTTTGCTGCCAAGGTTTCCAAAGACTTTTTATTAACTTGAAGACCAAGGAAATAATGTACCGTGAATTTAATCTGAAAAATAATAGAAAATTCTAGTGTTCATGGACATAAGCCCACTCTTACCTGATTATGTAGATATGGGACACAAGTATTGCTTCAATGGATATTTTTTAAAAAATTTATCCGTATGCTGAAATTGGTCTCAATATGTTGTTTAATAGATAAAGGCAAGATTAATAGGTAGACAGATGAACAGAATAATTAGCAAGCTTGATTAAACCACATCCAGAATCTGCACGTAAGAAAGAGAAAATACACAGAATAGCATAAACAGAAGTGTTTAGCTGCTGTAATTCTTTGAAGAAAAGTAGATATTCTTCTCTGTTTATGTCATTCTGTTTTGGGTATATATCCCTGCTTTGATAACATCTTCAGGAAACTATCACACCATCGACTAATACATAATTTTTTTTTAAATATCAATGCATTTGTATATATCTTTGTTTACTTTCATTAGCATTTCCATCACACATCAGGGCAAAATAAATTGGAGTACTGTGGCCGTTAATTCTCTGCCAACTAACACTAAAATCTACTACATCCCTTTATTTTAAATTAAACCTTGAACCAGATAACTAACTAAAAGAAGATAAATAAAGGAAAGAAATATTTTGTGGCAGAAGTAGTCATTTATAGTAACAAGTGTGACAAGAGCTTTAGAGAATACTGAGAGGACTTTTCATTTGGGGGCTTTGTCTTTTGTTTCAGGCAAGTCAGTTTTAGAAGACAGATTCTTCCCAAGAGGTAATAAATGATCTTGTGTTTTACTCCTTAGAAGAATGTAGATGGTATTGAAGAAGCTGAACACATTTATAGGGTGCTCAAACTTACTGATACAGATCTGACAAAGAAAGTAGTTGAATCCTATAGATTGAACTGTATGATCCAGATAAGTTGAAAGCATGTGTCAATGTGACTAAAATCACAAGGTCTAAACAAGTGAGGATTACAAATTTGCCAAGAATCAGTCCTCCCCAAAAAACACAATCCTGATGTGATTTAAGTGAGGCAAGTTTCACTTTACTTCTATTTTTTGATTAAATGTCTATAACGTATTAAAAGGAAATTAAGCAAAATCATCTTTACTATTTATCATCATGATAATATACTTCATGAACACCCTCAAACCAAACATGTAATCATATACAACAAACGCAGACAATTGGCTTTCATTTCAAATCTGAAGTATTTACTCCTTCCAACGAAATGGAATGAACACTGAACTTACAAAGTATCTTTTTCATTTTATAGTAATGTAAGAGATTATCACCATGAACCCTAGAGTAAATCTTACTATCTAAAAAGTATTAATCACTTGAAAGCTAGAAAAGTTGATTTCAGGCACAAAAGGGACAAAATTGCAATCACTTATGTTATTTTAAAATATTATTTAGTAAATAATACCTATGTAGTGATATATAGAAATATTTAGTATTACTCTTCTTGGAAATGGTAGGGAGAGAAGGAGGAAAACTAGAATCAAATGGAATATGGACAGAATTTTGGAACATGTGTACATATAGGGTAATTTATGTTCCTCTAAAACTTATCCCTTCAATTCAGCAACACATATATAAAAATACGTTTATACGTGTGTACATATTCATGTAGAAGTAATGAAAAACTGTATTTTTTGCTTGAATCAATCATGGATGGGCAGGTATAGATATCCATATACTTTAAGAATATCAAGCCAAGTATAAATGAAAGGAAGAATGGATGGAGGACATCTGTGTCTATACTGATGTAATATTTCTGGATTCATATTTTTCATTCTGAAGTCCTCATGTACAGATGTTAAAAATTTAACATCTTTCTGAAACATCAGGCCTGTCAGCTTCAGTGAAGGATAATGCAAATTGCAATAATTAACCCAAAATATAAAAAATCATGTGGGAAAATATTGAATTTGAAACAGGAAGTAAATATTCTTTCATAGAAGAAAGAACATGTCTTCCAAGGGGAGTGGGGAGGATTTCAGGTACATTGTGTATTTGCGTGGGGTGGGGGGTAGAGTAGTGCATATTATAAGTGGGATTTACTCTCTAAAACCTCATTCACTACATTGAAGTATTGAGTTTTGTTATTATCAAGATTAATAAAAATATCAGATTTCTAGAAAATCTACAGGGTTCAGACCTGAAAGACCGATACACACAGGCAACTTTTTCAGGATGCTTAGACTTGTGCCAATATAAATGTCAAGGGAACCAGAAAGATCATAAACAATCAGATCCTACACACAAAGAGGATAACAAAAACAGGAATGGTGATATCCGTGACTGTTTAAAAATAAGGTACTTGTGCAATGTAATTGAATACAGAGGCACCCATAGGCCAATTTAACCTAAGAAAATTCACCACAATGTCATCTACACACAAAAGTCATTATCTGAAATATGAAATATATCCTTTACTCTTGGAGCAAAAAATGACTGTTTTGACAATTAGCAATGTATTTAACATGCATTTAATTTGATCAAATAGTACACTGATCTCCAAAAGCAAAGATAATCCCTGTCAACACATGAGTAAATTGCTGTCAAGAAAGGATTTCTCACTTAAGATATAATAAATCTCCATGGATTCATGTAGCATTAGTTTGCAATTTAATCCCCACCATCATGGTTGATATAACGAAAAAAAAATAACTAATTGTTGGTGAGATAATAAGAGAACCTAGCAATCTTATAAATAATTGCCAGAAGTGTAATTCCTGCGTTCACTTTGGAGAACTATTCAACAATATCTAAACAATATAGTACTTGTAGTTTTAGATAGATACTCAAGAGAAAGGAGTGCATATTTGCACAAAGGGCACATAAAAATTGTTCATAACCGTTTTATTCATAATAGCCATGTATTAGAAACAAACCAAATGTTCATCTAGCGGAAAATTGATAAACAACTTGTGATATATACTTAAAATGGGATTTAGCACAGAAATAAAAAAAGTACTAGTGATACACACAATAGGAATTAATTTTTTAAAAAGCTTTATTTAACAAAAGAAGATAGGCACAATTAGGTTATGTTTCCATTTATGTGAAGTGCAAGAAAAGACAAAACTTATGTATAATTAGAGAAGTCAGAATAGTGGTTATTAATAAGGGGCATAAGGAAACCTCCTAGGAGTGATAGAAATGGTCAGTCTTAGTCTCTCAGGTGGTTATGTGGGTGTGTGCCTATGTAAAACACATGTAGCTATACATCAAATTGTGTGCATCTTACTATATGTAAGTCGTATCATTTAACAAAGAAATACTTAGATTATGAATACTTTATGAAAACGAATTTACAAATTAAGTTGACTCATCATACTAGAAAAATACAACATTTTGAAAGAGATGCATTAAGAAGTAGGAGACTTAATTAGGTCTATAACTATTAAGTAATTGAAATATTAATTTAAAATTTCTCCCAATAAAACTTTGGGGATCATATGTCTTTGCCAGTGAACTCTACCACAGTATTTGAGAAATAATTGATAAAAACAAAGAGGACATTATCTAAATCATTTATGAGACCCACATCATCTTCATAATCAAAACCTTAAAAGTAAATCATAGGGGCTTCCCTGGTGGCGCAGTGGTTGAGAGTCCACCTCCCAATGCAGGGGCCACCGGTTCGTGCCCCGGTCCGGGAGGATCCCACATGCCGCGGAGTGGCTGGGTCCGTGAGCCATGGCCGCTGAGCCTGTGCTCCGCAACGGGAGAGGCCACAACAGTGAGAGGCCCACGTACTGCAAAAAAATATATATATATATAAATCATAGCATGGGATATTATATGCCAATCATACATTCTAAGTATAGACCCCTTAGGATTATACAAAAATGCAAAAAATCAGAGCAGATATTTGAAACATGACATTAAATATGAAGATTTAGAAACTCATTATTCATGTTCTAGGTTAATAAATTTAAAAATGACTTGGAAGTTGAATGTTAATTTATGAATTTCTGTTGATATAGATCAATGGAATAGGATAGAAAGCCCAGAGATAAACCCACACACTTATGGTCACCTTATCTTTGATAAAGGTGGCAAGAATGTACAATGGAGAAAAGACAGCCTCTTCAATAAGTGGTGCTGGGAAAACTGGACAGCTACATGTAAAAGTATGAAATCAGAACACTCCCTAACACCATACACAAAGATAAACTCAAAATGGATTAAAGACCTAAATGTAAGGCCAGGCATTATAAAACTCTTAGAGGAAAACATAGGCAGAACACTCTATGACATAAATCACAGCAAGATCCTTTTTGACCTGCCTCCTAGAGAAATGGAAGCAAAACCAAAAATAAAAAAATGGGACCTAATGAAACTTAAAAGCTTTTTCAAAGCAAAGGAAACCATAAACAAGATGAAAAGACAACCCTCAGAATGGGAGAAAATATTTGCAAGCAAAGCAACTGACAAAGGATTAATCTCTGAAATTTACAAGCAGCTCATGCCACTCAATATCAAAAAGACAAACAACCCAATCCAAAAATGGGCAGAAGACCTAAATAGACATTTCTCCAAAGAAGATATACAGATTGCCAACAAACACATGAAGCGATGCTAAACATTATTAATCATTAGAGAAATGCAAACCAAAACTACAGCAGTCAGAATGGCCATCATCAAAAATCTAGAAACAATAAATGCTGGCTTACTGCTATGTAATGTGCAGTCTCAGCTACATCCATTATTTTGAAATTCCTAGAATTGGAACTGAAAATAAGAGCAGATAAAACTTTATTAATAAATACACAAAAATGTACTCAAATATAGGCACATAATTCTAAGGAATAGTTTAATAGCATATGTGAAGACCAACTAAGTGCTACAGTTGTAAATACTCATCTCTGCCCTACTATCTATAACAGTGAACCATTTTTACTATCAAGATGAAGAGGTAATAATAGTATCAAGGGATTCTATGTAAATGAAGCTCATAGGTACTGTAACAGCACATAATAGAAATGACTTTCTCACCTGGTAAATGACTTTCTAAAAGGCCAGTAGTGGCACAAATTCAATTATTTCAAATCTGTGAGTTTCTTTCCTCTCTACTAGTTAGTATGTCTTTTTTGTTTCCTTGATAATAGAAAAGTGTTTGTAACATAGTAATGGAGAAAAAATTATGGATGGCTGATATAGGAAAGTGAGAAATGGAATATATCTTATTATATATTGCAAATTTGCCACTCTTCTTTGAAGTTATGGTGGGGGGATTTCTAAGACAGTAAATGACCAAGAGGCGTCATGTGCATTTATTATATTGTTTTAAGAGAGTGCATGAATAGGTGAATTTTTTGTCAACTTGGTACTTTCCTGTACAGTATTTCAGATCCCAAGTATTTGCTGAAAAATAAGTCTTTGTAAGTGATATGAAGTGAAGCCACCAACCACAGGACTTAAGCAGATTACTGTGAAAAACTACATTAAAAAATAAACCTAAAAATCTATCCACCTTTACACTACAAAAAACTAAACATATTTAACATATTAAGATACAGCATGATCTCCAAATAAATATAACTTACAAAATTTCAAAGGCTTTATTTTTTAACCAGACCTTTTCATGATACCAGTGCCTATAGAATTAAATGTTATAGATTGCATTATTATAACCAAGTATTGGCTCCCTTGCCTGTAGGAAGGTGTCTTGTTCTTACCAGGCACTATGTAACTGGCAGAACTTCATTGTAAAAGGAGAATATATTCTTGTCCCATGGACAAGTCTTGGACATAAGACTCATTTTGTCCAATAGAATGTGGACAAAAGTGATATAGGAATAGTTGGAAGCAAAGCTGTAAGAAGCATCTCATGGATTGTCCATGTCCTTTCCCTCTGCCAAGAGACCAGGACAGAGGTAATCTTTTTAGCCTAGATCATAGAATGAATAGCAGCCTGGAACAGAGCTACAGGCAATCCTCAAAAGGCATGTACCATGAGAGAAAATAAACTCCTCTTGTCGATTGCTAAGATTTTTTGCGTTATTTTTACCACAACATAATTTAGCTAAATCTGTTGGCTGCATATACTTTGGGAGAAATTCATCCTAAATGAATGTTTGTATACTACGTAGGAATAAAATTTACAAATTTAATTTTTAAAGTATAACACCACTATAAATACAATCATCCAAGTGTATATTGATGTTATAAATTTATCTTAGTATATTAGGCTCCAGGTATCATACAGTGTAAAAAAGACACAATCTGGCTTTAAGTTGATTCACGACAAATAGAGAATACCAGTTTTGAACAATGGGAATACATTATTTAAATGCAGACTTTTATAAACAATATTCTTCACATATTAAATATAAACATTATAAAAATTGTATCTATTTATAATGAAGATTCTGTATCAATACTGAAGATAGCATTAGTTAACATGATGGTATAGCAATAAAATTAGAAAAACTAAGTGTCTAAATGTTAATAATCAGCATACCTATAATATATATATATATATAGGTACCTACAACTTCAATCAAAAAGTGTTACTAAATTGCTGATGGTAACTCTATTCTCAACGTCATCCAAATACTGTTAATTCTACTGTTAATGGTTTCTCATTGTCTCTGCAGTAAATCTTAGAGTCTTGGCCAGACACTCCAGGCATTAGTCCTGAATTATTTTTCTGAATCTAATGGGAAAAGTTGTTTTCTTGTATTATTTTTCCTGACTCTCACATTTCTAGCCAAACTAGTGATTTTCCAGCCTATCTAGGGTTTTCTGATAAAATGCAAAACCCAATTCTTTTTTTTTAACATCTTTATTGGAGTATAATTGCTTTACAATGGTGTGTTAGTCTCTGCTTTATAACAAAGTGAATCAACTATACATATACATATATCCCCTTATCTCCTCCCTCTTGCGTCTCCCTCCCACCCTCCCTATCCCACCCCTCTAGGTGGTCACAGAGCACAGAGCTGATCTCCCTGTGCTATGTGGCTGCTTCCCACTAGCTATCTATTTTACATTTGGTAGTGTATAAAAGTCTACAAACAATAAATGCTGGAGAGGGTGTGGAGAAAAGGGAACCCTCTTGCACTGTTGGTGGGAATGTAAATTGATACAGCCACTGTGGAGAACAGTATGGAGGTTCCTTAAAAAACTAAAAATAGAACTACCATACAACCCAGCAATCCCACTACTGGGCATATACCCTGAGAAAACCATAATTCAAAAAGAGTCGTGTACCACAATGTTCATTGCAGCTCTATTTTCAATAGCCAGGAGATGGAGGCAACCTAAGTTTCCATCGACAGATGAATGGATAAAGAATATGTGGCACATATATACAATGGAATATTACCCAGCCATAAAAAGAAACAAAATTGGTTATTTGTAGTGAGGTGGATTGACCTAGAGTCTGTCATACAGAGTGAATTAAGTCAAAGAGAAAAACAAATACAGTATGCTAACACATATATATGGAATCTGAAAAAAGAAAAAAAAAATGGTTCTGAAGAACCTAGGGGCAGGACAGGAATAAAGATGCAGATGTAGAGAATGGACTTGAGGACATGGGGATGCGGAAGGTTAAGCTGGGAAGAAGTGAGAGAGTGACATGGACATATATACACTACCAAAACCCAATTCTTGATACCCGTTTTTCATGCTTTTCCATTTTAGGATGTCCCATACTTCTTTTAATGGGATGCTTATCATTTTTTTTTCTTTTTGTCTCACTCTATTTATTCTTCATGTCTCAGTATCAATATGACACTCTCAATGAAAACTTATTTGATCCCACCAGCTGGAAGCAATAACTTCATGTGAAAATTAGGACTCTTATAGGACTAATACTTTCTCCTTTACACTTTAACTTTATGCACTTGCCATCCATTCATAAATCCAAATTTATGCCATCCATAAATTTCTGTTATGCTGAAATTTCTTTAAGGGTAGTATTTGCTCTTTATATTATAGTCGGGTACTGGGCTAGGTTTTACAGGTCAAGTTCTATTTTCTACATATCCCATAATAGAATTCCATGTTATGCATGGTGTGCACTAGAGCATATTGAATAAATGAATGAATAGGAGTTGTCATGCCCTGTGCAAAACTATTATCTCTTTTCTTACAGTGTACCACTTAAAAGAGTATGAGAATTTACTGACACATTGCATCTCATACTGATTCTACAGTTTTGTAGGTTAAAAATGAATTTTATAGGTATGATAAGGATTAGAAATTGGTAGGCCTTTTCTGATACTACTAGGCATTTTCACATGCTTGACTGAATTACCAGATATAGAAAACTTTCTTTTTCATAATAACTGATTATCAGCTATGGATAAAAAATAAATTTCCCAAGTTTTATTTAATTCCCCTGAATTGGATATAAGGGAAGTTATATATCCAACTCTGAACACTTTTCTTTGGCTAGAAATAGTTTATAAAACATGTCATTCATTTATTTGAACATTATAATTTTAGTATTTGTCTACACTTTATTATTTTTCTTTTCTGAAACAAAAATAAATTTTGCTAAATTTCTGGAAAAGATATTTTTTCTTTGCCTCATGTATCAAAATACCCTAAAAGAAAAATCATTTATTTAACAATCATGTAAGGTAATAAATAACAGCATGAGTTTTACATTCTACACTTTCATTTAAATTTTCCTTTCATGGACATTAACATAAATATAAGAGCACATACTGTTTTGTTCTTCCTCAGAAATACTGAATGAAAATCTAGCCATACAAAAATTAGTTGAAGTACTTAAATAATGTTGGTTATCTATATTTGATAATGATACTATAAAAATTTTACTCTAAGATTTTTGTTAATATTATCAAATATATGTAAAAGAGATGAAAAATATTTTGATTTAGATTTCTGTTCCTAACACTTGTATTGGCCAAATTGATGGCTTCTTACTAGAGTATAAAAGAAAAAATTAAAAAATCATAACAGGACAAACTGAAAAAACAAACAGTGGAGAATAGGGCAGGAGAAAAAGTTCAATATTGGAAAGAAAGTAGTGAGCAAAAAATCAATTTGACTCCTAGTACTCTTTCAGAAGGGGAGTTTGGAAAGAAGTAGTCATGAAGTTAAAATCATTAGTAAACTTACTTTGTGCATTTCTCTAAAGGTAAAAGGACAATTAGAAATACAATTAGAATTAAAATTCTTCTTAGAGCTTCTTCTGAGTTTGCCTATACTAGTTTTCTATTGCTGCCATACAAACCACACCAACTTGGCAGCTTAAAACAACACCGACTTACTACCTCACAGCTTTGTGGCTTCGAAATCTGACATGGGTCTCACCAGGCTAAAATCAAGGTTACTGTAGAGCTATATCTGTAGTGAAGGTTGTGAGGAAAAACAATTCTTTTGGGTTGTTAGCCTAATTCAGTTCTTTGCAGTTATAGGACTGATGTCCCCATTTCCTTGCTGACTCTCAGCCAGAGACCTCCCTTAGCTATAAGAAGCTTCTCTCTGCTCTTTATGTACGGGCCCCTGCATCTCAGAATCAGCAATGACAATTGAAATCTTTCTCATGCATGGAATCTTCTTGACTCTTTTTTTGCTGCCAAGGTTTCCAAAGACTTTTTATTAACTTGAAGACCAAGGAAATAATGTACCGTGAATTTAATCTGAAAAATAATAGAAAATTCTAGTGTTCATGGACATAAGCCCACTCTTACCTGATTATGTAGATATGGGACACAAGTATTGCTTCAATGGATATTTTTTAAAAAATTTATCCGTATGCTGAAATTGGTCTCAATATGTTGTTTAATAGATAAAGGCAAGATTAATAGGTAGACAGATGAACAGAATAATTAGCAAGCTTGATTAAACCACATCCAGAATCTGCACGTAAGAAAGAGAAAATACACAGAATAGCATAAACAGAAGTGTTTAGCTGCTGTAATTCTTTGAAGAAAAGTAGATATTCTTCTCTGTTTATGTCATTCTGTTTTGGGTATATATCCCTGCTTTGATAACATCTTCAGGAAACTATCACACCATCGACTAATACATAATTTTTTTTTAAATATCAATGCATTTGTATATATCTTTGTTTACTTTCATTAGCATTTCCATCACACATCAGGGCAAAATAAATTGGAGTACTGTGGCCGTTAATTCTCTGCCAACTAACACTAAAATCTACTACATCCCTTTATTTTAAATTAAACCTTGAACCAGATAACTAACTAAAAGAAGATAAATAAAGGAAAGAAATATTTTGTGGCAGAAGTAGTCATTTATAGTAACAAGTGTGACAAGAGCTTTAGAGAATACTGAGAGGACTTTTCATTTGGGGGCTTTGTCTTTTGTTTCAGGCAAGTCAGTTTTAGAAGACAGATTCTTCCCAAGAGGTAATAAATGATCTTGTGTTTTACTCCTTAGAAGAATGTAGATGGTATTGAAGAAGCTGAACACATTTATAGGGTGCTCAAACTTACTGATACAGATCTGACAAAGAAAGTAGTTGAATCCTATAGATTGAACTGTATGATCCAGATAAGTTGAAAGCATGTGTCAATGTGACTAAAATCACAAGGTCTAAACAAGTGAGGATTACAAATTTGCCAAGAATCAGTCCTCCCCAAAAAACACAATCCTGATGTGATTTAAGTGAGGCAAGTTTCACTTTACTTCTATTTTTTGATTAAATGTCTATAACGTATTAAAAGGAAATTAAGCAAAATCATCTTTACTATTTATCATCATGATAATATACTTCATGAACACCCTCAAACCAAACATGTAATCATATACAACAAACGCAGACAATTGGCTTTCATTTCAAATCTGAAGTATTTACTCCTTCCAACGAAATGGAATGAACACTGAACTTACAAAGTATCTTTTTCATTTTATAGTAATGTAAGAGATTATCACCATGAACCCTAGAGTAAATCTTACTATCTAAAAAGTATTAATCACTTGAAAGCTAGAAAAGTTGATTTCAGGCACAAAAGGGACAAAATTGCAATCACTTATGTTATTTTAAAATATTATTTAGTAAATAATACCTATGTAGTGATATATAGAAATATTTAGTATTACTCTTCTTGGAAATGGTAGGGAGAGAAGGAGGAAAACTAGAATCAAATGGAATATGGACAGAATTTTGGAACATGTGTACATATAGGGTAATTTATGTTCCTCTAAAACTTATCCCTTCAATTCAGCAACACATATATAAAAATACGTTTATACGTGTGTACATATTCATGTAGAAGTAATGAAAAACTGTATTTTTTGCTTGAATCAATCATGGATGGGCAGGTATAGATATCCATATACTTTAAGAATATCAAGCCAAGTATAAATGAAAGGAAGAATGGATGGAGGACATCTGTGTCTATACTGATGTAATATTTCTGGATTCATATTTTTCATTCTGAAGTCCTCATGTACAGATGTTAAAAATTTAACATCTTTCTGAAACATCAGGCCTGTCAGCTTCAGTGAAGGATAATGCAAATTGCAATAATTAACCCAAAATATAAAAAATCATGTGGGAAAATATTGAATTTGAAACAGGAAGTAAATATTCTTTCATAGAAGAAAGAACATGTCTTCCAAGGGGAGTGGGGAGGATTTCAGGTACATTGTGTATTTGCGTGGGGTGGGGGGTAGAGTAGTGCATATTATAAGTGGGATTTACTCTCTAAAACCTCATTCACTACATTGAAGTATTGAGTTTTGTTATTATCAAGATTAATAAAAATATCAGATTTCTAGAAAATCTACAGGGTTCAGACCTGAAAGACCGATACACACAGGCAACTTTTTCAGGATGCTTAGACTTGTGCCAATATAAATGTCAAGGGAACCAGAAAGATCATAAACAATCAGATCCTACACACAAAGAGGATAACAAAAACAGGAATGGTGATATCCGTGACTGTTTAAAAATAAGGTACTTGTGCAATGTAATTGAATACAGAGGCACCCATAGGCCAATTTAACCTAAGAAAATTCACCACAATGTCATCTACACACAAAAGTCATTATCTGAAATATGAAATATATCCTTTACTCTTGGAGCAAAAAATGACTGTTTTGACAATTAGCAATGTATTTAACATGCATTTAATTTGATCAAATAGTACACTGATCTCCAAAAGCAAAGATAATCCCTGTCAACACATGAGTAAATTGCTGTCAAGAAAGGATTTCTCACTTAAGATATAATAAATCTCCATGGATTCATGTAGCATTAGTTTGCAATTTAATCCCCACCATCATGGTTGATATAACGAAAAAAAAATAACTAATTGTTGGTGAGATAATAAGAGAACCTAGCAATCTTATAAATAATTGCCAGAAGTGTAATTCCTGCGTTCACTTTGGAGAACTATTCAACAATATCTAAACAATATAGTACTTGTAGTTTTAGATAGATACTCAAGAGAAAGGAGTGCATATTTGCACAAAGGGCACATAAAAATTGTTCATAACCGTTTTATTCATAATAGCCATGTATTAGAAACAAACCAAATGTTCATCTAGCGGAAAATTGATAAACAACTTGTGATATATACTTAAAATGGGATTTAGCACAGAAATAAAAAAAGTACTAGTGATACACACAATAGGAATTAATTTTTTAAAAAGCTTTATTTAACAAAAGAAGATAGGCACAATTAGGTTATGTTTCCATTTATGTGAAGTGCAAGAAAAGACAAAACTTATGTATAATTAGAGAAGTCAGAATAGTGGTTATTAATAAGGGGCATAAGGAAACCTCCTAGGAGTGATAGAAATGGTCAGTCTTAGTCTCTCAGGTGGTTATGTGGGTGTGTGCCTATGTAAAACACATGTAGCTATACATCAAATTGTGTGCATCTTACTATATGTAAGTCGTATCATTTAACAAAGAAATACTTAGATTATGAATACTTTATGAAAACGAATTTACAAATTAAGTTGACTCATCATACTAGAAAAATACAACATTTTGAAAGAGATGCATTAAGAAGTAGGAGACTTAATTAGGTCTATAACTATTAAGTAATTGAAATATTAATTTAAAATTTCTCCCAATAAAACTTTGGGGATCATATGTCTTTGCCAGTGAACTCTACCACAGTATTTGAGAAATAATTGATAAAAACAAAGAGGACATTATCTAAATCATTTATGAGACCCACATCATCTTCATAATCAAAACCTTAAAAGTAAATCATAGGGGCTTCCCTGGTGGCGCAGTGGTTGAGAGTCCACCTCCCAATGCAGGGGCCACCGGTTCGTGCCCCGGTCCGGGAGGATCCCACATGCCGCGGAGTGGCTGGGTCCGTGAGCCATGGCCGCTGAGCCTGTGCTCCGCAACGGGAGAGGCCACAACAGTGAGAGGCCCACGTACTGCAAAAAAATATATATATATATAAATCATAGCATGGGATATTATATGCCAATCATACATTCTAAGTATAGACCCCTTAGGATTATACAAAAATGCAAAAAATCAGAGCAGATATTTGAAACATGACATTAAATATGAAGATTTAGAAACTCATTATTCATGTTCTAGGTTAATAAATTTAAAAATGACTTGGAAGTTGAATGTTAATTTATGAATTTCTGTTGAGAGAGAAAGAGAGAGAGGGGACGAGATCAAAGACAGGCAGAGACAAAAAGAGGTTTGGGCTTTTGTCATTTTCTTCACTTAGTGGTTTACCCATGAAAATGTTATCTAGTTCATGTTTTTAACTGCGCGTGCGTGCACACACACACACACACACACACACACACACACACACACACTCTTGTATGTATACCACACAAATATAGTAGTTTTTTTTTCCATTTCCATCAATTTCTTAAATGTAATGTGTTATAACATTTAATTTTTTTCACTCAACATCACACATTCTGGATACCTATGTGGCTATATATAGAGCTAGTTCATGGATTATAACTGCTGAATATGAATAGAAAAATTTGCCAAAAATGTATTTTCTCATTCTTGTAATTACTGGCATCTCACTTATATCCAATATTTTTCCATTACAAATAATGCTGCTGTGAACATCTTTGCACATGACTCATATGTTGTTTGGGACGTATAACTAGATATGGAGTTTCTTGGCTGTACAATATATGTGTGCTGGAACTTGATTAGATGTTGCAAAATTGATCTCCATAAGGATTTTACCAGTTGTCTCCATAACTGACAGTGATTGAAAACTCCTGTTTTCTTATATGCAAAAAGAGGTGTTTTAATGGATTAGGGGGACAAAATGTAGATTGGAGTTTGAAAAAGAGAAAGCGGGAGACAGAACGTAGAAACTTTGAACACAAACATCTATTTTGTGATGGATGCCATAGGAGAAAAGAGAAAGTCATTTATATTATCAGTTATTTTCTAGGCATTGAGGTAACAAGCAGTGGACAGAAAAGACAAATTTCTGCCTTTTTGGAGCTTACTCTGTTGTCAGGGAGACAGAACGTAAATAAATATATAGTATAATGTCATTAATAACTGTTTATAAAGAAGGATAAAATAGAATAAGAAGGGGCTTCCCTGGTGGCACAGTGGTTGGGAGTCCGCCTGCTGATGCAGGGGACGTGGGTTCGTGCCCCAGTCCGGGAAGATCCCACATGCCGCGGAGCGGCTAGGCACGTGAGCCATGGCTGCTGAGCCTGCGCGTCCGGAGCCTGTTGCTCCGCAACGGGAGAGGCCACAACAGTGAGAGGCCTGCGTACCGCAAAAAAAAAAAAAAAAAAGAATAAGAAGATAAGAGATGAGGGGAGTAAAAGATGTGGGATGGAAATGGGAGTAGAAATGATTTACAAATGAGGTATTAGAATGGGTAATAGGGTGGTCCAATAAGACCTCCGGAGGTGATATGTGAGGAAAATTACCTAAGTGGTGTGAGTATACAGGCCAGTACAGTAAATATTCTGGGGAGAAGGAACAGTCCTTGCAAATGGTTTAAGGCAGAAATGTGATTGATGTGTTCAAGACATGACAGAAAGACCAGTGTGCCTGGATTAAAGTGATTGAGGTATAGGGTCTTAGAAAATAAGGGTAAAAATTTTGGCAGAGGTCTGACCACGTAGAGTCCTTTTGATATGTTACACTCAAATATTATTCCAAGTGTGACCTAACATGAATAGAGTGTTAAAAACAACACATGATCATTTTTTTTTTCCTTTTAAAGTGTCTTGCTCCTAGAATAAATGATAGGGAAACAGAACAAAAGTGGAAACAGAGAGGCTAGGTTAGGTGGAATATTACCTATTCCAGACCAAAGATCATCATGGCTGAGAAAAAATTCAGAAATGGAAGAAGTTAACTGATAGAATTAAAAGTTTAGTTTGATAGTGTTTGCTGAAGGATTGGTTGAAAAGTAGGACATGAAGCATCTGGGACAAAAGCAATGACAATACCTCTGGTGGGAAAGCCTGGTGCAGGAGCAGATTTGAGGAGGCAAAAGAGGAAGTAATAGTTGTTTTACATGTTAAATATGAGATATTTATTAAGCATCAGAGGGAAGATTTCAAGCAGGAGGTTAGAGATGTTAGTCTAGAATTCACAGAGGAGGTAAGGGCTGGAGGTAACAATCTGGAGGACCATCAGTTTTCTTAAACCCAGTGGACAGTATGTGATCACCATGGGATGGGTATAGATAAAGATGAGAAAAAGCTCATGATGGATCCCTGGACTCTCATAATTATTGGAAGACAAGAAGCACTAGCACAGGCTCTGAGTAACTGTTTCCTGAGAAGTAGCAATAAAATCAAGAGGCATGGGCACCCTGTGGGCTAAGTAAAAATATGGTGTTTGTTCTGTTCTTGGATATCTCCTATTTCTTGTTTGTCTTTGTTTCTCTCCAGCCAACAGGCTATGAGCTCCTTAAGGGAGCTCTGGTTTGTAGAACTCAGCATCAGTGACTTGCACAGAGTAGGCACTCAATTCTTGTTGAATAAATGAAAAAGTAGATATCAAAGTATCAATAATTCTAGGAGGTGTAGCACATAATTTTGAATGAAGAGCTGAAAATAGTATAAAAAGTGTTATTAGAGCTTAGTGGCCTAGGACACATGATAGAGCTGAATGAAGCTATGCTACTCTGGGAGAAGAGCATGAGAGAAAGGCTGAAAATTGTAAAGGCAAATTCCCAATGTCTCACAGCTTTGCCTTTGGCTAAACCTGGGGCTGACACTTAGATTTAGCAAAAAAAAAAAAAAAAAAAAAAAAAAATATATATATATATATATATATAGCAAGTATTGAAATTTTGGAATATAAATTACTAGAAGCCTAGATTGTTATAGATTATTGTAGTTTTATATGTATAATATATCTGCCATGTTGGTTGCCTGCCAATTTCTTGAAGAGATAGTAAAAGCCTTCATTTTCCACTTTTGACACTTTCAAAATGTATCATAGACTCGTGAAGGCTAGTAGGTCATGCTTTCCAATAATATATGCATAGCAGATAACCCTGAATCTTATAAGGAAGATTTCTTCAGTAAAAGTATGATTATACTAGATTCAGACTAGAGCAAAATTCCATTTCTGATTTGATACTTTTGGTTGGTTAAATCCCCACAGGGGAATTAGGTTGGAAAAGCAGTTTGTGTCATCCTAGTGAAACATAACCCTGTATCCAATAAATGACAAGCAGAACTTATGTTTTGCTTTGCTATGTAACAAAGAGCTGGGAATATATAAACTGACCTGAATATAGGTGTTTCTTTTACCTGGGGCAATATTCAGGAACATAAAAGCTTCAAATTACTAAATACAGTAAAATTTGAGACTCTAATTAGGGGACTGGAATCATTTAAAATGTTTTTATGTCAAAAATAACTGCATATAACAGGATAAATAATGAACACTTCTCTTTTGAAATGTTAGAATAGAAGGGTTAAAATAATAAACAAGACAATTTCATTCTCTAGAAGGATTAAAATAATAAGACAATTTCATTCTTCACTGCTCTTCCTACATAATAAAATTGGATGAATCAATGAATTATAAAATATGTATAGAATTTTTCTGGACTTAGTAATAATAAAAATCTTTAATGTTAAATTAATCAGTATGTTTTGGTTTTAGATACTATCTGAAAGTTCAGATATGTATGCACAAAGTGAAATAAATGGTGAATATTTACTACATTTGGATTATAGAGGTAGCCATATGCAAACATTTAAAAGTATAAAAAGTATGAAAAGGGGGAATATAGGATTTAGAATAAGCCAGATCAGTGTTTAATTGTAATACCACCAACTATAAGTCCTTGAGCAATTATCTGAGTTTCAGTTTTCTCATCTGTATTTAATGGGGGAAATTTACACGTATCTCTCAGTTAAATAAAGAGAAAGTAAGATGGTGAAAATTGACTTGAATTAACTAAGAAAGTATGTGTCTTGTAAAGCGCCAGACTTCATTTGATATTGCAAAGCATTCAATAATCTTGGAATTGAAAATGACTTTATAGTTTCCCTCATAGAACATTTTCCCAAAGGAACTATGCAGATAAAATTTTGGTCTATAGGAATTCATAAACTTTTTTCATGTGTCTTGAAATCAATAAATGGAGGTCAGTGTGTGTTCTTAAAAAATAATCTTGAATTCAACTGAGTTTTTTATTTTAAATCTATTATCCAATCACGAATCAAGTCTATATTAGAGATCATAGTTTAGACACATACTGTATATAGGATTGCCAGATAATATACAGAATGACCAGTTATATTTGAATTTCAGATATATAACACATGTTTTAATCTAAGTTTGGCCCACAAAGTATTTAGGACATACTTATACTGAAAAATTATTGGTGGTTTATCCGAAATTCAAATTTAACTGGGTTTCATGCATGTATCTTTTGCTAAATCTGGCAGCCCTAACTGTAAAGTTTTCAGATTTTAGAAACAATAAATACAAGATAGTGTTGCAGAATAGCTATAATATTGCAGGCAGTGCATGAATCTGACTGTCAATTCCCCTTTTCTTCCTGCTATTAGTGGAGTGATTTAAACTAGCTGGGTCATGTTTGCCTTATTTACTGAAAAGAGTATTGTAATTCAAAAATTATTTTAGGTGAATATATCGTTTGGGGATCTAGAATTCTGTAAAATGTAATTAAAATACATTTCAAATATCAGATGTGATTTATTGCCATATGATCCTCTTATTTTATAAGCACCATAAAATTAAACTTAGATATTATAACAATTTTCCAAGTAGTAATATATTGCTTTGGAGGTTTCTCCCCCAAGAGTTCTGAACCAGGAGGATTTAACTATGAAAAAAATTAAAATTTTTGTATCTTTCTATTAATAAAGAGACATATAATCACTTAGATGCCTTTAAAATGATCTTCCAAATTAGATTCTTGAAAATACGTAATGTTCTAAAAGGTAATATTCCAGTAGGTAGATCAATAATATGGCTGTCAACGCTTTTAAATATAACTTTACATTATATAAATCAATACAGAAAGAGGTACTTGAATTTTGATAATATTTAACAGTGTTGAAAGAAATTCAAAAAGACCTACAAAATGAAAAGGCATCCCTTTTCTTTTTTTCTCCATGGACTGGAAGACAATATTATTAGGTTGGCTGTACTTCCCAAGTTGATCTACAGAATCAGAACAATTTCTATCAAAATCTCAACTGCATTTTTTTCACAGAAACTTTCTGGCTGATCCAAAAGTTTATGGAAATTCAAGGAACTCAGAATAGTCTAAATGATCTTGAAAAAGAAGAACAAAGTTGAGGACTCACTCTTTGTGATTTCAGACTTTCTACCAAGCCTCAGTAATCAAGGCAGTGAGGTACTCACCTAAGGATAAACACTTAGAGCAATGAAAAAGAATGGATATTTCAGAAATAAACCTTTATTTTTACAGTCGATTGATTTTAGACAGGGAGTCAAGATAATTCAGTGAAGGAAAGAAAAGTCTCTTCAATAAATGGTGCTGAAACAACTGGATATCTACATGTAAAAGAATGAAATCAAATGCCCACCTCACATCATATGCAAAATATAACTCAGAATGAATCATAGACCCACATTTAATACCTAAAACTATAAAAATCTTAGAAGAAAGCATGGGAGTAAATCTTTGAAACATTGGATTAGGCGATGGTTTCTTAGATATGATAGTAAAAGCAAAAACAACAGAAGAAAAAAAATAGGTAAATTGAACATCATCAAAGTTAAAAATCTTTGTGCTCTAAAAGATACTACCAAGAAAGTTGAAAAGGCAGTCCACAGAATGGGAGGTAATATTTGCAAATCACATATCTTATACGTAACTTGTATCCAGAATATATAAAAAATTTTTATGTGCTACCACATGAACGAACTTTGAAAACATTCTAAGTGAAAAAGGCCAAAGATAAGGAACCACATATGTTATGATTCCATCGATATCATATCTAGAATAGGCAAATCAATAGAGACTAAAATAGATTAGTGATAGTTAAGGTCTGGGAGAGGGGATAATGGAGAGTGCCTGCTAATGAATATGGGATTCCATTTTGGGGTGCTGAAAATATTCTAAAAGTAGATAGTGGTGATGGTTACTCATCTCTGAGTATATTAAAAACCACTAAATAGTGCACTTTAAGGGAGTGTGTTTTATAAATGTGCATTTTTGTCTCAATAAAACGGTTATACAAATAGAAAAGAATAATTTTGGAAATTAAAGTCTTTGAGCTAATTGACTAATTTGAATTTTTAAGAGATGCTGACCTACCTTATAGTTAGCATAGGTATGTAGAAGTCCACCTGAGTTTGGAAATCAATACATCTGTGGAACTCTTGTGCAATATGAGCCTGGGTCAAACTAAACTATGCTGCATAACCAGGCCCTTGAGATGGACCTATCTCCAGATCATCTTCCCACTGTTGACTGTCCTTATCTTCGGTTTGTTTTCTCATAGCGCTTTGCATTTGTACTTGAACTACTGGTCTACATGGGTGTTTGCAGTCTAGAAGCGCATACTGTAATAAAAAATAGGAAGAGAAAGTTAGACCTTTCTCTTATATGATGTCTGAGAAACCCTCTGGATAACTAAATATCTAAGTGATATTTCTGCAAAGAGGAGGAGCCTAGAGTGACATCCCAAGTTTTCATTTTGCTTTCAAAGTTTTATGATGTAATGTTTTATAGAGTCATGAATTATCTAGTTTTCAACTAAACATTACAAAAAAGAAAAATGTCATAAAACTATATCTGCACAAAAACATGAATTAGAGAAAATATTAACAATGATTGAAAGAAAACAATGAGAAAAGGTCAGCTGGACACTACGGTCCCTAGAAAGAGCTCTTGATTAGCCAAGATTATAAAGTATAAATGATAAGAATGCAATATAACATTAAAAATATAAAACTTACAACTGCTCTGTAGTGTAAATGTGGCATCTTAACAAGATAGATTGGAAATTATTTTTCAAACAACAACCCTCATATTACAGAAAATATATTTTAGAAAATTTTGGAAATAGCTCCATTTTTATATGTTAGTATGGCCCAAGGAAATATTAAGAATGTCACCATTTTAGGAAATCTAAAACTGAACGTTTGAAAGACAGAAAATATATTCTAATCTTTAAAAAAATGTTTTAAGCAAGGGGATTCTGCCAGTTTTAAAATATTTTTATGTATAAAAAATTTAACACTTTCTGATTAATTTTAAAATACCACTGAATTATATTGGCAAAACTGACATGCACTAGCCAACTTTCAACAATAATGAAAATCAATAATCGGTAAACATGATTAAGAGGTGAGCATCATAAGTACTCACAGAGAACAATGTCTTTTACAATTTAGCACATCTTTGAGAAAAGCATTGTTTTCATTTATGATAAATTTAAAACAAGTCTAAAATAATAAATTTAAACCTTAGACCTTCTAATCACTTTTGAATAAAGAGTTAAGAAGGGAAACAAAATCAATGATTTACTGTCTTCATAAATAATCACAAGGATGGATTTTATCCTTGTTTTACAGAAAGAAATCTAAGCTTCAGAAACGTTGAATAAATTTCCCAAGTTAACACAGGGATTGATCCAGGATTCAAACCTATGCTGTCTGACTCCCCAGCCAGCCTCTCAGCACTTGCCTTAGGAATTGTTCTTTTGAATAGAAAATATTTTACTCTGTTAAGTTAGGTAGAATTACTCTTTCCCAACTTGTAATTTATCCTATAAGGGGTATGTGAATTCCTGTCTCATGGGCTTTAAGTTTGGCCGGATGATATGCTTTGGCTAATGAGAGGAGCTTAGAACAGCATTGCCCCATCATAGTGGATGCTTTAAATATGATTTTGTGGTTCCCTCTGACTCTCCTGTTCTCCTCCCCTCTACCACCAGACTCATATGACCTACAGGGCAGTTGCTCTTTCAGTCTGGGTCTCAGGTAGGAAGACACATGAATCCTGGTAGAGTGCAGTGGAAGCACAAGCTCTCACATAATATGAGCAGGAAACAAAAGTGTGTTTTGCAAACCAATGAGATAATGTGTTTCTCTTTTTTTGGACTACTGCAAAAGTTGAAAATGTGTATTCCATTTACCTCTAAGCTTCATTAAGTGTCTAGAAAACTCTTTCATGGATGATTTAAATAAATGAATAAGACCTACTGTCTATTATGCTTAGACAGGACTGATTCTACCAAGGTGAAGAATATGATCTGGCAATTATACTCTGGTAGGGAGGAATTTGGAAACTAGATGATTAAATGTTTACTGAAATATTTATGGTTTAGATCACTGTAGAGAACAAGTATCTTACGTTTCTATATCTTTTAGGGTGTGTAGTGAGATTTGTTGTAAGGAATATTTATCCTTCCCTGCAACCCTCAGGAACTGAGTGAGCAAGTATGCAAACAAAGCTTTTATATGCGTCAGTTGTGCTCGGAATAACAAGAACAATAGTAATGTTCAAACAATATTCTGAAAAAACATTTTCCATAAACAGCCTATAGTTGAAATTTACTTACTCATTGGTTGCAGTCAGATCAGCAAAAGCTGCTTTTTCAGATCTCACTGGCCCACTAACAGAACTGTTAACCCAAAATACAATTCTACATGATATTGCCAATTGATATTGTCATTATAAGAAAAACTACAGTCTCATGAAACTCATTCTACCTGTGTCTCTTTTAAGAATAATTTGAAGATCTTGCTTATTATACAACGGAGAAATTTCTGTCTGCAATTTATACAAAGAATAATATACTTCTCATTAGCAAATGGTTTGTTTTGATCTTATCTTTGCAATAAATTTGTCTAACTGGGTTTCTTTTGTTTTGCAAAGCTATACATCTTAAATTTGGCATTGATTTTTTTCTTACCCATATTTTTCCCGTACTTTTATGTCATTACTTTCTTGTTCTTTGTTTCTTTTAAGTTTATTTATCATGTTATACTTTATATATCATTGTTAATCCTTTAAAACCTTTCTGGAACAAATTATAGCATCAGTATAGAATTATATATTTTTACAATTCTGAAATGAATCCATATACATCATTAGCTGCTTTCTCAAAATACAAAAGTGATAAAACAATATATCTTCAATTACCTCAAGTAAAAATAGGATTACTGATTATATAATATCTAAGGTCATTTTAAGCTCAAATAATACGACTGTATGAATTCTCGTTCTTAAGCAAAAGCAAAAATTACCCAGTCCTTTCCATCCACATCTACTACCAATAAGACCTACTATAGGAATAAACCTTCCTTAAACCATATTTCCTTCATCAGCTCGTTCTTAATAAGAACATCTCACACTTTCATGTGTATGTTAATCACCTTAGGATCTTGTTAAATGTGAATTCTGATTCAGTAGTTATGGAGGGGTCTGAGATTCCTCATTTCTTACACAGTGATGCTGATACTGCTTGTCTAAAAATCACACACGAAAATGATTAAACTCAGTTAATGTTGTAGGAAATGATTTGATGTTAGCTACCCAGATAGGAAAAATTTTACAGCTGCTCTCAAATTTGAAAAAATATATCAGGGACCTGTGTCCACATTTGAAGTCTGATATTCCAAAAAAACAGTAAAAACACTACATTTATCTGACTATTCACCTGAAACTACCCTATGTAAAATAAAGTGTATATTTGCATTGTGTAATTTATAAAACCAAAACAATATGCAGCCCAGGAACATAAAGAATAATAAATGAGTAAACATTCTTCACCTTGTTCTCAAGGTGAACAGAAAAAGGAACAGAAAAAGAGGTTGCTAGCACCAAAAATAGAATTTGAGTTAATAAATTTCAGCATATTATAAAAATAAGTTCTGAAATTTAAGTTGTATAGTTAGCTTAAAGAAGACATGATTGTTTATGCATTTTGTTTTGGTTTAAACAAATCTGTTGGCATTCTGCAAAGAGAAACAGAGACAAATGGTTTAAACAGAACTTCACTCTGTGTTTCAGTACACTGCCATAAAACAAGTTATATGAAATTAAGCATGCAGCAAGATGGAAAATTTTTGCTGGCGTTATCACAAGTGTTTACCATAAATATATTACAGTACATGCAAAAAGACTGCAAAGAAAGCTAGCGTTATCAAACCTTGAATTGATTTCATCCATACTTTTCATACTGGCTGCTTTTGTTTGTTTATTTTGGTTTGCTTTGTTTTGTGTGATTATCATTCACAAATGAAATATACAAAAAAACACATCATTAATTTTCTCCATTATTTGCAAAGCATTAATGAGGAATTGTGTAAACATTGATATTTTTAATGAAGACAGCTTTCCTTTTAGTGAATGTATTTCAGCTAGAGGGATAGGAGTACTTCATGTTATTAAAAATAAATCTGCAAAAAAAAAAAAAAGTCTTTTTTGACACTAGACTGTGATCTTCTTAGGGGATTTCCATTTTATTCATCTTTGGACCCTCAGAGCCTAGCATAACTGTTGTTGAGTAATTATATGCTAAATCATTGCTTCTTCATGCTGTATCAGATAATAATAAGAAAAATCTTGCTAAGACAAATTAATGCCATATTAAACTCAGTTTTCTGATATTTAGAATAGCCATCTAAGCGTAATTATAGGACAATATAACAGTGATGTAAGAGGTTATGACAGAAACACGTTGTCATGTGATTTTTTTTATTACAGAAATGAGTTTAATGATCAATGGAAAGATCAAAATCTTTATTTCTCTTTTTAATTTTAGAAAATATATAGAACCACTCTTGGCTTATAACAAATATTTTATGATATTTTCATGGTTCTTGGCGTTTCTATTCTGGCCTTTAATTTAATCACCATAAGGCTTATGGTCCAGGAATTTCAGACTTCTTTTATAGTCATACACTCAAAAGTTTTGTCTCCTCCTTCTCAATTATATCAATCAATTTTCCTCCCCTCTTGATGATGAAGGTAAGTCATATAGGCACATAATCTGCATATACTGTACAAATGATTTTTTAAAACTTATTCAATGCCTATTTGTGCCAATTGCTTTACCAGTGCATAAGACCTAAGTTTGCCTTCATTGTGTTCATAATCTAGTGGGTGCTATCAGACTTTTCATTGTTTTCTGAACTTGTAGTTTACAATTCTGCTAAAAGCAAACTTCTCATTTCATGATTCACTCAAATTTTTTCTTTATTAAAATTGTATACTTCTTTGTATTAGCACTTTTAACAATCCCACTAATTTTATACTTTTATCTCATATTGGATTTGAGTATTTTTTTAAATTAATTAATTAATTTACTTTTGGCTGTGTTGGGTCTTCGTTGCTGCATGTGGGCTTTCTCTAGCTGCGGCGAGTGGGGTGCGTGGGCTTCTCATTGAGGTGGCTTCTCTTGTTGCGGAGCATGAGCTCTAGGTGCACTGGCTTCAGTAGTTGTGGCTCACGGGCTCTAGAGCGCAGGCTCAGTAGTTGTGTTGCATGGGCTTAGTTGCTCTCCTGGACCAGGGCTCGAACCCATGTCCCCTGCATTGGCAGGTGGATTCTTAACCCCTGTACCACTAGCGAAGCCCAAGGACTTGAATATTTTAAAAATAATTTAATATTAAGCAGAACCTCACAGAAACGCTGTAGACTAGTGGGTGAGTGGGTCTCTGTCTGGGCTATAAAATCAGATTCACTCAGAGAGCACTTAAAAAATCTATGCATGACAAATTTAACAAGAAATGCCCAAAATATATAAAAGGAAAAACAATAAAACACTCCTGAAAGATGCAAAACTATACTTGAAAAAATGAAATGGCCTATGCTGTTCTTGAATAATGATAGACAAACCTATCAAAATATTTTACAAAGTGTTGTACCTTTAATCAAAATTGTATGCATTGATTAATAGATCAAATGAATTTGGAACTCAAAAATAGATTAAAGTACATTTAAACATTTTGTATATGAAAAGGTAGCAAATACATCAGTGGAAAATGAAAACTGTTTTGAGAAGAGGTATTGGATAATCATGTTACCCAGTCCAGGTCCCTACTGCTCACTGCACAATAGGCCAGTAAATGGAGAGATGAGGTGCTGGCACAAGGAATAGCAACTTATTTGTAAATTCAGCGGATTGAGAAGATGGCAGACTAGTGTCCCAAAGAACCATCTTATCTGAGTTAGAATTCAGGTTTCTATTATACTAAAAGGGGAAGGGGTGTGGCTGGTTGTTGCATACTTCTTGGTGACAGCCAGACCCTGGAGGGGGTGTGATAATCCTTTTTTCTTGCAGCTGTTCATGTAGGTCTGGTCAAGGTGTTCATGTAAAGCGCCAACAAGACAAATATTCTCTGTTCTGCAACTTTATATCTCTATATGAATGAAAAGTGTTATACCTCTAAAGGTCAAGCCTGGGAGGCAGAGCCTTGAGAAAGGAACATTATGTGTATTTCAGGCTACAGGCAACATTCCTTTACAAAGACACAGAGTCAGCAAGACTAAACACAGGCAACAGAGCACAAGGGTTAGAGCTAAAAGAATAGCTCCAATAAGGAGTCAGGTTTGTTCTTCTCTGTTACAATCATATGGAAAATTTTAAATGTGATCTGGTTCAGATGCCACATACAAGAAAATAGATAATTTATAAGTGGATTAAAGATTTACAGATAAAATAAATATTTATGAACGCTAAAAAAAATTCAGGCTATTTTTCTATAAAATAGCTGTGGGGAAATGTTCCTAAATAAGGCTCAAATTCAGGAGTTATGTTACAAAGGAATAGCACACATGACTAAACAGAAATTTTAAAATTACATATAAAAGTAAACCAAGATGAGAGTAAAAAAAAAAAAAATGGAATACTGAGAGAAAATTACAACAATATCACGAAGTTAATATGATATTAAAATGATCTGAAAAAGACCATCATTTATGGAAAACAGAAAACATATAGAATCAGTTTACAGAAACTGTTCTCATTTATAATTAGGAGAAATGTAAATTAATATTACATAAAATACTATATCTCACCCATTGAGACATTTGACAACATGCTTTCTTGATGAGCTAATGGGAAACAAGTATCTTATACCGTATTGGTGGTAATACAAAATGTTATAACCTCCTACAGAGGTGAATTTGGCTATACCTTACAAAATTACAACTGTGTTTACCTCTTAACCCAGTAATACTATCTCTAGGAATTGATTTCAAAGACATACTGTGAATATTCAAAATGGAATATGCTAAAGGCTATTTTTTGCAGTGCTATTTAAAATAGCAAAAGACTGGAAAGAACACAAATGTAAGTGAATAGTGAAATGTATAAGAAATTATTATACATACAAACCATGATACCAGCTTTAAAAAGGACAATCTCTAGATATTACTTTGGGTTGATCTTCAGGATATACTGTTCCAAAAAATGTAAATAGTTAATATATTTTTATAAAATGTATAGAATGCAGATATTTATGTATTTGTTTATAAGTTCAAATAAGTTGATTAAAAGATGAGCAACATTAATAAAAGTAGTTAGTTAAGGAGATGGAGAGAATAGGGTGAAGGGGATATTTTGGAAGCTAGACTCTCTGAATGTATCTTGTATAATATTTACCTTAAGATCATGCAAATATTTTGCATATTCAAAAATATTAAAGCAAAATTTTAAAAAATACTTGTAATGAGATAGTCGCTTAACTACACAGAGAAGAATTATTTTCTGCATCTCTAAAAGACAGTAATTTGATTGAATATCCCTGATGAGATATAGCCTAAGAAAAATTAACAGCTACAAATAATCTTAGCCTGTATTCAGAATTCATATATTAATAATAATCTTGATATTTTAATGTTCACTATATGTATGTGTGCATAATATATAGTACATATCCATTGCATATATATATGTATATATATGTGGTTAATTTTATATGTCGACTTGACTGGGCTAAGGGATGCCCAGTAGCTGGTTAAACATTATTTCTGGGTGTGTGTGTGAGGATATTTCCAGAAGAGATTAGCATTTGAATTGGTGAACTGAGTAAAGCTGATGGCCCTCGCTAATGTGGTGGCCACCATTCAGTCTGTTGTGTGCCTGAAAAGAACAAAAAGGCAGAGGAAGGGCGAATTTGTTCTCTCTGGCTGAGCTGAGGCATCCATCTTTTGCCCTCAGACATTAGCACTTCTGGTTCTCAGGCTTGTGGCCTCAGATGGGAACTTACACTATTAGCCCCCTTGTTCTCAAGCCTTTGGACTGGGATTGAATTACACCACTGGCTTTCCTGGTGCTCTAGTTTGCAGATAGCAGATCATGGGACTTCTTGGCCTCTATTAGCATGTGAACCAATTCCTATAATAAACCTCCATATATATAAAATATTCTACTGCTTCTGTTTCTCTGGAGAACCCTGTTTATTGTAAAGGTCTAGATGCAGTGACTAAGATTTTAGCAAAGAGCACTTTGTGCTTAAATTATCATCTCTAGTTACCATTTCTTTATCCAAAGAAACAAGACTCCTTAGAGAAATAGTCGGACCTATACCATGTGAAACGGGAACTTGTTCAACTAGAAACCAAGGATGCTATTAAACACTACTAGTGTTATGCAAATATGAAGATCCTCCCACTGGCCATAGTGTTGCAATATGAAGACTGGAAAACCATCTATGGAGTATTTTTGCCAAAAAATCAAGTGTGATCTAGTTTTTAGATAAATCAGTTTCTAAAAACCAGGTAGAAGAAAATGTTAAATGACACCACAGGTATACAATCAGAAAAATTTGAATGTGGGGTGTTCTATAAGACAAATAAATGAAAAGAAAAAAATTTTTATCAAATCTCTTCTAAAAGAGATTTAAAATGCATATAATATTTGAAACGTGTCTGACATGATTTGAAAAACAATTTTTAAATTGCATTTCTAAGAAAATCAAAACTCTGTGACCTTGACAGGTCACATTTGATGCTATTTGATGCTATTGAGATGTTATTGTTTAAATTTATATGATACTGTTTTTATGCTATGTTTTTCAAAGTGTCTTCACTTAGCAATATGTAACAAATTATTTGTGGATGAAATGATGTCATTTCTAAAATTTGCTTTAAAATTACTCAGTAACTAATAGGAGTAGGAAAGTGGAAAAAGAAGAAAGAGATAAAGATGAAATAAGTATGGCCGTATATTCATAGCTGTTGAAGAAGAGTACTAGAGGTTATTGTTCTATCCTTTCTACTCATGGATGCATGTTTTGGAGTTAGTTTTGGAGTTAGGGCATAGTAACCAGCTTATAATGCCTCTGTCCGCACTTGAAACTTTCAAGCTTAGGTTAGACTTGAGTTGCAGAAGGGAAAAAAATTTAAAGTTTTCATGTGTTTGGAGCATTAAAATTACACAGGACAGGGCTTACCTGGTGGCGCAGTGGTTGAGTGTCCACCTGCCAATGCACGGGACACGGGTTCATGGCCCGGTCCGGGAAGATCCCACATGCTGCAGAGCGGCTGGGCCTGTGAGCCATATCTGCTGAGCCTGCACGTCCGGAGCCTGTGCTCCGCAACGGGAGAGGCCACAACAGTGAGAGGCCCGTGTACCGCAAAAAAAAAAAAAAAAAAAAAAATTACACAGGACAACACTTTTCATTTATTAACCCAAGGCAATTTTTGTGACTGATCAGTAGCTGAAAAGCAGTAGGTCCTACTCAAGATTTCATCCAAGTATGGTAGACATGGAGACTAGAAATCAGATTTGTAAAAAGGAAAGGGGAAGAAAATAAAATTGTGTTGTGTTCATTGTCTATTTAGCACAGCTCATTAAAAAAATTTTTATAGCAAGTTACAAATACGTTAAAAAAGTTATTGCACCTGCTTATCTAATATCTATTTATGTAATATCTGAAAGAACTAAAGGGAATGAGAAATATTTAGTTTTAATATTATTTTCATGAACTAAAGCAAAACATTAAATATCCATTAATGTCTAAGAATTCTTAACGTAAGAACGTTATATGCACCTCTATTCTATGACACTGTGTGTGTGTCAGAGGGAGAAAGAGAGAGATTGAAACTGCATGAGACTGCATTCATACACTGAAGGAGAAGAAATGTGGAAGAATATAAAGCACAACTGGACCTTGAATCTCATGGAGTTACACAGAATGAGCTTTCGGCCTCTCATCATCAAAATTCACAAAGGGTTGTTGATGGGTCTGATCTCATATATATGAATTTCTGAACTACTATTCCACAAAGACACAAAAAGGATCAACCAAAGAACAGCAGAGGAGCCATGCTGGCATCCAATGAATGCACTAACTGCTTTGTTACAGTGTTCTTCACTCTGTTACTTCTATCATGCTGAGACCTGCATAAAAATGAAATGTCATACTTCACTACCCTTCCAGCCAGTGGTATAGTTTATTTTCTTGTCTTCTGATAGAGTTCACAAATTTAATAACTGCCTTTTATCCTGGTCTCTATACTCCCTTTCAGCTTCCTATTCAGTCTTCTCTCTCTGCAGGCTTGCAGGAAATGCCTCATTTTAGGTTTTCTATAAAGGACATAATAGACAAGAAAAGCAAAAGAGGAGAGGATATTATCTATCATTTAGAAAAATGGACAAGGGGCAATCAGACCATTTTAATGGAGGGAAAGTGGGGGGAAAAAACTTTTTGCTGTTGTAGTATTTACCATGTTCTTTTGGATGAGACAATTTAGACTGGAATAAATTGAGTAGTTTATGTTGAAAGGCATATTATGATTCTCCTGATCAGTGTCCATTTTGAAAAAAAAAAATTATCCTTAAAAAAGTAGTAAGGTTGGGCTTCCCTGGTGGTGCAGTGGTTGAGAGTCCGCCTGCCGATGCAGGGGACACGGGTTCATGCCCCGGTCTGGGAAGATCCCACATGTCGCGGAGCGCCTGCGCCCGTGAGCCATGGCCGCTGAGCCTGCGCGTCCGGAGCCTGTTGCTCCGCAACGGGAGAGGCCACAACAGTGAGAGGCCCGCGTACCGCAAAAGAAAAAAAAAAAAAGTAATAAGGTTATTTTTAGGGAAATATGTATAAAATAGGACTGAGTTTTCAGCTAATTAACAAATACAGTGATGAATTTGAGTGTTTCTGCTTTCATGAATGTGACTGTAATTAATAATGACTTTGCAGGTCTCCACATGTTTTCTAAATGACAATGACAATATCATTAATGAGGTGCATTATCGTACAGATTTTTTGGAAGTTGGGAAATAATGGAGTAAGGTTCAGGCAATATTTCTAAAGAAATATCATCTGCTGGTGGAACGAATAATCCTTCATTTACATTCTCATTAAGGTCTGAATAGGCAGCACACCACATTCAAGTTGCTTTTAAACATGCAGGCAGGCACATTACCAGCAAATTGCAAGAGTGGGTTTGTAACTAGACATCTTTGTTCCTGTCCCATGCTCTATACCTTTCACCTCTTTGATTAAAAACACAGCATGTAAGAATGAATCATTGTTAATCTCAGAGAAAATGGTTTCTAACATTGAATTATTTAAATGCTAATTGCAGTACATTGCCTACAAATAATCAACTGGAACTTTTAACTACCTGATATTTAATTCTCTTTTGAAATACCAAGTGGCTCTCAGTGCTTCCATAGTTCTTCTTGCATCCCAATAAGTGAACATCAAAGTGTGTACTTTAGAAGAAGCATGAGATTGATAATTGCTGAAATTAATTTTCTACCATATTCTCTTCTTACTCTATGGCATTAGAATGCAGGAACATAATATTATCCTATGTGCTCATAAAAATTCCAATACTAGATACATTTGAAACGAATGTACTCTCATTATAATCTTCAGAATTTCATCAGAGTGCATTTCATGTCATTTTATTTTTTCTCTTGCAGTGCTTCACATAACGGGCTTTGTGAGAAAATTGTGAGCTGGCTCATAGTTAAATCATTCTCTTAGTGAAAATTTTCAAAGAGTTGATAAAAGATATTTTTATGTTAGAATATTAAGAAGCTGTTCTTAAATTTTGGTGTGCATAAGGATCATCTGAGGTGTCTATTAAAAATATGTATTCCTGGGCTGCACCTCTAGAGTTTTGCATTAAATACTTTGGCAGGAGGCCCCAGACTCTGCATTTTAATTATCACTCCTTATGTGATTCTGTTACACTTAACAAAAACACCTTTTGACAGTTTGCTTTCTCATTACAATAGCAACATTTTCAAATACTCTTATTATCTTAAATACAATCATCATATTTCCAGTTCTTCTGAATTTGACTAAACAGTTTATTTCATTTTATCCTTTTTTCCTCTAATCTTAAAACTTCTCCCTCTCTCCTTAAAATAACTTTTGTTTAAGTTATCGTCTATTTTCTTTTGTGCTTATATAACTATGACACCCACCTACTTGACTGTTCTGTGCCATTTTGTTCCATGTCATTGCATTATTTTTAGTTATTAAAATAATTCTTAAACTTATTTATCATCTTTTGAACTACAGTACTGTCAACGTGATTATACATAGATTAACACAGTAGATTTCAAATGTTGTAACTGTGACTCACAATAAGAATGCCTTTTACATTGTGATGGTATATACATATATATGTTACTGAACTATGCATACATATATGCAACATATGTTTCACAAAGCAGTGTTTACTCTAATTATATGTGATTCAATTCTTCTGTACTGTTTTATCCTAGTCTATGATTTTTTTAAATTGTTGATAAAAATTCACAAATGGGTTTTGACTTTCATTTTGACTGTTGGCATTAGCTTTTAGTGACTACCTTCAAGAGTCACTTTCTATGTGATGACTTTTTTTTTTTGCGGTACGCAGGCCTCTCACTGTTGTGGCCTCTCCCGTTGCGGAGCACAGGCTCCGGACGCGCAGGCTCAGTGGCCATGGCTCACGGACCCAGCTGCTCCGCGGCACGTGGGATCTTCCCAGACCGGGGCACGAACCCGTGTCCCCTGCGTCGGCAGGCGGACTCTCAACCACTGCGCCACCAGGGAAGCCCATGATGACTTATTTTTAATTGCTACTTATTGTTCAAGAAGTCATCATGGGGAAATGTAAATTTATTTGATAATGAAATAGAAGGCTTTGCTTTATCCTGCTTTTTCCGAGGAGTGGAGCACCACAAATATATATTAGTTTATATCCCTTGAGATCTTATTGTATAACTATTATAGTATATTACCTACAAATGATCAGATAGATATCCTCAAAGAGATTATGATTTTCTTGCTCACCAATAGCCTTCATTCCTTTGGTTATTCACTATTCTCAGCACCTTAGTTTACCTAAAATAAATACTTACATCTACTTTTACTAATAAACAGTTCCCTCCAGAAAATCCGTAGACATACTATAATCTGTATTTCATAGAATGTCAGAGTTTTGCAGCACCTGAGAATCCAACTCTTTTGATTCATAAGTTTCCTCATAATGTCTCTAGTAGACATTGATTGTGAGTTGGAATACTTACAGGGACACAGGAAGCAGTAATCAGGACAGAAAAATGGAAGCTACCTAAAAGAGACTAGGAAAAAATAGAACAAAACGTCCGTGAAAAAAAAAATGTATATGTTAAAAGTGGGGTTTGAAAAATAGAAATAAAACTTTTAGAAAAAGTAATAACATATAAATGGATACAATTAAGTGGGTTTAGTGTCAAGATTCTCTTTTCTGTCTTGTTCTGTCGTGGATCATTGCATCCATCGTTCAGCTCACATTTTTCATCCCTCCCCCAACTTTAGATTTTCATGTTTAAATGTGAATCCTTGAAGTAAATTCAGATAACAAATACACTGACCTATTCTTAGTTAAAAAAGCATCTCTCATATAATAATTAGTGTATTTCAGCAGATAACTAAGCTGGTGATAGACTTTCCATTTCTAATTCTTTGAATTTGATAGCCTTGGTTTACCCTTTCTCTCTCTCTCTCTCTCTCTCTCTCTCTCTCTCTCTCTCTCTCTCTCTTTCTTTCTTTCCTTTCTTTTCTTTCTTCCAATTTGATTTTTGAGGCTTTTAAATTTGTGTCAGGAGATATTTTGTATCAGGAGCTGGTGAAAACTAGTTTCATATGATTGATTCTTCATATCTCTTGGGTGGTAAATGTTTTTCTATCTTTCATCTGAAATTTCTGGGTTCATAATCTTTTATCTGTTTTTTTTCAAGATCTGGACTAGATGTCAAAATTATGTAATTAATCCTGTGAATTCAAATGGAGAACTTTTCATATGGTGGAGATACTCAACCTATCTGCAGTATAATTGCATCTTTCAGCATCTGAAAATGAATTACAGGACATTTTAATCCTGGCATTTCTACTGGTAGGAAATGCAATTTTTTCCATGTTAATTAGTTTAGGTAATACATTGTCGACATTTACTTCAGTGAACAAAACAAACAAAAAGGCAAAAAGTAAAAAGGCAACATCAGAGGTACAGAGTCAACTGATATAAAATCATTTGAAAGTGTCATTTACAAATAAATTATGCATTTACATTAACGATTGCCTTCATGAAGCAAGTATAATCCTTTCTCAATTAAATTAAAACAAAACATTCTTATTTAAAAAGTTGTTAAAAATCACTTCTTATGAAATTTCTAATAAACTGATTATCTTTATGCTTCAATAATATTGTAATTTACTATATTCCTTGGCAGAAAAACAGTATTTTTAAAAGGTGAAGTCTCCGTGAATAGTTTCTGAATCAAATACATAAGTTCCTTATGGGTTTATACACTGACCTGATATAAAATGCATTTTCCAATAGGCAAAATATTAACAAGGATTACAAGTAAGCCAGCAGTGGGTATTAATGACATATGAGTAGAATTTAACATTTTAATACATGTGTTAACAACTGGGTCTTATAGCAAAGTATATTTCTAACAGATCACTAAAATTCTTTGCAACATCAAGCCTTCAAGTCATATCTTTCAGCATAACCAAAAAAAACCCACACACATTTGCAATTCACACATTCAAAGTTTTAGAATTTTCATTATTAAAGTTTCAGAAGGCTGAGTAATATTATGAGTTTGTCAGATTAGTGCATATGTATATATGATTGATGGATTATATTTTCATAACAACTCTTTCAAGTTTAACGTTTTCTTTCCTAATGGGTTGAGTGGACTTTAAGCTCAAAAACACTTTGATCATAAATAAACATAAATTAATTCTTAACAACTATGCATTCAGCATAGTCATTCTCATGACCTCTTCTCACAAAGTTAAAAATGTTTCCAGTGAAGAGTAAACAAACAGGCTAACAAACCACTATGAAATACTTCTAAATTGAATTTTTAGTTACTCAGCTGTTGCACACATGGATTTTTTTTTTTTTTTTTTTTTTTTTTTTTTTTTTTTGGTACGTGGGCCTCTCACTGTTGTGGCCTCCCATTGTGGAGCACAGGCTCCGGACACGCAGGCTCAGCGACCATGGCTCATGGGCCCAGCTGCTCTGCGGCATGTGGGATCTTCCCGGACCGGGGCACGAACCTGTGTCCCCTGTATCGGCAGGCGGACTCTCAACCACTGTGCCACCAGGGAAGCCCCTACACATGGATTTTTGATGATTTCAGTTGGAAAGTCTGTATTGATGACACATACGGTTTTGCTTAAGAAAAAATAACCAAATCAGAGATAGAGTAGGCTTTTTCAAAGTAACCATTTTTACTGTTTCATACAAAGAAAACAGATAATTTCATTTTGATCTGTTAGTTTAGTTGGTGTGGCTTTATCATATATTTATCCCAATTTTCCCTGAAAAATGAATTGTACCCAGCAGTGGCATCCCAAGGGAAGGGTGGTATAAGCAGTCTGCTGCGATGCAGAGTAGTGTTTTGTCAATGACATTGTTTCAAATTGCCAAGAAAACTGTCTTTTAGTTGGTTTTATTATTATTTTAACATTTTCAACATAAAACACATCCCTAATTACAATTACCCTTGGTGCTTCCCTACCTACATTGCATAGTTGTTAAGATTAAATGAAACTTGTGTGGACCTGGCTATTTTGATATAATTGTAGACATTTTCCTTGTCTTAAAAATATTAAGAAACCCTAGACATAAGTGCAATTTTAATATTTAGGATAACATTAAAACATAATCTTAATGTTTTCAAAGGAAAAAACCCAATATTATCTCCTTTGTTCAATTTGAAATTTAAGGGTGTTAATGATTCAAACAAACAGAAACAGACTCATAGATACAGAGAACTAGTGCTTGCCAGAGGGGAGGGGTCTGGGGGAGACAGGAGAAATAGGTGAAGAAGATTAAGAGGTATAACCTTCCAGCTATAAAGGAAGTAAGTTATGGGGATGTAATGTATGGTATAGGGAATATAGTCAATAATATTTTAATAACTCTGTATGGTGACAGATGGTAACTAGTCTTACCGTGATCATTTCCTAATGTATAAAAAAAAAATCAAATCACTATGTTGTACACCTAAAACCAAAAAAAAAAAAAAAAAAAAATTCAGAAGATACCTGAAAACAGAACGTATTTGCCAAAGTCTTCCTAATGAAAATAGTTTTGTCCTAAACTTTCCAGATAATTAGCTCTTAACTAGTACATGTGATATGAGCTTTGACAATTGGGCCATAACTTTAGAGGAATAATTCATTCATACACAAATATTTGAAAGAATTCAAGTATATAATCACAAAAGTTTAAAATATATAAATTGTAATAAAATATTTAAATTCACTAATTTATTTTAGATACTTTTATTGATTTTTTTAAGGTTTAGATCACATTTTACATATCAGCAGATTATGTAACTAAGTAGTAAATAAATAATACCTACATTTAAAATAAGCATGTCTATGTCTACAGATGACTGATGATCTTGAACACCATTTCATAGGCTTATTTGCAATTTAGATATCCTTTTTTGCTACGTGCCTATTTAAGCCTTTTGTCCATTTCAAAAATTAGGTTGCTGATGTTTGTATTGATTGATAGGAGTTCTAGGCATGAGTCCTTTTCCATATACAAATAGATATAAATAGATATAATATCTTCCCCCATTTGTTGCTTTACATTCTCACTTTCTTAATAGTGTCTTTGAGGAACAGAAATTTCATTTTAACAAAATACAGTATATCAGTTAGTTATGATTAAGATCTTTAGTGTTATTCTAGCCTGTTTAAAAAACCTTTACCTATGCCAGCATTAGGAATATATTTCATCTGTCTTCTAGAAATGTAATCATCTTACTTTCAGTTAATTTTATAATTTATATGAATTTTTGTGTGTATGTATGGTATTAGAGTTAGGTATTAGGCCTGGATCCTAACAGGCCGCAGACCATTGTGGCCTGCGGGTTGGGGACCCCTATGTTTCTGTACCCTCTAATCTGTTGTATTGGTGTATTTGCCTCTCCTTACACCAATATCTCACTGTTTAATTTGCTTTAAAATAAGTCTTGATATTTCATGATGTATGTCCTCTAGCTTTGTTCTTCCTCAAATGTGCCTTTGATCATTTTTCTGCCTTTCCATTGCCATATATATTTTAGAATCAGCCAGTCAATTCCCATTAAAAAGCTGCTAGGATTTTTTTTTTTTTTAACATCTTTATTGGAGTATAATTGCTTTACAATGCTGTGTTAATTTCTGCTTTATAAAGCTGCTAGGATTTTGATTGGAATTGCACTAAATCTATAGATACATTTGGGTGAAATTTCACGTTAACAATATTGAGACTTCTAATTGATGAAAGAAATTAAAGATGATACAAATACATAGAGAGTTATACCATATTCTTGGGTTAGAAGAATCAACATTGTGAAAATGACTATACTACCCAAAGCAATCTACAGATTCAATGCAATCCCTATCAAACTACCAGGGACATTTTTCACAGAACTAGAACAAAAAAATTCACAATTTGTATGGAAACACAAAAGACCTCTAATAGCCAAAGCAATCTTGAGAAAGAAAAACGGAGCTGGAAGAATCAGGCTCCCGGACTTCAGACTATACTACAAAGCTACAGTAATCAAGACAGTATGGTACTGGCACAGAAACAGAAATATAGATCAATGGAAAAGGATAGAAAGCCCAGAGATAAACCCACGCACATATGGTCTCCTTATACTTGATAAAGGAGGCAAGAATATACAATGGAGAAAAGACAGCCTCTTCAGTAAGTGGTGCTGGGAAAACTGGACAACTACATGTAAAAGAATGAAATTAGAACACTCCCTAACACCATACACAAAAATAAACTCAAAACGGATTAAAGGTCTAACTGTAAGGCCAGACACTATAAAACTCTTACAGGAAAACATAGAACACTCTATAACATAAATCACAGCAAGATCCTTTTTGATCCACCTCCTAGAGAAATGGAAATAAAAACAAAAATAAACAAATGGGACCTAATGAAACTCCAAAGCTTTTGCACAGCAAAGGAAACCATAAACAAGACGAAAAGACAACCCTCAGAATGGGATAAAATATTTGCAAATGAAGCAACTGACAAAGGATTAATCTCCAAAATTTACAAGCAGCTCATGCAGTTCAATATCAAAAACACAAACAACCCAATCCAAAAATGGGCAGAAGACCTAAATAGACATTTCTCCAAAGAAGATATACAGATTGTCAACGAACATATGAAAGAATGCTCAACATCATTAATCATTAGAGAAATGAAACTCAAAACTACAATGTGATATCATCTCACACCAGTCAGAATGGCCATCATCAAAAAATCTACAAAAAAAAAATCTACAAACAATAAATGCTGTAGAGGGTGTGGAGAAAAGGGAACCCTCTTGCACTGTTGGTGGGAATGTAAATTGATACAGCCACTTTGGAGAACAGTATGGAGTTTCCTTAAAAAACTAAAAAGAGAACTACCATACGACCCAGCAATCCCACTACTGGGCATATACCCTGAGAAAACCATAATTCAAAAAGAGTCATGTACCACAGTGTTCATTGCAGCTCTCTTTACAATAGCCAGGACATGGAAGCAACCTAAGTGTCCATCAACAGACAAATGGATAAAGAAGTTGTGGCACATATATACAATGAAATATTACTCAGCCATAAAAAGAAATGAAATTGAGTTTTTTGTAGTGAGGTGGATGGACCTAGAGTCTGTCATATAGAGTGAAGTAAGTCAGAAACAGTAAAACAAATACCGTATGTTAACACATATATATGGAATCTAAAAAACAAAAAATTGGTCATGAAGAACTTAGGGGCAAGACGGGAATAAAGATGCAGACCTACTAGAGAGTGGACTTGATGACACGGGGAGGGGGAAGAGTAAGCTGGGACAAAGTGAGAGAGTGGTAGTGTATATAGGGACATATATACACTACCAAATGTAAAATAGATAGCTAGTGGGGAGCAGTCGCATAACACAGGGAGACCAGCTCGGTGCTTTGTGACCAGCTAGAAGGGTGGGATAGGGAGCGTAGGAGGGAGGGAGACGCAAGAGGGAAGAGATATGGGGATATATGTATATGTATAACTGATTCACGTTGTTATAAAGCAGAAACTAACACACCATTGTAAAGCAATAAAAACGTTAAAAAATAAATTGATGAATATAGTGTGCTTCCCAATGGATTTATGTCTTTAATTGATATGATCTTTTAAAAAATTACCTTAATGATTGCTCTAGAATTTACAATTTGCATTAGGGTCTAACTTAAATTATAACTGTTACCACTTCTAGACGCTGCAAAAACCTTAACACAGTTTAAAAACTTTTTCCCACTCTTCCCTTTTGTACTATTATTGTCATAAGATGTATTTCTTATATATATTTGAAATCCCAGAAACAGTATTATCAAACTTTTATTGAATTCTTAATTTCTGCCATGGTCAAAATGTCTAATATACAAATAAATATCCCATTTCATTGGTTGCAAGTTACAGCTTTCACAAAAGACTAGATCACAAATACAATTCAGCCAGATTCTTTGCCACTTTATAACAAGGATTGCCTTTTCTCCATTGTCCAATAACCTGTTCTTTATTTTGACCTGGGACATCATCAGAGTGGCCTTTACAGTCTGTATTTCTACCCACATTCTGTACATGATTATGTATTCTCTCTAAGATGGAAGCTTTCTCTACAGCTTTCCTCTTTTCTTCCTGAGCTCTTACCAGAAGCACCTTTAAAAGTCCCTTCACAAACAATCTCCACTCCTTCCAGCAGGAATTCCAGCCATTACCCACTACTCAGTTCCAAAGCCACTTCCACATTTTTAGTGTTTTTTATAGCAGCACCCAACTTTTCAGTACCAATGTATGTCTTAATCTGTTTGAGCTAGTGTCACAAATTACCATAGACTAGTGACTTCAACAACAAACATTTATTTCTCACAGTTCTGGAGGCTAGGGATACAATATCAGTGTGCCAAAACTGATGAGTTCTTGATGAGTCCCTTCTTCCTTGTTGACAGAGGGTCATTTTCTTGCTGTACCCTCATGCGGTAGAAAAAGAGCTAGCTAGCCTCTTATAAGACCATTAATCCTATTCATGAGGGTTCCATCCTTATGACCTAATTACCTCCTAAATATCTCACCTCCAAATCCCATCACGTTGAGATTAGGGTCTCAACATTATGAATTTTGGGGGAGCACAAACATTTAGCCTGTTGTAATATATTTTCAGAATGGTGTTTGACAAGATGATCTTTTTTATGCTGCAATAATAAGTAACCCCCTATATACCTTAATGGCTTACAGGTGAAAGGTATATGCCCATCCCATGACTAGATCTGGGGACCCTGCTTCTTGATTCCTTTCCCCAGGATCCAGAATGATGGAGAGTACACCATCTAGAATATTACTCGTTACCATGGCAGAGGAAAAGAGAGCATGATGATTTATTCATTGGCCCTTCAGACGTCTGCCTAAAAGATGTTCTGACATTTTATTATCAGTGGAAAACATATGATCCACATGGTCAATGGGCTGAGACAGTGTTTGGAGGAAAACCATAGATTATGGAGAACAAGGACTAAGGACCAGAAAGAAAACTCATAGTATTCCCTGTCTCTATCTCACAATTGTATATAGTTGTGTGTGGAAAAGATCACTTATGGTTTTTGTTTTTTATTTCCTTTATTTCATTTTTCAATATATAGATGTATAGATCAAGAGTAGGCACATGTGGATCTGATATAAAAATATATGCATTATTTATCCCTGGTTCAAGTTACTGTTGTGCATCAGTCAAAGAACCAAGTCTATGAGCCTGTTGTTTGACTTCATAGGGCTTGGTCTTAATTTTCCCAATTTTTTTATTGTGGTAAAATACTCATGACATAAAATTTACCATCTTAACCAGTTTTAACTGTCCAATTCAGTGGTATTAATTATATTCATAATGTGCTATCATTACCATCATCCATCTCCAGAACTCGTTCTACCTTGTAAAACTGAAACTCTATACTCATTAAACAGTACTTACACCTTACTCCAACTCCTAGGAATAACCATTCTATTTTCTGTCTCTATGATTTTGACTATTCTAAGTACCCTGCATAAGTGGAATCATGTAGTTTTTTCTTTTTTAACTGGCTTATTTCACTTAGCATAATATCATCAAGGTTCATCCATGTTGCAGCCTATGTCAGAAAATTTCTCCTTTTAAGTCTAAGTATTACCCTACTCTGTGTGTGTGTGTGTGTGTGTGTGCGCGCACGCGTGTGCGTGTGTGTTCTTACATCAGTTTTAAGTCTGATCCATTTTGAGTTAATTTTTGTATACAGTGTTAGGTAAGTTTCCATTCTGGTATATGTGGATATCTAGTTTTCCCAGTACCACTTGTTGACAAAACTGTCCTTTCCCCATTGAACGGTCTCAGTACCCTTGTCAAAAATCATTTAAATGTTGTTTTCTTTTTTAAATAAAATAATATAGTTTATCTGTGTGTACATAGTGTATGTGGTAGTCATTAGGGCTGACTGTAAATATTTTGGTTATCCTTTTTCTGAGGCCATGGTAAGTTTGCATGTTTCTGCTGTATCTGTGTGTGTTGTCAGGAAAACAGAGTCATTCTAAGCATTCTTTTATAAATTAATATAGGAATTGAGGCTTATTATGAATACGAAGGAGATGGGAAAGCAAAGCACAGCAAAGTCCTTGTGAAAAGGCAGAGAAGCTGCCACCATATGGCTAGGGAAGCAGAGCTGAATACCTTGCATGACATATTGAAGAAGGCATTTGTCAAAAACTAGCTGGAAATTATTTCCTTTTTAAAGGAATTTCTAGAAAATTTTCCTCCACTTATCTCAGTTGGCAGCAGTGTAGTGGTTGTTCTCAATTCTCACCAAGCAGCAGCTGTGAATCTCATATCTGCTCACTTAGGTGCTTGTAACCACTTCCAGGAAATAATGACCTCTGCTTTTCTCCTGCTTTCTAAAAGAGGAGTCTGAAGAATATAGTCCCGATCTTCTCCACTGTTGGGTAGAGGACCTTTTTAAAAGATATGGTGATTATACTGAATTGCTAACGGATAATTCAGACATCCCACGAATATGAAGTTAGATGTAGGAGTATGATTTGTTTTGGCCCACAAAATATAAAAAGTGTTGTGTCACTTCTGGGTAACTATTACTCTAAGAGTCTAAGAGTAGGTAAGGCATCCCCCACACTCACTTTTGCTGCCATGAGATGATGAAAGCATGTGTCAAGATGGACCACCATCAGCCTGGGTCTCTGAGTGATTATAATGAACGAAGCAGCCCTGAAAATCCACTTTGGACATGTTGTATGAGGAATAAATTAAATTTTGTCACATTAAGCCACTTACATTTTGTTATGAAACCTGATACTATTCTAATACATAACAACAATAAAATTTCAGCACATATGTGCACCACACACACACACACACACACACACACACACACAATCTCTGTGGTTTAAAGCAAGAAGGGATTATTTAATGCTATTTTACATGTTAATCTCAGGTTTGTGAGGGGTCTCTGTTTTGCACCATCCCCACTCCAGGACCCAGGCTGAGGAACAGGCATTATATTTAATGTTACCAGTCACAGTGACAGAGGGAACAGTTGTTCTTGTTGTTATTTCCAGATATGACACAGGAAATTTTGGCTAAATTTTATTGGACAAAGCAAATCACAAAAATGCACCTAACTTCCAAAATGCAGGAATTGTGATCCTGTCATGAGCCTGAAAGAAAAGATGAAGTAGAATATTTATTAATATTCCTAATGATTACCATAGTGTCATGAAACTTGAAGAGATAATGAACAACAATTATAGATCTGAAAGAATTTTCAGCTAGAAAAATAAGCTGGATTACAAGATATAAGATTCAAAAGGGATACTAATAAAGTTCTATATTTAGTTCCTCCAAACTCAGCTCTTCAAGTTCTCAACAAACTGTAAAAGTAATTAACAATCAAATATACAAGCTAATTTTAGTTAAAAATAAACTAATTAAAACCCAATATACTGGTGTTACTTGAAAAAAAAGATTCAATACCTATAAGTACATTATTTTTAAAGAAGAAAAGGTATCCTTTATTCTTATTCATTTCTGAGCCATTCCTACCGTTTCTGAGCACCCCATTGTAAGGGGTATAAAATACCCAGACTGAAATTGAAAGAAAGGTATTCTAACATATTTTTAGGATAATGAGGGGATGAATTGTTGAGAAAACTGGAAATGATTATCCTCTAGAAAAAATATGTCAATAGTAGCTATTTGGAGATACTTGGAAAACAATTATACTTACTCTTTATTCAAAGTAAAGAAAGAAAAAAGTATAGAATAATAGGGATTTAAGCCTAGTATAAAAATTTTTAAGAAATCCTTTAAAGCAAAAAACAAAAAAGCAACAGTAGCAACAACAAGCAAAAAGAAAACAATGAACCAAGTAGACCCTGGTAGAAAAATCCCATCTTTAAATAATTAACAAAGAAAGTGCTCAGTGTCAAGCACTGCCATATTGATGTTGTTAAAATATTCTTATTCTATAAGAGATTTGTTATATCCGAGATGGTTAGAGATTATGTTGCATCATGTATTTAAAGAAGCAAGTTATAGGTCAGGCAGAATAAGCAGCAAGAGAAAAGGGAGCTAATTTTGAATTTCAGATAATTTTCTGGATTGTCATGCTCAGTAGTTTCATATACAGCTATTATGTCATTTGGGCAAAGAAGCATGATTCTCATATTTTCAAATCAAGAATTAGGCTAAAACAAAGATAAATTATATTTCAGGCAAGTGAAAATAAAAATTGGCAATGGTTAGTGTTCAATTTGGTATGACTGAACGTGTGAAAATTAGGGGTCAATTTTTTGAAATTTATAAATATGTTTAAAATTGACAAAACATCAGTTCTCAAATATGTTTTAATAAATTATTATTTATTTAATAATAATACATTTAATACATTTATTATTTCTTAAAATATGGAATATCTATGAAATAATCATGTATTTTGCATAAAATACATTTTATTTATTTATGTATTTATATCTCCATTGGAGTATAATTGCTTTACAATGGTGTGTTAGTTTCTGCTTTACAACAAAGTGAATCAGTTATACATATACATATGTTCCCATATCTCTTCCCTCTTGCATCTCCCTCCCTCCCACCCTCCCTATCCCATCCCTCCAGGCGGTCACAAAGCACCGAGCTGATCTCCCTGTGCTATGCGGCTGCTTACCACTAGCTACCTACCTTACGTTTGGTACTGTATATATGTCCATACCTCTCTCGTGCTTTGTCAGAGCATATCCTTCCCCCTCCCCATATCCTCAAGTCCATTCTCTAGTAGGTCTGTGTCTTTATTCCTGACTTACCCCTAGGTTATTCATGACATTTTTTTCCCTTAAATTCCATATATATGTGTTACCATACGGTATTTGTCTTTCTCTTTCTGACTTACTTCACTCTGTATAACAGACTCTAGGTCTATCCACCTCATTACAAATAGCTCAATTTCATTGCTTTTTATGGATAAGTAATATTCCATTGTATATATGTGCCACATCTTCTTTATCCATTCATCTGTCGATGGACACTTAGGTTGCTTCCATCTCCGGGCTATTGTAAATAGAGCTGCAGTGAACATTTTGGTACATGACTCTTTTTGAATTATGGTTTTCTCAGGGTATATGCCCAGTAGTGGGATTGCTGGGTCGTATGGTAGTTCTCTTTTTAGTTTTTTAAGGAACCTCCATACTGTTCTCCATAGTGGCTGTACCAATATACATTCCCACCATCAGTGCAAGAGGGTTCCCTTTTCTCCACACCCTCTCCAGCATTTATTGTTTCTAGATTTTTTGATGATGGCCATTCTGACTGGTGTGAGATGATATCTCACTGTAGTTTTGATTTGCATTTCTCTAATAATTAATGATGTTAAGCATTCTTTCATGTGTTTGTTGGCAGTCTGTATATCTTCTGTGGAGAAATGTCTATTTAGGTCTTCTGCCCATTGTTGGATTGGGTTGTTTGTTTTTTTGATATTGAGCTGCATGAGCTGCTTGTAAATTTTGGAGATTAATCCTTTGTCAGTTGCTTCATTTGCAAATATTTTCTCCCATTCTAAGTGTTGTCTTTCGGTCTTGTTTATGGTTTCCTTTGCTGTGCAAAAGTTTTTAAGTTTTATTAGGTCCCATTTGTTTATTTTTGTTTTTATTTCCATTTCTCTAGGAGGTGGGTCAAAAAGGATCTTGCTGTGATTTATGTCATAGAGTGTTCTGCCTATGTTTTCCTCTAAGAGTTTGATAGTTTCTGGCCTTACATTTAGGTCTTTAATCCATTTTGAGCTTATTTTTGTGTATGGTGTTAGGGAGTGATCTAATCTCATACTTTTACATGTACCTGTCCAGTTTTCCCATCACCACTTATTGAAGAGGCTGTCCTTTCTCCACTGTACATTCCTGCCTCCTTTATCAAAGATAAGGTGACCATATGTGCGAGGGTTTATCTCTGGTCTTTCTATCCTGTTCCATTGATCTTTCTGTTTTTGTGCCAGTACCATACTGTCTTGATTACTGTAGTTTTGTAGTATAGCCAGAAGTCAGGAAGCCTGATTCCTCCAGCTCCGTTTTTCATTCTCAAGATTGTTTTGGCTATTCGGGGTCTTTTGTGTTTCCATACAAATTGTGAAATTTTTTGTTCTAGTTCTGTGAAAAATGCCAGTGGTAGTTTGATAGGGATTGCATTAAATCTGTAGATTGCTTTGGGTAGTAGAGTCATTTTCACAACGTTGATTCTTCCAATCCAAGAACATGGTTCATCTCTCTATCTATTTGTATCATCTTTAATTTCTTTCATCAGTATCTTATAATTTTCTGCATACAGGTCTTTTGTCTCCTTAGGTAGGTTTATTCCTAGATATTTTATTCTTTTTGTTGCACTGGTAAATGGGAGTGTTTTCTGATTACACTTTCAGATTTTTCATCATTAGTGTATAGGAATGTGAGAGATTTCTGTGCATTAATTTTGTATCCTGCTACTTTACCAGATTCATTGATTACCTCTAATAGTTTTCTGGTAGCATCTTTAGGATTCTCTATGTATAGTATCATGTCATCTGCAAACAGTGACAGCTTTACATCTTCTTTTCTGATTTGTATTCCTTTTATTTCCTTTTCTTCTCTGATTGCTGTAGCTAAAACTTCCAAAACTATGTTGAATAAGAGTGGACAACCTTGTCTTGTTCCTGATCTTAGTGGAAATGGTTTCAGTTTTTCACCATTGAGGACGATGTTGGCTGTGGGTTTGTCATATATGGCCTTTATTATGCTGAGGAAAGTTCCCTCTATGCCTACTTTCTGCAGGGTTTTTTATCATAAATTGGTGTTGAATTTTGTCGAAAGCTTTCTCTGCATCTATTGAGATGATCATATAGTTTTTCTCCTTCAATTTGTTAATATGGTTTATCACATTGATTGATTTGCATATATTGAAGAATCCTTGCATTCCTGGAGTAAACCCCACTTGATCATGGTGTATGATCCTTTTAATGTGCTGTTGGATTCTGTTCGCTAGTATTTTGTTGAGGATTTTTGCATCTGTGTTCATCAGTGATATTGGCCTGTAGTTTTCTTTCTTTGTGACATCCTTGTCTGCTTTTGGTATCAAGGTGATGGTGGCCTCGTAGAATGAGTTTGGGAGTGTCCCTCCTTCTGCTATATTTTGGAAGAGTTTGAGAAGGATGGGTGTTAGCTCTTCTCTAAATGTTTGATAGAATTCGCCTGTGAAGCCATCTGGTACTGGGCTTTTGTTTGTTGGAAGATTTTTAATCACAGTTTCAATTTCAGTGCTTGTGATTGGTCTGTTCATATTTTCTATTTCTTCCTGAGTCAGTCTTGGCAGGTTGTGCCTTTCTAAGAATTTGTTCATTTCTTCCAGGTTGTCCATTTTATTGGCATAGAGTTGCTTGTAGTAATCTCTCATGATCTTTTGTATTTCTGTAGTGTCAGTTTTTACTTCTCCTTTTTCATTTCTAATTCTATTGATTTGAGTCTTCTCTTTTTTTTTCTTGATGAGTCTGGATAATGGTTTATCAATTTTGTTTATCTTCTCAAAGAACCAGCTTTTAGTTTTATTGATCTTTGCTATCATTTCCTTCATTTCTTATTTATTTCTGATCTGATCTTTATGATTTGTTTCCTTCTGCTAACTTTGGGGTTTTTTGTTCTTCTTTCTCTAATTGCTTTCGGTGTAAGGTTTAGGTTGTTTATTCGAGATGTTTCCTGTTTCTTAAGGTAGGCTTGTATTGCTATAAACTTCCCTTTTAGAACTGCTTTTGCTGCATCCCATAGGTTTTGGGTCGTCGGGTCTCCATTGTCATTTGATTCTAGGTATTTTTTATTTCCTCTTTGATTTCTTCAGTGATCACTTGATTAAGTAGTGTATTGTTTGGCCTCCATGTGTTTGTTGTTTTACAGATCTTTTCCTTTAATTGATATCTAGTCTCATAGTGTTGTGGTCGGTCGGAAAAGGTACTTGATACAATTTCAATATTCTTAAACATACCAAGGCTTGATCTGTGACCCAAGATATGATCTATCCTGGAGAATGTTCCATGAGCACTTGAGAAAAATGTGTATTCTGTTGTTTTTGGATGGAATGTCCTATAAATATCAGTTAAGTCCATCTTGTTTAATGCATCATTTAAAGCTTGTGTTTCCTTATTTATTTGCATTTTGGATGATCTGTCCATTGGTGAAAGTGGGGTGTTAAAGTCCCCTACTATGAATGTGTTACTTTCGATTTCCCCTTTTATGGCTGTTAGTATTTGCCTTATGTATTGAGGTGCTCCTGTGTTGGGTGCATAAATATTTACAATTGTTATATCTTCTTCTTGGATTGATCCCTTGATCATTATGTAGTGTCCTTCTTTGTCTCTTCTAATAGTCTTTATTTTAAAGTCTTTTTTGTCTGATATGAGAATTGCTACTCCAGCTTTCTTTTGGTTTCCATTTGCATGGAATATCTTTTTCCATCCCCTTACTTTCAGTCTGTATGTGTCTCTAGGTTTGAAGTGGGTCTCTTGTAGACAGCATATATATGGGTCTTGCTTTTGTATCCATTCAGCCAATCAGTGTCTTTTGGTTGGAGGATTTAGTCCATTTAAATTTAAGGTAATTATTGATATGTATTTTCCTATTCCCATTTTCTTAATTGTTTTGGGTTTGTTATTGTAGGTCTTCTCCTTCTCTTGTGTTTCTTGCCTAGAGAAGTTCGTTTAGCATTTGTTGTAAAGCTGGTTTGGTGGTGCTGAACTCTCTCAGCTTTTGCTTGTCTGTAAAGGTTTTAATTTCTCCATCAAATCTGAATGAGATCCTTGCTGGGTAGAGTAATCTTGGTTGCAGGTTTTTCTCCTTCATCACTTTAAATATGTCCTGCCAGTCCCTTCTGGCTTGCTGAGTTTCTGCTGAAAGATCAGCTGTTAACCTTATGGGGATTCCCTTGTGTGTTATTTGTTGTTTTTCCCTTGCTGCTAGGGATTGCTGCTTTTAATATGTTTTCTTTGTATTTAATTTTTGACAGTTTGATTAATATGTGTCTTGGCATATTTCTCCTTGGATTTATCCTGTATGGGACTCTCTGTGCTTCCTGGGCTTGGTTAACTATTTCCTTTCCCATATTAGGGAAGTTTTCAACTATAATCTCTTCAAATATTTTGAGTCCCTTTCTTTTTCTCTTCTTCTTCTGGAACCCCTATAATTCGAATGTTGGTACATTTAATGTTGTCCCAGAGGTCTCTGAGACTGTCCTCAGGTCTTTTCATTCTTTTTTCTTTATTCTCCTCTGCAGTAGTTATTTCCACTATTTTATCTTCCAGGTCACTTATCCGTTCTTCTGCCTCTGTTATTCTGCTATTGATCCCATGTACAGTATTTTTAATTTCATTTATTGTGTTGTTCATCGTTGTTTGTTTCATCTTTAGTTCTTCTAGGTCCTTGTTAAATGATTCTTGCATTTTGTCTATTCTATTTCCAAGATTTTGGATCATCTTTACTATCATTATTCTGCGTTCTTTTTCAGGTAGACTGCTTATCTCCTCTCTATTTGTTAGGTCTGGTGGGTTTTTATCTTGCTCTTTCATCTGCTGTGTGTTTTTCTGTCTTCTCATTTTGCTTATCTTACTGTGTTTGGGGTCTCCTTTTTGCAGGCTGCAGGTTCGTACTTCCTGTTGTTTTTGGTGTCTGTCTCCAGTTGCTAAGGTTGGTTCAGTGGGTTGTGTAGGCTTCCTGGTCGAGGGGACTAGTGCCTGTGTTGTGGTGGATGAGGCTGGATATTGTCTTCCAGTTGGGCAGGTTCACGTCTGGTGGTGTGTTTTGGGGTGTCTGTGGACTTATTATGATTTTAGGCAGCCTCTCTGCTAATGGGTGGGGTTGTGTTCCTGTCTTGCTAGTTGTTTGGCATAGGGTGTCCAGCATTGTAGCTTGCTGGTCATTGAATGAAGCTGGGTGCTGGTGTTGAGATGGAGATCTCTGGGAGATTTTTGCCATTTGATATTATGTGGAGCTGGGAGGTCTCTTGTGGACCAGTGTCCTGAAGTTGGCTCTCCCACCTTAGAGGCACAGCACTGACTCCTGGCTGCAGCACCAGGAGCCTTTCATCCACACAGTTCAGAATAAAAGGGAGAAAAAGTAGAAAGAAAGAATTAGTAGAAGAGGAAAGAAAGAAAGAAGGAAGGAAGGAAGGAAGGAAAGAAAGGAAGAAAGGAGGGAGGGAGGAAGGAGGGAAGGAAGGAAGGAGGGAAGGAAGGAAAGAAAAGAAAGAAAGAAGATAAAATAAAATAAAGTAAGATAAAATATAAAGTTATTAAAATAAAAAAATAATTATTAAGAAAAAAGATTAAAAAAAAAAACGGACGGATAGAACCCTAGGACAAATGGTGGAAGCAAAGCTATACAGACAGTTCTCACACAGAAGCATACACATACACACTCACAAAAAGAGGAAAGGGGAAAAAATCATAAATCTTGCTCTCAAAGTCCACCTCCTCAATTTGGGATGATTTGTTGTCTATTCATGTATTCCACAGATGCAGGGTACATCAAGTTGATTGTGGAGCTTTAATCCTCTGCTTCTGAGGCTGCTGGGAGAGATTTCCCTTTCTCTTCTTTGTTCTCACAGCTCCCAGGGGCTCAGCTTTGCATTTGGCCCGGCCTCTGCGTGTAGGTCACCGGAGGGCATCTGTTTTTGCTCAGACAGGACGGGTTAAAGGAGCCGCTGATTCGGGGGCTCTGGCTCACTCAGGCCAGGGGGGGAGGAAGGGGCACGGAGTGCAGCGCGAGCCTGTGGCGGCAGAGGCCGGTGTGACGTTGCACCAGCCTGAGGTGCACCGTGCGTTCTCCCGGGGGAGTTGTCCCTGGATCCCGGGACCCTGGCAGTGGCGGGCTGCACAGGCTCCCCGGAAGGGGGCTGTGGAGAGTGACCTGTGCTCACACACAGGCTTCTTGGTGGCGGCAGCAGCAGCCTTAGCGTCTCATGCCTGTCTCTGGGGTCTGCGCTTTTAGCCGCGGCTCGCGCCGGTCTGTGGAGCTCCTTTAAGCAATGCTCTTAATCCCCTCTCCTCGCGCACCAGGAAACAGAGAGGGAAGAAAATGTCTCCTGCCTCTTCGGCAGGTCCAGACTTTTCCCCGGACTCCCTCCCGGCTAGCCGTGGTGCACTAACCCCCTGCAGACTGTGTTCACACCGCCAGCCCCAGTCCTCTCCCTGTGCTCCGACTGAAGCCCAAGCCTCAGCTCCCAGCCCCGCCCGCCCCGGCGGGTGAGCAGAGAAGCCTCTCGGGCTGGTGAGTGCCAGTCGGCACCGATCCTCTGTACGGGAATCTCCCCGCTTTGCCCTCCGCACCCCTGTTGCTGTGCTCTCCTCCGCGGCTCCGAAGCTCCCCTCTCCGCCACCCGCAGTCTCCGCCCGCGAAGGGGCTTCCTGGTGTGTGGAAACCTTTCCTCCTTCACAGCTCCCTTCCACTGGTGCAGGTCCCGTCCCTATCCTTTTGTCTCTGTTTATTCTTTTTTCTTTTGCCCTACCCAGGTACGTGGGGGGAGTTTCTGCCTTTTGGGAGGTCTGAGGTCTTCTGCCAGCATTCAGTAGGTGTTCTGTAGGAGTTGTTCCACGTGTAGATGTATTTCTGGTGTATCTGTGGGGAGGAAGGTGATCTCCGTGCCTTACTCTTCTGCCATCTTCCATAAAATACATTTTAAACAATGAAGAGTATCCAACTATTTTAGACATACTATTGCTTTATGAGAAAAAGTGGCATCCACCTTCAAAAAAATAAGAAAATGAATTTTAATATAGTGACACTTTCATGGATGTGTTCTCATAATCACATAATATAGTTAATTTTCTACTTAATTTCTTTATAAGGGTACATGATGGTTTCTGGACATACATCATTTAGGAGTTCCTTAAAAGATTGCACCTGTGCTATGTAAAAGATCACTACACTATAGATCAAAGTTAAGAATAATATATTCATTTAAAGAATTATAAAATGTAAAGTCAGTCATAAAAAGCTGAATACCTAGGCAGGTAAATAAACTGTCTATCTAGCTTTTATAACATTGACAAAAAGGTCGTTTTTGCTGAGCAGTATTACAGGCATAATACTCAATGTAAAATAATTGTTGAGATTCGTATAGTGGATCTGAAGAGTGTTGATGGTGAAAGTGTGGTTAGTCTATTAGAGCTGCTATAAAAAAGATACCACAGACTGGCTAGCTTATAAACAACAGAAACGTATTGTTCACAGTTAGGAAAGCTGGAAAGTCCAAGACCAAGGCACCAGAATGGTCACCTTCTGGTGAGAACCCCCTTCCCGGTTCATAGCTGGTGCCTTCTCCCTGTGTCCCCACATGGTGGAAGAGGTGAGAGATTTCTCTGGACCTTCTTTTATAAGAGCACTAATCCCATTGTTGAAGGCTCACCCTCATGGTTGAAGCACCTCCCAAAGGCCCCACCTCCTAATCCCATCATCTTTGGGGGTTAGGATTTCCATTTGAATTCTGGATGGACACATTGAGACCATAGCATGTATTTTTTGAGAATTCAAAGACTAAAACTCTAGTATATATTTTTTTCAGAATGCACTTCTATTTTCTACTAGAGAGATAATGAAACTTAAGTTTTGTTACTACTAAAGGAAATAGACCATACAGAAAAAATGACTGATTTGATGTGATACCTAGTATCAATATAAATTCTAAATGTAAAATATGAGGGTGAAAAATATTTGAATACATACTCATCATTTAACCTAAAGAAAACCATTAATGAAATATCTTTAAAGAAATGAATTATTTATAATTTAAAATAAATAAAATTCAAGAAGCCAATATTTAACACAGGCATAATGTATGTATAACATTATAACCATATGCTCAAATTTTCCCAGCTTCAAGAATTTACAGATGATATGACAGTGGAATTTAAATTGGGCCTGTGCTAACTGGGATAATTATATCCTGTAACCTGAAAACTGAATCTGTTTAGTAAATCAGTTTTAGGCCTTTATGCCATGCTAGCTGTATGTTGTCCATTTATTAATTTGGAATCATTAAAACAGAAAAGAATTGTATATCATATCCAATAAAAAATTGAAAGCATTTGAATGATTGTAGTCACATGAAAATTCCTCAGTTTACAATAATTTTTCCTAACTTTTTACCTTTGTTGCTGCTGCTCCATTGCTAAATTTAGACTGAAATCATTAGATGCTTTTATAAAATCAGCATATAATATATACTTTGAAGTGAAAACCTTTCATTTCTCCATTGTAATAAAGAACTAAAAAGTCCCAATTTGATTAATTATAAAATCAGTATTGTTATCATTATTAGTGGAATTAAAAAGTGACATTTTGTTCTACCCCAGAGGGATTCTACAATGTAATTGGAGAATCAGGACTTATGGCAAAAATTCAACTGCTATTTCATCCAAAATGTTTAAGTTGCAAGAATCCTTAAACTCCATAACACTTGGCTTCCTCGTTTTGTGCAATGAATAAAAGCAAAAAAAAAAAAAAAATGTTTAGGAACTTTCTCAGGGTCACTCAAAAATTAATGACCAAGACAAGAATAAGACCCAGGTGGGAGGCAGAATGTGGTAGAGAGTGTTATTGACTTCAGAGAGAATTTCTGAAATGACCGTTTCATCTCCTAAGAGTATGACTCACCCTTAAACTCACTGAGGCTCAGCTTCCTCCTACATAACCCCCTGTTATGGTCTGAATTGTGTCCCTTCCAAAATTCATGTTTTAAAATCCTAACCCCAGTACTTAATTATCTCTTTAAAAGCACTGTCTTAATTAGATAAAATTATGGCTTTAAAGATAGTGCTTTTAAAGAGATAATTAAAGGAAAATTAGTTGGGCCATAATCCAATATGACTGGTGTCCTTATAAGAAGAAGAGGTGAGCACAGGCACACACAGAAGACCATGTGAAGACACAGGAAGACAGTCATCTACAAGCCAAGGAGGAAGGCCCTTAGAAGAAACCAACCCTACCAACAGATTGACCTTAGACTTCTAGTCTCCAGAACTGTGAGGAAATAAATTTTTGTTGTTTAAACCACCCAGTCTGTGGCACTTTGTTATGGCAGCCCTTGCAAACTAATACACCTCATAAAGTATGGAGTTGACATGATAATTGAATAGGATTATATATGTAAGCCATTTAGCATATAAAAGATGATCAATTTGGTTTAGTTTTCCCTCTCCAATGCCCCCACTCCTTCAGAAAAACAAACAAACAAAAAAACGTGAGATGAAGAATGCTCAACAAATCTGAAAAACTCAGTAGGCAGAAAGTTTATAGGTAAAGATGTTCAATTTTGTCAAACCGGCACAAAAGGAAAATGGGACAAGACCCAAAGAGATAATTATATTTATCATTTCAGAACCAACTGGTAACCTTTCCAAAAGAAGCTGAAATGACATTTCTGAGTTGATCAGAAAATTACAGAGGTAAATTTGGTGTGGTATTTTTAAATATGGATTCAAAGAGGCACCTAAGAGTTAAACAAGGATCCACAGAGCTCCTTCTTATTATCTTCTATGATTACTAGCTAAAAGGAAATATTTCATTTGTCAGAATATCATATTTAAACATTGTTCAGCATCCCCAAAGCCTATGAACTGAAAAACAACTAGAAAGTCATCTAATCTTAACTTTTTCTGGTTTCAGAAAAAGTTGAAGACGTCATTTTTCATTTGTGCAATCAATGTACTCATTGACTAATTATTATTGACTAGAGATAATTACCTTGAAAAAATTCCTTTATTTCTTTTATGTTTATCCTAGGCCCTCTAGGGAGCCTTGTGTAAGGGAAACACCGGGCAACATTGCCTCAAAATAGATTTATTTAAAATAAACAGATACCATTAATCCTACCATTAATCTGGCCAGGCAGACATTTCTGCTTAAGTGTGCAACTGCACACTGCTGAGCCACCATGCTGGAATGCAGAATACAGCTCTGATATTTGACTTCAGTAGAGTTTATCCTCCCAGGTGTCCGGGAGATGAAAAGGTAAATTTGACATAAGGAATACTTGCCTTTGTTACCCATCAGCACCTTCAACAGTACAATGCCATGTCTGGTGGGACCATGAAACATGCCAAGGAAGTGCGTCCTTTAATTATAACATGACTTTTTCCTGTGAAAAGACAGGGGAAAGTACAATGAGCAGTAACAGTTTTCTAAAAATATCAATACTTATTTTGCCTTATTTTTAAAGAAAATAAAGAATAATTCTTTAGTGTATTTTGTACAAAGACTGTATTAAGTTGGCTATGCTCTTCTCTGGAAAGGAAAGATCAGGAAAACCTAAAAACAAAACAAAAAAAGATCAAATACATTATGCATGATATGATGTTAATTTTAAGTAAGATCCATTACTGTTCACCGATTATTGTATGATCAGATGGGACCCTTGGGAAGGATAAGACATTTGAGAACCTTACGATCTGAACCAATGAACACCAATTGGTCTTTCCAGAGTTATCTAGGTTTCTGGGACAGAAGCCAACAGCAGTGCCCCATTACAACTTCAGGCAATGTATCTTTAGGGATATAGCACTATTTAGAACTAACCTCTTTTGGCTCTCGTCAATGTGACTGGAAAGAGGAGTTTAGAGACATCCAAGAAAGATGACTTATCTAAGGAGGAATTTATGTGTCTGTTTCTCAAACCACATGTGGTTTTCGAACACAAAGGAAGAATGTGGCAATACATTGGTATGCTTGTCATATATTGCCACTAATGCATATTAAATCATTTTTTTTTAAGTTGTGGTAGCTTAAAACAATGAGATTTAGAATAAAATTCTGATACAATTATAATATAGAATCAGAAGCAAAAAATAATATAATAGGTTATCTGACAGCTCACTGGATGAAATGTCTAACAGAACACTTTCTATTATGATTTTGTGGTCTTACACGAAGTAGTCAGGTATGCACAGTAAGATAGAGGTAATTGATAACTGAAAATGCCATTTCTTGAGATCTTCCGTTACAAGACACTGTATCCAACACCTTAGAAGTTTATTTTTTGTCAAAATTTCATAGGTGAGAAAACTGAGTCTTAGTGAGGTGGATAATTTATCCAAGGACATTAAGTGTTAGTACCTAGATTTCAGGACCTGAATTGAAAGCTAGGTTTGTCAGACTTCAGAGCTAATGTTCTTAATCCAAATGGTTTCAGTCTAAATCTCCAGAAAAGAAATAAAAAATGAAATTAGCCAATATATCATGGACAAATTGAAGTTTATTCTTACTTAGGGAAAGGCAGTTTTCTTAAATGTCCTCAAACTCCTCTTTTCAATTGTACTAAAAAAGGCCAGGAGGGTTAGTCTCTCTAAATAGTCCTGTACATGCACGGTGATTCGTACTTGAAACACACACACACGCACACACATCCATACATATATGTGTATGTATAGATAAAAGAAAGAGAGGGAGATTAGTCAGATTAGTCAGGGTTCTCCAGAGAATCAGCACCAGTAGGATTCCATATATATATATATATATATATATATATGGAACTGGCTCATGCAGTTATGGAGGCTGACAAGCCCCCAAGATCTACAGTCCTAAAGCTAGAGAACCAGAAGAGCCAATGGTGTAGTTCCAGTCCAAAGGCCAGCAAGCCTGAGACCAAGGAAAAACCAGTGTTTCAGTTTGAGTCTGAATTTCTGAATGCAGGGAAAAAAACCTATGGCACGGCTAGAAGGCAGTCAGGCAGGAGGAATTCCCTCTTATTCAGTGGGAGATCAGCCTTTTGTTCTATTCAGGCCTTCAATTGATGGGATGAGGCCCACTCACATGAGGGAGGGCAATCTGCTGTACTCAGTCATTTACTCAGGAGTCAATTCACTCATTTAAATTTTAAACTCATTCAAAAACACCTTCACAGAAACACCCAGAATAATGTTTGACCAAATTGCTGAACACCTTGTGGCCCAGTCAAGTTGATACATAAATTTAATCCTTGCAGATAGTAGATGGATAGATAGATACAGATGGGAAGGAAGGGAGGGAGGGAGGAAGATATATAAACCCAAAGTTGGCTTAAACATTCAGAGAAAACAAAGATGTAGGAAATAAACTGTGGTGAGATTAACAGTGTTAATTTCTTAGAAATATTATCAAAAGTCAGTATAATAAATAACATTCCAATCTAGCTTCATTTTTATGTCTCTAATTTTCACTCTGATTTTAATATTTTTATTTTATCTAATGGAAGATTATCTGGCATTACAAATACTTTTCATTAATCACAAAATTTCTATGCTGTTAAGTAGACATCATTAGAGCCAATTCTACTGGAAAGATGAAAGGTCTCATGCATTGAAATTTCATTCCCTTTGACATTAGATCCATTGATTTTTCTTAAAAGATGTTTATATGCATCAATTTTACAGCTTTCTAGAGGAAAGTGTATAATTAAGTATTGCCATTCTGAATGCATATATCAAAATAGAAGGTCTATAATTTTTTAAATGGTCAAAAATAAAAAGATTTAAAATATTTCTTACTATTTATGATGATGCTCATTTTCTCCTATGTTCTGCTTCAAAGCAGATCATTCATGATTAATTCATGGCAAAAATCCACAGAGGATTTCTTGCAATTATAATTTAACATTTTTTGTCTTTATCAGATTCTTAGAAAAAAAAAAAGATGATTGATTTTGAACCCAGGGAATTGCCTTATGTGTCAAACATCAAGACACATTTCCTTATTGAGAAAGACAATATATATTGGAATAAAAGATCATGGTTATCCTATTACATTTTTATGAGAGAGTTTTTCCTCCCTCTTGGTCTTTTTCCATGAATTTTAGTCTTACATTTTTTATATATGCAAGACTTAATTATTTGATATAAGATAGGGAGAGAGGAGCCAATTTACCTGCCTGTGAAAAAGCTTTAATTACTTCCGTCTTTGTCTTGCTCCTCCACCTTACAGCATAGAGAATTTGATGTAAGCATTTATCATTTAATTCCACAGAATCCAAAATTAATTAATATTTCCTCCATCCCCCTTCTCTGCACGTATTTCCCCAGGAGCTTCAACTGTGATATAGGCTCTTCTGATATCAATCCCAAGAGAAATAAGAAGAAATTGTGCACTATTAATAGAAATTTATTTCTTGATAACATAATTTATCTTATTATTTGAAGAGATAATAAAATGTATATAAATACTGTGCACTGTAGTGGAGCATAGACAATGGAGGTAAATTGTCTGGGTTTGAATCCTCTTTCTGGCAATTGCTAGTTGTGTGACCCTTCTGTGTCTCCATTTTTTCGTCATTAAAATGTGAACAAAAATAGTAATTGCTGTATTAATTACGATATTGACTAAAGGCTTAAATGAGTGAGTAGAGGTAGATGCTTAGTAGAGTGCTTGACCCATGGAAAGTATTCTTTCAGTGTCTGATATTATTATATTATTATTTTATCAATTTGAACAATGCATTTACTATTATATAATGTCTGTTTTTCTATATAACCAGTGGGTTTCTATTAAGGACAGGTTTTGTTAAAGTGTTGCTACTTGCAGCACCTCCGAAAGACATTTTCATGTGTTATCCCACTTAAAAAATAAAGAAGGAACTGCCACCCCTAAGCAGATAAAATTATTGGATCACAGTTATTTGATTTAACCCATTATTTAACTCTAATTACATAGATAAAAGTAAAAGTACTTTTCCTCTGATTACAAGGTTAGTTACAAAGAGATAAATAATTTTATTAATATTCTGGGATGTGGAAACTTATTACAGCTAAACTTCATTTAGTATAAGGTGTATCTCTATACCTTTTTATCAGTTGTGTTTTATATTAAAATATATGTGTATGACAGAAAGTGAAAAGACTTTGGGTGGATAATTAATACAAAAATTAGCGAATTTTTAGTTTGACCATGTCAGCAAATTTTCATGTATTCCTAAAATGCTGAGACATTTTGCAAAAGCCATGTCAGCATAATATTTTCATATATAATTATTGGTGGGTGGATGAGAAATATGCCTTTTTTGTATATTCTTATATATATTTAGTCTAGATTTTAAATTATCGGTTAATACCCTTAATTCAATGCCATCCAAATGTGGCTTTTCTCTTTTGCATAAATTTGATCAGCTGCTGATGAATCATGAAGAGTTTAGGTTAAGTGAACTGAAATAGTTTTTCCTTAATTATGGAAACTCTAAAAACAAATTTATAAATATGCCACAAAGTAAAAGTTTCTGTTCTTTTCTTAACTGCTGATTGAGCAAAATTTTGAACTTATCCTTGGTCCACAGACATTTGATTATAACTCACTTATACCCAGTGACATGTAAATTAATTTTATTAAAATAAAATTTTAATTTCTGAAATTCACTAAACTTACATCTCTCTTATAATTTTTAAAATACAAAGAATCACTAAGAATAATCTACCATGAACAATCTGTTATTAATATGTTTATGCTGAAAATCTACCATCACATATTAAAGGTAGCATTGAATTTCAGATTATATACAATAGAAATGACATCTTAAATTGTGCTTGGACCAATGTAAGTAAGACAGATAAGCTGTACTCTTACCTGGGAAAATTCGCATTTATCTGACTATTGAAAGGAGTTTCTTGTCAATAGAGTGAATGGAAATTATTCTTGATGACATGAAGCTCAAACATGAAGCTCAAAAGCTATATTTCAAGATTTTTTTCTACTTTTACTAGGAAATATAGCACTACCATATTGGTCACTATATAAATGATTAAGTGCCCAGTTCTACTGGGATAGTCCGAATTTAAGCACAATAGTTTGAGGCTTAATGTAAGATTAGTCGGCTAAGAATTCTACAGTCATGCTATAACACTGGATGTTGTGTTCGTTAGAGATGAACTTTGAAAAAAGAGGAATGGATTTATATATCTAGTTCTGGCCCACTTCCTAGTCTGCTCTGTACATTACTTACGGAGTTTTCTTTATAAAATAAGAGAAATTACTTCACAGTGCTGTTTTAATTCAGTTCAAAAATATAATCTATAAAAATGTTACAGTGTTATTTTTATTACTGGAACACCTATTTTTAGATATCTCTTCGGTTGTTTGATCCGATTTTACTATAAGAGAAGCAGAACCCTCAATGTGGTGATATGAGAAGGTTGGCAAACCCCGTTCGTTACCCAAAACCAAATGTAAATGCTGGACAAAATTGTCAAAAACAAACATTTAAGTGCTTTAGAAATTGACCAAATACAAATGCATTCTTGAAAACTTACTGAACTTTGAATAAGAACAATGGAAGTCTGTGGCATACTTGCCTGAGGCTACTCCCATTCATTCAGTCCAGTAGGGCTGTAGTTCTACCAGGATGAAGAAAGACACAGAAACCCTCAGCTTCAGTGCCAGAGGTGACTCACTTAATTTGGAGTAGAAGGCAGAAAAACTGATGGTCATGTTGGTAAAAGTAGCAATCTTAGAGGCAAGTGAATGGAAAAGATCAGCAGCTCTTATGGTCTGAGGTCACAGTTCTGGTTAAAACAAGCAAGGAATCAGTGAACAAGCAAGAATTTTAACAGGGAAATTTTGAAAATGAAATGGCCTTATATAAGGTCTCCACACATTACTGGCCACCTTGCGCATGCCTATGCAGGTTACTAGAGGGAGTTCAATATAAACACACATCCCTGGATTAATAGGAGACTGTTCACGTATGCAAAGGAGTTGCAAAAGGGCCCAGAGAAAAGCCTGGCAGATCTGAAAACTACCAGGCATTTTGAAGGCACTCCCCAGCTAGCTTGAGCACAGCTTCTGATGAATCATTACTTGACCACTAAGCAATGCAGACTAAAGAATGACCCCCAAAATGCCAGGATAAAAAACTTAAAAAAAGAATAAATGTATAAAACTGAGCAGAGACACAAATAGCCACATACTGTTGTGGAGACAGATTTTACAGATTACAGGAAAGTCACTAAACAATAAACAACAGCAAATCTCATGGGGGAAATCAGTCAGAATCCAAAGTTGCTAAAATATATTATCTAAGCATATTATCTAAGTGTCCAGTTTTCAAAAAAAAAAAAAAAATCATGAGATATGCCAGGAAAGAGGAAAGTGTAATATATACTCAGGAAAGGTCAACAAAACCTGTTTTTCAGTAGGCCCACATGCAGCAAAGACTGTAAAGCAGCTATTTTATATATGTACACATATATACAGATATATGTACATGTATACATATTTAAAAGCTAAAGAAAATAATGTTTAAAAAGTTAAAGGAAAGTATAATGTCAATGCCTCTACAAAGGAAGTATTTTAATAGAGAAATAGAAACATAAACTAATGGAAATTTTGGAGTCAAAAAGTATAATTCTGAACAATGCATGTTGCTGTGCATATATTGTCTGATCTTAGAACTTTCTATAAAGGTACAGAAATGAACATAACATTATGTTAAACATAGATAACTGGAACAAAATAAAATCTAAAAGTAGATCCACACATATATGATCAATGAATTTTCATCAAAAGCACTATGGTAATTCAAGGCGGAATCTTCAACAAATGCTGCTAGAAAAAGTAGATGAAATTATGGAGGAAAAAAAATGAACTTTGATCTTTACCTCACATCATATGCAGCAAATTAATTTGAAATGAGTCATAGACCTAAAAGTAAAAGCTATTACTATTATTTCTTGGAAAAATTACAGGATGATATCCTGGACACTTTGGGTGTTTCTTTCTGTTTCTTTCATACAGGTCACACACACACTAGAGATACACAAGAAAAAAGAAATTTAAGTGAACTTATTCACCATAAATATTCACACTAAAATTTGTATAAAATTGTATGTAGCAATTTTATTTATGATAGCCCAAACTGGATATAACTGGAATGTGTATCAACAGGTAGTAAGATTTTTAAAATTGCAGCATATTCATACAATGGAGTAGAACTCAGCAATAAACAGGAATGAATGCCTGTGTGCAACAACATGGATAAAAATATTAAGTGAATAAAACAACAGTGCAAAAAAGAGCATATACTCTATGAATTACTCTATATGGACCATATAACAGCAAAACTATAGTAGTAGAATCAGATCAGTGGTTGTCTAGAATGAGGCATGGGGGACTGAGTGGGAATGGGGTATGAGAGAAAAATTCTGGATGATGGAAATGTTTTATATCTTAATCTGACTATTGTTCATAATAGTGAATATATTTTTCAAACTTGGGCAAACTGTATAGTGTGTACACTCTATTTTACGGAAATCATACCTCAGTTACTAACTTTAAAGAGAAAAATCTATGCAATCTCATCCATCCTCATTTCAAAAACTATGTATAAATCAACTATCAAATTATTGCTCAAGCCTTGATTGCTCTTTTGGACTCTGGGTCATGTACCTTCCTCTCTGACTTATCACTTTCAATATTTATCAGTATTTTTAAATTTATTATCTCAAAAACAAAAACCAAACAAAAAAATCAGTTTATGTTTTCCTCCAGCTTTCACCATCTCTCTTGATGGTATTTATCTGTCATATATATTTTATCTATCATCTATCTATCCTCAAGTCACAAACCTGCAGACTAGTCTTGATATTTTTCTCCTTTATTTTTTATATCTAATACATGTTTAAATAATTAATGGAAAGTATGATAACCATGACTCAACATTTAGAGAATTTCAAATTGGTATTTTTCACTTCTAATCCTGTTGATACATCTCTATGGTATCTACTCTAATTCTAATCACCATCTCTCCATCCAGACTTATAGTCCTCAGCTTGGTCTTCCTGCTTGTTTTCTTGGCCCATTTAAAACCATTCTCCATATATCAACAGGGTAGGTATTTGGAAAGTGAAAATGAGGTCATTAAAACCCCTGTTTATATCTATTCCATAGATCTTTGTTACACCTCAAATAAAATACAAACCCCTGTCTGTATCAGATGTACCTTTGCAATATGAAGGACAATTTTTCTATAATTTACTGCGTCTCATAGATTTATCTTCAGAGAGATTCCAGTATAAAGAATAATATTCATCATATAGTAGATACCTAATAGATATATTTGAATTAATGAATGAATTTGACCACTTTCGTTACCTAAATAAGCACAGTGCTTTCCTACATTGAGGTTTCCATAGCTGATGTTTTCAATACCTAGAATAGTCTACCCCTAATTCTTTACCTGTACAGCCCATTCATCGTCCACTTTTTATTTTAAATGTCACTTTCTCTGGCAGGACTTCCATGACTCTTTCCAGCATTTAAATTAGGTTCCACTCTTTTAATCTATTTCAAAATACCCCAAACTCTCCTTTTATTTTCACATGTAGTATATATCTCTATTTAAAATTAGTATTAAACATTTAAAATACACAGAAATGTCCGGAAAATATTATATTACACATCTATATACCAAATTAACAAAGGTTAATGTTTTGCCATTTTTGCTACATTTTTTCTCCCTCTCTCTCCCTCCCTCCCTCTTTGTAAAAATAAAAATGTACAAATAAAGGTAAAGTTTAATTCCTACTTGGTGGTTATTTGTGCTATTCACCAAATATCTGATCCCTCTGAACCTTCAGTATAATTGCACTTCCTGGCTTCCTCCTTGTTTGATGGAGTCATGTGCGTAATTCTGGTCAAAAAATTGTGAGTTTCATCGATGTCTGTCACTTCTGGATGTGTGAATTTAATTGTGCATGTAATCTCTTTCCCTCTGGCACAGTGAATAGTGACATTCTAGATGGTAGCTGCTCAATTCAGCTTGAGTCCCTGAGTAAGTAGCATGAGCAGAAATATTCTCTCTCTTCTACTGATCCACAGTGGGTAGTAGCTCTTGTTGTTAAGACACTAAAAGTTGGGAGTTGTTTTACTCTGTACAATAGAACTAACCTCTCTTCACTGGTAAAGTCTACATCTCCTTATCCTTGTCACCTTCCCTATGTGAAAACTCTTATGACTCCAATGTTTATCCATAAAAATACTACTGTTTTGGGCATATGACACATATACGTACCTTTTTTTTCACTTTACATTATGTTTTTTAAAAACTGACAATCTTTATATATGTGGATTTTTCAAACTGTTGTATAATATTTCTTTGTAGGAAAAACATCTCTTTATCCACTCACCTATTGAGGCTAGGTGGTTTCCCCTTCCTTACTATCATAGCTTAGGAGTAAAGATCTTTGCAGATGTGCAGATGACTCTTTTTGCGTATGTGCAAGAATTTCTCTAGACTGAAAGCTAATTGTATAATTGACCAATTTTGGGATCATTTCTTCAATTTTAATAGGTTTTACCAATTATTCTATGAAGTAATTGTACCAATTTAGATTCCTGTTGGTAGTATATGACAGTTCCCATTTCCTACATCCTGTCCACTACTTGGGTTTATTAGACATTTATTTTTTTGCCACTCTGGTGGGTATGAAGTGGAATCTTATGGTTGCTTTAATCTATATTTCCCTGATTACTAGTATGTCTGGTTGTCCATTTGGGTTTCTTTCTGTGAACTACCTTTTAAAACATTTTACTGATAAATTTTCCAATCTAAGTGTTTATTATTTCATAATATTTTGTAGAATGTTTTTAATATAACCTAGATACTAAGTCTTTGTCAATTATATGGGTCTCAAATATCTGTTGAGTTTCATCTTACTTTAATTGTGGTTACTTTTAGAATATGGATTTTTAAAAAAATTAACTGAGTTAAATTTATTCTTCTTAATTAGTGTTGGTCAAGACAGAAAAACAAAATTCTGATACTTAATCTTATACTAAATATATTTTCACTTCCCCTTCTTTTACTAAGTGTTTCTATCTGGCAATGATAACCTCTGCTTGAAATTATTATTGAGAAGTTGTCTCTATCATTTTTACCCTTTCCTTTTACCTCTAAAGTTTTGTATCAGTGATTCAAATTGCTTGGAATTGCAAGGAGTTTATAGATTATTTGGGGGAGAATTTCCATCTTTATATGTTGAAGAATTGTTATTTTGATTGATTTAGGTATCCTTTTATGTCTTATGTTGATGTTTGATTCAATGTTAAGATTTTCTTTGCATAATTATTTCACATATTTCAAGCTTTCTCTTAAGTAACTTATGTAATTGTTGCTATTGTTTATAGCATATTGTAAAACTTACAGTGTCTGATTTTCTTAGAGCTACTGTATATCTAGAAAACTTGCTAATAATCTGCATAGCTAAATTATATTTGCTATTATTTTATTTGGGATTTTTACATCTACATTATTAAGTGATATTTTTCTTTCTTATATAGTTCCTATATGAATTGTTATACAAGCCTCATAAAATAAGTTGAGGCTCTTTTTCTATCTTCTTATTCTCTGTGGGTTATTTTTCTTGCAAGTTTGATAGAAATAGCTTATAGAAGCATCTGGGAATAGTGTTAGAAGGGGGAAACCAGGTTTTGTAGATTTTTGACTGGTGGTGGTTTGTTTTCTTTGTTGGTCACAAGCCTTTTCTGGATTTCTATTTTTTAAGCATATTTTAAAAATTGTTTTACAAGGAAATTATTTTCTTAGATAAAATAGACAATATTGATTTTAAATAGTCACTTGTGATTTCATTTTAATGATACCCAAGATTTTTCTTTTCAGGTATGGTAAGACGTGCAGACAAAGACATGATTGTCACTGACGGAAGTTTTCATTACACTCACATATATACAAACAATAAGCACGCACACTATACAGGGCCACATGGGGAAGCACAGAGACATGATGAGCAGGCAGAGAAAGAGAAAGTGCTGGCCGGTGCCTTTATTGTGGTTTTCATGGGAAGGACTGGGCTAGGCAAGGTAGTGCAGCTAAGTAGATTTAGGATTGGATAATTTGAGTAATTTTGGTGGGCTCTGCAATGTAGGAGTGGTCCCTAAATGTCCAGTCCCTGGCCCTGGAGTAATTAGGGGAGGAGAATAGTTCCCAGATTGTGAGAGCCCCATAAAAGGAGGTGACTGGGGATAATGGCTCCTGATTGGTTGGTTTACATATTAAAGGCATGCTCCCAGGCAAGCCATTTACTAATTCTAGCAATTAGCTAACCCTGGGAGGGGTAGTCCCTCCTGGGTCAGTAAGGCCCCAGACATTATTGAAACCAGAATAGAGAAAATACAAAAATATAGTTAATGCATTTAAAAAAATTTTCTCATTTATCTCTGTTTGTTATTTTTTATTTATTTTCAGGTTTATCTCTCTATTTTCTGTCTCTATCACACACTGTAAGCTCCTTGAAGTCTAGGATCACATCTATTCATTATATTGATAGCCTCACAAAATGCCTAATATAATACCTAACTAATATTTGTTGAATATATGAATAAATAAGGAAACAATTAGTGGGTTTTTTTAATGTTCTATTGTGTCTTTTATTATTTGGCCTTTAGCCTGCTGCTTAATTTAATTAACTATTTTATCTAATAAAAGTTGTGCTTTTTTTTCAATTTTTGAAGAAAAGAAAAGCTGGATTTAAGAATCTAACTAAAACTTTTTACCTAGAAGAGATTTTGACTTCCATCTTTTAGAATTCACATTGGACAGATCTGCAGGGCCAACCCTGCTTATAAAACTTACATTTGATAATAGAGCTGGGGGAAAAAAAAAGAAAATATTAAACCCATTAAATCTACATCCAGAAAGTCTCTTCCCTTGAAAGGAGCTGATATGGAAAGGAAAAAAAACTGTGAGGAAAGAGGGCATGAAATATTTTTTGGTTTACATCTAGCCTGAAGGACAGATCTTAGGCTATTTGGCCTGTTAGATAACTCTACCTCCTAAACACAAACTTTATAGTTTTAAAAGGAGGCACAAAGCAGCTTTTATTGGAAAATAAATGCTTGGTTATATTTCTGTGAAACCCAGACATTTTTTAGGGGAAAAAAACAAGAAGTAATTATTAAAAAAATCAATATTGTAAAATACCATGGTTTATAATATACTACAGAAATCTAGCTATTTTTATATGAAAATTAAAGCAAAACATCTAATTGGCACTGCTAATTAAGAGTAATAATATATTGTTCTTGTGAAGCCCTGGCAAGAGCAAAAATCTGAAAAGGGGCAAAGATGTCTAATATTATACAATGCAAGTAGCAGCTGGTAAACTATAGAAGCTTGATGGCAAATGAGTGTGATTTTCCTAAATTACAAAATTATAAATAATTTTCATTTATTTAAGAAGGAAAGCAACAACCCTCTTGCATATGGAAAACGTAAAACTTGGTATGCCTGAATGAAGAATAACTTGTGTCACATGAGCCTTGTTGCCTATAATTTACTGATAGTATTTTTTATTAGTTCTCAATTCAATTCTACTTGTAAGAGAAAAAAAATAATTTACTTCAGTGTTTCAGCACTTATTATGACCTTCATCCTTCACTACCAACATATTTATCCTACCTTGCAAAGCTATAAGCCCTGTGGACAGGGAATGGATGTTAAAAGGAACAATCCATTCTTCTTTAAAATGGGGAAGGGACTGAGGTCCTTCCTAGAAATACTACCTCTTTATGCTACTGTCTCATTATACCCCATGTGTGATGATGCTAAGAAGGGATGTTAGTTGGGGTAATTTATAAGTGTCAGAAGCATATATGTTATTTCCCTTCTGTATCTTAGTAATGACATTGGACTTTAAGATTCTCAGAATGCTTACAGTTTCTCACGTCAACACATATGGGTACTTCATGGCCCTTTCTGGAGTAAATTCCAATATATTCTACTTTCATATTCAACTCTTTACTATCATATATTTACTAGATTAAATACCTTTTTGGAGGAATAGAAAGGCAGTGAGTAAGTTAGGTTTAAGTCATGACTTGATAGCTGAATGGTTCAAGTATTTCTAACACCTCCAGTGAGTTTTTCAACATGGAACTTTTGAGTCAAAGAAACAAGGAAGCACATGTCCCCAAGACTTAACTCTGGATACCTACAGGTTTAATTGCATTAAATTAATACCAGCACAATCCTTGCTTAGCTACCAAACTTGCACAATAGAGACTGGTGAAAATGTGTAGCCAATGGAGGTTAGGGAAATCCTTATCCTCTTCCAGGGCATCTGCTTTTAATTTATATTTGAACACCAAGATGAATATAAAGGGTGGCCAATTTCTTTGGTTATGTCTAAAAATATGCTTACTACAAAGAACCTTGGAACTTTTCCTGTACTTGCATACATCAGCTTCCTGGCTACCTAATGCTGACTTCCAGACCTCTTGTTTCCATTCCTTCATCACCAGCCCTATTGCCACTACCTCAGTTCAGTCTCAAATCATTCCATTTGTGGATTACCCTAAGTTTCTTCTTTCCACCCCTACCCATATTTTCCACATACTTTAATAATTTGTTCTTTTTCATGCCTACTTATTGTCGAATATACCTTGTTCTTAAAATATGTTAATCCCTCTTTATTTCTATGTTTCTCAAACTGAGTTACCATACACCCTGAAGTGGATCAAGAGGCACTTGAAACCAAAGGATACACAGCTATTGCGTGTCAGGGGTTTTGTTGTTGTTTGATTGCTATTTAGTATTTGTGGAGAAATATATTGTTATAATATTGAAATTACACCAATATATATGAAATGCAGTGTAAAATTTGTAAAGGTGATTACAAATTCAAGATTTACATCAGGCTTACCATGTGGATGATGGGTTTTACACAGTCGTATTTATTAAAAAATTTCTTTATGTTAGCTACTATTTTGCTCATGTTATAAACAAGGTAACAGAACAGCAAGACAGGGGCAGGGAGCAGCTGAGGAGGGGGAGGGGAGAAAGGAAGTGAGGAGGAGGGAGGAGCTGCAGGGGGAAAACTGGGAGAGGGAAAATGGGGGAGGAGCTGCTGGGGAGGGGAGTTTATGTTTTTTGTTTGCATGTTTATAGTCATTTAGTGAGTGTTTCAAACACTCCCTTCACTGGGCTACAGGTGAATTTCCTGATGAAGAAATAAAATTCTGCAAGGACATATTTCCAGCAAGCTATGGAACTCAGGAGCCTAGCTCTTAACCAATGACATACTGCCCCATGGAAACTTTATTCTTGAAGGAGAGTTCTGAGAGCTTACCTCCCTTTATCTTTACCTCCCTCTACCCTTTTTTATTTTGAGTGTACCTTCTCTCCTCCCACCTTCACCTGCTTCCACTCTCCCCTGCCCTTACAGTATAGTGCCGGGGACATTTGAAAAGCACTGTTTTGTTTCATGACATATGCAGGTCTTTATTAGATGGCCCATGCGCACATGTCCAATATCATCTTCAGCCTCTTATGTTGCTCTAATTCTACTGAGATTTCTTGCCTCACCTTCTCATATTTCTGAATCATTGATAATGCCATTCCTGCTGCTTGAAATCTTTCCCCTGCTCCATCTGGTTCATTTTTGTCTATTGCTGAACTCTCATCTCAAATGATACCTCTTCTATGAATCCCTCATTCTTGAAAAACAATTTTCTATTTCATTATTAATCCCATGGCATCTTGTACTAAAGAAAGGCGTTCAGCATTAGGCAGAATCAAAATAAAGATAAAAGACAAAAAATGTGTGGAATGCTGGTCGAATGGAAAAGTGATGTGTGAAAAGAACCAGGATGACTCAAAATAGCAAAAATTAAGAATCATGCACTTCCTGATGATACCATGCAATGCCATCTATAATCTTGCCAAAGTTATTAAACCTGAGTATGATCAAAGCTCTGGATCTAGCTGACTATTTGCAGGTGACAGAACAGAAAAACACATCAAAGTGCACTATGAAAATAAAAATGAGATCAGCAAAATATAGACTGTGGAACTCTACAGGTCAAATGGCCTGGTTTTTAGCACATGAATTCTAAGAAGAAAAAGGAATACAGGGAGAACCTGTAGATTTTAAGAAACTTGAAATACATATTGAATTTAAGCTTGGGCAAGACTAACCTATAATGTCAAAGAATGCACATGTATGTAGTAAAATCTAAGAAATACAGGCATTACTGAAATAGTCAAGAGAGTAGATACTTTGGGAGAGAAGAAGGAGGCTGTGAATGAGAAAAGGCATATGAAGGGTAATAATTCATTAACATTTTTGTATTGTGTGTTATTCTGGCTAGAGGCTGATTACTTCCTCTTTTGGGGAGCAGCTGATTAACTCCACACCCCAAACACTTTCCTTATCTAGTTCTCACACCCTGGGGCCACTGTGCATCTGTTGTAATTGCCCCAGGGCCAGGTACCTGACAACTAGCCACAGCTCCTATGCCCTGGCGCCTGAGAAATTATCGAAATTATCCAATCCACAGGGAACCTGTAAAATTTAGTTAAACTCACCCTGCATGCTGTACATAAACTGCCCCGCAAAAGCTGCAACTTGGTATCCTGTTACCAGATGCAACCCTTTGCGTGTGGCCCTGCCTGGCAGCCTTCTCTCAGAGCTATAAGTAACAAACACTTTTGTCTTTCCTCTGTTTCAAGTATCGTTATGTTGTATTATCCTGCCATAGAAAGAACCTTTAAGTCTTTTAGAACAACATATAATCTCACAAACATTACCTGTGTGCATTCTACCTTAGAAATGAGTAGAGGATGTGTGTCACACAATGAGTAAGACCAAGATTGACAGAGGGTCCTGGAAAAATGGGGTCTAACCAGGAGACTGGTGAAGAGAAGCATGAAATGACGTCTATAAAATAAGACTAGAGAGGAACTTGTAAAGATGGAAGAAGGACCAGGAGCTATGGGAGGACAGTTCCTGGGACAGGGAAGAGAGGGTTAATGATAAGATACAGTATTTGGAAAATATATTGATAGTTTATTGACAGGTCTGTTGGAGCAGGAAGAAGAGGAAGAGGTGAGGAAAAAGGGAAGCAAATAAAAGAAATGAAACAAAAGTTGAGAAAAGTGTATAAGAAAACAAAAAATCAAATTATAATTCTTATTTCAGTTGCAACTATTAGTCACATATAAAGATTAATGTAACATTGGCTATTTAACTAATAGCTAATAGTTATAACTACAGTAGGATAATGGAATGGGGAAACACAGGGTTTGAGAATAGAAACCTCAAACATAGTGAAAGGAATTCAGTAGAAAATTTGATGAACCAAGAAATAGCATTCTACAGCCATTATATAGAGCTAAGGAGACAAATATCAGAGGAAACAACTAAAAGAATTGAGAATGTTTGGCTCCAAGAGTGAGAGTACAAACTCAAAATAACAAAACACTTATTTCCACTTTCAGTAAAATGGCAACCTACTTAGGTAGCAATAGCCAAGTCACTATTTAAAATTATTAGAATATTTTTCTAATATCCTGACTCAAACTTTCTAACCAGTAACTGGCTTATGTTTGTCTTCTTTTTTCATATTTAGTTGTATTTCATCTTTTTTGTTACAGACCCTGTCATCATGCCTGGACTTCCCCAAACTGAAAACATTATGTCTATACATGATCTACTAAGTCAGTATATGATCAAATTGTAGTTTCTGAAAGAGATGCAATTTTGAATTAGTATCAATGTTTCATATTTCTCTTTCCTGAATAAAGAAGAAATATACTTTCTTGTTTCAAAGCAAAATAAATCCTAAATGCTTTCCCATATCAGTTTGAGTAATAGAAATAGATTTGGTCTATTGAGCAAAACTATCTGCATTAGGCTTAGGAGTCACAATAAACCATAGGATTACAAACAAACACAGAGATTTTAGAAATGCCCACCATCTTGTTGTACCATTCCCTAGAGGAGAGCGCAAAGCTGACTTTCTCCATTGCAAAGAAATAAGACGTTTGTGTTTAGTTAAAATGTTGAATTGTATTTTGTCCATAAATTCAGAGGCCCAGAGGCAATGGGTATATTTTATGAAAATCAACTGAAATAAATAGAAGTATGTTATATCATAATTGGAAATAGAACAGTGCCCTTTGCAGGAAGGAATGTAGACAAGGATAGAGGAGAGGAAAAATGAGGCTAAAAAATATGGACTACAATCATTCTTAATGTATTATTCATTTTATTTTTAGCCAGCAACCCAAAACAGATCATCGAGGCTGAGATGCCTATTTCATGGTATGCTCATAAAACAAAAACTAATTATAGTATATATATTCATATATATATATGTATATATATATAATATATTCACTATATATACTGTATTCATATATTCATATCTTTGAATAAGCTCAAATATCTGTAAGTGGTATATAGCATTTTGGGAACACAATTCAACCATTTAGCTTCAGACGTTTTATGCAGCAATATTTGAAGTCATAGGCAATACCTCAATTACTAAATCCATTGGGAGTTTGTATGTTTGCTTGTTTTTATGAATCTGACTTGAATATAGAGAAGGCTGGGAAAATACCATTACCTAATGGTTGTCTGATAACAGTTGTAACTAAAGAGGAAGACAGAACACAGAAGTATTAGCAGTGTCAGGAAAAAGGTTCTCTGAACAATTATGATGAGGTCTTGGGATCTACACAGTGGATTGTAGGGGACTGGAACCCATTTATAGTTAAGGCAGGACTGCAAGTAGAAGGTGTCCACTGGAGAAAAACACACAACCTAAAAGTAGCAAATTGTTTTGTTAGGGGACCTCAATGAGGCCTATAGCCTGGGAGACAGGCTCTCAGATAGCTCTGAGGAAATGTTCCAAAGAGGTTAGTGAGGAGTGAGGATATATAGGAGTTGTTGCTGGGAAAAAACAAACAAACAAACATGTAGCAGAACATCAAAAGATTACTGCTAATCACAAAAAACAGACGTCTCAAGTTGATGATTTTAGTGCTTTTCTAGGTATTGGAAGATGCAAGAGTTTGAGCCCATTGAAATTATTCCTTAGATATGCATCTTAACTGTCTAGGGCCAGTATCCTTGTTTTTCACCATCTTGAATTCCCTTCAGGGTGCACTGTTCGGGTCGGGTGGGAGAGACTGCAGTGGCTGATGACTTGATGGTTGCAACATCCTTTATTTACTGATATGGCAGGTGATAATCTTTGTCCACACAGGTAAAAGAGCAGGTGAAAAGAATCATCTGCAAAGTGTTGAAACAGGCCAGGTAGACAGGGAAGCAGGTTTTGGAGGCAAAGCCTAATGTTGCGTTCTCAAACTTGATTGTGCATGAGAATCACCTGGATGGCTTGTTAAACCACAGATGCTGCATCACAATCCCGGAGTTTCAGATTCAGTGGGTCCAGGGTAGAGTCTGAAAATATAGAATATTAGGTGAGCCCTGTGCTCCCCGGAAAACAGCGATGGTTAAGAAATACCCCCAAACTTTTGTTTCCCAAACTTCCCCCACCATTCTGTGTTTTGAGAAATGCGTCCTCTCCAAGAACCACTCTTTTCCAAATGACTTAGAAAGACTCAATGCCCACACTTTCTCATAACTCACATAGATTTGCAGATGACTCCTGTTTACTTGTGACAAAGCCAAACACAGACCCTCCACCTTTCTGTTCTTAGTCTCCTGGAGTAGAACTGTTTGTTTCCCTGAAAAGAGCTATTTGCTGATAAACTCCCTTTCAGCTGACTGAGACATCCCCTGATTGCAAAACAATCACAATGTAAGTCACTCCTCCTGCAACTTGTTTTCTTCTCACTACAGAAGTCTAAGGCAAAACCAACCTGCTGAGACACTCAGATCTTCTATTTTCAGCTTTGCCCTATTGCAATGGTTTGAATAAAACCAGTCTCCTTACTTTTTTCTTTTTTGTCTTCGATAGGCCCAGAATTTTACATTTCTCACAGCTACCCAGATGATGCTCGTGCAGGAGACCACACTTTGGAAACTGCCACCCTAATGCAGTTATGGGCAATTGGGAGAACATCTGATTCACCCTAGTAAACCAAAGGTAAGCCATTACGTATGTGAAGCTGGTAATTGCAAAAATTTTTCTCAGGTGAAAATTAGGACCTGCACTCAAAGTGGAGGAAACCCACCTCCTAGGTCTCGGGGGTGAAAGAGTAAGGTTTCTCTGCAGATTATGACGTTATGGCCTATCACTTGGCAAGGAGTCATTCCCCAAAGTAGTGTGACCCAGGCACATGAGGAAGGCGACAGGCCTGTAGACCTGCAGAAACTGAAGGAGGAAAGGGGTCCTTCAAGATGTGGTAAGTAATCCCAGACTTTAAACTTTCTGCCTCCTGTATTATTGCTACCATAGTAGTTAAGTCACGGCCATAGTTTGTTTATGAAGCCATTGTTGTGTAGTTCTCAGATTTGAGCCACGTTTCTGTAAGGTCGGATCTTAACAAACGGCACCGCGAAACAAAGGAAAGCTTCAAGTGAGCTTTATGAGGGAGCGCTCCCGGGCGAGGTTCACTGGTCCGAGAGAAAGGGGCCAGAGAAGTCGCATCCAGTACTGGATGAGGGGAATTTTTATTGGGGTAAAAGCAGAAGGCGGCTTGCAAGGGGAGGAGGTGGTTTGCTATACAGGGTAATTCCTTATTTGGTGAGGATACAGCAGGGCCAGGTGTTGGTTGGTCTGTTGTGGGGCGTAAGCCCATTTTCCCTTCCCGTCAGCCCCATTGTTTTCGGGCAGGAAGTTAGAGTCTCTTGTTGATTCCCAGAACAGGTGAGGTCGTTATGTCCCAATGCCTCTCCTACCTCATACTGGTCGATGTTTTCTCTTACCTCCCCGGGCCTCCTTTCACCCGGGCTAACGGACCTTACAGTTTCCATATCTTGTCAGATAAAAACAAAAACAAAAGGCCCGAACTCTATTTTAACTTGAGAAAACAGAGATGAAAATACCTAACAGAATTCATGCTTAAATAAACAGTCAGCAATGTTTTAAACATTGCCTCTGTATTGGTCTTTCATGTCAGCAAAGTTAACAATTTGTGTGCTGCATCTTAGAACAGCAGTGTAGGTGCTCTCTTGCATTACAAACCTCGTGGCATGACATTTCTATCTTTGGCCCAGCATTAATGATGTTCCATTCTGACCCTCTTGTGTGAAGGCAGAGCTGGAGAGTACAGCTTTGATAGCAGTGTTTACATGAATGTTTGATAAGCATCTGTCAGCTCCTAGCCCTCTACAAGCCTAGGAACACAAAAGAAGCCAGGGAACCCTGGAGCTTTTGCCACCTGAAAGCATAGTCTGGTGCGTTTGCTGAATTTCAAATCAGCATTGAGACTGTTCTCTTTGTAGCTCAGATTGTAATTTATGTATTATTTACTCAAAGAGAACAAACGATAAAAGACAATTGCTTTTTCTAAAAAGGGTTTTGATTATGGAGGTCAGAATTCTTTTAATGTACACTTATCTTGCTACATTTTGTTTGTTCCCACTGGACACAAAATATCATGCAGATTGAAGTAGATTTGACAGGTTAAACTGAGTTTTAAGAATATTGACTCTTCCTCTTCTCCCCTCCTCCATATCATTATGTATTTATTCCTTGAAAGAAAAGATGGTGCTTAGGAAAGACTTTGTCTGTGTACAAACAGAGCAATCTATATTTTGTGTGTCTTACTGTGGGGCAATTCAGAAAAAAAAAAATTTTACATATTGATTGGTTTTGAATTTTCTTGAGACCCTCACACCTTTCTTTTGGCAATTCATGTTGTGCTCTTTGTTCAGTAATTCACGACTCCTGAAATAGGACTAGAGACAACTTTTGGTTTTAGACAATTCAGAGATATAAAAAGTTAAAAATTTTGTGGTGCCAGAAATACCAACTTCATCCTCTTAAAATAGCATCTTTGCAAATTCAGTGGCATTTCCGCCACAGAAAATGGATAAAATAGCGTACTGGTGCCTGGTATTCTATAAATATCAGGTATTAGAAAATATTACAATTAGCATTGTGTAGTCTGCATATTATGCTGTCCTAATGAAATGGTATATATAAATATGCTTTCATTAATGGGAAGCCCCTCAAAAATAAAAGACAGGGAAATATTCAAAAGAAAGGACAAGGCAAGATATCCAATGACCTGGAGGTGCCTCTCATCTTTCCTGCTGACTACTTGTGTTAAGTTGACTGAGTTGTGTGATCTCTCTCAGCTTGTTAAATTTGTTTGAATTTCTGGATCAAGCTATTCTTGAAGCTACTTTTATCCTTTGGATTTCTGATTTACATGAGCCGATAGATTGTTTAAAATACAACAACACTTAAACTAGATTAAGACTGTTTTAATTTGCAACAAAAAAACACTTTTGAATAATATATCATTTCTATTTAGAGTCAATTCACCAACATACTATCATTAGATACTCAATTTAATTCATCTTTTTTGGTACAGATCCATTCCCTCTTCTTATTATGGCTTGGATTTTCTTATAGATATGTGTTAGGATTGATCATTTATATTTTTAACAAATGTTTTCCGTGTTGCATTATCTTTGTAAATGATTAAATTAGCATTCTACTTCTATATTGACTTTCTGAGTGGGTCTATCCAAGGCAGGGGATATGCTAGCTACGATATCACGTACACACACATTCTGGTACACAGGAGAACTGTCACAGAAAATGAATAAGTTTATTCCAATTATTAAATTAGAATTCTGTTTTTATTACTCCTATGAGCAAGATTTATGGTTATACACCATTGAGAGATAACTTCCTATTGATCTATTGACAACAACAAGTTTCTAATCAATGTTTTAAGGACCAACCCTGTAAAATGGTAGATTCACTATATGATGACTACCTTCCTACCTCCCATCTTGACTGTGGCTCCTGTTTGGATATGATCCTACCAACCTTAATTCAGAAAAATAAGCATGCCTGAGCTATCTGAGCATAATTTTAATAAGACATTTCTTTTACATTTTTACAACATAGATATGGGAAATTTGGAGAAATGTATGTGGTTTTGCAAAATTTGTTCCTTGGATGTAACATGAAAAGCAGGTCAAGTGAATACATAAGCTTGAGAAATGCTACGTTCTACTCTATAAAACATCCTTCTTTATTAAGTTACGTCTAAAAATGGTTAAGACCTTTTGAATATTGAAGACCTAATTTAACCACAGCACTTTTATTTGGAATGTCTCATTTATTTGGAATGTCTTTTATTTGGAATGTCTCAAGGGATGTACTTTGGGAAACATTTGACTAGGGTGAGGGTTGCATGAAAAATGGAGTGGGCATTAGGATTAGGGGAATAGTTTATCGGCAACTCATTCATAGCCTTGATTTTAAGCCAAATATTATATTTTATTCCTTTGTACAAATAAGGTTATTGAAGAGCTCAGGATTGGGTTTGACACTTTCATATTTGTACCTAAGGATGATAGTTTTGAGTAGCTTTATACAATAAGTTATATCTTCTGGTATTAATCACTTAAAAGTGAATTATGCTTTTTTCTCTAGATGATGAGAACATACATGCTAATTTTGTTAAACCTACTTTTCCATACTTTTCAAATTTTATTATTATTATTTTTAATTGGGATATAATTGATGTACAATGTTCTGTTAGTTTCAGGTGTACAACAAAGTGAATCAGTTATACATATACATATGTCCACTTTTTTTTCTTTTTAGATTCTTTTCCAATATAGGTCATTACAGAGTATTGAGTAGAGTTCCCTGTGCTATACAGTAGGTCCTTATTAGTTATCTATTTAAAATATAGTAGTTTGTATATGTCAATCCCCAATCTCCCAATTTATCCCCCCTTTCTCCCCCTGGAACCATAGGTTTGTTTTCTACATCTGTGACTCTATTTCTGCTTTGTAAATAAGTTCCTTTGTACCATTTTTTTTAGATTCCACATATAAGCAATATCATATGACATTTGTCTTTCTCTGTCTGACTTACTTCACTCAGTATGACAATCTCTATGTCCATCCATGTTGCTGCAAATGGCATTATTTCGTTCTTTTTTATGGCTGAGTAATATTCCGTTTTATATATGTACCACATCTTCTTTATCCACTCCTCTGTCAATGAACATTTGGGCTGCTTCCATGTCTTGGCTATTGTAAATAATGCTGCAGTGAACATTGGGGTGCATGTATATTTTCGAATTATGGTTTTCTCTGGATATATGCCCAGGAGTGGGATTGGTGGATCATATGGTAGTTCTGTATTTATATTTTTAAGGAACCTCCATACTATTCTCCATAATAGTTTTACCAATTTACATTCCCACCAACAGTGTAGGAGGGTTCCCTTTTCTTCACACCCTCTCCAGTTTATTGTTTGTAGATTTTTTTGATGATGGCCATTCTGACTGGTGTGAGGTGATACCTCATTGTAGTTTTGATTTGCATTTCTCTAATAATTAGTGATGTTCAGCATCTTTTCATGTGCTCTTTTGGCCATCTGTATGTCTTCTTTGGAGAAATGTCTATTTAGATCTTCTGCCCATTTTTTAAATTGGGTTGTTTGTGTTTTTAATACTGAGCTGCATGAGCTGTTTGTATATTTTGGAGATTAATCTGTCACTTCATTTGTAAATATTTTCTCCCCCATTCTGTAGTCTGTCTTTTCGTTTTGTTTATGGTTTCTTTGCTTTGCCAAAGCTTTTAAGTTTAATGAGGTCCCATTTGTTTATTTTTGTTTTTATTTTAATTACTCTAGGAGGTGGATCAAAAAAAATATTGCTGCGATTTATGTCAGAGTGTTCTGCCTATGTTTTCCTCTAAGAGTTTTATAGTATGTGTCCTTACATTTAGGTCTTTAATCCATTTTGAGTTTATTTTTATGCATGATGTTAGACAGTGTTCTAATTTCATTATTTTACATGTAGCTCTCCAGTTTTTCCAGCACCACTTATTTATTTGATAAACAAGTTTACTCTTAGGCATTTAAAAATTAATGGTTCTTCATTTAAAGAAGATCAAAAAATCTTAGAATACAGTATTAAATATTGAGGAAAGATGAGAGGATGGATGCAAAACTAACAGGAGAAAATATAACAGTCTATGATTGATGTTACTAATTAGAGGAAATAAAGAAGAGGAAATAGTTGCGAAGCATCTTGAAGATGCATGTGTGTGTTAAGAATTGATAAATATATAGATCTGGCAAAGGATGGAAAGGACTAGGTTTCTTGGATTGTGTAGAGATATAAATAAATCACTGCCATCAAAGAACTTATTTGGAGAAAGAAAACTAATATACACAAATCCACTTAAAATATTTAATTGCATTGCATAGAATTGACTAGAAGAGGAAGTAGAGTTTATAGAAGTGGAGATCAAGGATACGTAGACGATATAAAGAGACAAATATAGGAGACGATGAGGTTTACAAGGAAGATTTAGATAAGCAAAGGTGAGATACAAGGGTGACTGAATACAAGAGCTGAAGAAAGAGGATGGGATCTGAGTGTGGCATATAGAGAAGAGAATGACAAGGCAGGTCTCACTGAAGTTGCTGCTGTGTGATCTAAGGGAACAAACAAAATACAACTTTTTCTTTACTTGGAATAAAATACTTGGGTTCATTTATTCCCTTTGAGAATCTGACTGAATTAATAGTGTCCAAGATGTCACTTCCTTAAATGTTACTTAGGAGTCCTGAATGTGTTGCCTTGAAAAAAGAAGGAGCTGATCCACAAATATCCTGCCAAAGAAAAGAGCTTAGAAGTGGTTAGTGACATAATACAGTATCACAACCAGAGAAGAGTGAGGAGGGAGGAGTGGGGAGTATAAGAAATGTTTGGAGAGAAAAATCAAGGGTGAAATCAAGCAGGGCTATAGGCATGATAAAACTTGGGTTCCTTCTTTAAGTGCAATAGGTAGGCCTTAGGGAGTATCAAGCAAGGTAGTAACATGATCCTAGTTACATTCTAAAGAGCTTACTCTCTGTACTGAATAGATTGATCCAAGTGTGAAAGAGTGAAAATTGGGTCAACTTGAAGCCTAGTGCTGTAGTCCTGGTAAAAGATGCAAATGTGCTGACAACATGTAATAAAACATGTAATAAAAATAGTGGATAGATTGGTGATAGATGTTTTAGGTAAATCAACAGAAATCAGTGATTTGGATGGAGAGTGAAGGAGAAGAAATCATCAAGAAAAATTTGCAGGTTTTTCAGTTTAGTAACTGGGTGACTGTTGAGTGTTAACATTTACTGCAAAGGAGGAGATATAATATGAATATTTTTGAACAATTCTAGATCTTTTAAGAGATTTTAAAGTAAGCACACACACAAACACAAAGGAAGATGTTACTGGAGGTAGTATACAACATACTGAAAGAAGGGAGTAGATTCAGAGAAACTTAAAAGAAAGTTTTTACAGCAAAAGCATTTGGGAATATGGACCTGGATCAAGATTGTGGATAGAAGTGGGAATTCTGTAGAAAGAGTAGCTCTTAGAGGAATGTCTTAATAAGAAGTTCCAGAAAAATTTACCAATAATTTCTTCCCTATCACTTACTCAGAAGATTAATGATTTATCTACAGTCATTCAACAAGTTTAACCTTTGGAAAGTCATTCCCCTTCAGCTAACTGTCTGTTTCCTTAATCTTAAGAGGGTAAATAAGGAGATACAGCTCATCCAACACTAGACAGATTGAGTTTCTGAACCAAATGATAAATTTAGTCTTTCCTTGTGTGTTAGTGGAAAGAAATAACATACCTTGAGCAAGTCTGTGAAAGATTCAGGGTTAACAGCTGAGATTTACTCTCTGATATTAACTTGGGTATTTGTACAGATGATTTCTGAAGGCAATTAGTACAATATATATCAATAATTGGCAAACAACACTTCAGTGAGCTTTAAGAGAAATTTTTTTTCTAAAACACTGAAATTGTAGCTAGAGAGCAAAGTGTATACTTTTGCAACATGGTTGTATATATGACTAAAATTTTAATAGTATAATTACCTCTAACGTGACTTAACTGAGAGAAGACTGATCTGCATTAATAAAAGCCTACAAAAAGGAATACTTTAAAAAGTGAAGTTATATTAGTTTAGTCTGCATGTAATTATTCAAAATAATAACAAAATTTTGCTATATACTGTACCCCCAAAAGGTGTTTAATAAGTTGAAAAGGATAAGTTTAAATTAGTACATAGCACTATTGGCAAACATTTTTGAATGCATTTAAATTCTTTCCAAGGGCATGAGAAAAAACAGGTTTCATATAAATGATAAATATTCACCCCCAAACAAATATACAAAGCAACAATAAGCTTGTTTACTATAAAAATAGGTGAATATTATTTTCTCAGTGTCCTCTGAATTAAAACCAATTTCAAGTCACTAGAATTTGTTTTTCAAAAACTATTATGTAAATGATCATTTAATAATATTTTGTTACAGTTGCATAATTTAAAAAGCGGATAAGGCTATAGATTTTTTCTTAATGAAGCCTTTTCCATTCAGATATACTAAAGCTTAAAATATAAATCAATTTTTAAATTTGCATTAAAATAACAAAGTGTTAAAATTAGAGACTGTGTAGGTCTTTTATTTGACATATTTCTTTAATACGTTTTAATCAGTTAAAAATATCTTTATTTTCACCCCCCAAGGGTAATAATTTATGTATATAGTGTGTATTTTTCTAATATCGGTTCAATTTTTTTTGTGACAGCTCATTAGAATGCACACAGATAAACCCAGGAGGAAATTTTAAATAATCTATATTATTTTTCCAGTAAGAATAAAGAGTAAAATGCTAATTGATATTTGGTCTGTTGTTCTACAAGCTGTGAAATAAATTGTGCATTATATACTATACAACTAGCTTAGAGTAACAAAATCCAAGAGACGGTAAACTCTTAATTGCTGTATGTAGATACAATTTTTATATATAGATGTGTATATAACATGTGTAGGCATATATTTGTCAACATGTATAGATATTCTACTATTATTCAAAAGAGTCTTAGACAGTGTATTTCTACATCTATTATTTCTATTAGAAACTTTTATTCATGAAAATTCAGTCCATTTCAGATTATCATCTGAACAGCACTACTTTAAAATGGTAAAAAGCAAAAGCAATGCAGAAAATGCATTAAGCAAAACTCAGTATGATGGCCATTAAGATATTCTATACTTTATATTTGATACTGCAAATCTCTAGAAACTTCTTACCTTATCAATCTGTTCCTTATACCTATGCTTACTTCTAAAAAAATATAATATTAATCTAAGAAATCTCCTGGAATCCTGGTAGAGAGCCCACATAACTTGAAGGCTTTCTATATACCATGCCATTTTCCTTAATAAACTCAGACATTGCCTCTATTATCCATAGGAGAACTAGCCTTCTTTACAAGACAAGTAAGGCTCTGAGCAAAGTGGTCTCTGCCAACACTTCCAACTGCAGTTCCCCACCACTCTGTATCATACCACACCACAGGAAGACCAACCATTGAGATGATCTCATGTTTCTATCGTTATTCATCCTGTTCCCTTCACCAGGAATTTCCTCCCCATGGATAAATTCATTTCATTGTTGGGCATAAATTCAGGTACCGTTTCCTCTGGAGCCATTTGCTAATATCTCTATTTCACCACTTATCTGGTTTGCTTTTTCCTCTGTTCTTATAATGTCCTGTATATGTTACTAGCATTTTACTATCCAGAATATAGTTCATGCATCTCTTTTTAATTAATATACTCTCTTCATTGAGCAGTTTTAGGTTTACAAAATAATTGAGTGGAAAGTATAGAGAGTTCTCATGTACCCTCTCACCCTTTCCCCAATTTGCTTTATTATTCATATCTTTCTTTAGTGTAGTTCATCTATTGTAAGTGAAGAACCAATACATTACGAATAGTGTCCATGGTTATATGAGGTTCACACTTGTGTTGTACATTCTACTGGTTTTGGCACACATATGTATAATTACATGTATCCATAGGATAATACAGAATAATTTAATTGCTTTAAAAATTCCCTGTAATCTACCAGTCATCTCTCCCTCCCTTCAAATGAGGCCTTGGCAACCAGTGCTCTTTTCACTGCCTTGTAGTTATACCTCTTCCAGAATGTCATATATTTAGAATAATACAGTATGATGCCTTTTCAGATTGGCTTCTTTCACTCAGCAATATGCATCTAAGATTTCTCCATGTCTTATCATGGCTTAATAGGTCATTTCTTTTTATTGAACAATAACATTCCATTTTATGGATGTGGCACAATTTGTTTATCCATTTGTCTAATGAAGGATGTTTTGATTGCTTCCAAGTTTTGACAATTATGAATAAAGTAGCTATAAACATTCACGTGCAGGTTTTTGTGTTGACATAACGTTTCACCTCATCTGAGTGAAGACCAAGGAGTGTAATTGCTAGGTCATATGGTAAGAGTGTATGTCTTGTAAGAAATTGCCAAACTCTCCCAAAGTGGCTGTACCATTTTGCATTCCCATCAACAATGAATGCGAATTCCTGTTGTTCCACATCTCCACCAACATTTGGTGTTCTCAGTGTTTTTGATTTTAGCTACGTATCTAATAGATGTGTAGTCATATCTCATTGTAATGTCAGTTTGCAATCTTCAAATGACATGATATTAAGCATCCTTTCATACGCTTAGTGCCATCTGTGTATCTTTTTCATTGAGATGTCTGTTCAGATCTTTTGCCTATTTTTTAATTGGTTTAATTGGTTGGTGGTTTTCTTACTGATGAGTTTTAAGAATTCTTTGTATATTTCTTCATACCAGTCCTTTATCAGATAAGTATTTTGCAGATTTTCTCCCAGTATGTGGCCTATCTTTTCATTCCCTTAATACTGTCGTTCACAGAGCTGAACTTTTTATTTTTAATAAAATGCAACTTATCAATTATTCTTTCATGGGTCATGCTTTAGGTGATGTATTTTAAAAGTCACCACCATACCCAAGGCCACCTTTTCTCCCACTATCTCCTAGGGTTTTTATGGTTTTTCATTTTACATTTAGATCTAGGATTCATTTTGAACTAATATTTATTAAGGTATAAGGGGAGATTTTTGGTTTTTTTCCATGTGGATGTCCAGTTGTCCCAGCATCATTTGTTGAAAAGATTATTCTTTCTCCATTGAATTGCCTTTGCTCCTTTATCAAATATCAGTTGGCTATATTTGTGTGGGTCTATTTCCAGCTTATTTTATTTTCCATGGGTCTATTTGTCTGTTCTTTCACCAATACCACATTTTCTTGATTAATATGCTTTTAAACTGAGTCTTGAAGTTGGGTAGTGTTAGTGGTCCAACTTTGTTCTTCTGCTTCAATATTTTTTTGGCTTTTTTGGGTCTTTTGCCTTTACATGAGACTTTAGAATCAGTTTGTCAATATCCACAAAATTACATCCTGGGATTTGGACTGGACTTGCACTGACTCTTCAGACCAAGTTGGGAAGAACTGCTATCTTGATAATATTGAATCTGCCTATCCATATATATAGAATAGCCTCCATTTCTTTAGATTTTCCTTGTTTTCTTTCATCAGAGTTTTTTGGTAAGTTTCCTCATATAGACTTTGAACATATTTTATTAGGTTTATACCTAAACATTTCCTTTTATGTGCTAATGTAAATGCTATTATGGTTTTAATTTTAAATTCCAATAGTTCATTGCTAGTATATAAGAAAGCAATGGATTTTGTATATTAAACTTCTATCCTTCCAACTTGCTATAACTGCTAATTAGTTTAAGTAGATTATTTTTGTGGAATCTTTGGGATTTCTGTACAATCATGTTATCTGCAAATAAAACAGATTTATTTCTTCCTTCCATTTTGTTTCTTGTCTCACTGCATTTGCCAGGACTTCTGGAACAATGTCGAAAGGGAGTGGTGAGAAATGTATATCTTTTCCTTGTTCTTGATCTTAGCAGGAAAACACCTAGTTTCTCACCATTAAGTTTGATATTTGCTTTCGTTTTTTGTTTTTTTTTTTTTAGTAGATGTTACTTAATGAATTGATGAGGTCCCCCTCTATTCTCAGTTTGCAGAGAATTTTTATTACGAATGGATGTTGAATTTTTTTAAATGCTTTTTTTGCATCTATTGATAAGATCATATGATTTTTATTCTTTAGTAAGTTGATATAATGGATTACATAAATTGATTTTTTGAATGTTGTACTAGCCTTGCATACCCGGAATAAATACCACTTGGTTTGATGTGTAATCCTTTGTATACATTGTTGGATTCAATTTGCTAATATTTTGTTGAGGATTTTTGCATCTATGTTCATGAGAGATATTAGTTTGTAGTTTCCTTGTAACATCTGTAACTGATTTTGGTAATAAGGTAGTTCTGGCTGCATAGAATGAGTTATAAATATTTCCTCTGCTTCTATTTTCTGGAAGTGATTGTAGAGATCAGGTATAATTTCTTCTTTACATGTTTGGTAGAATTCACCAGTGAATCCATCTGGGCCTGATGCTTTCTGTTTTGCAAGATTATTAATTATTTATTCAATTGGTTTAGTAGTTATATCTCTATTCAGATTTTCTATTTCTCTTTGTGTGAGTTTTGGTAGAGAGTGTCTTTCAAGGACTAAGTCCATTTCATCTAGGTCATCAAATTTGTGGGTATAGAGTTGTTCATAATATTCCTTTATTTTTCTTTTAATGTCCACGGTATCAGAAGAGATGGTCAATCTTTCATTTCTGACATTAGTTACGTGTGTCTTCTCTTTTCTTAATCAAGCTAGAGGTTTATCAGTTTTATTGATCTCTTCCAAGTACCAGCTTTTGGTTCCATTGTTTTTTCCTGTTGTTTTGCTGTTTTCAATTTCATTGACTTTCATTCTACTTTTTGTTATTTCTTTCTTTCTGCTTGCTTTGAATTTATTTGCTCTTCTTTTTCTAGTTTTCTAAGGTGTAAGTTTAAATGATTGATTTTTAAATCTTTCTTCTTTCTAATACAAGCATTTGTTGCTATAAATTTTCCTTTAAGCACTGATTTTTTTAATGCATCCCACAAATTTTGTTTTGTTTACTTTAAAATATTTAAAAATATTTCTTGATACTTCTCTTTGACTCATATTTTAAGAAGTGTGTTGTTTAATCTCCAAGTATTCTGGTGTTTTCCATCTATCTTTCTGTTATTGATTTCTAGTTTTTTTCTTTCAACACTTTAAACATTTCACTCCACTCACTTCTTGTTTGTATAGTTCCTGAAAAGAAGTCCAGTGTTATTTTTACTCTTGGACCTTTATAGGCAAGGTCTATCCCCACCTCCCCATCCCCAGCTTCTTAAAGATTTCCTGTCTTTGATTTTCTGCAGTTTGAATACGGTATGCCTATATATAGATTTTTTCTTTTTTGGAATTTTTTTGCTTATTCTCTTTAATTTCTGGGTCTGTGGTTTGTCATCATTGCTTCAAATATTTCTTTTTTAATTTAATTTAATTTAATTTTTATTGAAGTATAGTTAATTTACAATGTTGTGTTAGTTTCAAGTGTACTGCAAAGTGATTCAGGCATATATATAATATTCTTTTTCAGGTTCTTTTCCATTGTAGGTTATTACAAGATACTGAATATAGTTCCCTGTGCTATACAGTAGATCATTGTTGTTTATGTATCTTAAATATAGCAGTATATATATTTTAATCTCAAGCTCAAATATTACTTTTGTTCCTTTCTCTCTTACTTTTCCTTCTGATATTACCAATATGTGTACATTACAACTTCTGTAATTATCCCAGGTTTTGTATATTCTATTACATCTTTTTCATTTTATATTTCTCTTTGCATTTACATTGTGGGAGTTTCTATTGACATTTCTTCAAGCTTCTTCAAGCTCCCTGACTGTGTTCAGTATATTAATGAGCCCATCAAAGGCATTCTTCATTTTGGTTACAGTGTTTTTAATTTTTAGCATTTCCTTTTGATTCTTTCTAAGAGTTTCCATCTCTGTGCTTACATTACCTATATATTCTCACATGCTGTCCACTTTTCCCATTAGAGCCCTTAGAATATTAACCATAGTTGTTTTAAGTTCCTGATAGGATAGTTTCAACATGTCTACCATATCTGAATCTGGTTCTGATGCGTGTTCTGTCTCTTCTGTAGGTTTTGTGTATTTTAGTGTGCTTTGCAAATTTTTGTTGAAAGCGTAACACGTACTGTGAAAGGAGCTGAGATAAACATGCCTTTAGTGCGAGGTTTTATGTTTATCTGGCTAGAGGTTAGCCTGTGTTTACTGTAGGTGTAGTTATCAGAGGTAAAGTTTCCTCTGATATCTTTTTTTTTTTTTTTTTTTTTTTGGTTTCCTCTGTTGTGTGTGAGTTTCCCTAGAGTGTGCTTAAATAAAGCCTAAGATGTACATTTCTCCCCATTATTATACAGGAGCTCTACTGATGTGGTGGTAAAGTTAGGTATTTCCTTTCCCCCACTTGGAAGCAGGAAGTGACTGGAGTTGGTTTTTCCCTTTGCCAAGATCAGTTAGGCTCTGGTAAAATAATTTATCTTGAGGGGAGTCCTTGTTAAGAAGAATAAAATATTCTGGGAGTATTTCAGAATGGCTACTTTCCTCTTCTCCTGCTGGAAGCATAAGTTTATTTTTCTCTGATCTTTACTGTGAGAACCTGTAGGGCTCCTGAAGGTAAAACTAATAAAAGTGCAGGACCTCCCTAAGACTATCCCCTGCCCCCTGGAATTTTTAACTCTCAGACATGCCCACACTGAACCTCCAGCCATTAGTCAATCACAGGTTTGTCTAGCCCAGTACAGGTTCCTGTGGAGATTTCTGTTCTGCTAAGTTTTGAGTCTTTCCATCCACCTGTCTGTTCAATTTTGGGGGCAGTGTTTTTTCCCTTGTGACCTTAATCTTCTGGTGGATCTAAGAAGAGTTGTTGATTTTCAGTTCAGCTTATTTCTTGTGAGAATCAGAGTGATTATTTCCAAGCTCCCTATATGCCAGGTCAGAAACTGGAAGTCCTGTATGTATCTTTTTATGTGTTTCTCTTGTAACTAGTGCCTGGTACCTTTTGAGGGACCAGAAAGTCATAAAATGTCTGTAGATTGAAAGAATCAATTTTCTATGAGCACTTATCACTAATGTCAAATTCCTTAAATTCTAGAACATTTTCTTTTTGTAGCTCCCTTATGCCAGTGCCCAGCATCTAAAAGTATTTTCAGTGAATAAATAATTTAACTCGCTTTAAAAGCATGGCTTTGTGGTCTGAACCACCACCCCTAGATATGCTCAAACTTCTTATGCAAAAGAAGAGAATGCACTAAAATAAACCACTTCATTTTAATTTACTTCACATCATGCCTAGTAGAAAGATAGGCGCCAGAGAATGATTATGACAACCATGAAAATGATGAGACATTAAAAGGTATCCTGATAATCAGATATCTTTTCCATTTTGAGATGTCTTTACTGAACATTTTGTACACAGCTTTGCAGGAAATAATTAAAACTAAATTCATAAACACAAAGTAAAATAGGTGGAGATAAAGAGCTATATTTTATCAAGAAACAGTTTATGGTTCTAGTTAGTTTGCAATCTTTCTTTTGCTGCCTAGTCTCATTCTATAAAGACTGGATTCCTAGGGTACAAAATGTTTCTCTTCATGCTTCCTCACCATTTAGCATCCTTATGAGGGGATTCACCACAGAGTTCTTCAAAGGGGAGCAATTCAGCACCCCAGGGCCAGGCCAGCAGCAGTGCTTCCCAAACTATCATCAGGCACTTTTAAGGATGAACAACAGCTCCCCAGGAGGCTCAGTGCAAATCCAGCCCTTTAAACTCATTTACTTTAATTGCATAACATTTTAAATACTGCATACCAGTGAGAGGCAGGTGGATCAGCAGGTGCAATGTGGCGAGCTGCCAATAATGGCATCAGAAAAACAGTCCCTCACAGAGGCAAGAAGCAAAAAGAGACTGAGTGAAGAACTCCTCTGAGCTTAATGTCTATTTCATCCAGTAATTGCATCAGAGGGGAGGATTTCCAAGCAATCTAAACGAAAGCTGTTTTATTCATTTTTAGCTGTGCCTTTTTTTTTTTAAAGGGGAGTTCTCAGAAATAGAATTTTAGTCCAAATTCAGCCAAGTCCTTTCTGCATTCACCCTACTGAAACTCATTTATGGGTAAAGATGTTAAAGAAAAGAAAATCATAAAAGCAGATGTTTTCTCTCTAAAACTTGTTTTATGAACAAGCTGAAGCATATGATGCTGTTTTATATTGGGGGTATTAATTTGACCTAAGTAAAATTTGAAGGCAAATTATTAAAGGAATTCATGAGATTAACTTCTAAACTAATAATAAACTCCAAACTTACATAAACTTTCTATTTTTTCTTTCATTGGCACTCTTTAAGTACAAGGAAGAAAAACTGCAGATAAAGTATAAAAAAGAGTATACTACATATATTCTTTTTAAAAACTATTAAATTAGATATTCATGGAAATACACAAATTGATTAGAGATAGGTAAATGAATACAAATTTGTTAACTCTTTATCTTTTTTGTTTATAAAAACAGGTAATTTATGAGAATATTGGGTTGTTTTAATCACAGACATCATTAATTTTTTTTTTTAATATTTTGACCAAATTGAGCTCTGAAGATGAAGTGGTGGTGAGTAGAGAGAAGTGAATGTTTTGATTATCGAATACCATCTCTATTTCAGGCTTCCTTTTTGCCAAAATGCAACTCTGTTGAAGTTTATAAAGAACTTGGCAGTTAAAGTATCATCACATAAGATATCCTCAGCAACAGCTCAAAATAATTCAAAGTAAGACAGAAGAAGGAAAATAGAGGGGAAAAGTTGCTAAAATTTAAGATCTATCAATATTTGCCAGGCCCTGTGGTTTATCTGTTTCATCTATGTATTCTGAAGGCAGATATTATTCATTCTACTTTTCTTTTGTGTTAACTGAGGCTAAGAGATGTTAGCCCCAGCCAGACAGCTGTTGGGTGGTGCAGAACAGTTTCAAATAATTTTATCTTTATGTCACGGTGAGCTATTTGCTTGGCACACATGCTTTGCAAGATATATCAATAATTTAGGGATTATGTGATAAGAAATGAGGGTTTTCCTTCATATTTATTTTACTACCAAGATGATGGCAGTAATGAAACCCCCAAGAAGACATAGGTCTGTAGAAAACTATAAACGGTTATATTCAGAGTCCTGACTACATGTAAATTATAAAGAGGGTGTAGATGGCTATACCTTCTCTAATTTCTGCCTTTTATTTCTGTACTTTCTATTAATAAAAGTACTTGGGTCATCTGATAAATCAAGAAATACCTCCCGTATACAATACAATATTTTCTATTAACTTACACTCACCCATTTCATAACTTACCCTTTCATATCATCAATCAGCGTATCCTTTCAGTCATGGCAGTACACAGAGAGTAGGCAAAACAGGAATTTAAGAATATACCTATTTCACACCAAAATAAAAGTGAGATCAGAAAGGAAATTTGTATAATGAAAACCTTTACATAGCATAATGTGCTCCCACTCTGCAGATATTCATAACCAGTAATTAGAATTGCCGTTTGCATCATTTTTCTAACAAGACGTCTAGAGTAACTTACTCTTTTTTTCTTTAACATCTTTATTGGAGTATAATTGCTTTACAAGGTGTGTTAGTTTCTGCCGTGTCACGAAGTGAATCAGCTATACGTATACATATATCCCCATATAACCTCCCTCTTGCGTCTCCCTCCCATCCTCCCTAACCTTACTCTTTTGTTTCTGATGTTGAAAACTTTCTCTGGTGATATTTAAGTATCTCTCTTCTCTGCCGTGGCATTCATAGTGCCTTGAATACTCTTGTCTGGCAGCAGCAGGAGTCCTGAAGCCAAGTCAGACAGATGCAAGAAGGAACATTCCTGATTGCTGATGAGGCCTCCTGGAACCACACATCTGTTATGTAGGGATTTGAGGCTTCTAATCAGACATCAGGTGAGAACAAATGACTGGCTTCAAGTCTGTGATGTTCTGTCATTTGAATAATGAGAGGCTGGTCAAATGATTATCCAGTCTGTGGATTAGCCATATTCTAACTCTGCCATCCCAACCTTATGTTACCAAACCAAACTTGGGTCCACTTGCCCATGCACAGTAAAGCCAATCTACTGACACTGGGGTGTGGGGTGAAGGAAAATGCAGCGTTTATTGCAGGGCACCAAGCAAGGAGTCCAAGGAAGCTAGTGCTTAAAAGACCGGAACTCCCCAAAGGCTTTTAGGGAAAGGTTTATAAAGACAGGGTGAGGGAAGGGATTTTTGGGGTGTGTGATCAGCTCGTGGACATATTCCTGATTGGTTGGTGGTGAGGTAAGTGGGAGGCAGCAATATCAACCTTCTGGTTTCAACTGGTCTGGGGTCTACGTGCTTGTTGGCAGCATACAGTTAACTTCTTCTACCTGGTGGGTGTTTCAGTGTCTGCAAAACAGCTCGAAGAACGTGGGTCAGAATATTATCTGTAGTCCTTGAGGCAGAACTAAAGGTCCTTGACTTTGTTTAATGGCTAAAGTATTATTGTTTTGTCTTGCTTGACTGTTTTCCTTTCTTTCTGCATTTTTTCATTTCTCTGATTACATTTATTCTTTGACTAAAATTTTTCTGCAGACAAAAGGCAGGCGGAGGACATGGGGTAGGGGATAGTCCTGTTCTGGGAAGGCCCCATAGGATCCTGCTCGGTTACACTAGACAGTTTAAAACTCATTTGATTCCTTCAAGAAGATAAAAAAGAAAAAGCAAAGGGAGAAATAATCAGCCTACTTTTTCATTAACAGAAGTTCTGGGTAAAAAGGAAAAGCTAAAACCAACATTGAAGTGAAATATAGATTTGAGATATCAGATTTTTAATTACAATGAATGACAGATTGCTGAAATATTCATGTGGTAGAAATGATTAGACACATTGCCTGGTAGGTAAGAGAAGTGGTGCAGCGTAATTTATCTTTATTCTTGTGAACAGCGGAATTTGTCTCAACACAGGAGATGGAGATGGAGTCAGAAAGGTTAGGTTAATTTCCAGTACAAGGGTCAGAAAGTTACCAGGCCCAAGGCATGTATAAATCTAGGATTGCAAAAAGAAAGGGTGTGATCTAAATGAGATGGATACAATGAGTTCTGAGAAATTTGGGGAAATTTTTTTCTGCTTACAGTCAGTTTATTAATATAATGAGTTATTTCACAGTTTTGTTTCAAAATTGCATTAATCAAGGTTCTTCAGTGTATATTACCAAATTTAGGATTTTTACCAATCCGTTAGGTAAGAAATGGAGTTCCAGTTGTAGTTTAATTTGCATACGCCCTATGATTACATAGGTTAAGCATCTTGTATATTTAAACATATTTTAAGCTCACAATAAATAACACAGAATTATAACCTGTCAGTGTCTGGAGGGTTATCATAAATAAAACTGCTCAGGGAGTCTGTTACTTAGAAAATATAGTTACTAAGTTAAGAAATTAAAGCATAAATATTTGACTCAATATTATGAAATTGTTATTATTTGTTAAAATGAAAAAATTCGGATTGTTTTCAAGATTGGCATTTAGTTTTTGAATTACTCAGTATGTTTAGAAAAATCTATGGCATGAGAAACAAATTGGAACATATCTTTAAGGCTCCCTAGCGGTAGATGAATCTTAAAATGTTTAGTGATTTAACTTAAAGTTAAATCATTCTGCCTCACTCTGTGTTCAGCATTTATTAAAGCTATTGGAATTGAAAAGACTCAAAAAATGAAAAATTCAGTGTTTTCAAGTCTTTTATGACAAAATCAGTTATCACATGTTGAGGCTTTTCAAAATGTGATTTCTATATTTTTGAGATATAATTGGCATACAACATTATATTAGTTTCAGGTATACAACATAATGATTCCATATTTGTAAATATTATTAAGTGATCACCACAATAAGTCTAGTTAACAACCATCACCACATATGGTTTCCTTCTCTGTACAGAAGCTTTTTATTTTGATGTCGTTCCTCTTGCTTATTTTTGCTTTTGTTGCCTTTGCTTTTGGTGTCAAATCCAAAAAAATCATTGCCAAGACCGGTATGAAGGAGGTTAGCCCCTATGATCTTCCTAGGAATTTTATGGTTTTAGGTTTTATGTTCAAGTCTTTCATCTATTTGTGTTGATACCTGTGTATGGTGTAAGATAGTGATTCAGTTTCATCATTTGCAAATTGTTGTCCAGTTTCCCTAGCACCATTTATTAAGAGACTATCCTTTAAAGGGTCTTTAAATACTGTGGGTATGTAAATTCTATCAAATGTCTTTTTTCCATATCTAAAGAAAAATAATCTAGTAGTTTTTTCTCTTTGATTGGTGTGCTGTTCTACATCAATAGTTTTTTTTTTTTTTAATTGAGCCATTCTTTCGTTTTTAGGGTAAATATAATTTGACAATGATTCATTGTTTTCTCAGTTGTTGCCAATTTAAAGTTACTAGTATTTTATTTATTTTTTAAAAATATATGCATATTTGTATTTATGCATATATGTGTATAAATTGTCTTTTAGTTCATGTGTGTATAGTTTATTTTGACTATCAGTTTGTTATTATTTGTGGAATTATTTAGTAGTATAATATCTCTTTCCTGTATTTTAGAACTGTTTACATATCTGATTTTTTTCTATTATTCCTTGGGTATGTAAAACAATTGACAAAGAACAAACAGGGCTGACTTGTTTTTCTGTTAATTTATTCTTATGTTCAATTATTCATAAAAAAATGTTAAGATAAGGTGAGGCATCAGAAACACAAATAGTAATATAATATTATTCTTGACTTCAAGGAACTTACAGTTTGTGAAAAACACATGTAAGATCAAATGCAATTTAATGTCCTGCTGGCTTTGACAGTATTTTTAAAGACTAATGTGAAAGTGAAAGGGGAGATGAGATGGACAACGTACAAATCCACTGACGAATCAATGGGATGACTAGAGATCACCTGCCTCCTGACATGATGGAATACAAAATACATAGCACTATCTGTATAGTATTCTTAGTTAAAAAAAAAAAAAGTACTGAAACTCTTTCTCACTATCCCTATAATAATAAGTTGAATGAAGGATAAAGGGACAATTTGTACAACAGAACAAGCAATCAGTCACCCAAATCCAGAATGTGAGACATTCCTGAGTTCAAATGGTCTTAAAATTGGGTTCTTAAAAATTACAGCATTAGAGGAAAGAAAAGATTGGAGGAAAGTGATCAAAAGTGCAAACTTCCACTTATAAATGATGACTATAGCAAACACAGCTGTGTGATACATAGGAAACTTGTAAAAAGAGTAGATCCTAAGAGTACTCATCACAAGGAAAAAGATTTTTCTTTTATTTTTATTGTATCTATATGAGATGATGGATGTTAGCTAAACCTACTGTGGTAATCATTTCACAGTATAGGTAAGTCAAATCATTATGCTGTACACTTTAAACTCCTACAGTGATTACGTCAATTATTGCACAATAAAACTGGAAAAAGAAAAGATATGGCCTAAGAAAATGATGGGATTGTTATGGAGCAAAGGAGACAAAAAACAGGGAAACAAAATGCAGTGTGTACACCTTGTTTGAGCCTAATTTAAACAAATCAACTATAAAGAGACGTTTGTGAGGCAGTCTTGGAAATTTGAATGTAGTCTGTACTAGATGATTTTAATAAATTAGTTTTGGTGAGTGTGATAGCATTATAGTTACATTTTATAACTGTGTCTTTAGAAATATTTACTAAAGAATTAAAGGTAAAAAAATGGTTGCCTGGGATTTGCTTTAAAATATCAAATTACAAAAATGATATAGAGATGATAAAATTGGCAAAATATATTTATTGGAACTGTATAGTGAATACATCATGATTCATTATACTGTTCTCTCATTTTTTTGATATTTGAAAATTTTCTGCGATAAAATTTTTTTAATAATAAAAGATAAACCTCTAATCTGAAATAATAAGGAACTCTTTCCTCAAAGTATTCAAAATATTGTTTATGTAGATGGACATTCTTTTGTAACCTGCTGCTAAGACCCATGCTATGCTATTTAGAATTGATGATTATGTGCCATCTGAACATAATCTTTGAAAAGACACTATCCAGAGATAATACAAACAACATTCAAAAGACCTTATTCAGGACACCTGTTTTGATTATAAAATGCCATTTTGTTAACTTGTCACGGACTGTGGAGAAAGAAAGGACATAACAATTGGAGAGCTGTTTTCTCCCCATTAGCATTAACACAGATATAAAATGTTTATTTCTTATTTATCAAAAAAAAGGATATACAAAATCATACCTAAATATTAGCATGCTTCTTTTGGTAGCAGATAACTTCCATCTGAAAACAGTAAAAACAAGAAAAAGTAAAGCTTCAAATGTATAGAAATAAATATTCAATACTAAAAAAAATTAACTTACTCTTATATAAAAAATAATTTAGATTATCACACCCAGGAGAAAAAGCACACCCAGCAACTGTGCTAAAATAAACCACCGTCTGAGAAGCAATGGCAAAAGTATGTATTTCCATGATTTGTTTTCTCTGTCTAATCAGTAAATTCATATCAACTTCTGCTACCACCCAGTGAAGAAATGGCTAGGAAACTTCTCCCTGATATGGGACAGAAAAGACTTCCTGTACCATGAATCTTCTCTTGGTTGTTGAGGGGCACTTTGCAAAGTGTGAAAGAGTTTGAAAATGGCCATCAATTTTGTCTGCCATCCATTTTTCATTGGAAAGTTGGCACTGCTGGAACAGCAAGAGAAGGAATCAAGGAAAAAGGGAAAAGAAAGAGTCCAACTCATTAAAAGAACAGATGAACGAAATGAATTCTTCAGACAGATGATGAAACACCATCTGTGACCCAGTATACAGTTGACAGAAGTAAAATCTGTTTCTCCATTAAAAAAAAGAAACCCATTTCTATCAGAGCTGATTTTTCCATACGAAATTTCCATAAATAGTTTCAGAAAATATTATAAATTGACACATTCCTCTTTATAAAAATTCCAGAAAATTCTTGCAATTACTAGGCAAGTTTTCCTACCATAAAGTTATTTCAAAGAGTTTAATGAAAGATATTCTAGCAAGTAAATGGCACCTGATTATCTTTCCCAAATCATCCATTGATAGAATCAGGATGACATCAGGGATACAAATTTTAACAGGAACACAAATAGCAATACATATCCCAGCTTCTGCCAGACTCTTAGAACAATCTATCAGGTTTTAAACCATGAAATACTAAATTTAGGGTAAATAAGATAAAAAGGATGAGGCTTCCTTGACTGAAACACTCAGAAACCTCAGTGTGTCTAGCCCTTCCCTTAGAGCAGAGTACCTTCTGACACAGTGAGCACTCATCGGTCCCCAGACTCATCAGTAGGACTCTGCATCCAGTTACATATTACTCAGTCCTCTAACAAAGACCAGGCTGGAGGGGAGAGGCCACAGTGCATGGAGTAACCTACAGGCAGCTACCCTCCTGTGCACAGTCCGTGGTTTTGCTTTATGTCAACTTCACAGCAGGGCCCAGCAATTTTTCTCCTGAAAATCTACTCCAAAAAAGCACTAGGACTCAAAGTTGACTCTACAGAAGATTCTTGGGGACACAGAAGAGAATTTATGCCACATACTAGAAAGCAAACAGCCTAGCAAAACATCTCATTGGGGGTTTATATTGTCCCCCACATTCTTCTTTTATGAGTAGCCACTAGCCCCCTCCTTTTCCTTCCAGAGTATTCCCCATAAGACAATATCCTTAGCTTTCCTTTTTCTAACTAGACCTATTTGAGGACTTACAGGCCCTGCAGGCCCAATTCAGATCAAGTTTATCAAATCATTCATCTAATGAACTCCTCTAACTGCCTAGAGGGAATCTGCTGCTAAGAAAATTCAGTTTTGTTTGTCATCTTTGCATCCTGGAATGTGAAATAAGCAGTTGTTAGGACAGAGGCTGGAAGGGCCCTCAGTGAAATACATGCATGTGCAGGTAATAAGCTTTCTTGTACTGCATTAGAGCCTTTGCAGAACAATAAATGTCCTGTGTTACTTAGAAATAAACTCCCCTCATAGCAAGAAGGCTAAGCAATGGGAGAGAGCCCAAATTATATTTACCACAAAGCTGATTTCCACAGATGTCTGCTTCATTAAGTTCAGGACACTTTGCTTGCAGAGGCAATTTAGATCCTGGGATTTGGTTGGGTTATGCAGTGTTTCCTAACTTTTAATGTGCACATGAATCACCTGGGAATATTGTCAAAATGCAGATTCTGATTGAGTAGGTCTGAGCAGTGGCCTAAGGTTCTACCTTTTGAACAAATTCTCTTGCTTCTGGTCCATGGGTCACACTTTGACTAGCAAGGAGAGTGTTCTAATGGGGCAGGGGTGCTGGTGGTGGTGAAAGAATGCGAGAGGGAACGGAAAGCAACTTGCAATCAGAAGGCATTTCTGTGTAAAATTTCTGGTAAGTTAACTAAAGAGAAAGATACTCAGATTTCCAAGGTGCTAATACTTTGTTTTGATTTCTTCATTTACTTATTCTAATTACTCTATCAATTTTGTAACTCATTTTATATTTTCAATTTTGTATTCTTTTTCTTAAAGAGGACCCCTAAAACTGTAAAAGCTTCAGGCTACATAAAACCTGGATCTGTCATTATCTGTGGGGAACCAGAAATTTGGTTTGAGATTGTGTACATCCACTTAGCCTCATGGTTCACATCTGAGAGAAGGGATTTATCAGTAGGAAGTAGGGCAGTGAGGAAAAAAAAAAAAAAATATATATATATATATATATATATATATATATAGTCTGGTGCAAAAAAAAAGGCCCAGAAACATCTCTTTTCAGTCAAGGCTGAGTGAAGAATGATGAAGAAAAGAAAAAAAAAGGAGCTCTTGGCTTTACTTAAAAAAAAAAATTCTCTACAACATTAAAGAGGAGTGTTATTATTAAATTAGGAGGAAATGATAAAATAATTACTATTTGAGTCAGAATAAATTTAAACTTTTTAAAGTATTTGTTCAACAACATACCAAAGAAATTGTGAAATCTTGGGAAAAAAAGAAAAGAGAGACTAAAAATTATGGGGCAAATGTGAAAACTCAAAACCACAGAGGTCTGGATATATTCTATCCAGGGAAAAAGAAAAAAAATCCACAATAAAAAAAAATAGGAAAAAACTAAAAAAAGAGGCATAAATATAGAGAATGTAAAGTAAGATTGTGATATCAAATTATATAAATATAACCCCAGACCATAAACTTTAAAACCTGGCCTAAGCATCATCAGGTCAGAAGGGAGGTTACTTTTGCTACAGTATGAAAGACACTGACGTAAAATTCATGGTGAACTGGCAGGAAATAAGTCCCTGGGAAAAATATCAGTATACCAGTATTAGTGTATGGAATCTTAAATAGACAAAGATACAGAAGGGAACTAGAAGGCATAAAGAATAAAATAGAAGAGAATTGTATTTTTAGTAAGTTCTGTAATTTCACTTAATCATTTTCAAGAATCAAGCTTTATTGAACATGCACATGTTCTTAGATTAAAATACCAATACAAAAAAATGCGTAAGAGCTACATATTTTGTCAATATATTATTAAAAATATACCAAAAATTTCAAATTAGAAAAATGCCTTTCTGAAACATATCAAGGCATCAAATATGCAATGGAAGATATTTAGGAAAACCAACCTATTGTGTCAAAACTGAACAACTAAAGCTGTATTTAGAAGTAAAATCACAATATTACATGCTTCAGTTATTTAAAGAAAAAAACTACTTTCAGCTATGGTAATTAGAGAAAGATATATATAAGAAATTAAAGTGGAATTATAAGGAAGAAAAATTACAATACAGAAGAAAATAGAGGGGAAAAACTATAATTGATAAGTCTGAGAGCCATGCTACTTTAATCAAATCTAAAACGAAATTCTGATAAATGTAATTAACAGAACATACAAATAAAAATTAGAAATGGAAAGTATTAAATCTTTTTTTAGTAGAAAGAGTAAAACCCATCTCCAACTTCTTTAGAGGGACATAGGTAAATTTAATTGCTAATATTGCAGTATAAAACAAGATTTTGAAAGGACAGGGATGAAGTTGAGCCTCAATACAAACTAATACAAGGACCTTCAGGCAGTAAGCTTCTCCGTAGGGGTTGGATACTTAAAGGCTTTACTGTAAGAGAATGTAGCTTTTTACCAGAACTGATTTTTTGGACAACATAACTCCCATAAAACTTCTGTCATTTGTCTATGATTTTCATTTCTGAGAATTTTGTGTGGAAAGCAAAACTAGAAATCTTCTGGAATCATGCACATTTTAAAAACACATTATCTGAGGCTGTACCCACCTAATCTGTTTCCAATTGTTGCCCTCTCTGGGCATAATTGGGAATCTATACCTGGGAAAGTCCAGCATTTTCAAACTCATATACTTTGTGATGTTAACTCAGACCTAGTAGATGCATTAGATTTGATTTTACTTTACAAAGGGATACATCATTCCAAGAGACTGGGAACAGCAAGAGTTGATATGTGGGGTAGTCAGATTTCACTGAAATTTTTGCTCTTCTGTCTCCACTCAAATGGCCACAGGCCCATCATTTCGTTATTAGCACACTAATTGGAGGTTGCAAGGAAATCTGGCCCCATACATGATAATCTGCTTCTCCCCAATTGGTTTCAAATCCTATACCACAAGACAAAACACGTCTTTTAACAAAGTTAAAAATTACCCTGCTATTTTCTCCCTGCTCTTGCACATGAGCCCCTGTGGATTTGAGCTTGTCAATCTTGTGGTACCTTGGCTGAGGCCATAAGAAATAGTCAATAGACTTTAATATTCTGCACCTTTCCACAGTATACAAGAGTGTTCCTATCTTAGCACAGACCAAAGACACACCTAGTAGGAGTATATTCTTTCACTGTATAAATACGCTTGTCAACTGTCCATCCTAGGATTAGGGAAACTCTCACTATACCCATCACGCTCAGGGAGAGAACAAAAGTAAATGATATGATTCGAAATTTAATAGTATGATGGCAGACTTAAATCATGTTAAATGTGACCTCCACTTCTGGGCAATATAACATAATAGGACCTGGATTTACCCTTCTACCTGAAACAACTAAAAATAGATAAAAACAGGTTTCAGACATTGGGTATCAGGTAGGGAAGAACAGTGATTCCTGAGACAGGGAAACAAAATGAGCCCTACAATTGCTGGAGAGACTGTCTAGGCCACAATGAAATGAGTGGGAACCCAAGTAGAACCAGGAAGTCTCCCTCAATGGAGGAGACAGTTGACAGTCTGAAAGGCCAGTGTGGTAGGAATCACAGGCCAAGGAGTACATGTAGGGTCTGTGCATTTACCTCTTAAATTGTGCCTCAGTTAGTATATATATTTTTTAAATTATCATATGTCTGAAGCTGAAAGCCAAGGAGAAAGTGCTATGAGGTCTGATGATGTATTATTGGGAATGTGTTTACAGCAAGTAACTTTTAGAGTCTTTTATAAAAAGAGGCTCATTTTTCTCACATCAAAAGAAATTACCCTCTCATTGGTTTACCTGCTCACATATGTCATGAGCTACCTAGGCTATTCGTGTGTTTTTGACTTTGCCATTCTTAATGTTTGGCTTTTGCCCTTTTAAATGCTTCATATCTTCAAGATGGTCACTGTATCCAACCATCATTTCCACTTTCAAGGGAAGAAGGGAGTGACAACCCTTTTTAAATCAGGAAAATAAAACAATCTTACGGTTTCTTAAATTCTTAAATGACATCTTAAGAACCCACCCCCAGAGACAGCATATGTAATGGTAATACCTACATACATATGTATGATAATTTTACTTTTACTTTATATATACATAAAATATAGAAAAATGTTTATGTGGAAAGCTTTGCAGTAGCAAGACAGGCTGGTAAAGGGAGTAGCTTTTCCAACAAGGAAGAATTGTGTTGGAAAAAGTTGTGGGTTATCCAAGCCACGATGTCTGCCACAAAGAAGGCAGCTGAGGCTTGATTGGTGTGATTGGATTTCTTTTTAAGGACTTAAGTCTTTATCCTTAAGAGAAACAAAGATATATTTAGAAGCTTTAGGCATGAACAAAATATGGCATGTTTTTGGAGAGGTTACTAAAGGAGTAGAGAAGAGAAATAAAGGTGGCTTGGGGTAGATGATCAAGGTAGTAGAGATGGGTATAAGTCGATAATTAGAAAGGTAATTAGGAAATGACATCACAAGGTAAAAAGATTGGATTTCAGCATTTAAAGAGATGAGGTGAGTGATTTTCAAGTCTTTTGCTTGAATACTTGAGTGCTGTGGACTGAGATAGGAACTGAAGCTGGATAGAAAATAAGTCTGAGGGGTAGAGAATATAGATTTCTTTTGAGGAATTGAGTTTGAGTATCTAAAAGAAATTAATCTGGAGATGACAATTAGAAAGCTATTTGGAATTGGAATTTAAAGGAGAGCATGAAATACTTGTATTTATAAATACAAGTATTTATATAGCATTGCATGCCATGCATAAGAAGAGAACCTCAGAAAGAGTCTTTAAAAACTCCCACAATGACAAATTTATTTAGTGGACAAGTCAACAAAAGAAATTGAGAGAACACATGGAGTAGAAGAAAACCAGGACAGTAAGTGCCACAGAAACCAAAGAAAGTGAATTGAGAAGGAAGAAGTGATCAGCGTGCCAAAGTGTATTCAGATGTAAAGAAATTAATGGAATATCAAAGATAGAAAAGTGTACCTTAGAATGATTGACATCTTAGCAAGAGAGATTTCAGTTGAATGGTGATGATCCATATTGTGTTGCAATTTGTTTCTGGAGGAGTGCAGGGGGAAGTAAGTGAATGGAGAAGAAATATTTTTTGATACATTTCATCTATCAAATTACATTTCATTGTAAAAGCAAGAAAAGAGTAGAAGGAAAGGGTGTGGGCTTGAGGAGAAAGTATGTATATGCTTTTTACGAGCTGACAGAATTAAGTATGTATAAATGCTGAGGAAGGGCCATTAGTGGGTGTCGGGAGAGCCCAGGTATGGGTGTTGCAAAAAAATATAAAAGAGGATAGGATGAGGACAGAGATAGTCTGCTTTGCAAATATGGGCATGGAATTTTGAGTTTCCCCCCGTGTTCTGGCTTGTTTACTTTCTAAAGTGGAGACAGTGTCATCTTCTGAAAAGAAGGTAGGATGGAGGGTTGAAGAAAGTAGAATACATTTGAAATAGTCATTTCGAAGAATGAGAGAAGCACCTGACTAGAAGAAATAGAATGGTTGCCAGAAAGTTTGAAAATCTGGTCAATATTAAGCCATAAGTGCACACTGGCAGTTGGGTTTAACTATCCAGGTGCAAGTTTAGAGAAGGCAGATAATTAGATTCATCCAGCTCTATGGTTTTGCCAGGCAGGTGTGTTGAAAGTACAAAGGCACAATAGGCATTATAAATTTTGCAGATTGTGGTTGAAATGATGAAACATGGAATCTAAAATATCTGGGAAAACGGTTCCATGATAATGATGATTTTTACCTTCATGATTTTCAAATTTCCCAAATTTTCTGTACATGAAATGTATTTCTTTTAAATTCAGCAAGTCAATTAATTAACTTTCAGTAGTTTAAAAGTTTTAAGTAGCTCAGTATAATAGACATCACATATCAAACATATGATCAGACAGCCTATAGCACTGTAGATCCCTGAATATCATCAATAGTTATAATACCATGTCCTTCACACTCACCTGCAGCAAAGAAGATTTGATCCCTTCCTTGGGTGTGGCACATGAAGCTAGAGCTACACTGCCTGTACTGTTTGGGTCATATACCTGCAGCTTGTCCTGGCCATCATTTTTATGTGCAGCTCACCATCTGGCTTTACACTCTCCTTGAGATAGCTTCAGTGGTCTGTATATCTCATCCTTCTTTTCCTTTAACCTGTCCTCAAAGCATTTATCAGCCAGAAAAATAGTCTTGTTCCCACTGGGTTGTCATCTACTCCTCTCAGTGCTGTCTCTGTTCCTGCATCGTAACTGTATTGAGATGTGTTTTATTTCTACTTTCTTGGTGTGCATATGCCAGTTATAAGCTCAAAGATCCTGATTTCTTCAAAGGCATTGGAAATCCTATTCATTTAACAGTGGTCACCATCTTGTTTTATTTTATTTCTATTTCCTCCTCTTTTACACAGAAAAATTCATTATTATCACCCTTTCATCAGAATTAGAGCTCTAAGATCCTGTCAGACAATTTCCAGATTCCTGATTTTCTCTATGTCAATTCTTATATAATAGTCTTATTTCATAAGTTTGACTGTTTTCATAATTTAAAGAAGACAAAGGGAAATCTCTCCCAGCAGCCGCAGGAGCAGTGGATAAAATCTCCACAATCAACTTGATGTACCCTGCATCTGTGGAATACCTGAATAGACAGTGAATCATCCCAAAACTGAGGTGGTGGACTTTGAGAGCAACTGTAGACTTGGGGTTTGCTGACTACGACTGATTGGCTTCTGATTTTTATATATATCTTAGTATAGTTTTTGGAGTTTGTTATCATTGGTGGATTTGTTTATTGGTTTGGTTGCTTTCTTCTTTTATTATTATTATTAATATTTTTATTTTAATTTTTTTTTTTAATTTAAAGGAAAATTTTTTTTCTATCTTTTTTGCTACTTTTTCTTCTGAGCCATGTGGCTGACAGAGTTTTGGTGCCCTGCCCTGGTCTCAGGCCTAGGCCTCTGAAGTGGGAGAGCCGAGTTCAGGACATTGGACCACCAGAGACCTACTGGCCCCTCATAATATCAATAGGTGAGAGCTCTCCCAGAGATCTCCATCTCAATGCTAAGACCCAGCTCAACCCAACAGCCAGCAAGCTCCAGTGCTGGACGCCCCATGCCAAACAACTAGCAAGAGAGGAATACAATCCCACCCATTAGCAGAGAGCTGCCTAAAATCATACAAAGTTCACAGACACCCCAAAACAAACCACCAGGCGTGGCCCTGCCCACAAGAAATACAAGATCCAGCCCCACCCACCAGAACACAGGCACCAGTCACCTCAACCAGGAAGCCTACACAAGCCACTGAACCAACCTCACCCACTGGGAGCAGACAACAAAAATAATGGAAACTATGAACCTGCAAGCTGCAAAAAGGAGACCCCAAACACAGTAAGTTAAACAAAATGAGAAGACAGAGAAATATGCAGCAGATGAAGGAGCAAGGTAAGAACCCACCAGAGCAAACAAATGAAGAGGACATAGGCAGTCTACCTGAAAAAGAATTCAAAGTAATGATAGTAAAGATGATCCAAAATCTTGGAAATAGAATGGAGAAAATACAAGAAATGTTTAACAAGGACCTAGAAGAAGTAAAGAGCAAACCAACAATGAGGAACAACACAATAAATGAAATTAATAATTCTCTGGGGGCTTCCCTGGTGGTGCAGTGGTTGAGAGTCCACCTGCCAATGCAGGGGACACGGGTTCATGCCCCGGTCCAGGAAGATCCCACATACCATGGAGCAGCTGGGCCCATGAGCCATGGCTGCTGAGCCTGTGCGTCTAGAGCCTGTGCTCCACAATGGGAGAGGCCACAACAGTGAGAGGCCCACGTACCGCAAAAACAAAAAATAATTCTCTGGAAGGAATCAGTAGCAGAATAACTGAGGCAGAACAGATAAGTGACCTGGAAGATAAAATAGTGCAAATAACTATTGCAAAGCAGAATAAAGAAAAAAGAATGAACAGAATTGAGGACAGTCTCAGAGACCTCTGTGACAATATTAAACGCACCAACATTCGAATTATAGGGGTCCCAGAAGAAGAAGAGAAAAAGAAAGGGTCTGAGAAAATATTTGAAGAGATTATAGTTGAAAATTTCCCTCACATGGGAAAGGAAATAGTAAGTCCAGGAAGTGCAGAGAGTCCCATATAAGATAAATGCAGGGAGAAACATGTCAAGACACATATTAATCAAACTATCAAAAATTAAATACAAAGAAAAAAATATTAAAAGCAGCAAAGGAAAAGCAACAAATAACATACAAGGGAATACCCAAAAGGGTAACTGCTGATCTTTCAGCAGAAACTCTGCAAGCCAGAAGGGAGTGGCAGGACATATTTAAAGTGATAAAAGGGAAAAACCTACAACCAAGATTACTCTACCCAGCAAGGATCTCATTCAGATTCAATGGAGAAATTAAAATCTTTAAAGACAAGCAAAAGTTACGAGAATTGAACATCACCAAACCAGATTTACAACAAATGCTAAAGGAACTTCTCTAGGCTGGAAACACAAGAGAAGGAAAAGACCTACAATAACAAACCCAAAACAAGTAAGAAAATGGTAATAGGAACATACATATCGATAACTACCTTAAATGTAAATGGATTAAATGCCCCAACCAAAAGAGACACTCTGGCTGAATGGATACCAAAACAAGACCCATATATATATGCTGTCTACAAGAGACCCACTTCAAACGTAGGGACACATACAGACTGAAAGTGAGGGGATGGGAAAAGATACTCCATGCAAAAAGGAAATCAAAAGAAAGCTGGAGTAGCAGTTCTCATATCAGACAAAATAGACTTTAAAATAAAGACTATTTCAAGAGACAAAAAAGGACACTACATAATGATCAAGAGATCAATCCAAGAAGAAGATATAAAAATTGTAAATACTTATGCACCCAACATAGGAGCACCTTAATATATAAGGCAAATGCTAACAGCCCTTAAAGGGGAAATTGATAGTAACACGATAATAGCAGGGGACTTTAACACCCCACTTTCACCAATGGACAGATCATCCAAAATGAAAATAAATAAGGACACATAAGTTTTAAATGACACATTAAAAAAGGTGGACTCAGTTGATATTTATAAGACGTTCCATCCAAAAACAGCAGAACACACTTTCTTCTCAAGTACTCATGGAACATTCTCCAGGATAGATCATATCTTGGGTCACAAATCAAGCCATGGTGAATTTAAGAAAATTGATATTGTAACAAGTATCTTTTCTGACCAAAACACTATGAGACTAGATATCAATTACAGGAAAAAAACTGTAAAACATACAAACACATGGAGGCTAAACAATACACTACTAAATAACCAAAAGGTCACTGAAGAAATCAAAGAGGAAATCAAAAAATACCTAGAAACAAATGACAATAAAAGCACTAGGACCAAAACCTATGGGATGCAGCAAAAGCAGTTCTAAGAGGGAAGTTGATAGCAATGCAATCCTACCTCAAGAAACAAGAAACATCTCAAGTTAACAGCCGAACCTCACACCTAAAGCAATTAGAGAAAGAAGAAGAAGAACAACAAAAAAAGCCCAAGTTAGCAGAAAGAAAGACATCAGAAAGATCAGATCAAAAATTAATGTAAAAGAAATGAAGAAAACAATAGCAAAGATTAATAAAAATAAAAGCTTTTTCCTTCAGAAGATAAACAAAATTGATAAACTATTAACCAGACTAATCAAGGAAAACAGGGAGATGACTAAAATCAATAAAATTAGAAATGAAAAAGGAGAAGTAACAACTAACACTGCAAAAATACAAAGGATCATGAGAGATTACTACAAGCAACTATATGTCCATAAAATGGACAACCTGGAAGAAATGGACAAATTCTCAGAAAAGCACAACCTTCCAAAACTGAACCAAGAAGAAATAGAAAATATGAACAGACCAATCACAAGCACTGAAATTGAAACTGTGATTAAAAATCTTCCAACAAACAAAAGCCCAGGACCAGATGGCTTCACAGGCGAATTCTATCAAACATTTAGGGAAGAGCTAACACCTATCTTTCTCAAACTCTTGCAAAATATAACAGAGGGAGGAACACTCTCAAACTCATTATGTGAGGCCACCAGAATCTTGATACAGAGAGCAGACAAAGATGTCAGAAAGAAAGAAAACTACAGACCAATATCACTGATGAACATAGATGCAAAAATCCTCAACAAAATACTAGCAAACAGAATCCAACAGCACATTAAAAGGATCATACACTATGATCAACTGGGGTTTATCCTAGGAATGCAAGGATTCTTCAATATACACAAATCAATCAGTGTGATACACCATATTGACAAATTGAAGGAGAAAAACCATATCATCATCTCAGTAGATGCAGAAAAAACTTTCATCAAAATTCAACACCAATTTATGATAAAAACTCTCCAGAAAGTAGGCATATAAGGACCCTATCTCAACATAATAAAGTCCATATATGGCAAACCCACAGCCAACATCATTTTCAATGGTGAAAAATTGAAACCATTTCCTCTAAGATCAGGAACAAGACGAGGTTGCCCACACTCACCACTATTATTCAACACAGTTTTGGAAGTTTTAGCCATGGCAATCAGAGAAGAACAAGAAATAAAAAGAATCCAAGTAGGAAAAGAAGAAGTAAAACTGTCACTGTTTGCAGATGACATGATACTGTACATAGAGAATCCTAAAGATGCCACTTGAAAACTACTACAGCTAGTCAATGATTCTGGTAAAGTAGCAGGATGTAAAAGTAATGCACAGAAATCTCTTGCATTCCTATACACCAATGATGAAAAATCTGAAAGAGAAATTAAGGAAACACTCCCATTTACCACTGCAACAAAAAGAGTAAAATACCTAGGAATAAACCTACCTAAGGAGACAAAAGACCTTATCCAGAAAACTATGACACTGATGAAGGAAATTAAAGATGATACAAACAGATGGAGAGATATACCATGTTCTTGGATTGGAAGAATCAACATTGTGAAAATGACCCTACTACCCAAAGCAATCTACAGATTCATTGGAATCCCTATCAAACTACCAACAACATTTTTCACAGAAATAGGACAAAAAAAATCTTACAATTTGTATGGAAACACAAAAGATCCCAAATAACCAAAGCAATCTGGAGAAAGAAAAAGGGAGCTGGAGGAATCAGACTCCCTGACTTCAGACTATACTACAAAGCTACAGTAATCAAGACAGTATAGTATTGGCACAAAAACAGAAATATAGATCAATGGAACAGGATAGAAAGCCCAGAGATAAACCCATGCACATATTGTCACCTTATCTTTGATAAAGGAGGCAAGAATATATGATGGAGAAAAGACAGCTTCTTCAAAAATGATGCTGGGAAACTGGACAGCTACAGGTAAAAGAATGAAATTAGAAGACTCCCTAACACCATACACAAAAATAAACTCAAGATGGATTAAAGACCTCAGTGTAAGGCCAAATACTATAAAACTCTTAGAAGAAAACATTGGCAGAACACTCTATGACATACATCACAGCAAGATCATTTTTGACCCACCTCCTAGAGAAATGGAAATAAAAACCAAAAAAAAAAAAAAAAAAAGGGACCTAATGAAATTTAAAAGCTTTTGCGCAGCAAAGGAGACCGTAAACAAGACAAAAAGACAACCCTCAGAATGGAAGAAAATATTTGCAAATGAAGCAAGTGGCAAAGGATTAATCTCCAAAATTTACAAGCAGCTCATGCAGCTCAATACCAAAAAAACAAACAAGCCAATCCAAAAATGGGCAGAAGACCTAAATAGACATTTCTCCAAAGAAGATATACAGGTTGCCAACAAACACATGAAAGAATGCTCAATATCACTAATCATTAGAGAAATGAAAATCAAAGCTACAATGAGGTATCAACTCACAGCAGTCAGAATGGCCATCATCAAAATATCTATAAGCAATAAATGCTGCAGGGTGTGTGGAGAAAAAGGAACCCTCTTGTGCTGTTGGTGGGAATGTAAGTTGATACAGCCACTATGGAGAACAGTATGGAGGTTCCTTATAAAACTAAAAATAGAACTACCATATGATCCAGCAATCCCACTACTGGGCATATACCCTGAGAAAACCATATTTCAACAAGAGACTTGTACCACAGTGTTCATTGCAGCACTATTTACAGTAGCCAGGACACGGAAGCAACCTAAATGTCCATTGACAGATTAATGGATAAAGAATATGTGGCACATATATATATAATGGAATATTACTCAGCAATAAAAAAACGAAACTGAGTTATTTGTAGTGAGGTAGATGGACCTAGAGTTTGTCGTACTAAGTAAGTCAGAAAGAGAAATGCAAATACCGTATGTTAATACATATATATGTAATCTAAAATAAATAAATAAATAAAGGGTTCTGATGAACCTAGGGGCAGGACAGGAATGAAGATGCAGGCATAGAAAATTGACATGAGGATATGGGGAGGGGGAAGGGTAAGCTGGGATGAAGTGAGAGAGTAGCATTGTCATAACCACACTACCAAATGTAAAATAGATTGCTAGTGGGAAGCAGCTGCGTAGCACAGGGAGATCAGTTACGTGCTTTATGACCACCTAGAGGGGTGGGATGGGAGGCTTGGAGGGAGACCCAAAAGGGAGGGGATATGGGGATATATGTATACATATACCTGATTCACTTTGTTATACAGCAGAAACTAACACAACATTGTAAAGCAATTATACTCCAGTAAAGATGTTAAAAAAAGAAGTGTTTTGTGAATTAGAACGTAATATTCAAGGTTGCAAAGTATTGTTTTATGCATAAGACATATATACATGTATTGTTGGACATTTATATTTTTCTAATTAATTTTGCGCAATGAATAATATGATGAACATAATTACAGTTTATTACTTGCATGGACCTCAGAAAATTTCATTAGGATGAATTTCTAAAGATAGAATTACAAGGTCAAAAGCCATCACATTATAAGAAATTTAGCCTACCATGCCAATTGACCTCTGGGAAACTTCTAAATTTTATTACCCTAAGCAAGACGTGATTTTAATGGACAATGTATTTCTTTTGACTAAGCATGATAATAATCAGTTTTAGAGAAAATAAGGATAAAGTAAAACTCATGCAGTATGAGTCTAAACTGTTTTTACGATTACCCTTCTCCATCTAAAAATCCTCCTACTAATTCTCTTTTCTTTTAAAAACCATGAAAGGGATGCGACATCTTCTGTTATTATTGATGATGATATCATTCATAACATAAGGAAATCTATATATCCATACCTCCGTGTATAACGGGAGAGGGTTTTATCCTTCAAAGACTGCTTTGTTTTCAGCTTTGGTGAATCTTTCCTTCCTGATACAGACTTCATATGTACATAATGTATATACACACATATGGATGTATATGTATGTGTATATATGTGCATGTATGTATGTATATATACTCACACACACCATGTTTAGGCCATATGTAAATAGATTTCAGTTTGAAGGAATTTCAGGATACTCTGTTACATGTTTTTAGAGGCAATAGAAAGTCACGTTCAGCACATTAGCACATATCTGCACAGGGAGTTAGAGTACACAGATATAGTCTTGGAGGTTGCATGGCAGAAGCACCATTTGGATCAGTATTACTATGTGTTGAGATCAGAATAAAAATGCCTACCAGGATGTATCTGAACTCTGTGTTTCTTATTACACCTGTGTACAAACCAGATAACTCTATAGATCAAATGAAGCATCTTTTATTCAAATCTCTAACCTGTGAGTTATCTCAACCATGCAAATTAAATCAGCATTCTGTTTTAAGGTCTCCTAAAGAAGGGTTTTCTAGACTTTTTCTCAGGAGTTCATTAGAAAGTTTTCCCCTATAATTAATCTAAATTCACTGTCCCTTGGGATTGCTTAAGTATCTTTACAGTGTATTTTCTTCCTGCTTTTCAAATAATCCATTCTCTCCTCATAGGGTTATCCTTCATTTAAAGTATTCCATTTACAAAATCTATCTTAAAGTGCACAAATCTGAATAGCTTTTTTTTCTTTTTCCTTTCTACAAAGAAAAATATGAGTTAAAGTATTATCTTTTGTTTCTTTATGACCAAAGTTTTTTAAACACCTCTTCTAAATGAAATTTCACTTATTAATCCTTATTTTCAATTTCCTCTACAAATCTAAGTAGTCATTTCAGTTTGAATAATTTACTTAACTCTTTCAATTGTAATCCAAAAACTATGGATATGAAATATGCTTTCCTTGGTGAATGTAAAAATAAATATATCAAGGAATATTTTATATGCAGAACAGAAATAATAATTTATGATAAAACATGCCATACTGGATTAAAACGATATAGGAGCACATGAGTCAGACTGTATAGAAGAGAAATGCATCACTTAGATGTTTATTTAAAATTAAGATATGTTTACTTTAATATTTATATTCTTACATCTTGTTCTGTAATAAAGAGGTTGAATAAAACATATTTGCCATTAACAAACCATTGTGATGAGTCATTTGGAGCCTAAAATGGCACATTTAATTTAGTCTCCTTATGGAGATCTTAAAATAGTTTTAGGCACTGTTAATATCTCTGCATTAGAAAACTGTTTACTTTCAAATGATTCGTCTGGGCATAAAAACTCACAAAAAATGAGAAACTTTTGAAAAGTGTTAGAAGTTTTCTAATATTACTTTCCCGGAAAGCTATGGATATTTAACAATATTTAATAATAAAGAATGATTGGATATTACCATGGCTTAAAAATATTATTTGGTATTAAGGGTTCATTTGCTCCAAACGAAGAAACAAAACAGATACAACTTTTGATGATTTAAGGGCTAGTTATTAGTATCCATTCTCTTTCTATCATAATTTATAATTTATTAGAAGAGGAAACAGGAAAATTTTTTAAATCTTTCAAAATTAATGTTTTCCTTTTTTGTCATTCTTGATGTAGTAATTGATGCAATTAAAACTCTATAAAAGTGAAAGATTAGGATTTAATTTTTGTGGTCATTTTTCCTGCTTTCATTTTTTCTCATTACCACAGATGATTAAGAGTTAATCATATAATATATCTCTCCCTTAAGATACTCACATAAAAAAGTGACATAATCTCTAAATTGTCACCTTCTATGGACTACTTGTACTCTATACCACTCTGTAATGACACCTGAGGTCATCTGTTTCTATTTTCATTCTTTCTGACTAAATCTTCCCTTAGTATATAATATGCACAGTATCTTTCCATAGGCAAAACTAGTATGTCTAGTGAATGTGTCTTTTGAAAAATGTCAGAACTTTGACGGGGTGGAAAATGTTTAATGCTTTTTCCTATGCTGTCAAAGTGTTGACATTTGACAGCGTGGGAAAACGTTTAACATTATTCCTGGAAGGCTTTGTAATTCTTGTCTATGAAAACTCTTCATTTCTTTTCCTATAGCCCCACTTTTACCCCATAAAATTTTAACCCTCAAGTAACAGCCTTTAGCAAATATTGCTATGTGCCACTTATTGTGCAATGCCATAGTTATAGCCAACCTATGTTGTAATAGGATAATATGATGCAAAAATTCATCTAATGTCATTTTTCTGCATGGCACTGGATAAAATCATGCTATAAGTATTGATGACACAAAACTATGGAATTGTCATTTTGCAATTGTACAGTACCACCATTTCCATCACTATTTTTGTGCAGAGACTAAGAGGAATGCTCAAAAGCAAAGCTGCCCCAAGGAAAAATAGCTAGAATATTATAGCAACTTGTCTTAGAATATAAAGATGAATGTGTGTGGCTAGAGAGATTGGTGAAGAGAGATATTAGTTGTCACAAGTCATTTGTGAAGTGAGGTAGAATATAAACTGCCCACAATTTTAAAGAAATGGAAGTTTTAACAAACAATCATAAAGTTGTGAACATTTGCAACAAATGGTGATAAAATAGATGATTTGTAATATTTGTAATTCTGCATGGTGTAGCAGTGTACAATGATTTTTTGTTTTTGACGTGGTTTGCTGTGGTTTTGCTCAGTTTCTTGTTCGAATAGTTGACATATGATTAGTCTAAGGTGTTCTATATCTTTAGATTCAGTGTTTCATCTCTGATAGCACCAAAGCATTAACATTTTTATTGAGATATAATTAATTTAACCTTATGTTTTATAATGCAAGAACCACCTTAAAAAACTAAAGATGTTGGGCTTCCCTGGTGGCTCAGTGGTTGAGAATCTGCCTGCTAATGCAGGGGACACAGGTTTGAGCCCTGGTCTGAGAGGATCCCACGTGCCCCGGAGCAACTAGGCCCGTGAGCCACAGCTACTGAGCCTGCGCGTCTGGAGCCTGTGCTCCACAACAAGAGAGGCCGCAATAGTGAGAGTCCCGCACACCGCGATGAAGAGTGGCCCCCGCTTGCCACAACTAGAGAAAGCTCTCTCACAGAAACGAAGACCTAACACAGCAAAAATGAATTAATAAATTAATAAACTCCTACCCCCAACATCTTCTTTAAAATAAAAAATTTAAAAAAAAAAACTAAAGATGTTAATGGAGGATAGAGAGAATAAAGTTCCAGGTCTCAAGCACAGATAAATAGCAGCAAAGAGCAAAGATTGGAAGTGATATATATTTTCACTTCAGATGTAACTGAAATCCTATACCCATTCAAAATATAGCCAGGTGCAGATATAAAGATATCTCTAGTATAATCTTTAATTCAAGGACTAAAGAAATAATAAATACATTAACAAGCTCTTGAATGATTTTGTGAACAAGGATGTATTTTAAAATAATTATTGTAACAATGTAATGTTCTTTAGGCTATGGTACTCTACTCATTAATGCCACATTCAATTTCTTGAGATAAGCATGTGGGAGGCGAGTACGTAACTGAGGAAAAACTGAAGATTTTTAGGCTTAATGATAACATACATTCCATTAGGTTAAACATAATAATATCCAAGTAACTTTGTGAAATAGTGTCGTGGACCTTAGGGCCTGGACCTACTCATAAAAATATTCAAAATGGTGTCAAATCTTCTGCAATTCAAAGACGACGTTATGGCTTTGGCATGTACCATGAACCAACATGGATAAAAGATGTTTTTATATCATATATAAGTGGTTTATAAATGGTATGTCTATTGTATATATGTACCCCATCTTTATCCATTCATCTGTCAATGGACATTTAGGTTGCTTCCATGTCCTGGCGATTATAAATAGTGCTGCAATGAACATTGTGGTACATGACTCTTTTAGAATTATGGTTTTCTCAAGGTATATGCCCAGTAGTGGGATTGCTGGGTCACATGGTAGTTCTATTTTTACTTTTTTTTTTTTAACATATTTATTGGAGTATAATTGCTTTACAATGCTGTGTTAGTTTCTGTTTTATAACAAAGTGAATCATCTATACATATACATATATCCCCATATGTCTTCCCTCTTGTGACCCCCTGCCACCCTCCTTATCCCACCCCACTAGGTGGTCACGAAGCACGGAGCTGATCTCCCTGTGCTATACAGATGCTTCCCACTAGCTATCTGTTTAACATTTGGTAGTGTATATATGTCCATACCAGTCTCTCACTTTGTCCCACCTTACTCTTCCACCTGCCTGTGTCCTCAAGTCCATTCTCTATGTCAGTGTCTTTATTCCTTTCCTGCCCCTAGGTTCTTCATAACCTTTTTTTTTTTTTAGATTCTCTCTCTGTATATATATGTTAGCATACAGTATTTGTTTTTCTCTTTCTGACTTACTTCACACTGTATGACAGACTCTAAGTCCATCCACCTCACTACAAATAACTCAATTTCATTTTTTATGGCTGAGTAATATTCCATTATATATATGTGCCACATCTTCTTTATCCATTCATCTGTCAATGGACACTTAGGTTGCTTCCATGTCCTGGCTATTGTAAAGAGAGCTGAAATGAGCATTGTGGTACATGACTCTTTTTAAATTATGGTTTTCTCAGGGTATATGCCCAGTAGTGGGATTGCTGGGTCATATGGTAGTTCTATTTTTAGTTTTATGAGGAACCTCCATACTGTTCTCCATAGTGGCTGTATCAATTTACACTCCCACCAACAGTGCAAGAGGGTTCCCTTTTCTCCACACCCTCTGCAGCATTTATTGTTTATAGATTTTTTTGATGATGGCCATTCTGGCTGCTGTGATTTGATACCTCATTGTAGTTTTGATTTTCATTTCTCTAATGATGTGTGATATTGAGCATTCTTTCATGTGTTTGTTGGCAATCTGTATATCTTCTTTGGACAAATGTCTATTCAGGTCTTCTGCCCATTTTTGGATTGGGTTGTTTGTTTTTTTGATATTGAGCTGCATGAGCTGCTTGTAAATTTTGGAGATTAATCCTTTGTCAGTTGCTTCATTTGCAAATATTTTCTCCCATTCTGAGGGTTGTCTTTTTCTCTTGTTTATGGTCTCCTTTGCTGCACAAAAGCTTTTAAGTCTCATTAGGTCCCATTTTCTAATTTTTGTTTTTATTTTCATTTCTCTGGGAGGTGGGTCAAAAAGGATCTGGCTGTGATGTATGTCATAGAGTGTTCTGCCTATGTTTTCCACTAAGCATTTTACAGTGTCTGGCCTTACATTTAGATCTTTAATCCATTCTGAGTTTATTTTTGTGTATGGTGTTAGGGAGTGTTCTAATTTCATTCTTTTACATGTAGCTGTCCAGTTTTCCCAGCACCACTTATTGAAGAAGCTGTGTTTTCTCCATGTATATTCTTGCCTCCTTTATCAAAAATAAGGTGAGCATATGTGCATTGGTTTATCTCTGGACTTTCTGTCCTGTTCCACTGATCTGTATTTCTGTTTTTGTTCCAGTACCATACTGTCTTGATTACTGTAGATTTGTACTATAGTCTAAAGTCAGGGAGACTGATCCCTCCAGCTCCCTTTCCCTTTCTCAAGATTGCTTTGGCTATTTGGGGTCTTTTGTGTTTCCATACAAATTGTAAGATTTTTGTTCCATTTCTGTAAAAAATGCCATTGGTAGTTTGATAGGGATTGCATTGGATCTATAAACTGTTTTGGGTAGTATAGTCATTTTCACAATGTTGATTCTTCCAATCCAAGAACATAGTATATCTCCCCATCTGTTTGTATCATCTTTAATTTCTTTCATCAATGTCTAATAGTTTTCTAAATACAGGTATTTTGTCTCCTTAGGTAGGTTTATTCCTAGGTATTTTATTCTTTTTGTTGCAATGGTAAATGGGAGTGTTTCCTTAATTTCTCTTTCAGATTTTTCATCATTAGTATATAGGAATGCAAGAGATTTCTGTGCATCACTTTTGTATCCTGCTACTTTACCAAAGTCATTGATTAGCTCTAGTACTTTTCTGGTGGCACCTTTAGGATTCTCTATGTATAGTACCATGTCATCTGCAAAAAGTGACAGCTTTACTTCTTCTTTTAAAATTTGCATTCCTTTTATTTCTATTTCTTCTCTGATTGCTGTGGCTAAAACTTCCAAAACTACATTGAGTAATAGGGGTGAGAGTTGGCACCCTTGTCTTCTTCTTGATCATAGTGAAAATGGTTTCAGTTTTTCAGCATTGAGAGCGATGTTGGCTGTGGGTTTGTCATATATGGTCTTTATTATGTTGAGGTAAATTCCCTCTTCGCCTACTTTCTGGAGGGTTTTTTATCACATATGGGTGTTGAATTTTTTCGAAAGCTTTTTCTGCATCTGTTGAGGTGATCATATGGTTTTTCTCCTTCTGTTTGTTAATATGGTGTATCACATTGATTGATTTGCATATATTGAAGAATCCTTGCATTCCTGGGATAAACCCCACTTGATCATGGTGTATGATCCTTTTAATGTGCTGTTGGATTCTGTTTGCTAGCATTTTGTTGAGGATTTTTGTATGTATTTTCATCAGTAATATTGGCCTGTGGTTTTCTTTCATTATGTCATCTTTGTCTGGTTTTGGTATCAGGGTGATGGTGGCATCGTAGAATGAGTTTGGGAGTGTTCCTCCTTCTGCTATATTTTAGAAGGTTTTGAGAAGGATAAGCCTAGGTGTTAGCTCTTCTCTAAATGTTTGATAGAATTCGCATGCAAAGCCATCTGGTTCTGGGCTTTTGTTTGTTGGAAGATTTTTAATCACAGTCTCAATTTAAGTACTTGTTATTGGTCTGTTTATATTTTCTCTTTCTTCCTGGTTCAGTCTCAGAAGGTTGTGCTTTTCTAAGAATTTGTCCATTTCTTCCAGGTTGTCCATTTTATGGGCATAAAGTTGCTTGTAGTAGTCTCTCATGATCCTTTGTATTTTTGCAGAGTCAGTTCTTACTGCTCCTTTTTCATTTCTAATTCTATTGATTTGAGTCTTCTCCCTTTTTTTCTTGATGAGTCTGGCTAATGGCTTATCAATTCTGTTTATCTTCCCAAAAAACCAGCTTTTAATGTTATGGATCTTTGCTGTTGTTTCCTCAGTTTCTCTTTCATGTATTTCTGATCTGATCTTTATGATTTCTTTCCTTCTGCTAACTTTGCGGGTTTTTTGTTCTTTTTTGTGTAATTGCTTTAGCTGTAAGGTTAGGTTGTTTATTTGAGATGTTTCTTGTTCCTTGACATAGGATTGTATTGCTATAAACTTCCCTCTTAGAACTGCTTTTGTAACATCCCATAGGTTTTGGGTCATCGTGTTTTCATTGTCACTTGTTTCTAGGTATTTTTGATTTCCTCTTTGATTACTTCAGTAATCTCTTGGTTATTAAGTAGTTTATTGTTTAACCTCCATGTGTTTGTACATTTTACAGATATTTTCCTGTTATTGATATCTACTCTAATAGCATTGTGGTCATAAAGGATACTTGATACGATTTCAATTTTCGTAAATTTACCAAGGCTTGATTTGTGACCCAAGATATGATCTATCCTGGAGAGTGTTCCATGAGCACTAGAGAAGAAGGTTTATTCTGTTGTTTTTGGATGGAATGTCCTATAAATATCAATTACGTCCATGTTGTTTAATATATCATTTAAAGCTTGTGTTTCCTTATTTATTTGCATTTTGGATGATCTGTCCATTGGTGAAAGTAGGGTGTTAAAGTCCCCTATTATGATTGTGTTACTGTCAGTTTCCCCTTTATGGCTGTTAGCATGTGCCTTAAGTATTGAGGTGCTCCTATGTTGGGTGCATAAATATTTACAATTGTTATATCTTCTTCTTTGATCCCTCGATCATTTTGTAGCATCCCTCTTTGTCTCTTGTAATAGTATTTATTTTAAAGTCTATTTTGTCTGATATGAGAATTGCTACTCCATCTTTCTTTTGATTCCCATTTGCATGGAATATCTTTTTCCATCCCCTCACTTTCCATCTGTATGTGTCCTAGGTCTAGAATGGGTCTCTTGTACACAGCATATATATGGGTCTTGTTTTTGTATCAATTCAGCCAGTCTGTGTCTTTTGGTTGGAGCATTATTCCATTTACATTTAAGATAATTATCAATATGTATGTTCCAATTACCATTTTCTTACTTGTTTTGGGTTTGTTATTGTAGGTCTTTCCCTTCTCTTGTGTTTGCTGCATAGAGAATTTCCTTTAACATTTGTTGTAAAGCTGGTTTGGTGATACTTATTTCTCTTAGCTTTTGCTTGTCTGTAAAGGTTTTAATTTCTCTGTCAAATATGAATGAGATCCTTGCTGGATAGGCTAATCTTGGTTGTAGTGTTTTCCCTTTCATCATTTTAAATATGTCCTGCCACTCCCTTCTGTTTTGCAGAGTTTCTGCTGAAATATCAGCTCTTAACCTTATGGGTATTCCCTTGTATGATATTTGTTGTTTTTCCCTTGCTGCTTTTAATATTTTTTCCTTGTATTTAATTTTTGATAGTTTGGTAATATGTGTCTTGGTGTGTTTCTCCTTGGATTTATCCTGTATGGGACTCTCTCTGCTTCCTGGACTTGATTAACTATTTCCTTTCTCATATTAGGCAAGTTTTCAACTATAATCTCTTCAAATATTTTCTCAGTCCCTTTCTTTTTCTCTTCTTCTTCTTCCCCTATAATTAGAATGTTGGTGTGTTTAATGTTGTCCCAGAGGTCTGTGAGACTGTCCTCAATTCTTTTCATTTTTTTTTCCTTATTCTGCTCTGCAGTAGTTAATTCCACCCTTTTATCTTCCAGGTCACTTATCCATTCTTGCACCTCAGTTATTCTGCTACTGATTCCTTCTAGAGAATTTTACATTTCATTTATTATGTTGTTCATCATTGTTTGTTTTCTGTTTAGCTCTTCTAGGTCCTTGTTAAACATTTCTTGTATTTTCTCCGTTATATTTCCAAGATTTCGGATATCTTTACTATCGTTATTCTGAATTCTTTTTCAGGTAGACTGCCTATTTCCTCTTCATTTGTTAGGTCTGGTGGGTTTTTATCTTGCTCCTTCATCTGCTGTGTGTTTATCTGTCTTCTCATTTTGCTTAACTTACTGTGTTTGGGGTCTCCTTTTCGCAGGCTGCAGGTTTGTAGTTCACGTTGTTTTTGATGTCTGTAGCCAGTGACTAAGGTTGTTTCAGTGGGTTGTGTAGGCTTCCTGGTGGAGGGGACTAGTGCCTGTGTTCTGGTGGATGAGGCTGAATCTCATCTTTCTGGTGGGCAAGACTGTATCTGGTGGTGTGTTTTGAGGTGTCTGTGACCTTATTATGATTTTAGGCAGCCTCTCTGCTAATGGGTGGGGTTTTGTTCCTGTCTTGCTAGTTGTTTGGCACTGGGTGTCCAGCACTGTAGCTTGCTGGTCATTCAGTGCAGCTGGGTATTAGTGTTGAGATGAAGATCCCTGGGAGAGCTTTTGCCATTTGATATTACGTTGAGCTGGGTGGTTCCTGGTGGACTAATGTCCTGAACTCTGCTCTCCCACCTCAGAGGCACAGGCCTGACACTCTGCCAGAGCACCAAGTCTCTGTCAGCCACACAACTCAGAAAAAAAGGGAGAAAGAAAGGAAGGAAGGAAGCAAGGAAGGAAGGAAGCAATAAAATAATTAAAATAAACAATAACAAATAATTAGTAAAAATTTATAAATAATTAAAAAAAGAAAATAAATAAAAGGAAAGAAAGAAAGAAGAGAGCAACCAAACCAAAAAAAAAAAAAAAAAAATCAACCAATGATAACAAACACTGAGAGCTATACTAAAAAAACAAACCAAAAAAACCCCCCGAACAGATAGAACCCTAGGACAAATGGTAAAAGCAATGGTATACAGACAAAATTACACAAAGAACTGTACACATGAACACTCACAAAAAGAGAAAAAGGAAAAATATATATATATCATTGTTCCCAAAGTCCCCCGCCTCAATTTTGGGATGATTCGTTGTCTATTCAGGTATTGCACAGATACAGGGTACATCAAGTTGATTGTGGACATTTAATCTGCTGCTCCTGAGCCTGCTGGGAGAGATTTCCCTTTCTCTTCTTTGTTTGCACAGCTCCTGGGGTTCAGCTTTGGATTTGGCTCCGCCTCTGCGTGTAGGTCACCTGAGGGCTTCTGTTGTTCGCTCAGACAGGACGAAGTTACAGTAACAGCTGATTAGGGGTCTCTGGCTCACTCAGACTGGGGGAGGGAGGGGTATGGAGTGCGGGGCGAGCCTGCGGCGGCAGAGGCCGGAATGACATTGCACCAGCCTGAGGATGCCGGGACGCTGGCAGTGACGGGCTGCACAGGCTCCCAGGAGGGGAGGTGTGGATAGTGACCTGTGCTTGCACACAGTCTTCTTGGTGGCTGCAGCAGCAGCCTTAGCATCTCATGCCCGTCTCTGGTGTCAGCTCATATAGCTGCGGCTCACGCCCATCTCTGGAGCTCGTTTAGGTGGCGCTCTGAATCCCCTCTCCTCCCACACCCCGAAACAATGGTCTCTTGCCTCTTAGGCAGGTCCAGACTTTTTCCCAGACTCCTTCCTGGCTAGCTGTGGTGCACTAGCCCCCTTCAGCCTGTGTTCACTCCGCCAACCCCAGTCCTCTCCCTGGGATCTGACCTCCGAAGCCCGAGCCTCAGCTCCCAGCCCCCACCTGCCCCAGTGGATGAGCAGACAAGCCTCTTGGGCTGGTGAGAGCTGGTCGGCACCAATCCTCTGTGCGGGTATCTCTCCACTTTGCCCTCCGCACACCTGTTGCTGCGCTCTCTCTGTGGCTCCGAAGACTCCCCCCTCCCACTCCCCGTCTGCGCCAGTGAAGAGGCTTCTAGTGTGTGGAAACTTTTCCTCCTTCACAGCTCCCTCCCCAAAGTGCAGATCCCGTCCCTATTCTTTTGTCTGTGTTTATTCTTTTTTCTTTTGCCCTACCCAAGTACGTGGAGAGTTTCTTGCCTTTTGAGAAGTCTGAGGTTTACTGCCAGCGTTCAGTGGTTGTTCTGTAGGAGTTGTTCCACGTGTAGATGTATTTCTGGTGTATCTGTGGGGAGAAAGGTGATCTCCATGTCTTGCTCTTCCGCCATCTTGAAGATCTCTCTTATTTTTACTTTTTTAAGGAACGTCCATACTGTTCTCCATAGTGGCTGTATCAATTTACATTCCCACCAATAGTGCAAGAGGGTTCCCTTTTCTCCACACTCTCTCCAGCGTTTATTGATTGTAGATTTTTTGATGATGACCATTCTGACCAGTGTGAAGTGACACCTCATTGTAGTTTTGATGGTCCAAGAAGGAGGAGATATATGTATACGTATAGCTGATTCACTTCTTTGTACAGCAGAAACTAACACAACATTGTAAAGCAACTGTACTCAAATAAAAAAAATAATAAAATAGTGTGTCTAGATTTGATAGTTTAGTTTTTTGGGGTTTTTTTTGCGGGGGGTGGGGTTTGCGGGCCTCTCACTGTTGTGGCCTCTCCCGTTGCGGAGCACAGGCTCCGGACGCGCAGGCTCAGCAGCCATGGCTCACGGGCCTAGCCGCTCCGCGGCATGTGGAATCTTACCGGGCCGGGGCACGAACCCGTGTCCTCTGCATCGGCAGGTGGACTCTCAACCACTGCGCCACCAGGGAAGCCCAGTTTAGTATTTTTCAATCAGTATTTTCAGAGTGGTCAGGACAATTGATGTGGGATTTATTTTTAAAACCTACCACTATTACAGTAAATACAAATCAAGATGTTATTATATTTTTTAATCAATTATTTTACCTCAAGTATAATAGATCCCAGACTCAAAGAGGACTTGATAACAAAGCTTGTAGATAATTACCTTCAAATTTGCTGAGATAATCATTTCTATTATATGGTTATAGAGAGCTTTAGAAGGTCTGCAGAAGTATTCCAAGAACTGTTGCAGGGTCCCATCAAGATTAGGTGTGGATCTGGCCATCTGCAGCAGTTAAATTCTAGCTATTTAATAAGAAGAGAAGAAATATATAAAACTATTTAAATGTGTTCTGTAAAAAATATGGGTGAAAGATACCAGTGTAAGGCACTTTAACTAATAAAAGAAAAAATAATTGAAGATCACATTATTCTAAATAAAGCAGTAGAGAATTAGAATACAAAGACCAGACCATCCCTCAGGTCTACTTAGTGTAGTAGAAAAGAAGACATAAAAAGCTATAGCTGATGAATTTGATTCAGTGGATGTTTTGAAATTAGATAATGATTTTTGGAAGACCTGAAGTAATTAATTTTGCCTTGGAAGAAAGGTGAGGAAATAGCGCTAATTTGGTATTTAGAGGGTAAAAAGCATTTCAGCTAACATTTGAAACCAAGAAAACAGAAAACATTTGAACCAAGCGAACAAAGGCAAATTATGTTACTTATCATTAATTATCGATATATTAATAATGATAGCATATTTAAATTATAATTACTTTATGACTATTAACACTATTATTATTAAGAATAATTATTATGTCTAATATTTGTGGAACATTTAATATGTACTAGTACTGTGCTACACATTACCTCATCTAATCCTCATCCAAGCTGGTTTGATATATAATTATGTCAGGAACTATAATTATTCTCATTTTAAAGATGAAAAAAATTGAAATGCAAAGAAGTTACATAATTTTCCCAATGTCACATGGTGGTAAGAGATAGAGCCAAGATAGATATGCATACTGTCAGTTTATAGCTTCTGTAATCTCAGTGTACCATAACAACAGAATAGCAGTCGGAAATAACATGATGCATCAACATGTTGATGAAATATTTATCAGTCATTTCCTGTGTTCTAGCATTGAGCTAGACATTGCTAACAGAAATGAAATACCTGTTCTTAAAAAGTATGCATTCAACCTGGGCGTATATACACAGGTAATTATGATAGGATAAGTAATAATAGCTAACATTTATACAGCTTTTAATATTCAAAATGCTTTACATATGTTAGTTTTTCCAATGCCCATAATAATTCTGTGTCTAAAGAACTATTATAAGCCTAATTTTTCACTTAAGGAAATTGAGACCAATGGCATGAAGTGACCTAAGACTACCCAACTGGTAAATAATGGAACCTTGCTATAACGCCAGCAGACTAGATGCAAAGTCAATTCTGTAACAAGATATATTGGTTATACTACAGTATGCTCAGGTCAGAAAAAGATATATGTTTAAATGTGACTTAAAATCATGGAATTGGTTTCAGCTTGGAGAAGAAAACTGGAAAAAAGTTTGCTCATAGCCTATAATAATAATAATGCCAGATGAAACCTTGTTCACAATTTTCTTGAACCCATCACAGAGCTCTGGGATCACAGGATAATGACCTCGCCCAAAACCTAAGGAAATGCAAGCTCTCTCAGGGAGATGTAAGACGTGAGCTCTGGCTTACCTGGGCAAGATGCAGCCACACATTGGTAAGAAGAGTTCAGTTAGGGCGATTAGCAAATCAGTGGAGGATAGCCAAGTGTATAATGGCAAGGGGAGGAGAAGTTCCTGGTGATGGCAAATATGAGAAAGTCTTCACTCTCTGAATCCTACCAGGAGCTCACAAATAACAATTATAATACATATGAATGAACGAACACAACATGTATATAGGTAGGTAGGGTAGGTAGGTAGATGGGGATGGTTGGATGCGGGGGTAGATGGATGATAGGAAAATACTGAGAAAGTTTCTCTCCTGAAGCAGAATTGGGTGAGGGGAACAGCTGCTGGGGAAAGAATGGGAAAAGTATTAGGAAACTCCACTCGGAAAACTTCCCCACTATCAAACTTACGGAACAAAATCCTTCCTATGTGGGAGTAAGGGCAACAAACATTATTGTTTCTAGAACACTTATGAAAGCCCACTGCAACTGTCAAAAGGGAACAGGAAGTGAAAATTTCTCTCTGGTTCTGGGCTCAGAACTGTGCCAGGGGAATGGTAGCAACACTAAGAATACCAGTTCCCTAAACTGTGAGATCTGGTTCCTACTTAAAACAGAGACAATAAAAATAAGAGCTAACACACTTCCCACACACATCCTCATCTTTAAGCTAAAAGTCACCTGGTACCAAATACCATTCAAGACACTTCTCTGATATGTAGCGTAAAGGAGAGGACTAAAGCTGAGGGTAGAGCAGACATTGTAAGAGAAAGTAAAACACTGAAGCAAACCAGCCCCTACTTGAAAGGACTGGGACACAGGGGCTTGTATACAGTTTCAGGCCTAGCAGAAGAAATGGCATGCCCACTTCCAGTTATAAAGGTTATTTGCTTAAGTATCCACTATCTTACACAAGATCTCCATCTTTCTTTCTTTCTTTCTTTCTTTCTTTTTTTAAATAAGGAAACTTTCTGGGGTGACAGTAATGTTCTATATCTTGATAGGGTTGGAATACACAGATATGTATTTGTCAAGATGGAAAATTTTTATTATATTTCATCATATGTAAAAAGCAAATATTGGACTTGAGTTGTTAGGTGAAAATTGGTTGATACCTACAATTTAATTTTTTTTCTTTTATTTTTCATTGTGGTATAATTGACATATAATATTAGTTTCAGATGTAGAACATAATGAATTGGTTTTGTATGTATTGAAATGACTACCACGATAAGTTTAGTTTACCCTCATCACCACACATAGTTACACATTATTTTTCAGTTTAGCTGTTTCTTAAAAATTAAACATATACTTACCATATTACCAGGAATTCCACAGCGGGGTATTTACACAAGTGAAATCAAAATTTGTGTTCACACAAAAAATTGTACACATATGTGTGGCAGCTTTATTCATCACTGCCACTGTGTAGAAACAGCCCAGATGCCCTTCCTCAGGTAAATAGATAAACAAACCATGTTATATCCATGGAAAGGAATACTATTCAGCAGTAAATTAAAGAACAGATTCTTCTTTAATATAAAAACATGGATGCATTTTGCTAAATGAAATGACTCAGTTGCAAAAAGAGTACATGTTGTATGATTCCACTTATATGACCTTCTAGAAAAGCAATAGTGTAAGGATAGAGAATAGATTAGTGATTGCTGAGATCTGGAGTGAGAGAGGGCTTGATTACAAAGAGTTAGCATGGGGGAAATTCTGGAGTGATGGAACTGTTCTGTATGTTACTGTGATGGTAGAAACATGACTCTGACATTTGTCAAATCCCTCAGAACCGAACACTAAGCTTTACAGTATGCAAAATTATTTAAAAAATCAACAAGGATGTCAGAGGAAATCCAAGAGGGAATGTAGACTGTGACAAATGAATCTGCTTGTAATATAAATTAATAATAAAGCCACACTGAAGAAGGTTTAGGGGAGAATAGAACTTTGGAAAACAGTTGTTTTGTGTTGATTTTTTAAGGCTAAAGAGAAAAAGAACTGTAAACAAACATTATGTTGGTCCCCCCCACCCTCCAGCCACGCACATGTTTGTATGTTTATGTGTAAGAAATTCTGAAAACACTTGAATAACAACTAAATGGGGATAATGTACTGAGGGTTTAGGAGTGTGAGTTTTGCTGGGTTTTGTTTGGTTTTTGTTCTAAAGTGGTGGGTCATGTGCTTGTTTAGAGAACCAGTAGAGAAGAGGTCTAAGATAAGAAAAGAAAGGGGCTGAGTGCTAGTGTAATCCTGGAGGGGATAAAGGGAGAGAAGCAAGGAGGTGAGTTAGCGACTTGGCCGTGAACGAAAAAGTAAAGGCTCATATTCTCAAGCTGTGACGGAATGAAATTAAGAGAGTGGAATGCAAAAAGCTTTAAGAGGCAGAAATCAGGAAGCTCATGCCTGTTGACCACAATTCATTCAGTAAAATAGAAGAAAACATATCTCTAAAAATGAAGAGACTGATGACCTGTCCAACATGGCACAATCTTTATTGAAAAGACATATCCCATGAGGTAAGACTAATATAGTCTTCTATTGAATGTTCTGGGAATGCCAGTGAATTTCATTTGAATATCTATGAAAGTATCTGCCCACTATAGCAAAAACAAAGACTTTTTTATTGTTTAAGATTTAATCTATTCAGTGACTTTGCCTTGCTTGACATTTTTAATGCAAGTGTTTAAACCACTTTTTTTTTTTAACTCTTTTTTTTTTTTTTTTTTTTTGCTGTATGCGGGCCTCTCACTGCTGTGGTCTCTCCCGTTGCGGAGCACAGGCTCCGGACGCACAGGCTCAGCGGCCATGGCTCACGGGCCCAGCCGCTCCGCGGCATGCGGGATCCTCCTGGACCGGGGCATGAACCCGTGTCCCCTGCATCGGCAGGTGGACTCTCAACCACCGTGCCACCAGGGAACCCCTAAACCACTTTTAATGCTGAAAACAAAGAAGTAGCACTGGAAACTTTCATGCCTGCCACATTTTGGAGAGTATTAAATAAAACATAGCACCAGAGAAGTTTCAAGTATTCTTGAGATCAAAATGTTTTTCTGGGGCTTCCCTGGTGGCGCAGTGGTTGAGAGTCCGCCTGCCGATGCAGGGGACACGGGTTCGAGCCCTGGTCTGGGAGGATCCCGCATGCCGCGGAGCAGCTGGGCCCGTGAGCCGCGGCTGCTGAGCCTGCGCGTCTGGAGCCTGTGCTCCACAACAAGAGAGGCCGCGACAGTGAGAGGCCCGCGCACTGCGATGAAGAGCGGCCCCCGCTCGCCACTAGAGAAAGCCCGCGCACAGAAACGAAGACCCAACACAGCCAAAATAAATAAAGAAATTAATTAATTAAAAAAAAACCAAATGAATTAAGAAGATAAATGACTTAAGAAAATAAAATTAAAAAAAAATGTTTTTCTGAAATAATACATATTTTGATCCTGAATATTCTGTGTTTCCAAATGATGAGCTTCTTAAAGAGCGTATAGAGGATGCATTAGTTCAAGAAAAGGAAGTTTAGTGTGCAAATGCTGAGCATCTAAATTTATCCAAGAACCCCAAAACTACTCATTTCAAAGTGGAAAGAGATAGTGTGTAACCTGATACATACAAATCAGATATTGAAATGACCAACTCCAGATTTGGAAAGAGATCATATCCTCTTAATAACAGCAACAGAAATCTCACAGTAGCAATCTAAAGATGTTGGCCCCCAATGAAGTGCAAAACACTAATAGAGTCCCAGTACAATTCCATCCTCTTCCCTTCATTAGCTAATTAATAACCAGCTGATATGCCTATCATGGAAGCATTTACCAAACCAATTTCACTGGCATTCTCTGTGGACCACAGGGTTAAATAGTGTGGAACTATGGTAGGGGTGAGTTCTACTGTACAGTTTACTCAAGATTATGTGAAACCACAGTCTAATTCAAAGAGCTTTTCGATTTTCTTTTATTTTCTGGTTAATGTTAAGCCTACTTTACATCAAAATATTTTATTAAATCCAATAACCAGAGAGTTTCAATGTAATCTACTTAGATTATATTCCAATTTCATATAACAATATAAAATGCAGTTCTAATACTTATCAATTACACATCAGTTGCTAAATTAAATATTCTTAAGAAATGCTGATTCATTTTCATGAATCTAAATCTCTCTACATACAATTCAGTTAAATTGTCTATTAAAAAAATACCACCTTTTTTGTCACAAAACCAAAACTTAATATAGCTCAGTCCACCTTTCTAAAACTGTCTAATTTTTTAAGTGCTGTATTCTTGAATATACATGTTTAAATGAACATCCTTAAGGATATAAAATAGATTGCACAGTGACAATTAGCGGTTTGAATTTGTTAATATAACATAATTTAAATACAGCATCTTGGGATTCCCTGGTGGCATAGTGATTAAGAATCCACCTGCCAATACAGGGGACATGGGTTCGAGCCCTGGTCCGGGAAGATCCGGACATGCCACGGAGCAACTAAGCCTGTGTGCCACAGCTACTGATCCTGTGCTCTAAAGCCCAAGAGCCACAACTACTGAGCCCACGTACCACAACTACTGAAGCCGGTGTGCCTAGAACCCATGCTCTACAACAAAAGAAGCCACTGTAATGAGAAGCCCTCACACCACAATGAAGAGTAGCCCCCACTTGCTGCAACTGGAGAAAACCCTTGCGCAGCCAAAAATAAAAAATAAATAAAATAAACACAGCATCTAAGTGATATTTTGCTCAATTAATTATAAAGGACAATAGCTCAATTTTTAAAATACATGCTCTTATATTTAAGCACTAACAGAGAGATAAAGCAATTTATTGCCTCTATTTCCTTTCATAAATGCAAATATTGTTCTAATCTATTTTCTAAATAATTTTCAATACACACGTGTTTGTTTCGTAGATGCTAGGTGTTACTTTTTTTCAATTTCTATGAAAGTCAAGTATAAGCAGGTCATGCCATCATTCATCCATTTTCCATCCACCAATCTTTTGTCTCCTTAAAATGGAGTCCAGTTTCTGAATTTCTGATGGTTTGGAGTGAATTCCTGTCATCTATCTCCCTATGCTGTACTCTGCCTGCAGGCACGTATACTGCAACATCTACAGGTTACATGATGTCTAGCCATGTCCTAGAGAATCTGGCTAGTCCCAGAAGCTCCCACCCATCTGGTACCCTGCACTACCAACCGAATCCACAACTGGCAAGTTTTCTTATTCTGTTACTGAGTCCAAGCTTGTAACACTTGCTGAATGACAGGCCAGTCAATTGAGAGATGAGGTGTTGGGGCAAGGAATAGTGACTTTATTTAGAAAGCTAGCAGACTGAGAAGATGGTGGACTTGTTTCCCAAAGAACCATCTTGCCCAGGTTTTGATGCTAGTTTCTTTTATAGAGCAAAGAGAGGGAGGTGAGGAGGTAAAGTAAAAAAAGGCGATAAATTGTTGCAAACATTTCCTGGTTCCAGCCAGACTGTGAGGGGATGTATTAATTTCTTCCTCCCTGCAGCCATTCACAGGTGGGCCTGGTCAGAATGTTTCCTGTGACCTTAAACAAAGGTATTTAGCTTAAGCTCAGGCATGGGAGGCAGGGTTCCTGGAGATGGGCCATTTTGTACACTTTAAGCTGTAGGCAACATCCCTTTAGTGATTACCTTGTAGCAAAAGCAAAAGAGTACTACAAAGGTTAAAGTAAAAGAAACAGATCAAATATGGAGTCAGACTTATTCTTCCCTATTACAGTTCTACTTAGCTTAAATAGTGCAGGAATTCTGTAATTATTAAAATGAAACTAAATTCTCATGAATTATAAAACTGCATTAGGATCTTAACACTCATAACGGATGATAAAAAATAACTACACAAGGCAGTGACACTTTTGGTTACAGGGCCACTATGGTAGAATTAAGACAAGGGAGGAAAGCATAGGAATTTATAAACTATTATCTAAAACAGAGTGTTTGAGAATTATTGTAGATGGTATTTTAAAAAGTACCAGCATGAGCATGGCTTGTCATTATTTAGGAAAACTAAAACCAAAATTTACTTGAATGAGCAGTTGTCAAGATTTTCCATCAAATAGCAAAAGGTGATAATTATTACTGATGCAGAAAAAAGAAAGATGAAAATTTCAAGGTTTTCAGGTAGCTCTGATTATTTTATCATATTATTGTAGGGCATATCTCCTAAAGTTTTGCAGCAATTGTCAAATGGGGAAGTGCAAAAAAAAAAAAAAATTACTGGCTTACATATATGTTGCTCCCAATGCAAAGTCTTGTGTTAGAGAAGTCTGTTTGAAGTACTGTATCTCTTATGCAGAAAATGAGTGTCTCTGTTCTAAAGGTTGATATGAAGATTTTGTTTCTATGGAACTGAAATTCGAGGGTGTTACATATAGTAAATAGGACATATATTTCCAAGTCTGATTCATGTGATCAGAATTAACTGAATATGTGTTGACTCTGTGGCAGAAATAAGTGAACTCATGCCCAATTACAATTGCAATTATATAGAATCTGTATGAATAAGATCAGGATGTAAACTTATAGGGCAAAATTCTATGTAAATAGCAAGTTTAGATGTTTAGACATTAAGCCCTATCAGCTGTAAAAGCCAAGCTTGTGATGGTTATTGCAATGCTTTTAGCTCCTTTTGAGAAAGTAACACTAGCATCTTGCTTCACACTGTACCTCTAACGCATGTGAAGATCAAGAGCATAAATATCCATTTCACTGATTTAATTAATAGCTATTGTTATTATTTTCTCTACATCTAAGATGCCATAGACAATGGAAATTTTCAGGGTGCAAAGGGTATATCAAAATTTCATATCTTTACTTTTTTGTATTTATTTTTAGTACTTGGGAAAAGTAGTTTAAGATGGACTGTGTGCGATATGGCTCTAGTCTATGAGGGGAAAAAGTTATAAAAGCAATATTTGGAAAAAGAATAGAAAAAATTGGAAACATATTTTGATGTAAATAGTATTTTGATGTAAAACGTATTTTGAATAGTAAATAGTAAAAGCATAATCATCAGGAACTCCAGATGTTCTATAGCTAGATAGATCTGAAAAAATGGACTCGACAAAAAGTGCTAATCTTAAACATTCAGTCTGTTAATGTAAATTAAAAGTATAGACTCTTGTGCCTAATGCTGAACTAGTTATGTATGAACATGTATACAATTAAGTCAGTTTATTAGACTGATTTCTTTCTCATCTCACAATAGGAAACAGTGACGTTTTGACACATCAAGCCTCTTCAGGATGGCAAGCTGATGCTAGGGCCTATGCTCACAGGAGATTTTTCCCTGATCAGTGTAATCTTTGCTTTTAATGGATTTCTCTTTATAATAACTGCCCTGTCTCATGGCACGAATAGGGTTTCCACTATTTTATAGTTCTCCGGCAAGACCTTTTTTAACCTGCCTTACTGCAAAAGTACTCATCTTGAGGAATCAGAATGGAAAAAAAAGACACCTTAAAACTTATTTTGGAGGTTATAATGTTGGGGGAGACACTGATGTAACATCTCTTAGTGTTCCTTTCTTTGTAACTGGACAAATGTCAGATTTGCACTCTGCAGATAGGAAAAGAAAGTTCTGGATTACTACTGTCATTTAAAACAAATACATTCCATGGGCCATTAAGAAATTAAGAAATGCTGCATTTTATTTCCTTGCTGTGTTTAAGAGAGGTATATGATAGATCCATTAAGGAAAGATTATCATAATAATCATAACCATAATCATAAGGGACCATCTTTGAAAAGTGATTTACTATTGACCAAGATTTTATCTACATACTTGCATTTGTTTTTACAGGCAGGTGGCTATAGTATTGGCCAGAAAGCCAAGGGTCTTCTCTGGGAGTTGAATTTTACCATATATAAATGCATAAGTAGTGCATTTGTGTCTCAGAATGTTTTGGTAAAAGGGCATTTTTTTCATCTCTCACAATATTAATTTGATCCTTTTAATATTTTCTTTTTTGTGCTTTATTTAGTTTTCCTACAGTTGACTTTGAGGGCATTTATTGACTTATTAATATTATTATCTCTGTGTCAGTTTGTCTAGTATCTAAAGGATTGTATTGAATTAAATTTAAATAGTAGCATTTTCTTCCAGGGTAAGATTTTGGATATTTTAATGAGGAAAGCTTTCCTGTCAGTATCTTTTCAGAGGAGAAGGTCTCCACTGGTAAATTTCGTGAGTGTTTAAGGGAGATACTCAATTGCCTAAATCAGCTGAGAAAATACTCTCTAAAATGAAGTATTTTGTGTTGGCAGGGACTCGCTAAATAAATAAGAAGAATGATTTTTTTTTCCTTCAGATAACCACATGAAGTGAGCGAGGGACCTCTCATAAACTATGTCAGTAGAGAAAGAGCCTAATACTTTGAAATAGTCTTCAGCCAGTGAAGCATTCCTGCAACACAGGCATCCTTCTGAGAATCATAAAGTATTCCTTTCAAGTGTGTTAATAAGGTCAGCTGGCACTTATAATATGCTCAGTCAAATCATTCTTTTCAACATTCTTTGCTAACTCCAGAATTTCATTTTCATTTAATTCTACAGATTTAATCACATCAACTTTAAATTTTAACCCTTCCTCAAAGAAAGATGTTTTTAAAATGACATTTTTAAGTAAAATTGCTCAGATTTATCCTGAGATATATGCCAGTGGTGATGCTGAGTCATTATATATTTATGCACACACACACGTTAATGTTTGTGAAAATATAAAACAAGATCATATTGATAAGAGTAATGATTGCATTTTAGTCATATTTTATATGGTCACCCACCAGTTGGTGCATTATCTAGCCAGATTCACAGGGCTTTTAACAGAAGTGAAAAAATGTTTCCCTAAAGTATGAGCCTGCCCCCCAGGAAGTAAGATGAATCTCCGTGTACACAATAATGGTTCAGCAAATGCAATATGTGTGCACTGTGTTGCTGGGAGGCCACATTTTCCAAAGTATGCCTTAATCACATTGAGCGCTATTTCAAAGTTAATAATAACAACAACAGCAAGTGTATAACCTCTAAGTAACCCAGTATTATGCTAAAAAAATTATGAAGGTAGGCATTTAGAAAATGTATTCTAAAGCAAGATCCTGGGCGCTTATGTGAAACTGCTTGGAATTTGCTTTATTGTAATGCATTAGCTTTTAGAGCCCTCTGTCCTGTTAGATTAATGACCTCTTCATTAGTACAAAAACTACTTGTATCCGGTTTAATTCTTATTGCCCTAGACTCAGATCATTATATTTTACTTAAGATTATTCTATACAAAAGTATGCTTTCAGAGACTGAAAAATCACGAACAAGACAAGGATGCCTACTTTCACCACTTCTATTCAACATAGTACTAGAAGCCCTAATCCTTTTTCTAGGCAAGAAACAGGAGTAAAAGTTATCCAAATAGAAAAGGAAGAGGTAAAATTATCTCTGTTAGCAAAAGACATGATTTTATATGTGGAATACCCAAAAGATTCCACAAAAAAATCTGTTAAAACTAATAAATTAATTCAGCATAGTTGCAGAATATAAAATCAAGAAACAAAAATCAGTAGTATTTCTATATGCTAAAAATGAATGATACAACATGGAAATTAAGAAAGCAATTTCATTTACAATAGCATTGAAAAGAATAAAATATTTAGGAATAAACTTAACCAAGGAAGTGAAAAACTTGCACAATGAAAACTACAAGATGTTACTGAAAGAAATTAAAGAAGATACAAATATATAGAAATGCATCCTGTGTACATAGATTGAAATACTTAATATTGTTAAGATGTCAGTATTACCCAAAGTGATCTACAGATTCAAAATGCAATCTCTATCAAAATTCCAATTGTGATTTTTGCAGAAACAGAAAATCCATCATACAATTCATATGGAATCTCATAAGGTCCCAAATAACCAAAACAATTTGAAAAAGAATGAGGTTGGATGTCTCATATTTTTTATTTCAAAATTTATTACAGAACTACTGTAATCAAAACAGTATGGGCTTCCCTGGTGGCGCAGTGGTTGAGAGTATGCCTGCCGATGCAGGGGACACGGGTTCGTGCCCCGGTCTGGGAAGATCCCACATGCCACGGAGTGGCTAGGCCCATGAGCCATGGCCACTGAGTCTGCACATCTGGAGCCTGTGCTCCACAACGGGAGAGGCCACAACAGTGAGAGGCCCGTGTACCGCAAAAAAAAAAAAAAAAAACAAAACACCACAGTATGGTTCTGGCATAAAGACAGGCATATAGATCAATTAAATAGAATAGAGAGCTCAGAAATAAGCCCTACCATATATGGTCAAACGATTTTCAACAGGGGTCCCAAGACGATTCAATGCAGAAAGACAGTTTTTTCAACAAATGGTGTTGGGAAAACTGGATATTCACATGCAATAGAATAAAGCTGGACCTTTGCACCATATACAAAAATTGACTCAAAATAAATAAAAAGTCTAAACATAAGAGATAAAATTATAATAAGTCTAGTTACAATCTGCAGTGATACAAAGATATTACATAATTATTGACTATATTCCCCACACTGTACATTTCATACCCGTGACTCATTTATATTGTAACTGGAAGTTTGAACCTTTCAATCTCGCTCACCTATTTCTCTCCTCCCCTATCCCTCTCCTCTCTGGCAACTACCTGTTGTTTTTTTCTCTGGATTTATAACTCTGTTTCTTTTTTGTTATGTTTGTTCATTTGCTCTGTTTTTTAGATTCCATATATAAGTGAAATCATACAGTATTTGTCTTTCTCTGTCTGACTTATCTTACTTAGCATAATACCCCTAGGTCCATCCATGTTGCAAAAGGTAAGATTTCCTTCTCTGTTATAGCTGAGTAATATTTCATTGTGTCTGTGTGTATGTAGTGCACATCTTCTTATCCATTTATCTATTGATGAACATTTAGGTTGTTCCCATATCTTGGCTATTATTAATAATGCACCAATAAACCTAAGGGTGCATATATCTTTTCTGATTAGTGTTTTTGTTTTCTTTGGCTGAAAACATAGGAGTGGAAATGCTGAATCTAGTTCTATTTTTAATATTTTTGACGAATCTCTATACTGTTTTCCAGAGTGGTTACACCAATTTATATTCCCACCAACAGTGCACAATGGTTCCCTTTTCCCACATCCTCACCTGTTATTTGTCATCTTATTGATGATAGCCATTCTGACAGGTGTGAGGTGATATCTCATTGTGGTGTTGATTTGCATTTCCCTGATGATTAGTGACATTTAGCAAATTTTCATGTTCCTGTTTGCCATCTGTATGTCTTTGGAAAAATGTCTATTTGGATCTTCTGACCATTTTTTACATGAGTTGTTCATTTTTTATGTTGAGTTGTATGAGTTCTTTGTATATTTTAGATATTAACTTGTTAGCAGATATATTGTTTGCAAACATTGTCTCCCAGTCAGTAGATGGCCTTTTTATATTGTTGATAGTTTCCTTTTTTTTTTTGCTGTGCAAAAGCTTTTTAGTTTGATTTCCCATTTGTTGATTTTTGCTTTTATTTCCCTTGCCTGAGGAGACATCCAAAAAAATATTTCTAAGATTGATTTTAAAAATGTTACTGCCTAGTTTTCTTCTAGAAGTTTTATGGTTTCAAGTCAACCATAAACTCTTTTTAATTTATTTTTGTGTATGGTGTGAGAGAGCAATCCTGTTTGATTCTTTTGCATGCAGATGCCTGATTTTCCCAACACCATTTATTGAAGAGGATTTTCCCCCATTTTATATTCTTGCCTCCTTTATTGTAGATTAATTGCCCATATAAGTGTGAGTTCATTTCTGGGCCCTCTGTTCTGTTTCATTGATCTGTGTGTGTGTGTGTGTGTGTGTGTGTGTGTGTGTGTGTGTGCGCGTGCACGCGCACGCAAGAGCCAGTACCATGCTGTTTTGATTACTGTACCTTTATAGTTTGAAATCAAGGAATGTAATACCTCCAGTTTTGTTCTTCTCTCTCAAGGTTGTTTTGGCTCTTTGGGGTCTTTTGTATTTCTATACGAATTTTAGAATTATTTGTTCTAGTTCTGTGAAAAATGCCATTTGTATTTTGATAGGGATTGCATTTAATCTGTAGATTGACTTGAGTAGTATGATCATTTTAACAATATTAATTCTTCTAATCCATAAGCATGGAATATCTGTCCATATTTTTGACTCTTCAATTTCTTTCACCAGTGTCTTATCAAGTACAAGTCTTTTACCTCCTTAGTTAGGTTTATTCCTTTGATATTTTATTCCTTTTGATACAATTATAAATGGGATTTTTTCTTGATTATTCTTTCTAGTAGTTCATTGTTAGTGTATAGAAATACAACAGATTTATGTATACTAATATTGCATCCTGCAACTTACCAGCAACTTTTTTTCTCATGGTTTTTTGGTGGTGTCTTTAAGATTTTCTATGTATAGTATCATGTCCTCTGCAAACAGTGACAGTTTTATTTCTCCCTTTTCCAATTTGGTTCTTTTTCTTGTCTGAATGCTGTGCCTAGGACTTTCAATACTATGTTGAATAAAATTGGTGAGAGTGGGCATCTTTGTCTTATGCCTGATCTTAGAGGAAATGCTTTCAACATTTTAGAATTGGGAATGGTGCTAGCTTTGGGCTTGTCATATATGGCCTATATTGTATTGAGTTATGTTCCCTGTATATTCATTCTGTTAAGAGTTTTAATCATGAATGGATGTTGAATTTTGTCAGATAGTTTTTCTGTATTTATTGAGATGATCATTGTGAATGTGGTGTATTACATTGATTGATTTGTGATATTGAACAATCCCTACATTCCTGTGATAAATCCCATTTGATCCCAGTGTATAAGCATTTGTTGAATTAAGAATTCAATTTTCTTGAGTATCTTTGCATCTGTGTTCATCAGTGATATTGGCCTGAAATTTTGTGTGTGTGTGATATCTTTGTCTACTTCTGGTATCAGAGTGATGCTGACCTCATAGAATGCATTCCAAAGTATTCCTTCTTTTGATATCTTTTGATATATATTAAGAATGATAGGTATTAACTCTTCTCTAAATGTTCAGTAGAATTCACTTGTGAAACCTTTTGGTCCTGGGCTTTAGTTTGCTGGGAGTTTTTAAATTACTGACTCAATTTCAGCACTGATAATTGGTCTGTTCATATTTTCTATTTCTTATTGGTTCAGTCTCGGGACACTACATTTTTAGGAATTTGTCAGTTTCTTCTAGTTTGTCCATTTTATTGTTGTAAATTGTTTGTATTAATCTCTTTTGACCCTTTGTGTTTCTGTGGTGTAAGCTGTAACTTCTTTTACATTTCTGATTTTATTGATTTGGGCCCTTTCTCTTTTTACTTGATGAATCAGGCTAAAGGTTTATCAAATTTATCTTTTTAAAGAATCAGCTCTTACTTTCATCTTTTCTATTGTTTTCTTCATCTCTGTTTAACTTATTTCTGCTCTGATCTTTATGATTTCTTTCCTTCTACTAACTTTGGGGGTTTTTGTTCTTCTTTCTTTCGTACATTTAAGTAAGGTTACATTGTTTATTTGAGATTTTTTGTTTGTTTTTTTCCTGAGGTAGGCTTGTATTGCTATAAATTTTCCTCTTAGAACCGTTTTTGCTGTGTTTCATAAATTTTGGATTGATGTTTTGTCATTTTTATTTGTCTCCAGGTATTTCTTGATTTCTTCAGTTTTTTCCAGTAGTTGTTTCATAATATATAGGTTGTTTAGTTGTATATTGTTTAGTTTCCATGCATTTGTGTTTTTTTCAGTTTTTTCCTTGCAGTTGAATTCTAACATAATAGTTTTGTGGTCAGAAAAGATGCTTGATATTTCAACTTTCTTAAATTTACTGAGACTTGTTTTGTGGCTTAGCATGTGATGTCCTGGAGAATGTTGCATGTACACTTGAAAAGAATGTGTATTCTGCTGCTTTTGGATGAAATGTCCTATATATACCTATTTAATCTGTCTGCTATAATGTGTCATTTAAGACCAGCGTTTCCGTATTGATTTTCTGATTGGATGATCTGTCCACTGATGTGTGATGTTAAAGTCCCCTATTATTATTGTGCCACTGTCAGTTTTTCTCTTTGTGTCTGTTAGTATTTGCTTTATGTATTTAGGTACTTCTATGTTGGGTCCACATATTTACAATTGTTATATCTTCTTGTTGGATTGATCCCTTGATAATTATGTAATATCTTTTGTCTCTTGTCACATCTTTGTTTTAAAGTCTATTTTGTCTGATAAGTATTGCTACCCCAGGTTTCTTTTGAGTTCCATTTGCATGGAATAACTTTTTCCATCCCCTTACTTTCAGTCTGTATGTGTCTGTAGATCTAAAGTGAGTCCCTTGTAAGCAGTCTATATGTGCATCTTGTATTTGTATCCATTCAGCCACTCTGTCTTTTGATTGAAGCACTTAATTCTTTTACATTTAAAGTAATTATTGATAGATATATACTCATTGCCATTTTGTTAACTGTTTTGGGGTTGTTTTTGTATTTGTTTTTTGTTCCTTTCTTCTTTTGCTCTCTTTGCTTGTAATTTGATGACTATATTTAGTGTTATCTTTAGATTCCTTTCTCTTGTGTGTGTGTGTGTATATCTATTATAGATTTTTGGGTTTTGGTGCCATGAGGTTTATATATAGCAATATATGCATGTTATACATTGCTATATATAAACTTCATACATATATATTATACACATATATATCTATATACATATATATAGTATGTATATATGATTAATTTAAGTAGTTGATCTCTTAATTTCAAAGGCATTTTCTGTTTTTGACATCATATTTTATATCTTTGTTTTATGTATCCCTTAACTATTTATTGTAGATATAGATTATTTTTACTAATTTTGTCTTTTAACCTTCTTAGTTGATTTACTACCTTTACTATATATTTGCTGTTACCAATGTCCTTTTTTCTTTTGTAATTTTCATAATTCCAGTTGTGGCCATTTCTTTTTTCTTTGGGGAAGTCCCTTTAACATTTCTTATAAAGCTGGTTTGGTGGTGCTGAACTCTTATAACTTTTGCTTGCCTGTAAAACTTTTGATCTCTCTATCAAATCTGAATGAAAATCTTGATGAGAAGAGTATTCTTGGTTGTAAGTTTTTCCTCTTCATCACTTTAAATATATCATGCCATTTCCTTCTGTTGTACATAGTTTCTGCTGAAAACTCAGCTTATAGCCTTATGGGAGTTTCCTTGTATGTAACTTATTGCTTTTCCCTTGCTTCTTTTTAATTTTCTCTCTTTATCTTTAATTTTGCCATCTTGTTTACAATGTGGCTTGTGGTGCTCTTTGGATCAATTCTATTTGGGACTCTCCATGCTTCCTGGACCTGGATATCTGTTTCCTTTCTCAGGTTAGGGATATTTTCAGCTATTATGCCTTCAAATATGTTCTTGGTCCCTTTCTCTCTCTCTTCTCCTTCTGAGACTCCTATAATGCAAATGTCAGTGGGTTTGATCTTATCCCAGAAGTCTCTTAAACTGTCCCGATTTCTTTTTATTCTGTTTTCTCTTCAGCTTTAGTGATTTCCACTACTCTATCTTCCAGCTCACTGATCCATTCCTCTATCATCTAATCTACTACTGATTCCCTATAGTGAATTTTTATATCATGATTGTATTATTCACCTCTGTTTGGTTGTTCTTTATATTTTCCAGCTCTTACCTAAAAACTTCTAACTTCTCACTCTGTTCATCCAATCTTTGAGCATACTTAACAATCATTTGAACATATTTACAGTCATTACCTTGAACTCTCAGGTAGATTGCTTATCTCCACTTATTTTCTTCTTCTGGTGTTTTATCTTGTTCCTTTGTTTGGAACATATTCCTCTGTCACTTCATTTAGCCTGATTTTATGTGTTTTACTTCTATGTATTTGGTAACTTGGTTATGTTTCCCGACCTTGGAGAAGCAGACTTTTGTAGGAAACGTCCTATGTGTCCCAGCAGTGCACTCCCCGCCCCACCAGTCACCACAGCTGTATGCTCTAGGAGTCCTTCTGTGGTGACAGGCTGACTACTGTGGGTGGACTAGTAGGGGTGGCTGGCTCCTAGTCTGGTTGATTGCCAGGCCCAGCACAGTGCAGTGGCTGCAGATTGCTTTGGGGTGGGGCCAGGCCATGGGGTGGCTGTCTGTGGGTCTCTGGGGAGTTTGGGGGCTAGTGCTGGTCCACTGGTTGGCAGAACCAGGTTCTGCGATGTGTGGTTGTGGGGCTGGTGTTCCTGGATTTAGTGTTGGCCCTTTGGTGGATGGGGCCAGTTCCTGACATGAATGGTTGTGGGTTCTGTAGTGTCCCAAAGCTGGTATTGGCTTACTGGTGATAGGGACTAGATCCCAGGGTAGCTCGCTGAGGGGTCCAAGGTGTCTTGGAGCTGGTGTTGGCCTGCAGATGGGCAGAGCTGGTTCCTGACATGGCTGACTGTGGGTTTCAGGGTGTCCTGAAGCTGATGTCAGTGCTTTGGTGGGTAGGGCTGGATCCAGGGGCAGCTGGCTGAGGGGCCCAAGATGTCCCAGATCTGGTGTTGGTCTGCTGGTGGGCAGGGCTGGGGTCCTCAGGCTGGTGCCAGTCTGCTTGTGGCTCAGAGCTGGGTCCTGACATGGCAGACTAAAACGCTTAGGTTTTCCTGGGACTGTTTTCCTTCCACCCACAAGTTTGTGGGGCCAGAACTCAGGTGATCCCAGGGCTAGTGTCTGCCCGCTTGTCAACACCAGTGTTCTCATGGTAGCATGAACTCCCCAAAATGGATTCCACCAATGTCAATATCCCCAGGGTAAGCTCCATTTGCCTCCTGTCCCTCTGGGAAGCTCTCCAATTTTAGCAGGTAGGTCTGACCCAGGTTCCTTTCAAATTACTGGTTCTTCCCTTAGTCCTGGAGCATGTGCGATTTTGTGTATGCCCTTGAAGACTGGAATCTTAATTTCCCACAGCCCTCTGGCTCTCTGGGAAGTAATCCCTACTGGCCTTTAAAACCAGCTCTTCTAGGGGCTCATCTTCCCAGTTCAGGATCCCTGGGCTGAGGATCCTGATGTGAGGCTTGGATCACTTCTTGGGGAGAACATTTGCAATTGTAATTATTCTCCCAATTTTGGTACACCCACACAGGGGTATGGGTCGTGACTATAATGCATCTCTGACCCTCCTACCCACCTTGTGGTTCCTTCTTTACACCTTGTAGATCTTTTCTAATAGTCTTCCAGTCTTTCTCATCAACAGTTACTCTGTATATAATTGTAACTTTGGTGTGCCCATGGAAGGAGGTGGGTTCAGTGTCTACTCCACTATCTTGGCCACTCCCTCCCATCACAGATTTATTGTGCCCCAGGAACATAGCAAAGTACCTTAATGAAGATTGTTGTTCAAGTCATAGCTGAAAGAATTATCTGTTTTGAATTATATTAACATATATACACAATTATCCACAACAGATTATTATTACATATAAGATTTATTCATCCTTTATATATGTAAAATATGAAATCAACTATACAATGCTGGAGTCAACCTCATACAAAATTTTAGGATCTTATTAAGAGCATCTTAATGATCAACTGATAATCAACTCTGTTTTGTGGCTTAACAGAGGGAGAAATTGGATATATAACAGTTCTCATCACTTTAACCAGTGAGCATTGCACATTCATTTAATGTGTCACAGAAGTGATAATATTCATTACTTGTAAAATTCTGAACTGGCAACAGATGCCACCAATTTCTGCCTGAATGGTCTCATATGACCCTTCTGAGCATGAGTGGATCATACTTTCTGTGGTTCATTAAATATACAGCTATCACACTTATCCATTTCAGAGTCATTTATACATTTACTAATAACCCATTGAAAATATACCAATTCTACTAATCATTGGAAGGATCATGGAAATCATACATTCCAACTTTCTATCCATTGCAGGAATACCTAATACAATATGTTGACTTCGGTTTTTGTTTGAATCCAAATAGGAATGGTGAATTTAGTTAACTTTCAGACAGTTCTTTATGATTTTTGGGTAAATGTATATATTCAACTCCTCATTATAGTAAGCCTAAAGCATCCTTTCTATAATATCTAGTTTTTTAAACTCTGTTACTCATGTAGAATAGATCTTTTCCCTCCTGTATATGCTAGAACTTTGCGTTTAAAATTGACTCTTCAAAGCTCATAAGGCTTTTGTGCTTGTTTTCATGATAGATATCCTCTGTTCTTTCAGCTATTATTTACATGACACAGTTATCCAGACCACCATCCCTTATGTTTCTGTTGCACTTTTGTGACGTCTTAAAATACAACAACCAAAACATATCACATGCCTCACAAATACTCCAAGTGTATTGAACGGCAAATGTCTCCTTTTTCTAACCTATATGCTGGGAAAACTGGAGAGCTACATGTAAAAGAATGAAATCAGAACACTCCCTAACACCATACACAAAAATAAACTCAAAATGGATTAAAGACCTAAATGTAAGGCCAGACACTATAAAACTCTTAGAGGAAAACATAGGCAGAACACTCTATGACATAAATCACAGCAAGATCCTTTTTGACCCACCTCCTAGAGAAATGGAAATAAAAACAAAAATAAACAAATGGGATCTAACCCATATTAAAAGCACTACAAAATGATAATGATTTTGTTAAATTGTCTAATTATATGACTGATTCATATTGAGTCGAAGGAAAGTAAAACAGTTTTTTTCACATGCATTTCTAAAAGATATCTTCCTCATCCCCTATTTGTACAATTTGTATTTTTAATGTATGCTTGCTTTACATTTGTCACTCTTAAAACTTATCTCCTAATGGTCCATAATTGCAACCTACTTGATTACAGTATTTTAGCATCTCGTTGATTTTGCCAACTCCAAGTGGTGATAAGCATGGAGAAACTTAGAGTAGTGTGATCAGAAGCTTGAGCCTGAATGTGAAAGTTGTTGGCTCTTCCCTTAACTAGCTGAGTGGCTTGAGGAAAATTATTTAATCTGGATATCTCTAGTTTCCATGTTTATAAAATGAAGATGTTGATAGTTAGTTATACTTCCTATTGCTGTTAGGAGAATTAAATAAGATAATACAAAGTATCTGATATGCAGTAAGTTTATTGTAAGTGCTATTAATCAAACTATAGATTTTATTGTGGAAGACTGAATCTAGTGGTGTGTATTAAAATTTCATGATCATTTTATCACCAGTGTTCTATTTTCTAGTTTACCAAGAAGTTTCTATTAAAAATTCAGATTGGCAGTTTTTCTTGCTGTTCACTATGTCTTAAGAAATTAAATTATCATCAAGGACAAGTTAAAAAATATACTTTTGTTTTGCTTTTTCCAAAATAATAATTCTAATAATATTTAGAAGTTTAGCATTAATATAGTGTCTATATACTATCTGTTGAAATTTTGCTATATTGATTAGGGAGTAATCATCCATGCCTATCATCAAAAAACGTTATTCCTTTTTTTTATCTTTTATTCTAACCTAAGTATTTCCATGAAATATTAGATCCAACTATGCAAACACAGCATTGATATTTTTGTAATATATAGACTCCACTCTCAGCCTTTCTGATTAATGTGTTTTATTGGAACATGATTTCCCTCACATCATGCAATATGACCTATGGTTCTGTCTCACTAAGTCATAATGGTAAGTAGAGAATTACATTTGCTTGTTTAAGAAAAAAAATTCTTGATTTATTGCAATGTTGCTGCACAGTGTTTTGTAAAGACATGAGTATATAAGTACTTTTCCAGATCTTCTCTCCTATGATATATTCCTTTCAATCGTTGAGCCTCTCATATATTGTTTCTCTTTAAATACTGTATTTCCATTCAGAGTGTCCAATTTGTTGGATATAGGAAATTTTCTCTCAGCTCCACAAATTTAAATTTGACAGAAACATTTTAACATCAAAATTGGGTTAGAAGCAACCATTTAATGAGTAGTAAATAGGTATATATTGACATGAAGGCACATCTACTATATGTGGTTACATAAGAAAAAACAGATCATTAACAGTATGCTTTAGTTTTTAGAATAGACCAGAAAAAAAGGGGGGGAAAACGATCTCAAAAAAGATAGGTGGAGGCAGGGGAGAAATGAAGTTATTTTAAGGAAATGTGTGGACTAGAAATGGCACTGCAAAGCTCGAGTAGCTCAGCAGTTGTGTGGCCCAGTCTCCCTAATGTCTCTGCTTTAGAAATGAAGTTATTTTAAGGAAATGTGTGGACTAGAAATGGCACTGCAAAGCTCGAGTAGCTCAGCAGTTGTGTGGCCCAGTCTCCCTAATGTCTCCCTGCTACACTCTCCTCTCTTCACCAGTTGGCTCTCTCTACTTACTATACATTTTGCTCCTTTGTATTTGGCTTCACATAGCTTTAAATAGCTGAATCCAGTCCTTTCTCCGACACCCTTTCTACATCAAAATCTTTCTGCTTCTAGTCACTCTGTTACTGACAAGTTCTTAATATTCAAATCCAAAATCTAAAGAAAGAATCTGGTTGACCCACCTCATCTTTGCATATTTTACACAGGGAGGTCACAAGGCAACATGCAGATTGACTCTCCTTAGTTCACGCACCCAACTCTTAGTCAACTCAGCTATGGCCTAGGGGAGACTCAGTTACATGGTGAAGAATATGTTTGTTTAGGCGTCACAGAAGCAGGCAGGTGATGATTCTCTTTGAAGATGGCATGATTGTCAGATAAACATTGATTGACTTTTAGGTATTCTCCTTTGTCCATATACATTCATTATCCATCCCACAAAGATAAACTCTTATATATTCCTGCTCAACAGATCTACCAATCACTCTCTCCTCCAGAGAGAGGTAGTCCAAGGCTAATGCTGTGGTGATATCAGAGGCAGAGTTACAGACTAGGTGAATATTGCTGTCAGTCTTTGGGTCCACACTCTCCAGAGTCTGCCCATATCTCTTTGTTTTATGTCACAACCCTCTTGTACATTTTCCACACCTGGTCTAAAGGTGATATTTAAATTGAAAATTTAACCACTACTAATATACCTTTTATACTGAAAGCATAATGCTATTTAAAAAGTATGTAAAGAAAGCCACCTGAATTTCTGTCTCAGAGGGCAATTTGCCTTGCAGTGTGATGCCCCATTTAATATTATTAATGTCAACCCTGTTGAATGTTGAGACAGTGTATAAAACTGGTGAATCTCATGGGTGTCAGATCATTGTCTCACTTTGGTGACAGTGGAGTCTGCCCCTTGGTCCACAGTGTGAATTCTCCCACATTCCACCTTCTTAGGGGATCAATTTCCCCCAAGGGGGCTCTACAACCAGCAGTGACCTTTGACTGTTGATAACATCTGTTGTAACTTGGTCAAAAAATTGCTGAACATCTAAGATTTTATAAAGATTGGGGTGAATATCTGAGTCAGTCTTTTGGTGTATTAAACTATGTGTCACATAACCGTGTTCATTGACCAGTGATGCATAACTGCTACAGAGGGGCCTGGTGTATTATATCTGCAGTTCCATGATGCTTAGGGACAACCCAGTCCTCAAAACTCCATCTTTCTAATAGTGATGAATAATCCAAAGTTCTTAACAAGGGTAGGACTTGGAGAAACAGCATCAGAAAGCCTTTTTTTATATTGACTATTGCTCCTAGGCATTCATTATACTCAAGTCATACATAACCAAGAAATTTGGAGATACATTTATCGGGGATGGGTTGGTTGCTGTGTTGGAGGGTAAAACAGGTTTTTTATTCACTGTGCTCCTCCTCCCTAGTGCCACAGGTAAGTTAGGATAGAATGGTTTCAAAAAGGCTGGAGTTTGCAGGGGCCTAACCCCACCTATGAACCTCTTTGCTAAGAGTCTAGCCTTCAACATACCAGGAATTTAATTTTAACCATTGCAGCAGAAGTCAAAATATGTTTGGATTCAGTAATGTGCATCATTTGGTTTTGGCCTGAGTTTTAAATGATTTCAGAATTTGGCTACAAGCAGGAAATGTTTCCAGAAACAGAGTCAGAAGCTATCTCTGCCTTTTCTTATCTGCTTCCAGCAGGTAACATGGAGTGCAGTTAATCGATTTCTCACCAGAGCATGCCTTATTCTCTTGGAACTTCCCTAAAACATTAGCTACAAGATCCTTCAGAACCTTACACACAATGGGCACGAGATCCTTTACACTATAGGTGGACAGTTTAATTACCAGTTACTGCACCACCTAGATCAGCACAGGATTGAGAGGAGTATCTCCTGATTGTCCACTTTACCACCTTATGTAGTTATCAACTTTTAGTAAGTTTCATTTTCCTGTTTTAGTTAGACTGACTTAGTTATAGAGATAGAAGCCTACCCAAGTTACTTCCAAATATTAAAGAAGTCTTTACAACAGCAGGTTTGAATGTCAGTCCCTAAACTTAGGGTCTAAAATAACTATAACTATCTTTATTTTCTAAAAGCAACTTAAATTTTCATTCTCTTCTGGCCTTCACTTGGGGGAAAATATAACTTATTTTGAATATGTGATGTTTATAACCTCAGTTCCACTACCTCGAGTTTATGTAACAGTCCAGAGTGCTCTGTAGTATCAAGTGGTTGGAGAAAGGGAAACAATCGGGCCCTCAGTCATCAGTCATCTAGTTAGTAGTGTGACGTACACTGACTGATGCTTAGATCCCTTCAGATCTTGCCTTTCTGCTGATTGCCAGCCACTCTTGTAGCAGAAGGCTTTTTTGTATCTGTGGACTTGTCTGTCAAGACATACCACATAGTCATATCCTTCCTGGCGCTTGTTCTATACAGTCCCTGGTGGCACTGCCTTTTTACAATACATATGCTCTTCTACTCTTAGGCTCCATAGCACTCTCTTTTTTGGTCTGAATTATGTCTCTCCTCAAATTCATATGTTGAAGGTCTAACCTCCAGTACCTCAGTGTGACTGTATTTGGAGACAGGGCCTCTAAAGAGGTAACTAAAGTAACATGAGGTCATATGGATGCGCCCTGATCTAATATGACTGGTGTCCTTATAAGAGGAGATTAAGGACATAGGCACAGAGGGAAGACAATGTGAAGACAGAGAGGGAAGACAGCCATTGACAAGCCAAGGAGAAAACTTATCTTCTCTCTCTCTCTCTCTCTCTCTCTCTCTCTCTCTCTCTCTCTCTCTCTCTCTCTCTCTCTCTCTCTCTCTCTCTCTCTCTCTCTCTCTCTCTCCCCTCTCTTTCTTACCTATATTTCCTGAAGTAGTGGGAGTTAGAGATTTATTTTACATTTTTTGGTAAATACATACAATTTCTCTTTTGTGGCCAAGATACTTCACTCATGCCCATATATTCCTTTCCCCTTAATTCCACCAACAAATTCTCAAAGTTCTCCATATATATAGTTTTGGGAACTAAAAGCAAAACCAAAACCACCTATATCTCTAAGCTATATCTTCCTTCTCCCCTACTGAGATCCATACCTCTCTTGAAGTAACGTGCACAGAGCTATATATTTGCTCGAATAGAGGTAAGGGAAAGGGAAACAGAGAGAGAGAGAAAAAAATAAATATCAACATCTCAAAATATTCTTTATCTACAACTGAAAGGACACATATAGACTAAAGCTACAAATTCAAAAATACAGAATTATTTATAGAAAGTAAAGCAACTCCTCATATGTCTTTATAATTACCTATTTTGATCTTTCTTTCTCTGCCTTTATGGTCCATTTTCTTCTCTTTACCAGTTGGTGCCATTTGCTTTTTAATAATTTTACTCTCACATAATTTGTCCTATATTGGCTACCACCTAGTTTCCATATGTATCTTTTTTCTATTTAATAGTCTTTGCTGTTCTATTCTCAATTCCAATAGCCCCAGAATTTAGATTAGTTGCCCTTGGGTCGAGTACCAATTACAGGAAGATAAAACCTTAGTGATAGAGAACACAGCACGCCCTTCTATTATACTGCAGTGGCCTGGCAAAGCTCATGGCAAGGAGATGAGGGCCTGGAAGGATGCAGCATGACATGAAGAATGAAAGAGGTAAAATTAAGAAGTGACCAGAGGTGGTGAGAAATTTCATGGTTGGCCAAGAGTGAAATAGATAAGTAGTTGCCATAAATGTTGACTTTGGGAGACGAAACTGTTTGTATACAATATCTAGGAAACTTTTTCTGGGACACTCAGCATACAAGTTAGTTGGACCCTTAAAGAAAACCTGTTAATATCTACATTAATCTTCAAGGTACATTTCAGTCTGATTATGTGCACCCTTTGGATATATCTCTAAGTTGGCAAAAGGACCCTTTAATTTATTAGAGTTATGTTTGTGGGGCTAATGTCTAAATTTAGCACCTTATAAGTAGTGCTCAGACACCTTGTAGGTTAAATGTTTAACCTTAAAGAGTGTCTTTGACTGTGACTTCCTAATTAAAAGGCTCAAGGTGAAAAGAAGTGTGAGTTGAATAGATATACACTATTGAAGTTCTTAGAAGTACAACTGAAAAGTCAGAGAAACTTCACAGAGTTGGTGATGATGGAGTCAGAATTATTTCAGAAATAAATATATTTTGGTAATACTATGGTCTAGAATAGGATGTTTCAGATCAAAGATCAGGTTAAGGTGATGTTATAAAAATCTATTAAATTTAGTAAGAATAAAAATGTCACTTATGAAATTATTAAATGGAAGTGGTTTTTTATCCACACCTCAAATGACAGATTTTATCAGTGCTGCTTTTTATGATACATCTTTGGCACGGTCTCATAATAGGTCGAGACTGCATAATGATTCCCTACCCAAGACTGAGCACTCCCGAGTATCTAGCAGCTACTGTAGAACTTGTGATAAATGAAGCTATAGGAATATGGTACAAAATAAACTTCTCTGAGAAACTTGAGAAATTAATGGCAAGTACCATGCCATGGAACTCAGTATAGGATTTTGATTTATCACCAGGACTTAACTAAAAATTGTACAGTGATACACTAACACATAGTGAGGGTCTTTGTCAAGATTCCACAAATTTAGATGCCTACAAGAGCCAGGCAATAATGTAAATAAGTGAAAAGATTAAGTCTAATATGATAGAGAGTAGAGGAGATAATAGTGAATTTAATATTTCTTGCCATAGCTAAAGGGGAAGTTACTGTGAAACAGATTTTGTTGCTATGAAAGAATACATGTCTGGTTTTGACACCCTTTCTAATAAAACCAGAAATCAATAATCCAGATTTTGTGAGAAACATTTGAATCTTTACAAGTTAGCAACTAAACAGATATATTAAATAGTAGGTTTGCCAAAAACACATTTGTTGATCAAATCTTGTCTGCAAATTGTCCCTCAGCTTGTCATTTTAGGGCTGTAGCTTTGGCTACCTACCATTATTCATAGACCCAAACCCATATAAAATTCTGTTTCTTTGGGGCACAGCCTCTCTACATCAGTTCAAGTCCATGAAGAGTGGACAGTGGCTGGAATTCATAGGTCAATTTCCTGAACTGGCGTCATTCCCAGGGAGAAAAAAACTTCAGGTTCTGTAGTCACTTTGAAAAAAAATATTACTCTTTAACCAAGAGGTTACTTGAAAGAACATGATATCTTAGAGGTACCTGAATAAAGTTCATGTGGGAATAAATTATAATGAGATCAAAATTTTATACACTAAAACTGAGGCTTTGAAAACACATGTTGTATATTTTTTACAACTGCCTCAATATTAATACAATTATCTTCTTACTAAATACTGAAGTAGGAGTTACATGGGTCTTAAATTTGCCATAAAGATATCTCAGCCTCCTTCTTTCAAGCAATCTTTCAAGTTAACAAAGTTTATTATGGTTAAATATGCAGTTTTTTCAGTTCCTCTCTTTCCTGTCTACCCTTCTACCCACGTTGGTATGAAAATGTAGGTGAAAGCTTATGCATCAACCTTGATGTAGAGAGAACTCAGATCCAGGTGTGTTCTCCTGAACCTCTTGAGTCACAGTTTGAGAGATGTCGTCCTGCTTTTATCTAAAACATTTTCTGTGTTCTCACAGAGTATTTGGCTGCTGAAACATGTAAGTTGCATTCCATTGGTTCTGGTTGCTGGTGACCATACCTGGTCTGGTACCTGACACTGCTAATTGGCTTTATTACTGAAACCCTGGGTGATCTTTGGGAAATTCACTGGGACTGCCTTCTCTAGCTTCCTAATATTAGGGCTCTTATCAAGTTATAACTATTTATATTCTCTGTTCCTAATAATTGGGGCATCCCACAATTTCAGTTTAGATTCTCTTCGTTGTGTGGCCTCATGAAATTGGAGACAGAGGAGGGGATAGCTCACTTACATCATCTGAATCCCCTTGCACAACATTTACGAGGTCCATGCGGAACCTAGAGGACTCTATGGAGCTAATCCAGCCATGAGAAATGTGGGGGTCATTAGAATTCCCTCTGGCATCTAACTTTGCCAATGTTTAATTTCCAACCTTCTATGTGAGGTGGTGTCCTGTTAGACATTTTGCTCATTAAAGAAACTTAAAATAGTCGTCTGGGTTCAGAAAAATGAAAAACCAGCCCTATTCCTCTTAAATTCTGTGCACGTGTCTGGTTCTTTTTGGTTATGTGTCTGTAACCTTCTTCCCACTGCTCACTGCCTTCATTCTTTACTCAACACCTATTGTGGGAAGTCAGAAAATATGTGTGTGTTCTGTCCTGTACCTGATCTCCTCCTCTTTCCAAGAAGGTTTCTCATTCCGTCCTTCTACTGGATGGACAAGCTTCTTGCCTCACATTCTATAACCTTTCTTCCTATATGTCCTACAATTAACAGTAAATGACCTGACAGAACATACATCAGACCTGGTAGAATAGGCTTTATTTGGGTTAACTCACAGAGTGATCATAGCAGGTGTCCAGTGCCATTCATTCTAGGGTACAACACAGATGCGTAGTATACTGACATCAAACTCTGGAAAAGAAACCCAGGCCTGTGGCTTTTTGACACAAGAATAGTTAGAGGTAGGAAAGTTTTGCTTTAGCTGCCTTTCAGTGCACTGTTTGTATGTTGGCTGAAGAAAGAGAGATGGGAGTATTATTAATCTTACTTCTGACATGGTCAGGGCCCTGGGATCCAAGTTCTGAGGCATAACCACATTCTATTAAGTTTTACAGAAGGCCAATTTTTTTCCTGGGAGGCTAGATGGCAGGAAACAAGTCTTGAATGAGTTAAACCTTACCTCTTACTTTAGATTAAAGAGTACAAAGGAAATTATTGGCATTTAGAAAAGCCATTCTTGGGCTTCCCTGGTGGCGCAGTGGTTGAGAGTCCGCCTGCTGATGCGGGGGACACGGGTTCGTGCCCCGGTCCGGGAAGATCCCACATGCCGTGGAGCGGCTGGGCCCGTGAGCCATGGCCACTGAACCTGCGGAGCCTGTGCTCCGCAACGGGAGAGGCCACAACAGTGAGAGGCCCGCGTACTGCAAAAAAAAAAAAAAAGAAAAAAGAAAAGCCATTCTTGCCACAAACTTTGTCTTTGAAGACAATTTTCTCACTACAGGTTTAAAAGAGTAAGTATAGGAGACTCAGAGATCTGTTGCTACTTCTAGTACCAACCAATTCCATGGGCCATGGGCTCTAGATTCATATATACAACTGGTTTATCGATATGTAATAGGCATCTCAAGTTTGGCCTGTGTACAACAGAACTCTTGATTTCTAGTCACCACCCATGCCAACCCTGATTTATCCCAGGACTTTTATATCCTAGCTAGTAACTGGCACCACCATTCACCTGTTGAATTAGGTTAAAAATTTAAGATTCAATCTCAGTTTATCTAATAATCTTATTATACCTCGCAACTGATCAATCATCAGGTCCAGCTAAATCTACCTTTTTTTCTTCCAGTTTTATTGAGGTATAATTTACATGCAGCACTGTATAAATTTAAGGTGAACAGCATAATGATTTGACTTATATACATCATGAAATGATTATCACAGTAAGTTTAGTGAACTTCCATCATCTCATATAGATACAAAATTAAATAAATTGAAAAAAATTTTGCCTTGTGATGAGAACTTTTAGGATTTACTCTCTTAACTTTCATATATAGCATACAGAACTGTTCATTATACTTACGTTGTACATCACATGCTAGTATTTATTTATCTTATAACTGGAGGTTCGTACCTTTTGACTACCTTCATCCTATTCTTCCTTCCCCCAGCCCTCACCTTTGGTAACCACAAATATGATCTCTTTATATTTTCGTTTATTTTTTTTAAAGTACAGTTGACCTACATTACTATGTTAGTTCTTGGAACACAACACAGTGATTTGCTATTTCTATACATTTCAGAATGATCACCATGATAAGTCTAGTTATAATCTGTCACCATACAAAGATATTATATAATTATTGATTATAGTTCCCACTCTGTACATTTCATACCTGTAGCCCATGTATTTTATAACTGGAAGTTTGTACCTCTTAATCTACCTGAAAATTTCTCTCCTTCCTCCAACTCTGCCCCTTTGGCAACCACCTGTTACTTCTCTGTATCGGTGATTCTGTTTCTATATTATTATGTTTGTTCGTTTTGTTTTCTAGATTCTACATATAAGAGAAATCATCTAGTATTTGTCTTTCTCTGTATGACTTATTTTACTTAGCATAATACCCTTGAGGTCCATCCATGTTGTCACAAATGGCAGATTCCTTCTTTTTTATGGCTGAATAATATTCCGTTGTCTGTGTGTGTGTGCGTGCATGCATCTGTGTATCATATTTTTTTTAAATTTTTATTTTATATTAGAGTATAGTTGATTTACAATGTGTGTTAGTTTCAGGTGTACAGCAAAGTGATTCAGTCATACACATACATATATCCATTCTTTTTCAGATTCTTTTCCCATATAGGTGATTACAGAGTATTGATTACCCTGTGCTATACAGTAGGTCCTTATTGATTATATATTTTATATATAGTAGTGTGTATATGTTAATCCCAACCTCCTGATTTATCCCTCCCCCTCACCTTTCCTCTTTGGTAATCATAAGTTTGTTTTCCAAGTCTATGAGTCTGTTTCTGTTTTATAAATAAGTTCATTTGTATCATTTTTTTTTAGGTTCCACATATAAGTAATATCATATACTATTTGTCTTTCTCTGTCTGACTTACTTAGTATGATAATCTCCAGGTCCATCCATGTTGCTGCAAATGGGATTATTTCATTCTTTTTTATGGCTGAGTAATATTCCATTGTGTATATGTACCACATCTTCTTTATCCATTCCTGTGTCGATGGATGTTTAGGTTGCTTCCATGCGTTGGCTATTGTGAATAGTGCTACTGAATCTATTGAGATGATCATATAGTTTTTATTCTTCAATTTGTTGATGTGGTGTAACACACTGACTGATTTGCAAATGTTGAAAAATCCTTGCATCCCTGGGATAAAACCAACTTGATCCTGGTGCATGACCCAACCCTTTTAATGTATTTTTGGATTCGGATTGCTAGTATTTTGTTGAGTATTTTTACATATATGTTCATCAGTGATATTGGCCTGTAATTTTCTTTTTTGTGTGTGTCTTTGTCTGTTGTTGGTATCAGGGTGATGGTGACCTCATATACTGAGTTTAGGAGTATTCCTTCCTCTGCAATTTTTTGGAATAGTTTTGGAATGATAGGTGTTACCTCTTCTCTAAATATTTGATAGAATTCACCTGTGAAGCCATCTGGTCCTGGACTTTTGTCTGTTGGGAGTTTTATAATCACAGTTTCAATTTCAGTACTTGTGATTAGTCTGGTCATATTTTCTGTTTCTTCCTGGTTCAGTCTTGGGAGATTGTACCTTTTCTAAGAATTTCTCCATTTCTTCCAGGTTGTCCATTTTACTGGCATATAATTGCTTGTAGTAGTGTCTTATGATCCTTTATATTTCTGTGGTGTCCATTGTAACTTCTCCTTTTTCATTTGTAATTTTATTGATTTGAGCCCTCTCCCATTTTTCTGGTTGAGTCTGGCTAAAGGTTTATCAATTTTGTTTATCTTCTCAAAGAACCAGCTTTTAGTTTCATTGATCTTTTCTGTTGTTTTCTTTGTATCTATTTCATTTATTTCTGCTCTGATCTTTATGATTTCTTTCCTTCTACTAACTTTGGGTTTTGTTTGTTTTTGCTCTAGTTGCTTTAGGTGTAAGTTTAGGTGGTTTATTTGTGATTTTTCTTGTTTACTGAGGTAAGATTTTATTGCTATAAACTTCATTCTTAGAACTGCTTTTGCTGCATCCCATAGGTTTTGGGTCATCATGCTTTCATTTTCATTTGTCTCTAGGTATAATTTGATTTCCTCTTTGATTTATTCAGTGATCCATTTGTTGTTTAGTAGCATATTGTTTAGCCTCTTAAGATGTTTGTTTTTTTGCAGTTTTTTTCCTGTAGTTGATTTCTAATCTAATAGTGTGTGGTCATAATAAATGCTTGATACAATTTCAATTTTCTTAAATTTATCGAGGCTTGCTTTATGGCCCAGCATGTGATCTATCCTGGAGAATATTCCATGTGCACTTGAGAAGAATGTGTACTTTGCTGCTTTTGAATGGAAAGCTCTAAATATTACCCTCTGGTCTAAATGTGTCATTTAAGGCCTGTGTTTCCTTAATAATTTTCTGTCTGGATGATTTGTCCATTGATTTAAGTGGGGTGTTAAAGTCCCCCACTATTATTGTGTTACTGTCAACTTCTCTTTTTATGTCTGTTAACATTTGTCTCATATATTGAGGTGCTCCTATGTTGGGTGCACATATATTTACAGTTGTTATATCTTCTTGGATTGATTCCTTTATCATTACGTAGTGTCCTTCATTTTCTCTTGTAACAGGTTTTATTTTAAAGTCTATTTTGTCTGATATGAATATTGCTACTCCAGCTTTCTTTTGATTTCTATTTGCATGGAATATCTTTTTCCATCCCCTCACTTTCAGTCTGTATGTGTCCCTAGATCTGAAGTAGGTCTCTTGTAGACAGCATATATATGGGTCCTATTTTTTATCCATTCAGTCATCTATGTCTTTTGTTTGGAGCATTTAGTCCATTTACATTTAAGGTAATTATTGTTATGTATATACGTATTGCCATTTTATTAATTGTTTTGGATTTGTTTTTGTAGAATTTTTTTCTTCCCTTCCTCTTTTGTTCTCTTGTGATTTGATGATTATCCTTAGTGTGGCATTTGGATTCCTTTTTTTTGTGTGTGTGTATATCTATTATAGATTTTTGGTTTGTGGTATCATGAGGTTTTGGTATAGCAGTCTATATATACATGATTGTTTTAAGTTCCTGGTCTCTTAATTCCAAATGTATTTTAAATATCCTCCATTTGTACTCTCCTCCTGTCATGATTACTGGTTTTGATACCATATTTGTGTGGATGATTTCCTACCTTTGCTCTATCTTTGCCTTTAGCAGTGAGGATTCCCATTTTGTAATTTTCTAGTTTCTAGTTGTGGCCTTTTCTTTTCTGCCTAGAGAAGTTCCTTTAGCATTTGTTGTAAAGTCGGCTTGGTGGTGCTGAATTTCTTTAGTTTTTGCTTGTCTGTAAAGCTTTTGATTTCTCCATTAAATCTGAATGAGAGCCTTACTGGGTAGAATATTATTGGTTGCAGTTTTTTCCCTTTCGTCACTTTAAATTTATCATGCCACTCCCTTCTGGCCTGCAGAGTTTCTGCTGAAAAATCAGCTGATAGCCTTATGGAGATGTTATTTGTTGCTCTTCCCCATTGCTTTTAATATTTTCTCTTTATCTTTAATTTTTGTCAGTTTGATTAATATGTGTCTCTGCATGTTCCTCCTTGGGTTAATCCTGTATAGGACTCATGTTACCTAGACTTGGGTGACTGTTCCTTTCCCATGTTCGGGAATTTTTCAGCTATTATCTTTTCAAATATTTTCTCAGGCCCTTCTCTCCCTCTTCTTCTGGGACCCCTATAACACAAATGTTGGTGCATTTCATGTTGTCCCAGAAGTCTCTTAAACTGTCCTCATTTCTTTTCATTCGTTATTCTTTGTTGCATGGCAGTGATTTCTACCACTTTGTCTTCCAACTCACTGATCCATTCTTCTGCCTCATTTATTCTGCTGTTGATTCTTTCTAGTGTATTTTTCATTTCAGTTATTGTATTTTTCAACTCTGGTTATTCTTTATATTTTCTAACTCATTATTCAAAACTTCTTGTAACTTCTTACTCTCTGCATCCATTATTCTCCCAAATTCTTAGATCATCTTTATGTTCATTACTCTGAACTCTTTCTCAGGTAGATTGCCCATCTCCACTTTATTTAGTTCTTCTGGGGTTTTATCTTGTTCCTTTGTCTGGAACATATTCCTTTGCCATCACATTTTGTTTAAATTTCTCTTTGTATTTTTATGTATGTGGTAGGTTCATTCAGTTTCTCAACCTTGGAGAAGTGGCCCTTTGAAAAGAACTCAGTGGCTGCAGCATACGCCTCAACTTAAAAGAAACACAAATCTATGATATAGAGGTGATAAATTTTATGCTAACATACTTGCACCCTCAGTTTTTGACTCCATTCTCCAACTCCAAGAATTTCAAGAAGGAAATTTAAATGACACAGTAAGTGTCTTTAAAAAGCACATTATGGAGAATATAAAGAGATAATCTACTTTAAATAGACAAGTCCGGAAAGCCTAAATTGATAGGGGCACAGAGGTCATGGGAATCAAGTCTCAGTGGCCACATCCAGCCAGGAGGAGGATTGTGTGGCACATGAAGGCACATGTGGAATTTAGGAATGGAACTATAGATTGATATGGCAGCCCCATGGATGAGAGTACAGAAGAGATTTCCAGTAGTTTTCCTGACGTAAATATCAGAAATAGAAAACAACTTATCAGTGATTTGTAGGAAGCTCTCTGTGTTTATCTCTGAACCCCCTTGCCCCCTGGCAGGACTTTTTAAGAATAAAATCAGTAAAGAGCTACATAATTCTTCAAAGTTCATGAAATCAAACTTTACTTTTCATTAAATATGGATCTGTTCATTAACAAGGTCATATGGAATCCCAGGATTTATAGGTTCATTTCACCTATAGTTGTGTGTGTGTGTGTGTGTGTGTGTGTCTGTGTGTGTGCACAGACACACATTAAAAAGAACAAGTCTGGACAGATGTGGTTATTCATGTAAATGAGATTCCAGGTGATTTTATATCTTTTTTATTTCTCTGTTTTTTAGCTAATTGTCTTGTAATGATAATGCATACCTTATGTAATAAATAGAAAAAAGTACTTTTGAAAATGTCTTGATTACATCTGCAGTGATTCTGCCAACACATTCCTAATAGTTGTCCTTTTCATTATTTTATTATAGTAAAGCATACAAAACATAAAATTTGCTACTTTTACCATTTTAAGTGTACATTTCAGTGGTATTAATTAGATTCATGCTGTTTTGCAACCATCACCAATATCCACCTTCAAAACTTTTCATTTACCCCAAATAGAAACTGTGTACCCATTAAGTAAATTCTCCCCAATCCCTCCTCTCCCCAGCTGCTGTTACTCTCTAATCTACTCTCTGTCTCTGTGATTATTTTATTCTAGATATTTCATTTAAGTGGCATCATACAACATTTATTCTTTTTTGTCTAGATCATTTCACTTACTTAGCATAAGGTTTTCAGGGTTTATTCATGTTGTATGTATCAGAACTTAATTCTTTTTATGGCTGAATAATATGTCGTGGTATTTATATACCACATTTTGTTTATCCATGCATCTGTTGGTGGACACTTATGTTGCTTCCATCTTTTGCCTATTGTGAAAAATGCTACAATGAGCATTGGCATGCAAGTATCTCTTTGAGTCCATTTTCAATTCATTTGGGTAAATACCTAGGAGTAGAATTCTGGGTCATATGTTAATTCTATACTTAGCTTTTTGAGGAACCACCATATTGTTTTCCACAGTGGCTACACCGTTTTATATTCCCACCAGCAATGCACAAGCATTCTAGTTTCTCTACTTCCTCATAAACACTTGTTATTTTCTGTTTTTTATATTATAGCCATCCTAGTATGTGTGAAGTGGCACCTAATTGTGGGTTGTTTTTTTTTCATTGTGGGTTTGATTTGTGTTTCTCTAATGACTAAGGATATTGAGTATCTTTCATGATTATTGAGTATTAGTATATTTTCTTAGGGGAAATGTCTACTGAAGTCCTTTGCCCGCTTTTAACTGGGTTGGTTATCTTTGTTGTTGAATTATAATTATTTACATATTCTGAATATATTTATCAGATATATGATTTACAAATATTTTCTCCCATTTGATAGGTTTCACTTTCTATATAGTGTCTTTGTATGCACAAAAGATTTCACTTTTGACATTCAATTTATCTATTTTTTTCTTTTTTTGCTAGTGCTTTTAGTCATATCTAATAATCTATTGCCAAATTGTAGATTTACCTACATGTATTTTTTTTTTTTTTTTTTTTGCGGTACACGGGCCTCTCACCGCTGCGGCCCCTCCCGCCGCGGAGCACAAGCTCCGGACGTGCAGGCCCAGCGGCCATGGCTCACGGGCCCAGGCGCTCCGCGGCATGTGGGATCCTCCCAGACCGGGGCACGAACCCGTGTCCCCTGCACCGGCAGGCGGACTCCCAACCACTGCACCACCAGGGAAGCCCTACATGTATTTTTTTCAGAGATTTATTATATTAGCTCTTATATTTAGGTTGTTTATCCATTTTGAATTAATTTTTGTATATGTGAAAGGTTGGGTTCCAAATTGATTCTTTTGCATGTGGAAATTCAGTTGTCCCAGCACCATGTGTTGAAGAAATATCCTTTTTCCACTGAATGGGGTAGGTACCATTGTCAAAAATATGTGGCCATAAAGGTATGGATTTCCGGACTCTCAATTCTTTTCTGTTGGTCTGTGTGTCTATCGTTATGCCAGTACCACACTATCGTAGTACTGTGGCTTTGTAGTTTTGAAATCAGGAAGTGTTGAGTCCTCCAACCTTGTTCTACTTTGTCAATACTGTTTTCTCTATGTGGGACCCTTTTGGATTCCATACGAATTTGAAGATTGGCTTTTCCATTTCTGTGAAAAAGGCTGCTTAAAGTTTGATAGAAATTGCATTGAAACTGAAGATTGCTTTAAGTAGTATTGATATCTTAATATCAAGTCTTCCTACTCATAACATGGGCTACTGTTTGATTTGTTTAGGCCTTCTTTAATTTCTTTTAGCAAGGTTTTTCAATTTTTGGTGTATAAGTCTTTCACCTCCTTGGTTAAGTTTATTGCTAGGTATTTTATTCTCTGCATGCTACTGTAAATGGAATTGCTTTCATAATTTCCTTTCTGAATTGTTCATACAGTTGTATAAAAACACAACTGAAGTTTCTGTGTTGATTTTGTATCCTGCAGTTTTGCTGAATTTTTTATTAGCTCTAGTAGCTTCTTGTGAATTCTTCAGAGTTTTCTAAATATAGAATCATGTCATCAGTGAATGGAGATAATTTTATTGTTTCCTTTCCAAAATGGATGCTTTTTTAAAAAACAAATTTATTGGAGTATAGTTGCTTTACAATGCTGTGTTAGTTTCTACTGTACAGACACATGAATCAGCTATACGTATACATATATCCCCTCTTTTTTTGGATTTCCTTCCCATTTAGATAACCACAGAACACTGAGTAGAGCTCGCTATGCTATACAGTAGGTTCTCATTCGTTACCAATTTTATACATAGTATCAATAGTGTCTATATGTCAATCCCAGTCTTCTGCTTTTTACTTCTTTTTCTTGTCCAAATGCTCTGACTAGAACTCCCAATACAGTGTTGAATAGCAGTGGTGAAAGTAGGCATCCTTGTCTTATTCCTGATCTTTGGGGAAAGAATTTAGTCTTTACCATTGAATATGATAGTAGCTTCAGGTTTTTCAAACATGCCCATCATCATCTTGAGGAAAGTCCCTTTAATTCCTAGACATTCCTGTTCTTATGACGTTCTCTATTTCTTAAAATATATAATAATCTCTATTTCTTAGAATATAATATATAATTATTATATATGTAATTGTATATATAATATAATCTCTATTTCTTATATAATATATAATAATCTTCTTACATATTTCTTGGAATAGTTCTCTATTTCTTGATGGAAACCAAGATTTCAGTCACTTAAACCTTGATGCATGAACCATGTTATTTGTCATCACTCACTCGTATAACCTATGATTTAGTTTCTCATTTCTTTAAAAGTCTTTTTTTAAAAAAACATTTTATATTGGAGTATAGTTGATTAACAATGTTGTGATAGTTTCAGGTGTACAGCAAAGTGATTCAGTTATACATATACGTATATCCATTCTTTTTAAAATTCTTTTCCCATTTAGGTTGTTATATAATATTGAGCAGAGTTCCCTGTGCTATATGGTAGGTCCTTGTTCGTTATCCATTTTAAATATAGCAGTGTGTACATGTCAAAAAAGTCTTATGGAAGAGGTTAAATATGTGTATGTACAGATTCTTCAGTTGCCTACTCAGATCTAAAAGATACCAAAGAAACAGTCCAGATTATTTGGATTTCTCCTTTGATCCTCTGTAAAAGCAGAATCAGGTTAGAGCTTTTGGCTTTCATGTCTTAGAAGACTGTTTATTACAACTACAATATCGTTAGCTGTGTGTATTTTAGACCACCCTTCACTTTCTCTTTTCTGTGTCTCTCAAGATTTCTTTTGTATACTCCAATAAAGATGTTAAAAAAAAAATTTTTTTTGAATTCTCCATATCTTTATCTAATCAGGCTGCATTCTGAACTACCTCTCCCCAGATGAAATCTGCTTGTCACATCTGTATGAAATTGGTTCTTCCTTAATGTGTATTTTAACACCGTGCATCTTATTTTTACTTCTAGCATGGTGTTAGTCATGTTTTACTTGTTGTGTTTATTTGTCTCTACCACTGCATGACCTCCAAGGGTGGTATGGGGGACAAATTTGTATTTTTTATCCATCATCCATGTGCTTGCATTTAGCCTGGAAATGTACCTGTCCCATTAATTCAGCCATTTAGTACCCATGGAATTGATTTTTAATCCCCATCAGTGTAATTCAACCCTGTGATCAACATAAGTTTATGAAGGATTGGCATATGCTGCAGCCTTAAGCCAGTGAGTATACATTACCTAACTACTTTGATTGTTCAAGGTAACAGTCAGCAAACGTTTTCTGAAAAGGGCCATATAATAAATACTTCTGGATTTGCAGACCACAAAATTCTCTGTTGCATATCCTCCTTGATTTTTATTTACAACCATTTAAAAATGTAAACATCATTCTTATTTTCCCCATAGAAAAACAGATCACTGGCTGGATTTTATCCAAGGACTGCAGTTTAGTGATCCCTGTAAAGAAATATGACCTAAGGCATTGTCAGCAGACACGGGACTTTTACTAGCACTGATGACTTAAAAAACCTTTTATTCTTCTGCCAGGAAAAGGAAATATTTACCCCTGAAAGCTACTGGAAGCTATCTTGAAATTATGAAAGAAGTCAAACTATGAATGTATCTAATACTAAGATTTCAAAGAAGCAAGAGAGATAAAGTTGGTCCATGATGAGCCATTGGAGCAACTCTCCCCATCAGTTATTTCTACATACAGACTTTGTAATTTAAGTGAGCCAATAATTTCCCCTTATTATTTCAAAAAAATCACACTTTGCTGAGGTTTATTTTCAATCAAAATTATTTTAACTGATAGAGAAAAGTATTAATCTTTATGATCCTAGCACCTAGGACAGGAAGCATTCAATCAATTTGCTATATATTTATGGAAAAAGCTACACACTTACTCGTTAGTTTCCTTGGCAATGAATGTTGTAAATCCTTTCATATATGTGTTTTGGGTTGTGGTCACACAGTTTGCTCAGTGAGCTTTGAAACTGTTGCTTAAGCAATGGTACATGCTATGCTGGGAGAGTTGAAGTTTCAGGTTAATGAAGTAAGAAACTAGGTTCAAATCATAATGGGAAAAAATTCAAATGTCAAGTCCACAGAGACTGAGCCATGATTAAAATCAGGATCAGATTATTCTTTGTCAGAATCAGGAATTTGGCAATGAGACAGTCATAAAATGAGGGTGATACAGCAATGAAAAGTTTTTGCAGTCTGAGACATTTCCAAGGCTCTTTCATATAGTCCCATAGAGGTTGTATTCTAAAGTTTTTGAAGGTTTTATTGGATAATATTTTAAACTCTGTGTTTCTATTACTCTTGCATTTATTCTTCAAATAATATTATGTCAAATCACTTCAGCTTTTCTATGTATTGATTTTGGCTACAAATTCAGCACAAAAATACTCTTTATTTCAGATTTCATTTTGTTAAAAGATGGCTGTTGTTCTAATTATATGGTTTTCTAAATCTATAGGTCAGAGACCCAGGTAAATGTGTAATAGTTCAGGTAGCTGGAGAAAAAGAGAATAAACAATGGATTGTCTTCCTACCCTTCAGTCCCCACAGACTGTTTTCCTAATCCAGAACAAAACACAAAGATTCATTGCATATGGAGTGACAAAACTCCCCAGTGTAACCCCAAAAGTGGAGAAAAAACTTTCTCTGATGTTAGAAGTATTAATGCAAATAGCAAAAGAGGAAAGGACAAGAGAATAGAAAAGAAACATATACACTCTGCACATTTGAAATGGAGAATTCTTCCTTCTGAAGGGAGAATTAGAACACAACTCACTTCAAGGAGCATTTCACAACCAAGAGTAGCTTACACTATTTATTTTTGAGAACTTTATGTTTAGTAAAATATGATATTTAAAGAATATTTAAAGAAACTTTTAAAATAAATTTTTCCATAATGGAAGATTTTCAAAGGTCGATTAACAAAAAAAATCAAGAAAGATAGTTCCTGTCATAATTATGTTTAAAAACTGGACCAGTTCTATATTCTGTATAAGCAAGTAAAAATTTAGATTTGTCCTATAAGATCATTACTTCAAATTCAGTTGAAAATAAGTATAGATTATTAAGTTGGAATTTTTCCTTTCTTTTCCTCTCTATTTTCTTCACAATTGCCTATTTTTGAACATGTATTATCTAGATAATTTTCTCAAATTGTTGCTATGTGACTTATCTATACATGGTAGCAGTCTATTTCAAGTACACAAGTGTGGCAGGTATATTGAAGTGCACTGACAAGTTTTTTTTGGTTTTTTTTTGTTTTTTTTTTTTAAGCACAAATGAATAATCCTATGGGTACTGGAAGGATTCATTTCCTGAGGCTGTCTTTACAACAAAGACAGTTTCACATTAGCAAGCACAGTATTCTATACACAGTAGGTGATCAATTAACAACTATAGAATGGTTTTCCATTTTGGTTAAAATTGAGAAGATTATGTAACTGAAAGTGTGAATTTTGAAAGGCTTTCTAAAATATTTGCAGCAAAATCCTTATCAATATGTAACACTCTTGCATTAACATATGCATCACGTCATAAAATTGAAATTTATTTTGCTAAAACAATCGACATTCATAAATTATGGTGAAAAAGAGAAATTGATTTATGGAGAAAAAGAGATAATCTCATATAGGTCTGTAAGGTCACCTATGAATTTGTTATTAGCAGAAAGATTATCAGAGCTTTGGATTTTTTCATCGACTTAGACCAACATGCCTGTGGAATAGAGCATTTTGATACTACATTTATTGTTAAGGGACATTGGGAATGGATTTCATTTTACTATGCCAGTCATCAGCACTGCCTTGTCATTTTCATCTGCTACACATTTTGTTTGCCCGTCTTCAAAATCTCACTTTAGTATTATCTCCCTGGCCTGTTGACATAGGCCACTGGTCTAGCAGAAAACATACTATCAATCTAAACACAGTAACAAAGAACAGATTACAAAAGGGAAAGATAGTTGTCATAGCCACTTTCCTGAATTTCATTCCCAAAGGCTCTGGACTCAAAAGATTCCTTTGGCCATCAGCCAAACCCATATGGTAGAGTAATACCATATCAGTGTCAATCTAATCTGTAGATGAAAATATTTCCTCTTTGGAGACTTAATATATTCTGACTTTATTTCTAATCTCTTTCTCCTGCTTGTCCTTTATCAATGGAGGAAGAGGTTGTCAAACTCATTAATTCTCTTCCATTTGAACTGAGAAATGTTATCAGTGAGAATGCCTGTGAAATTTTAAATGTTGATTTGTTCCTTTTTGGAGATAGGCGGCAAGATGTCATTGAAGGTTTTAAATACTTTCATATAAATTCTCTCTTCATAGACTTGGGCAAGAATTTCAGTGACTACTAATATCAGAATTTAATCACGAATGGATGGAATCTCCTAAATGTGATAAACTTAATCTAAAAGTTTATCCTCAATTATTTCAAATATAATTTTGTTTCATATTCTAATTAGCATAATATAAAAGAATCCTTCATGTTAGTCCTATCTGAAAAAAATGCTATAACAAGACATTTTATTTCTCTTTGCTTCTGGTTTTTGTGTTTCTTTTTTTCCCCCACTTACAATGTTGGTGAGCTTACACCTGCTTTCCTCTAGTGAAAAAATTAAAGATGTCTTCCTTAGTAGTCATCTGAAATCTACTTGTTCCTCTAATCTGCTAATTTTGAGTGGATAGAAAAGAAAAACTGCCTGGTAATTGTACATACACTTGCTTTCACCTTGCTCCCTTTGCTTGATTGCAGGTTCACATACAGTAGTTTATCTGCTTTTGGATCCTAAGTTAGTGGGAAACTTTCAGGTCCTTTCAATAACTAACAGGATTTGTCATTCTGTTTAAGTTTAGTTCAGAATGTTCTTCTGACATTGGACCTTGGCCTCAAGAATGAACTGGGAAAAAACTGATTAAAAAAACTGATGGAATATTGCATATTCCTTTCCTCTTATTTCATGAGTAAATTAGACTTTCAGTCACAGTGCTTGATATGCTGGTGGTTTCTGAGTGAAAGTTCCCCATCCATGTCCCCTATGAAAAATGTGGCCACTCTGTGAATGTTTTGCCCCAAGTAGAGCTTATTATGTTATCCCTGGGTTCTTGCCACAGAGATAGAAAACATACAGGCAGGAGAATGAACTGATGTTTCCTGGAGGGAAAAAAAAAACTGATCAATCCATATCTCTCTATGAAATCTGAAATGATAAACATGGAGAGAATAAGCCAATTAAAAATGGTAGCTGCAGATGAAAAGTCCTTAAAAAATAAATGGCAAAAAGGGAGAGAGAAAAAAAGAAGAGTTGTGGAATAATTATAATAGATGAAACCTGGAGGTTCAGCTTCAGAAATCAGACCAAAGGCCTCAGATGGCCGGATGTACTCAGGGATCACCTCCTTCTATTTTCCACCAGTTTTCCAGACTCAGAGAGAATGAGGTCTAGTGGGAATGCAATGTGATTGAGAGATGACCCAGAAATGACACCCAGAAGGGATAAAATATGTTTACAGAGAAAATTCAATGTCAGGATTGGTGCCCCCTACGGTCCACCATCAGTACCAACTTGTAAAGTACGGAGAATAAGATACCAGAGAGAGCTGTTGCTTTACTCTTATGTCTAATGTGTATTTACTCTCTGTTTCCTTAATTGAGTCCCAGTTCCTGAACTCCAAAGAGTCTAATTTAAATGTGAACCACGTGCATAATTTTTTAGGAAGATTGAATATTAAAATGATAAAATAAGTGTTGAAAATGTAGTTCTTCAACCGTATGCATCAGAGTCATGTGGTATATTTATTAAAAAATAGAGTTTCCTGGGTCTCTCTCAAACTTAAGAATCCTAAAGACTTAGAATCTCCAGAGAAATGGCTCAGGAATCTGCTTTTTTAACAATTTATCCAAGGTGATTTGTGTGTGTGTGGTGGGGGGGGCTTGAAACAAGACCCATTTATCTCCCAGTTTCTGAAGGTTAGAAGTCTGGGCATAGAATAACTGGGTTCTCTGCTCAGGTTCTCTCACAAAGCTGAAATCAAGTGTTAGCAGGGCTGCATTCTCATCCAAAGCTCAGAGTTCTCTTCCACACTCATTCAGGTTGTTGACAGAATTCAGTACCTCATGGTTGTAGAACTGAACCCCATTTTCTTTATGGCTATTGGCAGGGGTTGCTCTCAGTCCTTACGGCTACTCTCAGGTCCTAGCTACATGGTCCATTCCACAGGCAGTTTACAAAGTGGGCATTTGCTTTCTACCAGGCCAAAAGGAGAGTGTCTGTTGCTACTTCTTGTCTCTTTTCAGGGTGTGGCTGACTAGGTCAGGTCCATCCAAGATAATCTCCCTTTTGATTTACTGTGTTGGATATTGTCCTTTGACCCTTCAGATTCACTCAGCTGTCTAATTGAAGCCTAGCCTCAATGATTGCAACAACTAGAGAAGTTGGGATATAAAGACTTCACTGGTGGGCTGTAGAGGAGTGAGTTGGAAGACTGAGAATATTGGAATATATCCTTGCAATTTACACTGTTACCTCCTAACCAAACCACCCTCTTCCATTAGACATGTCTCAAAGTAAACTCCCTTCACCAAGTTATTAAGAAATATAGCAGCAAGGAGAGCACCAGCATCCCGGAAATTCTTTTTGGTGACATTCTTCTAGGTAGGAAATGTCAGTGGGAGAGTCTGCAATTTAATTGGGTTCCCATATTTCAAAGAAAATGATGTGATCCCATAATGGTAGAGGCCAAGTGTGTGGCTTTCACTCTCAGAGGAAGGCAGGTATACTTATCAAAGAATGGGGCATTAATCAGTGTTTTGACCTAAAAGTGGTAGTTTCCAGCTGGAGACTTTTATCTCAGGGAACATTTGGCAATGTCTAGAGACATTTTTAGTTATCACAATGGGAGGGGGGAATGCTATTGGCATCTAGTAAATAGAGGCCAAAGATACTGCTGAACATGTTACAGTGCACAGGACAACTCCCCCCCCCCCCGCCCCCAAACACACACACAACAGTTATCCGGTCCTATATATCAATAGTGCTGAGAAACTCTGACCCCAAAGGATCTATGGCAATGACTATTTGATCAAGGGGTACATAGTTTAACACACATAAGTAGAAAACTTCTAGATCTGATGAACAGACAACTGACTCAGTTGCCAGAATGGGAATTCGTGGTCTTTTACATAGTTTCTAAATCTAAACTATTAACAGATTCAAACACGGGGGCAGGCTTGTCCCTTTAAGGAAGGAATCTTTTTAATTTTTTTTTTTTTTACTAAAGTTTCGTTGATTTACAATATTGTGTTAGTTTCAGGTTTACAACACAGTGATACACACACACACACACACACACACATATATATATGTTTATATATATATTCTTTTTCAGATTCTTTTCCCTTGTAATTACAAAATATTCAGTATATTCCCCTGTGCTATACAGTAGGTCCTTATTAATTACCTATTGTATATATAGTAGTATGTATAAGGAAGGGATCTTCAATGTATTGATAGATACAGGTGTAATCTTAACTCTTCCCCAGTCTTCCCCAAAATGACATGTGACTCTTACCAGGGTAAGGTAAATATCCAGATCTTTGGACTGTATTAAATACTGGCTCTGAACTGATGCTAGTAATCCTTGGAGAAATAAAATACCACCATGGTCCACCAATCAGAGTAAGGACTTACAGAAGTCTGGAGATATATGAAGTCTTGACCTCAGTCTGCCTCATGTTTGGTCCAGAGGGACCATTGGCCCATTCAGTGTGTGTGTGTGTGTGTGTGTGTGTGTGTGTGTGTGTGTGTGTGTTCCGACTCCCAAAATATATAAGCCGAAGAGATATAATTGGTAACTGATGGGATCCCTATATTGGTTCCTTGATCCTTCAGTGAGGGCTATTAACAGAGTTAGACAACTGGAAGCATCTGGACCTTCTCTCTTCCCTCTCCTTTCTGCCCCCAAAATAAAACAAAGTGAATGCTAAATTACAGAGTGCAAGGTGCAGTAGGAAACTGTTTACCAGCCACTGCTCTTGTCTCTGTGCTTCAAAATAAACACTGATTAGCCCTGGTGTGCATGCAGCAGGTCATTTATATTTGTGTATTAACCCTTTCTGAAGTTTTAACATAAGGGTAGAAATAACCTTTCATTAACATTTTTCCTCTTCTACTTTGGTATGTGGAAGTTGATGGTGGAAAGAGACAAGAGAAGTGTGAAAAGAAGGGGAGGGGCATACGAATAGGCCACTATGGGTAAAGCTGGTATTGTAGGTTACTTCAGAGATTGTTAGGAAGTCTTAAAGCCAAGGATGTTCCATATTGAAGAAGGAGACATGCAGAGAGAATGAGATGAACTTAGGCACAAAAAATGCTGTGTAGGAGAAGGAAAGGACAGAGACCATCAAAGTTGACTGAGCCAAGTCTTCTTCCTCACCATATTCATGCTCTCAGGGCATAGGTATACCCTTACTCAAACTTTAATCTTTAAGAGAAAATAACAATTTAGAATGAGAAAATAGGAAGCTAGTGAAAATGTACATGCAGTATGTCAATAAAAAGAAAATCTTGGGAGAGGCTGTTCGTTTTAAGCATGAGCAAAAAGTGACGTGGCATCTATGCAAATATACTAAACAGGAGAAAAAGTAACAGAGTAGGCAAAATAGTGAAACTTTTAATTTGTTATGAATATATTATGGAAGTAAATACAACTCAAATAAGAAACATCTCCAAGAATTTTAAGTGCTCTAAAAGATTTTATGAAAATGTTTTCAATTAAAAGAATTCAAAATTAAATGAAAGAATATGGGACAAAGAATGGATGCCCATGGATGGTTTTCAACTCTATGTAAAAATAGAGAAATAAAAAATTAAAAGACTGAGAATGAAAAACAGTAAATAAATAGACATAACTCAAAATCAAATTACTTACAGTGAAGAGAGTTTTGAGGCAAATAGCCTAACACGGTGGTAAAAGATTTTTTAAATAATAAGATAATGAATATGTAGTACAGAAGAGGAGATTCACTAAAGGTTTCTTGAAATCTCTGAAGAGGAGACTCCAACAAATTAAAACTAAAAATCAAACCCAAGTTAAAATAGCAGATAATCTTCCCTGAATTCAAGAGAGCAAAAATAGCAGATAACAAAATGCCTTAAATATTGCTGGAAAATATTGCATCAGAATGATCTTCTTTGAGATATACTCTATTCATGTGAATCAACTTCAAAAGTATAAAATCGTCAGATATCCAGGCTGACAAATGCAAGGGAGAAAAAAAAATTAGGGTAACCTGAAACTTCCTCAGAGCCACATTAACTATCTGAAGTTAATAGGTCAATGTCTGTAAAGTGCTAATGGAAAGAAAGTATGATTCAAGTGCATTGTATCCAGGCAAGATGACAATAAAGTAGAAAAAAGAACAAACAACCATTTCCAAATGTAGAAACTATCAAGGAATATAGCACCCAAGAGAGCTGCATAAATAAATAAAAATAAATAAACAAATAAATAAAATTACTCAATGAAAAATCCAGCCAAACCAGAAGCTCTAATAAGAGGACTACTGACCAAAAGAATACCAAAATTGCTCAGTAGTTTTATAAGGTAGTTTGAACTTATTAGGTTGAAAGTATGGAGGCTTTCTGCACTGAAGACTATTCTCAAGGCTCCATAAATTATTGAGCATATCACTAAAACAAATATTATATATTTAAAATTGGGAGATAATGAATGCATTTCTAATCCTCATTGTTTATATTTGGCTCTGCAAGTATATCCCTGTGTTTTCTTGCAGACTTTAAATAAATTAAAAAACATACCCAAACAATCTAATCAGAAAATGAAGAAGAAGCAAGAACAGATATTTTAACAAAGAAGAATTACAGATGGCAAGTAAGCGCGTACAAAGATGTTCAACATCATGTGCCATTATTAAACCACAATGATATCTCAGTACAAACCCATCAGAATGGTTAAAATGTTAAAAAATTAAAAAGTAATAACACCAGGGGCTTCCCTGGTGGCGCAGTGTTTGAGAGTCCGCCTGCAGATTCAGGGGACGCGGGTTTGTGTCCCGGTTCGGGAAGATCCCACATTGCCGTGGAGCGGCTGGGCCCGTGAGCCATGGCTGCTAAGCCTGAGCATCTGGAGCCTGTGCTCCGCAACGGGAGAGGCCACAACAGTGAGAGGCCCGTGTACCGCAAAAGAAAAAAAAAAAAAAAAAAGTAATAACACCAAATGCTGATGAGAGTTTGGAAAAACTGTATCACTCATTGTAATATTGAGTTTGACTCCATTTTTTGCTGTTTGTTGACAGCTATTAAAGTTCCACAGTTTTTTTGCCAGAGGCATACTTCTTAATTTCCCAAAGCATACAGTGCTATTGCCTACCAAACCTCATTCCCCACTTTTTGCTAACAGAATGCTGATTTTAATTAAAGCATTAATGTACTCAGCTAAAATCTCCACTTCCCAGCCTCCCTTGCAGGTAGGAGTGAGTTTGTAATTCATTTATAATCAATGAGCTCAATGGTGGAAGTCAGCTGGATGATTTCTGGAAAAGTTTAAGTTTTTGATAGAGGCTCTGCTTCTACCTGTTCTCATTTTCCCCTTCTTGCCTCTACTGTTGGTCTTATATCTAAGGAAGGAACAAAGTTTCACAACTATGAAGACAAAACTGAATGCTGAGATAGTGGCAAAGAGAGATAAAAGGAGATGAAGTCCTTGAGGACTGCCTCAGGCAAGGGCATGAACCCCTTAACTGTATGCTTCCTGACCTCTTGTTTTGTGAGAAAAGTCAACACCCAAAACTTTTGGAGTGGTGTTACTAGTATGTAGAGCAAATGCATTTCTCTGAGGTTGAGTTTCTCATCTGTAAAATGAGGGTAAAAAGTATATATTTCACAGATTTATTTTGAAAAGAAGATTGCTCTGTTTAAGCTACTATTATTTCTTTTCTCTACTATTAGTATCAAAAGCTTATTTTAACTGTCACATTACATTTGTTTTGTTTACTGCTGTATCCATTAAACCTAGCCTGAAACATGGTAGCCATTAAATATATATCTATATAAATGCACACTATCTACATGACTCCCACTGAGGAATTGTGTTTATAAAATTTTGGCACATTCATACACGTTTTAGTAATTTCTAGTGAAGATGTGTATTATGGTATACATTTAATATCAATTTATTAAATTATAATTTTCTTCAAATACACATCCTTATTTCTTAAGATTAACTGGTCCTACAGAAAAATAGACATCTGTTTGGGATATTTACACCAAGGATGGTAAAAGTTTTGGGGGAAAGAAAGTGCGTTCCAAAATGTTTCTATCTTTATGAAATACTGTAGAAAACAAAATATTTAATGGCATCTTTGAAACATGGGTTTGGACTTTGACTTTTCTTTATCTTCTAGCAGTCAAATGGGTAATAATCAACCATATTCTTTAAATATTTAAAACCAAATGTATATTTTTATCTTCATTTTAGATATAACACAATTCTTTTTTTTTAACATCTTTATTGTAGTATAATTGCTTTACAATGGTGTGTTAGTTTCTGCTTTATGACAAAGTGAATCAGCTATACATATGCAAATATCCCCATATCTCCTCCCACTTGCATCTCCCACCCATGCTCCCTATTCCACCCCTCTAGGTGGACACAAAACAACAAGCTGAACTCCCTGTGCTATGCGGCTGATTCCCACTAGCTATCTATTTTATATTTGGTAGTGTATATAAGGCCATGCCACTCTCTCACTTCGTCCCAGCTTACCCTTCCCCCTCCCCGAGTCCTCAAGTCCGTTCTCTACTTCTGCATCTTTACTACTGTCCTGCCCCTGCCCCTAGGTTCTTCAGAATCTTTTTTTTTTTTTTAGATTCCACATATAGGTATTAGCATACGGTATTTGTTTTTCTTTCTGACTTACTTCACTCTGCATGACAGTCTCTAGGTCCATCACCTCACTACAAATAACTCCATTTCATTTCTTTTTATGGCTGAGTAATATTCCATTGTATATATGTGCCACATCTTCTTTATCCATTCATCTGTCGATGGACACTTAAGTTGCTCCATGTCCTGGCTATTGCAAATAGAGCTGCAATGAACATTGTGGTACATGACTCTTTTTGAATTATGGTTTTCTTAGGGTATATGCTCAATAGTGGGATTGCTGGGTCATATGGTAGTTCTCTTTTTAGTTTTTTAAGGAACCTCCATACTGTTCTCCATAGTGGCTGTATCAATATACAGTCCACCAACAGTGCAAGAGGGTTCCCTTTTCTCCACACCCTCTCCAGCATTTATTGTTTGTAGATTTTTTGCTGATGGCCATTCTGACCGGTGTGAGGTGATACCTCATTGTAGTTTTGATTTGCATTTCTCTAATGATTAATGATGTTGAGCATTCTTTCATGTGTCTGTTGGCAATCTGTATATCCTCTTTGGAGAAATGTCTGTTTAGGTCTTCTGCCTATTTTTGGATTGGGTTGTTTGTTTTCTTGGTATTGAACTGCATGAGAAGCTTGTAAATTTTGGAGATTAATCCTTTGTCAGTTGCTTCGTTTGTAAATATATTCTCCCATTCTGAGGGTTGTCTTTTCGTCTTGTTTATGGTTTCCTTTGCTGTGCAAAAGCTTTGGAGTTTCATTAGGTCCCATTTGTTTATTTTTAGTTTTATTTCCATTTCTCTAGGAGGTGGGTCAAAAAGGAACTTGCTGTGATATATGTCATAGAGTGTTCTGCCTATGTTTTCCTCTAAGAGTTTTATAGTGTCTTGCCTTACATTTAGGTCTTTAATCCATTTTGAGTTTATTTTTGTGTATGGTGTTAGGGAGTGTTCTAATTTCATTTTTTTATATGTAGCTGTCCACTCTTCCCAGAACCACTTATTGAAGAGGCTGTCTTTCTCCATTGTATATTCCTGCCTCCTTTATTAAAAATAAGCTGACCATATGTGCGTGGGTTTATCTCTGGGCTTTCTATCCTGTTCCATTGATCTATATTTCTGTTGTTGTGCCAGTACCATACTGTCTTGATTACTGTAGCTTTGTAGTATATGCTGGAGTCAGGAGCCTGATTCTTCCTGCTCCTCTTTTCTTTCACAAGATTGCTTTGGCTATTCCAGGTCTTTTGTGTTTCCATACAAATTGTGAAATTTTTTGTTCTAGTTCTATGAAAAATGCCACTGGTGGTTTGATAGGAATTGCATTGAATCTATAGATTGATTTAGGTAGTATAGTCATTTTCACAATGTTGATTCTTCCCATCCAAGAATATGGTATATCTCTTCATCTGTTTGTATCATCTTTAGTTTCTTTCATCAGTGTCTTATAGTTTTCTGCATACAGGTCTTTTGTCTCCTTAGGTAGGTTTATTCCTAGGTGTTTTATTCCTTTTGTTGCAATGGTAAATGGGAGTGTTTCCTTAATTTCTCTTTCAGATTTTTCATCATTAGTGTATAGGAATGCAAGAGATTTCTATGCATTAATTTTGTATCCTGCTACTTTACCAAATTCATTGATTAGCTCTAGTAGTTTTCTGGTAGAGTCTTTAGGCTCCTCTATGTATAGTATCATGTCATCTGCAAACAGTGATGGTTTTACTTCTTCTTTTTCGAGTTGGATTCATTTTATTTCTTTTTCTTCTCTGATTGCTGTGGCTAAAACTTCCAAAACTATGTTTAATAGTAGTGGTGAGAGTGGGTAACCTTTTCTTATTCCTGATCTTAGTGGAAATGGTTTCCATTTTCACCATTGAGAATGATGTTGGCTGTGGGTTTGTCATATATGGCCTTTATTATGTTTGGGTACGTTCCCTCTATGCCTACTTTCTGGAGGATTTTTATCATAAATGGCTGTTGAATTTTCTCAAAAGCTTTTTCTGCATCTATTGAGATGATAATATGGTTTTTCTCCTTTAGTTTGTTAATATGCTTTATCTCATTGATTGATTTGTGTATATTGAAGAATACTTACATTCCTGGGATAAACCCCACTTGATCATGGTATATGATCCTTTTACATGCTGTTGGATTCTGTTTGCTAGTATTTTGTTGAGGATTTTTGCATCTATGTTCATCAGTGATATTGGCCTGTAGTTTTCTTTCTTTGTGACATCTTTGTCTGGTTTTGGTATCAGGGTGATGGTGGCCTCATAGAATGAGTTTGAGAGTGTTCCTCACTCTGCTATATTTTGGAAGAGTTTCAGAAGGATAGGTGTTAGTTCTTCTCTAAATGTTTGATAGAATTTACCTGTGAAGCCATCTGGTCCTGGTCTTTTATTTTTTGGAAGATTTTTAATCACAGTTTCAATTCGAGTGCTTGTGATTGGTCAGTTTTTATTTTCTATTTCTTCCTGGTTCAGTCTCAGAAGGTTGTGCTTTTCTAAGAATTTTTTCATTTCTTCCAAGTTTTCCATTTTATGGGCATATAGTTGTTTGTAGTAATCTCTCATGATCCTTTGTACTTCTGCAGTGTCAGTTGTTACTTCTTCTTTTTCATTTCTAATTCTATTGATTTGAATCTTCTCCCTTTCTTTTGTGCTGAGCCTGGCTAATGGTGTATCAGTTTTGTTTATCTTCTCAAAGAACTAGCTTTTAGTTTTATTGATCTTTGCTATCGTTTCCTTCATTTCTTTTTCATTTATTTCAGATCTGCTCTTTATGATTTCTTTTCTTCGCTAACTTTGGGGTTTTTTGGTTCTTCTTTCTCTAATTGCTTTTGGTGTAAGGTTAAGTTGTTCATTTGAGTTTTTCTTGTCTCTTGAGGCTGGTTGTATTGCTATAAACTTCCCTCTTAGAACTGCTTTTGCTGCATCCCATAGGTTTTGGGTCATTGTGTTTTCATTGTAATTTGTTTCCAGGTATTTTTTGATTTCCTCTTTGATTTCTTCAGTGACCTCTTGGTTATTTAGTAGTGTATTGTTTAACCTCCATGTGTTTGTATTTTTTGCAGTTTTTTTCCTGTAATATCTAGTCTCATAGCATTATGGTAGGAAAAGATACTTTATATAATTTCAGTTTTCTTAAATTTACCAAGGCTTGATTTGTGACCCAAGATATGACCTATCCTGGAGAATGTTCCATGAACACTTGAGGAGAAAGTGTATTCTGTTGTTTTTGGACGGAGTATCCTGTAATTATAAATTAAGTCCATCTTGTTTAATGTGTCATTTATAGCTTGTGTTTTCTTATTTATTTTCATTTTGGATGATCTGTCCATTGGTGAAAGTGGGGTGTTAAAGTCTCCTACTATGATTGTGTTACTGTCAATTTCCCCTTTTATGGCTGTTAGCATTTGCCTTATGTACTGAGTGTATGTTGGGGGCATAAATATTTACAATTGTTATATCTTCTTCTTGGATTGATCCCTTAATCATTATGTAATGTCCTTCTTTGTCTCTTGTGATAGTCTTTCTTTAAAAATATATTTGTTCTGATATGAGGATTGCTACTCCAGCTTTCTTTTGATTTCATTTGCGTGGGGTATCTTTTTCCATCCCCTCACTTTCAATCTCTATGTGTCTCTAGGTCTGAAGTGGCTCTCTTGTAGACAGCGTATATACGGGTCGTGTTTTTGTATCCATTCAGCCAGTCTGTGTCCTTTGGTGGGAGCATTTAATCCATTTACATTTAAGGTAGTTATCGATATGTATTTTCCTATTACAATTTTCTTAATTGTTTTGGTTTTGTTATTCCAGGTCTTTTCCTTCTCTTGTGTTTCCTGCCTAGAGAAGTGCCTTTAGCATTTGTTCTACAGCTGGTTTGGTGGTGCTGAATTCTCTTAGCTTTTGCTTGTCTGTAAAAGTTTTCATTTCTCCATTGAATCTGAATGCGATCCTTGCTGGGTAGAGTAATCTTGGTTGTAGGTTTTCCCCTTTCGTCACTTTAAATATGTCCTGCCTCTTTCTTCTGGTTTGCAGAGTTTCTGCTGAAAGATCAGCTTTTAATCTTATGGAGATTCCCTTGTATGTTATTTGTTGATTTTCCTTTGCTCCTTTTAATATTTTTTCATTGTATTTAATTTTTCATAGTTTGATTAATATGTGTCTTGTGTTTCTCCTTGGATTTATCTTGTATGGGACTCTATGTACTTCCTGGACTTGACTATTTCCTTACCCATATTAGTGAAGTTTTCAACTATAATCTTTTCAAATATTTTCTCAGTCCCTTTTTTTTCTCTTCGTCTTCTGGGACCCCTATAATTCAAATGTTGTTGTGTTTAATGTTGTCCCAGAGATCTCTGAGACTGTCCTCAGGTCTTTTCATTCTTTTCTCTTTATTCTGCTCTGTGGTAGTTATTTCCACTATTTTATCTTCCAGGTCACTTATCCATTCTACTGCCTCAGTTATTCTGCTACTGATTCCTTCTAGAGAATTTTTAATTTCATTTATGGTGTTGTTCTTCATTGTTTGTTTGTTCTTTAGTTCTCCTAGCTCCCTGTTAAACGTTTCTTATATTTTCTCCATTCTATTTCCAAGATTTTGGATCACCTTTACTATCATTACTCTGAATTCTTTATCAGGTAGACTGCCTATTTTCTCTTCATTTTTTTGGTGTGGTGGGTTTTTACCTTGCTCCTTCATCTGCTGTGTATTTCTCTGTCTTCTCATTTTGCTTAACTTACTGTGTTTGGGGTCTCCTTTTCACAGGCTGCAGGTTCCTAGTTCCCATTGTTTTTGGTGTGTGCCCCCAGTGGGAAAGGTTGGTTCAGTGGCTTGTGTAGGCTTCCTGGTGGAGGGGACTGGTTCCTGTGTTCTGGTGGATGAGGGTGGATCTTGTCTCTCTGGTGGGCAAGATCGCATCTAGTGGGGTGTTTTGGGGTGTCTGTGACCTTATTATGATTTTAGGCAGGCTCTCTGCCAATGGGTAGGGTTGCGTTCCTCTCTTACTAGTTGTTTGACATAGGGTGTCCAGCACTGTAGCTTGCTATTCGTTGAGTGGACCTGGGTCTTAGCGTTGAGATGGAGATCTCTGGGAGAGCTTACGTCGTTTGATATTACATGGAGGCGGGAGGTCTCTGCTGGACCAATGTTCTGAATTCGGCTCTCCCACCTCAGAGGCTCAGGCCTGACACCTGGCCGGAGCACCAAGACCATGTCAGTCACGCTGCTCAGAAAGAAAGTGAGAAAAAAAAGAATGAAAGAAATGTAATAAAGTAAAATAAAATAAAATACAGTTATTTAAATTAAAATTTAAAAAAAATTATTAAAAATAAAAAAGTAATTTAAAAAAAAAAGAAAGAAGAGAGCAACCAAACCAAAAAACAAAGGGGCAAATGATAACAAGTGGTAAAAACTATACTAAAATAACAAAAACCAAAAAAACAAACTTGCAAAAGTAGACAGAGAGAACCCTAGGACAACTGGTAAAAGCAAAGCTATACAGAGAAAATCACACAAAAAGCATACAGATACACACTCACAAAAAAGAGAAAAAGGAAAAAAATATATATATATTAAAAAGAAAGAGAGCAACCTAATCAATAAATGAATCTACCAATGATAATAAGCTCTAAATATTAATTTATGATAAGCATAAAATCAAAAACTAATTAGATGCAGAAAGCAAACCCCAAGTCTACAGTTGCTCCCAAAGTCCACCACCTCAATTTTGGGATGATTCGTTGTCTATTCATGTATTCCACAGATGCAGGGTACATCAACTTGATTGTGGAGATTTAATCCTCTGCTCCTGAGGCTGCTGGGAGAAATTTCCCTTTCTCTTCTTTGTTCACGCAGCTCCTGTGGTTCAACTTTGGATTTGGCCCTGCCTCTGCGTGTAGGTCGCCTGAGGGCATTTCCTCACCCAGACAGGATAGGGTTAAAGGAGCAGCTCATTAGGGGGCTCACTCAGGCCGGGTGGAGGGAGGGGTACAGAATACGGGGCAAGCTTGTGGTGGCAGAGGCCGGCGTGACATTGCAACAGCCTGAGGTGTGCTCTGTGTTCTCCTGGAGAAGTTGTTCCTGGATGACAGGACCCTGGCAGTGGCGGGCTGCACAGGCTCCTGAGAGGGGAGGTGTGGATAGTGACCTGTGCTTGCACACAGGCTCCTTGATGGCTGCAGCAGCAGCCTTAGCATTTCATGCCCATCTCTGGGGTCTGTGCTATAGCTGTGGCTCATGCCCATCTCTGGAGCTCATTTAGGTGGTGCTCTGAATCACCTCTCCTCATGCACCCCGAAACAATGTTCTCTTGCCTCTTAGGCAGTTCCAGAGGCTTTCCCAGACTCCCTCCCAGCTAGCTGTGGCACACTAGCCCCTTTCAGGCGGTGTTCATGCAGCCACCCCCAGTCTCTCCCTGGGATCTGTCCTCCAAAGCCTGAGCCTCAGCTCCCAGCCCCCACCCACCCCGGTGGTTGAGCAGACAAGCCTCTCAGACTGGTGAGTCCTGGTCAGCACCCATCCTCTGTGCGGGCATCTCTACACTTTGCCCTCCGCACCCCTGTTACTGCACTCTCCTCTGTGGCTCCAAAGCTTCCCCCCTGCCCACCCCCTGTCCCCTCCAGTGAAGGGGCTTCCTATTGTGTGGAAACCTTTCCTTCTTCACAGCTCCCTCCCAGAGGTGCAGGTCCCATTCCTATTATTTTGTTTCTGTTTTTTCTTTTTTCTTTTACCCTACCCAGGTATGTGGGGAGTTTCTTGCCTTTTGGGAAGTCTGAGGTCTTCTGCCAGCCTTCAGTAGGCGTTCTATAGGTGTTGTTCCACATGTAGATGTATTTCTGATGTATTTGTGGGGAGGAACGTGATCTACATGTCTTACTCCTCCGCCATCTTGAAGGTCCCTCCTCAGATATAACACAATTCTTATTAGCTTTCACATGATTCTGTTTATGTTTGGTTTGTCCAAAAGATAAATGAAAGAATTAATTTTAAAGCAAACTACCCATATGTCAATTAATTCTGTAAATAATATTTAATAGACAATTTAAAAGTTTTACATTATTTAATATATGTCTATAAAGCAGTAGTGATAGAATAATAGAATAGGACATCCTCTACTCTTTTTAAAGATGGTTACAAAGACTAAATGAAAACTTTCCTCACCATGGCTACTTTTAACAGAAAAAATGTCCTACCTTAAGGTGGGCAAAGTTCTTTCTCAGGTGAAAGGAGAACACAATGAGTCTTGAGTCCTAGGATTGAGAGTTCTACATTGATGTACCCACTTTCTGCTTGGACACCAGCAAGACATCCCCAGATGGGGGAAGATGGGTGCTTCTCCTCACAAGAAGCATCACTCCACACACTCTTCACTAGATAGTTATTGTTTGATCTTCAAGTTGAAAAATAACAGGAGAATAACACTAGCAAAAAATATCCACGATTAAAATGATGCTAATACAAACCTGACAGGATGCGTAGATTCTAGGTCTTTTTTCCTGTTCATCTAAAGGAAGTGAAAAAAAAATGTATCTGAGTTTACGTATTATCTCAGTGTAATTTCAATAGTCAATTATACATCCACAACATTTCAAGTAATGAATTAAATAACCATTCATTTTGTCTTATAATACCCTTGACAGCAAAAATCCACCAAAAGAAAACCAACAAATTAAATGAGAAACTCTTGAAATATTGACAATAGAAAATTATAAAGTGACGATATGAATAGTTAATATGATACAGTGACATGTGCTTATTAACTCACTGTACTAATTAACATGTACAAAGTATCAGTGCTTTCAAGAGCAATAAGAATAGAAATAAGTTCTTAGTAGTCTGTAAAGGGCCCTTATTTGAGGGTGGGGGGTTAAGGAAAAATAAATTGTAAAATAGTTATATAATTTACAGATCTTTGTGACTTTTCTTGTATTCCAGGAGAGGATAATAAGGATCCTCTTAAATAAATTATAATACATAAATATAAGATCTATATCTTTGTCACAAGTTCATAGAGAATCTTTCTACTTTCTTATATTTTCCCCTTGACCTAACTTACATCATAGACAAATTCTACAAACCAACAAAATGCCTGCAAAAAGGAACAAGAGTGGTTGCATGATGACCACTTTTGTGCTCATTAATTTGTGCTAATTATTCTCTATTGCTCTCACTGTTTTCTGCTATCTGCCCCACCCCTTTTTGACCTCCCACTAATAGACTGGCAAATACCATTTAATGAATATTAAAGGTGCACTGATAACAACTTTGTTATTATTTGTTCATCTTCTAACATTTTGTCTTTTTAAAATATATATTGAAAAATAGTTCAAAGAAAAACATATTTCTTTGAAAAAAGGCTGTGAAAGGACAAAAGGTAATTATTAAAGCAAATTGCCCTTGGTACACTTTCGTAAGTGTTAACTATGGAATATTTCTTGTCTTGTCAAAAGTGTACAGTAATGGATTCTTTTTTCCTTTACTCTTTCTTCACATAACGTTCATTCATTTATATCAACTAGTTAAGAACAGGAGGCAGCTGGTTAGGCAAATTTATGTAAATCCTGGAGGACTTTCCCTATCCATTCTTTAGAGGAGTACTTGTACATATGCTAATTTTCCTTTTTTTGCTGTAAAAACCCATGTGGATATTTTCCCTCCATTTACCTTCACATCTTAGAACAGATGTTTAAATGTTTTATAAAAATGCTTATGAAAATGGCAGGTTACTGTTACTTTGGCAAGGCAGGGATGTCATAGTAGCTGTGATGTTTGGTGACTTATTGAGAAAATCCCTTTTGCTTGTGGATCCAGGGGGAATATTCAAAAAGAAAAAGAAATCCTCAAAGAGTTCCAAGGAGCTATGCCTAATGCATCAGAATATTAACCCTTTGATCTTTGTGTTGAATTTTATAAACCTCCAATGAACAACAAATCTTACTTCTATATTTCCTAGGATGGCACTGGAGCGATGCTTTTATAACACGGTCTTACTCCTGATGCAAATATTTTCAATATCTCTTAAAGTCAATAAAATGTAATATTAATTATGATTATTGTCAATAATTAATATTTGCTGATGACATTACTTGCTAATTAATTTCCATATGTAACAGGAGTTTAAATGAAAATTTTGGTGGGAACCCTAGAAATCTACAGATTAGTTTCCGTAATGCAGTACCAGACTAAAGTGAGAATGTAAAAAAAAAAAAAAAATCAGTGCTCAAAAACTTGTCCTTAAAAAAAGCCACATACCCACAAACTTAACTCTTAAACCCTCATCTACACTGAAGCTATGTAAGTGTGGGGAAGTGATAATTAGAAGGACAATTTGTGAATCAGATTTTTGGAGTTGATGTGTTCTGGTCCCAGTAATAGGTATTCCCAATGAGGAAGGGTAGAGTTTGCCTGGGTCTCAAACCTGTGAGAAGAGTTTCAGCTTGACTTTTTCCCCTTGATGCTTGGGCAGAGAGTGACCTAGTATTTGATTCCTGCCTAGAAAATTTGAAGTCAAGAGACAAACTGGCTCAGTGCTAAGGGATCAGATCAAACACAAATGGTTGAGTTTTGAGGATGGACCTGCACACTGGGTCCTGTCAGGGCAACAGTGCTTGAGTATCTCACAGGAAAATATGTGAGAACCAGAAATAAGTTAGAACTGTCTATGTGGAGTCTTGTATAATCTGCCTAAAGGGCTTTGGCTGGAAAGCAGTTAACCATCAACTGATAGAGGCTGGAAGAGAGGAAATTGCAAATTAGCAAGTAACCAGAAATGTATCTACTCTGACCAGTAGTGATATCACTGACAGAGAAGATCCAGCTTTGGATGCCTGCCAAGCCTATAACATGGTGCTACATGCTAGGTCAGTACCATGGAGTCAGCCTATACAGAATGTCCCTTCCCTACCACCTCTCTTGCCCTCTGGTCCTGAAGGAGTCAGGGAAAGCACCTTGGGAGTAAGGGAGAAGATGCATATAAAAGAAATAAGAAGCCAACGATATCCTTTTCCCTTCTCAGTTTACCTATGCCCAGCCAGCTCAAGAAAGAACATAAGAGAAGGTTTAACTTTAAATCCAGAATATTGAATAAAATATTGGAGTGGACATTCTGATATCAGAATCAATATTATATGCTGTGAATGAAAGTGATAGTGAGATGATTTATTATGCAAAAACAACGGTTCTAAACCTTAGCTGCACCTTGGGAGTTTTTGAAGAGCCGCATGCATGTAGGCCCCTTACCCATAAAATGACTAAATGATTCTGTTGATGGGCCTGGACATCAGTGTTTTTAAGAGCTCCTGGTGTTATTCTACTTTAAAGCCAGCATTGAAAACCACTTGTTTAAAGAAACAGTTTTCATCTAGGGGAGCAGAAGACCTGGACCCCTGTGAACAAATTTAGGGTTTTAGTGTGAGATAAAAATGAAGTGCTTTATAAATGTACCACATGAGTTATGTTTACTCAGTATATTGGTTACATATTTATTATCCCATTTGCTTCTCATATCAACACCACAAAGAAGTGAATAATACCCCATGGACCTCACAGAGATGGGAAATCTGTCTACGTACAAAGACAATGTCTATGCTCTTTTTACCCAAGCATTGCCGTATCTCAGTATAAAAGGAAGCAGAAATAGCATATAGTTAAAGGAAAAGAAAATTGAGAATGGGTAAAAAAAATAAATAAATAAATAAAAGGAGATAGGAAGATTAAACTTTTGCTCTTTGCCTTGTTGCCCAGAGATATGTCTTCTTCTACATAACCTTATCTGTTATAATGCCCCAGGTCAGAATCTCTTTTCAGCATCATAATTCTGCCCTGCTTCACATCACTCCCTTCTTAACATACAGCTTGGGTCAAGGTAATACTTCTCTTAACATAGCTCACATTTTGCCCTTATCTTCTAATAAAGCTGGATCTAAGAACATCAAGGAGTCCAGGCTAGCAGTCTGCACCCACATTTATCATGACAACTTTATGGATACAATACCTATCAATTTAATAGTAAAGAGCTACTGCAGCCAGTGTTCACAGGCTGACTTTCTCCCTTTCTCAAACTTCCATTGACTAAAATGACATCACATTTTAAAAAATTACCTTATATTAGGAGAATTATTATCATTAAATAAAAGGTAAACTTAAAATTAACCTATTAGGTGCACAAAAGTGAAGGCATCATTTGGGCTGATCGTGTCTATTATATATTATATAGAGCAGTTGACTCATTGGAAAGGATAAGAAAATATTATGGCATTATTGGAAATGTTCTCTAATTTGAAGTCAAATAAATTTTTCTTCCTTTCAAATATTATTCCACAATGGAATAATACCCATGTGGATAATTTGTGTCAGTATTTAAATATGTTCTGTTCCTTAAATAGAAATAGCACTTCAAGCTTCCATGTCTTTTCCCATGTGGTATCTGTTGAGAGACAGTTCTCCACAAATATTTTCACATTTGTACACAGTCCAGGATTTCTGAGCAAAGATAACTGAAAAACAAGGTTAAAGGATGACTGAATGGCAGCCATGCCTTAGAAGTTAGAGATAATATATTGCTCCAAGAGATTTAGAGCCATTATTTGCTCACATTCCAGAGTAGAGATCCTTCTCTCCCTGAACAGGAAAAGCTTTGTTTATATTCCAGAATAAAAGTCTCTCTTTCTCGCTCTCTGTCTCTCTGTCTCTCTTTGGAAAGGAGAAGGGGCAGGTATGTGAGCCACCCTATATATACTTTGGGTTTCATAATTTTAGGGTTCCTTCCTAGTGGTGCAACCCTGCTGCACACGCAGATGAATTTCTGACCCTCATTGTGTTGCCCATTGGGAAAGTGATGCATACAAACTGCTGCTAAGTTGCTTTGAGAGTAATCAATAGCCTTTTCTCTGATCCAGTCATCTCCTTTCTCCTGGTAGAATAGGAAAATATGTATATTGCATGCATGCATGAACACATGTATGTATGTATATAAAACTGTTCCCTCCTTTTGAAATGTCCACTTCCCTAACTCCTCATCCAGCTTTTCTGCCTGGCTAATTATACCCTTCTTCTAGCATCTGTTAGTGTCCCTTCTTGAATAAAGTTACATGTGAGAATTCCAGGATGGTTTTTACCAATTGTGTCTGTAGCACTTTGTATCTCTTCAAGTATTTATCACTCTACATTATAAAGTTGGTATTAGAATAAGTCTTCCCTTTTAGAATTGGAGTCCTATTGGCTCAGTCCCCAGAATATAATAAGTGATTAAGAAACGATGAATGAATGAATGTTAAGTCAGAATCCCTGATGGTCTTTGGGTCATAAGAAGAGCATGATCTCCGCCATCTCTAGATCACTAATCAATTTTTACAGGGATTCAATTTTTAAATATTTTGGGTATGCTAGTGAGTATATGCACCATAAGTGGAAGAAGGTAGAGGCAATCTGAGTCATAAGTATTACTGGTGGTGACAGGTTTGTGAATTGGCTAGTTGATTTCAGGGTGAAGATGTTAAACTGGCTAATTGTTAGAGCACAACTTCTCTTTAGCTAACCTAATGGACCCTTGTTTTCACTCTCAAACCACCCTCTGAGCTCATTACCTAAACTCTATAAACTAGGCACTGATCCACTATATAAATTAGTAATGACTGATTCTTTTCTTGGTAAACTGTAATTAAATCATTCATTGATGAAGCCAAGCCACAATATGACTCTTCTCTAATAACAGAGGCTTCTTAATATTGTACCAAAGTTTAAACAACAGCAAGAATGTAAGGTAAGTTTCCATTTTCTGAAAGAACATATATTTTCAAATACTTGCCTGCTCTTAATGTAAGAGCTTGTAAAGTATTTAAAAAGTTGTTTTTCAAAGGCACTACAAAGTTTTCAGATGAGAAATAAATTTGTAAGCTTCACACACACTGCTTTATTTTATGACATAGTTCTCAGTGGAACCATGATATGGAGTAATTTGACTGACTAAGGAGAATGTAAGTTAAGATCAACGTCAAAAACAACTGATCACGTGGCTGTTCTTTTTTATTCCATAAAGGAAGAATAAGATAGAGAAAAATAGAAGGGGATATATAAAACAGATTCCCTCAGCAGCAGGCAATAGATAAAGTATAAATATAAAATAAAAGTAAAGTATAAATATAAAATAAAAGTAAGATTGGTTTAAAATGCTGGTTTGCAGATAGTTATTCAAAATATATAGTGCCCTGGTCTCAATCTTCCATATTTTCAGGTTGGAATCATAGTAATCCTTACCTTTTCTGTATAGAAATAAAATCAAAAGTGATCATAATACATTTAAGCAAAAAAAATATAGAGAGAAGGAGAACTTTATAGGTTACTGATTACAGATTCTGATTTGTACCTTCTCACCTTTTGCTCCTCTGTGAACTTACACGTGCAGTTCAGTTGACATCACCACATCTACTGGTCACATCATTTAGATGACAGAGACTGAATTGGCCCTGGTACCACATTGCTTCCTCTAAAAAGTAGCACCAAATATCATCACTCACCCTCAAATTTATAAAGCACTTTCAATTTATTTCCCCACAAGTAGTAGCTTCTCCCTTCAATTCAAATATAGAAATATCTAATGTCCAGTTGTATTAACTAGGCTCAATTTACTTTATGGTACTCTTTTTCCTAAAATCACAAAAAGTGTCTCTGTGTGTGTATGTAGAATGCATGTGAAATATCGATATGCATGTATATAAATGTATGCATAAACATGGTACATATACATGTATATATAAAATGACAGGAATTAGTATTTCCCTATCTTATTCCCAAATATGGTACTCTATATGATTGTGGAGGAAGGAATGATGGGTTGGAGAGGAAAAAAAGTTTGAATTCATTTCAGTCACTGTGAGTAAATGTTTTAAGTTTTCACTCTGCATTAAAAAAGAAACAGGTGAGGTCAACCAATGACATGTAACAACACATCACTGCTTTAAAGCATCACCCACCTTCATTTTCATGTTATAATTCCCCTTCCTTTTCGTCGTGAGCTCTTACAGAAAACGACTTCCAATATATGAAGCACTTTGGCTATTATAGAGATGCCTTCTATTATACATTATAGGTCTAGCTATTCTGCATTTTATCTTCCATTACTTTCCTTTAATGATAGAGCATTGTGAAGAAGTGAGCACATGTCTGTCTGTTTCAGGAGAATATATTGGAATTGTTCAAAGCTACTGTGTAGGCAAGTAGGCTTGTACTAGATGAGTGATGTTTCTCACTGCAATTTGGAAAGACTCAATGGCTGTTAGAGAAAGAGCTTAGAGAGGCTTTTCTGTCATGCAGGAATAGAATAGTTTTACCTTTGTCCTGTTATCCAGCTGCCCGGAGAGTAGATAACAGCGGTCAGAGATAGCCCCATTATCCAAATGGAAGCAATAGTGGCACTGCTCATCTGCTATTCCCAGCACACAGAAGCCATCTCATTTGCCTCTCTTATTCTCCATCTTCCTCCCCAGGTTTATCAAAAGAATTGCTTGTTATAATACACACATATTACCATTTTACTCTAGTCTATTCTCCGGGCAGTTATAAATGCACACAGAGCCTCTGTTACTGCGTGATCTACACAACAAACTAGAAAATACCTCTAAATTATATGTAATTGTCTTTTCAGGGTATTCACTGCTCTATAGCCTGGCATTTCTGAATTTGGATATTCTTTTCAGCAGGGTATCTGTTTTGCTCTGTGACACCATTCTTCCCCCTGCCCTTCAAGAGATAGCGTTTATTGTAAAATGCAGTGTATCAAACGGGTTATTTCTTCACTTCGAATGAGGTACTCCTTCTCTACTGAAATTTTAATTAAATAGTTGATTTACCTGAACATTCAAAGTTCATTAAAATGGAAGTTTAACTTTTCTACAAATGAAAGTTAACTCCCCTACCAACTTTTCTTTTTCATTAAAATAATCACACTTTTAGAACTGAAGGTTATCTAACACCCTCAGCCCGAGTTACTGTGAATATAAGTGCCACTGAGAGAAATAAGCTGTTTACAGGGGGGAGATGACTGATTTGAAAGGAGCAAAATGATGTAATTAATTTGACTCTTTTTATATTGATTTGAAGGTGACTGATTTATGAAAGTGAAAATCTTGTGGACAACGAGAGATAATGGGGCTAGAGTTTCTTGGTCGAAACTGGAGTTGTAGGTTTAAGAATCATTCCTATTTATGTAACAATTAAGCTGTTCAAATAACTCGGTCCTCTGAAAAAGAGGTGTGACAGAGATATGGGGAGTGTTTACAACTAAGTGACTGTTACGGAAGATAAGCTAGAAAAGGAAAGGAAAAGAGACAGAACTAATATGTATGTGTCATGGGTCAGGCTCTGTGTTGGGTGCTTTGCTTCTATTATTTCATTGAATCATCCCAACATTTTCATGCAATGAATAATTTTACAGACTTTACAGATCAAACATTTTGGCTTAGTGAGATTGAGTAACTTGATCCAGCTCTAGTCATTAATAGGTGGAAAATCGGAAGGAGAAACGGTGAGGGAAGGGAAAGGGAAATGGGGAGTTTATCAGGCCAGGAAGGTAAAGCAAAAAGAGAGTTTAAGGAAGGCTTAGGGGAGAAATTATTCATACTAGCAAGTGCCAAATGTTGAAATTTTGATCTGAATAAGGGCTGGTGAAAATACTTCAGTGGAAGTATAAAATTAGGGTTTGTTTTTTCATTTGTTTTCACACATTGTCTAGAGTTCAGAGATCTTCTAAATTTCTGAAAGCTGCTTTTTTGGTTTAGCCTAAATTTGTCCTCCTCAAATAGTTCCTTTTTATCTTTGTATTTCCTGCATTTGAGCGAGAATTCTATATGACCCCAAACATAAGCAACAAAACTTAGAATATTCAATTCTCTGAATAGGAGCCTTCACTGCTTATTATGAGCTATACAATGTCAGCTGACATGCGGCTGAACCAGAAGACAATGTGATAATTATTACAATGTAGTGTAGGACGTTTTTAAGCTTTATAATCTTTTAAAAGGTATAACATAGCCTTGGAACATTACATTAGTTACTTCTGTGTTCTGGCATGGGAAATAAAAGTGGCCAATAAAATAATCAAAGGATTGTCAAGCCAGACCCACTGCCAGATTCATCAGATCATCCATAGTGTGACTAAGCAGCCCAGATGCACTGGATTTTAGGTCTTGACACTACAGCACTATCCCTGCACACACATACTCTGAATGTCCTGTCAAAAGATTTTATCAATAATTATACCTCTTTGTTAGTGTCATCTACCTACCATCCTGGTCCTGGTTCAATCACACTCTCTTCGACATGATTTTCCTCCCAATTCCTAATGATTTTCACATATAGACTGCTTGCTTATCAATGTCTTGAACACTTATCCTCAAATGACTCTGTCCTCCATCTCACTTCAGCCACGTTCATACACTAGACTTATTTTCCAGTGAGTTCCGTCCCTCCATAATCTCAAATTCACCATGGATCCCGCTCTCAGATCACCACCTCCAGTATCAGAAGTCACACTCTCTCTCTTACCCCATCCTCAGCAATCATTTAATCCAGAAGAATATCCAATGCATTGATTCTATCACGCTTTCACAGTCCCTCAATTTCCTCTTTCCCCCATGTTTCCTAGCTTAAATCCCCAAATCAATGAGAACACTCTTTATACTTCTCTTGCTCCATGCTACTTACCTGAACAGAGCACAATCCAATTCCTTCTACTGGGTTTCTGCATTCATTCAGTTAAATGGAGCTAGAGAAAGCACATAGCTACACGGATTGCTCTTGAGTTAAATTCAGAAACACAAACCTCAAATGAGCCTTTGTTGCACCTGGTAATCATGCTATGCATTCCTAAATACTGATGTACTAATGTTCTAATATGCTTTCCACACAAATGACTGTTTCACACCTCTCCCTTTGCCCTCAAATCTGACACCGATCCCCTTACTCTCAGCTGATGATTTGGTTTCGCACTTCACTAAGGAGGATTAAGATATTAATCAAAACAGAACTTTTACAGACTCTGCCACCTGATCTCCTGGCTACAAGAATCTATACCCAAATATGTCTGTTTCCATAAATGAATTTATTCAACCTCTTATCTAAAAATAATCTCTCTTTTAATATACTGTCCTTTTATCTACTCAAAGACAATGCTTCAGTGGGTTTTTTTCCCCATATTTTTCCATCTTCATCAAATTTTCCTTGTCTACAGGATCATCCCATTAGTATATGGATATACAATTACTTACCCTATCTGATATACATTAAATATACAATTATTTACCCTATCTGAAATACAATACAATTACCCTATCTGAAATAAATACAATTATTTACCCTATCTGAAATACATTAAAGAACAATAACAAGAATCTTCTCTGGCCTGATTTCTCGCATCCTTTTTCCCTTTGCATCAAAGTTTCTCAAAAAAGTTGCTGGGACTGTTGTGCAAATTTCTCATTTCTTATTTCCTCTTAAACTCAACTCTAATCAGGCATTTGCCTTTGCCGTGCCATTGAAACTTATCTTCAAAAATCACCTATGGGACTTCCCACAACAAGAGAGGCCGTGACAGTGAGAGGCCCGCGCACTGCGATGAAGAATGGACCCCGCTCGCCGCAACTAGAGAAAGCCCTCGCACAGAAACGAAGACTCAACACAGTCAAAAATTAATTAATTAATTAATTAATTAATCAAAAAAATATATATATATACCCAACAGAAAGCAACATTACTATGCCATAGTAATTGCCAAAAGGAATTAAAAAAAAAAATCTGTGGCCTCCATTTTGCTAACTCCCATGACAAATTATCTGTCCTCATCTTATTGTATCAATAAAAGCATTAGACAAAGTTGATCATTCTTTGATCCTTAATAATATTTCTTCACATGATTTTTTTTTTTTTTTTTTTTTTTTTGGTACGCGGGCCTCTCACTGTTGTGGCCTCTCCCATTGTGGAGCACAGGCTCCGGACCCGCAGGTTCAGCAGCCATGGCTCACGGGCCTAGCCGCTCCGTGACATGTGGGATCTTCCCGGACCGGGGCACGAACCCGTGTCCCCTGCACCGGCAGGTGGACTCTCAACCACTGTGCCACCAGGGAAGCCCCTTCACATGATTTTGAGGGCACCATGTCTTTTTTTTTTTCCCTTCCCCATTTCACTAATCACTTCTTCTTAATCTCCTTTGCAGGATTTTCATCTTCTCCTTAACCTGTTATTTGTGAAATTCCCCAGGTTTCAGTCCTCTTTCCTGAACTCCAGACTCATATATCTGACTGCCCACTTATGTCTCCCCTTAGCTACATAATTAAAATCTCAATGCTAACATGTTGAAAATCTACTCATTTTCTAAAATCTACTCAATCTACTCAAAATTTTTTCCAAAATCTACTCAATCATTTCCTTCTCCATCACAGTTGTTGACAGCATCAGCCTTCCAATGTTTCATTTCAACAACTTTGTTATCATCTTTGATTACTTTTCCCCTCATATTCCGTATCATCTGGTAGAAATCCTGTTGAATCTAGCTTCAATATATATCTATAATTCAACTGCTTGTCACAAGGATGTACTGCAAATTGTAAGACAGGTTAGAAAGTGAATATTTCTTTGAGCACATTGTCTGTTGAGCAAAATCATGTTTCACGTGGCACAGCTAATAAATATAGTCTCTATTATTTAACCACCACTGTATGCAAGAACAGTTAACAAAGAAGAGAGGGTGACACTTGACCAATTGTGAATTCAAGTTGTCAAATCCTGCCTAGTACTTCTTAACACATGGCACAGGAACTATAAGAGAACAGAAGCCATACATAATAAAGGAAATTTTAATTCTCTGTCACCAAATTCACTAGTGAAATATGACTTAAAGAATATCCTGACAATATCTCAATCAGACTGGTAACTTCTTGTCTCTTAGGGAGTAGCTAGGAAGGAAATAGAAATGTATGGAAATTCTTGACATAGAAAAGTATGCCTCTTGCCTATTGTTCCCTGTTACATTTCCCTTGAAATCAGGATGAACCAAATTTATCTTCTCTCAGTCCTGTTTTCATCTGAGATTGGTTTGCCTGACTTGATATTTATAGAAATTGAGTAACACAATGTATTCTACTTTATATCTGGATTATTTCACTGAAAAAATTGATTTTATGACATTCATCTATTTTGTGTGCTACTGTGGTTTATTAATTTTATTGCTCATTATTATTTCATTAACTGAATATACCACAATGAATTTATCTATTGAACTCTTGGGGGATTTTTAATTTTTCCGCCAGTTTTTGGCACTTTTGAATAGTACTGCTATGAATACTTTAATATATGCCTTTTGGTGAATGTGTGAACTCATTTCTGTTGAGAATATACATAAAGTGTGAAATTACTGAACATGAGACATGTTCATGCTCAGCTTAATGATGGTAACAAAGAACTTTCCAAAGTTGTTGTACCAGTTTATATTCTCATTAGAAAAATATAAGAATTTCAATTATTTTACATTCTCACAAATATTTAGTACTGTAAACTTTCGTGTTTTGTAAAAAAAAATTTAGCCATTCTGATAATAATTAAGTGATATCTTACAGGTTTTTAATTTGCATTCCCTTGATAACTAATGTGGCTTTCATATGTTATTCTGATGACGAATTCTTTATTAGAGATTTTGGTTCATTTTTAAATTAAACATTTGCTTTCATCTTACTGCTTTGTTGGAAAATATTTTAAAATATACTTTGGATACAAGCTCTTTGTGAACAAACGTGATGCAAATAATGTCTGTTGCTCTGTATCTTGGCTTTTTTACTCTAATAGTGTGTCTTGATGACTGAAATTTGCAAATCTAATAATGTCTACAATTTCTTTTATTTCATGATTATTGCTGTTGTTTACTACTTTGAAATACACTTGATAACTCAAGATTACAATCTTTTTAAACATTATCACTTAGATTAGATCTTTATTGTTTTATCATACACATGTTTAAAATTCACCCAGTGTTCATTTGTGCCTTAAGTGAGGTAAGAGTCAAGATGCTTTTATAAATGAAGTATTTGATTGACCCAGAAATACTTTTTAATAAGACCACCCTTTGACCAGTGAATCCAGACATGTCTTTTTCATAAGTAAAGTGACTCTTTACATAGAATTTGTATTTACATAGAATTATAATTTTTAGACTCTACCCCAATGTTCTAGTCAATATCTATACCATATCAATTAGTGTCAACTTATAATAAGTCTTGACACCTCATAGTGTAAGTCTTCAACTCACTTCTTTAAGTTTATCTTGGTTCTTCTCTGGTGCTTTAAATTTCATATAAGTATAAATCACCTTAATCTTCACAAGTAAATCCTGGTAGAATATTTTATTTGTATTGCAATCAATGTATAGATCAATTTGGAGAGAACTAACATCTTACAGTGCTATAGTTGTTAACATATCATATATCTTCATTTATCTAGGTCTTCAATTTTTTATTGCAGTGTTCAATGATTTTATTGATAGAGAGCTTGCACATCTTCCATTAGATTTATTCTGAGGAATTTGATGTAACTTGTACTATAGCAAATGTTTATTTAATTTTATTTCCAATTTCTTTTTTCTGGCATACAGAAATGGTATTGATTATTTTGTCTTATATCAAGAGGCCTTATTATCTTTACTTATCATTACTTGTTAATTCTAACTGCATATGTAAAGTGCCTTTAGAATTTTCTGCGTAAGAGAATCATAACCTCCTTGAATACAGTTTCCTTCTTCCTTCCAAGCTTTTAACATTCCTTTTCCTTGCTTCCAGGAAAATGTTGACTAGAAAAAGAGTAGTGAATAGTGTTCCAGTCTCCAATGGGGGAAGCTTTCAACATGTTACCACTAAGTATAGTGCTAGCTCCTTTTAAAAAAATGTTTCTCTTTTTTAGATATCTTTGTCAGATTAAGTCCCTCTCTATTCTAAGGTTGCTGAGAGGATTTTGTTATTGTCATTATTTTAATCACAAAACAGATTTTAATTATCTTGAATGCTTTTGCTGCTCCACAGAAAATATGACTTCTGTCCTTTTTTCTATTAGTATATTGAATTATAATGATTGATTTTCAAATGTTATCTCTTCTTTCCTAAGATAAATCTCACTATGTCATGATATGTTATCTTGTTTGTACATCACTAGATTCAGTTTGCTAACATCTTACTTAGGATTTTTGATGTTGCTTACAGAGATGTTACCTTTAATTTTCCTTTCTTGCATTGCTCTTTTCAGGTTTAGGTACAAGATTATGGTGACTTCATAAAATGTTTTAGGACATTTTCACTCTACTTATTTTAAATATATATATATATATTTAAAATTGATATTGATACTTCTTTAAATATTTGGAAAAATTCAATGAAGTAATCTGGTCATTGAGGGAGATTTTATTGTGTGGTTTAAATTAAAGGTATAATTTGTTTTACAGATTTAGGAGTATTTAGATGTTCTATTTGTGTCCGTTTTACTGATTTTAGTTTTCAAGTAATTTGTCCATTTCTGCTACATTGTAAAATATATTGGCATAAGTTTTTTTCATAGTAACCTCATATTGTTTAAAGTATGTGTAGGATTTGTTACCTTATTTTTATTGCTGCTATTGGTAATTTGTGGTAAATTGGTAATTGGTAATTTCATTTGCTTGGTGAGTCTGGCTAGAGATATATCAAATTTATTAATCTTTTCAAAGAATAAACTTTTAGATATCTTGAGTTTCTTAATTTTTTACATTTTCTATATCAGCATTTTCTATATAATGCTGATTTCTGCTTTTATATATATTAGTTTCTTCCTTCTACTTACATTAGACACATTGTAATTTCACAAACTAAATATAATAGGAGGTTTATTTTTAATTGCAAAGTGGTTAGAAAACAAACATGATTCTATTCCTTTGAAATTTATTGAGACTAGTTTTATGGGTCAACATATAGCTTATTTTGTATACTAGACATGAATTTGTCTTCTACAGCTGTTGAATATATTATGAGTATAACTATCTCAATTTGGTTGATTGAATTGTTCAAATTCTTTTAAGCCTTACTGATTCTTTTCTGCTTCTTCTATCAGGTACTATGAGAATTGTTTTAAATATCAAACAATTTCTACCTCTTCTTTTTAATTAATTATTTTTGCTACACTCAGAAACACACACAATTTCAAATTAATTTAGAATTGTTATGTTTTCCCATTAATTAGCATGTCATAATTTTGAAATTATAACCCTCTAAATCCTTAGTAATTCTTCTTAAGTCTATTTTGTCTGAAAAGTGGGAGGGTTGTACTGAGATAAGTTACTCCATCAAAGTAGGAAATAGAAATCTAATGTACACGTTTACATCTCTTACATGTCTCTTAAACATTTATGATTCATGTGCTTTTCTTTTTAGTTATCAAAGTTTTTATCATATCTAACTTATATAATTGAAATACTCTTTAAAATTTTCTTGCCATCAGTTTAGCCCTCTTCAAAAATTCTTCATGTGGCTGTACAGTATTTCTAAAATAAATATTATTCTGATTCCCTATTTAAAACAATCTTGGAAATACATTACCCTTGAAATACAATCAAAACCTGTAACAGAACCTACAGGACTTTCAGACTCTTACTACACTGCTTAACTCATCTGCTACCTTTTTTTTCAAGTTTAGTTTTTTTTTTTTAAACTGAAGTATAGCTGATTTACAGTGTTGTGTTAATTTCTGGTACACAGCAAAATGATTCAGTTATACATATATGTACATTTAAAAATCTTCTTCTCCATTATGGTTTATCTCAGGATATTGAATATAGTTCCCTGTGCTATACAGTAGGACCTTGTTTTTTATCCATTCTATATGTAATAGTTTGCATCTGCTAACCCCAAACTCCCAGTCCATCCCTCCTTTGGCAACCACAAGTCTGTTCTCTATGTCTGTGAGTCTGTTACTGTTTCAAAGATAGGTTCATTTGTGTCATATTTTAGATTCCACATATAGGTGATATCATGTAGTATTTGTCTTTCTCTTTCTGACTGACTTCACTTAGTAAGATAATCTCTACTTCCATCCATGTTGCTGCAAATGGCATTATTCCATTCTTTTTTGTATGGCTGAGTAGGATTCCATTGTATATATATACCACATCTTCTTTATCCATTCATGTATCAGTGGACATTTAGATTGTTTCCATGTCTTGGCTATTGTGAATAGTGCTGCTATGAACATAGGGGTGCATGTATCTTTTTGAATTATAGTTTTGTCTGTATATATGCCCAGGAGTGGGATTGCTGGATCATATGGCAATTCTATTTTTAGTTTTCTGAGGAACCTCCATACTGTTTTTCATAGTGTATCCACTAACTTACATTCCCACCAACAGTGTAGGAGGATTCCCTTTTCTCCACACCCTCTCCAGCATTTGTTATTTGTAGACTTTTTAAAGATGGCCATTCTGACTGGTGTGAGGTGGTACTTCATTGTAGTTTTGATTTGCATTTCTCCAACAATTAGTGATGTTGAGCATCTTTTCATGTTCCTGTTGGCCATCTGTATGTCTTCTTTGGAGAAATGTCTATTTAAGTCTCTGTCCATTTTTGGATTGAGTTGTTTGGTTTTTTTGTTGTTGAGTTGTGTGAGCTGTTTGTATATTTTGGAGATTAAGCCCTTGTCAGTTGCATCATTTGCAAATATTTTCTACCATTCTGTAGGTTGTCTTTTCGTTTTGTTTATGGTTTCCTTTACTCTACAAAAGCCTGTAAGTTTTTTTTGGTCCCATTTGTTTATTTTAGTTTTTATTTCTAAATAAAAGCCTTAGGAGACTGACCTAGGAAAACATTGGTATGATTTATATCATAGAATGTTTTGCATATGTTCTCTTCTAGAAGTTTTATGGTGTCATGTTTTATGTTTAAGTCTTTAAGCCATTTTGCGTTTCTTTTTGTTTATGGTACGGGGTGTGTTCTAACTTCATTGATTTACATGCAGCTGTCCAATTTTCCCAGCACCACTTCTGAAGAGACTCTCTTTTTCCCATTGTATATTCTTGCCTCCTTTGTTGAAGATTAATTGACCATATATGTGTGGGTTTTTTTCTGGGTTCTCTATTCTGTTCCACTGAACCATATGTCTGTTTTTATGCCAGTACCACACTGTTTTGATTACTGTAGCTCTGTAGTATTGTTTGAAGTCTGGGACAGTTACGCATCCTGCTTTGTCCTTTTTCCTCAGGATTGCTTTGGCAATCATGGGTCTTTTTGTTTCCATATAAATTTTAGGATTATTTGTTCTAGTTCTGTGAAAAATGTCATGGGCTATTTAATAGAGATCAGATTAAATCTGTAGATTACTTTGGGTAGTATGGCCATTTGTTTTTCCTTTGTTTTTTTTTTTTTTTGCGGTATGTGGGCCTCTCACTGTTGTGGCCTCTCCCGTTGCGGAGTACAGGCTCCGGACGCGCAGGCTCAGTGGCCGTGGCCCATGGGCCCAGCCGCTCCGCGGCATGTGGGATCCTCCCAGACTGGGGCACGAACCCATGTCCCCTGCATCGGCAGGCAGACTCTCAACCACTGCGCCACCAGGGAAGCCCAGTATGTCCATTTTAACAATATTAATTCTTCCAATCTGTGAGCATGGGATATCTTTCCATTTCTTTGAATCATCTTTAACTTCCTTTATTAATGTTTTATAGTTTTCAGCATATAAGTCTTTCACCTACTTCATCAATTTTATTCCTAAGTATTTTATTTATCTTTTGGTGTGATTTTAAAAGGTTTTTTTTTTTAATATATTCCCTTTCTAATATTTCATTGTTGGTGTAAAGAAAGGTAACCAATTTCTGTATGTTAATCTTGTATCCTGCTACCTTGATGAATTTATCAGTTCTAGTAGTTTTTGTGTGGAGTCTTTAGGGTTTTCTGTATACAGTATCACATCATCTGTATATAATGAAAATTTTACTTCTTCCCTTCCAATTTGGATACGTTTTATTTCTTTTTCTTATCTGATTGCTGTGGCTAGAACTTCCACTACTGTGTTGAATAGAAGTGGTGACAGTGGGCATCCTTGTCTTGTTCCAGATTTTAGTGGGAAGGCTTTCAGCTTTTCACTGAGTATATGGCTGTGGGTTTGTCATAAATAACTTTTATTATGTTGAGATATGTTCTCTCTATACCCACTTTGGTAAGAGTTTTTATCATGAATCAATGTTGAACTTTATCAAATGCTTTTTCTGCATCTATTGAGATGATCATGTGGTTTTTGTCTTTTCTTTTGTTGATGTGGTATATCACATTGTTTGATTTGCATATGCTGAACCATCCTTGTGAACTTGGGAAGAATCCCACTTGGTCGTGGTGTATGATCTTTTATATGTGTTGTTGGATTTGGTTTGCTAATATTTTGTTGAGAATTTTTGCATCTATATTCATCAAAGATAGTGGCCTCTAGTTTTCTTTTTTGGTGGTATCTTTGTCCAGTTTTGGTATCAGGGTGATGATGGCTTCATAGAATGTCTTTGGGAGAGTTCCCTCCTCTTTAGTCTTTTGGAAGGGTTTGAGAAGAATCAGTAAAAGTTCTTTGTATGTTTGGTAGAATTTGCCTGTAAGCCATCTGGTCCTGGACTTTTGTTTGTAGGGAGCTTTTTGTTTGTTTTTCTAATTACAGATGCTATTTCACATCTAGTGATCTGTTCAAATCTGTTCAAATTATCTGTTTCTTCTTGATTCAGTTTTGGTGGGCTGTATGTTTCTAAAAACTTGTCCATTTCTTCCAGCTTGTTGAATTTGTTGGAATAAAATTGTTCATAGTATTCTCTTACAGTTTTTTTTTGTATTTCTGTGGTATCGGTTGATATTTCTCCTTTTTCATTTCTTATTTTATTTGGGTTCTCTCTTTTCTTCTGGTGAGCCTGGCCAGAGGTTTGTCATTTTTCTTTACCCTTTAAAAGAACCAGCTCTTGGTTTTATTGATTTTTTTCTATTGTTTTTTAAATTTCTATTTTATTCTCCTCTGATCTTTATTATTTCCTTCCTTCTGCTGACTTTAGGTTTTGTTTGTTCTTTTTCTAATTCTTTTAGGTGGTAGGTTAGGTTGTTTAATTGAGATTTTTCTTGTTTTTTGAGGAAGGCCTGTATCACTATGAACTTCCCTCTAAGAACTGCTTCTACTGCATCCCATAGATTTTGTATGGTGGTGATTTCATTGTCATTTGTTTCAAGGTACTTTTCAATTTCCTTTTTGATTTCCTTGTTGATCTTTTGGTTTTTTAGTAGCATGTTGTTTAGTCTCCATGTAATCAATTTTTTTTTCTGTGGTTGATTTTCTATTTTCATGCTGTTATGGTCATAAATGATGCTTGAAATACTTTCTATACTTTTAAATTTGTTGAGGTTTGTTTTGTGCCCTGGTATGTGGTCAATCCCAAAGAATGTTCCATGTGCACTTGAAAAGAATGTGTATTCTGTGGGGGGTTTTTTGGGGGGGTATATAATGTGCTGAAAATATCAATTAAGTCTAACAGTTCTATTGTGTCATTTAGGATCTCTATTGCCTCATTGATTTTCTACCTAGAAGATCTGTCCATTGACATGAGGGGGTTTTAATGTCTCTTACTAGTATTGTATTCCTGTCAGTTTCTCCCTTTATGTCTGTATTTTTTTTTCTGTATTTTGGTGCTCCTATATTAGGTGCATGTATGTTGAAAGAGTGTAAAATCCTCTTCTTGTATTGATCTTTTTATCATTACATAGTGTCCTTCTTTACCTTTCTTTATTGTCTTTGTTTTTATTTATTTATTTATTTATTTATTTACGGTACGCAGGCCTGTCACTGCTGTGGTCTCTCCCGTTGCGGAGCACAGGCTCCGGACGCGCAGGCTCAGCGGCCATGGCTCGCGGGCCCAGCCACTCCGTGGCATGTGGGATCTTCCCAGACCGGGGCACGAACCCACGTCCCCTGCATCGGCAGGCGGACTCTCAACCACTGCGCCACCAGGGAAGCCCTATTGCCTTTGTTTTAAAGGCTATTTTGTCTGATATGAGTATTGTGCCCCCTGCTTTCTTGTCATTTCCATTTGCATGAAATATCTTTTTTCATCCTCTCACTTTCAATCTATGTGTGTCCTTTGCCCTAAAATGGGTCTCTTGCAGGCAGCATATTCTAGGCTCTTGTTTTTTTTATCCAGTCTGCCACTCTATGTCTTTTGATTGGATCATTTATCCCATTGACATTTAAGGTAATTATTGATAGATATCTATTTATTGCCATGTTAAAACTTGTATTCCAGTTGCTTCTTTGTTTCTTCCTTGTTCCTTTCTTTTCCTTTTGGTTTTTTTTTTTGTGGTTTGATGATTTTCTTTTATTTTATGCTTGTCTTCTTTTTTTTTTTTTTTTTTGCGGTACGCGGACCTCTCACTGTTGTGGCCTCTTTCCGTTGCGGAGCACAGGCTCCGGATGTGCAGGCTCAGCGGCCATGGCTCACGGGCCCAGCCGCTCTGTGGCATGTGGGATCTTCCCGGACCGGGGCACGAACCCGTGTCCCCTGCATCGGCAGGCGGACTCTCAAGCACTGCGCCACCAGGGAAGCCCTTTTTTGTCTTTTTTTTTTAATCTATTGTATTTTTCTGATTTGTGGTTACCCTGTTTGTCAAGCACGTTTACCCTTCCTGTATCTATTTGTCTTAGACTGATAGTCATATAGGCTCAAATACATTCTAAAAGAAAAAGAAATCTACATTTTCTTACTCTCCTACTCCACATTTTATGATTTTGATGTCCTTTCTTACATCTTCATGTTTAACCTTTTGCTGTTCCTTGCAGCTATCATTGCTTTCACAGATAGATTTTTTTCTCTTTTTAATCTGTGTACTGGTTTATTTAAGTGATTTACTTTCCAATTGATTTCCTCTTTTCTATATCTTCTTGTTTCTTTTCTATTTAGAGAAGACCTTCCAATATTTCTTTTAGGATAGGTTTAGTATTGCTATATTCTTTTAGTTTTTGCTTGCCTGAGAAATTCTTTCTCTCTCCTCCTATTCTAAATGATAATCTTTCTGTGTAGAGTACTCTAGGTTGAAGATTTTTCTCTTTCAGGACTTTGAATATATTTTGCCACTCCCTTCTGGCCTGCAACATTTTAGTAGAGAAATCAGCTGATAGCCTTATGGGGATTCCCTTTTAATTAACTCTTTGTTTTTTTCTTGCTGCCTTTAGAATCTTCTCTTTATCTTAAACTTCTGCCATTTTTATTATAATATGTCTTGGTGTAGGTCTGTTTGGGTTCATCCTGTTTGGGACCCTCTGTGATTCCTGTACCTAGATATCTGTTTCCTTCTTTAGGTTTGGGAAGTTTTCAGCCATAATTTCTTCAAATACATTTTTGATCCCCTTTTCTCTTTCTTCTCCTTCTGGACTCTTTATTATGGGTAGATTGGCACACTTTATATTATCTCATATGTCTTCTATGTTGCTTTCATTTTTTTTCATTTGGCTTTCTGTCTGCTGTTCTGACTGGGTGATTTCCATTATTCTGTCTTCCAGATCACTTATTCATTCTTTTGCATTATTCATCCTGCTATTCATTGCCTTTAGCTCAGCTTTTGTCTTGGTAAATGAATTTTCTAATTTTTCTTGGTTCTTCCATAGAATTTCTAGTTCTTTTTTTACAGTAATATGAATTTCTGTTGATAGTCTTTCTAAATTCCTTCAGTATTTTCATTATCTCCTTTTTGAACTTGATGTCTATTAGACTGAAGAGGTTTGTTTCATTGTTTTTTCTTTCAGGGGAATTCTCTTGGTCTTTTAACTGGGAGTGGCTCCTCTGCTTCTTCATTTTACTTATATTTCTCTTACTCTGTGAGTTTAGGAGAAGCAGTTATCTATTGTGGTCTTGGAATGCTATTTATATGCAGGAGTGTCCCTCTGTAGCTTGTGTGTGTTTAATATTTTTGGCACAGGGCTGCTTTTAGTATGGATGCCTTCCACCTCTTTCCTCAGTGTGTGCTAGCCTTGATAGTGGGTGTGCAGATGCAATGGCTCACATGCACTCCTGGAGCCCATGACAGTGGGAGCAATCTGCTACCCTATTTTAACACTTCACTCCCACGGCAACTAATGAAATACATCATGGTCCGTCACATCTCCAAGTAGTAACATATAATGTACAATGGGACTTACAATATCCTTTCTACATCAACCATTATAATCTGCTTGGTGAATTACTACTTATTTCCTACTCTGTTTAAATATCAACTTCTTTAAAGATTTCTTGATTCTTCCCTATATCTAGCTCCTACCCATCTCTCAGATCAAGTTGACAACTTTTTCCCTCTTCTCCACTTAGCACCTTATTGATGCTTCTATTATAGCACTTGCAGTATACAGTAATTTTCTGCTTTCCAACTACACCAAGCCACTCAAGGGGAAAGATTATCTATATATTAGTTTAAATGCTATGTATCTAGAACAGATTCTGGGACTCTCTAAATATTTTTAAACAAATTTAGAGAGAGCCCCTATTGTATTTTACCAATAAGTTCCCTAAAAATATTAGACAAAGATGTATAGTTCTCAAGGCCATAAGCATTCAGGATAGACAGGAGTAGATTTGACTCCTGGCTCCATCATCGGGTAGCAGTGTAACATGGAGCTAGTAACTTATCTTTTCTTAGTCTCTGTTATGAGCAAAATTGAATCCCTTCAAAATCCATATGTTGAAGTCTTAACCCCCAGCACTCAGAATGTGACTACATTTGGGTTAGGGTCTTTAAAGAGGTAATTAAAGTTAAATGAGGGACTTCCCTGGTGGCAGAGTGGTTAAGAATCCGCCTGCCAATGCAGGGGACGTGGGTTCAAGCCCTAGTCCGGGAAGATCCCACATGCCGCAGAGCAACTAAGCCCAAGCACCACAACTACTGAGCCTGTGCTCTAGAGCCTACGAGCCACAACTACTGAGCCTGCATGCCACAACTACTGAAGCCCACATGCCTAGGGCCCGTGCTCTGCAACAAGAGAAGCCACTGCAATGAGAAGCCTGTGCACCTCAACAAAGAGTAGCCCTCGCTCACCACAACTAGAGAAAGCCCGTGTGCAGCAACAAAGACCCAGCACAGCCATAAATAAATAAATAAAGTTAAATGAGGTCATTAGATGGGTGTCTTTTAGAAGAGATTAGGACACATACACAGAGGGAAGACCTTGTGAAGACTAAGGGAGAAGATGACCATCTCCAAATCAAGGAGAAAGGCTTCAGAATGAAATCAATTTTTTTTTTTCTATTTTAACATCTCTATCATGTTTAAGTAAACATTTTAGAACAGTTTTTGATTTACAGGATTATTGCATAGATAGTACAAAGAATTTCAGTATACCCCACACTCAGTTTCCCCTATTATTAACATCTTATATTAGTATTGTATTTGACACAACTAATAAAACAATATTAATACATTATTAATAAAAATCCACATTTTAATACACCTAAAATTTTCTAGATTATAATTTTACCATTTTATATGTGTAATGTTAGAGCTAGAAGGCTCTTAGAGACCATTTACTTCAGCCTCTATTTTAACCAACAGTAAATTAGCAGTAGGCATAGAGAAATTAATTTTTATGTGTAAAATATATATGTCTGAGTAGGGAGAAAACTTTAGTCTCCTGATTCAAAGATCAGAATTATCTTCTTATGCCTTGTAGTACTGGTTAAATGGTTAAATGACCTGCTCTTTCCTTTGAATAGTTAACTCATGAATTAACTCACTGTGAAAATCCCATTGTTATCTTCGTATCTCTTTCATAGTTATTTAATTGTAAAATCTGACTAGCATTCTATTTGTTCCTTTCCTTTGAAAAGCTGAATCATTTTGTTTATGCTTATCTACAGAAGATACTTCACACTTTTCACCAAACCATTTGTGGTTTTCCATCAATTTCCATATTAAATGTTGACAACTAAAACTCCAGTAATAGATTAAAACTTGGTCCCTTCTTTCTGAGCTCTTGAATCTTGTTGCTTTTTTCAGTCTTTATTTATAACTGCTTCTATCTTCAACCTTCTACCTTCCACCTCTTCATTATCATCACTCTTCCTTAGAGTCGCACTTTCTTGCCCCAGTAACAACTTCAAATGTCATCAGTAGGTGACATATTATCATCACCAGAATTATTAGCAGCAGAATTATTATTTTCTTAATACATCACAGTCTGACATGTACTTCCCTGATGGTTTGGCTTCTATCAGGACTTAGACATTTAGAATACATTTTAGTGCAACAGCCTTCTGATATTTTAGAGAGAGAACATTTACAAAATTTCTGATCAGGAATAGCTACATTGTGCCATCTCACCCATCTTCAATGTTGCCTGTGGTATTTTTTTTCCTTACAGATGATTGATTTATTTTTATTATATAAGTGAGATTATATTAATAAAAAGAAATACAAGGAAGTTACTGATTGATTGAAATATAGTTGATTTACAATATATTATTTTCATATGTACAGCATAGTAATTTAGTATTTTTACAGTTTATACTCCATTAAAATTTACTATAAGATAATGGCTATGCTCCCTGTGCTATATAATATATCCTTGTTGCTTATCTATTTTACACATAATAGTTCGTATCTCTTAATCCCATACCCCTAATGTGCCTCTCTCCACCAGTAACTACTGGTTTGTTTTATACATCTGTGAGTCTGTTCCTATTTTGTTATAACCTTTGTTAGTATTATCTTAGATTCAACGTATAAGTGATATCATACGGTATTTGTCTTTCTCTATCTGACTCATTTCACTAAGCATGGTATTTTCTCGGTCCATCATGTGGCTGCAAATGGCAGAATTTTGTTCTTTTTTATGGCTGAATAATATTTCTCTGTGTGTGCGTGTATGTGAGTGTGTGTATCACATACTCTTTATCCATTTGTCTTTTGATGTACACTTGGGTTGCTTCCATGTCTTGGCTATTTTAAATAGAGTGGCTATGAACACTGGGGTGTATATGTCTTTTCAAATTAGTATTTTCATTTTTTCCAGATACATACCCAGGAGTGGAATTGTTGTATCATATGATAGTTCTATTTTTAGATTTTTGAGGGCCCTCCATACTGTTTTCCATAGTGGCTGTACCAATTTACATTGCCACCAACAGTGTACCCTTTTCTTCACGTTCTTACCAACATTTGTTACTTGTAGACTTTTTGATGATAGCCCTTCTGACAGGTGTGATATGTCATTGTTTTGATTTGCATTTCTCTGATAATTAGTGACATTGAGCACATTTTCATTGGTAATGCCAAATTCTGCTGAGTCAATAGAATCATTAGAGGATGTATTTATATATTTTTTTTCATATATTCCTAGGTTCTACTTGCAAGGAACTATGATAATTGAGTTGAGGCCTGGAATCTTTATTTGGAAAAAGCTCTTCAAATGATTCAATGATAGCTATAGCTATTCAATGATATGTTTTTAACCACTCATTTAGAGATAGCTATTGTAAATCTAGTGTCAAATAAAGTCACCTAAATCCTTCTATTATCTGCAGAGTAAGGATATTCCAGTACTCATGTAAGATTTCTGTGAAGATTTTTTTCACGGTTACCTCTGGTACCAAGGTCTTCCTTTGCCTGAAGTAATTCAGTTTAGGGATATCTCATCATCCCATATGGTGTCACTGTTCCTTACTGCCTATACACAGATGTGGAATGAAATCCTTTTCCTTCTTTTGTAAACATATGCATGTAAATGCACACACACATATATACTCATAGAAGACATTGATGTCTTAAACTTTATTGAATATCTACCTATGTAATAAAGATTTATAGCAAATAAACAACTTAAAAATGAATACTTGATAATTTTCTTTAAGGAAAAACCACTGATTTTCCTCATCTATTTTTCAATCCATGCTCTGATCTCCTGCCTGTTCTTAGCTGCCTTTCCATTCTTCTGTCACCCTTCCTTTCCAGAAAGAAACCAAAAAAACAAAACAACCCCCCCATAAACCCCTGTTTTATTTTGTTAGTGAATTTACAATTTTTTCCTTAAAGTGTGTCCTATAAAATATCTACCTTTGGTTGATACTGTTTCAGGTCAAGAGTGGGTGGGGCATACTAGAGAATTGGTTCCATGACTGCTGTGAAAGAGTTACAGGTTTTACATGTTAGTTACTTTTATGTACATACTCATTTTTTAACCCTCATGAAAACACTGTGAGTTAAATGTGTTTTCTCATTGTACAGATGAGGGAACTGAGGTACCAGTAGTTCAAATAACTAGATACAGAGTCACACATTTTGTTAAAAAGTGTGAGAGCAGGAATTTGAACACAAATATAGACTCCAAAGTCTGGATTCTTTTTATACCTACACTCCACTTCCTTAGCAAGAGCCTTAAAGTGGTTCTTCTGGTGCTACTTCCCACCATCAGTTGTGCTCTAGCCTACTGAGCAGAGAAACAGAGCAGTAAATTTCCTAGGAAAGCTGCTACAGTCTGGAGAATGGCAGGGATGCAAGTTGGCAAAGTTAATGGTGATAGCCAAATGAATATTGGTTGCCATTTTGACAGATGTAGCATCTAGTGGCATTACTTCATGTGTACATTTGACAGGTATACCAGCTCCTAGTATTAACACCATCTAAAACAGGGTTGGATGGTGTAGCTAGAATTACAAATAAGACAAAACTTCTTGTCCCACTACAATTGCCTAGATAGGTATTATATGGTCACCATATGCCATCCTAAAGTGGAACTTTTACATTTATAAGCAACACAGTTTTTTTGTTTTTTGTTTTTTTTGCAAAGACAAACTCTTTGCCTTTGACTTTGTATGTAACTGATACAAGGATTTGATTTGTACTCTGCTGTCTTGAGTAACAACTCTGACACAGATGAATAAGTTTCAGTCCATCAAGAATGTACCATTTTAGAGAGATCTAAAGAAATTTTTACCTTTTAATATTATTAAAAATTCTGAAAGAGTTAAGATTAATTGACCACTTTGCCTTACCTTCCGTTTATCCTGAAGCTGGTGAATATTATTATAATACAAATTTATAGGCAGATAGTTTGCTAACCTATAAGCAAAAAATTAGGTCTACTTGGGAGATTTTCCTTATGTAAATCTTGACCTCAAAATAAGCATTTTAAGAAGAATTTTCAATTATGAGTATAATAATGAAGTGTCTATAGATATGGCTTTTCATAATAACAAAAGGAAACATATTTGTGAAGCATTTTCTTTTTCCTTTTGGCTCATTCTTATTTTCTCTATAATTGTAATAGTATCAGCATAGTATGTCTTATATGATTATCACACTAAGTAAGCTATTTGATGAAGGTAACATAGGCTTCAGAATCTCTGCAGCAACACAGAGCTATAAAGGACTTAGTACAATGCCTGACACTCAACAAAATCCGAGTAATTGGTAGGTATTACTGCTGAATATTTGAATATATATAGAGAGAGATAGATGTGACTTTATATATATAACTTTTTATAGGAATCTAGAACTAAGAAAACTATTTATCTTTAGTGAAGAAATCGTAAAACTATATATAAGATTATAGGCCTAGAAATTCAGTCTATTTCTGTTCATATTTTGTTAATTTCATCATCTGTTATGGTACCTATTTATATGATCTAAACAAGAAAGAAGCATAGGATTGTTTTTTACACCTTACACTATAATGATGGGTAACTATTCACACCATTTCCTTCAGAATTGTTTCTTCCAGTTTAGTGAGTGTTAATTGCCCCAGTGACACAGATTAAATTTAAAGGAGCAGTGACATGTTTTCACACACATGGATTCAGACCTCACCTCGCAGGTAGTCTTTCCTGTTTTCAAACACTGGCCACAGAGCAAATGTTTTCATTATAACACTGTAGCCATTTGTTGAATTTCACTTATATTTAACAAGCATGCCTAGAATTTTATTTTTTGCTAACAAAAGCAAGATGGGAAGTGGTCTTTGGAAGAGGTAACAGTTGACAACTTCCACAACAAGCACCGTGATTCTACAGCTGTTAACAATACCTAATGCTGCAGCTCCATAGACTTGTACTGGCTGGGTGCTAACCTGCCTGTTGGAATTCAAAGAACCCATCTGGAGAAAGCATCCCTAAAACTGATCTGAATGGAAGTCACAGACTGGCACAGTCCCTCAGATTCTAGGTATTGTGCACCTTTTATAAAGGGAGGCCATGACACTGACAAAAGAAAAAAATTATACTATCTATGTTGACCAATTTTTTTCCACTGCTATAGATTCAAAGGAAAAGACAGGAATAAAAATGAAAGAGCCCCAAAATGGAAAGGACTTTTATGTCTTGAGCATAAATTATGTTCATATTTTATGCTTATGTCTATGAAAACAATTTTCCCAAAGACTTTCATTTAAATTAGAGATTAAAGAGTATTGTGTCAGGAAATGGGATGCTTACATGAAGAAAAATGAATGTTTTATAATAAAGTTTAGACATTATTCTTCATGGACGATAACCAGCTTTAGAAGACATTATATGGAAAGTTAGGAAATATGATTATGTTTGCCTTTTTTGTTTAATGGTGAAGTAATTGACATTTTCTGTGCTTTATTCTTCTGCCTTAAGGAATGCAAGAAGAAGCTTCAGAAGGTTTCTTGAGCTAAGGCTTAGTGCGTTACCACCTAGGAAAGGCAGTGCAGTTCTCCAAGCTTTAAAAGCCTGCCTGCTAACAACATATAAGTCTCCTAGGCTCCATAAATCATGCCCTGGGAGCCCCATTTTATGACATAGTATCAAAACTTAGGGAGCAATCTTCTCACAGACTGTCATACTTAGATGAAATAATTCTGAATCATAGTGTGAGAGTAACAAAACTCATCCCCCTGTGCCTCTTTATTGACCTTAGTCACTGCCTCTATCAGTCAAGATAGTCTAGGTTATATGGTAGTACCAAATCAACTCAAACTCTTCCTGGCTTGTATCAGTGGAGATATATTTCTGACTCACAACATGGACAGTGTGGTTTGCATCCAGGTTTTCTTCCTACTGGAACCTAGGCTGATGGAGCAGGATCAGTCTGAAACATTGCTGGTTATTGTGGTAGAGGGAAGGGAAGATAGGGCAAACTAAGATCTTGCCCTGAAGGGACATGTCACTTTTGCTTACGTTTTATTGACCAATGGAAGTCACATGAAGCCCTAGTTAACATTTTCTAAGTAGTTAAAGAAAAACTGTAACTCATTTTTTTTTTCTAGCTTAAAGTGCTTCTAGACTACTACTATACCCAGGTGCCTAAGAGAAACAAATGCAAATAATTTTCAAAGGATGAACCATCATTTTAGGTCTCTCAGAGATCAGGCCTACAAATATTTTTTCAAGATAAATGGTCAGTTCACAGTCAGATATTACTAAACACAAAAGAAAAACTAAGAATGAGAACAAACAAAAGACTTCAACCTTGCATAAACATATCCCTTAAAACTTCAGGTATTGAAATGATCAGAATATTGTAAAGTATATAAAATGTTTACAATGTTTAAAAAATACATATTAGTGTGAAAACATCTGCAGGAAACATTAATATGCCACTTTTATGACTTTAAGGAAAATTTGAAAAAAATTACAATAGTTCCCAAAGGTGAGAAAACTTTTATGTATGTCGATACATTGAAATCTTTCTCTTTGAGATCAGTAGTACAGCAAAGGTGTACTCACACTATATACATTAAACACTGTAATGGAGGTAGGAGCCAAGTCATTAAAAAAAGAAGAAGGGAACAGTTTGGGTTAGGAAAAAAGAAACCATCTGCCATTATTTGTAGATAATATAACTGGATTTACAAAAAATCCAATATACATTTGGAACTGAAATTTATTAACTTAAGTAATTAAATAAGTTTTAGAACAGAAAATTTAACTTAAAGGATAGCATATTTTAAGATATAAAGTCAATATATAAAAATCAACTATATTCCTGTAATCCAATTATACCTATCTATAAAAATCATAAAAGATAAATTTTATTAAAATTAGCATCAACTTTATAGATTGTGTAGAAGTGAATTTAACAAAAGCCACACATGAGAAAATTATTTAAAAATACAGAAGAACACTAAAGAAGATATAAACAGAAAATAAATGTTATTTTCTTACTGTGGAAGGCTTAATATCGTATGGTTATCAAATTTTCCCCCAAAATTCTACAGAGCCAATGAAATGTAAATTGAAATCTCAATAGGCTTCTTTTTGTGGACTTGACAAGATGATTACAAATTTATATAAAATCCTCAAGGACCAAGAATATACAAGACTTTTCTCTTTGAAGAAGAAGAAAAAATAGTGGAAGACTTACCTAAATAAATATAAAAAATATAATAAAAAATAATAAAAATATAATGCTATATATATATATATATATATATATATAGAGAGAGAGAGAGAGAGAGAGAGAGAAGCCAGTGTGGTCATTCATGTAGAGATAACAGCTAGATCAATGGACAAGAGTAGAAGACCCAGAATCTCATCCAAAATATATTGACACATGTATTACTTACCTAGGGCTGCTATAGCAAAGTATCATAAGGACAAATTTATTGTCTCACAGCTCTTATGGCTAGAAGTCAAAAATCAAGGTGTTGGCAGGGCCATGCTCCCTTAGAAACCTGTAGAGGACTCCTTTCTTGACTATTCTTAGCTGACTATGGTTTGCTGGCAATCTTTGGTGTTTCTTGGCTTGTAGATGAAATCCTTTGGCTTCACCTGGCATTTTCTCTTGTGTCTCTGTCTTCACATGAACATCTCCATATATGGAGACCAGTCATATTGGATTAGGGGCACATCCTACTCCAGTATAACCTCTTCTTAAGTTAATTAATTACATCTGCAATGATCATTTTTCCAGAGAAGTTCTGAAGTACTGAGGCTTAGGACTTCAACATATGAATATTTGGGGGGCAAATTCAACCCCTAATAATACTATTAAAACATTCTTTAAAATTTGCTTAACATATTCAGTGTACTTAAGGAATATGGCTAGTTTGGAAATCTAGTGATTGTTCTTAATGTTTAAAAGTGAATATTTATCAACAGCACGGATCTATAGTCCCTAGCTGCCTTCGCTCGCATTCTATTAATAGAAAGCAGAGAGGCATAGTACCTGTCTCAGACAACACAAGCAGTGATTAAAATAATTGTTTACTGACTCACCACAGATAAAGAGGTCAAAGAGAAAAGTTAAAGTGCTGTTATTCTGCGATTAAGTAATAACTTCTCTCAACCTTCCATCTGGGAGAGATATATGAGCAGTTTGTTCTGCATGATATTGGAATTTTACAGGCAAGATAAGTAAGTGAATTATTGAAAAGGTTATTTTAAAATAGAACATTTTTAAAGCTTTGGATATTATTGCCCAATTTACTTATTTTTAGGTTTTATCTTAAAAAACAAGAATAACTTCAAAACAGAAAGTAAATAACCCCTTTTAGATAAGAACATGTAATTGGAAAAAAATGAAAGTGTATAGTCAGGTAAAACTTTCGAATATCCATGACACACTAGTGGTTTTCCAGTTAACTTCAAATATATTTGAAATAGAAAATTCAACAACACCTACTCATCCACCCACCCTACCCCAACCAGAATGAATTCTGATGTTTCCTTACCATTTCACTTACTAAATTCATCACTGCTACTCAGTTGCATTGCTTTTCCTACATTTTTTTTTTTTAAGAAGATGTTGCGGGTAGGAGTTTATTAATTAATTAATTTATTTTTTCTGTGTTGCGTCTTCGTTTCTGTGCGAGGGCTTTCTCTAGTTGTGGCAAGCAGGGGCCACTCTTCATCGCGGTGCGTGGGCCTCTCACTATGGCGGCCTCTCTTGTTGCAGAGCACAGGCTCCAGACAAGCAGGCTCAGTAGTTGTGGCTCACGGGCCCAGTTGCTCCGCGGCGTGTGGGATCCTCCCAGACCAGGGCTCGAACCTGTGTCCCCTGCATTAGCAGGCAGACTCTCAACCACTGCGCCACCAGGGAAGCCTGCTTTTCCTACTTTTTATGCATATAATTATAATGTCTTTTGCTTAGAGCTTTGCAGTTTAGGTATATCCATTGATTAAATTAGTGGGTTTTTTAAAAACCAAATTTAGTAAGTAATTCTGTATTTTCTAGTCACCCACCTTCATTCTTAGGAGTCTTAAGTCACCTCATAGAATAGTCAAAAATAATATCTAAAAGTCATATGACCTCAACCAATTTCTTAGAACAATTATAACAAAGCTACCAGAGACTGCTGAATTGAAAACACCATTTTTAACACTGTTAAAAAATTATAACTTTCCCTATTTCACCTTGACTCCCTTCACTTTCAAAGGGATTTATGTTGTAATCACTCTATTTCAAAAGTGTTTGATATTATAAGCTTTAAAAAAAAACTTTGGGAACTTTATTAGTCTTCTTTCTTATTTAATGAGAAGATATTTTTACCAATCAACTTATGCTTTGAAAAGCTTTTGGGTTATCTTAATGATTTTAACTCTAGCAACCTATGCTGTGTTTAAACTTCACCTAGGGACATTAATTTATTATATCCTTTTGGGATATTTCACAACCAATATTACATCTTTGCAAATCCTTTGGTCAAGAAAGCAGTTCTTTAATTTTCTTGTTGCAGTCAGTTATTATGTACACAAAATTTAGTGTTTTGTAGATATTATTAGGGCTGGGGTTGGAATTTCAGGATAGAGATTGAAGATATGACTAATACAAATGAGGCATTTCCAGAACAGAAGGAGTAGGAATGTCAGATTAAAAACATGACCAAATTAAATTTGAATTTCAGATAAACAAAGCATGACACATATTTTTCATATATATCATATATTTTTACCATGCTATCTTTGATGCAAATATAATATGGGACCTGAAAAAATCATTCACTTACATATGTCTGAGACCACTTCACAGAACAGGGTGGGGAAAAAAGTGCTGAGCTAAGTAAATTTGGAAATGAGTGGAATCTCTAAGATTCAGTACAAAATAAACTGCACATAAGCACTGTACAAAGTTGGTAAATTTGTCTTCCCTGAGGATATAGGTTAACTATTCTGATACTAATATACTCATATATACTAGAATTTAAAAAGTCAGTGAATTGATGAGGGATGGTGGGAACCAGGTTTCTCACTATTGGAGTGGGAAAAAGCTAGAAAGACCATGTGTTAATATACCTAAGTTGAAGACATTGATATGAATTCATGTTCACCTTAATATAGATTCTTACATGTAGAAATATTTATAGATATGTTTATATACACAGATTAGTATATACACATATAAACCCTTGCTTTGTCAGGCAGAGAACATAGGAGGAAGGACACCCCAGTAGCAACAAGCACATCTACCTTCTGGATCTTGATTTCTAATACTGTTCTACAGTAAAAGGAACCAGGGTTCTTTATAGAACTGGCTGATTCTGGGATTCAGGTAGGAAATATATAAGATGAACCTGAAACATCTTGTACTGCCTGACATAAGGAAGTAGTAAACATCCATCCCCTCACACACACACACGCATACCCACACATACTTACACACACTCTCACTCTCTCTCTCACACTAATGGGGGGTATGTCAAAGGGACACAGGAGCCAACTGAAAGAGCTCCAAATGATCAAAACTAGAATAGTTCGACAAACAAATTAAATAAAATAGTGTTGGTTTATAACTCAAAATATAGATATCTATAAGTCCACACTCATATAGGGTAGTGAATACGTAAGTAACTGGAGGAGAAGTGCTAATTCTCCCATGCAGAAAAATCTCAAATAACTTACATAGATACTCCAGCATTCTTATAGTCCTGCCAGATGGAAGTTCAACATGGGTCGCACTGGGTAAAATTCAAAATGTAAATAGGGGGCTTCCTTGGTGGCGCAGTGGTTGAGAGTCCGCCTGCCGATGCGGAGGACACGGGTTCGTGCTCCGGTCCGGGAAGATCCCACATGCCGCAGAGTGGCTAGGCCCGTGAGCCACGGCCGCTGAGCCTGCGCGTCCGGAGCCTGTGCTCCGCAATGGGAGAGGCCACAACAGTGAGAGGCCCGTGTACGGCAAAAAAAAAAAAAAAAAAAAAAAAAAGTAAATAGGGCTGCATTCCATTTTTTAGGTCCTCAGGGTGAATCATTTTCTTTGTCTTTGCCAGCTTTTAGAAGCCACCCACATGCCTTGGCTAATGGACCTTTCTCTATGACCAAAGCAAGCAACCCTGCATCTCAGTAACTGTTCTCCTAAAGTCACATCTCTCTGGCTCTTCTCCACTTTTAAGTACACTTGTAATTACTTGAGCCCACCTAGGTAATCCAAGATAATCTCCCTGTTTTGAGGTTAATTATCAGCCTGAAATCCATTTCAACTTTAATTCCTCTTTGCCAAGTACAATGATATATTTACAGTTTTGGAGATTAGGACATGGATATCTGTGGCAGGCTATTTTGTGCCTACCACATCCTTCAAGGAGATGGAGCATAACTCCTCACTCCTTGTGCGTGGGCTGTACATAGTGCTTCCTTCCAAAGAATAGTTTGGAAAGAAGGATAAAAGAGTAACTTACTGTTGAAGAAACACAATTCATATTTCCTCAGCTACATGATAAAGATTAACATCAAGAGTGATGTCTTGTTGACAGTATATATCCTTGATTTGATGTGATGAAAATGGCACTTGACCTTTATGGGTTTCCTCCCCAAAATACGTAATCCCAGTTTACTCATAAGAAAAATGTGAGACAAATCCTAACTGAGGGATATTCTACAACATACTTCATCAGTACTTCTCAAAAAATGCCAAAGTCATCACAAACAAGGAAAGTCTGAGTATCTAGTTACTGCCAAGAGGAGGCTAAGGAAATATGAAAAATAAATGTAATGTGTATCCTGGATGAAATCGTGGAGCAGAAAAGGGGCCACTAGGAAAAACTAAGAAAATCTGAATTAAATATGGACTTAGTCAATAATAGTGTGTCTATATTGGTTCATTAGTTATCACAAATTCACCATACTAACATAAGATGTTAATAATAGGGGAAACTTGGTGTGGGTACGTGGAAACTCTTTGTACTACCTTCACAATTTTCCCCATAAATCTAAAACTGTTCTAAAATTAAAGGTTTTTGTTAGCTTGTTTTAAGTGAGATGTAGAGCCATAGATAATCTGCTGGGGAGACGAGAGAAGTACCTAACCCAATTTGGTAAGGTTGTAAACATCACCCCCTTCCAGTGGAGTTAGCTTATAAAGAGAATATTATGGGATGAAAAAAAGTGAACTGTGTCAGTCCTGATGCTACTCCAGGTAGAGAGAATATTAACAGCTGGGATGGCATGTGTGAGCTAAAGCAGGGCAATCTAATAATGGCAAACAAGACAGAATCGTGAAACAAAGGGTTCGGTGAGAGAGTATTAAGTGAAAGACAGGAGGATAGGAAGGAGCAAAGTCACGTAGGACCTGATGCTAAGGATGTTGAACTTTGTCAGGGAAGTTTTGTCAGGAAAGACAATGTCTTTACAATTAAAAAACTAAATTACAGCCTTCTTTAGTAAGAGGCTTATACTTGATTAGTCCTAAAATGTAACATATTGAGATTTAAGCCCATTTCTGCTAGATTTGTCTTCAGGAAAGCAACTTGACCAAAACAATGAATCTGTTGAGAAACTAGATTTTCCCTCATCTTTGGTCATCACATCCCCGACCTAGTCGAACAGAGGTTAGCAAACAGCAGGCCTAGGGCTAGAGACCTCTTTCAGAGCCTCAAGTATTTACTATCCAACCCTTTAAAAAAACTTTTTTGTTCCTGCTTTACATGTATTTTTTTCCCTTTACTAAATGTGATACAGCAATCAAAACAGTGTAAATTATATTAAAATATAGGTTTTCCTATTCATATCTAAATATCTGAAATACTTTATTCAGTATTTACATAGGGGTGCAACTTCTATTTGCTTATTTTTTCTGCAATGCTATGGTAGTAATATCAAAATAAGAGATTTCTGAATTTGTTTTATTTTATTGACAAATTTATTTTAGATAAATTAACAAAAGGAATAATGGTTTCTGAAAGAATGAAGAAAGTTAAAGAAATGAATAAAAAATGAAGAAAACCAGGGACTTCCCTGGCAGTTCAGTGGTTAAGACTCCGTGCTTCCAATGCAGGGGGCACAGATTCAATCCCTGGTCAGAGAACTAAGATTCCACATGTCGTGCGGACAAAAGATTAAACAAAAGAAAAGAAGAAGAAAACCACATCTTAAGTTCAAAAAGGAATTTTGTATTTCTAGGACATGCAATGGTCCTATATTTCACAATGCCAGAGTTCTAAATGTGTGTTCTGAGGAGGAACTTGATGATTCATGCTTGTGTTCTTTCCCTACTAACAACTGTTGAAGGTAATTCAAGGAGTCCCATATTGGGACCCAATATGTCTTTACCCTTCAGTAGCAATGCTTTCCAAATGATTTGTAGATTGTAGGTGGGGGCAACTTAGAGCATAAAATAACATGTGGAAATATGATCTCTTTCCTCAATGAAAGCCACTAATAATTATGTATACATACATATATGTGTGTGTGTAATGTACACATATATATGTATATATACTTATAGGTATATATTTGCATATATTTATCATTAGAAAATATTTTTACTATTACTCTGTCCTGAATAGTTACTGTATTTAGAAACATCGAATTACCATGAATGTTTTGTCTTGAAGGATTTCTTAAATTTCTGTATTAGTGACGTTCAGTAGGAATGATTCATCTACTTGAGTAAATTTTTCTTAAAAAAGGCCATTTAAATTAAGGAGTACACCTAAATCCATTCAATACCAGGTATTAATACTTTTTAAATGAGTCCAAGGTGATTTTTTTTTTTTTTTTTTTTTTTGCGGTATGTGGGCCTCTCACTATTGTGGCCTCTCCCGTTGCGGAGCACAGGCTCCGGACGTGCAGGCTCAGCGGCCATAGCTCACGGGCCTAGCCGCTCCGCGGCATGTGGGATCTTCCCGGACCGGGGCACGAACCCGTGTCTCCTGCATCGGCAGGCAGACTCCCAACCACTGCGCCACCAGGGAAGCCCCAAGGTGATTTTTGCCTCAAAAAACAGGGCAACCTTTTTCTTTTCTGGGAATATTTATTTTAAAAATGCAATTCACATTTTAATTTCATACCTGAAGGTAGAAACCTCTGTATGAGTCTTCTTTCCTTTTCCTCTATGTCTGTAGTTCCCTGTTTGTTTAATCACAATGCATATTGTTTACTATTTCCGTGCTGTTTATCGAGACTTAAAGTTGATTGTTTCCTTTCGTATTTGTCTTTCACCAGGTGTTTCTTAACTGGGGCGCATTTCCCACATGATAAAATTAAAGGTCTAATTAATGCCTTTAAGGACATTGGTGCACAATTCAGCACCTAATTTTCTGCAGGGGGCATATTTAGGAGTTTAACTAGGTGGAACTCTGTGCCAAAGATTTAATTTGGATACAGAGTCACTCTTTTTTTCTTTGTAAACACTCTTCAATAGAGAAACAAAGAATGCATTCACATTACTTGGTATGCGCTTTCCCAGCAAGCAGAGGAGTATAGAAAATAAATATATCTAAGCCACATTTCATCCGAGCAGAAACAAAAATCCTATTAGATGAGGTGTTGAAATATGAGGTCCATTTCTTTGGAGCAGTGAGGATAATACTCAGCATTTAAAAATGGAGGGGGGACCTGCAAAAGCACTGCATGAAAAACGAATGCTTTGAAAAATCACATCTGAGATGTAGAGGATATTAAGAAAAATATGGCATCACATCAAGCACAAAAAGGAAAGCTAAATCACCACCAGGCAACTGCTGGCAGAGAGCAGGCCAGGAAACAAAACTCATTGATCAATCTTAAGGCTGCAAGGACCAGGAAAGGGGCCATCTATATAAAGGCTGGGACAATGTTTCTAATCCCATTTCACTTTCAATCCACTCTGAAACATAAATGTTGTGGGTACCTTATATATTGTTACTAATAAAATATTTGCTTAATTATTAGCATATTAAATCTATTAAAATTACATTTCACCGAGTGTCCTCAAAGACATGATTAATCAGGCATGGGGATAATAGTTTTGCCCAATTTCCACATTTCCAATACAAAACCATAATCTTTATCAGCACTTCTTTTGACATGGACAACAAACATTTTCTGAACATTTATAAAATGCTACAGTCAGAACAAAAATCACTGAGACAAAGGACAAAGTTAAACAGGCAAGGAAGACTTTACTCAAGGATGTTGCAGTAAGGGCTTAGAGATCAGAACTCAGTCTGAACCCAATTCCACTGAAACAGAAAGCTGGAGAGCTTTTAAGAGCTGGTGTCGGGGTCACAGGCCACTTGTGTGGCTATGGGTTTTACCTAAAGCAAAAGTAAACTTTCTTATATCTTCAAGATAGAAAATAGTTTTACAACTTGGAGCAAGACACCCCAGAGAAGTTAGCCTCCTATCTTCCCACAGAAACTAGGAAATAGGGACTCTACATTCCTTGATGTTTAAATTTCAAAAGGAGGTCCAGGGGGTCCTTGAGAAAGACATTTCTGGGTTGTAAGACAGGCAAGAAGCTTTTAAAAAGATGTACATCTCAGAGGGGTAGAGAAAGAATTTATAATTACAACCTTTCTAAACTAAATTCTCTAAGAAAAGGAAAGTCAGGGGTCCAGAGACTGGAAGAAACCTGTCTAAAATTTAGTTAACCTGAAGGGAATGTAAAGATGGTCTTGGCCAGAGGCAAGTACAACTTTTAAAGAAATCCAGCAGACCCATCCCTTCCAATCCTATTGTGCCCCTGTGACTCATCTAAATACAAATTTTGGAGTCCCTGCTTTTTAATATCCATTGTTAGAATGACAGTTTCCTCTAGAATATTTATTCGTAGTCATTTACTACGTCATACTACGTTAAGTACTGTATAGGATGGGATAAGGCAGATTTAAAAATAGGAATCAGATATTAAAATGTAAATCATAGTAATCAGAATTACCAAGTAATATGAATTATAATATTTCATATGCTTCTTTTCCCTTATATCACACCTATCCATTGATCCAGAGGTTTTCTCAGAAACCCTAGTGTTCAGAGGATAAAAATGAGGAAATATTAATCCTAAATTCTATCTCCTGTGCTCGACTGACTACATAATATATGGTGCCCAGTTCAAAATGAAAACATAGGGCCACTTATTTAAAATTATTTAAAATTTGAAGATTGCAACAATGGAGCATTAAACCAAGTGTAGGTCTCCTCTGAATAATAGCACAGGTCTTAACACCTAAGATGCTGGACCTGCTCAAATGCAAATTTTCCTATAAGAATATTCTTATCATCCTTACCCAGATAACACTACCCATCCTATGAAATATCATAATACTTTGTTCTTTTGTTTCACCACTTATTATAAAATTTGTAATCACCTTTTTTTTGCCTTCTTACATAGACACTATTTGAGAGCAGAGGACATGTTTTATTGATCCCCCTAAACTGTGCAATACTTTTTATTTTGCTTTTGCAGATTAATTTCAAAATATGTAGTACATTATATGATTTAAAAAACACAATAACATAAGAAGAGCGTATATCACAAAGTCTTAGTCTCCTCCTGCACCATCCAGCTTGTTTCTCACTTATCCCCCACCTCCATAGGAACCCATTTTGTTAGTTTATGGGTACATCCTTCTGGAGTCTCTTAAAGCAAATGTGAGCATATATGAATATATATTTCTAGTCCCCATCTTTCTTATGAAACGGTAATATATATTTATCTACACATACATCTATATACACACACTGTTCTGAACCTGCTTTTTTCACTTAACCATATATATTAGAGAATGTTCCGCATCCTACCTAGAAAATTTCCCATGTGCCATGGATTATTTAACCAGTTCCAAATGGATGGATAATTGAATTGTTTCCAGTCTGTTGCTATTATAAACAATATAACAATGAATATTACAAATAAGCTATTTCATGTATGAATGCATATTTGTAGTATAAATGCCTTGCAGTAAAAATAAAAGTGTAAATGTAATTTTTACAGTTTTACCAAATTATCTCCAATAGAGAATGCAGTATTTGCCATTCACCTCAGCAGTATATGAAAAGGCTTTTTTTCCTCCCCACAACCTCATCATTGTATTTTTATCAAATATTTGGAATTTAGTATTTTTGCTGTGTTATTTTGCATGTGGAAATCTATAACTATTATATATTTATTATTAAATGTGTATATTATCTTCATAAAGTGCTCTCCTTTTCCTTTAATATATTTGGGTCTTAATTCTACTGTATCTGATTTTAAGGATGCAGTCCCAACTTACTTTTTATTTCCATTTACTGGGTATATGTTTTTAATCCTTTTATTTTTAACATTTATAAATTATATTATTTTTGTCATTTATCTTTGACACAGAGATAAGGTTTGATTTTTAATTTAGTTTTATTTATATCTTTTATTTTAATATACAAATTAAGCCCATTTATATTTATTTGTATATCAAATAATGTTTGAATTTAGTTCTATCATGATTTTTTTTGTTTCCTATTTATACATATATATATATATATAAGGTCTTTTACCATATATAATAACCTTGATCACTTCTTTTTTCTGTCACTCAATATTTTTTTTTTATTGAGGTATAGTTGATTTACAATGTTGTGTTAGTTTCAGGTATACATCAAAGTGATTCAGTCATATGTATATATATTCTTTTTCAGATTCTTTACCATTATAGGTTATTACAAAGTATTGAGTATAGTTCCCTGTGCTATACAGTAAGTAGGTCCTTGTTGGTCATCTATTTTTTATATATTAGTGTGTATTTGTTAATCCCAAATTCCTAATGTATCCTTCCTTTCCCCTTTGATAACATTAAGTTTGTTTTCTATGTATGTGGGTCTATTTCTGCTTTGTACATAAATTCAGTTGTATCTTTTTTTTTATACTCCACATATAAGCAATATCATACAATATTTGTCTTTCTTTGCCTGGCTTACTTCACTTAGTATGATAATCTCTAGGTCCATCCATGTTGCTGCAAATGGCATTATTTCATACTTTTTAAATTTAATTTAATTTAATTTAATTTATTTATTTTTGGCTGTGTTGGGTCTTCGTTGTCACTCGTGGGTTTTCTCTAGTTGCGGTGAGCAGGGGCTATTCTTTGCTGTGGTGCTCAGGCTTCTCATTGCGGTGGCTTCTCTTGTTGTGGAGCACAGGCTCTAGGTGCATGGGCTTCAGTAGTTGTGGCATGTGGGCTCAGTAGTTGTGGCTCGCGGGCTCTAGAGCACAGGCTCAGTAGTTGTGGTGCATGGGCTTAGTTGCTCTGCAGCATGTGGGATCTTCCTGGACCAGGGCTCAAACCCGTGTCCCCTGCATTGGCAGGTGGATTCTTAACCACTGTGCCACCAGGGAAGCCCCATAATTCATACTTTTTATGGCTGAGTAATATGCCATTGTAAATATATATATATATATCACATCTTCTTTATCCATTCATCTGTCGATGGACATTTAGGTTGCTTCCATATCTTGGCTATTGTAAATAGTCCTGCAATGAACATGAGGGTGCATGTATCTTTTCAAATTATGGTTTTCTCCAGTTACATGCCCAGGAGTGGGATTGAAGGATCATATGTTAACTCTTTTTTTAGTGTTTTAGGGAAGCTCCATACTGTTTTCCATAGTGGCTGTACCAATTTACATTCCCACCAACAATATAAGAGGGTTCCTTTTTCTCCACACCCTCTCCAGTATTTATTATTTTTAGACTTTTTGTTGATGGCCATTCTGACCAATCTGAGGTGATACCTCATTGTATTAATAGTTTGGATCTGCATTTCTCTAATAATTAGCGATGTTGAGCATCTCTTCATGTACCTTTTGGCCATCTATATGTCTTACTTGGAGAGATGTTTATTAAGATCTTCTGCCCATGTTTTGATTGAGTTGTTTGTTTTTTTGATATTGACCTGTATGAGCTGTTTGAAAATTTTGGGGATTATTCCCTTGCCAGTCACATCATTTGCAAATATTTTCTCCCATTCTATAGTTGGTCTTTTCGTTTTGTTTATGGTTTCCTTTGCTGTGTAAAAGCTTTTAAGTTTAATTGGGTCCCATTTGTTTATTTTCATTTTTGCTTCCATTATTCTAGGAGATGGCTGCAAAAAGACATTGCTGGAATTTATGTCAAAGAGTGTTCTGCCTATGTTTGCCTCTAAGAGTTTTATAGTATCTGATCTTACATTTAGGTCTTTAATCCATTTTGAGGTTTTTGTGTGTATGGTGTTAGAGAATGTTCTAGTTTCATTCTTTTACGTGTAGCTGTCCAGTTTTCTCAGCACCACTTATTGAAAAGACTGTCTTTTCTCCGTTGTATATTCTTGCCTACTTTGTCATAGATTAATTGACCGTAGGTGCTATGGGTTTATTTCTGGGCTTTCTATCCTGTTCCATTGACCTCTATGCCTGTTTTTGTTTCAGTGTCATACTGTTTTGATTGTGGTAGCTTTGTAGTATAGTTTGAAGTCAGGGAACCTGATTCCTCCAGCTCCATTTTTCTTTCTCAAAATTGTTTTGACTCTTCAGGGTCCTTTGTGTTTCCAAAAATTTTTAATTTTTTGTCCTAGTTCTGTGAAAAATGTCATTGGTAATTTGACAGGGATTGCATTGAACCTGTAGATTGCCTTGGATAGTATAGTCATTTTGGACAATATTGATTCTTCTGATCCAAGAATGTGGTATATCTTTCCATCTGTTTGTGTCATCTTCAGTTTCTTTCATCAGCATCTTATGGTTTCCAAAATACAGGGTTTTGCCTCCTTAGGTAGGTTTATTCCTAGGTATTTTATTCTTTTTTGATGCAACAGTAAATGGGATTGTTTCCTTAATTTCTTTTTCTGAGCTTTCATTGTTAGTGTGTAATAATGCAACAGATTTCTGTGTATTAATTTTGTATCCTGCAAATTTACCAGATTCATTGATGAGCTCTAGTAGTTTTCTGGTAGAGTCTTTAGGATTTTCCATGTATAGTATCATGTCATCTGCAAACAGTGACAGCTGTACTTCTTGTATTCTAATATGGCTTCCTTTCACTTCTTCTTCTTCTCTGATTGCTGTGGCTATGACTTCCAGCACTGTGTTGAATAAAAGTCATGAGAGTGACTTGTCTTATTACTGATCCTGATCCTGATCCTAGAGAAAATGCTTTCAACTTTTCATTGCTGAGTATGATGTTAGCTGTGGGTTTGTCATATATGGCCCTTATTATATTGAGGCAATACTATATTCTTATTGGATCAACATCAACAACATATTTAGCTTGAATCCTTTTAAAACCTCTCTCTGGACATCATAGATGTCCAGTTACTTGATATGAGATAAATTTCTCACCATTTTTTCACCACATATTAATAATATAATTACTCAACTGGCAGAATGAATAGTATTTATACCATATTTTGTCATACTTATCCCACTTTTTCCAGGCTCAAAACTGTTTGTCTATGGCCTATATGATTGAAGAAGAGATTGGCTGGTTATGAAATCTCACATTTTCTTTCCTTAGTATCTTGTGGGTATTCTTTCACTGCCTTATAATGCTATGAAGAAATCTGATAATTTTAATTACTTTACAAGTGAATTTTATTTAATTTTTCTGGCTGCCCAAAGGATTATTTCTTTTTATAAGCCTAATAAATTTACTAGATTATGTTTCTTCTTAGTTAATATTTTGTGACCTTTTAATATGTAGATTCATTTTTTAAGGAAATTGTTTGACTTATGTTTATTTATTTTCACTCTTTTCAAGTTCTACTTTGTGGATTCCATTTGTATGTAAGATCAATCTTCTTTGCTTGTATTCTCTATTCTGAATTTCATATTCTTCCTAACCACTAATTATTTGTATCACTTCTTTTTTTTTCATTTTATTAGTTTTTTATAATTTTACATTACACATTCTTTCCTGTTCTTTTCAGGATTCTATTCTCCATCCTCTCCCTTTTAATTTAGACAATTTCTGAAACAATTTTGCCTTTTTATTTTTTAAAATTATTTCCTAAATTTTGATGGTTTCTTCCTTGTGCTATCTAGCCATATCTTTTTTGAGTACTTATATTTCTGTTTTAAAAACTTATCTCTTGGGCTTCCCTGGTGGCACAGTGGTTGAGAGTCCACCTGCCGATGCAGGGGACGTGGGCTTGTGCCCTGGTCCGGGAGGATCCTGCATGCCACAGAGCGGCTGGGCCCGTGAGCCGTGGCCGCTGGGCCTGTGCATCTTGAGCCTGTGCTCCACAGCGAGAGGGGCCACAGCGGTGAGGGGCCCGTGTACTGCAAAACAAAAAAAACAAAAAAAACTTATTAATAATGATTTCACTAAAGTATATATATGTGTATATACATATATATGTTTAAAGTCATGTTGAAATAGTTGGCCTATTATTTTTATATTCCTTTCATATAGATAGTTTTCTAGTTTTTCTTTTATTCATTGTTTATGTATGCTATTATTACCATTTTCTTATAATTTTGGGGGGGAATACTATATTTACACTTTTTGTTACTTGTATTTGAATTAGTTGAATTTCCCTGGTCATATATTAATAAAACGTCATTGGAAGGGTGAAGGGTGAACTTTGTCAGGTTTCTGTGTTTAAGGACTCCCAATTCTTTTGCTATAATGATGACTCTTCTTTAAAAGATGGCTGTTCTATGTGACCGTGTAACCTTTACCTCGCATTCAGGATCTGATCTGGATTGGAAGACCTTCCATTCTTAAGTTATCTCAAGATCTGGCCCAATAAAGGGGATAGTCTCTATTTTCCAAGTGTTCCCTTTAGTTTCAAAGGCATTTCTTTCTTCCATGAGTCAAACCTTGGACCCCAGACTCTTACTACCTCTTCCTTCTCTGCTTTTACTTCCTCAGGGATTGAACACTGTTTGATTCAATCTGCCTCACAACACTTGAGGCTCAGAAATTACATATTTTCCAGGAGAGTATATTTGCTATCAACCTTAGGCTCCTATACATACCCTGATCTTCTTAGCACAGTGCCATACAACTGTGGCTGCTCACGTCATTTGTCCTGGGCTTAGCTGTTTTCAACGACACTTATATTTAAATTAAAGAGTGGGTCTCCTCACATACTTTTATTGAAGAAGTAGTTTGTATTTTTTTCCACTTTTTGTGTGTGGTTCTGTATAATTCCAAACAAAAAGTAGAAAAATTTGGGAATAAGCTGCCTTTCTGTTCCTATTGGACCTGGATGTTTCCATCTGACACCTGATAAAACACAGCAGATAAAAAGTTTCAGGAGAGGTTTCATGACCTTACCACTTTACCCTTTTATTTCTGGAGTTCCCTACTCAGAAAGCTATCTTCAAAGAACAATAATCAAATGGAAGGAAAACACTGCTTTATTAAGTACTGGGTAAATTTTCAATCCCCCCTAATGCAGAGCTTCCCTAAAATTGGAATGGAGATTTTCTCGCTTTCCTTTTCCCTTCCTCTAACAATTAAGACAGCCAAGTCTTCTAAGCAAACTCTGGCATCACCTCTTAACTCTGTTGTGGCTGAGTGACAGAGAACAGAGAAGAAAAGGATAGGCTGTGGTCAGGTTCTGCCCAATGCACTGGCTATATGGGGGACACAAAGCGCAAGAGAGAGACTGCAGATAGGCTTCAATATTTAAGGCAAAGTAATCACATTATTTAGTAAAGCATGGCTAATTTTAGAGATCAGGTTTTGTGTGAATGTTGTAAGAGAGTAGAGAGTGTGGAAGAAGCATGGGAAACAGAATGGAAGTGTGAAACGTGTCTTCTGCGTAAGAAAGAAGAAATGTGGGAAGAATGAACAGGATTTACCTTCTCTACCACCTGACATATAATAGACACAGAATTACTATTTGTTATATACAAATTATTTTTGACATATTTCAGCATTTGTATGTATGAGATATTTTGGAAAGTCACTTCCAAAAATTAACTTGCCTTTGAAAATTTAACTCAAGAACTTTATTGTAGTTTCTCACTTTGGGCTTTTGTTCATAAATGCTTCTTAATTTATTATACTCTGAACATAGATCATGCAAACCTAACTGCTTCTTATCCTAGGAAACATTGACCTATTTAAAGTTCTGCCTTAATATAGATACGCTTTATTGTTTGCCTTCCAAAATCAGGTTCTCTTGTAAGACAGTCTTGATTAAGAGGCCTAGAAAAGTAAAGAGGGGTTCATTTTCATTAGCAGAAATATTTTAAAAGCTTCTAAAGGCAAATTGTCAATTTTGTCTTTATCAGAAATTGGTCAATATTCATAAATTGTAAGAATATCTTTACATCCTCCTATAAAATTATGTAATCTCTATTCTTCTCAGTATTTTTTAGTGGAAAAATAGGAAAAAACTGTAACCACAAGATTTTTTAAAAATGAGTATTAAAAAATAGAAACTACCACATTTGAGTGTTTATTACATGCCAGTATGGGTTTAACAGCTTTATTTTAAAGATAAAGAAATTTAAATGCAAAGTGTTTCATCCAATATCACCCAGCAAGCAAAAGGCAGAGCAGGGACTTGGGCCCAACTAGTTTGTATTTCACAAACCAAACCCTTCTTCTTTGCCACACTGGCTTTCTTCTAGAAGGCCCTGGAATAAGCAAGTTCCAATTTGGACCATGAACAAAAAGAATGCTAGAGATTCCATTTTATGTGGTGTTTTGTGAAAAACACATATGTGGCTGGAGAAGCTGAAAGAATTAGGTCCAGCTGGTTAGCTTACAGGATTTTAAAATTGCATGTCTAAAAATGAAGTCAATATATTCCCCCAAACCTTTTTTGCTGTGTGTCCCCTTCCTCAATGGGAAACACCAGCAGCTACTGCATTTTAGAAGCAAAGACTAGAAAGTCATTTCCGACTCTTCCCCCACCCATATCACTCTTTTTATATATATATATATATATATATATATATATACTGTCAATTTCTGTTCAGATTTCTTTAATAAGTCTCAAGCCTGGACACCTCTCTTGATCACCAGTCTATGTTGTTTAAGAAAATCATCACTTCTGGATTAGTACAGTAACAGCCCAGATGTCCCCCGCTTACTTGTGTTGTTCTCATGCTCAGCCCATCTCCATCCAATTCTTCACCCTATAACTCAGAATGATTTTTAAAAGCTGATTTTATCACGTGACTCCCCTATTTACAGTCCGTCTCAATTCCTCTCAGGATAAAATCCAAATGGTATAATAATATATGACAAAGATGAAAGTGTACCTCACATTCTCTGGTATAGGAGAAAAAGTAAATTCAAATGGTTGGGGGCTGAAGATGACCAGTTCACGTTTGGACTTCCTTAATTCGGGGTGCTTATAGGATATCCAGTAGGAGATGTCCATCTGACATTCGGATATGTGTATCTTCACTGGTCCTTCCTCTCAAACAAGAAAGAGACCAGGCCAATTTATTCACAGGAAAATACTAGTAACACTGTTATCACCTACCCCAAGGGCATTTCTTTGTATTAAAGGAGTCATTCATACATATAAATTACTTTCAAAACATCAGATCTCAAGCACAGCAGATTTGAGTTGGAAAGATTTTTTTAAGGGTGGGTCTTGGCCCTTCAAATCATGCTGCTTGTATATTTCATGTATGTGGTAAGAGGTGCTGGTTTCAGAGAAACTGCTGGAAAATTCACCGTGGCTGAAACATGCAAATCAGCACAGAATGTTTGCTGGGGGGTAAGTCAGAGCAATGCCATTGAAGTAGCCTATATATGCATATCTCATTGGTGACATCTTGAGCTCTCTTAATCAATTCCTATTTGAGATAAATGCATCTGTTTGTATCTCAAAAGACCAGATTCACAGAACCGTGACTAAGATACTTCACAGATGCTCTTCAAGGACCTTAAAAGACAGAACGGCAGGAAATGTACTAAATCCATACGGCTAACCTGGAGAAAAGGTTAAGCAAAATTCAGAACCCTCCTTTACAGTCTGCAAATTTTGATAATGTCATAACTTTGTCTACCAATTTCTAGAGATATGATTTATTGTAATGATATCTGTGTTAACTGGACTTATAAGAGGTGCTAATTCCTGTCCCAGAAAATATGTCAGAATTTCATTTAATAGTCCCCTCAAAATATTTAAGAAGCAGAGCTTCTCTGCTTAGGAAAAACTGAACAAAAAATACCTGACAAGATAACAGAGAATTGTAGGATTTTTATTTAGAAGGAAGCACTATAGAATTTGGCTCACAATTATGCACAGAAGTCCTAAGGGCTATCTATGACATCTTTACCTCAGACTGTTTCTCTCCTAAATCATCTATAATAGAGGCCCCAGGCATTGTGGAGTAAACCCTGAAGCTCACTGCACACAGACTCTAAGGGGTATCATTTTCATGGTTCAGCTAACAAGAGAAGTGAAACTCAGGCCATTATTTGACTTACTTAGAATGTATCTTTTTTGTGTTTTAAGCTCTCCTATCCCATATATTTGCAATTATGGCCCTTAGCATTCTCCTTGGAACTGTCCTCTTCTGCCTATTTCTCCTCTTGTTCCCTATGGCATTTTTTACTCCATAGCTTCTAGCTATCCCTCAACCACAAAGGTAGTTGAAGCAACATCCAAAAATACCAGCTCCCAGGAGCTGTTAGTTCTGTGCTTAGAGTATAAAATGGGTCTCAAGCCTGGGTAATAACTGAATTCATGAATCTCAATTCCCAGATGACATTAATAGCAGCATAGAGCAGGAAGCAGAGTTATGTTAATTTCTGCAGGTACCGTGTGAAAGCAGATAGGCAAAGCTTGAAAGGTCAACATCTGCTGTCATGCAGGAGTGTTGCAAAATATGATTGGCCAGTAAATGTCAACACCATGTTCTAAAATCTACATGCCACCCTTTCAATTTAATCTTAGCTTGCAGCCCAGCTAACAATCATGCAGCATGTTTCAAAAGCCCTTGAATTCTAAAATGGAATTGTATGATTGCATTCCCATGGCAATAAGACACCTGTAAATTACAAACTTGTCATTTAATCAGCATAAATGTAGGGAGTTTGTGCAACCACTGTGAATTTTTTTCATATCTATTTTCAGGGGAGGCTGAAGACCTCTTAATGATTAGATACCATAACAGACTGCAGGTCTAACTGTTGCCATAGTATTATGTACTTCTTTTCTTTTAAAGAAGTGACTGGAATGTAGAGTAGATAATGAATCTAATTGATTGTCCTCTGCTCCACACAGATATGCTTTATATTCTCTCCCTTTTGTGCTTTTCCTCCCTTTCACAGGGAGGATTGGATTGGATTGGATTCACAGGTACAGATTTGTTCAGTGACAAGAATGGCTCTCCTACACAGCAGCCCCCACTTTATAAAAAGAAATAAGTATAGAATGATCTGCTTCGAAAAATATCTATAACAAAAAAATGTGTATGCATAAAGAGCACAGAAAAAAAATTTACCTTTACCACACAAACTGTCAGATTAGACCAATAAGGAGAAAGACAATACGTTTTTCTTTTAAAAAAAAGTAGTTTACAGTCTGTACACTCATAGTGTCCAGGGTTATGCATAAGACGTTCTCTTTAATTAAATGTGGAATGCGTTATGGAATCTTAAACATTCCAGATATTCAAATTCAGTTAATTATCAACATCTTTGATAGGTAACTGGGTTTTTAGATTATAATTAATTATTATTAACGTGTATTTGCCAACTGGAAACCAATTACACCACAAGCACAAAATTTAATACAATTGACTTTTACTCTCACAGTGTTTGCAAATTGACCAAAGTAGAATTTTTATAAAGGTGTTTTAGTTTGGCTAATTATTTTGAACAGAATCTTAAATACTTGGCTTCAGAGTACAGCCTCATTTTTACATCTGTAAAAATGACGATAAATAAATACATTTTAAAAGAGGTATTTTTCTCTCTCTTTAAAAGGAAATGGATAGAGGCAGTCATTTCCTAAGTTGCTGTTTAGTATCTACAAGTTAGCTACAGCATAAATGATGTGCTTACATTTAATATGTTAGTTATCCCTGTTAGGGTTTACAAAAGTTTAGATTTAAAAAAAAAAAACAACATTGTTTTAAGAAGGAAAAGGAACCCAGTATGGAAAATACTGAATTATCACATAACTTTTTCATTTTATCGACAAAATACAAATCTAAAGCCTGCCTAACTGTGAACATGTGAAATGTCATTCCCTTTGTTTTAGTGGTATTATGGTATAAAGGTTGAAGCACTGCTTAAAGCTATCCACCTTTTATTCTGTTCACACACTTGTTAAGCAAATATTCTACTGGGCACAGTTTTCTACTTTCTACCATGAACTAGGCGAACAGGTTTTTAATAATGCTAAGAAACCTATTAATCCAAGTGTGGAGGTGGGGACCCTAGGCAAGATGAGCCATACCAGTTGTCTGTTGTCAGTTTATGTCTCATTCAAGAGTATTACTGACCAGTGAGGAATTTACCACCCTTCCATGTTTAAACTGGTAGATGTTATGTAGATATATACATAGTTTAATGGATCAATATGAACAATGCTGCGTTTTACAGAAACTTTAATAATGGGTCCACACATGGGATAGTAAGTGAGTAGGACCAATGATAGCTACACAATAGCATCAACAGAATATTGTCTAAGGTGAACCAGATATAGCCATACTATTTGATATGGTAAAGACTTTGACTTTCATTTCAGCAAGCAAGGGTAAGCCAGCTCTCTAATTCAGAGGGATAGGGCAATTTCCAAATGGGAATTTAATCTCTGAGCAGATCGGAAAAGGGGCTCTTTGAACCCACAGTCACACAGCAAGTACTAAAGAAGTGCTGTCCCTTTAGTGTTTGGGGAGGTCACCAGCGCTGGCACTGTTATCTCAGCAGCAGCATCTGACTTCCTACCTAGAAAGCAAAATCTAAGGTTGAACTCAATCTCCTCCGATAGGAATCATTTTTAAAACAAATGTCTTCTCCTCATTAGAATATATACTAGACAGCAGGACTTAGATTTATGTCCTCCCTTAAGATTTAACCTTGGTGCATTTCCAAAGGCCCTCTTTCAAATGGATGGCAGACAGTTACAGGAAATCATTTTAATTCTAAGTTTTTGATCATTGCACTACTTTCCTTCCCCACATTCAGTTTATCACATGGAGGTTTCACCCATGGGGTTTTACAAACCAAAATGGCAAATGTGAATTTTCAGTGATTCCAAGTAAAGCATAGTGGCATGTCCTATCACTCTTCCAAATGAAAAGGATGCACGAAGTCCCATTAGTCACCAAAAGCACGATCAGTAACATGACTATCATTTTGCCTTTTTGCATGGTGAATACTGGAAGAAATTCTACTGAATTTATGACTTTTAAAAGAGTTATGGGTCATCCTCTTTTAAAAAATTATGAAAACCTACCAGTTACTGAAATTGACAGATATAGCCTCTATATGTTCTTTTTTTGAAGCTGAATGCTTATTAATACACTATAAAACTTGATCTGAAATATTTTCAATGTAATGGTTTACTATACACTACCTTATATCTCACATATCTCCAATGCTTTCCTGTATGCTGGTGATTCCTAAATTTGTACCATCTCTTTTTTCCATACCATCATAAAACATCCACAAGAAATATGTATCTAGGTTAACTTCCAGGAACCTCACACTCACCATATACAAAATTATATGAAGAACTTTTTACCTCCTTTTCCTTTAATTATTGTCTCACTTACTGATATTGACTTAACCTAAGGCAAGAACACCGGAGTCATCTTTGCTCCCTTCTTTCTAGATCATCCCCAAAATATTAATGGTAGTAAAAATTCACATCAGAAATCCATTTATAACTTATCCTCTTTTCTCTATCCTTCTGCTTTAGACCAGCAGTAGTCCAGAGACTACAGAGAGATGATGATGATGATTGCTATTGCAATAACCCCTGGAAGAAATGGGAAAATAACCACTGGGAAACAAATATTTCAATGGCATAAAAATCTTTACCCAATTTCTGAAACAATGTCATAAGTGCATGAAACTGTTAATAAGTACAATTAGACTACAGGTCTATAATATCGTGAAAGAGCAATTTAAAGTGAAGCCAAGTACAATCCTATTCCAGTAACCAAGTGCTAAATGAAGGGACGGAGAGAACGAGATATCCCAGGTTAAAGTCACTGTAGTCTTATTCAAAGTTCCTGAGTATTTTAAAGCTAAAAATCAGAGTCATAAGCTTGGTTATAACCTCAGTAGCCAATGACCACCATCTTACGGCTACAGTTCCTGGCATTCGTGTCAAATACTAGATAAAATACGTGCAAAGTTTTTTGTTTATTTTTCTTCTTAACATTCTTCCTTCTCCCCCACTCATCCTTCCTCTCCTTCCTCTGAGACTCCTCTGAACTATGACTTTCCAGAAGAACCCTTTGCCCAGTACCTTCCTTTTGCTCCATCTCCCTTCTATTATTTCTGAGATTCTTTTGCTCTCTGCTAATGTTACACAGCAGTCTGGGAGTCTACCATAATAGAGGATATGGGATCAATGTATAATATTTGCATTTATTGGTGGCATCTGGACATAATGCATGCGTTCAGAAACTGGCAGGAGTAGAATATATTTTGAGGTAAGAAGCCCTTTTGGGGACTTCCCTGGTGGCGCAGTGGTTGAGAGTCCGCCTGCCGATGCAGGGGACATGGGTTCCGGCCCCGGTCCGGGAAAATCCCACATGCCACGGAGCGGCTGGGCCTGTGAGCCATGGCTGCTGGGCCTGGGTGTCCGGAGCCTGTGCTCCGCAACGGGAGAGGCCACAACAGTGAGAGGCCCGCGTACCGCCAAAAAAAAAAATAAAAATAAGCCCTTTTGGCAGTTCATATGATATAGGTAAAGCTGCTTGTTCCACTGTACAGACTATTGGCTCTTTTGTTAACACAACTTCTGAGTAGTTAGTGAGTGAGAGTTCAAACCAGACATATCTAAGCAGTGACAATGGGATTAGGCCATCCAGTCAGAGCATTAAGGTACTGTTTCCTTTTTTAAAAAAATGTCATGAAATTTAAAGAGACTAGTGTTAGTTGAACAGTTCATAACACACCTACTTCTTGGCAACTACTTTATATAAAATAATTGTATAGAATATGATAGAGAAAATGATGACAGCCGCACCAATGATGAACTGAAAGAAGGAACCCAGGTAAATTTCTTGCCTTTTAAGTATATCATTCTAAAGAACTAAGAAATTGGTTAAAATCCACAATTTTGACAATGAGACTTCTTTACTCAGAATGTGCTGAAGGGTCATCCATTTTCCTATATTTTCTTTGTTAGCCCATCACACATATTTTCCTATTTACTAAACAGAATATTAAATGTATTTATAAAATAAATTTTGATATTGTAGAATGTCATTGTCAAATATCTCTTACATAAACATGCACACACACACATGCACATGCTAGCCTAAATATGAAGGAAGAGCAGTGATCCTAGATTAAACTATCAAAGTGCTATTAGCTGTATGTTTAATCCACTGCAGTTTAGAAACATTTTCAAGAATACTGTCCCTTTCCTCATCCAGCAGAGAAGATTGAATGGGCCCCCTAACTATACTGATGATAAGAAGGCAGATAAACCAGAGAAGTCATTCTTGCCTTTAGGGATTCACCTGGTAAATTGCTGCTTAAAGAGTGCTGTCAATAAGTTAACTTCTTTACTGTCAGGAGCAATTCTCTACTGGCGGTGAGATGGACAAGATGACCTAATAGATCTTTTTTCATCTCAAGATCCAAAGTTTCTTTTCAAGAAATTGTGATTAGAGAACAGAAACAGTGTTTAGGGCCTGTCCACAAATTTTTAACTTTAAAAGAACTTGTATTTTAATATGTTCTTCCTTTGGTGAACTGGTTTAAAATCTCTAAAAACAATATTCTTTTACTCACATATTGCACTGCTGTATTTATTTTTTAAATAATGATAAAGGTTAAGAGATATTCTAGGACTTAATATTATAGGGTGAAGGTTTCCTCTTGCTCCCTTTTCTTCCTCCTAGCATCTGCATTACCTGAAATAGAAGACTTTTCCTCTTCATCTTTTAGTCAGCAGAGAGATACAGTGGATTTGTTAAAAGCACAGACTTTAGAACCAGGTTGGGTTTTTAAAATATAACTCCACCATCTATTAGCTATGTGACTTGGACAGCTAACACCAACCTTTCTTTGTCTCAGTTTACCTATCTGTAAAATGGAGGTAATAGCAGCACCTACCTGATGGGACTGTTGTGAGAGTCATATGGGTTAATATATGTAAAGCCTTTAGAAGGATACCTAGCATGCACTGAGTATTACATGAGTGTTTGCTTCTGTTGCTGTTATTATTATAATGGTTACTATCAGGGCAGTTCTTATTAAATGCACTATTCTTAAGAATGTTTAATTATTCTCCAATTACATACATTTTTATATATATATATGTGTACATACATCAGTTTCAGAAATAATGCCATATTAGGATTCCACATTAGATGAGTAACTGAGTGGTTTTGCATTATCCTTTCTAAGTTATGTATAGTAGTATTGGAGAAATAGGAAAGCTGCAAGTCTTAGAGGACTTTGTAATTCAGTCGATGAAGTTATCTTGCCTGTTGAGGGGCATGATAAGTGTACGCCACCATTCCTTCTCTTGTATCATGGCACTTCTCAAATACTGTGGATAATCTTACTGAACACATCGATGTTGAGAAAAAACAAGATCCAAATGGCTTTAGAAAGACTGTATTTTGAAGAGTTTGGTGGATACATTTTAATTAAATCAATACATAATTTATGATGATTTACAAGAACTTTCCACACTTCAACTAACTAAATTCAGTTGACTACCAGAACTGAAACTTTATTTCTTCTCTGAGTCCTTCCTCCCTGGCTCTAGTAGGAATGTGGCTTCCATTGCCTTCTCAGAGCTCACTATTCCCCAAGTGCATAACTTATGTGTGGTATTATCTTGTTTAGGGACTAAGCTTCTCATTCATTAGACTGTGAGCCACTTTTGAGTAGTAACTTTTCCTTAATCTTTGTAATTCTTAGCATCTAACACATTGCTTGGTGTAGAATAGGTTTCCAGTAAGTATTTGTTGAATGAATGCATGAATAAATGTCATTTGTCACTCAAAATCGGTATTTTAAACTACTCTTCCCCCAATATGATATTAGCATGGTCCTCTGTCCTCACACCTTTTATTATTGAGACAAAAAAGTGAAATGGTAGCACGTGACTTAGTAAATATGAATTTATGTTACAGAACAGGGATTTGCCTTCTAGGTTCTTCAAATGCAACATAAATTCACACTTTCAATGTATTAAAATGTCTACTTAATCAGACATTTTAAGAAGTAATTACTTCTAACAGAAGTAATTTCTGTTGCTGCTGCCATATAATTTTGTGTCATAAAATCTTGTGTTAAAATGATTGAATCAGAAGTCTGGTTATATACGGACAAAGTCAAACTGTTATTAAATGCATTTCATGGTGTATAAAATATATCAAATGCATAATTTATATTTTCACCCAGTTTTCTATATTATTGACAATGAGTTTACTACAGCCTCTAATTATTTTGCTTACTCATTTGAAAGATAAAATTATAAGAAAGATTATGTTCATCTAGTACCTCTTTCCCTTTACTCTCAAACACTAAAAGAATGGTCCTTTTAAGGTACAGATAGTTAATTAACATATATCTATATTTCTGTTGGTAAGAAAGCAAATTTCAAAATTAGGAAAGACTTGGTTGAAGGCAATTTCTCTACGCAGAGAATTCTTTCCAGTTCAGGTATTTCAGAGGAAAAAAATGCCTGAGAAAAATCTTCCTATCTTTGCCCCTAAGGAAATAAAGTTACCACCACAGTCACCTAATCTAATAACTTCTCTTATTCCTTTCATAGGTTCGCCTCGTAGGTGGACTGGTTTCCCTCATTTTCATTCTTTCCACTGATCCTTTTTTAGCCTCTGATTCCCTATTGATATCTATTGAAAAGTGCACAATTGCAACTTTAGCATTAAATTTCTCTATATTACTGCTTGTCTCTTATTGATCCAAAGCTATGTGCCAAGTCAGTGGAGCAAAGTGAGTTTAATTCTTCCCTTGGCTTGTTTACCTTAGTTCTTCATCAACAGCATCAATTAAAAAACACAGCACCTCAATCCTCCTTTTGATACAATTAGATGAGTAATTCTTATGAAGGTCTACTTATTATCATTCCTTTCAACTTTTCATCCTTTTTCCCATTCTCACTGTATCTCACTTCACTCCCCCCAAAGTTAGCCACAGCAGAAGTGGGACATCTGCTCAGAAAAACATTAGATTGCTAATGATTCTTTTTAACATCTGTTACACTGCTACTGAACAGTTGTTGTTTCTTTAAGGAGGCTCAAGGGACAAGACCTATGTCACCTTAATAGTGGGTACTTTTTGAAAGTAGTAAGACCTATGCCTTTGGGAGCTATCCAAAAGTGCTATTGTGTACATACATAAAACTTAACGCTTCCAGTCTTAGATTTCTTCTTTGTACATGGCAGTATTTCTGATTAAAGTAATTTGTGTCTGGTTGTTGTAATACTTGATAGTTTTTTTTTCCTGTCTTCTCATTCCATTGCTCATTACAGTTGCACTTTTAAAGAGAAACGCTATTAAGCACAAAACGTATCTCATATCTCCTATTGAATTGGATATGAGCTTTTTATCAACAAAAAAATTCAAATAGGCTTTGATACCAACAACTCAATCTGTATGATAATTCACAGTAAGGAAATGACTTGAGAATGCGGGCTGGGACCAAATTTTTGCTATTCTTTTCAGCAAATGCATGTTTATTTATTCACAAATACTTTACATGAGGAGAAATAAAAAAAGGATTTATTTTAAATGTGTCTTCCCAAGGTTCTCTGGAAGTACTCTCTTGTCCTCAGGCTGCAAAAAATAATGTGTCTCACACATTCAGACCACGGGGGCCAAAAATAACTGGTGAGACAAAATGTGGTTCATGTAAAAATTACAGCTCTGGTAATTCAAAAGAGTGGTGGAAAATGTAAAAGGAATTTTAGGAAGTCAGGCTTGGCCATAAAAGAAACTGATATCTGAAATGGAACTTAAAATAAGTATGTGATGATTGTTTTGCTAATTCATTTTCCATGCAATTTTAGATTAAGCCAAATCTAATATCTAAGGGAGTTCTCACTTGACTTTTAATTATTAGTTGATCTGTTCTACATACGAATCTGTATAGATAGATATATAACAGATAGTAGATAAATGGCTAGCTTTCTCATATTCTGCACAGACTTGCTATTTCCCATTGTCTTTCATCTGCAAAAAGCCCAATTGCAGCCTCTGGTGGATGAATCAATTATAATACTAGGGAAAATAACCTAATATCTGTATAGGAATTTATATAACTATAAAGAATATCTTTTACTTCACACAAACAACTCAAAACACTAATATCAATGATGTAAAATGGAGGTTATTTTTCATGTGACATCTTGAGACAAATAATGGGTTCCTTTTTTAACCACGTTAGGAAAATCCAAGTAAAAACAACAGTAACAATCTAAGTCAGCTGCCTAGGTACTTCCACTTTTGACTTTTCACTTAGCTATAACTAGGTGAATATAAGGGCTTTGGTATTTTGCGAAGGAGTTTATTCATAAAAGTAAATCATTTGTAGTTTGATAAACCAATTAAATGACAGCTAATCTAGTACAAGTTTTCTCTGGGATGTATAATGCAATTTTATATCAGGGCATGGAATTTAAGAACTAAGTGATTTTTTTCTTTCTTCATTCTTAAATGTTTTTCAGGAAGTGATACATTACTTGATCAATAAGTAATTGGAATTTAAAACCTAGAGAATAGATGTTAATTGGCATAAGAGAAATAAGGATACAGCTTAAACAGATCATGCATTCATGTAAAATGTAGCACTAGAAGAGACTTTAGTGTAAACCATAATATGACCAGTAGTATCCCTTTGTGGCTAATTCTAGGTCTGAGATTCCTTGACTCCAGGACCATCATGTTTTTCAAGTTCATTAAAATTGAGCTTTATAACTTAGTTTCTATTCAGTTATATAAAATAAGATTCCTGTATGGAAAGTTTAAGCACTTGGACATTTTATTATATTACTTTCTTAAATTTTAGTTTTTAGGATATAGTGGTAAACTTTTAAATTAAAATAAATATAAGTCTCATTGCACAATCTATCCTCCATCATTTAACACAAACTTCAGCCCAACACCATTATAGTTTCTATCTAATGAGGTGCTTCACATAAAATATGGGAGGCTTCAGAACGATCCAACAACGTCTGATTCTACTTCAGGCTGTATCAGTGACTTGACTTCAGGCTTTCCAAAGCCTGCCTTCCTTCCTTCCTTCTTTCTTTTTACATGTTCACATATCTGAAATTTAGATGAATCTTACAATTAATGATGGATCATACTTTAATAAATAATATTTTTCTATCTTAGTTAACACAAAATAGTGGTACATCTTATTATTAATGACATCTTAGGGTCAATAAACATGGTAAGTAGGTACTAAAGAATATGCTGAATTTACAAAGAACCCATTGGTCAGTTTATGTATAATATTCCTTTATAAATAACAGCTAACACCTGATGGTCTGTATCCTTCCTGAGTTACCTAGAATCAACACCAGCCACTAACTAAACTTTTAAAATTAATTGTTTTGTTCCTTCATTTTCTATCAGCCAATTCTACAAGTCACATGTTTAAGAGATTAAACAGTGACCCTGGAATAGATCATACTCGCTAGATTGTGAGACCATAGCACTCAGTAATTCTGTGGAACATTAACTATGAGATACTCAAATGGATTTTTATAGTACAACATCCGAAGTCACCTAGTATATACTCTAGTGGTATTTCATTATGTAAATAGATTTTATCCATATATCTCAAACTTCTAAAATATTCACTCAGTTAAAAAATTTTTCTTAATATATAAATGTAACATTCTTTCAGACTTTAGACAGCAAAATTTATGCTTGAGATCTATGCATTATTTTATTTGTGTTTCTGCATATCCATTCAGCAAAGCCTCAATTCCATGGCCTTAGGCCCTACTTTGTCTTTCTTGCCACTGTTATCATTGGGGGAAAAATTGAAAAACAAAATATGTAAGTGATGTGTTCCTGGATTTGTTGTATATTTAGAATTCAGTAGGATAAAAAGACTGGTTTGGAGAAATCTTTCCAGAAAATCTAATATCAGTAGCAATGACAAGAGTTCCATCCATTATCCCATCCTTTATTCATATGTAGCAGGAGGCAAGAAATGGAAATTGGCCGGCCAATTTATGCCTTTTCTCAATCTTTGTATCTTTTTATTCAAGGGGTATGGCAGCCCTTTTCATTTAGCACTAGTAAGGATCCCATGGGTTTGTCACCGTCACCTTGGTGAGTCTCCACTGCCTTGAGGTGGCTCATCTTGCTAGCCTAAGTGTCAAGTCCTCTGTCTCAGAAGGCACGTGTGTGTCTGTGTGTACTTACAGCCCCAACATAAACACGTAACATTGGCAAGTTTGAATCCAGTATTTCAAAGTGAATTTAATAATTACAAACCACACAAAGCATAACTGGTGCAATCTATTCAAACACAAAGCAAACAAAAGCAATAGAACTGTATGCTGTAGCCCTGCATTGTGTTTATTCTAGAATAAGCAATGTTTAAAAACTCATTTTAATCATTCAACTCCTTAGAAAGGTCAAGATCATTATATATTTTCGTAGTATTGTTTAATTTATTGTTCCCATGTACACAGCTGTCTTCATTAGTACGCAGATATAAAATGATAGGAAAAATTTATAGAGTGAGGCTATCTTCAAAATATTCATTAGTAGAGAGAATTAGTAATATTCATTATCATCTATACAAAAGGAGGAGTGTTTTAGTACAACTTATTTTCAATGATTTACTTATAGTCCCTAAAATATAGTTTGGAAAAGGCACTAAGATTAGCAAGGAATAAAGGAGACAAAGAAATCACTATTAAACCACTTCCTTCATCAATATTTACTATATTTGATCCTCAAATTTTAGTGCAAAGACATTCCAAATCTCAAGGTATGCAAATTAGCAATAAGGAATAAATAACCTATGTTATTTCATTCAAGTTTAAAGCAAGCCTGTTTTGTGTCTTTGTTCACACTGAACTGGAGGGGGAAAAAAAAAGCAAAGGCCAGTTCTTAAACCAATCAAATGTTTTACTCCCACCTTGTGGCAGTGTGCTGCATGGCTAGTTTTCCAGATTAGATACCTTCAGAATTTTGGTTAAAAATGACTTATTTTCATATTGTCTTGACCACTGATGAAAATAAGATTGTTTAGGTAAGCGGCTTTGTGATTCACCAAATACAGAGGTCTGTGATGCAGGGCTTCTGCAGCGTGCAAATCACTAAAGAGTTATATGAACATTGCTACAGAATAAATAGGCTTGCTTTCTTTACCTTGGACATAAAATTTAAAGAAATCTTGCAGGCTCCTCTTTTTGACCAACTACACTAACATGCTTTGTATATCAACGTTCAAAATGCTTTTAAATATCAAAATTATTTCACAAGCCAAATTTAGAGTGTTAACAAAAGCACAACTTCTTATTTTGTTTCTTTTAGCATTAAAAAATATACAAAGAAACATGTAAGATGCCTATAAAAATATACTACATAAATTTTCTGCAGAAGTTCAAAACTGAACTCAAATGCTTATTTATGCAATTTTCCCTCTCTTTCCCTTTAATTTCTGTAGATTGAGAAATACATGGAAGAGATACATTTGGTTGGTAGGTTAGAGAAATAATCTGAGAATGTTTATTCCTTAGACTCCTGCTTATTCCAGTTTACTACCTCATACTTTCAGCGAAAACTACACCGTCAAATTCTTCTCTCCCAGATAGATTTTACTATCTGCCTAATTGAGTTTAACATCCACCTTTATTAGAAAGAACACTCAGCTTCTCTCAGCTAGAATGAAATAAAAGCACCTTAGTTTCAGGATGAAACAACCTTGTAATCACAGATTCTTTTTCTCTACCACAGCCAGGGGCTTCTTCAAAGACATCTGTGAGTCCTGCCCTGCTGTGTGTCACCATGGCCTGGTAATTCCTGGAGATGACCAGCTCAATATTTTTCAAAGGCTCTCCTCACCAAAAGCCGTGCTGGTCTCAGCCCAATTTAACTTATGACTAACAGCCTGTGTCTGAGGGTTGCTATTCCCTTCAAACTTACCAGATTTGAGTTCAGGGACATATAGTTAAATGGGTCTTATTATTTTAGAAACATAGGAAAGTATGAGTAAGGAGTTAACCTAATTTATGAAACAGAATTCCTAACTGATTTGAAATTAGATATTCCCTTTTAAAAAAGTGCTAACAAAACAAATCTACTAAAACTATCTTTATTATTTGTAAGATGTAAAATGATTTATATATATATGTGATTCATATATATATATGTGATTCATATATATGTATATATATACACACATGTATATACAACACATATACACACACATACATACATATGTTTTTAGTCTTCCCTATTTTTGAGGATCACAGCTAATAAAACTGCTGTGATTTTGGTATATTTCAGCCCTCAGTGTCTAGATCACATACTAAATAAACTTTGTTCTTCATTCAGGTGTCTCTCAGGTGCAATATTTTTGTCCCTTAAAGATAAGTGATAGAAAGAGACGAGTTTTTACTACCTAATTAATTGTTATTCACTACCAATTAATGTATGTTACATCACAAAAATAATTCATTCTCATTATCATGATTATATTAATATTCTTTTCTTTAAAAACAATTGTAGGCATTTTAAAGTACTTGACTAGAAATTCCTTCCAAGTTTATAAGTGATGACATTAGTTTCAAAATGCCAGCCACATAGCTGTTCAAGTGAAAGATATATAGGGATTAAATAGTATACAAAAGTCTCTAAGATCCACTTCTTTCCCAATTCCTAAAAACATATAGAAGTGCTTTTCTATTAAACATCTTTAGAGACAGAAAAATATATATACCTCCTATTTTCTCTCTTAACACTAGTTTCTTTTGCATGTGAAGGGGATTTTTTGTCTCTGCAAAACTATTACTTTGAGTTACGAACCAGTCATTCTGTATAACTCCTCATACTCTCCACCTGCATCGTTATCTGAACGTCTCATCTGGGAGAATTTGAGTTTTGTTTATCGATGTTGCATTCGTAACTGACTGCATGTTAAACCAGCCCGCCATCACTTTAGGAGGTAAACTGCAGTAATAAATGAAGTCGAAATTCTTTATTCCTCATCTGGCACAAGTCATTAGTTTTCCTAGGTAAGGAGGTATTTGCAAGCTTGCATTCCAATCTTGATTTTCTTTCTCTCTGAAGCCCTAATTTTTTTCTTCTATTGGGAAATTTTCTTCCATTTACTATATTGTTCTATCAAGTCTTAGGAGTTCCCACAGAAGACTTATGAAAATAATTTTTTTCTTTTACTTTGGGTCAAAATGCCCCAACAGGATTGACAACTGCTTAAGTTGCTAATAAATCAGAAGTGTCCTTATCTCTTAAATATCCAAGTAGTAAACTATTTCTGGATCAGACTGGGCATACTCCAAAACGGCAAGAATATGTTCCTTACTTCTGATCAAAAACGGAGAGTTCAGACTCAAAAAATCACAGTTAAAATTTAAATTTATTTTCGCACTCTTATTTTATATCAACAATAGTAACCATATAACTCAAGACAATTATCAATGGTTTTGTATGCCTAAATTTATTACCTTCAATTTTTTATGATTAAACATGAAGAATATGTCATTTTAGAAAAATTGCAGAATGAGACAAGAAAGCGAACGGCAGCAGCAATGAAACTATAGCCTAGAGAAAAGCACTGTTCTGTGATATTAAACAATCGTGGGTGAGATTTTGTCAGGCTCAGTTAGTGCTTTCTGGAATCCATTGCCCTGACAGAATTGAAAAAGTCATTTGGACTTAGTAAGAGAAGGAGAATCAAGTCCCATTATCCTGTGAGTTCAAACTGGCAACATGTTTACAGTCTACTGGGGGGACCTACTCCATGTTTTATAATTTACTAAGAAAAAAACAATAGCACAGAAACACACACACACACAAATCGTATTGTATCCCACTCTAACTAAACTAATCTAGTGGTGTTATGGACTGCATGTCTGTATCCCCTCACCACAAATTCATATGATGAAACCTTAACCCCAGTGATGGTATTTGGAGGTAGGGCCCTTGGGAAATAATTAGGTTTAGATGAGGTCACAAGGCTAGAGCCCTCATGATGAGATTAGTGTACTTATAAGAAGAGAAAGAGACTAGAGCTATCTCTCTACCCCACCTCCCACCATGTGGGATACAACCAAGAAATGGCTCTCTGTAAACCAGGAAGAGGGTTCTCACCAGACACCTACTCTGCCAGCACCCTGACCCTGGACTTTTCAGCCTTCAGAACTGTGAGAAATAAATGTCTATTGTTTAAGCCACCTAGTATATGGTATCTTGTTATAGCACAGCCCAAACTCACCAAGACAAGTGGTATTCCAAATTTTAAGAGCTAAGATGCCATGTTAAAAGTTGAAGTGACTATTGTGGGCTAGGCATATTACTTTGAAAATATAAGAAAATAAAACATTTCCCCTCTTCCAAATTGTTAGAAAATAGCTTGGGCTCATAAGAATAAAAAATTGAAAGTTACTATAAAGTATGTCAAGAATACAATAAAGATATGCAGTGGTTTGTTATGGTGGTACTGAAAAGGAGCATGTAAATAGTACTCATGGGTAAAGGTCATGGTATTCTAAGTGACATCTACCAACTTTCTGTTTTCAAAGAATACCCTTTCAAATTTCTTTTTGTTTAACACAGCTTTTGTAAGAAAGCTCTTTTTCAAACAGGAGAAACAACAGAACGTATCTATTTTACTGTATACGTATGCTTATTTTAATGCTGTACTATGAAGTGTCAAATTACCTGAGTATTCCTGTGAACTTCCTCACCAGAATGGCAAACCACTTTTTGATCCCCTAGCATACATGAGTCATCTTATTAGGAAAAATACAGAAATAAAAAGGTTTTCAATTTCTGCAGTTTAAAACTATGCCTACACAAACCAAATGGAGTAAAGATTTGAGTAAAAATATATCTAGATAATTTGATCAAGGTAGAAATTCTTTCTATGATTGCTCTAGTGTAAATACATGCCACTTTGACCCTCTGAGGACCAGAACTGTCTGCATTATCTCAGACTGAAACAGAACACTGTGGGAGATCTGAAAAGGCAATTGAAACCACAGTGGGGAAACTTGTTATTGGATTTTTTTTAAATCTCATGCCTTGTGACATACTAGCATTTGAGAAGGTCAGCCTTGTTGAGGCGTGGATACTTTAATAACAAGTATCTCTTCATAACAAACTTCACTTGATACTGTAATTGACTTCACATCTGTGAGATTTTTATTACTGTGGATTTTCATCAACACTTCACCCAAATCCTAACTTGCCAATGAATAATGCCTGGTGAGTATCACAGACCTGAGATTATGAAGCGGGCTATGTGGCTGATAGTCTCTGTTATAGGACCATTGCCAATATATAAATACAGTGAAAAAAATTTGTAAGACTCTTATATTTGACCCTTGGAACAGTTATCTATTAATATCACTGCGCTACTGGCAAAGACTTACTTTCCCTCCCTGGCATCCTTACGAGTGATTTTTTTTTTTTTTTTTTTTTTTTTTTTGCGGTACGCGGGCCTCTCACTGTTGTGGCCTCTCCCGTTGCGGAGCACAGGCTCCGGACGCGCAGGCCCAGCGGCCATGGCTCACGGGCCCAGCCGCTCCGCGGCATGTGGGATCTTCCCAGACCAGGGCACGAACCCGTGTCCCCTGCATCGGCAGGCGGACTCTCAACCACTGTGCCACCAGGGAAGCCCCTTACGAGTGATTTTGAATTCCTATGGAAATGAACTAAGACGTCAACTTTCTGGAAAACTTGTAAGAAACTGCCTCATTCTTGTAATTTAAACCAGTTTTGATCAATTCTTTTTACAATATTGTTTGAAAGGTTCACATGAATTAGAAAGTAACCTCTCCCTTTAAGATAAGGTTAGAAAGACTAACATGTTATGCAATTGAGTTAAAATGTCAAGTTTCTTTTATGCAGACTTTCTCTTATGCAGACTTTCTCTTATGCAGACTTTCTCTTCTTTTATATAGACTTTCTCTTTTATATAGACTTTCTCAGCTCTTGAAAGATAAAGGAGATTGGGTGAATAATTGCTTAAAGAAGGCACCAGAGAAACTCAACCAAGTCAGAGAACAAAATGCCAGGCAGGATCCTTTCCCATGGAGTATTTAATTAGCAAATGTCTAATACGTGCAGTTAAAGGATTTTTATCTGGTACAGCTAGGAGGAGGAACCACAGCACAGTTGATGCTAAGATAACTTTTTGACACCAAACGAAGTTAGGGCAGGCAGGGGTTTGGTGCAATCTTGTGTAATGCTTTCAAAGACAAAAGGCTGAAAGTTGGTTTTGACTGACAATGCAGTATTAAAATAAGCAAGGAGAGGAACTCAGAAAACTTAGAACTGAGAAGGGCAATGGAAAACCAAATCAGTTTTTCCCTTAATGATACTACAAAAGTGCAGACACTGAGAGTGTTATTAATATTTATAATATTTACTTATAGAAATGTATATAGAAAAGGGGGCATATTATCATTCCTCTTCATTGTAAAATTCCTTCTCTATGAAAACCCAAATCTATATCCATGACATCATCTTCCATTATCCAATACACCAGAGGAAAAAAAGCCCACTGCCCTCTATGAGGTACCTACTATGTGCTAGAGAAAACAGAGATCAGTGATTTGAATTTTCACAGTTCCTCTATGATGTGGTCATTATCTTTCTTTTAAGAGAGGGAAAATAAGACTCAAATTATACATGTTGTTCAAGTTCATCTTTTCAGGAGCTGAGCCAGCATTTTCAGGAGTTTAGCGGGACATCAAAGTCCATGTTTTTTCACTATGTCTCACTCTTCTGACATTGTCGGTACCAAGAGCTGCTGACTGCACAAGGCCAGCCATTTAATTAATGTGGTAGGTGGACTAATTAATTTTGGTCAGTGAATGTTTAATGATAATTTCGCTTCCTCCCTTGACTACTCTAGTTGTAGTTAACGACTCAGGAATGTGCTGATTATTTCAAAACACTAAAAAATATTCATAAAAGATGAATTGATAAGGGAATGCTATTTTATGAAATATACATATTTTATGTAATTGCCTTATCATGTTCATAATCTTTCTTCAGCGAATCTTCTAATATAATATTCTCTGTCCCAAAGTAAAGGCACTGTAACTATCACCCTAATTCTTGCCAATACATGAAGCAAAATGTATGTTGTGGAGGAAGGGGAATGTAAGGTTACCTACTAACTCTTCTAAGTTGGAAAGTTGTAAAAATGGTGTTAATACTTTTATTAAAAATATATTTCTAATCCATCATAAAGTAACTACTAGTATAGATATATTTCATAACTTACCATAAGTTCTATGCTATGGATTCTTTTCAATAGGCTATAATTTCCTTTGAAAAATATCCCTAAACTCTCTCATCCACATCCCCCATGAAACTAAATTCTGCTACATCCTTGCCTGTCTTTCGTCCTCTCCTTCTCTCTTTTCTTTCTTTGGTGTTCTGATTTTTGCTCTTATTTCTATGATACCTCTCAGACTTTTCCTTTTCCTTTGATTTCTACAATATTGTCAGTCCCCGTTTTCTCTTCCCAGTTAATCTCTTATACATAATACTTTAATCTACCTGTTTTACTATTTCGTTTAGTTTTTCAAAATTTATTTAATCACCCTTCTTAGTTATACTTTGCTTGTTTGCTGTAATTTTAAGACAAATATCAGTTTCCTCTATGTTGAGACCCCCCCCATTATTAATAATGAAGGCATTTAAATTAAACATTATCAGTTGAGTATAGGCTTTTCTTTGTTTTATAAATTTTGGCATGAAATTTTTGTTTCACCGCTTTCTAGATATATGCTGTTCTCTAATTTGATTTTTGCTTTGGACCAAGTGTTATATAAGAGGTTACTTTTAATTCTAATCAGTAAAGATTTCTGTGTCTATCTTTATTATGTATTTCTAATTACATTTGGTTGTGTTCAGAGAAAGGGGCTATAAAATCTTTACTTTAAAAATGATTAAAAGAGTGCATCAGTTAATGCCATACTCCTAATTTATCCCCCCCCCTTTCCCCTTTGGTAACTATATGTTTGTTTTTTATGGGATTAACAGATACAAGCTACTATATATAAACAACAAGGATTTACTGTATAGCACAGGGAACTAGATTCAGTACCTTGTAATAGAACATAATGGAAAATAATCTGAAAAAGAATATATATAACTGAATCATTTTGCTGTACCCCTGAAACTAACACAATATTATAAATCAACTATACTTCAATAAAAAATAAGAGTTCTTTATTAATAGTTCTGTAAATATTTTTATAAATATGTAACAAGAAAGATACTCTTATTTTTAGCTTTTTTGAGGTAGGCACAAATAAAAATTGTACATGTTTAGGTTGTACAGTGTGATTTTTAAAAGGTGTACAATGTGATGATTTAATATACATACACATTGTGAAATGATTAGCACAATCAAGTTAGTTAACACATCCATCACCTCACATAGTTACCACAATTTTGTGTGTGATGAGAACACTTAAAATTTACTTTCTAAGCTACTTTCCAGTGTAGAATACAGTATTATTAACTATAACCACCATGCTGTATATTAAATCCCCAGAACTTACTCATCTTATAACTGAAAGTTTGTACCCATTGAACAGCATCTCCCCATTTTCCCCTCCCCCTAGTTCCTGACAACTACAGTTCTATTCTGGTTTTATGAGTTCAACATTTTAAGATTCCAGATATAAGTGAATTCATACAGTCAGTATTTGTCTTTCTGTACCTGGCCTGTTTCATTTAGCATAATGTCTTCCAGCTGAATCCATGCTATTGCAAATGACCAGATTTCCTTCTTTTTTAATGACAAGATAATATTCCGTAATACATGGATCTATATCCCTATCTATCCATCCATCACTCTACCTATCTGTTACATTTTCCTTATCCATTCATCCATCAACAGACACTTAGGTTGTTTCCATATATTGATTATTACGAATAATGTTGCAGTGACACAGGAACGCAGATATCCCTTAAAGGTACTGATTTTTATTTCCTTTGGATATATTCCCAGAAGTGAGATTTCTCGATCATATGATAGTTTTATTTTTAATTTTTTGAGGAAACTCCATACTGTTTTCTATAATGGCCGTGCCAATTTACTCTCCCACCAACAGTGTAGAAGGGTACCCTTTTCACCACACCCTTGGCAACATTTGTTACTTTTTTTTTTATGGCCATCCTATCAGATATAAGGTGATATCTCATTGTGATTTTGATTTGCATTTCCCTGATGATTAGTGATATTGAGTGCCTTTTCAAGTACCTGTTGGCCATTTGTATGTCTTCTTTGGAAAAAATGTCTATTCAGGTCCTCTATCCATTTTTTAATTGGGCTGTTTCTTTGATATTGAGTTGTATGCATTCCTTATATATTTTGGATATTAACCCTTTATCATGCAGATATTTTTCCCATTCCATAGGAATCTTTTAATTTAGTTGACTGTTCCCATTACCATATAGATGCTTTTTAGTTTGATGTAGTCCCACTTATTTATTTTTGCTTTTGTTGGGCTGTGCTTTTGGTGTACACAGAAATCACTGCCAAGACCAATGGCAAAGAAATTTTTCTTCCAGAAATTTTATGATTTTAAGTCTGAAATTTAAATCTTTAATCCATTTCGAGTTAATATTTGTGAATGCTGTGAGACAGGGGTCCACTTTCATTCTTTTGCATGTGGTTATCCAGTTTTTCCAACACCATTTATCAAAGAGACTATCCTTTCTCCACTGAGTAGTCTTGGCTCCCTTGGTCAAAAATTAGCTAACTGTATAAGTGTGGGTTTATATCTGGGCTATTTATTCTATTCCATTGGTCTATGTGACTGTTTTTATGCCAATACCATGCTTTTTTGATTACTATAGTTTTGTAATATAGTCTGCTATCAAGACATGTGGTACTTCTAGCTTTGTTCTTCTTTCTCAAGATTGTTTTAGCCAATAAGGGTCTTCTAAGGTTCCATGTGAATTTTAGGATTTTTAAAAAAAAATTTCTGTGTAAAATGTCATTAGAATTTTGATAGGGATTGCACTGAATCTATAGATGGCTTTGGGTAGTGTGGACATTTTAATGTTATTTCTTCCAAAATGAACATACGATATCTTTTCACTTACTTGGGTCTTCAATTTCTTTCATCTTTGTCATAGTTTTCAGAGAACAGTACTTTCACCTCCTTAGTTAAATTTATTCCTAGGTATTTTATTTTTATTTTTTGATACAATTGTAAATGAGATTGCTTTCTTCATTCCTTTTTCAGACACTTCTTTATTAGTGTATAGAAACTCAACTGATTTTTGTATGTTGACTTCACATCTCAGAACTTTACTTCGTTCATTTATTAGTTTTCACAACTTTTTGGAGGAATCTTTAGGGATTTCTATAGAAAAGGTCATGTCATCTGCAGACAGTTTTACTTCTTCCATTCCAAATGGATGCCTTTATTTTTCTTCTTCCTAATTAGGTTCCCTAGTACTATGTAGAACAGAAGTGGTCAGAGTGGGCACCTTTATCTTATTCCTCATCTTAGAGGAAATCTTTCAGCCTTTTATTATTGAGTATGATGTTCATGCTGGGTTGATCAGATATGCCCTTTATGATCTTGAGGTAACTTTTACTATTCCTAATTTGTTTAGAGTTCTTATTATGAAAGGGTATTAAATTTTGTCAAATGCTTTTCTATATCTATTGAGATAATGATATGATTATTTTCGTGAACCACTAACAGCCAGCTCTACCTTCCTCCAGATTTTTTTGTTATAAAACCAAGCAAATCCCTATTTTATCTTTAATCCACTTTCAGATGATACTCATTATTATGTGAACTAACTCTAGGAGGATATGGATTTCTTTTTGTTTTATATTTCTCATAGAGGTACATCCAGTGCCAATAACATAACCTAGCACAAAATATGTGCTCAGTAAACATTTGTTGAATAAATATAATGTTTGTTGCTAATTTACAATATTTATATAACTTTTAAATCACATTTACCTTACAAGATTTATATGTCTTTTAAATCACATTTACCTTTCAATGTGATCTAATCTAATATTAATATCACTGCTGCTGCTTTGTTTGTTTGCATTTAACTGTACCTCTTTGTCCACATTTTCATTTTCAACTTTTCTGTATCTCTTTAAGTCTGTTAATTATAGATGAGTTGTTTTTAAACTTAAGCCAATAGGTTACATATTTCAACTAGAAATTTCAGCTCTTATTTACGTTAAGTAAACTTATTTCATCTTATTGTGTGTATTAGTTTTTTTTAGGAATTTTTTCTTTTACTCCCTTGATTTTATTCTTCACTGATTTGATCAAGTTGCTATTCACTTGAATTTTCCCCTTGTTAATCAGGAGAACTATATGATGTTCATTACAAAAAGTATATATATATATACACATATATATATAATTATATAATAAGATACTGATTATTTCACCCACACAGGTGTTCTAATTTGTTTGCTCTTCTTGCTTTCCCCACCAAATAAGTCTTTTAGAATACGTTCTCATTGCTACTTTTCTCCAACACTTTTTAAGTAAGACATTTGAAACATGTTATTTTTCCTATGATCCTGGGACAATTTGGTGTATTAATTTATTTATTACCATTAGAATTTTTCTTAAAACAATTTTTTTTCCTTAAAAGAATCCTGATTTAAGAGGGTATACTCTTACACATTTAGATACAACTATATTGTTCACCAGTGTTTTACCTCCTTCTTCTCTATCTCAAAGTGTCTGGTCAAATTCATGTGTAGTTAGGTTAGAATTCTTTATCAAGAATTTTCCTGTATGAAATAGATGAGGTATTCTCTGGACCCTCGCACGTCTGTGAATATCTTTTATTTTGACAGTGAATGATATATGGACTGTATATAATATTCTCTCAGTAGTCCATAATTGCTCCAAACTATTTTCCAGATTTGCAGATAAGAAGTCTGATACTATCCATTTTTAATTTGTAGGAAATATGTGCTAGTTAGATATAGACATACATATACATATAATAGATACAAACACACACACACACATACCAGAATTATACCAGAAAATCCTGAGGCATGTATATTTATCAATCAATATTTTCTGGATCTCCATGAACCATTTTGATCTATAAACTCAGTTTTAACAGAGAGTTCTGCACAGAGAAATTATATTTTATTATATATGGTTTCCACTGCAATCTGTTTCTTGCTCTTTCTTTTTCACATGGTAACTCTCCTGAATCTGTATCTAAGTCTTATTTTTTTCCATTGTAATTTAAATATAATTGTATTTTTGTATTGTGGTTTGAACTACTTATTGATCTTTCAAACATAAACTTTCTTTCTTCCAGTTTTATTGTGAAATAATTGATATGCAGTACTGTATAAGTTAGGGTGTAGAGTGTAATTATTTAAGGTACATACATAATGAAATGATTATTACAGTAAGGTTAGTAAACATCTATGATCTCATACAGATACAAAATTAAAGAATTTTCCTTGTAATGAGAACTCTTAGGATTTACCTGAACAACTTTCATACATAACATACAGAAGTGTTAATTATATTTATCATGTATATTACATCTCTAGTACTTATCTTATAACTAGAAGTTTGTACCTTTTGACTGCCTTCGTCCAATTCCCCCTCCCCAGACCCATTGCTTCTGATAACCACAAATCTGTTCTATTTTCTATGAATTCATTTGTATGTATATATGTTGTTTTGAAGTTTAATTGACTTAGAACACAATGGTAGTTCCTGTTATACAACATAATTCTTTTCTATACATTTCAAAATGATCAGCATGATAAGTCTAGTTATGATATGTCACCTCAAAGATATTACCTAGTCATTGACTATATTCCCCACACTGTACATTTTATACTGATGATTCATTTACTTTGTAACTGGAAGTTTTTAACCTCTTAATATTCCTCACCAATTTCTTTCTACCCCTAACCCCATCTCCTCTGGTAACCATCTTTTTGTACTCTGTATATATAACTCTGCTTCTGTTGTGTTTTGTTTGTTCATTTATTAGATTCTACATATAAGTGAAAGCATACAGTATTTGTCTTTCTCTGACTTTTTCACTTAGCATAATACATCTAGGTTCACCCATGTTGTCACAAATTGCAAGATTTCATTCTTTTTGATGGCTGAGTAATATTCTGTGTGTGTGTATGTGTGTGTATACATATATATATACACACACACGTATATATATAAAATATTCTGTATATATGTATGTGTGTGTATATATATATATACACACACACACACACACACACACACACACACTTCTAAATCTACCTGTTGATGGGCATTTAACTTGCTGCCATATCTTGGCTGTTGTAAAAATGCTGCAATGAACACAGGTGTCCTTATATCTTTTCTAATTAGTGTTTTCATTTTCTTCAAATAAATACCCAGGAGTGGATTGCTGGGTCATACAGTAGGTTCTTTTAATATTTTGATTACTCTTTTACATAGTGGCTGCACAAATCTACATTCCTACCAATAGTGCACAAGAGTTTGCTTTTCTCCACATCCTCTCCAACAATTATTATTTGTGGTCTTTTGGTAATAGCCATTTTAACAGGTGTGAGATGATACCTCAGTGTGGTTTGGATTTGTGTTTCCTTGATGATTAGTGATGTTGAGCAAATTTTTCATGTGCCTGTTAGCAATCTGTATGTTTTATTTAGGAAAAGATATTAGCTGTGGTCTTGTCATATTTGGTCTTCTTTAACATTGATATATGTTCCCTCCATACCCACTCTGTGATGAATTTTTATTATAAATGGATGTTGAATTTTGTCAAGAGATTTTTCTGCATCTATTGAGATGATCATATGATTTTCATTCTTCAATTTGTTAATGAGGTGTATTACATTGTTTGATTTATGGGTATTCAAACATCGGTGCATCCCTGGGATAAATCGCACTTGATCATGGTGTATCCTCCTTTTTGTGTATTGTTGAATTCAGTTTGCTAATATTTTGTTGAGGATTTTTGTCTGCTTTTGGTATCATGGTGATGGTGGCCTCATAGAATGTGTTTAGAAGTGTTCCTTCCTCTGCACTTTTTTGGAATAGTTTCAGAAGCATAGGTGTTAACTCTTCTCTAAATGTTTGGTAGAATTCACCTGTGAAGACATCTGGTCCTGGACTTCTGTTTGTTGAGACTTTTTAAATCACTGATTCAATTTCAGTACTGGTAATTGGTGTGTTCATATTTTCTATTTCTTCCTGGTTCAGTCTTGGGAAATTTTCCTCTGAGAACTGCTTTTGCAGTGTCCCATAGATTTTGGATTGTTTTGTTTCCATTTTCACATCTCCAGGTATTTTTTCTATTTCTTCTTTAATTTCTTCAATGATCCATTTGTTGTTTAGTAGCATATTGTTTAGCCTCCACGTTTTCATGTTTTTTTCTTTTTGGCAGTTTTTTTCTTGTAGTTGACTTCCAATCTCATAGTGTTGGGGTTGGAAAATACGCTTGATATAATTTGTCTTCTTAAATTTAATAAGATTTGTTTTGTGGACTAGCATGTGATCTATCCTGGAGAACCTTACCTGTGCACTTGAAAAGGATGTGTATTCTGCTGCTTTTGGAGGGAATGTTCTATATGTAATTATTAAGTACATTTGGACTAATGTGTTTAAGGCCAGTGTTTCCCTATTAGTTTTCTGTCTGCATGATCTGTCCATTGATGTAGGTGGGGTTTTACAGTCCTCTATGATTATCGTGTTATTGTAAATTTCTCCTTTTATGTCTGTTAATATTTTATGTATTTTTGTGCTTCTATGTTGGGTACATAGATATTTACAAGTATTGTATCTTCTTCTTGGACTGATCACTTGATCACTATGTCTCCTGGTGGTCAGAACTGGGTCTTGGGGTCTCTGGCAATAGGGCCCAGGGGTCATGGAGCTGGTGTTGGCCTGCTAGTGGGTGGGGCTGGTTCCTAATTCCTGACACAACTGGTTGCAGGGTCTGGGGTGTCCCAAAATTTGCATTGGTCCATGGTTGGGTGGGCAGGGTCAAGGCTTAAGGGGTTCTGGGGCTAATACTGGCTCACTGGGGGGCAGAGCTGGGTCCTAAGGTCTCTGACTGTAGGGCCCTGGGGTACCAGAGTTATGTCAGCATGCTGATGGACAGGCTGAGGCTGAGAATGTCCTGGGGCTGGTGCCTGCCCACTGGTTTGTGAGGCTAATTCCAGGGCTAGTGCTGGCCTCTGTTTGGGTGGATCTGGGTCTTGGGGGTCTTGGGGTAGTACTGGTACTACCAGTACCAGTACTGGTACCAGTACTGTGCATGGATGGGACCTAGGCCACCTGTGGTCTCAGGGGTCTTAAGGCAGCAGACCTGCTGGTGGGTGAGGCTGTGTCCCTATCTGACTACCTGCTTGGTTTGACCTGAGGTATCCAAGTACTGGAGGTAAGAGACTGGTGAGGGGGGTTAGGTCCTAGCACTAATAAGCTAGAGGGAGTGTTCCAGAATGGCACTTGCCAGCACCAGCATCCTTTATATGTGTTTAATTGAAATTCACTTAGGAATTCTTAGTAAGAGGTAATTGGAGTACATAATGTAACAAACTGCAAAGTGTTCAACCTGGAAATTGTTTTTATTCCTACCTTAAAATAGAAGGACATTTTAATTGTGCTGGTTAAAACGTTCTTTTTAACATTTCCTAAACAAAAAGTAAATGATAAAATATATCTAATAAAGCAGAGTGGCAAGAGAGTGTAAATTTAGAGGAAAGTTAAAGAGAATGTGACTGGCACTCTGACAACAATGAGAGAAAAGATGTAGGTCAAAATTATTTATGGTAATCAAAAGATATTGTTTCCAGAGGTATCAAGGGAATTCTTTGGAATATATTTTCTGTAATTTATTTTGAATAATTCTAAAATAGGGTATTAACATCACTCTTGTGTTAGTAATCAGATGTAACAATAAAATAATATGAGGAAAAGTAAATGAAACAAAGTAAAAATTGGCTCTATTCTTAAAGATATGTTAAAAATAGAATGTTGGGTGCACACAGCATTCAAAACTTGTTATATTAGTGGAGGGCGATGTGTCAGGATTAGTCTTTTTGACATCAGTGAATTGCAGGGAATTATACAAGTCACCAAGATCATGTGTAGAAAGAGAAAAATTAGGACGAAGATATAAATGTGTATATTCTTCATGTTTTAATCATTGGTTAAAACAAAAACAGAGTTAGACTTTGGCACAATGAAGCAGAATTGAGCCAAGACTAGACTAGGTGGGCCGAACTCTATTATCCTGCCTTGATTATATGATTATATTATAACAATGAGAATAATGTGTGGAATAATTAAAATTGGGCAACATTTTGTCAAGATTTCCCCTAGGGAACCTGGGGGGAAGATCTAAGAGGAATTGGCAGTACATTTTATGTCACATAGACTAGATGAGGCCATAATTTGAATTACATATAAAACATTTAAATCTGGTCTATATGCACAATAGCACCTCAGGATAGCAATCTCTATTGTTTCTCCAATGCATTTAAATCTATGTCTTACAGTTAGTTGTGTCAGTACTGTTTCTCCAGCTCTATCCATTTACCATTGCTAAAAAGGAACTTGAAAGATTTGATGGAACGTTTTCCTCCTGGTAACCAGGGTAATCTAAGTCTTACAGTTAGTTGTGTCAGTACTGTTTCTCCAGCTCTATCCATTTACCATTGCTAAGAAGGAACTTGAAAGAGTTGATGGAACGTTTTCCTCCTGGTAACCAGGGTGAAATGGCTGAGAATGGACCAGTGGTTAGAGACTGTCACTTACTTCTAGGAGATACACACATGTAAACAATTATTCTAGATGCCAATACTTATAAGAGGATAAGTATTTTATATGGCTTCAAAAAATCCTTCAGAGGGCTTCCCTGGTGGCACAGTGGTTGAGAGTCCACCTGCCGATGCAGGGGATGCGGGTTCATGCCCTGGTCCGGGAAGATCCCACATGCCATGGAGCGGCTGGGCCCGTGAGCCATGGCCGCTGAGCCTGCGGGTCCAGAGCCTGTGCTCCGCCAATGGGAGAGGCCATAGCAGTGGGAGGCCCGCGTACCGCAAAAAAAAAAAAAAAACCTTCAGAGATGTTACAATGTGAATCCATGAAACATGGAACTACCATCCCAAATTTAAACCTTGTTTTGACAATAATTACTTTCCTGTGTTTCTTGCCTCTAAATTTCTACCCTCTCCAGGTTCATCCAACACACTGCTAACAGATTAATCTTTCCAAAGCATATCTTTCTAAAGCATAAGTTAATTCTGCCTGTAAAAACCTTTTGTGTCTCACTATCAGTATATAGAATACAGAATTTTTATAGGGTTTTTACTATATTTTTAGGGATATTTCAGGATGATGGTGAAGTTTGAATGAAATTCTTAATGATCATAGTATCACCCATTCTATATTTCAATCAAATGATATTTCTGGTGTACACATATGCATGAGCATCCGTACCATCAATATTTCACAACCTAGATTACACTTTCTTCCATATCTACCTTTTTAACTTTCTTATGTATCTCCTCAAAGTCTTCTTCATATGTATTCTGTCTTTTAATCGTTGTATTACCTCTCTTACGGCACTTATAATTGCCTACTTTGTGTTGTTTGCAGTATATTTGTGTCTTACCTCATCATTCACTTGTCTTTAAGTTCTCGGAGGGCAGAATTTATGTCTGATTTATAATTTTTTCAAACTCCAGGACCCAATGTGAGAGACACTTGATAAATATTTGTTGAATGCATACTGTTGTTTAGTTCATACACATTATATTTGTTTAGCAACACAAAATAGGCCAGTTTCAACAAGATATACCAGTGCTCAACACAATGCCTTTCATAGATAAAATATCCAAACTTATTTGAATGAATTAATGAATAAATTAATGAAAATGTGAATATTGATTGTTGTTTTGTTATACATGTTTCAAGCCCCTTATTCATTGATATGCCTAGCTTCTCATTTTCCAGGTGTGAAACTATGTCAGGGAGAATGATAATTTGTTCATATAGGTTAAGGCAGTATTAAGTCAACCTTTGGGGATTTGGAGCAGTTTAGTCAGGTTGCAGTAGTGAGAAGCTCCAGCAAACTAGTTGTCACCCTGGATTTTACAATCTCCTCGGGCTAATACTGGTTCTGTTGAGTTTACAGTCTATAAGCCCAATACCCTTCTATAATAGAACAGCCTTGTAACTTCCTAAGTTTAAAGGGAAGATCTAGAACATAATTATACCTTTGGGTTTGGCTCAGGATTAAACAGGGTTTTGATCATAGGGTAACACTTGTCAAGTAATTAAGACTACTCTTTACAGAAAAGCATAAGCAGCATTCCAAAACATAATAGATCTAACCTTTACAAGTATAGAAAAACCCACATTCCTTATTCAAATTTTTATTTTTTCTCACTATGTTGTCCCTTAAAAGCCCATGCATCCTAGACACTCAATAATATTTACTGTTTACAGATGAGAGCATCACAAAACACCAGCATTGTAAAATAGCTTTCTATGGACCCTTTTCTTCTGAAGATTATACTTTCCAGTATTCTGGCTGCCATGAACTAATACACTTGCTAAACTTTCTTTGAATTACCTAAGAAAGCTCATTATAAAAACACAGTCTCCATTTCTCTTCATCAGACATAGGTCACTTGGAAAAAGTTTAAGTGTAAACCATCAAGAATAAAAATTTGTAATACCATTTATTTGGAAATTGAATGAGAATTCTTTTAGATAGAAAAAAATAGTGTTCATTAAATAGAAAAAATGAACCTCTCTTTTACTGCCTGTTATAAACTGAGAATAGCTGTTCTCCTCATCCTGCTCAGATGCAAGCAAGAATGCTGCTTCTTGCTCAGAATTTCAGATTTCTGATAAATATGACTCATGTTCTTTGTAATATTTCAGCTAGATGGCTTAATATAATGTTTGATGATAATGATGATGAGGAGGATGACAGCTAGCATTAGTTAAACACATATTATGTGTCATCGTTCTCTACATTTGGCATGAAATACTTCATTTAGTCTTCAAACAGATCTAAAAATATGTAATATTATTTCCCCATTTTACTTGTAAGAAGCTGAGGCATAAAGAAGCTGCATAACTTGCCATGGGCCCCACATTTACTAAATAAGAGAGCCAATCCAGTTCTTGCTAATCTCACAACATGGACTCTGTGTTATTACAGAATACTGTGAGTGCCTGATTCTCAGGTTTTATGACCTAAGAATTAAAATTTCATCAAAAATTGAAATTATGTTAGAAGTTTATATAATTGAGGCAGCATTGTTCTGAGAACTAAACAAAGATTTAAAAGAATGGAATTTCAATGTCAATTAAGCAGTTGATTTAGTTCTCTCATACATTCTTGTTCTTTCTCTTGTTCTCCTTTTTTTCCCATATAATGATATTTATATTTGAATGCATGGGGAAGTGGCTAAGTCACCAAGTGTGAGACCCTTTAAGGAACAATATAAAATGAATGTATAGTAAAATCAAGTTACAGCAAAGGAGTGTTTCCCTGAGATTTATTAATATTATACAAAACTAACATTGGTATTGCTCATAAAATTCTATCACTTGAATGAATACTAGAAATCATTCAGTTCAGTATTTCCTGCTCATTTTTACTATAAAATCTCACAGTAAATATGTATTCCTTTTAAGGCACTCTTTACATTTCAGCCATCAGAATCTTTTATGGCTAGTGTTTGTTTTGATTGGTTGGCATCCACTTGAACTCACTGATGCCTGTACTGTACTAGTTGTTAAATATTTTTAAATATTGCTACTAGTCTTATGATTTCCCTTAGGAATTTTGAATTTTTGAATTATGATTTCCATTAGGAATTTTGAAATCAATATTGCATGGTAGATGAGCTAGTCCTGGTCCATCAAAAAGCAGATGCCAAGACAGAATTACATTTGAATATATTTTAATAGAGGAAACATCCATATAAGAAAATGGGAGGGAGCTGGGATGACTAGGACAGTTACTCTTGTATCATGGTCTAATGGCTATCCCAGTCATCCCAATGCCTCCCTTTTGATCCCACAAAACAATTAATAGGAGGAGATAAAATATCCAGTTACCCAATAAACCAAGTACTGACAGATTAATAATTCTATTCTAAACAATGAAAATTTCACTAATTCATTGTTCATTTATTTATTTATACAAAGAATAGAAATTGAAACCTCAAAACTGGCCTTTTTGTTGTGTTTTTTTGACAGATGGAAGGAAAAAAACAACAATGAAAATAAATTGGGATGTTTGGTCATAATTTGGTGTTTACCTTTTACCAATTTCTGGTATCCAAGGAACACCTGGCAAAGAGTTAAAATACAGAATTCTGTTTTAAATAGATATGTCTTTCTGGTGGTAATGTTTGAAAATTACAAGTGAATTTAAATTCTTTGATCTACAACAACAAAAACAGTGAGCCAACACACACTTTAGGGCTAGCAGCTCTTCATTGTCACTTGATTTGGTACTTTTTGTTTTCAAACTGATATTAGAGGGTAAGTGAACCAGCAAAAGACAATTAAGTTGAAGCTACATTTTCTTTCTCAAGTACTCAGCAATGTGAATGCAGACATAATGCTCTTTTTATTCAACAGGCACACAAATAAATCAACTTTAACATCAATAAAGTCAGTAATGATAGATTTCATCACTAAAACATAACTAAACAATAATGACCAGGAAGAAAGTAAGTAGCTCACAGCAGCAGAAGTGATTTTTTTTTGTCCTAGGTGAAGTCAAGGGTATCTGAAAAGACTGGCCTTTTCCCCTCTATTATTAACTGCACACCATTCTTGTCATGTTAGAAAACAGATTGTTTTTTTTCAAGTGTTATACACCATTATGTTTGGATCACATAACCTGACCTTATTCCAGGCAACTTAAACTCCATTTCCAATTAGCAAGAATGCTTATAGTGGAGATAAAATTTATCTGCCTATTAAGCCTTTCTTATTATATCAGTTTGAGCAGAAATTTATATTCTCTGTTCCCCCTGTACTGATATTACCTCGTGGCCAACCATACCAATTTATTTTCATTGCTGGGTTGTTTAATTTTTTTCATCTGCCAAAAACTACAACAAAAAGGCCAGTTTCGAGGTTTTTCTATTTCTATTCCTAGTGAACTGAAAAATTCTTCACATTAACAGTAAGGAATTGCAAGGTGGAGTAAAGGGCTTGTTTATGCAATTTTTAAAGAAAAAGACTTTAATGCAACAGCCACATTTGGGACATAACTAAAACCACCACTTAAAGAAAGATGCTATAAATTGTACATTTCACTCCAATTATGTCTTAAAACAATACATTGCCATTTTATGTATGGAGTGTTTAACCCTTGGTCTTAGCACTCAGTGACCCAGTGGCCATGTGTCAATGTATTGGCTGACATCCAACCAATATCTGAGCAGATTCTAATACACTTAGCTCAGTTAGTCCACCCATCTGTCTTTTGCAAATGCCTATTCTTTGGAAAGCTCTTATTAAAAGCAACGTTTCACCCAACTTCATCTTGCTGTTGAATCTTGTCAAATGAGAAGGTAACTTATTCCTATGCTCACATATTATAAATAATCTTTAATTTTAAATAAAGTTTTAAAAGTTCCAATCTAAAGTAAAAGTGAACAGACTGTTTTTCCCACTTAATGGTTTTAAACTATCTGATTCTTCCTAGATGCCATTTGTACTTCACTGGAACAAAGCTAAATAGAAAAATAGATAAAATGCTTATTGAAAATGTTTGCATTAAAATAGCTTAAGTTTACTAATTCAATTTAATCCCTTATGCCCAAATTCAGCTTATCATTTCATTTTTTCATCTTGATTCATTTTCTTAAATAATGAAGAAATTATTATTATAAGGAATAATTTGCCATAAAACTGAAAATTATTAGCTATGTAAAATTTAAACTCAGTCCTTGGTATATAATTGTAAAATTTATTATTGGACAAAAATGTTCACTAAAATGAAACAGTTCTCAATATTTTATTAACAATTATACACTTAAATATGACAACTGAAAATTATATCTACCTTCCAGATACTTTAAAATATATCACCAAATAATATTAAAGGGGTCTAATCTCTCTCATATTTATGCTAATACACCAGGAACCCTTTCGTATATCACTTTACATATTACCTTACTATATATTGTATTACATATATCCACATCAGCTTCGTATGTGGTTTATAGTAATGTAAGTAAATAGACTACCTAAACTGCAATATGTTTGTGATCTTCATCTTAAAGCTTACTATTTAAGCTACTGTGGAAAAATGAGAATTTCAACATTGTTCCAAAGAAATATAGGTAGCGCTATACTACAGAGATCATAATTATATTTATTCCAATAGCAAATGAATTAGCAAACCCATCATCTTTCCAGATTGCATTGCTTTAATATTTCCTATTGCCACTTGGAAAAAAATATACAGATTACCTTACAATAGATACGAAAAGTCAATAGATTTAGGTATTAGATGATGAGACTAATTATCAATATTATTATTTCCTAAATAATTTATGTGGGAAAATGCATATTCTCTAAAAAAAGATATTTTAAAGAATTGCTCCCAGATTTTGGTTTCTAGTATTATGTAGTAAATTCCTAACAGAGCAATTCTCCAGAAGATAACAAATAAAAACTGAAAAAATACAAAATGAAACTTCACGATGTTTGAGGAGAAAAGGCAGGTAGATTTTGGAGAGTAGTCCAAATTTTGGAAAAGAGTCTGTTACATGGTGAGTTTTCCAAGTTTGGGCTTTTTCCTGAAGGCAGACAACTGTTGCAGCATGCTGCAGGGTACTAAAACTCAGGTAACATACCCTTATGCTTTGGAGCGGAAAATCCAGAGAGCGGGGCAACCGGAATAGCTGGAAAGACAAGAGGGAGTGACCTGAAAAAATAGAGATCAAGAGAAGAAGAGCCCCAAATGCTGTGTATAAATTCTTCCTGAACTCTAACTGAGCTGAAAATCATAGAGTGTTGAAGTGGACTCAAATTGGCTTGACCTAAGGCAAAAATGACAAAACCAATCAAAGGAAAGACAGAGGTTGCAAAGTGAATTTAAGAAAGTTAATTGCTGTATATAGCAAAACAGAAACAGACTCACAGTGATAGAAAACAAACTAGTGGTTACAGAGGGAGGAGGGAAAATGGGAGAGACAAAATAGGGGAATGGGATTAAAAAATACAAACTACTATGTATAAAATAGATAAGCAACAAGGATATAATGTATAGCCCAGGGAATTACAGCTATTATCTTATAATAACTTTTAATGGAGTATAATCCATAAAAATACTGAATCACAATGCTGTACACCTGAAAATATATTATAAATCAACTAAACTTCAATTAAAAAAAAAAACGCTTGTTCCAAAAAAAACAAAAGAGAGAGAAAGTTAATTGCCTACTAAAACTAAAACATCTGTACTCTTTGGAGGAGTAAAAAGTCAGAGTCTCCACAAAAAAACATTCAATATATAAATAATACAGTTCAAAAATACTTGGCATACAAAACCAGAATTATAAGACTAATTTTCAAGAAAAACGAGTACTTTGAAGGAACTCTCATGACTATGCTCAATGACCATATATATTTTTTACTTATATTAAAAAAGTCATTAAAATACCAAAAATTACGAGCAGGTAGAAAACTAATAAAGCAAACCCAAAGCTATTAGAAGGAAGAAAATAATAAAGAGTAGAAATCAACGCAATAGAAAACAAATAGAGAAAATTTGCAAAGCCATTTTTTTTGAAAATATCAACAAAATAGAGGATGAAAAAACAAGGGGCCAAACAGAAAACAAAACTAAATCCATCCAGAGTCATAGTTACATTAAATATTAATTACTTTCATTTTTATTGAGATATAATTGACATATAACAATATATTAGTTTCAGTTGTATAAAATGATTTGGTATGTGTGTATAAATATACACACATACACACACACACATATATATTGAAATAGTCACCACAGGTCTAGTTAACATCCTTCATCATACATAGTTATACACTTTTTTTTTTCCTTGTGATGAGAACTTTTCAGATCTATGTTCTTAGCAACTTTCAAATATGCAATATAGTATTATTAACTATGGCCACCATGCTGTACATTACATCCCAGTGACATATTTATTTTATAACTGGAAGTTTGTACTTTTGACCATCTTCACTCACTTTACCCCAACACGCCCAACCCCCCACCTCAGGCAACCACCAATGTGTTCTCTGTATCTATGAGCTTATTATTAATTTATTTATTTTTAGATTCCACATATAAGTGAGATCTCTCTGTCTTGCTTACTTCACTTAGCATAATGCACTCAAGATCTATCCATGTGGTCACAAGTGGCAAGATTTCTTTAAATTTTTATAGCAGAATAATATTCCTTTGTATATACATACATTGTTATCCATTCATCCATGGATGGACATTTAGATTTCTTCCATGTCTTGGCTATTGTAAATAATTCTGCAATAAACACAGAGGAGAGCATCTTTTAAATTAGTGTTTTGTATTCTTAGAATAAATACCCAGAAGTAGATTTGCTGAATCATGTGGTAGTTCTCTCTAATTTTTGAGGAACTTCCATGCTGGTTTTCATAATAGTTGCATAATTTATACTCCTACCAACAGGGCACAAGAATCCCTTTTTCTCCACATCCTTGCTGACACCGGTCATTCCTTGTCTTTTTGATAATAGCCATCCTAACAGGTGAGAGGTGATATCTCATTGTGGTTTTGATTTACATCTACCTGATGATTAGTGATGTTGAACACCTTTTCATGTATCTGTTTGTCATCTGTATATCACCCTTGAAAAAATGTCTATTCAGATGCTTTGCACATTTTTTAATCAGATTTTTTTTTCTTTTTTACTGTTGAGCTGTATGAGTCCTTTATAAATGTTGGATATTAACCCTTTATCAGATATATGATTTGCACATATTTTCTCCCTGTCATAGGTTGCCTTTCATTTTGTTGATGGTTTCCTTTGCTGTGCAGGTTTATAGTTTGATATAGTCCCACTTATTTATTTTTGCTTTTGTCACTTTGCTTTTATTGTTAAACCAAAAAATCATTGCCAAGGCCAATGTCAAGGAGTTTACCATCTATTTTTTCACCTAGGAGTTTTATGGTTTCAGGTCTTATGTTCAAGTCTTTAATCCATTTTGAGTTTATTTTTGTCTACAGTGTAAGACAGTGGTATAGTTTCATTCTCTTGCATATGGATGTCCAGTTTTTCAAGCACAATTTATTGAAGAGACTGTTCTTTCTGGTATATTATTGGCCTTTTGTCATAAATTAATTGACCATACATGTCTGGTTTTATTTCTGGGCTCTCTACTCTTACTTTGATTTATGTTTCTGTTTTTATGCCAACACCACACTGTTTTGATTACTAAAGCTTTACAATACACTTTGCAATCAGAGAGTGTGTTACCTCCAGGCTTGTTCTTCTATCTCAAGATTGGTTTGTCTATTTGAGGTTCTTGTGGTTCCATACAAATTTAAAAATTCTTCTGTATTTGTGAAAAATACCATTTAACTTTTTATAGGGATTGCATTGAATCTGTAGATTTCTTTGGGTAGTATACAAATTTGTACCATATTAATTCTGCCAGTGCATGAGCTTAAAATAGCTTTAAATTTATGTCTTCTTCAATATTTTTTTTCATTAAGGGGCTATAGTTTTCAGAGTACAGGTCTTTCCTCATCTTGGTAAAATTCATTCCTAGGTGTTTTACTCTTTTGGGTGCAACTGTAAATAGGAAAATTTTCTTAATTTCTCCTCCTGATAATTTGATATTAGTGTATAGAAATGCAACACTTTTTTATATTGCTTTTGTATCCCGCAACTTACTGAATTATTAGTTCTAACAGTTTTTTGGTAGGGTCTTTAGGGTTCTCTATATATCATATCATGCCATCTGCAAATAGTGACAGTTGTACTTCTTCCTCTCTGATTTTCATGCTTTTTCTTTCTTTCTTCCTGCCTAATTGCTCTGAGTAGGATTTCTAGTACTGTGTATAATATCAGTGGTGATAGTGGCCACACTTATCTTGTTCCTGATCTTAGAGGAAAAGGTTTTAGCTTGTCATCACTAAATAGCTGTGTACTTATCATATCTGACCTTAACTGTGTTGAAGTAATTTCTTTTATTCCTAGTTTGTTGAGAATTTTTACCATGAAAGCATGTTTAATTTTGTCAGATGCTTTTTCTGCATCTATTGAAATGATCATATGATTTTTATCTTTAATTTTGTTAATGTGGTGTATCACACTGATTGATTGGTGGATGTCAAACTATCCTTTTATCCGTGGAATAAATCCCACTGGATCATGGTGTATGATCCTTTTAATATATTGTTGAATTCAGTTTGATAATGTTTATTGAGAATTTTTGCATCTGTGTTCGTCATGGATATTGGCCTGTAACTTTCGTATGGCATACCTGTCTAATTTTGTTATCAGGGTAATGCTGGCCTTATAAAATGCATTTGGAAGTGTTCCTTCCTCTTCAATTATTTGTAAGAGTTTGAGAAGGATTGATTTCTAGTTTCATGCCATTTAGTTGGAAAAAATGCTTGATATGATTTTAATCTTCTTAAATTTATTAAGACTTGTTTTGTGGCCTAACATACAATCTCTCCTAGAGAATAGTCCATATGTGCATGAGAAGAATGTGTATTCTGTTGCTTTTGTATGGAATTTTTTGTATATATGTTAATTGGTCTAAAATGTCATTTAAGGTCAATATTTTTCATTGATTTTTTTCCTGGATGATCTATCCACTGTTAAAATTGGGTATTACATTCCCCTACTCTTACTATATTGCTGTCCATTTCTCTGTTTAAGTGTGATAATATTTACTTTATATATTTTGGTGTTAAATGTTGAAAATATTTAAGTAAAATCCTTCAAAGTTTTTCTAACTAAAAATATTTAGGTAGAATCCTACAGTCAGTGATATACCACTCTGCCATTCTGTATAATGGATGGAATATTCTATGATGTCAATGTGTCATGAATTATTCAACCATTTCTTCTTCTGACATTGTTTATCAATTATTGTACAAAGAATGAGATCATGAGAGCTAAGGGTTTGTTTCTTCTCACTTTCAACTATCTTGTTTTGTAATTAACACGTTTTTCTCTTGATACCTTTAGAATCCTCTTTATCTTTAAATTTTGCCATTTTAATTAAAATATGTCTTGGTGTAGGTTGGTTTGGGTTTATCTGGTTTGGAACCCTATGTGCTTCCTGTATCTGGATATCTGTTTCCTTCTTTAGGTTTGTGAAGTTGTCAGCCATAATTTCTTCAAATACATTTTCAATCTCCTTTTCTCTTTCTTTTCCTTCTGGAATCCTTATTATGGGTAGATTGGCACAGTTTATATTATCCCATATATCTTTTATATTGCTTTCATTTTTTTTATTTGGCTTTCTGTCTGCTGTTCTGATTGGGTGATTTCCATTATTCTGTCTTCCAGATCACTTATTCATTCTTTTGCATTGTTCATCCTGCTTTTCATTGCCTTTACTTCAGCTTTCATCTCTGCAAATAAATTTTCTAATTTTTCTTTGCTCCTTATAGTTTCTAGTTCCTTTTTACAGTCATCTGCATTTCTGTTGATAGCCTTTCTTAATTCCTTCAGTATTTTTGTTCTCTCCTTTTTGAACTCAGTGTCTATTAGACTGAAGAGGTCTGTTTCATTGTTTGCTCTTTTAGGGGAATTCTTTTGCTCTTTTAATTGGGAGTGGTTCCTCTGCTTCTTAATTTTATTTATATTTCTCTTGTTCTATGAGTTTAGGAGAAACAATTATCTACTGTGGTCTTAGAGGACTATTTTTATGTGGGAACATCCCTGTGTAGCCTGTGTGGGTTTAATATCTTTTGATGCGAAAGCAGTTTTTAGTACGGATGGCTGCCGCCTCTTTCCTCAGTACATGCTGTCCATCCTTTCCTTGATAGGAGATGTGACTGGTGTTGCGGTGACCAGAGCCTGCACTGGATATTGAGCGGGGCCTCCTCTTTGCTCTGTGGTTGTCACTGCCCTGTCAGAGACAGGGTCTGCTCCCTACTTGTTGGAGTAGAAGCCCCTAGATTTGTTTCTTAGCTGCGCTTCTGAGATACGATGCAAGGTAGGCAGGATTGGAGTGCTCCCACTGGGAGAGGAGCCACTGAGTATTCCTCTACTGGAGCTGTTCACTGGTGTATGTGCTATGTCGTGTCATCTTGTACCCATTTTGCAGGCTTACAAAGTACACTGTTGTTGGCACTGACCTTGGCCCCACATCAACCATGGGAAGGCCAGCAGTTGGCCCTGGTGTCCTCAGACATTGTTTTCACAAGGCCGCCAGCCAGGTCCACTGAAGTCAGGTCCCAGGACCGCAGTAGTCGTGCATCTGGACCCACTCTGGGAGCTATAGAGGCAGCTCAGACCCTAGCCTGGCCTAGTCCCCATGTGAACATGCCCACAAAGCCCACAGCTGCTAAAGCCAGACCCTTCCCAGCCGCAGCAGCACCTGTTGTCTGTTTGGATGTCCCACATGTGCTGAATTTACAAAGCTGGCTGCGGAGGTGTAAATCTGTGGCTCACACAGCTGCAGGGAGAGATTTCAGCCCTGCTTCCTAAGTCACTTGGCTCCTGGGGCTGAGCTGTGGTTTCAGCCCCACCTCTGCATGTGGGCCACCCTGTGGCATCTGTTTCCAGGGCCCACCAAGGTGGCAGTTGGGGCGGGAGCCCCCTGAGGTGGTGGCTGCGGTGCATAAGCCCGCCCAGGTGGGAGCCCACCAAGGCAGCAGCCAGGGGTGTGGAGCTGGCCGAGGTGGTGGCTAGGGCACACAAGCATGACAAGGCGATGGCTGGGTGCGCTCTCCTGGAGCCAGCAGAGGCAAGGCAGGGACAGGCGCATGGAAGAAGAGACTGCTACGGCGGCCCCACCCTTCACATGCCACTCAACAGTGGTGCATTGTTTATATGGTGGGCCTGGGCTGCTTCTGCGAACACTCACATTTGTTGTACCACACACTCCGCCCCTTCAGGCTGTCTCTGCACAGTCAACACCCGTCCTCTCCCTGGGTCTGTCCTCTAAACCCCGAGTTCTAGCACCCAGCCTCTCCCCGTACCAGCACGTGTGTCTCTCAGGCTGGGACAAAAATGGCTGTGTAGATCTCTCTCTGTTCTGCCTGCCACAAACCACTTGTTGCACTCTCCTCTCAGCCTCTGAAGCTCCCTTTTGGTCCAGCTGAGCTCCCCGCTGGCGAGACAACTTGCCAGGGTGTAGGAACCTTTCCTCTTTTTCAGCTCCCTCCCAGGTGAAACTGCAGAAATGTGTCTCAGGGGAGGAGGAGCTCTGGTTCTTTATGTCTCAGCACAGAAAGAATTCAGAGAGAGGCAAAGTGATAGATAAGACGTGATTTTTTAGAACAGGACGCTTGGAAGGCTTACCAGTGGGTGGGCAAGAGGGTGCCATGCCAAGAACTTATTGGGCTACAGTTTTATAATCAAAGGAAAAGTGGGAAGGGGGACAAGACTACCTTCTTCCTCATTCTTAAGCAGACCTCAAGCTTCCATCATCAGTTCCTCTTTCACACCAGGCAGGGGAGTTTTCTTGCCCCTACATGGTCAAACTGGGACTGTCATGGCACAATGAAGATGAGCAAAAAGGTGGTAACATATACTAAAATATGGTAAATCATCTCAGGTTTCAGCATGTCGCCCTTTCTTTATATTTTTGTTTTTAGTGAATGCAGAGGAGTGAGTCCTAGGGATAATGAACTTACTGACCTTGCTGGGCAGGATGTGGGTCTCATTTTACCACTGTTTTATTGTTTTAGGGCATGTCTCATGCTTCTGTTGCATGGTTTTATTGCTAAGCAAGCCTGCTTGGTTTTGTGGTTAAGCAAACCTGCTTTCCTGAGTGATCATTAATTTACAGGGGTATCTGGTACATTTTTCTCTACTTACAATCCCCTAGTGGGATTAACTATTTAATCACCTACTTTGTCCCTTTACTCTGTCCCTATCACAGAGGTGCAGGTCCCATCATGCTTCCTCTTTTTTTTTTTTTTTTTTCCTTTCATCCTACCAGTTATGTGGAGATCTTTCTTGTCCTTTCAGGTGTTTGAAGTCTTCTACTAGTGTTCAGTAGGTGTTCTGTGAGAATTGTTCCATTTGTAGATGTATTTTTGATGTATTTGTGGGGGGAGGTGAGATCCATGTCTTTCTACTCCACTATCTTGATTCTTCTCTCCTATCTTGTTTTAAGTGTTTTCTTTGTAACAGTAGAGAACTGCATTTTGTTTACTAATGCAATGTAACTTTTCCCCTGTTAGTAAGAAAATTCCAACCTTTCACATGTCATGAAATGATACACATTAAATTTATTCCTACCATCCTATGTGTTTAAAGTTTTTTATTAGTATTGTTTTTACTACACTTTTACTTTAAAAGTATTGATTGATCAAAATCTAATTGTTCTATTTCCTCTAATTTTTGAAGTCCCTTATTCCACTGTTATTTGCCTTTGATTTTACTGACCTCATATATAAATTTTTTATATCATAATAGAAAAAGAATTTACTACTCCTTTCACTACTCCTTGACTTTCAGTAATTCCCATTCATATGGAGAATTCAATACATCCATTCAAATCTCTCTTGGCCTCTTAGGAACCAGAGTAAATGGTGGCCTTTAGTAGAGCTTATGTCAACCTTTGATCACAGCTTCAAAGATCTCTGTAGTCCGACCTCTTCCCAGTATCTTCAGCTTTCTGGTATTTTCTCTGTCTTCTCTGACACTTATCTCTAGGTTCTGATACAGTGCCCTGGGGAGAAAGGCCCATGCATATGGTCCAAGCTGGACTAAAAGACAGTCTAACATCTCACTTTCCCACAGTGGTGATAAGCCTGTGAATCTGTTTGGAAGTGGATAGGAAAAGGCCACATTTGTTTCTCCTCCTTCCCACAACTGAGTAATTGGTGTCACGCTGTGTGTCTGTGTGTATATAATTTATATTTATATATGTATACAAACAAACACACATATATGGCATTGTGACTATATGTGAAAAACATATACAGATATTTGATGGCTTTTAACTGATAAGAAATTAAATATTAGTCATTTTCATAAACTGAAAAATTAAAATGTCCATGTATAGATATTTAAGTTGATGTTACTCTATGGAAATGCTTGGGTGCACAGTAGATATAACCCTTTTTCATCATTCACTAGTCTATATGTCAGTCTTTATTATGTGTATGATATTATGCATTGAGATATGTCTAACCCAATCAAAAGTCTTCCCTTTAAATTCTGGGTTTACTATGTGAAATGAAATGTGCACTTACATTGGTTGCGTAGGAATAATTCTTAAAACATGTTGTACCTAGGTACAGTATTTCTAGTCATCTGGAGCAAGAGATCAATTTAAGGTGAAGTTAACTTTCCCCATGAATCAAATTTATAACTGGAGAAGGTAGCCAGTATCTTTGTATTTAAAATAAAAAAGAGCTTGGTTTTCCTGTTACTTGAAACTGGTTATCTATATACCATACCTCTATATTTGAGGGTAATCTTTTCTAATTCTATGAATTTAAATTGCATTCAAATTTAAAATTTTGTGATTTTTTTAAGCATCCACTTAATTTTGCTAATATGGAAATATAAGAAGCAGGAGATAAAATTAGAGTTGTGATTGTATTGAATGTATTTGTACAGTACATGGCAAGTATAAAGGTAATAAGTAACTATCTCTTTTCTCTAGTTTTGAGGAGATATAAAAATCTTTAATGTTTGAGTTAGTTCATGTAAGACTAATACATACTTACAAGTTTCACAAAGAGAAAGGCAAACATGGCAACAGCTAGAACATACCAGAGAACATTCTTTCTTAGAACTTCATTATAGTCCATAATAGTTAAATTTTTTTTTTTTTTTTTTTTTGCGGTACGTGGGCCTCTCACTGTTGTGGTCTCTCCTGTTGCGGAGCATAGGCTCTGGACGCGCAGGCTCAGCGGCCATGGCTCATGGGCCGAGCCGCTCCGCGGCATGTGGGATCTTCCTGGACCGGGGCACGAACCCGGGTCCCCTGCATCGGCAGGTGGACTCTCAACCACTGTGCCACCAGGGAAGCCCCATAATAGTTAAAATTTGAAGGGAGAGGAGCTAGACCTAATATTGCTTCCAAAAATTGATTTATATTTTTTAATTACATTTTAAATTCTTTTAATTTATTATTTATTGAGTAACTGTGATGAGCACTTACGGAGCAAAGCATAACACTTTTCTTCCACTCTTCGGGTATACACAATTTGATTCAGAGGTCACACACATAAATACCAGATATAGGGCAATTAACTATACTTGGGATATTCAGTGATGCCTCCACAGAGGAGAATTTTCATTTGGTGTTTAATGATACATATGAGTTTTTCAGGAAGAATTTAAGAAAGATAATTAAAGAAAGCAATTACAAGAAGAGTAAAGTGCATGTATAAATTCATAAAGGAAAGAATAGTTGTAATGTTTTTGAAAATGAGAAGTTTAGTGTGATTGCAGTGTATTTTGCCAAGGGTATGTAGTGCAGGCTACAAGTTACATGTAGCTAAACAAATAGGTGACTTACTATAAAGAGAATTTTTACATGCGTTTGATGACAAGAGTTCTCCTCAAGCTTCAAATACATATAAATATTTAATAAAATAAAATGTATTTTTAAAATAACAGCTGAATGTAAAACCAAGAAACAGAAATTGTCAAGTGTCAGGTAGGAATAGAATTAGGTAGACAAAGTGAGAAAATTTAGTAGACTGAACCTATAAAGTTATGGTGCCAGTGGAACTTGGCATACCCTCAGGATCAGATATAGAAGTTTAAAGGAGAAAGAATTTTAAAAGAGAAAGGGTCTTTCATGCTTGTTTAAAGCTAGTAGGTATTTTTAAGTTATTCCGAGCAAATGTATTCATTTAAAAGTAGTTCAGCAATGGAGGAAATACACAGAATCCTGGCAGTAGCAAATAAACACAATCATATAGGGGTGATAAAAATGCCACTAGAACACAGAAACCATAGTGATTCCATAGAAAATAACCCCTTTGAAGAAATTCACATTCAAAAATTACCATATAATGAAGAATACTACTATTAAGAAGAAACACTTTAGAAAAAATAAGGAGAATAATTCTCACATCAAGAACTAAACATAATAAAATAGTTTGAAAGATAACTTTTTAAACTGTATTTAATATCCACAAGAAGAAATAACAGATATAGAAATGAAAGGCAGTAACATAAAGTATCAATAAAACATGAAGGAAAAAACAAAAGGAAATCTTGCTGTAAAAATAGTTATACATATTTTAGGTCTCTTAATTAAGATAATATAAGCAACAGATAGATCAGGGGAAGAGAGAATTAGACCATCAGTAGATAGTTTTGGGAATCATCCAGAATGCAAAACAGATAGGTATGAAAAATATAAAAGAATAGTAAAGAGACATGATGGATAGATTGATGAGAACTGTCACACATTCATTCATTCAATAAATATTTATATCCTATGTGACAGCCTCCATCCAAAGCACTTGGGATACATCTGTGAACAAAACATAGTCTCATCCTTGTGAAGTTACATCCTAACCAGGTGTGAGAGTGGGAGCCAATTACAGTACCAAATAGGGTGTTCAGGAGAGGACTCACTGAGAAGAGGAAATGTGAAAAAAAATACTAAAAGGACTAAGGAATTTAGTCAAATGGATAGCTATTAGAGCCATATCCAGGCAGAAAGAAGAACTAGAGCATTCACCCTATGTTAGGAGCATATATAGTATGTCCAACAAAGAGCAAGGAGGTAGGATTTAAGCTATTGTGAGAAACAGGACTAGGATATGGGGTCAGATACCACATATTGTAAGGAACTGTAAGAATTATAAAGGGATTCAGTCATTTATGGAGACATTTGTGGGTCTTGAAAAGCAAAGGAATGAGATCTGAGACCTGATTTATGTTAAAGGATCATTCCAGCTGGTATATTGGGAATGGACCATTGAGGGAAGGAAGGTAGAAGTTTTGAGACCTATTAATAAGGCAATGCCAGAAATTCGATCCAAAAATAGGTAACAGTGAAAATTAGGAGAGATTACATTCAAAGGAAAAATTAAGAACATTGAAGAATTAAGAAATGAGTTCTGAGATTGAAGCAGTATACTGAATCATACATCTCTCTCTCTCTCTCTCTCTCTCTCACACACACACACACACACACACACACACACACACACACCCCACACACACTACAGGGAAATTGAAGAAAACCAATGAAAATGAGAGTAATTAAAAAGCAATCAGAACTTACCTATAAAAATGATAATTAGACTGAAGTGTATTGCTCATTAGCAAAAATAGAATTCAGAAGGCAATTGTATATCTTCAAAGTTAAAAATCATTCCAGCTTCTGGTAATAAAAGAATAGGTTATATCAGACTAAACTTCTCTCTGATAACAACTCCAGATGAAATATTTTAAAAGTCAACTACTTGAAGGCACTGGAGAGCAACTAAAGTCTGGCAGAAACTGGAGTCGATTTGACCCTTGAAATAAGGAAACAAAAGAGGTGATAGCTATATTTATGTGGTTTGGAGGGCACTCCTTAGTCCACATGGAGTGGGTCAGCTAAACTCAAGCAGAAAACTCCAGACTTTTTGACTTGAGGCATCAAAGAATTTGGGGCTTCCAGAGGGTGGAAATTTAGGAGGAAAATGCTCAGAAAGGAAGATATTCAGGGAATGGAAGTCCAAAATTGGCATATAAACTCTCCTCAAAATCTTGACAGACTTTTGTAATATGAATGCATGGGTGCCCCCCCAAGAGCACAGTGAAAAGCAAATGAAAATCAGAAAGGCTGAAAAGCTAATTTCAGCTTCAACTTTCAACAAAGACAACTATAATTCTACATTATTGTTTAGAGTTGGAATTTCTTGGTTTGTTTCCTAAAAACAGAAAATTAGCTCTTAAACAGATTGTGTCAACCAGGAAAGAACCTGTCGAGAGGGATAAAAATAATTATAAAAAAATTATGAAAGCATAGAATGCATATAGCATTTCAGTCAAATGTTACATGTTAAGCAAGTATATAAACTTACAGTACTCGGGCATATAATTACAAGCTCTGACCCAAGTTTTTATCTAGCCAACAAAATGTATTTTCCCTGCCTACAAGCCCTAATAAAACCCTTTTTTGTCTTCCTCTTCTGCAAATTCATTCCTCTACTTTCCCTTCAAAACACCATACAAAATTCTTCCATGTGAAAATCTTATTAAATCAATTTCATATAAATCTTTCTATTTCCTCTGGGAAGATGTACAGCCACGTAATTTTGCTGTTAAATGTATAATTATCTTTTCCCTTCATGTTTCTTTTGCTATATTTATGTTTCCATATTGGTATGCAGATATATTATTAATTAATGCTTATGAAAAATTTACTTTATCAGAATATAGACACATAGTAAATTAGGGTCTGTAAAGATGTTGAAGTCTAATTATTGTCAGAAGAATCACAAAATTTAGAGAATAATAATAGTTACCATTTATTATTTATATGGTTTTGTTACTGGCTTTTTTTTTATTTATTTTAAATTGGGGTGTAATTGACATTATATTAGTTTCAGTTTATATCATTATATCAATGATTCTATATTTGTATATATTGTGAAATTATCACCATAGTAAGTTTAGTAAACATCTGTCACAATATAGCTAACAAATTTTCTTTTCTTGTGATGAGAACTTTTAAGATCTACTCTTGCAGCAACTTTCAAATATGCAACATAGTGCTGTTAATTATAGTCACTAGCTGTACAGTACATTCCCATGACTTATTTATTTTATAGCTAGAAGTTCATACCATTTTATACTCTTCACACATTTCACCCACTCCCTACGCCCGCCTCTGGAAACCACCATTCTGTTCTCTGTATTTGTGAGCTTGGTTGTCCTTTTTTATTTTGTTCTTTTTTAGATTCCACATGTAAGTGAGATCATGTGTATTTGTCTTTCTTTGTCTGATTTATTTCACTTAGCATAATTCCCTCAGGTCCATCCATGTGGTCACAAATGGCAAGATTTCCTTCTTTTCTATGGCTGACCAATATTTCGGTGTGTGTGTGTGTGTGTGTGTGTGTGTGTGTGTGTGTATCCATTCAACCACAGATGAACACTAAGATTGCTTCATGTCTTGGCTATTGTAAATAATGCTGCAATGAACTTGGGGATGCATAAAATTTTTCAAGTTTTCCTTTTCTTCAGATTAAGTACCCAGAAGTGGAATGCTGATTATATGGTATTTCTATATTTAATTTTTTGAGGAACTTTCATACTGTTTTCCATAGCAGATGCCCCAATTTAAATTGCCACCAACAGTGCAGAAGAATTCCCTTTTCTCCACATCCTCACCAACACTTGTTATTTTTTTGTCCTTTTGATATTAGCCACTCTAACAGGTATGATGTGATATCTCATTGTGGTTTTGATTTGCATTTCCTGATGATTAGCCATGTTGAATATCTTTTCATGCACCTCTTGGCTATCTGTATTTGTCCAAAAATGTCCATTCAGATCCTCTGCCCAAAGTTTAATCAGATTTGTTTTTTTTTTTAATACTGAGTTGTAGAAGTTCTGTATGTATTTTAGATATCAACCCTTTATCAGGCATATGATTTGCAAATGTTTCTCCATTCCATATGTTGCCTTTCATTTTGTTGAGGGCTTCCTTTGCTGTGCAGAAGAATTTTAGTTTGATGTAGTCCCACTTGTCTATTTTTGCTTTTGTCTCCTTTGCTTTCATGACTAATGTCAAGGAGTTTACCACCAATGTTTTCCTCTAGGAGTTTTATGACTTCAGGTCTTACATTCAAGTATTTAATCCATTTAGAGTCAATTTTTCTGTATGGTGTAAGAGAGTCATCTAGATTCATTCTTTTCCATGTGGCTATCCATTTTCCCAGCACAATTTATTGAAGAGACTGTTCTTTCTCCATGGTATATTCTTGGCTTCTTTGTCATAAATTAATTGACCCTATGTGTGGATTTATTTCTGTGTTCTCTACTGCATTATATTGATTTTTGTGTTTGTTTCTATGCCAATACCATACTGTTTTGATTACTAAAGCTTTGCAATACACTTTGAAATCAGGGTGTGTGATACCCCCCAGATGTGTTCTTCTTTCTTAAGATTGGTTTGGCTATTTGGCTTTTTTTTTTTTTGTGGTTCCCTACACATTTTAAAACTTGTTTGTTCTGAAAGTGAGAGCGTGGCATGGACATATATACACTACCAAACATAAAATAGATAGCTAGTGGGAAGCAGCCGCACAGCACAGGGAGATCAGATCCGTGGTTTATGACCACCTAGAGGGGTGGGATAGGGAGGGTGGGAGGGAGGGAGATGCAAGAGGGAAGAGATATGGGAACATATGTATATGTATAACTGATTCACTTTGTTATAAAGCAGAAGCTAGCACACCATCGTAAAGCAATTATACTCCAATAAAGATGTTTAAAAAAATTTGTTCTATATCTGTGAAAAATACCATTTAAATTTCGATAGGGATTGCCTTCAATCTGTGGATTGCTTTAAAGAGTATCCATATTAACACCTTATTAATTTTTCCACGAGTATGGAATAACTTTCCACTTATTTATGTCTTCTTCAATTTCTTTAGTCAACATCTTATAGTTTTCAGAGTACAGGTCTTTTACCACCTCGGTTAAATTTATTCCTAGGTATTTTATTATTTGATACAATTGTAAATGGGACTATCTTCTTAATTTCTATTTCTGATAGTTAGAAACACAACTCTTTTTTTTTTTTGTATATTGCTTTTGTATCTTGCAACTTAACTGAATGCATTTATCAGTTCTAACAGTTTTTTGGTAGGGTCTTGAGGGTTTTCTACATATATCATGCCATCAGCAAGTAGTGACAGTTGTACTTCTTCCTTTCTGATTTTCATGCTTTTTATTTTTTTTTTCTGCCTAATTGCTCTGAGTAGGATTTCTAGTACTATGTAGAACAGAAGTAGTAATAGTGGGCACCTTTATCATGTTCCTAATCTTTTTCTTTTTTTTTATACAGTTCTCTTTGCTTTCTCCTTCTTTTACTTGTTCCTAATCTTAAAGGAAAAGCTTTTAGCTTGTCACCACTGTTTAGTTAGCTGTGTGTTTGTCATATATGGCCTTAATTATGTTGAGGTAATTTCTTATATTCTAGTTTGAGAGTTTTTATTATGAAAGCATGTTTAATTTTGTCAGATGGTTTTCTGCATCTATTGAGATGATATGATTTTTATCTTTAATTTTGTTAATGTGACGTATCACATTGATCAGTGGATGTTGAACCATGCTTTTGGGTGGATAAAAATTTGCAAATGCAATATCCTTGTTTGATTGACCCCTTTATCATTATGCAATGCCCTTATTTGTGTCTTATTACAGCATTTGGGTTTTTTTAAATAAATTTTCTTATTTTTGGCTGTGTTGGGTCTTTGTTGCTGCAGGCAAGCTTTCTCTAGTTGTGGTGAGTGGGGGCTACTCTTTGTTGTGGTGCATGGGCTTCTCATTGAGGTGGCTTCTCTTGTTGCAGAGCACGGGCTCTAGGCGCATGAGCTTCAGTAGTTGTGGCACACAGGCTTGGTAGTTGTGGCACACGGGCTCGGTAGTTGCGGCTCACGGGCTTAGTTGCTCCACGGCATGTGGGATCTCCCCAGACCAGGGCTTGAACCCATGTCTCCTGCATTGGCAGGCAGATTCTTAACCACTGAGCCACCAGGGAAGGCCCCAGTATTTGTTTTATAGTCTATTTTGTCTGATATAAATATAGCCACCCCAGCTTTCTTCGTTTTCCATTTGCATGGAATATCTTTCCCATAGATTCACTTTGTTTGCATGTGTCCTTACAGCTGAAATAAGTCTCTTGTAGACAGCATATAGATGGGTTTCATTTTTTTATCCATTTAGCCACTCTATGTCTTTTGATTGGACAGTTTAGTCCATTTACATTTAATTATTGATAGGTATGTATATACTGCCATTTTGTTAATTGTTTTGTCGTTGTTTTGTAGTTCTTCTGTTTCTTTCTCTTTTTTTGCTGTTTTCCTTTATGGGTTGATTTTCTGTGTTGGTATGCTTAAACTCCTTTCTCTTTATTTTTTCATGTCTACATTATGTTTTTACTTTACGGATACCATGAGGCTTACATATAACAACTTATATTTATAACAGTCTGTTTGGAAATATCATGCCATTCCCTTCATGTCTGTAGTTTGTGCTGAAAAATCTGCTGATACTCTTATGGGAGTTTCCTTGTACAGAACAAGGTGTTTTTCTCTTGTTGCTTTTAAGACTCTCTCCTTATCTTTAACTTTTGCATTTTAATGTGATATGTTTTGTTGTGGGTCTTTTTTTTTTTTTTTGCGGTACGCGGGCCTCTCACTGTTGTGGCCTCTCCCGTTGCGGAGCACAGGCTCCAGACGTGCAGGCTCGGTGGCCATGGCTCATAGGCCCAGCTGCTCCATGGCACGTGGGGTCCTCCTGGACCGGGGCACGAACCCGTGTCCCCTACATTGGCAGGTGGACTCTTAACCACTGCACCACTAGGGAAGCCCTGTTGTGGGTCTTTGGGTTCATCTTATTTGGACTGTCTGGGGCTCTCAGATTTTGAATGTCTATTTTTTTTTTTTTTTGCTCAAGTTAGAAAAGTTGTCAGCCTTTATTTCCTGTAATAACTTTATGCCCCTTTTCTTTCTTCTCCTTTTCGGAGCCCTATAATGCAAATGCTCCTCCAGTTAATGTCTTGAATCACTTAATCTCTCTCTACTTTTTAAAATGATTTTAAATGATAAAATGATATTCTGACTGCAAGTTCCACTTTCCCATCTTTAACAGAATGGATGAGTCCTTGCATGAGTCTTTTAAGAACGGCTTCTTGGTTTGGTTTATCCTTGTGGGGCTTGTGGACAAAAGCAATGCTGGCATTAAAAGTTATATGTTGGGGACTTATTTTTCAGGTGCAAGTTTTAAAATTTGTGGTGTCTGATGTGGGGATCCTTCACTCATCAGGATGAAACTCTGGATTTTTAATTACTTCCTGATTGTTGGTTGCCATTGCTGGAGGTGGGGTTTAAGGCAGGATTATGTATCAGCCCGTCCCACCCACTTCAATGAGTTTTTTTCTGTTTGGTCCAATGTGTAGGAGTTGCCCAGCTAGTTTTTGTATTTTTCCAGAGGAAATTGTTTCAAATGAGCTGTAGATATTGTGCATCCAGTAGGGAAGGTGAGTTCAGGATCTTCCTACTTCATATCTTGAACCAACCTCATTATTATGTTTTAATCTCTGTATTGGTTGATGTTAATAAGGATTAGCCTATCAACCTTGTAAGATACATACTAATATTAGCCCCTTGTATATATGATAAAATTGAAGCAAAGAGAGGCTAAATAATTTATCTAGGACCACTAAGAAAGAATGAGAGCCAGTCCACTTAGTTCTATGACCTGCCCTCTTTGTAACTGTTCTATACTCTTCCTAAAATTTTAGAAATTGGAAATTCAAACCCCTGATTATTGAATCTGAGGTACAGGAAGGTTACATAACTTTAACTAGATCTTCTGTGGAAAACAATTCAATCTTCAATTTTTCATATTTCTTTGTTGTTACTATGACAACAGTATCTCTTCTTAGCTGTAGAGTAGGAAAAAGCTTGTAGGTAGGAAAAAAGATAAAAACTTGGAGGATAAAAATTAAACTTAGCTGCAATCACCAATTCTCCTGTGTAATATTATTTTATATTTGTATACCATTCACATACTTGGCAAAAATAGGAAAAAAATTTGAATACAAACATGAATATGTGAAAAAAAAAACTATTTCAAGTAAACAACATAACCAAACTGAAGGTAAAGAAAAATAAATAAGAACAATTCAATTAACTATAGAGGAATATCTGGACAACAGGCCCTCTGGCTAAAGCCAAAAAGCACTTTAAACAAATAGTGACTCTAATTAATAGGCTTTTGTTTACTCTCCCTCTTTTTTCCCAGTAGTATGGGATAGCAATTCAGAAAATACTTTTTATGCACTTTAGGAATGAACAAATAAAATATCATGTGTAATGGATACCAGTTTTATACTACTGGAGAAAAGAATACAGACACAAGTAAGAACTGAAGGAACACAGCAGTGTTTAACTGGAAATTGGAAATATCAGCATGAATCTCAAGATAAATATGTTATATATGTATATGCTCTGTATTCTGAGAGGGTCTAGAAGCAATGACATCCAGTAGCAATGAGTACATAAAGTGTTCAAAAACATTTGTTTCTAAATACCAACCTCCACTAAAATGATCTCAGCTCCTTGGAGAAATGACTGACTCCAGCGCTGGGAACAGAAAGAATAAGAATATCCTGGCGTACTTTGCTGTACTACAAAGTAACAAAACACTTAACTAATGATAAGGGTATGTTAATAGGTCACCAACGCCACTTTAAACAGGTAACTGGCCAAATATGAGATGGCTTGAGCAACAAAATTACAAACATTAATAATATACTCTAGCTTATATAATAAAATTAGAATACATGAGTCTATAAAAATATTAATTAATCATCAATAATGGTAAAGGGAAACCTCCTCCTAACAGTAGAAAATCAACTAAGAAATGTAGAAAGAGTAATGCCATTTTCAAACATCATCATCATTATAAACTAAAGAATAGGCCATGGATGCAATAATTAGTGGGTAAATGTTGAAGGGTAACAGGATATTATATAGTCTTAAAATATCTCCTCAAAATTTATTTTACTTATTAATAACAGAGTAAAACTCATCAGTGAAGAAAATTGGCAGGTATGACCTTAAGCAAATGATCAAATTCAATGTCAGTGATAATGAGACTATATGATAGCAAGTGAATTCTTTTTTTAAATTTAATTTTTATTTTATATTGGAGTAGAGTTGATTTACAATGTTATGTTAGTTTCAGGAGTACAGCTAAGTGGTTCAGTTATACATATATCCATTCTTTTCCAGATTCTTTTCCCATATAGGTTATTAAAGAATATTGAGTAGAGTTCCCTGTTCTATACAGTAAGTCCTTGTCGATTATCTATTTTATATGTAGTAGTGTGTATATGTTAATTCCAAACTCCTAATTTGTTCTTCCCCCCAACAATTCCCCTTTGATAAAAATAAGTTTGTTTTTGAAGTCTGTGAGTCTGTTTCTGTTTTATAAATAAGTACATTTATATCATTTTTTTAAATTCCACATATAACTGATATATGATATTTGCCTTTCTCTGACTTACTTCACATAGTTTGATAATTTCTAGGTCCATCCATGTTGCTGCAAATGGCATTATTTCATTCTTTTTTATGGCTATGTAATAGTCCATTGTATATATGTACCACATCTTCTTTATCTATTCCTCTGTCGATGGACATTTAGGTTGCTTGCATGTCTTGGCTATTGTAAATAGTGCTGCAATGAACTTTGGGGTGCATGTGTCTTTTCGAATTATGGTTTTCTTCCAGATATATGCCCAGGAGTGGAATTGCTGGCTCACATTAGTAGTTCTTTTTCAGTTTTTTAAGAAACCTCCATACTGTTCTCCACAGTTGTTGTACCAATTTACATTCCCATCAACAGCGTAGAAAGGTTCCCTTTTTTCTATACCCTCTCCAGCATTTATTGTTTTTACACTTTTTAATGATGACCATTCTGACTGGTGTGAGGTGACACCTTATTGTAGTTTTGATTTGCATTTCTTGGATAATTAGTGATGTTGATCATCTTTTCATGTACTTTTTGGCCACCTATATGTCTTCTTCAGAGAAATGTCTATTTAGGTCCTCTGCCCTTTTTCTGATTGGGCTGTTTTTCTGATTGGGTCATTCAGTTTGGTTGCTTTTTTTTTTTTTTTTTGATATTGAGCTGCATGAGCTGTTTGTATATTTTGAAGATTAATCCTTTGTCAATTGCTTAATTTGCAAATATTTTCTCCCATTCTGTGGGTTGTCTTTTCGTCTTGTTTATGGTTTCCTTTGCTGTGCAAAAGCTTTTAAGTTTAATTAGGTCCCATTTGTTTATTTTTGTTTGTATTCTCATTACTCTAGGAGGTGGGTCAAAAAAGATCTTACTGCAATTTATGTCAAAGAGTGTTCTGCCTGTTTTCCTCTAAGAGTTTTATAGTGTCTGGTCCTACATTTAGGTCTTTAATCCACTTCGAGTTTATTTTTGTGTGTGGTGTTAGGAAGTGTTCTAATTTCATTCTTTTACATGTAGCTGTCCAGTTTTCCCAGCACCACTTATTTAAGTGGCTATCTTTGCTCCACTGTATATTCTGGCCTCTGTTGTCATAGATTAGGGGACCATTGGTGCATGGGTTTATCTCTGGACTTTCTTTCCTGTTCCATTGATCTATCTCTGTTTTTGTGCCAGAGCCATACTGTTTTGAATACTGTAGCTTTGTAATATAGTCTAAGTCAGGGAGTCTGATTCCTCCAGCTCCATTTTTCTTTCTCAGGATTGCTTTGGCTATCTGGGGTCTTCTGTGCTTCCATACAGATTGTAAAATTTTTTGTTCTAGTTCTATGAAAAATGCCATTGGTAATTCGATAGGGATTGCATTGAATCTCTAGACATTTTGAAAATATTGATTCTTCCAATCCAAGAACATGGTATAGTTTTCTTTATTTTTGTCATCTTCAATTTCTTTCATCAGTGTGTTACAGTTTTTGGAGTACAGGTCTTTAGCCTCCTTAGGTAGGTTTATTCCTATGTATTTTATTCTTTTGATGCAATGGTAAATGGGATTGTTTCCTTAATTTCTCTTTCTGATCTTTAGTGTACAGAAATGCAAGACATTTCTGTGTATTAATTTTGTATCCTGCCACTTTACTGAATTCATTCATGAGCTCTAGTGGATTTTCTGGTAGTAGAAACTCTAGGATTGTCTATGTATAGTATCATGTCATCTGTAAACAGGGACAGTTTTACTTCTTTTCTGATTTGGATTTTCTTTCTTTTTCTCTGATTGCTGTGGCTAGGACTTCCAAAACTATGTTAAATAAAAGTGGTGAAAGTGGACATCCTTGTCTTTTTCCTAATCTTAGAGGAAATGCTTTCAGCTTTTCACTGTTGATAATGATGTTACCTGTGGGTTTGTCTTATACGGCCTTTATTATGTTGAGGTGGCTTCCCTCTGTACGTACTTTCTGGAGAGTTTTTATCATAAATTGGTGTTGAATTTTGTCCAAAGCTTTTCCTGCAACTATTGAGATGATGTATGGTTTTTTTCTTCATTTTGTTAATGTGGTGTATCACACTCTGGGATAAATCCTACATGACTGTGGTGTATAATACCTTTAATGTATTGTTGGATTTGGTTTGCTAATATTTTGCTGAGGATTTTTGTGTCTATGTTCATCAGTGATATTGGCCTGTAATTTGTGTGCGTGTGTGTGTGTGGTATATTTGTCTGGTTTTGGTTATCAGGGTGATGGTGGCCTCATAGAATGAGCTTGGGGGTGTTCTTTCCTCTGCAAATTTTTTGAAGAGTTTCAAAAGGATAGCTGTTAACTGTTCTCTAAATGTTTGGTAGATTTCACCTGTGGAGCCATCTGGTCCCGGACGTTTGTTGGAATTTTTTAAATCACAGTTTCAATTTCAGTGCTTCTGATTGGTTTGCTCATATTTTGTATTTCTTCCTGGTTCAGTCTTGAAAGGTTGTAACTTTCTAAGAATTTGTCCATTTATTCTAGGTTGTCCATTTTATTGGCATAAAGTTGCCTTTAGTAGTATCCTTATGATGCTGTGTATTTCTGTGGTGTCATTTGTAATTTCTTTTTCACTTTTAATTTTATTGATTTGAGCCATCTCCATTTTTTTCCCTGATGAGTCTGGCTAAAGGTTTGTCAATTTTGTTTATCTTTTCAAAGAACCAACTTTTTAGTTTCATTGATGTTTTTGATTGTTTTTTTTCATTTCTATTTCATTTACTTCTGCCCTGGTCTTTATGATTTCTTTCCTTCTGTTAACTCTGTCTTTTTGTTCTAATTTCTCTAGTTGCTTTAGGTATAAGGTTAGGTTGTTTATTTGTGATTTTTCTTGTTTCCTGAGGTAAGATTATATTGCTATAAACTTCCCTCTTTGAACTGCTTTTGCTGCATTCCAGAGATTTTGGGTCATTCTGTTTTCATCTTCATTTGTCTCTAGGTATTTTTTGATTTCCTCTTTGATTTCTTCAGTGATCCATTCACTGCTTAGTAGCATACTGTTTAGCCTCCATGTGTTTGTATTTTCTTTTTCAGTTTTGTTCTTGTAGTTGATTTCTAATCTAATAGTGTTGTGGTCATAAAAGAGGCTTGATATGATTTCAATTTTCTTAAATTTATCGAGTCTTGCTTTATGGTCCAGCATGTGATCTATCCTGGAGAATGTTTCATGTGCCCTTGAGAAGAATGTGTATTCTGCTGTTTTTGGATATAATGCTCTATTAATATCAATACGTCAGTCCTAATGTGTCATTTAAGGCCTGTGTTTCCTTAATGATTTTGTCTGGATGATTTGTCCATTGATGTAAGTGGGGTGTTAAAATCCCCCACCATTATTGTGTTACTATCAGTTTCTCCTTTTACGGCTGTTAAGTATTTGCCTTATATATTGAGGTACACCTATGTGCATATATATTTACAATTGTTATATCTTTTTCTTAGATTTATCCCTTGATCATTATGTAGTTTTCTTCCTTGTCTCTTGTAACAGTCTTTATTTTAAAGTCTATTTTTTATGATATGAGTATTGTTACTCCAGCTTTCTTTTGACTTCCATTTGCATGGAATATCTCTTTCCATCCCCTCACTTTCAGTCTGTATGTGTCCCTAGATATGAAGTAAGTCTCTTGTAGACAGCCTGTATATGGGTCCTATTTTTTATCCATTCAGCCAGTCTATGGCTTTTGGTTGGAACATTTAATCCATTTACATTTGAGGTTATTCTGTTATGTATCGTCTTATTGCCATTTTGTTAGTTGTTTTGGGATTGCTTTTGTAGGTCTTTTTTCTTCCCTGCCTTTTTTATTCTTTTCTCTTGTGATATGATGACTGTCTTTAGTGTTGTGTTTGGATTCCTTTTTCTTTTTGTGTGTGTTTATCTATTGTAGATTTTTGGTTTGTTTACTGTGAGATTTTGATATAGCAGTCTACATATATACAAGATTGTTTTTAACTTGCTAGTCTCTTAATTTCAAATACATTTTCAATATCCTGAATTTGAATTCTCCTTTTCTCACGACTGCTGGTGTTGATATCATATTTGTGTGTGGATGATTTCCTACTTTTACTGTATGTTTTCCTTTACCAGTGAGCTTTCCCATTCATAATTTTCTTATTTCTAGTTGTGGACTTTTCTGCCTAGAGAAGTTCTGTTAGCATTTGTTGTAGAGCTGATTTGGTGGTGCTGAATTCTCTTAGCTTTTGCTTGTCTGTAAAGCTTTTGATTTCTCCTTTGAATCTGAATGAGAGCCTTGCTGGGTATTCTTGACTGTACGTTTTTCCCTTTCATCACTTTAAACATATTGTACCATTCCCTGCTGGCCTGTAGAATTTCTGCTGAAAAATCAGCTGCTAACATGGAAATTCTCTTGTATGTCATTTGTTACTTTTCATATTTCCTCCTTGTCTTTAATTTTTTTCAGTTTGATTAATATGTGTCTCAGCATGTTCCTCATTGTGTTTATCCTGTATGGAACTCTCTGCACTTCCTGGACTTCGGTGATCATTTCCTTTCCCATGTCAGAAGTTTTTAGCTATTATCTATCTCTTCAAATATTTTCTCAGGCACTTTCTCTCTCTCTTCTCTTTCTGGGACCCCTATAATGCAAATGTTGCTGCATTTGATTTTGTTGAAGAGGTCTCTGAGACTGTCCTCAATTCTTTTCATTCTTTTTTCTTTATTCTGGTCAGAGGAAGTGTTTTTTCCACCATTCTGTCTTCTGGCTCACTTATCCATTCTTCTGCCTCATTTATTCTGCTATTTGTTCCTTCTAGTGTATTTTTCATTTCAGTTATTGTATTGTAGTTCATCTCTATTTGTTTGTTCTCTAGATGTAGATCTTTGTTAAACATTTCTTGTATCCTCTTGGTCTGTGCCTCCATCCTTTTTCCAAGATCTTGGATCATCTTTACTATCATTACTCTGAATTTTTTTTCAAGTAGATTGTTTTCTCACGTCTGTAACATATTCCTTCACCATCTCATTTTGTCTAATTTTCTGTTTGTGGTTTCACAGCCTTCAGGATTATGGTTCCTCTTGCTTCTGCTGTCTGCCCCCTGGTGGGTGAGGCTGTCTAAGAAGTTTGTGCAGACTTCCTGGTGGGGGTGACTGGTGCCTGCCCACTGGTGGGCAGGGCCATGTCAAGGGATATGTTTACAGGAGGCTGTGAGCTCAGGAAGACCTTAAGCAGCCTGTCTGCTGATGGGAGGGGCTGTGTCCCTGCCCTGTTGTTTGTTGGATGCCTGAGGCATCCTAGCACTGGAGCCTTTGGGCTGTCAGGTAGGGCCAGGTCTTGGCATCAAAATGGCAGCCTCCAGGAGAGCCCATGCCACTGAGTACTCCCCAGTACCTCCACCACCACTGTCCTTGCAGTGAGCCACAGCCACCACCCCCCCCCCCGCCATCTTCCCAAGAAACCCTCCAAAACCAGCAGGTAGGTATGGCCCAGCCTCCTATGAAGTCACTGCTTTCTCTCCTGGGTCGTGGTGCACAGGAGACCTTGTGTGTGCCCTCCAAGAGTGTCTTTTCTTTCTCCCAGTCCTGTGGAGTACCTCCAATCAAGCCCCACTGGCCTTCAAATCCAAATGCTCTGGGGCCTCCTCCTCCTCCTGATGCCAGAACCCCAGACTGGGGAGCCTGACATGGGGCTCAGAACTCTTGCTCCTGTGGGAGAACTTCTGAGATACAATTATTTGCCAGTTTGTGTGTCACCCACCCAGTGGGTATGGGATTTGATTGTATCATGAATGCACCCCTCCTACCATCTCGTTGTGGGTTTTTCTTTGTCTTTGGAAGTAGAATATCTTTTTGGTAGGTTCCAGTCCTTTTTTGTCGATGGTTGTTCAGCAGTTATTTGTGATTTTGTTGTTTTCTTGAGAGGAGGTGAGCTCAGGTCCTTCTACTCCGTCACCTTGTCCGGGATCCTCGCTCATTTTAAATGTTCATTAAATGTTGACCAAGGCTCTATCCTCTGGCAGTCATCCTCACCCCTGGATCCAGGTTGATGTATCTACCTGGAACACTGTAGGCGAGGGATGAAGAGGATAGAAAATTGCTTACTGGATCTTTAAGCATCTGCCCGAATATTACTTTAACTCACATTCCATTGACTGAAGCCATCTGTGATATCTAACTTCAAAGCAGAGAGAGTAAAATATTGGGTATAGAGACTTAGTGGCTATCACAGTCCACCACTGGTCAGTAAATATTTTCATCATGTGCTTTACAAACATATAGAAAGATGAAACTTCTACTCACTTTAAGTTGTGTGTAATAATGGGATTTTGATTTGACAAATGAAATTTACAGAGACATAATATGTGCTGTTTCCTTGAGGAAATATTAACAGCTGTATCCTCTTGCCCCTGCTTCAAAAGGAAGTCACAATCAGTCCAAGCTTCCAAGTGACTAAGAGAAGAGAAAAGATTCTAGCTTACATGTGCTGGGTATGCAACATGAATATACCTATTCATGGAATATACCTACTTTTAGAAATAAACTATTAGGATATGGGTGCCATTTGTTACTGTCATTAAATCTAGACTATTCAGACTAGTTCATCTGCTTATAAAATATCTCTAAGTATATAGAAATGTCTATTTAATTACCAGTACTCCGGAAATTGACTGTTCTTTCAACAAATCTGTCTTCTAGAGTCTTCTGTGTTACTCTTGCTGCAATTCTTTTTTCATCTATTTAGCTACTTGGTAAAACGGCTAGCAGAAAAAAAACCCCAAAGTTTATGCACAATGTTATTTCCTTGAACTTTCTCTCCAACTATGTTCAGATTTTTACAATATTTGGTTTCATCAAAGATCTCTCATGGGACTTATTTTTTTTTTCCAGGCAACTAGGTGAGTAAGATAAACAGACTAGAGACAGAACAGAGTGTAGTCCTATTTCTTACTGGTCTTATGAGTGATGGTCTTTTAGCTGTGAGCTGGCATTATCTACTTTAGACTTTTCTCTGGTGAAAGTTTATCTCTAGGTCTTCAGAAGACTGAAATACTTCAATAAAAAAGATGAAATCGATTGGACCAAACTTCCTACTGAAAATAACTAGAGGACTAGGAAAAGGTATTTTTAATATACTTACTTAAAGAGAAATGAGAGCTACCAATTCAGTGAGGAATTCTGGGGTTAAGATCTAGAAAAGAATAAAAATCCAAAGAGAGAAATCTGGCTTTGACACCACTTTTATCCATTGCTGGTTTTGAAAGTGCAGCTGAGAGACTTACTTAGAAGCTAAATAGAATTCTCATCTAGTACATGGTGATGAGAGCAAAAGAAACCTTACAAAATTCTCCATTCTAGGAGAAAGGTGAATTAGAAGAAGCCTAGGTAAAAGCTTCATCCTAGGTGTAACGGTAAAGGAAGAAATCTGGAAAATCCACATTCATTTTTGGTTTGAGACCCTATAAGGACTACAGTACAGGAGAAAAGTTGGATGAGAAACAAACAAGCCCTCACAGAAAAGAAGCCTAATTTTGAATCATAACCTCTGACTGGGTTAAGGTAATCTAGAATGTCTATATTTACAGGCTAATGCAATTAAAAAATTAAATGATTGTTTGGGGAAGAAACATGATCCAGAATACCAAATGTATATTTTTATATGCAGTGTTTGTTAGTTGTTGAATCAAAACTTTGGTAATTTTTGGCAGATGAGAGGAAAAGAGCACATGACAAACTGAAAACAAAAAGAACGAATGAACAATAGAAACAGATGCACAGAAAATGTAAGTATGTTAGAAATGGACATGTATATATTATACATATTGGATATGTGAATATTACATTGGCTTTTCTATATATGCTTTGGATGTATTAGAAATAAACTGTTTAATATGATTGAAAAATTAGAAGATAAGATTTTGAATTTTGGCAGAGCACAGGGCACTACAAAAATAATGACAGGAAACAGAGAGAGACAGAATGGAACAAAAACAATATTTGAAGAGACAATGACTGACTGTCTTTTGAAGATGAAGAAAATATTTAGCCACAGCTTAAAAACTATTATGAACTCCAGTGAAGGATGAGTACAAAAAAAATCACCTATAGGAGCTTCATAGTTAAATTGGAAAAAAACCTTCTGAACAGAAATTCTTAGAATCATTCAAAAAATAAAAAGAGATATTACATCCAAGAATAGACTGGCTTTAAAAATTAGACTGATGGAACATTTATTAGAATGTTAGCTGTCACCAGTTCTATTCAATATTGCATTTGAGGTCACAGTGTAATAAAAAGGAAAGAAAAATTCATATGCATAAGGACTTGAAATAAACAATAAGCTTGCAATTATTTGAAAACCAATATGATTCTTTCTGTAGAAAACCCCAAAGAATCTACAAGGAATTCATCAGCAAGATTGCTGAACATCAATTCCACATGCAAAATTGATAGTATTCATACATTTCAGACAGAAAACATAAAAAATATAATTTTAAATGTTAAAATAGCTTTAAATGTTAAAATAGCTTCAAAATTATCTAATACCTAGGAATAAAGGCAAAATACAATATAAAAGAAAACTGTATTTTAAAAAAGTATAAAAGAAAACTACTATTTATAATAGCCCAAATTTGGGAAAAGCCCAAATTTCTATTGAGTATAGAATGGATAGAAACAAAGCCCAAATTTCTATTGAGTATAGAATGGATAGAAACAATTATTATATTCAATGGAATATCATATAGTAATTTAAATTAACAAGCTTTAGACATGCATAAATATCACATACATGACTAAATATCACAAACATAACATTAACTGAAAAAGACATAAAATATTCAGTAAAATATAATATATAGAGAGTTCAATAAAAAAGTAAAAATAAACTGGTTAGAACACAAGATTATGACAACTTTTGGAAGGACAGATGTAGAAACTGGGAGGAAGCAATGGAAGTTTTCAGTGTTGCTTACTACTCTATTTCTTGACATGATGGTGGTATGTTTATATCAACTCATTGATGTATGCACTTAGGACTTGTGAACTCATTTATATGTATGTTACACATGAAAAGAACTTTTTAGTTAATAGCTGACAAATAAGTCCCTCATTTAGCTCTACACACCATGTCTAGTACTAGGAGAAAACAAATATGTAGGGCATTGCCTATTTTATTGGTGACCATTTAGCCCTTATCCCACCATATGAAGTTATTATTAAGGTCTTTTTTAACTTTATTAACCACATTTTGCACACTTTGCTGAGTTTACAGTTAGTCAAGATTGTAATAATTCCCAGGATTCTCTTCTCATTAAGGCTTCAAGATTGTAATAATTCCCAGGATTCTCTTCTCATTAAGGCTAAGTCTAAACTAGATAGAATTTTACATGCTTTTGAAAACAATGGCTTGGGATGGTTCTCTCCTTTCATTATATATAAATTTTTATTTGTCAAATTACCTACAAACTTGCACTACTCTGCCATCTGTTTTACTTCTAAGAAATCTCTATATGGGTCAATTCATATGATAGAAATTGCACATTCATATTTTGAGGTCAACAGAATATATTTAAAATTCGTATATCAAGCTCAGAACTCTTCATTAATACTTTCCTTTATATGTTATTTCATTTGGTTTAAAGTTTGAAATTTAGCTCTTTATTTGCTGAAATTGAAGTCTATTAGATTGACACCTAATTTATTTACAGTTCTATTATATTTTGTTCTTCAAACACTTGAAACATAGACAAGGAGGCAAATCAGGTCTTTAGCTCACCTAAACAGATATCACAAGCAAAAATATAATTTTTAGTTTAGTAATTTGCTATTCAAAATTGGAGATGAGGGGAGTTCTAGTTTGGGATGGTAACATAGGAAGATCCTGAACTCACCTACTCCCACAGGACACCAAAATCTACAGCCACCTATGGAATAGTTTCCTCTGAAAACAAACAAAAAACTGAGTAACTCCTACACATTCAGCAAACAAGAAAAAATCCACATCAAAGCAGATAGGAGAGGCTGAGACACAATCTCTCCATAAACTTCTTCACCCAAAAGCGGGAGGGAACTGAACACCTGGAGCTGAGTGAAGAATTTGAACCCCACATCAGTCTCCCCAACATTTATGACCTGCACCTGAGAGAGGAGCCCCCAAGACATCTAGCTTTGAAAACCAGTGGGCTTACATCCACAAGGCTATAGAAAACTGAGAAATGGCTTTTAAAGAACTTACGTGCTCTGACTCACTTGCCCCAGGTACAAGTGCAGACGCAATCGATTGGAAGTTGCCCAGACCTGATGTGAAAAAGGTTCACTTGTCATCTTGAAGTGTTTGTTTGCCTGTGGGGCAGAAATCTAATTTAACACACATCTAGGGGGCTGCTGGGGTAAATTACAGGGATGGAGGCTGGCAGGTGCCATCTTTGTGTACCTCTGCCTCTATCCAGCTTATCAGTATCTCCCAGAGAGGAGCATGAACCCTCCTCAGGTGCCCTGATTTTTGTGACTAGTACCCAGGGAACATGTCAAGACTCCCTGACTCCGACGCTTAGTGGGGCTTACACTTGAGGGTACCACTCTCACCCTAGTGAGAGTTCTACCCCCACTAGGCACAGCAAGAGGATATATAGTCTGAGGAGCCCAGCCTTTCTGTGAAAAAAGCTTCTAATTAAACACACATCTAAGGTTGACTGTAATCCTTTTCAGAGACCACAGAGTGTGGGCACTCTATTTGCACTCTTCCTCTGCTGTGCTCTACAGCACCTGTATCTCCAGGAGGGGAGCCTTTACACAGGTGTAGTGCCTGGTTTTTGTGGCTGCTGCCCAAGGGATGCCTGCTGGCTGACTGGCTCTGGTAGCCAGGGGGACTTGCGTTGCTGGGTCCCATAGGACTATAACAATGGTAAAGACAGGTCTTAGTTTACCACCCCAAGGGCACTGCACAGGCAGCAGACTGAAACACACCCCTAGTCCTTCTGTGAAAGAGGCATATTTGCTTATCTGGAAGCTTCAGCCTGAGGGACAGACTTGGTTTGGCACACTCCTAAGGTCCAACTAAGGTGTGTTCCAGGGATGAAGGCCACTGGATGCCATCTTTGTGCTTTCCTTCTCCCTTTCTCCAGGTCACCAGTATCCCCTGGAGAGGAACTTGTACACTCATCTGGTACTCTGATTTTGGTGTGCACTCCTTACTGAGGGGACACCTCTAGATCACCAGGCTCTGGTGGCTAGCAGGACTTACATTTGTGGTCCCACAGGACTATATATATTTGGGTACTTTAAAAGCTGCTGCCTGAAGGTCTGGTCTTCCAATCAGCCTGAATCTGGATGCTGACTGAGATACTCCCCTTTGGGACCCTGACAGGTCTTGGCACACCCTCAAGTACTGGGAGCCACTAAAAATTAAATAGGCCTCAGGAAAAATTACAAAGATTTGAGAGAAAATCAAGACCTGGGGAAGGACTGAATGATAAGATTCATCTCCTACATGAGGCTGTTCTTTCAAAACTGAGAGAGGTGGCTGTTTTATCTAATGCTTAGAAAGAAACCAATACAGAGAGTCAAAGAAAATGAAGAAACAGAGAAATATGTTCCAAATGAAAGAACAACACAAAAACTCAGAAAAATGAAGATAGGTGGTTTACCTGATAAAGAATTCCAAATAATGGTCATAAATATGCTCACTGAACTAAAGAGAAGAATGGATATAGTGATAACTTCAACAAAGAGATAGTACCAGATAGAAGACACAGAGATGAAGAATACAATAACTGAACTAAAAAATCCACCAGAAGATGCCAATTGAAGACTGGATAAACCATAAGAACGAATCAGTAAACTCTCAAGGCAACAGAACTTACACAATCAAAGCAGCAAAAAGAAAACAATGAAAAAAAAGTGAAGATAGCTTAATGGACATACGGGACAACATCAAGTGGACTAACATTCACATTATAGAGGTGCCACAAGGAGAAGAGAGAAAGGGGCAGAAAACTTACTGGAAGAAATAATGGCTGACAACTTCCCTAACCTAGGCAAGAAAGCAGACATCCAGATTCAGGCACCACAGAGAGTTCTAAATAAGATCAACTCAGAGACCCAGAGCAAAACACATATTAAAATATCAAAAGTTAAGGATGAGGATAAAATCTTAAACACTGCAGGAGAAAAACAACTTGCTATATATAAGGGAACCCCCATAAGACTAACAGCCAATTTTGCAGCACAAACTTCCCAGGCTAGAAATAAGTGGCACAATGTATTTAAAATGCTGAAAGGAAAACAAAACAAAACAAACTTCCAACCAAACTCTACCTGGCAAAGTTATTCAGATTTGAAGGCAAGATAAAGAGTTTTCCAGACAAGCAAAAGTTAAAGGGGTTTATCACAACTAAACCAGCCTTACAAGAAATGTTAAAGGGACTTCTTTAAGCTGAAAAGAAGGGGTACTAATTAATAAAAGAAAAACATATGAAAGTATAAATCTGATGGGTAAATATATAATCAAGGTAAAGGATTAATTACTTATAAAGCTAATATAAAAGTTATAATACAAAAGTAGCAAAAATATCTATAACTACAACAATTGGTTAAGGAATATATAAAGATGTAATCTGTGACATAAAAAATGAGGAGAGAGAAAATGTAGAGCTTTAGAATACATTAAAACTTAGGTTGATATCCACTTAAAATACACTGTTATTAATATGATTTGTTATAAGTAAGCCTCACTGTAATCATAAAGCAAAACCTATAATAGATTCACAAAAGATAAAGAGTAAGGAATCTAACCATACCACTACACAAAGGAAGAGCACAAGAGAAGACTAGTGGAAGGAACAGAACAGCCAGAAAACAATTAGCAACATGGCAATAAGCACATACCTATCAATAATTACTTTAAAAGTAAAGAGACTATACTGTCCAGTCAAAAGACATACAGTGGCTAAATGGATTAAAAAAACAAGATCCATCAATATGCTACCTATAAGAGACTTCTTTCAATTGTAAGAACACATGCAAAGTGAAAGTGAATGGGTGGAAAAGAAATTCCATGCAAATGAAACCCAAAAGAAAATTGGGGTAGGTATACTTACATCAGATGAAGTGGACTTTAACAAGACTGTAATAAGAGACAAAGAAGAACATTACAAAGAGTAAAGGAGTCAAACCAACAAGAGAATGTAACATTTGTAAGTATTTTTGCACCCAACAGAGGGGCACTTAAATATATAAATCAAATAGTAACACCTAAGGGATAGATGGGAATACAGTAATAGTAAGGAACTTTAATACCTCACTTACATCAATGGATAGCTCATCCTGGGAGAAAATGAATAAGGAAACATTGGTCTTAAACTACATGGTAGATCAGAAGGATTTAATATACATTTAGAGAAAATTCCATCAAAAAAACAACAGAATACACATTTTCTCAAGCACACATTCTAGAGGAAAGATTACATATTATGCCACAAAACAAGTCTTAATAAATTTTTAAAAACATTGAAATTATATCAAACTTCATTTCTGACCACAGTTCTATGAAACTAAATATCACTGCAAGAAGAAAACTGGAAAATTCACAAATGTATGGAGATTAAACAACATGCTACTGAATAACCAAAGGATCAAAGAAAAAATCCACAGAGAAGAAAAAAATACCTTGAGACAAATGAAAATAGAAATACAACATCCCAAAACTTAGGGGATGCAGCAAAAGCAGTTCTAAGTGGGACGTTCATAGCAATAAATTCCTACCTCATGAAACAAGAAAAATCTCAAATAAACAAATTTCTTTACATTTTAAGAAACTAGAAGAGGAAGAGCAAACAAGGCCAAAGTTAGTAACAGGAAGGAAGTAAATATCAGTGTGGAAATATATGAAATAGAAACTAAAAAGAGAATCAAAAAGATCAGTGAAACTAAGATCTGGTTCTTTGAAAAGGTAAACAAAATTTACAAATCTTTAGCTAGACTCACAAAGAAGAAAAGAGAAGACTCACAAAAATCATAAATGAAAAAGGAGATATCATAACTGATACAATAGAAAGATGAAGGATCATAAGAGACTACTGTGAACAATTATATGCCACCAGATTGGACAACCTGGAAGAAATGAGTAAATTCCTAGAAACATACAACCTACCAAGACTGAATCTTGAAGCAGAAAATCTGAGCAGACAAATTACCAGTAAAGAGATTCAACCAATAATTAAAAACCTCGCAAAAAACAAAGGTCCAGGACCAGATGGTTTCACTGGTAAATTCTACCAAACACTCAAAGAATTAACACCAATCATTCTCAAACTCTTCCAAAAAATAGAAGATGGCGGGGGGGGGGGTGCCCTTCCACATTCATTTTACAAGACCAGCATTACTCTGATACCAAAACCAGACAAGGATGCCACAAGAATAGCAAATTACTGGCAAAAGTCCCAGATGAACACCCATGCAAAAATCCACAACAAAATATTAGCAAATCAAATTCAATACCATTAAAAGGATCATATAGCATAATCTAATGAGATTTATTCCAGGAATGCAATGAAAGTTCAATATCCACAGATCGATGTGATATATTACATTAACAAAATGAAGGATAAAAATCATATTTCAATAGATACTTAAAAAGCATTTGATAAAATCCAAGTCCATTCATGATAAAAATTCTCAACAAAGTGGGTATAGAAGAAAAGCATACTTCAACAGAATAGAGGCCATATATGACAAGCCCGCAGCTAACATCAGCTCAATTATGAAATGCTAAAAGCAGTTCTTCTAAGACCAGAACAAGACAAGGATGTCCATTCTCACCACTTTCATTCAACATAGTATTAGAAGTCCTACCAAGAGCAATTAGGTGAGAAAAAGAAGTAAAATAATTAAAATTGGAAGGTAGAAGGAAAACTGTCACTATTTGCAAAAAGGTTGTGTTGCCATATATAACAAGGAACTATCAACAACAATAAAATACTGAGGAATAAATTTGACTAAGGTGAAAGATCAGTACACTGAAAATGATAAAACACTGATGAAAAATGTACTAAAACATAAATGTATGAAAAGATATTTGTCCTCATGCACTGGAAAGATTAATATTGTTAAAAAGCCCATACTATCCAAAGCAATTACAAATTCATTGAAATTTCTATCAAAATGCCAGATGACTTTTTTTCACAGAAATTGAACAAACAATCCTAAAATTTTTATGGAATCACAAAATACTCCAGATAGCCAAACTGATGTTAAGAGGAACAAAACTAGAAGCATCGTGGTCCCTCATTTCAAACCATATTACAAAGCTGTAGTAATCAAAACAGTATGATATTGTCTTAAAAACAGAAACATAGATTAATACAACAGAATAGAGAGCACAGAAATAAAACCACACATACATAATCAATTAATCTACAAAAAAGGAGCCAAAAATATACAATGATGAAAGACAGTGCCTTCAATAAATTGTGTTGGGAAAAGTGGACAGCCACATGCAAAAGAATGAAACTGAACAACTATCTTACAGCATACACAAAAATTAACTCAAAATAGATTAAAGATTGAATGTAAGATCTGAAACCATAAAAATTCTAGAAGAAAACATAAGTGGTAAGCTCTTTGACATTGGTGTTGGTGATAATGTCTTAGATTCAACATCGAAAGAATAGGCAACTAAAGCAAAAACGAACAAATGGTAATACAGCAAACTAAAAAGCTTCTGTGCAGCAAAGGAAATCATCTATGAAATGAAAGGGCAATCTACCAAATGGGAGAAAATATTTTCAAACCATATTAAATATGGGGTTAATATCCAAATATAAAGAACTAATACAACTCAATAGTAAAAAAAAAATCTGATTAAAAAATGTGCAGATGATCTGAATAGACATTTATCCAAAGAAAGACATACATATGTCCAAAAGGTACAAGAAAAGGTGCTCAATGTCACTAATCATCAGGAAATGCAAATCAAAACCACAATGAGATATCACCTCACACCTGTTAGGATGGTTATCATCAAAAACACAAGAAATAACACAATTGGAAAGAATGTGGAGTAATGAAACCCTTCTGCACTGTTCGTGGGATGTAAATTGGTGCAGCATCTATACAAATGGCATGGAGGTTCCTTAAAAATTAAACATAGAACTACCATCCAGTAATTCCACTTGTAGGTATTTATTAGAAGAAAACAAAAACATTAACTCAAAAATTATGTGCACCCCTATGTTCACTGCAGCATTATTTACAACAGCTAAGACATGGAAGCAACCTGTGTCCATTAACAGATGAATGGATAAAGACAATGTGGTGTGTGGGTATACACACACACACACACACACACACACAGAGGAACATTATTCAGCTATAATGAAGAAGGAAATCTTGCCTTCTGCAACAATATGGATGGCCATTATGCTAAGTGAAACAAGTCAGACAGAGACAAGTACCATACAATCTTATATATGAAGTCTAAGAAAAAGAACAAAACACAAAGAACTGAGCCATAGATACAGAGGACAAATTGGTGGTTGCCAGAGGTGGGGGGCTGGGGGTTGCTGGGTGTGAGCAAAAGGTACCAACTTCCAATTATAAAGTAAATAAGTCTTGGGGATGTAACATACTGCACAATGACTGTAGCTAATAATACTATATTGCATATTTGAAAGTTGCTAAGAGAATAAATCTTAAAAGTTCTCAACAGAAGAATTTGTAACTATGACAAATGTTAATAGACTTGTGGTGACCATTTCACAATATATACAGATATTGAATCATCATGTTGTACACAGTATATCTCGGAGATATTGAGAGTTGGTTCTAGACCACCACAATTAAGCAAGTATCACAGTAAAGTGAGTCACACAAATTTTTGCATATAAAAGTTATGTATACATTATTGTCTATTATGTATGCAATAGCACTATGTCTGAAAAATGTATGGACCTTAATTTAGAAATACTTTCTTTCTAAAAAATACTAACCATCATCTGAGCCTTCAGGGAATTTCAATCTTTTTGCAACAGTAACATCAAAGATCACTGATCACATGTCACCATAACAAATATAATATTAATGAAAAAGATTGAAATACCATGAGAATTACCACAATGTGACTCAGAGACACAAAATGAGCAAATGCTGTTGGAAAAATGGCACCAATAGACTTGCTTGGTGCAAAGTGCCAGAAACCTTCAATGTGTAAAAAAAAAAAAAAAAAAATGCAATATCTGCAAAGGACAATGAAGCTGAAGCCCTATAAAATGAGGTTGCCTGTATGAAACTAATATAAAGTTTTATGTCAATTATTTCTCAATATAGAAATAGAGGAGACTGCCTGAAGTAAAGACAAAGTGCAACAGGAACAAAGAGAGAAATAACAAATAGAATCACACGATTGATACTCATTTTTTGTTACAAATTGACTTTCAGATTTTGAATAAAGTTGCTACCATAGAAATATAGCTACTTGGATACTAGTGAGATTTTTTTTCCTTTTTCTTGGAGGTTGTTTAAATATATATAAAAATATGAGACCTCAATTACTAGAGCAAGAGAAAAATATAATCTGTCCTTTTAACTAAAAAATGGAGAGAACATTTTTAGAGGTAACAGAACAAATGGAAGTAATGAAGTTTCCTAAAATAAGAAAATAAATACAATAGAATTATCAAGGGAAAAATAGGTTAATGGAAAATATGAAGAATATAATTATGTAATTAAATCAATAAAATATATAGATACAGAATTTCAGAGAAATTATGGAAGACTCTATAGTAATAAAAATTCCATTGAAATTGAATACTACAATTAGTATATATTACCAAAACTGTCAAAATAAGTAAAAAACATGAAAAAACAATAACTATGAACAGCCATGCACAAATAGAAAAAAAAGTGTGCATTTGATATTTATCTTTCAATATATTTGGTATCAAGTATAGTTTCAGTATATAAGATTTAGTATATAAAATAATATTGCATAAGGTTTCAGAGATGAGTATGTTTATATTGTAAATCCAAGTAACATATAACTCCAAGATATATAAACATTAAATACAGATATATGCGCTATATAGGAAATCCCCAGTTAACTTGGTAAAGAATCAAACGCTGATAGCAGAATTTTATAAAGAAAACATAACTGAAAATATAAGTATTCTAAATAAATTATTTGCAAATTTAATCCATAAGTATTTTAAATAAAAATATATCATGATAAAAATGATTTTTCCCAAAACTATAGTGCTCACTTATAAACATCTAGTTATAAAATGCATTACACGTTTTACAAAGAAAAATGTCTAAGGCCTACTTCTCTGATTAGAAAAATGTTAAAATTAATGACCACTCTTGATTAAATATTCTTTGTACACTACCCCATAGGATCACTTTAGTATAAAAAGAACTATCTTAAAATCACCCACACTAGTGAGATCTTAAACTTACACTTTGCAAGTTACCAAATAAGATTATTAACATGGAATATTACTGAATAAACAAGGTTCATCTTTTAAAAATGAATTTAATTTAAAAGTTTTGGGAAAATCACATTATATTTCTGTTAAAACAAGCACTGCATCATGAAGTAAAAATTCAAATGTCATCAGAAAATATTATACTAAGAAAACATGAGAAATTTCAATAAGAGGTTGTTTTTTATTGTAATAGAAACTCTTAAACATTATTTTACTCTTCTCTACCTTGTGCAATTCAACAGTAAAAAAAGGTTTGAGAAAGATGGAAATAAATCATGCTTAATTCATAGAATAAAATATTATGCAGACATTAAAATTAAATTTTAAATGATAGGATAAGGGCTTATGTTATATTAAGTATTATTTAGTCTGAATCTATTATATACTGAGTGACATCATAGTAGTTCGATATGCACCTTATGACATTTGATCCTAATAACAATACTATTATCTCAGTTTTACTTTCTTTATTTTAGATCCCAGGAAAAAACAAGTTCAGTAATTTGACCAAGTTCTTTCAACTAATGGCTGAGCCAGGTAACAAGCTTATGGTTTCCAAAAGTTATGCTCAATCTCACTGCTACAGTACCTAGATTTTTTATTGATAAAGGGAATGACATAATATAAAATTTCATTTATAATATAACCTCAACTGTGTTTATATTTTCCAAAGAACATTAAAAAAATGTAGTTATCAACCACATTTATCACTGGGTGGTGGACAACTTTCATAGACTGTCTTCAAGATATCATGATATCTCATTCATACACACACACATTCACACATTACCTTGAATGGTTACTGTTGGGTTTTAAAAGATTTGGCTTGTGAAGAAAGGAGAAATTTGTCTTAAGTTGTATGTATACACACACACACACACACACACACACACACACACACATAAATGACTCTAAAGAAAAAAAGATTTAAATACTTCCAGGCTAACAAGGACTAATTTCATTGGCTGATAAATAGCAAAGCTTCAAAGGCTTTTAAAATAGAACTACAGAGCATTTGAGCTAGCAGAGACCTTTGAGCTCATTGAACTCAACTTCTACAATGCTACAAATAGTCCAGTATAGCAACATCCCAGGCTACTGGCATCCATTCTTTGTTTGGATGCTTCCAATGACAGGTTGCTCATGATTATCTAAAAACACAGTCCATTCTAAAGTTGGGCAGTTATAATTATGAGGAAGTTTCTCCTTATCCTAAGATGAAGTCTCCTCCCTGAGTATAATTGCTTTTCCAGAATGCCAGTCCATCAAATTTTATTTAGCCATTTAATACTGCTTCCCTAAAATGTCTTAGTTTCTAATTGCTCAAAATTTCCTTATTTGAAATGGCTTCAAAATCTCAGTCACCCATCTCAGGACATGTTTATGCATTATCAATGTCCTCTTAAAAGTGATGCAAAGAACAAAAATGATATTCCAGATGATGTATGATTAACGCACAAAATAGTAAAACTATTTCCTTCTTTATTCTGAATACTATATTTCTTTGAATAAAATGTATAATGCATTAGCTGTCTTTTGAAAGCCATGTCACACTGTTAACTCTCATTGAGATCACGGTTATTAAAACTCCTAGCTAGTTTGCATATGGAACATGGTTAAATCAGACTTCAGGGAGGCAGAAATTTTGAGCTGAAGAAAAAATGAGTTAAGGATAATGTGGGAATTTCTCAGAAGCAGATCAGATAACCAACTCTGAGTAATCCTGATAATGTTATTTTAAAAAAGAAAATGAGAGTAACTTCAAAGATCATACCAGATACATCAGCCTTTCCCCTCACATAGCAGGAGGAAGGGTATGTGTTGAGTTCTGGATAAGGTAACAACTAAAGCATATTCTCCTGTTTTGATTAGTATTAGCATGGTGTATCTTTATCAATCCCTTTACTTTCTTTATTACTAATTTTTATTGGAGTATAGTTGCTTTACAATGTTGTTAGTTTCTGCTGCACAGAAAAATGAATCAGCTATGCATATACATATATCCCCTCTCTTTTGGATTTTCTTCCCATTTAGGTCACCACCTAGTAGGTTCCCTGTGCTATACAGCAGGTTCTCATTAGTTATCTATTTTATACACATTAGTGTATATATATCAATCCCAATCTCGCAATTCATCCAACCCCACCTTGCACCCCAGTCTCCATACGTCCATTCTCTACACCTGTGTCTCTATTTCTGCTTTACAAATAAGTTCATCTGTATCATTTTTCTAGATTCCACGTACAAGTGATACTATACGATATTTGTTTTTCTCTTTCTGACTTACTTCACTCTATGACAGTCTCTAGGTCCATCCACGTCTCTGCAAATTGCATAATTTCATTTCTTTTTATGCCTGAGTAATATCCCATTGTATATGTGTACCACATCTTCTTTATCCATTCTTCTGTTGATGGACATTTAGGTTGTTTCATCTCCTGGCTATTGTAAATACTGCTGAAATGAACACTGGAGTGCATATATCTTTTTGAATTATGGCTTTCTCCAGGTATATGCCCAGGATTTACTTTTAATCTAAGTTTTTAACTGGTTTTTAATTTTTTGTCAAGAAACTGCATATCCAGCCCTAGAATTTCTATCTTTTAATGGCTGCATTTAGATTATTCACATTTACATTTCTTATTAAGATAGATTGATATCTATCATCTTGTAACTGTTTTCTATTTGTTACATTTCTTCCTTGTTTCCCTCTAATTAAGATATTTTGTTACTCCTTGGTTGCCTTCAAGATTTTCCTTGTCTCTGGTTTTCTGTAGTCTGAATATGATATGTATAGATGGTGAGAGTGTATGTGTGCTGTATTTATTCCGAGTTCTTCTTACATGTTGGATCTGAAAGTGTGGAGGTCCACATTGACTCAAATTTCAGTGGGAATGATAAAAATAGTAAATGTATAACATTTACTATATGCTATGATGTGTTAGGCTCTGATATAGATATATACATCTATGTATATGTAAATAGATTCATTTACTCTATTATATTTCAAAAACATAGAAAACAAAGCCTTAGAGAGGTTTAACAATGTTCCCAAGGCCACAAGGCTAAATAACTGGCAGAACATGAATTCAAATGTAGGTGGTCAAATTCTAGAATTTGTGCTAAGTATTCACTATATTTTATTGCCTATGCAACCAAATACACAAGTAGTTCCTAGCTCTGTACCAGAACTGGAAACTATGACTGAGCACCATCCACAAGTCAGAACCTCTGAGGAATTTTTGGTACAATTGGTACAGCAAAGATTACATTAAAAAAACTGATAATGGGTTAATGTGCAAACCATCCTTCAGTGAAAAAGCAGGACAGTTGCAAAGTCAAGGACAGACACACCGGTAGCAATTAGCTGACATCCCATAACTCAGAGGGTTAAGTTTAGGTTGCAGGGTCCTTTGAGACACAGCTTTCCTTGTCTCTGAAATTAATAAGATTTAGATCCCACTAGAGATCTATGATCCCAAGTATTATTCTTCCACTAAGAGTCATCTTGAATGAAGAGCAAATCCTGCTAAGCCCTGTTCTTTTAGTGAGCACTCACAGCAAGCCCAGAAAACAGAGACTGAGACACTTCTGTGGTTCCAACTGCCACCCCACTTCTCTCAGTCCTTCTGATCTTAGTAATAATAAATAAAGCAAATAATAATAAAGCTAAATTACTATAAAGATTATTTCCATTTAAGTTTGAAGTATTCAAACTACACAAATCTCATATTTAACTATTATAAACCAAAATTAGGCAAGCACAACCTTCCTTTTCTAAGGAGTCACCAACATTGAAAAACTACTAGTTTTATGAGAAAATATGACAGTTTATAGAAGGTGAACTTTCTGAGTGTAAAACATCTTTCAAATATATAATTACTGCAAAAACCAAATATTTTACAAAATGTCCTATGTATTTTCCTAAAGTAGTTTCTGTTCAAAATAAATGGTTGTATTTAAATCTCAAATGATCAAATAAATTTAACAGGACAACTTATATATTCCAGCAAGCATCAAGAGAACATCATACAAATATTGACATTTTAAGAAATTAGATACGAAATAAACCAGAATGAGAGATGGAACAATCAGCTAAGTAGAAAAAGGAACCTGCCTGAAAATGAATATTGGCACTATGGTAAAACACAAAGACCCCACTAATGGATTTTCATAGTATAGCCTAGATAGAAGTGCCGGCTCAAGTCAGAGTGAGTGCTGAAATCTAGGTTTTTGAAATCAGGTTGTATTCCAAACTCCTGTGCCTTAGGAGGAGGACCTTATCATCCCAGAGGGATGTCTGCCCAGACCATCTTTTTCTAACATTGATAAAGTTTGTTTTTCTGCTATTCCCTAACATAATGTTTGACCTCATGACCTAGAGATCAGGGTGTGGGGAGCTGAATAGTGAGGTAAGGCAGGGAGTGGGATGAAAATATTGGATCTGTTGGAATCTGTTGCACCTGAATCTATAACAGTTGTTCTAAAGATGGAGACAAGATGGTGGAGTAGGAGGATGTAAGCTCAACTCTTCTTATGAAAATACGAAAATAACAGCCAACTGCTGAACAACCATCAACAAAAAATATGCTGGAACCTACCAAAAAAGATATCCTACATCCAAAAACAAAGAAGAAGCCACATCAAGACAGGAGAAGGGGCGCAAACACCATAAAATCAAATCCAAACCCACCGGGTGGGTGACCCACTCACTGGAAAATAATTATACCACAGAAGTTCTCCCACAGGGAAGTTCTGAGTCCCACCTGGCCTGGGGGTCTGTCAACGGAAGGAAGTGCCCCCAGAGAATCTGGCTTTGAAGGCCAGCTGAGTTTGCTTGCAGGAATTCCACAGGACTAAGGAAAATAGAAACTCTACTCTTGAAGGGTGCACACAAGGTCTCATGCACACCAGCACCCACGGAAAAAAGCAGTGACCTCATAAGAGCCTGGGCCAGACCTACCAGCTAGTATTAGAGGGACTCCTGCGAGGTGGGGTGCAGCTATGGCTCACTGCAGGGACAAAGACGATGGCAGTAGTATTTGTGCAGAGTATTCATTAGTGTGACCCCTCCTGGAGGTTACCATTTTCTCAAGAAGGCCTGGCCAAACCCAACAGCCTGTAGGTTCCTGTGCTGGGAAACCTCAGGCCAAACAACCAACAGGGCAGGAAAACAGCACACCCATCAGCAGACAGGCTGCTTAAAGTCTTCCTGAGCACAGAGCTGCCCACTAAACACACCACTTGACATGGCCCTGCCCACCAGAGGGCAGGTACCAGTCCCTCCCAGCAGGAAGACAGCACAAGCCTCTTAAACAGCCTCACCCACCAGGGGGCAGAGAGCAGAAGCAAGAAGAACTATAACCCAGCATCCTGTGGAATGGAAAGCACAATCGCAGAAAGTTAGACAAAAGGAAACAGCAGAGGAATATGTCCCAGATGAAGAAACAAGATAAAGCCCCTGAAGAACAACTAAGTGAAGTGGAGATAGGCAATCTACCTGAAAAATAATTCAGAGCAATGATAGTAAAGACGATCCAAAATCTCAAAAAAACAATGAAGGCACAGATCGAGAAGACACAATAAATGTTTAATAAAGACCTAGAGGAACTAAACAACAAACAGAGATGAATGAATACAATAACTGAAATGAAAAATACACTAGAAGGAACAAACAGCAGAATAACTGAGGCATAAGAACAGATAAGTGAGCTGGAATACAGAATAGTGGAGAAATCACTTCCACTGAACAGAATAAAGAAAAAAAAATGAAAAAAAGTGAGGACAGTCTAAGAGACCACTGGGAAAACATTAAATGCACCAACATTCACATTACAGGGCTCCCAGAAGGAGAAGAGAGAGAGAAAGGACCTGAGAAAATATATGAAGAGATAATAGCTGAAAATGTCTCTAACACAGAAAAGGAAACAGTCACCCAAGTCCAGAAAGCACAGATAGTCCCAGGCAGGATAGATCTAGGGAGGAACACAATGAGACACACAGTAACCAAATTGACAAAAATTAAAGACAAAGGAAAAATATTAAAAGCAACAAGGGAAAAGCAACAAATAACATACAAGGGAATTCCTGTAAAGTTATCAGCTGACTTCTCAGCAAAAACTCTGCAGGCCAGAAGGGAGGAGCAAGATATATTTAAAGTGATGAAAGGGAAAAACCTACAATGAGAATATTTTATGCAGCAAGGCTCTCATTCAGATTCAACGGAGAAATCAAAACTTTTACAGAGAAGCAAAAACTAAGAGAATTCAGCACCACCAGAACAATTCTGCAACAATTGCTAAAGGAACTTCTCTAGGTGGGAAAAATAAAAGGCCACAACTAGAAACACGAAAATTATGAATGGGAAAGCTCATTGGTTAAGGCAAACATACAATAAAGGTATGCAATCATCCACACAAAAATATGACATCAAAAACAGTAATTGTGAGAAGAGAGTACAAATGCAGGGTATAGGAAATGCATTTGAAATTAAAAGAACAGCAACCTAAAACAATCTTGTATATACATAGACTGCTATGACAAAGCCTCAAGGCAACCGCAAACTGAAAATCGACAATAGATACAGACACAAAAATAAAAAAGGAATCCAAACACAACACTAAATTTAGTCATCAAATCACAAGAGAAGAGAACAAAAGAGGAAGAGAAGAAAGAAACCTACAAAAACCAATCCAAAAAAATTAACAAAATAGCAATAAGAACAATACATATTGATAGTTACCTTAAAAGTAAATGGATTAGGGCTTCCCTGGTGGCGCAGTGGTTGAGAGTCTGCCTGCTGATGCAGGGGACACGGGTTTGTGCCCTGGTCCGGGAAGATCCCACATGCTGTGGAGCGGCTGGGCCTGTGAGCCATGGCCGCTGAGCCTGCGTGTCCGGAGCCTGGGCTCTGCAATGAGAGAGGTCACAACATTGAGAGGCCTGCGTACCGCAAAAAGAAAAAAAAAGTAAATGGATTAAATGCTCCAACCAAAAGACATAGAATGGCTGAATGGATTAAAAATAGGACCCATATACATGCTGTCTACAAAATACCCACTTCAGATCTAAGGACACTTACAGACTGAAAGTGAGGGGATAGAAAAAGATATTCCATGCAAATGGAAATAAAAAGAAAGCTGGAGTAACAATACTCATATCATAAAAAATAGACCTTAAAGTCAAGACTGTTGAAAGAGACAAAGAAGGGCACTACATAATGATCAGGTGATCAATCCAAGAAGATGATATAACAATTGTAAATATATATGCACCCAACATAGAGGCACCTCAATATTTAAGGCAAATACTAACAGCCATAAAAGAAGAAATCAACAGTAACACAAGAATAGTGAGGGATTTAACACCCCACTTTTATCAATGGACAGATCATCTAGACAAAATCATTGAGGAAACACAGGCCTTAAGTGACACATTAGAACAGATGGATTTAACTGATATTAAAAGAGCATTCCATCCAAAACCAGCAGAACACACATTCTTCTCAAAGGCACATGGAACATTCTCCAGGATAGTTCACATGCGGAGCCATAAAGCAATCCTTGATAAATTTAAGAAAACTGAAGTCATATCAAGCATCTTTTATGACCACAACATTATTAGATTGGAAATCAACTACAAGAAAAAAAGAAGGCCAAAAACACAAACACATGGAAGCTACAGAATACACTACTAAGCAACCAATGGATCACTGAAGAAATCAAAGAGGAAATCAAAAAATATTTAGAAACAACTGGCGATGAAAACATAATGACCCAAAACCTGTGGGATGCAGAAAAAGCAGTTCTAAGAGGGAAGTTTATAGCAATACAATCCTACCTCAAGAAACAAGAAAAATCACAAATAAACAACCTAACCTTACACCTAAAGCAATTAGAAAAAGAAAAACAAACAAAACTCAAAGTTAGTAGAAGGAAAGAAATGATAAAAATCAGAACAGATATAAATGAAATAGAAATAAAGAAAACAAAAGCAAAGATCAATGAAACTAAAAGTTGGTTCTTTGAGAAGATAAACAAAACTGATAAACCATTATCCAGACACATCAAGATAAAAGGGGGAGGGTTCAAATCAATAAAATTAGAAATGAAAAAGGAGAAGTTATAACAGACACCACAGAAATACAAGGAATCATAAGAGACTACTAGAAGCAACTATATACCAATAAAATGGACAACCTAGAAGAAATCGAAAAATTCTTAGAAAGGTATAATCTCCCAAGACTGAACCAGGAAGAAATACAAAATATGAACAGACAAATCACAAGTACTGAACTCGAAACTTTGATTAAAAGACTCCAACAAACAAAAGTGCAGGACCAGATGGCTTTACAGGTGAATTCTATCAAACATTTAGAGAAGAGTTAAACTTACCCTTCTGAAACTCTTCTAAAAAACTGCAGAGGAAGGAACACTATCAAGCTCATTCTATGAGGCCACCATAGCCTTGATACCAAAACCAGACAAAGATACCACAAAAAAAATTACAGTCCAATATCACTGATAAACATAGACATAAAAATCCTCAACAAAATGCTGGCAAACCAAATCCAACAATACATTAAAAGGATCATACAGCATGATCAAGTGGGATTTATCCAGGGATGCAGGGGTTCTTCAATATATGCAAATCGATCAATGTGATACACCACATTAACAAACTGAAAAATAAAAACCATATGATCATCTCAATAGATGTAGAAAAAACTATGGACAAAATTCAACACCCATTTATGATAAAAACTCTCCAGAACGTGGCTACAGAGTGAAACTACCTCAACATTATAAAGGCTATATAAGACAAACCCACAGCAAACATCATACTCAATGGTGAAAAAGCTGAAAGCACTTCCTCTAAGATCAAGAACACGACAAGGATGTCCACTCTCATCACTTTTATTCAACATAGTTTAGGAAGCCCTAGTCAAGGAAATCAGAGAAGAAAAGAAATAAAAGGAGTCCAAATTGGAAAACAACATGTAAAACTGTCACTGTTTGCAGATGACACGATACTATACATAGACAATCCTAGAGGTGCTACCAGAAAACTACTAGAGCTCAGTGATGAATTTGGTAAAGTCGCAGTATCCAAAACTAATACACAGAAATCTCTTACATTTCTATACACTAACAATGAAATACCAGAAAGAGATATTAAGGAAACATTCCCATTTAACATCACACCAAAAAGAATAAACTACCTAGGAATAAACCAACCTAAAGTGGCAAAAGACCTGTACTCCAAAAACTATAAGATGCTGAGGAAAGAAATCGAAGATGAAACAAACTGATGCAAAGATATACCACGTTCTTGGATTGGAAGAATCAATATTTTCAAAATGACGATACTTCCCAAGGCATTCTATATAGTCAATGCAGTCCCTATCAAATTACCAATTGCATTTTTTGCAGAACAAGAACAAATTTTTTTTAATTTGTAGGGAGACACAAAAGACCCCCAAATAGCCAAAGCAATTTTGAGGGAAAAAAAAAAAGGAGCTGAAGTAATCAGGCTCCCTGACTTCAGACTATACTTCAAAGCTACACTCATCAAAACAGTATGGTACTGGAACAAAAACGAAATATAGATCCATGGAACAGGATAGGAAGCCCCAAAATAAATCCATGCCCCTACGGTTAATTAATCTAGGACAAAGGAGGCAAGACTATATAGTGGAGACCTCAATGTAAGAGCAGATACTATAAAACTCTTGGAGGAAAACATAGGCAGAATGCTCTTTGACATATATTGCAGCAATATCTTTTTTGATCCATTACCTAGAGTATTGGAAATAAAATAAAAAATAAACAACTGGGACCTAATTAAACTTAAAAGTTTTTGCACAGCAAAGGAAACCACAGAACAAAAAGACAACCCACAGAATGGGAGAAAATATTTGCAAATGATGCGACTGACAAGGGATTAATCCCCAATATTTACAAACAGCTCATGAGGCTCAATATCAAACAAACAACCCAATCCCAAAATGGGCAGAAGACCTAAATAGACGTTTCTTCAAAGAAGACATACAGATGGCCAAGAGGCACATGAAAAGATGCTCGACATCACTAATCTTTAGAGAAATGCAAATCACCTCACATCGGTCAGAATGGCCATCATCAAAAAATACAAACAATAAATGCTAGAGAGGGTGTGGAGGAAAGGGAACTCTCCTACACTGTTGGTAGGAATGTAAATTGGTACAGCCACTATGGAGAACAGTATGGAGGTTCCTTAAAAAACTACAAATTTCTATGATCCTACTCCTGGGCATATATCTGGAGAAAAACATAATTCGAATAGATACATGCACACTACTGTGCATTGCAGCACTGTTTACAATAGCAAAGACATGGAAACAACCTAAATGTCCACTGACAGATGAATGGATAAGAAAGATGTAGAATATATATAGAGTATTACTCAGCTATTAAAAAGAATGAAATAATGCCACCTGGAGATTATCATACTAAGTGAGGTAAAGCAGACAGAGAAAGACAAATATCATATGATCTCACTTATATGTGGAATCTAAAAAAAATGATACAAATGAACTTATTTGCAAAACAGAAACAGACGTAGAGATTGCATTTATGGTTACGCGGGGAAGGGTGGGGGTAAGGGATAGACTAGGAGGTTGGGATTGACATATACACACTGCTATATTTAAAACAGATAACCAACCAGGATGACTGTATAGCATAAGGACCTCTGCTCAAAATTTTGGAATAACCTAAATGGGAAAAGAACTTAAAAAAAAGATACATATATATGTATAACTGAATCACTTTGCTGTACACCTGAATGTAAACACAACATTGTTACTCAGCTATACTCCAATATAAATAAAAATTTAAAAAAAGAACAACAGTTGTTCTAAGCACATTAGTTTGGATAGATTCTCAACTCTATTGTACATAGTATTGATACTTCCATCTTTCACATACTATAGATGACATTAATTACTGTAAATATTCAGCCTTTCCATGGATGTTGCCTGTTAAGGCAGTTAAAGAGGGAATACACATAATTTAGTTTAGTGTTCTACAGTAATCTTGGAAGACAAAATACTGTGTATTTTCTATGCATTCCTTACTCACTACAGACTAAAAATATATAAAGATAGACAATCACTAGAAAATTACCTTCTTTTCTTTTTGCCTATGTAAGATTAAGATTCTTTAACAAAATCCTCATCACTTCCAAATTCCATGCAATTATAGACCCTCTTCTAATAGAGGGAGTAGACTGATTCAGGAGTTTAAAGGGTGGGCATCATATATGAGATCATAACAAATGTCCCTTTTTGAAAAAACTTAACAAAAGAAAAGGAAAAGGAAAACTTTCCTAAAGTTAACATTTTCAATTTGATTCAAAAGGGAACTGTATGTACATAAAAAGAGAAGTTACGGTAGAAAAACTGAGAAAAGAGAATCATAGATATGAAAATTAATTGCTGAGGATATAAACTCAATGGAGTTTTACCAACAACACTTAATGGAAACACTGAAGACTTATGAAAGATTTAAAAAAGTAGGAGCATGAGCATTTCATGAGGTTTCCATTTCAAAAGAGAAAAAGTTTCTCAAAAAAAGGATTCTATCCTTTCAAAAACATATATCTATAAACTTAATGTTTTTAAAATAAAAAGTATTATGGAAAATATAGAAGTGATAAGTAAAATAAGATAAAACAAATTTGTATTAATAATAAAAATAATATTCTTAACTAAATTCCCAGAAGTTTTCTGATATCAATGTGAAAATTACATGACATAGTGTCTAATGTACTTATTCAAACACCTGGTACATAAGAGGTCCTCACCAAATGATAAAATATCTTATTATAATTATTATCATTATTATTGAAAAGAATGTCACCCACTCCCTCAAGCAACATATAAGGAGAAAATATTCACAACATATATATCTGACAACGGATTTATATTTAGAATATATGAAGAACACCCACAGTCAATAAAGAAAAGCAAATAACTCATTAAAAATAAGTAAAATGACTTCTACAAACAGTTTACAAATAAAAGTATATGAATGGCAAATAAGCATTTAGAGAGATATTAAATACCATTAGCCATCAAAGAAATGCAAATTAAGACCACAAAGCCAGCAGCAATTTTTAGTGAGGATATGGAATGATCTCATATATTATTGATTGTGACAGGAGGGTAAAATAGTACAATGACTTTGAAGAAAAAAGTCCTGCAATTTCATACAAAATTAAATATGCATTTACTATATGACCACACATTTCTATCCTAGTTATGTTTCCAAGAGAAATAAAAATATATGCCTACAAAAAAGAGTTGTAAAAGTATGCTCATAGCAGATTTATTCACAGTAGAAAAACTAAAACAACCCAATGTCCGACAATAATAGATAAACATGTTAGTATATTTGTAAAATAGAATACTAAACAATAAAAAGGAAGAAACACACAGCAACATGAATAAATGGGGAAACTCTTCCAAATACATTTTAAAAGGCCAGCATAACCCTGAATCCAAAACCAGACAAAAATGCCACACAAAAAATATTACAGGTCAAAATCCTTGATAAACACAGAAGCAGAAATCTTCAATGAAACATTAACAGAACAATTTCAACAATACATTAAAAGGATTATACACCATGATTAAGTGGGACTTACTTCAGGGATGTAAGGATGGTTCAACATCCACAAATCAATGTGATAAACTGTATTAACAAAATGAAGGATTAAAATCATATGATCATCTTAATAGATGCATAAAAACCATTTGACAAAATTCAACATCCATTTATGATAAAAAGTCTGAACAAAGTGGATACAGAGGAAACATTCCTCAACAAAATAAAGGCCATATATGACAATCCACAACTAACAACATACTCAGTGGTGAAAAGCTGAAAGTTTTCCCTCTAAAATCAGAAACAAGACAAGATGTCTACTCTCATCACTTTAATTCTACATAATATTGGAAGTCCTAGCCAGATCAGTTAGGCAAGAAAAAGAATAAATGACATCCAAATTGGAAAGGAAAAAGTACAGCTGTCACTATTTTCAGTTGACATGATATTATATATTAAAAAAAACTAAAGAATCTATCAAAAATTGTTATAACAAATGAATTCAATAAAGTTACAGGATTCAAAAATCAACAGAAATATCTGCATTTCTTTACACAAATAATGAAGTATTAGAGAAATAAAGAAAAAAATCTCATTGGCAATAGCATTAATAAAATATTTAGAAATTTAACCAAAGAAGTGAAAGACCTATATGTTGAAAACTTTAAGACACTAATGAAAGAAACTGAAGACACAAATAAATGGAAAAATATTCCATGCTCATAGATTAGAAAAATTAAACTATGAAAATGTTCATATTACACAAAGCAATATACAGATTTAAGGCAATCCTTATCAAAAGCCCAATGGTATTTTTCACAGAAATAGAACAATTCTAAATTTATATGGAACCACAAAAATCCTGAATAGTCAAATCAATCTTGAGAAAGAAGAAATCCAGAGGCATCATGCTCCCTGATTTTAAACTACATGACAAAGCCATTGTAATTAAAATAGTGTAATATTGGCATCATGGACATATAGATCAATGGTATAAAGGTCCCAGAAATAAAGTGGGCACATATGGTCAATTAGTTTATGATTTAAAAAAAGCCAAGAATACAATGAGGAAAAAACAGTCTCTTCAATAAATGGTGTTAGGAAAACTGGACAGCCACATGCAAAAGAATGAACCACTATCTTACACCATACACAAAAATTAACTCAAAGTGAATTAAATACTTGAACATAAGACCTGAAGCCATAAATCTCCTAGAGGAAAACATAGGTGGTAAACTCCTTGACATTAATCTTGGTGATGATTTCTTGAATTCAAAACTGAAAGCAAAGGCAACAAAAGCAAAAATAAACAAGTGGGCCTACATCAAACTAAAAATCTTCTGCATAGCAAAGGAAACCAACAAAATGAAAGGCAACCTATGGAAGGGAGAAAATATTTTCAAATCATATGTCTGATAAAGGGCTGATATCCAAAATATATACAGAACACATACAACTCCATATTTTAAAATATCTGATTAAAAAATGGGCAGAGTACCTGAATGGACGGTTTTCCTAAGAAGACATACAGGTAGCCAAGAGGTACATGAAAAGGTATTCAACATCACTAATTATGCAAATCAAAATCACAGCGAGATATCACATCACAACTGTTAGAGTGGCTGTTATCAAAAAGACAATGAACAAGTGTTGGCAAGGATGTGGAAAAAAGGGAACTTTGTGCACTGTTGGTGGCAGTCTAAATTGGTTAGGCCAGCATTTAAAAATTATGGATTTGGCTTTCCCTGGTGGTGCAGTGGTTAAGAATCTGCGTGCCAATGCAGGGGACATGGGTTCGAGCCCTAGTCCAGGAAGATCCCACATGCTGCGGAGGAGCTAAGCCTATTTGCCACAACTACTGAGCCTGCGCCCTAGAGCCTGCAAGCCACAACTATTAAGCCTACACTCCCTAGAGCCCATGCTCCATAACAAGAGAAGCCACTGCAATGAGAAGCCCATGAGCCACAATGAAGAGTAGCCCCCACTTGCTGCAACTAGAGAAAGCCCTCACACAGCAACGAAGACCCAATGCAGCCAAAAATAAGTAAATAAAATAAATTTATTATAATAAATAAAACAATATGGGTTCCTTTAAAATTTTTAAATAGAACTACCATATCAACTACCAGCAATTCCACTTCTGTGTATTTATCCAAAGAAAATGAAAACAGTAATCTGAAAAGATATATATCCCATGTTCATTGCAGCATTATTTATAATAGCCAATATATGGAAACAACCTAAGTGTACACAGATAAATGAATAGAAAAATAAACTGTTGTGTATATATATATGTATGTATATGTATGGTATAATAATTGTGATATAAATATATATATAAAGTATCCAATGAAATATTAGTCATAAAAAAGAATGAAATCTTGCCATTTACAACAACATGGATGAACCCTGAAGATACTGTGCTAAGGGAAATATGTCAGACAGAGGAAGAAATACTGTATTATCTCTCTTCTGTACAGAATCTTAAAAAACAAACCAAAACAATCTCATAGATACTGAGAAGAGATTGGTGGTTGCAAGAGGTGGGGGTGGGGGTTGGGAGAAAAGGGTGAACTTCTTTTAGTTTAGACCTTTTTTTAAAAAAAATAAATTTATTTAGGCTGCATTGGGTCTTTGTTGCTGCACGTGTACTTTCTCTAGTTGTGGCGAGTGGGGGCCACTCTTCATTGCAGTGTGCGGGCTTCTCACTGTGGTGGCTTCTCTTGTTGAGGAGCAGGGGGTCTAGGCACGTGGGCTTCAGTAGTTGCAGCTCTCGGGCTCTAGAGTGCAGGCTCAGTAGTTGTGGCGCATGGGTTTAGTTGCTCTGCGGCATGTGGGATCTTCTCGGACAAGGGCTCGAACCTGTGTCCCCTGCATTGGCAGGCGGATTCTTAACCACTGAGCCACCAGGGAAGTCCTCAATTGTTTCTTATATTAAAAAATTACCACATTTCACTAAAAAGAACCAGTATTCCCTTGAGAACCAGCTGGTTTTAGGGTGGGGAGAGATGGTAAGTATGGAATTTAAGAAAAAAAATGTCATGAAGAACCTAGGGGTAAAGCAGGAATAAAGACGCAGACCTCCTAGAGAACGGACTTGAGGTTATGGGGAGGGGGAAGGGTGAGCTGTGACAGGGCGAGAGAGAGTCATGGGCATATACACACTAACAAACGTAGTAAGGTAGATAGCTAGTGGGAAGCAGCCACATGGCACAGGGATATTGGCTTGGTGCTTTGTGACAGCCTGGAGGGGTGGGATAGGGAGGGTGGGAGGGAGGGAGACGCAACAGGGAAGACATATGGGAACATATGTTTATGTATGACTGATTCACTTTGTTATAAAGCAGAAACTAACACACCATTGTAAAGCAATTATACCCCAATAAAGATGTTAAAAAAAAAAAAGAATGAATAAATAAATAAATGAAAGAAAAAAAAAAAAAAAAAGATAAGCCTGGAATAATTCTGCATGTGAAAGTTAGAAAATGTTCCCCCAAATGATCTGGAAATATATAAAGGACATAAAAGTACCTTGAAGGGGGCTTCCCTGGTGGCGCAGTGGTTGAGAATCTGCCTGCTAATGCAGGGGACACGGGTTCGAGCCCTGGTCTGGGAGGATCCCACATGCCGCGGAGCAACTAGGCCCGTGAACCACAACTACTGAGCCTGCGTGTCTGGAGCCTGTGCTCTGCAACAAGAGAGGCCATGATAGTGAGAGGCCCATGCACCATGATGAAGAGTGGCTCCTGCTTGCCACCATTAGAGAAAGCCCTCACACAGAAATGAAGATGCAACACAGCAAAAATAAATTTTAAAAAAAAAAAGTACCTTAAAGGGGCTCCCACTGGCTAAATTTGGAAGAATTTGATCCAAGTAAATATTCATCCTAATGAATGATAACCCAATGTACAAAATAGGAGTGCATGAATCCACCTTGATATAAGTGAATGCATAAAGTATCAGTTAAATGTGGGAGAAAAGAACACTCTTCCTTACTCTAGAATACTGGCTAAAATATATAGTAGATGATGAAATTAGAGAGTCATCAAAAGATGATAGGGGGAGGGGTAAATCAGGAGTTTGGGCTACTATATATAAAATAGATAAACAACAAGGTCCTATTATATAGCATAGGGAACAATACTCAATATCCTGTAATAAACTATAATGGAAAAGAATATGAAAAAGAACAAAATATATATATATATATATTTTAAAAGATGATAGAACTACTGTGTGACATTTTAATGAATGAAGAAGAGAATATTTACATAGTGTCAAAATGTCTACCCACAAATTATTTATTAAAGAAAAAATTACAGGAGAAACCTGAAAATATCCACCTTAAGAATGTGACCAAAATTAACGTCATTATTTTACTGGGACAAATGATACCACATGTCTTCAGATGGAAACACCATTCTGTGGTATTCTTGCCAAAATGCATAACCTGAATTCAGTAAAAAAGAAATATAAGATAAACCAAATTGAGGGACAGTGTACAAAATAATTCACCTGCACTCCTCCAAATGTGAAAGTCAAGAAAGTCAAATTGAGGGGTATTCTAGATTAGAAGAAACTAAAGAGGTGTGACTAAAGTTAATTTTACATCTTAGATTTTTGCATTCTTTAGTCTTTATTGCATTTTAGATTTTTTTTTAAAGCCGTAAAGGAAATCATTGAGACAGTTGATGCAATGTGAATATTGGCTAGAGTTGTAGATAAGTTAACTCTGGTGTATTAACATAAGATTTCCTGATTTTGATAGCGGCACTACTGTTATGTAAGAGAATATCCTTGTTCTTTGGAATTACATGCTGAAATATTTAGAGGTAAAAGAGCACAATGTCTCTAATTTATTCTCACAAGAATCAGAAAACCAAAATTTCGATATACACTTTGGAAGGTAGCTTCAAGGAGGGGCTCTCATGATCCCTGCCTCTTGATATTTAATACACTGGATTTTGTGACTTGCTTCTGAGGACTAGAATAAGGCAGAGTTATGGCATGTGTTATTGTCTCTTCCTTTTTTCTAGTAATTGACCCTTCAGCCCCTTCAGACTGCAGCCTGGGCACACATAATGAGAACAATCTCCAGAGAGACCCTGAGCACAAAGTTTAATAAAAATCTAGCGGACTGAGGACAGAAGATGGTGAAGGAGTAGGAGGATATGGAGTTCATCTCACTCCACGGATGCATCAGGAATACATCTATAGATGAAACAATTCTCACAGAACACCAGCTGAACACTAGCAGAAGACCTTGGACACTGGAAAGGACTATAAACATCCCTGCATAACTGGGTAGGATGAAAAAAAGAAGGAAGAAAGAGGAGGAGAGGAAGCGGGACGGGACCTGCACCCCAGGGTGGGGGAGCTGAAGTAGAGGATAGATTCCCGAATTCGGGGAAATCCCCTCTGCAATGGGGAAATCGATTGGGACAGAAGGGAAGCATTTGAGGCTGTCGAAAGTGGGTGAAGCAGCTGATCTGTGGCAAACGGGACAGGGTGAGAAATACAGACAGTCTGTACTGTGGCCCTAGGTGCCCGGGACTGGGATGTATGCTCACAGGTGTGCAAGGGGGCTGGGAGCTGGTGCATGGGGATTGGAGAACAGGCCCAGAGTGAGAACTAGTGTTGGTTGTGGGGAGATGGACTGAGGGGATAGGAGGGAGGAAATCTGCAGCAGGGAATGCCTACAGAGGAAGACTGGACTGCCATGGAAGCAGGGTGCTACTGCTGAGTCACATGCAGAGGGAGGAGCCACTATTGTAGCCTGTCTCTCCCTACATGCTGGTGCCTGCCAACGATCAATAAAAGAAGCCCTCTCAGGGCTGGCCTTCATGAGCCTGCTGCCAGGTGCCAGAAAAAGCCCGGCCAGGGCTGTCCCTCTTGTGCCTTATGCTGGGCAGCTGAAAAGGCCCTCACTAGGGCTATATCTATTGCACCCGTGGCTGCTGGCTTCCCTGCACATTTGGCGCCACTGGGGCTCCTGTGATCCAAGCAGTCATACCACCTCCATGCCCTGTCCTGACTGGGGCAGACTCAAGAGCTCCAAGGCAGACTCCTGTGGGTGGACCAGACTCCTGTGGGTGGACCATACACAGAGGTGGGGTAAAACCAAAGCTGAACCACAGGGATGGGGCAACTAAGGAAGAGGATCAAAAATCTTTCCATCAGCTGTACAAGCTGCAGATTAAATCCCCGCGATCAGCTGGGTAGATCCTGCGTCTGTGGAATATCTGAGCAGACAATGAGTGTTCCCGCAAATGGAAACGGTCTAGCTCTTGCAGCTGTGGACTTTGGGGGCAAGCACAGGCAGGAACTGGGGCAGATCAGAGTCTGAGTGGTCCCCACAGGGCCCAGAGCAGGTCCAGAGACCAGCCCAGAGGCAGAGGAGGAGGAGGTGGCAGGCGGAGGTGGGCTGTGGCTCATGGTGTGTGCAAGAACACTTAGAGTGGAGGGAAACATAATTATTACTCTTAATTTTATTATGTTTTTATTCATTCTGTTGTTGGTTCTGGCTGTTTTTGTTTCTTTTTGTTTTAGTTTTTTTTTTATTTAGTCTTTTAGGATCTTTGTGTTTTATAACACTTTTTTAACATATTTCTATTTTTACTTTGATTTTCTGTTGTTCTGTGTTTTTCCCTTTTTATTTAAAATCATTTTTATTGGTTTGTTCTATTTCCTTGCTTTATTCCCCAGTTGGTACACTGCTTTTGTTTTGTTTTTAGGTTTTAGGTTTTTCTTAGTTCTGATTCTAATTGTTTGATTTCATTTTTGGATTCTCCTGTTTGGGTGTTGTCTTGCTTTTTGTTTTATTTGGTTCTATTTTTTTTCTTTTGTGTGTGTGTTTCTTTGTTTCTGTTTTTGTTGGTTTGATTTTGTTTTTACCATTTCTCTGGGGTTTTGTTTGCCTTTTTCTTTCTTTCTTTAATATACTTTTTAAAAATATTTTATATTTCTATTTCTACATTGATTTTCTGTCCTCTATCCCCTTTCAATCTTCCTTTTTTTTTTTAAAATCACTTTTGTCAGTTTGTTTTCTTTCTTTGCTTCATTCTTCCATTGGCACTCTGCTTTGGTTTTGTTTTTTGGCATGGTGTTTTTGTTAGTTTTCTTCTTAATTGTTTGATTTCATTCTTGGGTTCTTTTGTTTCTCTGGTTGTTCTCTTGCCTTTTATTTTATTTGGTTCTCTTTTTGTTTCTTTTGTGTGTGTGCATTTCTATGTTTCTGTTTTTGTTTGTTTTATTTTACTTTTTACCATTTGTTGGTGTTTTTGTTAGTCTTTTTTATTTATTTATTTTTTTAATCCCCTTTATTGCCAGGACCAGTGACTTGTGGAGTCTTGGTTCCTCAACCAGAAGTCAGGTCTGAGCCTCTGGGGTGGGAGCACCAAATCCAGGAAGCTGGACCACTAGAGAATTCCTGGCCCCAGGGAAGATTAATCACCAAGAGCTCTCATGGAGGCCTCTGTCTAAATCCAAGACCCGGCTCCACCCAACTGCCTGCAGCTCCCAAGGCTGGTTTCCTCACACCAAACAACAAACAAGACAGGAACACAACACCACCCTTTAACAGAGAGGCTGCCTTAAAGTCATACTAAGTTCAAAGACACCTCAAAACACACCAGCTGACAGGGCCCTGCTTATCAGAGGGAAAAGACTCAGCTCCACCCACCAGAACGCAGGCACCAGTCACTCCCATCAGGAAGCCTACACAAGACACTGGACCAATGCCACCACCAGGGGTGGAGAACAGAAGCAAGAGGAACTACGACCCTGCAGCCTAGGAAAAGGAAACGTCAAATACTGTACATTAGACAAAATGAGAAGACAGAGAAATATCTTGCAGGCAAAGAAACAAGATAAAAACCCACAAGACTGGGCTTGCCTGGTGGCGCAGTGGTTGAGAATCTGCCTGCCAATGCAGGGGACACAGGTTTGAGCCCTGGTCTGGGAAGATCCCACATGCCGCGGAGCAACTAGGCCCGTGAGCCACAAATACTGAGCCGGTGCGTCTGGAGCCCGTGCTCCGCAACAAGAGAGGCCACAATAGTGAGAGGCCCACACACCGTGATGAAGAGTGGCCCCCGCTTGCTGCAGCTAGAGAAAGCCCTTGCACAGAAACGAAGACCCAACACAGCCAAAAATAAATAAATAAATACTCCGAATTTCTGACAATATATTAAAAAAAAAAAAAAACCCCACAAGACCAAATAAATGAAAAGGAAACAAACTACCTGAAAAAAGAATTCAGAGTAATGATAGTAAATATGATCCAAATGCTCAGAAATAGAATAGAGAAAATACAAGAAACGTTTAACAAGGACCTACGAGAACTAAAGAGCAAACCAAGAGTAATGAGCAACACAATAATACTCTAGAAGGAATCAAGAGCAGAATAAGTGAGGCAGAAGAACAGATAAGTGAGCTGGAAGACAGAATGTTGGAAATAACTGGCACAGAGCAGAATAAAGATAAAAGAATGAAAAGAATGGAGGACAGTCTCAGAGACCTCTGGGACAACATTAAGCACAACAACATTCAAATTATAGGCATCCCAGAAGAAGAAAAAAACAAAGGGTCTGAGAAAATATGTGAAGAGATTGTAATTGAAAACTTCCCCAACATGGGAAAGGAAATAGTCAATAAAGTTCAGAAGTGCAGAGAGTCCCATACAGGATAAACCCAAGGAGACACACGCCACAACACATATTAATCAAACTAACAAAAATTAAACACAAAGAAAAAATATTAAAAGCAGCAAAGGGAAAGCAACAAATAACATACAAGGGAATCCCCATAAGGTTAACAGCTGATCATTCAGCAGAAACCCTGCAGGCCAGAAGAGAGTGGCAGGATCTATTTAGAGTGATGAAAGGGAAAAAGCTACAACCAAGATTACCCAGCAAGGATCTCATTCAGATTCAATGGAGAAATCAAAATTTTTACAGACAAGCAAAAGCTAAGAGAATTTAAAACCACCAATCCAGCTTTACAACAAATGCTCAAGGAACTTCTCTAGGCAGAAAACACAAGAGAAGGAAAAGACCTACAAAAAGAAACCCAAAGCAATTTTTTAAAAAGTAATAGGAAAATACATATCAATAATGACCTTAAATGTACATGGATTAAATGCTCCAACCAAAAGACACAGACTGGCTGAATAGATACAAAAACAAGACCCGTGTATATGCTGTCTACAAGACACCCAGTACAGACCTAGGGACACATACAAACTGAAAGTGAAGGGATGGAAAAAGATATTCCATGCAAATGGAACTCAGAAGAAAGCTGGAATAGCAATACTCATATCAGACAAAATAGACTTTAAAATAAAAACTACTACAAGAGACAAGAAAGGACACTACATAATGATCAAGGGATCAATCCAAGAAGAAGATATAACAATTGTAAATATTTATACACCCAACATAGGAGCACCTCAATACATAGGCAAATAGAGCCATAAAAGGGGAACTCAACAGTAAAACAATAATAATGGGGGACTTTAACACCCCACTTACACCAATGGACAGATCATCCAAACAGAAACTAAATAAAGAAACACAAACTTTAAATGACATATTAGACCAGATAGACTTAACCATCATTTATAGGACATTCCATCCAAAAATAACAGAATACACTTTCTTCTCAAGTGCACATGGAATATTCTCCAGGATAGATCACATCTTGGGTCACAGATCAAGCCTGGGTAAATTTAAGAAAATTGAAATCATATCAGTCATCTTTTCTGACCAAAACACTATGAGACTAGATACCAATTACAGGAAAAAAACTGTAAAAACACATGGAGGCTAAACAATATGCTACTAAACAACCAAGAGATCACTGAAGAAATCAGAAGAAATCAAAAAATACCTAGAAACAAATGACAATGAAAACACAATGACCCAAAACCTACGGGATGCAGCAAAAACAGTTCTAAGAGGGAAGTTGATAGCAATAAAATCCTACCTCAAGAAACAAGAAAAATCTCAAATAAACAACCTAACCTTACACCTAAAGCAATTACAGAAAGAAGAACAAAAAAACCCAAAGTTAGCAGAAGGAAAGAAATCATAAAGATCACAGCAGAAATAAATGAAATAGAAATGAAGAAAACAATTGCAAAGATCAATAAAACTAAAAGTTGGTTCTTTGAGAAGATAAACAAAATTGATAAACCACTAGCCAGACTCATCAGGAAAAAAAGGGAGGAGACTCAAATCAACAGAATTAGAAATGAAAAAGGAGAAGTAACAACTGACACTGCAGAAATACAAAGGATCATAAGAGATTACTACAAGCAACTCTATGCCAATAAAATGGACAACCTAGAAGAAACAGACAAATTCATAGAAAAGTACAACCTTCCATGACTGAACCAGGAAGTAACAGAATATATGAACAGACCAATCACAGAACTGAATTTGAAACTGTGATTAAAAATCTTCCAACAAACAAAAGCCCAGGGCCAGATGGCTTCACAGGCGAATTTGATCAAACATTTAGAGAAGAGCTAACACCTATTCTACTCAAACTCTTCCCAAATATAGCAGATGGAGGAACACTCCCAAACTCATTCTACGAGGCCACCATCACTCTGATACCAAAACCAAACAAAGATGTCACAGAAAAAGAAAATTACAGGCCAATATCACTGACGAACATAGACGCAAAAATCCTCAACAAAATACTAGCAAACAGAATCCAACAGCACATTAAAAGGATCATACACCATGATCAAGTGGTGTTTATATAGGAATGGAAGGATTCTTTAGTATATGCAAATCAATCCATGTGGTACACCATATTAACTGAAGGATTAAAAAACATATGATCATCTCAATAGATGCAGAAAAAGCTTTTGACAACATTCAACACCCATTTATGATAAAAAAAACTCTGCAGAAAGTGGGCATAGAGGGAAACTACCTCAGCCTAATAAAAGCAGTACATGACAAACCCCCAGCCAACATCACTCTCAATGGTGAAAAACTGAAAGCATTGCCTCTAAGATCAGGAAGAAGAAAAGTGGGCCCACTCTAACCACTATTACTCAACATGGCTTTGGAAGTTTTAGCCACAGCAATCAGAAAAAAAAAAGAAATAAAAGGAATACAGATTGGAAGAGATGAAGTAAAACTGTCACTGTTTGCAGCAGAAATGATACTATACATAGAAAATCCTAAAGATGCCACCAGAAAACTACTAGAGCTAATCAATGAATTTGGTAAAGTAGCAGGCTACAAAATTAATGCACAGAAATCTCTTGCATTCCTATACATTAACAATGAAAAAGCAGAAAGAGAAATTAAGGAAACACTCCCATTTACCACTGCAACAAAAAGAATAAAATACCTAGGAATAAACCTACCTAAGGAGGCAAAAGGCCTGTATGCAGAAAATTATAAGATACTGATGAAAGAAATCAAAGACGATATAAACAGATGGAGAGATAGACCATGTTCTTGGATTGAAAGAATCATCATTGTGACAATGACTAAACTACCCAAAGCAATCTACAGATTTAATGCAATCCCTTTCAAATTACCAATGGGATTTTTCAAAGACCTAGGACAAGAAATTTTACAATTTGTATGGAAACACAAAAGACCCCAAATAGCCAAAGCAATCTTGAGAAAGAAAAATAGAGCTAATCAGGCTCCCTGACTTCAGACTATATTACAAAGCTATAGTACAAAGCTAGTAAAACAAAAACACACATATAGATCAATGGAACAGGAAAGGAAGGCCAGAGATAAACCCATGCACATACAGTCACCTTATCTTTGACAAAGGAGGCAAGAATATACAATGGAGAAAAGACAGTCTCTTCAATAAGTGATGCTGGGAAAACTGGACAGCTACATTTAAAAGAATGAAGTTAGAACACTTCCTAACACCATACACAAAAATAAACTCAAAATGGATTAAAGACCTAAACGTAAGGCCAGACACTGTCAAACTCTTAGAGGGAAACATAGGCAGAACACTCCATGACATAAATCACAGCAAGATCCTTTTTGACCCACCTCCTAGAGTAATGGAAATAAAACTAAAAATAAACAAATGGAACCTAATGAATCATAAAAGCTTTTGCACAGCAAAGGAAACCATAAACAAGACAAGAAGGCAACCCTCAGAATGGGAGAAAATATTTGCAAATGAAGCAACTGACAAAGGATTAATCTCCAAAATATACAAGCAGCTGATGCAGCTCAATATCAAAAACACAAATAACCCAATCCAAAAATGGGCAGAAGATTTAAATAGACACTTCTGCAAAGAAGATATACAGATTGCCAACAAACACATGAAAGGACGCTCAACATCACTAATCACTAGAGAAATGCAAATCAAAGCTACAATGAGGTATCAACTCACAGCAGTCAGAATGGCCATCATCAAAATATCTATAAGCAATAAATGCTGCAGAGTGTGTGGAGAAAAGGGAACCCTCTTGCACTGTTGGTGGGAATGTAAATTGATACAGCCTCTATGGAGAACAGTATGGAGGTTCCTTAAAAAAATAAAAAGAGAACTACCATATGACCCAGCAATCCCACTACTGGGCATATACCCTGAGAAAACCATAATTCAATAAGAGTCATGTACCATAATGTTCATTGCAGCGCTATTTACAATAGCCAGGACATGGAAGCAACCTAAATGTCCATCAACAGACGAATGGATGAAGAAGATGTGGCACAAATATACAATGGAATATTAGTCAGCCATAAAAAGGAACAAAATTGAGTTGTTTGTAGTGAGGTAGATGGACTTAAGAGTCTGTCATAGAGAATGAAGTAAGTCAGAAAGAGAACAACAAATACCGTATGCTAATGTATATATATGGAGTCTAAAAAACTGTACTGATGAACATAGTGGCAGGGCAGGAATAAAGATGCAGACATAGAGAACAGACTTGAGGACACAGGGCGAGAAGGGGAAGCTGGGATGAAGTGAAAGAGTAGCATTGACATATATACACTACAAAATGTAAAATGGATGGCTAGTGGGAAGTTGCTGCACAGCACAGCGAGATCAACTCGATGCTTTTTGAAGACTAGATCGGTGGGATAGCGAGGGAGGCTCAAGAGGGAGGGAATAAGTGGATATAGACATACATATAGCTGATTCACTGTGTCGAAAAGCAGAAACTAACACAACATTGTAAAGCAATTATACCCCAATAAAGATGTGAAAAAAAATCTAGTGGAGTAAACTACCAAATTTTCAATGAAAATTGAAAACATCAGTTTTAACAGTAAGCTTAAAGAAAAATCAAGAAAAATATAAATTAATGAAGTATTCAATTAGGGAATCTAGAGAAAGAACAACATAAAAGACATAAAGTTAAATTGTGAAAAAACTAAACATTAAAACAGCAAGAAATACCTGAAATTAAGATATTAATAAAATAGCTTGTTCCTTCAAAAGAATCATAAAATCACATAACTTCTTAAATAGAATCAAGGGCAAAATCACAGTTATAACAGAATAAATGGAAATAAGACTTGGTGAAGATTATTTATTATACATAAAATAATAATTATCAATAAAATTGATTTATTTTTAAAACTCTTATTGTATTATAAGTTCTGAGAAGTCAGGAATTGTCTCAACTTTACTGACCATTATATAATCAATGCCAAATACAAGATAGGTCATCAATAGTTATCTATTGAACATACACACATACCAATGAATAAATGAGTATTCTCTCATGTTAATCACTTAAAGAGGGAAAAGCAACATATTCATATTCATAAAGAAATGAAAGGAAAACAATGAATATATATATTTCTCATACCTCTAGTTAGCAAACATCAAAATATTTTTTTTGATTAGTTGTTTTTGACTTCGCAGGAAAATGGTAATCTCATACGCAGCTGCTATGAGTTTAAATTGGTAGAGCCACTTTGGCAGGAGATATGGAAATATTAACGTTCAAGTTCACCTATTCTTTCATAGAAACATCAGATTTCTATATATCTTCTCTAGAAAGTAGTCAAATATGGGCACAATAAGCATATATAAGAATATTCCTGCAACATGGTCAATAATACCAAAGGAAGAAGAAAAATTACTAAAGCCAACCAATATGTCCAGTCATGTGGACCTGACTAAGTAAATCACATGACATCCATCCTATGGCTGCTATTTATACAGCTTTTCAAAAGAATGAAGTAAGGACTCAATGTGCTGACAGGAAGGTCTACAAGATATATTAACCAAAGGGAAAATAGGTTGCCTAACAATGTACACAAAGGTATTTATATAAACAACAATAAAATGATGTATTTCTTTGTATGTATGTTTCAAAATACAGATTACTGAAATATATTACCTACAGACTGCTGTCATACTACTTCCCTACCTATATTTAAAATAAGACATATGTCTGATATGCTTTAGGTGAAACTTCTAAGGAAACAGACCTGATTAGTGAAAGCCACTTCCAGACTTTGTTTACTTTTTAATTCTAAAATTTGATATAGCCTATATTGTTCACTTTTTCATATTGAATTTTAAATATCTTTTGCTGAAGAGAATACTTTAAAATTACTCTCTTGTTTATATAGCTTAGATATGAATTCTGCAAGTGAGTAGCATTTTGGGGTTTGTCAAATATGGAGAGGGAAAGCCTATGTGGGTGGGCAAATTTTTCTGCTTTCCAAGTTGCAAAAGCCACTTTGCAATAATTATCTTGTCTCATCATAAACATATTTATTTCCTATACAGTGATTTTAATACTTTCTTAAACAATTTTAACAGAAATCTTCCTATGGATATGAAATGTGAGTTGATTTACTAGAAATTGTTATTCAGTTTTATAGAAGTTTTTCTTCTCTATTTGGTGCTATTCAATTAAATCTATTTATAACCTCTTTTAATTAGCTGCAGAATTATAGTCCAGTTTGCACTACCCACTGTATATTTTGAAAACTACATATGTGAAATGCTGTACTTACTAAGCACAGAGTGCCCTGCTGCTGAACATTGACTTAGTCTTAGGCGATCAGAGATGTAAATGTAAGGAACTAGGCAAACCTAAATAGAGACTGTTGAATGCTTCAATTCACCTGCAGCTAACCCACCAAGGGGGACACTCTATTTGTTGAGAAATGCTGTGCCAAGGATATCACATTTAATGGCTTTGGCAAGAAGAATGATTTTCATCAGCTGTAACAAACAAGTTCCTCATCTCCAATCCTACCATCTGTCCTCCTGGTTCCCACCCAGAACTCTATATACAGGCTCAACTGAACAGGTTTCAGACTGCCTAAGGTCACTGCACAATCAACCTTAACAGATGGCATCGCAGTGAACATATAAACTGTAGCAGTGGCCAAATGCATAGTATAATCCTCATTGCTGAGGAAGAATGCCCTCTGTGTATGCCGCCCTGATGTTCTGATTCTACTAAACATTTCAAGTGAAAATAAGTCTTCATAGTCTTTATATTAATAGCTCAAATGGCTAAGTCTTTGCACTTAGCCAGTACATTTCTACCTTAAACCTTGTTTCTAGTATTTTCATTGTTATGGTATAATTAGATAAAGATTATACTCTGAGATAATATCTACCATTAATGACACTCTCTCTCTCTCTCTCTCTCTATATATATATATATATATATATTTAAGAGAAGAAATAGGCTAGGCATGCTTTTTTTTAAAAAGACATCAGTGTGTACTGAAAAACAATACAGTTAGATGTCAAAATAGTCACACAAAGTTTAAGATAACCGTAAGTAATTAATGATGAACAGAGAATCTTTTTAACTTTAAAATTAGTCCTACTTAAGTAAGACCCTTATGCCCATACTTATCTCTGGCTGACATATTCTCACTTGATTTCTCAACATCACTTCAAATTCAACAGCCAAGGGCATTATTCTTGCTTTCAAAGTAGCTGTAACTTCTAATTTTCATATTTCTGTTATGGGTAGTTTCATTCCATCATCACCCAGCTTTACTATTTGGAGACAGAGAATGCTGGAGTTTAAAGTTCATCCATTCTCTTTCTCCCCCAATATTAACACCCCTAGCCGTTTACCCCATTATGTCCCAATAATTCTGGAAGCCAAGTTTATATCCTTTAAGCAGAAACTGGAGATATTCTTTCTGGAGAAGATAGTGAAATCTTAGAACTCCCAGTGAAAAGGGTCGGAGAGAATTTCCTATGATAAAAACTTCCATTCACAAGCCCTGTTATACACACTAAAGAACTGAAGGTAGAGTTGAGAAAAAATATTTACAATTAGAGTAAAATTAAGTCAATGAAAAATAGGAGAGAAAATTTTTAAAAATTATAGCATCAGCCCTAAAATATCAAAAAGCTAAATAAGAGGAAATATAAAAACAAATAAAGGAGAGGCAATTTTTAATAAGAGTTTAAATAAATTTCCTAGAATTTAAGGACATTAATTTTCAGACTAAAGTGGTTTGTAAAGTGCCCCTGAAATCCTACACTACTATACTATGGCATTTTATCATGACATTTCAGGACAGTAGGGACATGGAGAAGGTCACAATAACTGCCAGAGGGAACAGAACAGGTCACATACAGGATTAAAAGTCAGAATAGCAGCATTGGTAGCTGGAAGACAATAGATCAATGCCTTCCCATCTGGGGGGATAAATTTACTTAGAAATCTGAAAACAGGCAAATCATTAATTGTATGAATTCAATAAAGATGATTTTTGATAAGTAAATTACCAAGAATGTACCTCCAGAAATTCTGGATGTTCTTCTCCACAAGATAGGTATAAACCAAGAAAGAGAAGGACTTACTGTGAAATAACTAACCCTGATCACAGGATTAGGAGAGTGCAAAAAGAAGGTCTTCAGGAAAATTAAAAACTAACCAAAACTTGTAGAATCCCTGATATGTTTATGTGTAAGATAATATCCTTGATGAACAAAGTTGCAAAAATCAACAAAATATAGGCAAACCAAATTCAGTAATATAAAAAAATTTATATATTAAAGATATATAAGATATATTAAAGGGATCCTACACAATAATTAAGGATTTATTCCAGGGATAAAAGAATGGTTCAATATTTGCAAATCAATCAATGTGATATACCATAAAAATAAATGAAGCATAAAAATCATATAATCATCCAAATAGATGCAGAAAAAGAACTTAACAAAATTCAATATCCATTTATAAAAACTCTCAACAAAGTGAGCATAGAGGGACCACAACTCAGCAAAATAAAGCCATGTATGAAAAGCCCAATGCTAACATAATGGTCAAAAGCTGAAAGCTTTTTCTCTAAGATCAAGAACAAGACGAGGATTCCCCTTTCACCATTTTTATTCAGCATAGTATTGGAAGTTCTAGCCAGAGCAATTAGGCCAGAAAAAAAAAAAAAAAGAGTCATCCAAATTGGAAAGGGAAAAGTAAAACTGTCACTATTTGTAGTTTACAAAATATCATATATAGTAACCCTAAAGATGCCACAAAAATAATGCTAGAATAAACAATTTCAGTAAAATTGTGCAGTACAAAATCACTATACAAATATCTGAATTTTTTACACTGATAACAAACTATCAGAGAAATTAAGAAAACAATCACATCAATAAGAATAAAATACCTAGGAGTAAATTTAACTACAATGGTGAAAGGCTATTGAAAAGTATGCTATTAATTTATAAAATGGAAGAAGAAATGAAAATACATTCTGTGCTCATTGACTGGAAAAGTTAATATTGTTAAATGTCCATATTATCCAAGCAATCTACAGATTCAATGTAATCCCTACCAAAATTCCAAAGTCATTTTCACATAAAAAGGGCTAACAATTCTAAATTTGTATAGAACCTAAAGATGCCAAGTAACCAAAGCAATCTTGAGAAAGAAGAACAAAACTGGAGGGACGAGACTCCCTGATTCCAAATAGTATTACAAAGTTATAATAATCAAAATAATATAGTACTGGCATAAAATCAGACACAGAGATCAATGGAACAGAATAGAGAGCTTAGAAATAAATAAATATATATATAAATAGATAAATAAATTCAATTTATTTATGACATAGGAGCCAAGAATATATGCTAAGAAAGCACAGTCTTTCAATAAATGGTGTTGAAAATCCTGAACAGACACATGCAAAAGAATGAAACAGGTTTAATTTCTCTTTCTGATTGTTATTTGTGTTTGTTGTTAGAGTATAGAAATGTAACAGACTTCTGTGTATTAATTTTGTATCCTGCAACTTTACCAAATTCATTGCAAGCTCTAGTACCTTTCTGGTGGCATCTTTAGGATTTTCTATGTATAGTATCATGTCATCTGCAAACAGTGACAGTTTTAATTCTTCCTTTTCAGTTTGGATTCCTTTTATTTCTTTTTCTTGTCTGATTGCTGTGGTTAGGACTTCCAATACCATGTTGAATAAAACTGGCAAAAGTGGGCAACCTTGTCTTATTCCTGATATTAGAGGAAATGCTTTTAGCTTTTCACCACTGAGTATCATGTTAGCTATGGATCTGTCATATATGGCCTTTAGTATATTGAGGTATGTTCCCTTGATGCCCACTTTTGGAGAGTGTAATCATAACTGGATGTTGAATTTTGTAAAAACTTTTTCTGCATCTATTGAGATGATCATGTGGCTTTTATATTTCAATATTTTAATGTGGTATATTGCATTGATTGATTTCCAGATATTGAAAAATCCCTGCATCCCTGGAATAAATCCCACTTGATCATGTATGATCCTTTTAATGTACTGTTGGATTCTGTTTGCTAGTATTTTCTTTAGAATTTTTGAATCCATGTTCATCAGTGATACTGGCCTGTAATTTTCTTTTTTTGTGATTTGTCTGGTTTGTCTGGCTTTATATCAGGGAGATGATGGCCTCATAGAATGAGTTTGGGAGTGTTCTTTCCTCTGTAATTTTTGAAAGAGTTTGAGAAGAATAGGTTAACTCTTCTCTACATGTTTGGTAGAATTCTCCCATGAAGCCACCAAGTCCTGGACTTTTCTTTGTTGGGAATTTTTTATTACTGAATCAATTTCATTACTGGTATTTGGTCTGTTCATATTTTCCATTTCTCCCAGTTCAGTGAGACTGTACATTTCTAGTAATTTGTCCATGTCTTCTAGGTTGTTCCTTTGATTGGCATATAGTTGTTCATAGTAGTCTCTTATAATAATTTGTTTTTCTGTGGTGTCAGTTGTAACTTCTTTTTCATTTCTGATTTTATTAATTTTTGCCCTTTTTTTCTTGATGATTTTAGCTAAAGGCTTATCAATTTTGCTTAGCTTCTCAAAGAATCAGCTCTTAGTTTCACTGACCTTTTCTTCTGTTTTTGAGTCTCTATTTCATTTATTTCTGCTTTGATCTTTATGATTTCTTTCCTTCTACTAACTTTGGGTTTTGTTTGTTCTTTTTCTAGCTCCTTTAAGCATACAGTTAGTTTACTAGAGATTGTCTTTGTTTCCTGAGGTAAGCTTTTGTCATTATAAACTTCCCTCTTAGAACTTCTTTAGCTGAGGTCCATAGTTTTTGGTTGTGTTTTCATTTTCATTTATCTCAAGGTATTTTTTGATTTCCTCTTCGATTTCTTTAGTGATCCATTGGTTGTTTAGTATACTATATTGTTTAGCCTCCATGTGTTTGTGTTTGCTGTAGTTTTTTTTTCTTTTTCTTCTAGTTGGTTTCTAGTCTCAGAGCATTGTGGTTGGAAAAGATGATTGCATGATTTCAATTTTTAAAAATTTATCAAGGCATATTTTGTGGCCTAGCATGTGATATATTCTGGAGAATGTTCTGTGTAAACTTGCAAAGAATGTGTATTTGGCCACTTTCAGATGGAATGTTCTCCATATATCAATTAAGTCTATTTGGTCTAATGTGTCATTTAAGGCCTGTTTTACCTTATTGATTTTCTGTTTTGATGATCTGTCCATTGATGTAAGTAAGGTATTAAACTTCCCTATTACTGTTGTTATTTTCAATTTCTCCCTTAATGTCTGTTAATATTTGCTTTATGCATTTAGGTGCTCCTGTGTTGGGTGCATATATGTTTACAATTGTTATATCTTCTTGGATTGATCCCTTGATCATTAGGTAATGCCCTTCTTTGTCTCTTGTAAGAGTCTTTATTTTAAAGCCTATTTTGTCTGATATAAGTACTGCTACCCTGGCTTTATTTTGATTTCTATTGGCATGGAAAAACTTTTTTTCATTGCCTCACCTTCAGTCTGTGTGTGTCTTTAGATCTGAAGTGCATCTTTTGTAGGCAGCATACATACAGATCAAAACAGTATGGCACTGGTACAAAAACAGACACATAGATAAATGGAACAGAATAGAGAGCCCAGAAATAAACCCACATACTTATGGTCAATTAATCTATGACAAAGGAAGCAAGAATATACAATGGAGAAAAGACAGACTCTTCATTAAGTTGTGCTGGGAAAACTGGACAGCTAAAGAATGAAATTAGAACATTCTCCAACACCATATACAAAAATAAACTCAAAATAAATTAAACACCTAAATGTAAGACTGGAAACCATAAAACTCCAAGAAGAAAACATAGGCAGAACACTCTCTGATATAAACTGTGGCAGTATTTTTTGGATCTGCCTCCTAAAGCAAAGGAAATAAAAGCAAAAATAAAAAAATGGGACCTAATTAAACTTAAAAGGTTTTACAGAGCAAAGGAAACCATCAACAAAAAGACAACCTACTGAATGAGAGATAATATTTGCAAATGATAAGTCCAGTAAGGGGTTAATATCCAAAATATATAAACAGCTCATACAACTCAACTTCAAACAAACAAACAAATTAAAAAATGGGTAGCTCTGAAATAGACTTTTTCCAAAGAAGACATACAGATGGCCAACAGTCATGAAAAGATGCTCAACACCATTAACCATCAGAGAAATGCACATTAAAAGTCAATGAGATATCACTTCACACTTGTTAAGAATGCCTATCATCAAAAAGAATACAACAAATTTTGTCCAGGATGTGGAGAAAAGGGAACCCTCAGACACTGTTGGACGGAATGTAAGTTGGTGCAGCCACTGTGAAAAACAGTATGGATATTTATCAAAAAACTAAAATTAGAACTTCCATATGACCCAGCATTTCCACTCCTGGCTATACATCCAAAAACTGAAACCATTAATTTGAAAAGATGCATGCACCCCAATTTTCATAGCAGTATTATTTACAATTGCCAAGATAGATGTATGGGTAAAGAAGATGTGGTACATATATATACAATGGAATATTGTTCAGCCATAACAAAGAATGAAATCTTATCTTTTGTGGTAGAATGGATAGACCTGGAGGGCATTATACTAAATGAAATGAGTCAGATCAAGAAAGACAAATACAGCATTATCAGTTATGTGTGGAATCTACAAAAAGAAAACCAAACCAAAAAACCAAAAACAAACTAAAAAACAATAACCACACTCATAGATACAGAGAACAGATTGGTGATTGCTGGAGAAAGGGGCAAGTGTGGGTGAAAATCATCTAAGTTTCAAACTTTCAGTTATAAAATAAGTCATGGAGATGTAATATAGAGCATGGTGACTACAGTTAACAATATGGTATTGCATATTTGAAAGTTACTAAGAGAGTAGATCTTAAAAGTTCTCATCACAAGAAAAAATAATTTGTAACTATTTATGGTGACAGATTTATGGTGATCATTTTGCAATTTATACAAACATTGAATCATTCTGTTAAACACCTGAAACTATTATAGTTACATGTCAATAAAGTATTAAAAATAAAAATTTATAAAATAAAAACTAATAAAAAATACACTTACGAATTATGTCCATATGAATACAAAATTGCCTTCTACCAATTCTAACATCCACCATAGAAAATATGTGTTTTTCAATAAAATTAGCAAAGAAAAATATTTTTATAGTTTGACTTACATATGTGTTACTAATGAGATTTGAACTTTTTTACACAAAATATTTATGCTTTTATTTCTTTTTTGTAACGTTTTAAGAGCAATATTCTATTTTTAACTTATATGAAAAAGTGATTTAGGGCTTTCCTGGTGGCGCAGTGGTTGAGAGTCCGCCTGCTGATGCAGGGGACATGGGTTCATGCCCCGGTCTGGGAAGATCCCACATGCTGCGGAGCGGCTGGGACTGTGAGCCATAGCTGCTGAGCCTGCGCATCCAGAGCCTGTGCTCCACAACGGGAGAGGCCACAACAGTGAGAGGCCCGCATACCACAAAAAAAAAAAAAAAAAGTGATTTATATATGAAGAGTACTCTTTTCCATCTGTATTTCAAAGTCCCATTTATATTTTGTTGACTGTCTTTCAATAACAATCAAAAATTGAATCACTTTCATTATTAAAGTGAAGTTGATAATGCAGTCAGTTTCAACATTCGCCTTTATGTGTTTTAGTTTTAATGAGATGCTTAGAAATTACTATAAGATTACATAAGTATTTGCTAATATGTTATTCTAACACTTTTAAATTTTACCTTTCATGAATTAATTTTGATTTGTGTCTTATGTATTGTTTTAACTAATTTGTCCTAAAGTGTTTTATTTTTCCCCAACACCAGTAAATAAGCCATTAATTTTCCATGAATTTGCACTAACATCTTAATTGGATACTGTTTTTCTATGATAAATTAATTAGCTAATATCATTGGAAAATGAATAAAGAATATAATATAGGATGCTCATTGACTGATTACACGAATTTTTCAGCCCATTAATGTTTTTGGACATCAAATATAATAGCTGAATATAACAGAGTTAAACATATTATGTCACAGAGGAATACCCATTAAATACATTACCCATTGACCCTATGTTCTTCATTTTGTCTCAATTTGGCAATTTCTCTGCCTTATCAGTGCAGATCTTTTCAACTCTTATTTTTTTCTTATCTTCACAAATTAGCAGACCTAATCCTTACTTATAAGTTAAGCTTTACCTGTTGGAGGCACTCATGTGAGATTTAGAATGAGGAAGTGAAATGGAGGCCATGTTCTTATTGTTTTTGACCAGCTGTCAAGGTTGTAGACATGTAAGAGTTTGGAGGCAACTGCAGCAGCCACACTCAAAATCCCTGTCCAGACTCAGCACCAAGGCTCTTAAAAGGTGGGTTTGATAGTATGGGGACTGTGGAAACTTTCTGAGCTCTGGTTTGCAGCTATTAGGCATTATTCTTCAGTGATATCCTATGTCTTATGCTCCTTTCCAATAATTCTGGAAGCAACAAATGCCTTCTATTATTGGAGTTGTATTGTTTCAAATATCTATAATGATACCTGTTTGCTGCATTGTCCATGCACTATATAATATTGAGTCACTTGACTCGTTACAGCATTAAAAAGAAAAAAAGAAAAACCTTGGGTAAATGGGTAACCTCCATAAGACAGGAAAATAAATGATACATTGGTTAGCTTAGAATACAGAAGGCTAGTTGGCAGTATAATCACTGCTTTGAAATACATGAAAGACTGTTTATTATGATAATAGTAATGATAGTCACTGAGTAAGGGAACACAATGCATTGAGAGGGAGAGAGATTCTATTATATTCAAAAAAAAACCCTCAAGTCATTGACTAAGAGAAAAATAGCTAAGTGGCTAATGATGTAGGTCATAAGATTTGGGGCCCTGAAGAGTTCTGAGAAAAAAATTCTCAACAACCTGCCTTTCATTACTAGAATTGCCTGGAGGGAGGTTATGGGACTAGGATCCCCTGACATTTTTTTCAATTTCTGTTGTCCAAGCATAAGGAGGATAAAAATCATACTTGACATAGAAAATGTATATACTCCTTTCTGCCATGTTTATTATTTTTACATTAGTAGGATATTTGGTTTGTGTTATGGTATAGACATTTTGGTCCATAAATATTCTAAAGGGAAATGCTTAGGGAACAAATTTAGGTCCCCAAAGAAGAACATTCAAAAAATTCAGGCAGCCAGTATTTTGAAGATGCTTATTATCTTATTTCAGTAATGATTGTTGATTATGGTTAACTAATCATTTCATAATTTCTTATATAGATAATTGGTAAGAGTAAGTACACTCCTATTTTAAATATTCTTAATTAGTAAAGCACATTTAAATAAATTACCATATTATTGAAGGTCACACATAAGTATGGTTCACCAAAATTTTACAAAGCTATAGCAAACTATATTCTGTGAAATTCATCTTTAAGAATAGCTCAGCAAATATAAATTCAACATTTGTGAAATAAACAATTTTTATTATAATAGAGCATATTTCTCAGTGATATTAACAAAATAAAACATGGTTGGCTACTAAATTTTTTATACTCTATTTTTGACCAAAGAATGGTCACTTTACAAAGAAAAAGTAGTATTTTTTTCCTATGTTTTTAGCAATATGAACAAAAGTTGATAGAGGGAAGATGTTGGAGAAAAGGATACAAAAATAGACAAAAAAAACTAAGCAAAAAAGCACCTCTCTCAAGTAAAACCACCTAAATTAGCCAAGCTGATAAACTGGGTAATGTTAATAACATATGGTATGCACAGAAAGGAAAAGAGAAAGGGAGGAAATAATGGAGGAAAGAAAGTTAATTACTATATATAAACATTTTTTAAGGGTAGTTATATGAGACGTTTCTTAAGGGTAGTTATATGAGGTAACTAATACAAACATAAAATGCAACAGAACAGAGAGCCCCAAAATAAACCCCACATATACAGTCAACTAATAAATTGACAAGGGAGCCAAGAACACTCAATGGGCAAAGGATAGTCTCTTCAACAAAGGTTGTTGGGCATACTAAACAGGCACATGCAGAAAAATAAAACTGAATCTCTACCTTACGCCACTCACAAAAAAGTAACTCAAGATAAATTAAAGTTTTAAACATAAGACTTGATACCTTAAAACTCCTAAAAAAAAAAAACAAAGGGATGAAACTCCTTGACATTGGTCTTAGCAATGATTCTTTTGGATATGACACCAAAAGCAGAAGAAACAAAAGCAAAAATAAACAAGCTGTACTATCTCAAAGTAAAATGCTTCTGCACAGCAAAAGAAATAGTCAACAAAATAAAAAGGCAACTTACAGGATGGGAGAAAATAGTTTCAAACCATACACATGATAGGAAGTTAATACCCAAAATATATAACAAAAACCCCACACAGCTCAATAATAACAACAACAAAATCTGATTAAAAAATGGGCAAAGGAGCTAAATGGACATTTTTCCAGAGAAGACATACAAATGGGCAGCAGGTACATGAAAAGATGCTCAACATCACTAATCATTAGGGAAATGAAAATCAAAGCCACAATGAGATATCACCCCACACACGTTAGGATGGCTATGATCAAAAAGACAAGAAATAACAAGTGTTAGCAAGGATGTGGAGAAAAGGGAGCTCTTGTATACTGTTGGTGGGACAGTAAATTGTTTCAGCCAGTATTGAAAACTGTGTGGGTTCCTTACATTTTTTTTAAGACAGAACTGTCATGTGAACTACCAGCAATCCCACTTCTGGGTATTTATCTGAGGAAAACAAAAACACTATTTTGAAAAGATATATACATTCCATGTTCATTGCACTATTATTCACAATAGCCAAGATTTGGAAACAATCTAAGTGTCCATCAATGGATGAATGGATAAAGAAGATGTGCTCTATATATACAATGGAATATTAAGTCAGCCACGAGAAAGAAGGGGACCTTTCCATTTGTGATAACATGGATGGACCTTGAGGGCATAATGCTTAGTGAGATAAGTCAGACTGAGAAAGACAAATACTTTATGATATCACTTATATGTGGAATCTAAAAAAGTTGAACTCATACATCAGAGAGTACAATGGTGTTTGGCAGGGACTTGGGGTGAGGGGATTGGGGAGATGTTCATTAAGGGTAGAAATCTGCAAGTAGTAGATAAATAAGTCTGGAGATCTAATGCACTGCATAGTTATTATATTCAACAATACTGTATTATAAATGTCAAAGTTGCTAAGAGACTTGGTCTTAATTGTTCTAATCACACAAAAAATAACTATGTAACATGATAGAGGTCTTAGCTAATGCTACGGTGGCAATCATAATTGCAATATATAAATGCATCAAGTCAACATGTTGTAAACCTTAAACTTATACAATGTTATTGGTCAATTATATCTCAATAAAAAAATAAATAAATGTAGTGGGTTGAAATCAGCACTTTTAAAATGGACTACAATGGACAGAATAATGCATTATATATGAAAAGTGAACTATTATTTCCAAAGCCTTCATTGTATATGTATTTACAGGTTTAGAGGAGAAATGGATCATGAGTAAAAATATATGCTTTATCATAGGTAGCAGACAAAAAAAATGAAAAAAAATGCTTAAAAAAACCCTTATTTCACCATGATTGGTAGTTAAATGACATGAGTTCTATTAATAAATCAAAAACAAAGGATTATAAGCCAAATTCCCAATACACTAATTAAAATAAAGAGTAAGCTTCATTGCAACACCTTTTCTTCCTTTATCCATGAGAATACATATTGTATTATTATGCCACTGCTTACAGCATCTGGGAAGAAAGGACATGAAGTTAAAATGCTCAGATCTTGCATTGCTAGAAAGGTGTGGTTCTCAACTAACTATATATATAAATGTATGTCTATATTAACGCTACTTCAACTGAATTTAAAGACCTCCTTTTCCAAATTCTGCCTCTGTATGCTTCACAGTATCTGTTTTATACTTAAGATTCCGGAGATCTTCAGATTCATATCCCAGCTCTGCCACTTAATGACTGTATAGGCAAGAGGTCTGATAACTCTGAGTGCATCATATATCAAGTGAGGATAATAATAGGAACTTTTTCAGTGGTATAAAATGAGATAACATAGTTAATGTAATATGTACAGTGTGTCACAAATAGTAGGCCCTTCAGATATGTTAGCTGTTACTAATATTATTAACAAATAGATTGAAGGTGCAGATGGGGGAATTCTTATGAACATGCAATTTCAACCTTTTAATATATGAGAAATAGAAATTACTAAGAAAACATACTTAATTCAAATTTATTACATAATAGTGTAATTTTATTTTGAAAGAATATTTTTGATCGTGTCTTTGCTTCCAATAAGGATGTAAAAATCTACACACAAAAAAAATTATTCTTTCCCTAATAACAAGAAAATACTATATAATCTACAAATTATAAGATTTTAGCCCATTAGAGAAATGAGTTGGTGAGGCGGACATATGAATAGGATTCTAAAGGCCGGTAAGCCCCTCTGAAGAGCAATGGGACCTGAAAACTATTTCACATTTGTCAGAGCATGGGAGGAGAAGGTGGAAGCCATAAAAGCAGGCAAGACAAAAGCAACTCAAATTTAGGAAATCCTTAAAAGTAGAATATGGGCTAGCATGACAGCTGTGAAATCTGAGGACCCCCTAAATAAAATTTATGAGCTTTTGTTTATGGTCTTCCACCAGGTGCTGATGAGAGGACTAAGAGACACCCTATTTGTTGGCAAAAGTATGCAAACCCTCATCAAAAAAGCTGAAGTAACTAAATTTATATCTAAATAGACATCAAAAAAAGAAATTTACCAAGTATCAACAGCATAATGAAAATGGGAAGCGATCATTAAACAGACAAAACAAATGTATGTGTATGTACATAATGACAGAGATATATCTGAAGACCTTACATTCAACATTTCGGCTTAGATTATCCAATTTAGTCAATATCGATAATCAAGAAGTATGGTAGATAAGTAGATAAGTCACTTATATTATTTTAGAGAGGTAGCAACTAACAGTAGGGTTTACAAATTAGAACAATTTTCCCTCCACATAAAGCTTTCAATATAAAAAAATCAAGTGTACAACGTCTCTTTATGTCAAAATACTAAGCATCTTCATAGGTTATGGATTATTCTTAGATTCATGTTATGCTTCTAACTAAAATATTCAGACTATTTTAAAATAAGATCATTAAACTTTACATGTAACTTCCGAATCTTTTGGAAGAATAAATGAAGTGCTAGAGACTGTTCAAAATACAATTGAGAGTTTAGAAAAACTATAATGATATTTAATGAAAAAATAAAGAAAGGAAATAGTTTGGTAGCCTCCAAGTAAATCAGTGGTACTGATAACTAAATAATTAGAATTGGGATTTTGTGAATATCTTTATTAACCTTACATTAATTTGAAAAGTGAGGACAGAAAATAAAGTGTGATTCCCAGAAGCTACATTGAAGGGTGCACAAAATAAATAGGAATCATAATAAAGGTGATGCTCATCTAACGTATAACCAAATGAAACTTTATAGTTCCTTGGAATCAAACTTCTAAAGTTTGATTATTTTTGTTTCTATAAAGAATGGTGAATCTCATAAAATTCTCCTTTGTAAATTGAACAGATTCAGTTAGATATAATAATAGTAGATATAGGGGGAGGAAAGCAATACATATATGTATGTTTATTAATAAAATTATACATAAATATATATGTCAGAATATATTCACTGTGTCTCTAGAATCATGATAAATCTATAAACTAAGTTATTGCTATTCATATTTTTCAGGGGTGATGTGAATGATGAATGAAAGTGACATATGTGTCAAACAAAGCCACATGGTTACTTTGTAGCTATAGACTTGTAATAATAATTAATGTAGTTAGAATTGAAAGGCATAATACAACTTCTAGAGAATTTAGAGTGAAATTTCTATATATTTCATGGATATAATTATTTTTCTGCACTATTGTGGTTAATTTTATTATTGTCTATGAACAGAGACATGAACACTAGAGCATACATTCAACAGAATCATCTAAGTTACTAATCCTGCAGTCAGTGTGAAGGAATCTGGATATTTCCCTGAATGTGCAGTTTCATAAAGAATGGCTGCTATTACTACTGCTTTCCTCATGTCTTTATTAAATGATTTTGCTGAAAGTAATTCTAAAAATACAGTCATTGGAAATAAGAAATTAAAAGCAGTTATCAAGTGAAATACATTTGATCAACATTACCATTACCATCCAAAAAATCAGGGTTTGAGGGCCATTAATACTGCACTTTATAATTGTCCTATCTACTACTCTAAAGGTAACTCTCCAACTTCATTTACATTTGGGCTATCTGAAAGAATTAATACTTCTGTTTTTATTCATCTTCTTTTGAGGACAGCAAAAATGAAGGCAAAAGTCATGGCTGATGAAATCAATGCATTGTCATCAGCAAAATGGATATTTTAAATACTTAAGTTTCATGAACCATTTTAAATGTTTCACATATATTATTCATTTTAATCCTCAAATTCTGTGTTAGGAGGTATTACTAATCACATTTCACAAATAAAGAACTTGGGCTTAGACAGGTATGTTAAGTCACTTGTCAGAAGTTACTTAAGCTAGTAACAGTTCTAGAATATTTTGGCATCTAAAATCCATTTTCCTAATGACTATGCGTGTTAGCAGTGAAAGAGGCTTTAGAAATCATCTTACCATTTCACAGAATTCTGGGATGTTTTATAATTTGTCAAAAGTCAAGTAGGAAGAGAACTAAAATTAAATTAGAAATCAAGTGTTTTTCTAAGTCTATGGCTATTGTAGTAATGCTATATTGCTTATATAATGATTTATTTTGAAAGCTCAATTTTGCCATCAAGGTACTTTATCTCGAAAAGTAAATTTAAAGAAAAATTGTTTAGAAATAGAGTAAATAAATCTACTTATTCTTCCCTTACTTCAATGAAAAAAGGTGAATTTGTTACTCTGAAAATACATTTATTCATTCATTCTCCCAAATTAAATTTATGCTACTGGGAAAAAATTAGTAGGCATTTAAATTGAATCCAATTGAAACTATGAAAGAAAGGATATTTAGAAGATAAATATCAGCATGTCCATGATTGCACCATATAGTCCAAAATCTTTGGAGTCAGACGTAGTTGCCATTCTGCTCTTTTCACAAAATGAAGACAAAATTAAAATCAGGCAATACTCTGAGAGCTTTACATTTAGTATATACTTTAATCCCCACACTACTCTAAGGCATAAAATCTCATTTATTCTCATTTTACAGAAAAAGAGACTGAGTTTTAGAGAAGGTTAAGTCACAAAACAAAATCATATAACTTGAAAGAGGCAGAAACAGTATTCAACCCCAAATCCACTGCCTTTTTAATGTTTATCATATGATGAACATTTATTACCTTAGTAAGACTGGTACAAAGAAAATAATGAATTGCTATAATAGAGATATAATGTTTCACCTTTTAAAAGTGTTCTTGGTTAAACAACCAAGAAAACACATATTTAATTAATTATCAAAACAGCTTAATTATGTTATCTCATTAATGAATTACAAAAGGTTAGTCATGTGCCACTGCTTGTTATCATCAAGAGACACTTCAAGTCAGAATGCTGGTCAAAATTCCATGAATGTGGAAACTGGAAATTTACATTAATATAAATATACTTTAAATCTTTAGAGTTCTCTGCCATGTTAATATACAGTGAATTAAAATTTGAGTTAATTTTTTCTGGATACTACACTGTCTCATGTAGTATGACTATATAATGTAGAGTACTTTAATTATTAATAGAATAACTTCTTCTACACAGGGCTTGGAGAATCAATCTCATTATCACAGTTTCCCTGATATCTGCCATAAAAGTTTTTCCTAAATTGATCACCCACTTTATTAATTAGCTTTGTTATGACTTTGTTTACAAAATATGTAACATCCTTCACGTCAATGCTTTTAAAACATTCAAATAAACTGATTTTTTTAAATACTGTACAAGAAAGGAAATTTTCAAAAATTGTGAGGAAAGATGATTGTTAGAATAAATGTATAGTTTTGGAAGGCAGTCACTTTGAAGCCATCAATATTCATTCAGATGTATAATTTCTGATACATTCATTTAAAATATCTGATACATTTACTTTAATATAGTCTTAAATCAGAAGTTCAAGATGTTCACAAATCATTTTTTAATGTCATACTTGGCCATAAGACCATACTTATCCCCTGGAAAGATACAGTGATAGTTTGGTTAATTTTGGTTTGTTCCCCAAAATTCATTCTCCACCTTTCTCTGCCTCCTCCATGACCAGGAGGACTGTTTCACCTATATGAAGTTTCTGATTAGGTTCTGCTGGAGATCCGACTAGGGAAAAGGAAGAAGTTGGCATACTTATCTATACTCTCCTGCTGTGCCCCATCAGGTCTCTGGAAGCATCTAAAGCTCTTTTTGGGCAGATCCTCCATACCTGTAATTCCCACACTGCTTCAGTAGCATCATTCCCTCCATTTGTCCCTTCAGCCCTAAGGGTGGTAACTGCCGTCTAATGTTGCTAATCTCTGGATCACCATCCCTTACTTGTTTCCTTAATGTGATTCACCCACTATAGTTTATCCTATCAAATTATCTTCAGTTTAACCTTTCTGAGGCTAACATCTATTTCTAGTGCATGACTCATACCCATGAATAGACAAAATAAACAAATATATTAAAAAATTCTTTTGTAGCTCTCCTTCCTGGGAGGAAGGAGAAGTGAAGTACAGAAGTCAAAAAAAAAAAAAAAGAAAACAGACAAAATGCTTGTCCTCATGGTGAGCATATTCTGACTGGGGAGACAGTCAACAAGCATACAGCGTGCAAGATGGTGACAGTGCACAGGACTAAATGTGGTAAGGAAGGGGCACAGGAAATGTCAGAGGTTGGATACTGTAATTTTAAATGGGTTTTCCAGGCATGGCCTCACTGTGACTGTGGCATTTGAAAAAATAATGAAAGTTGTGTGGACATCTGGAGTAAGAACGTCAGGAGTAGGGACTTTCTTTAGTATTTCTTGCAAGACAGATTTGTGTGACGCAAATTCTCTCAGTCTTTGTTTACCTGAGTATATATTTTATCTTCACTTCTGAAGGATAACTTTACTGGATACAGAATTCCAGAGTGACATTTTTTTCCAGCAATTTGAATGTACTGTTCCACTGCCCTTAGGCCTTCATTCTTTCTGAAAGTTTGTTTTCCTTTTGAAGCTTTCAGGATTCTCTCTCTCTCTTTCTCTTTTTAACAGTTGAGTATTATGTGTATATGTGGATCTCTTTATTTTTATCCTCCTTTGAGTCTGTTGCACTTTTAGTATCTATGGACTAATTTTTTTAATCAAAATTGGGTCATTCTCAGCCATTACTTATTTGAATAGTTTGCTTTCCCCTTCCCTCTCTTCTCCTTATTGGATTCCTAACGTATGTATTGTGTATGTTGACCATATCTCACTGGTCTCTGGGGCTCTGTTTATTTTTCTTCTCTTTTTCTCTTACCTATTTAAATAAATTTTATTGATTTGTCTTCAAGTTAATTTATTTTGTCTTTTGTTGTCTCAAATTTTTTATTTAGGTAGATTTGAAGTTTTAATTTCATTTGTTGCATTTTTCACATCCGAAGTTACCATATGATTCTTTTGGGATACTTTCAATCAATTACTGACAATGCCATCAGATAAGCTTTTTTCACAGGTGTTTTTTTTTTTTTTTTTTTGCCTCCTGTTCTAAATTAAGTGATATCCATATAGCAATAAAACTGCTGGCTTTTTCAGCATGCCTCACTCTGATAGAACTACCATCCTACCAGCTGGTGAGGGTGGGAGCAGCACCAGGTAAGAAAGTCGCAGATATTTACAAGAACTTTTACATGAATAAATGTTTTAAAATTTCTTGTTGACTTTGGCCAATCTCCAGAGAACTAAAATGACAATCTTTTGGTAATTTTGTCCAGTTTTATATATATTTATATATATAAATATTTGCCAAGGAGAATATTTGCCAAGGAGAATATTTGCCAAGCTCCTCACTATGCCATACCAGAATTCCACCTCCCACTAAAAGGTTTTGAGTATAGAGTGACCTGGATTGTTTTAAATAATCACTGTGAATGCTTTTATCTTAAAGGGGAGAGGTGGAAGAAGGGAAAAGAATTAAAACTGTTGCAAGAATCCAACCAACAAATATTGCTAGCTTACACAAAGGTGACAGAAGTAAACATTGTGAGAGGTGGTCACATTCTGATATCTTTAAAGGGTTTACTGATGCATGGATGCTAGTACAAGAGAAAGACTCAAATGACTGTCGCTGGAAAAATACTGGGTTACTAGAGAAATCTTTGTTGTTGCTTTTAAAGATGGGAGAAAGAATAGATTTTGTAGGAAATGATTGATTACTGTTGGGAAAAATAACAACTGAAGAAAGAGAAGGGATATTTTGTGGATCAAAGAACAGGAGGAGGTAAGAAGGGATGAGATTTAGTGCACTGGTGAAGATGTTGACTTGGAATAGGAGCAAGAGGAATTTATCCATAAGACCACATAGAATATATAGGTAGAGATGCACATTGGAGGTGGATGTAGTGACAGGAACTAATCTATTAGATTTGGTAAAATAAGAATTAAAGTCATCAACTGTGCATGAATATGGACCAATATTGTGACTCTGAGAAAAGAGAAGATAAGTTATGAGATAATTATCCAGGAGAATAAAAGAACAAATGGACAAAGGAAACAAGTGGTTTGACAGGTAGCTTTAATGGCCCACTTGAGACTAGAATTCACACATTTAAAGTAAGATCAGTACACATGATTGTATGCTTTAACCCTGTCATACTTAACTTCACAGGTGCAGTCGCAAAGTAAGTAGAGAGTTTGATTTCACAGGTTTTTGGCTTTGTCAAGTGAGAACTACAAAGCAAATGAAGATCAAGGTAGTAAAATATATATACTCTAAGTAATATAAATGATTATGAAATTAAAGATAGGGAAGAAGAAAAGTGAGACTCTGTGGGGGATGAAGGGCAGGGAAAGGTTGATAAAATCAATAAATTATAGGTCTAATAATGTCACAGGATTTTAGATGTTGAAATACTAGGAGTGAGCTGAAAGGAAGGAGGTAAAGGCCAGAGATTGAGATGTTCACATTAAGATCATGTCAAGGTTGACAGTCATTGATGATAACTAGGAGCATAAGCGTGAGTAGCTAAAGAGAGAAGGTAAACAAAATCTTTGGAATGAAATAAAAGGATAGTTATTTTTAAAGATCATTTAAATGGACACTAAAATCAACAAAATTTGTGTCAGAAAGTGTTGGCAACCACTTCACAGCCATGAGGATAGCTGTTATTAAAAATAAAAAAAGTGAAAAATAACAAGTGTAGTCAAGAATGTGGAGAAATTAGAATGCTCTGTGCATTGCTGATGGTAATGTAAAATGGTGCAGTCACTATGGAAAATGATATGGAGTTCCCTCAAAAAATTAAAGATAGAATTACTATATGATCCAGCAATTCCTCTTCTAGGTGTATATCCCAAAAAGTGAAAACAGGGACTTGAGCAGATATTTGTACATCCACATTCATAGCAGGATTATTCACAATAGCCAAAATGTAGAATCAACCCAAGTCGCCATTGATGGGTGAGTAAACAAAATGTGGTATATACTTAGAATGGAATATTATTCATCCTTAAAATGGAAGGAAATTTTGACATATGCTACAACATGGATGAACACTGAAGATATTATGCCAAGTGAAAGTATCCACACACAAAAGTACAAATATTGTATGATTTCACATATATGAGGTACCTAGAGTAATCAAATTCATAGGGACAGAGAGTAGAATGGTGATACCCAGGGACTGAGAGAAGAGAATGGGGAGTTATTGGGTACAGAATTTCAGTTCGGGAAGATGAAATTACTCTGGAGATGGAATGGATAGTGGTGATGATTGCACAACAACGTGAATGAATTTATGCCACTGAGCTGTACACTTTTAAATGGTTAAAATGGCAAATTTTATGTTATGTACATTTTACCACCATAAGTTAAAAAAAAAATTACAAGCAAACAACAACAAAAAGAAAGTATTGAAAAGAGTAGGAGCAGGATCTAAAACTTTCAAGGAATGAGGAAGATTCATCTTTTCCCTTATTGGGGTACCTTTACAAAAAAGGGATTCTGTACCAGATTAATTGGAATAAATTTGAAAACCTGGAAATAACCAAAATATTATTACATGAACACAGCATGAAAATCCTAAGGATTTTCTCGAATTAGGATTTCTTAAACCCTAATTTGAGAAAATGCTTGCCTTACAGATCTTAATTTTCACTGAAACTGGAAAAAATGTATTTGCTGAGAGTCCTAAGAAGTGATAGCATATTTTGCTGAGAAACGTAAAAGCAGAGAAATTTTGAAGTAACTCTTTTTGAAGAGTTTAATAATAGATGTGTCCATCACAGCTAAGATCCTCCTGTTTGAGCTCTCTATATTGGGCAAATCTGCTGGGCATTTTCATTTTTATTGAGCAGTACCAAATACTATGGGTACAGGCAATATACGATAAATATATAAATAGAAGAAGTATAGATCCATGAAATGATGATGTATTTTAAACTATATGTGCACATGTGTACACACACACACACAATATTCTACATTTCATTTCCTTTATATATTCTCTGGAAACTCATTTAACATAGTTTCTTTTTTCATGAATCCCTGAGTAGAGTATAAGCATTTTTGAGCGGTGTTTTCTAGATAGTACATTATTGTGATTTAATCTGTCAACAAGATTTAAAAGATTACCATTTACTGAGTTCACCATTATACAATGCAGGGAACCTCAAAGTGATTCAAATCCAATCCTTTTTTTTCCCACAGGTGCAGAAACCAGAGTTAACAGCCCCCCCAACCCCTAGGGCAAATTGCCTTGATTAAGTGCATTGCATGTGAAAGGTGCTCACCAAGTATCTATGGAAGGCTGCTATGTCTGCTGAATAAATATCAACGTAAAAGCCAACATAAGAGGTTTTACAAATTTGGGTGCGGTTTTATTTTAATTATACAAGGATTTTCCCCAAGGCAATTATATAGTTAACAATTAGACTATATATACACGCTGCCTAAACAGGTCCAAACATATTATGTTACTGATTCCCAGTTGAAGTTAGTTTCAGTTATAATCTTATACTGGTATTTTAAAATAATTTACAAAAGTTTTTATATATTAGAAGTATAAAATGGAGTCCAAATTGTTCACACTAAAAATAAAGTAGAAAATGTATATGATTAAATTGCTATCATTCAATTTTTAAAATGAAGTAGAGCTGAAAACTGAGTTTTCTGAATTTTGTTCTAAATTATATTTTCAACTGCGACCCTGTTTTCAATTCACAACTAACTTAATTCATAGTCCACAGTACTTGTGACTATGGGGAGCAACTAAGAAAACATTTATACTAAAGACAATTCTTCATTTTCATCCTTTGAGGCTAAAAAACGAAAAGGAAGGATAGTGTTATAGTAGAAGCCATAGTGAATACTAATCTAATAAGCTAAAGTAAAATCTTCTTACCTCAGTGGCTGAATATATTTATTTCTTTGCCAATCATGTTTTTGTTAACTAGTTAGCATTTTTATCACATTAAAAGAGTCTTAATTATATTAGTCCATATTTCAAAGTATAGGGAAGAATATGCATGTAGTTCATTTCAAAACAAAAGTAGGTGTAGGCACTTGAGAATATTTGTTTACTTCCAAATTAAGGTATGAAACTCAAAGAAACTAGTAAACAAGATAAATTGAACAGTGACATTTTAACATTATGGCATTTAAAAGCTTATTAAATGAATATAGGTAAAATGTTTTGAAATTAAAATATATGAATATTACTTCTGCCACTTGTATATACATGTATTATCTTTTTACATACACACATATATAAAATATAAATTATATATCATAGATCACATACATATTGCAGAAACTGTCATATGATTTTATATACTTTAAATTATTTGTGACAGTGAACTCTTAATTATGCCATCTGTCAGGAGCCAAAGAGATGCTCCTTGTGGCACTGCATCCATTGCAGTGTGACCCATCAAACATAAACATTGTGCTCTTTACATAAGAAATCTTACTTATCCTCATCACTGTTTTATTCTGACATTTCTAGGTACATATGAACTTGAATATTTGATATAGCTATTAAACTATTGTTTCCCCAGCAACACTGTAAGCTTCTTCAGAGTGGAAACTGTGTTGCATACTTCACTTACATCCTCATAGTACTTCACAAGTGATCAAAATTACACCGTTAATCAAATTGAATTTAACAACAAACAAAAAATAAGCAAATGATCTAAAAATTTTAAAATAAAAGCTTTTTTAGGATATTCCAGTATATCATATCATGTGCTTGCTCTTCTCTTTCTGGAGTAATCTAAACATACTAAATCAGGTAGCTCAGAGGTTCCTCTGCTCTAATGTTTGACTTCCATTCTGGCACAGTGACACTGGACTCTCCACTGATTTCTAAATTGCTTTACTGTGTAATTTGGGAGGACTAGAGGAACAGCATCTACAATCAGAGGCAGCTGGTCGAAACAGGTGTTACAGAAAATTATAATCCTACTTTGATTAATCCTGTTTTTTACAGCCACCCTCCAGTTATGCATGACAGGTATCCAAATAATCAAACATACAGTCTTCATTGCAACAATCTGAGTTATTGTCAGGAGAAACATCAGGAATTACTGAAGCGTTGATGCCAAAATAATGTGTGTTTCATGAAAGAAGCTTTTGTTATTCCATCATTTCTTGAAATTTCTGAGGGAAAAATGTGTGTGTGTGTGTGTGTGTGTGTGTGTGTGATTCATTACAAAGCTGTACATTTTTCTGTTTATAATGGTGATTTTCAATAATCCAAAAATTTAAAATTTGCTCTTCAAAAGTAATCTTAAAATTCAGCTTAGTATTATCAAGCCCCTGGTAATTGTTTTGTGCAGCATTTGGAATTATAAAGCATTTGTAACGAGGCATACATAATATTAAGAATCCCTATGTGGTTATTAAAACACTATATTAATTTCAAGTATGGGGCAATATGTCGTTAAAGCATTTCTCCTGATTTGCCTATTTGTTCCCAACATACAGCAATCACCATCCTGACTCACACACAGCTCAAAGGAGCTGTCCAGCGTTCAGCCTTTTTGAGAATGGTTCTATATGTACAGGGATACCTCGGAAATACTGCAGGTTCAGTTCTAGACTACCACAATAAAGCAAATATAACAATAAAGTGAGTAACATGAATTGTTTTTTGTTGTCCAGTGGATATAAAAGTTATGTTTACACTATACTCAAGTCTATTAAGTGTGTTATAGTATTATGTCTAAAAAACCAATGTATATACTTTAATTTAAAAAATATTTTATTGCTAAAAATGTTAACCACCATCTGAGCCTTCAATGAGCCATAATCTTTTTGCAATAGTAACAAAGATCACTCATATCAGATTACCAAATACAGTAATAATGAAAAAGTTTGAAATAATGTGAAAATTACCAAAATGTGACACAGACACAAGTGCTGTTGGAAAAAATGGCACCAATAGACTTGCTTGACACAGGGATGCCACAAACCTTCAATTTGTAAAAAACACAGTATCTGTGCAATTCAATAAAGGGAAGAGCAATTAAATGAGGTATGCCTGTAAGCAGTCATCCCTCAGTATCCATGGGGAATTAATTCCAGAAACCCCTGTGAATACCAAAATCTGAGGATGCTCAAGTTCCTTATATAAAATGGCATAGTGCAATGAATACACTCAGCCCTCCATACCTGTGGTTTCACATCTGTGGATACAGAATGCCTACTGTATTTGGTATAAGGGTTAGCTCATAAGTGATTTTGTGGGGTTTGAAGCTAGTCCTCTCAGAACAGCCAAGGCATGAAAAATTTCCCTATCTCATTTTATAAATCAACTCTAGTTAAGTAAATGAATCATTAGGTTAAACACAGAAGAGTTAAAAAACATGCACAACTGTATATTTATTAGACTTAGCTGGTAAAGTACCTTAGTCATTTATAAATCTTTAAAACTCAGCTTTCTTTACTGAAAATGAATACAGGTTTATAATTTGTCTTTACCAAATATAATGCTTTATCAATAAGAGGTGTTCACTCAAGGCTCTTAATATATTATAAACATATTTCTCTTACATATATTTTCAATGTAAAAGTTAATGAATACTACTAATACCCTAAAATTGTTATATTATTACTTTTAATGTTTCATAAAACGTTTTCACCTTCAACTTTACTTATATAGAATGTATTAACACCATGATACTAGGGAGCAATATCATATTTTGCATCTGAAAAAGAGATACCCTTGATCTGACCAATACTGTAAGGATTATATAAAACTATATGATTTCAATTCTTTATCAACTAATGGAAAGTTTAAAAATGAAATAAAGAAATTTAATGAGCACCCTCATATTCATTACAGTATTATTTACAATAGCCAAGATATGGAAACAACCTAAGTGTCCATTGATGGATGAATGGATAAATTGTTGTCTATGTACACACACACACACATACATACACACACACTGGAATATTATTCAGCCATAAAAAAGAATGAAACCTTGCCATCTGAAACAACAACACTGATGGACCTTGAGGGCATTATGCTAAGTGAAATAAGTCAGAGAAAGACAAATACCATGTGATCCCTTTTATATGTAGAATCTAAAAATGTATATATATTTTTTAAAAAACAAGCTCATAGATACAGAGAATAGATTGGTGGCTGCCAGAGGTGGGGGATGGAGGGTAGAAGAAATGGATGGACTGTTTATTAGTTTAAATAAATTGGAAAAACTGCAAAAAATTTAAAAACTACCATTTGAATTGCTCTTGAAATATTCATTTAATTGTCTTTGAGTCATTATTTTTAAATAAAGATTTAAGAGTTATATAAAATAGGTATGTGATTGAAATTAAATGTCAAAATTATCACACATAACCAGCATCTGACCATATCTGCATATTCAGTTATTGACTGTTCCAAGTTTATCTATTTCCATTTTACTCTTCTTCTTCCATTACTACAGTGGTCAAGCTATCATAGGTACATATAAATTGCAAATTGGACCAAGACAGACCTGATGTTTGTTATAATCTACTTCAATAAAAATGCTTCTTAAATTGACCTTTGTTGGGGCCCAGAGCAGGCCAACCCAAAATATGCCTCAATGGCATATTGGTTATTTTGATTTAAGGTTACTCAAGAAAGAGCTGCTGTAAGAGGGACACTTTGACCCGCCTATCTTCCTGAAAGCAGGAAATAAATCTCTCATATAACAGGTGCACTCCCTGCATTTGGAGATAGGACACTGTTATCACCAGCGATAGTGAATTTGGGGCCAAGAAGCCTATATAAACAAACCTTGTCATTTCTTTAATTTACTAGCCCAAGCCCAAACTTTGTTTAAATTCCTCACCAAAACCTAGGTTTCTTTGTCCTGTCAATTCCTCTCAAATTTATTGTTTCTTTGCCTAAAAAGTATAAAAGTTGTCTGTTTTGGCCACTTCTTAGGTCTCACTTCTATGAGACTTCCATGCTCACAAATTAAGATGTACGTTTCTCCTTTTAATCTATCTTTTGTCAATTTTATTATTAGTCCAGAGGGATAGAGGGAGAAATTCCCCCTTCCCCAACAATTTCAAAATTAAGCATCAACCTTAAAGTCAAGTGTAAGATTGTGTCAAATCCTCCTACTTCATTTAGGAAATTTTGAATCACTGTCTAGCTTTAGTGTTTTCATTAAATATGTAGCATTACTTTTAGAAAGCACTTAAAATACTTGGAGACATTCTCTACTGGTTTTGAGATAAATAATCACGTTAATGTGGCATTATAGTTAACATACATATGTAAATAATGGATACAGAGATTTCGATACTCACTGTGTCTAATTCTTTTATTTTCTCTTGAACCCAATTTAATCAGATTTTGTCCCACACTAATCCACAGAAATGACTTTTGTCTAGGTCAGCAGGGACCTCCACAATCCAGTGGTCATTGTATACAAACCTATCAGACACTACTGAACAGAGCAGCTCTTTCCTTCCTGGAATCACATTCTTCACTTGGATTCAAGTATTCCATTCCCTCTGCTTTCTCTCCTACTGTACTTGTTTCTTCTTAGTCACTCCTTCTGGTTCTTCTTTAAATCCTTATCATCTAAACTTCAGTGTACCCAAGGACTAAGTATTAGAACCTCTTTTCTTTAGTCCATTCTCACTCTCTTGGTCAACACATTCAATATAAACCTTTAAAATTATACAGACACACACACACACGTATTTTAAACTTGAGAACATAGGTCTTGATTTGGAACTCTCCCCCAAAATATAAATTGCAGGCTACTCTACTTCTCCAGTTAGAAGTATAATAACCATTTCAGGTGTAACATGTTCAAAAGTAACCTAAGATATTCCCTCAAAATCCTGTTCCACTCACAGACTTCCCTGTTTTAGTGAATGCCAATTTTTTTTTAACTTTTTATTGTTTAAGCCAAAAGTATTGGCATCATCCTTTACCTCTCATTTCCTTTTGCAACCCACCTTCTGTTTAAATACTACTTCTATTGGCTCCACCTTTAAAATATGTATAAAATCTGACCACTTCTTATGAACTTCATTACTACCACCACTTCCCAAACAATACCATCTCTCATCTCAATTACTGCAATAGGCTTCTAACTGGTTTTTCTCCTCCACTCTTGCCTCTTTATACCTGTTCTCACCACAGCAGTCAGAAGAATACAGCTGACCCTTGAACAACATGGGGGCTGGGGCACCCACCGTCCACTCAGTCAAGGGTATATAACTTAGAGTGGGCCCTCTGTATCCACGGTTCCTCTGTATCCACGGTTCCATATCCTTTAGATTCGTGTAGTACTGTAGAATTTACTATTGAAAGAAATCTGCATATAAATGGACCTGCACAGTTCAAACCCTTATTATTCAAGGGTCAACTGTACTTTAAAAATATAAAGTCTTGTCGTATTAAAGCCCTCTACTGGCTTGCTATCTCTCAAGATAAAATCCCAAGAAATAACCATTTCTTATAAGGCTTCACATGATCTGTTCCCAATCACTGCGCCCCACTCTTATTCATGGATACAATTTAATGTTGCTCTCTCCCTTGTCACTTCATTTCAGACACACAGATCTCCTTGCTGCTCTCCCAACATTTATCTTCTCCTATATTTCCACATGACTTATTCCTTTACCTCAAACAGGTCTTCATGCAAATGTCACCTTTGTGGTAAGTACCTCCCTAATTGCCCAGCACTGTTTTTTCTCCCACACCTACTTTAGGTATTTTTATTCATGGTCATGGTCTTTTGGAAAAATTTTAGAGTCACAAAGAAGTTACAAAGGTAGTATAAAGACATTTTGTATACCCTTCCCCCAGCTTCCTCTACTATTAATGTCATATAACCATAGTATATTTCCCAAAATCTGTACTATACTTTTAACTACATTACATTGATGCAATACTGTTAAGTAACCACAGCCTTTATTCAGATGCCACCAGTTTTTCTACTTCTGTCTTTTACTGTTCCAGAATCTAATCCAGGACACCACACTGCATTTAGTCACCATGCAGTCATGCATTAGCCTCCTAGATGTCCTCTTCTCTATGACTATTTTTAGTTTTTCTATGTTTTCCATGACCTTGACACTTTTGAATACTGATCAGGTAATTTGCAAACTATTCCTCAGATTTGACTAAAGTTTCCTCACAATTAGACTGCAATCATGGATGTGGATTTTTGTAAGAAAATGTGAAAATTATCTATGTATATTATTTGGATTTCTTCTGTAAGGAATACCTTTCTCTCATATATTTATTTAATCATTTATATCAAGTATTCACTCATGGATATTATTTTATTATTTGAGATATAATGTAATGTTGTTTTTATTTGGTTTATTGACTAAATTGTTCCAAGTTTTGCTATTAGGAAGTCCTTTAGGTTGGCTCTGTGCCTTTTTCTTTTTTTTAAGCATTTCCTTACTTTCTGGCAATACAAGATACCTGTATTTTACCTTCCACAGTGCTGGACTCAACCATTTCTGCAAGAAACAACTGATTCTAAGCTTTCTCAGTTGAAAGACCTAGGAAATATATGATGTTTACTAATGCATGAATACATATCAGTATTTGTGTATCTCTATAGATATTAAAGTAAACATGAGTTCATATTGGTATCTCCAACTGTAATCTAGTCAGAACCACGGGGTTCATTCTAGCCTTTCTGCCTTTCCCTGAAGGTGAGAAACCTGGCTCCCATTAACTACAATATTTACTTATTTGTTAAATCCTAGTATACATGTAATTTTAGAAATGCTGTGAGAAAAATATATACCAACTAGACTGTGGTACTAATGTATAATCTTTTGCATTTAGTCTTAAAATATTCAATTAAAATACTGCTTTCCAAAGTTACTTATGTCAGCTTTTCTTCCTACCCTCTTCAGTAGGATTATATTATATACTTGTAATATTCATTTGCCAAAGTCTGCACTCCATCCTGTATACCCTAAACTCAAATTGTTGCTATTATTGTTGCCGTTTTCCTCATACTTTGTGGTACACAAGTGTATATGTTTTAAAAATGGATAGAATCATGTGTCTATAGCCCCAGTACCGTGTAGAAGAGTTCTATCACTTAAAACACTCCTTTCTAAGGCCTCTTTGTAATCAATCCCTTACCTGTCCTCTAACTCTCAGAGTAATGAAGGAATGTTAGTGAAGGAATGTTAGGCCCTCTTGGGACCTTGGATGGAGCATGAGATGAGGAAATTAACCAGCTGTTTGTAGGAGCCTTCATCCTATCAGCTCATTTTCAGCTTAAATCCTTACTTACAGAGATACACAGTACTAGGATTTTGCATTATAAAATGAATGCCTTCTTTTGAACTTCCCCGTCTTTTATCGTCAGCAGACTTAGGTTTTAGCTTTTTCCAATTTGCTAGATCAGTCACCATTCATCCATCTGCTTCAAACCCATGTTTTGTTGTCTTGCTCTCTTTGCTATTACCACAATTTACATTCCCTTCGTCCTTTGGGTATATTCCTTTACTAAACTTTTTCTGGAGTTTAAGAAGGAAACAAATTAGTTTTTGTATTTAATCTGTCACATTTAACTAGAAACACACATCATGGACAGATTTTGAAAATGAAATTGTTGAGTGAAAAAAATCAAGTTTCAAAATGCATATGTTACACCACCATTTATGTAAATATATAAAATTTTAAATGGACTGGATAAGTATACACAAGCATAATCAGAGTATTTTCTTCTGGGGGTGGGGGGAGATATGCCTGAGGAGAGGAATGGAGAGAATATCAGTGTTTACTGTAATGCTCTACCACTTTAAAAAATCTTAAGTAAAATATTAATTGTTATAATATTTTAATTAAGGATAATAGGTACATTGATATTTGCCAAATATTGCTTATGATTTTTAATGTATTTTAAGTATTGCATAATTTTAAAAGTAAAACTTACAATGATAAAGTTTTCTTAATGGTCAATAACATATTTTATCCCTTAATGATTTTATACCTATTATAAGACAAACTTCAGGGAATTTTTAGTATAAGATAACATATCAGATTTCTGTCTTTTGTCCACTAGCCTTTAATTTGTAAAGTTGAAAATGTCACCAATTAATACATACAAGAAATAAAATTAAAGATAACATTTTCTTAAGAACTAATCTGAGACACTCACTGTAGCAACATGTTAAACGACAGTGATAAGATCAAGTTTGTGAACATTTTCTTAAGAACTAATCTGAGACACTCATTGTAGCAACATGTTAAACGACAGTGATAAGATCAAGTTTGCGATCTAATAGGAGAAAGAACAAAACATCTGGCTTCGTAGACAGACAGTCAATATACATGTACTTTCAGATACCTTTTCTTCATTAAGGATCCTATAATAACCCAGGGTTGTTTTGCTATTATATCATAAATACACGGAAAGAATATTAGAAACTCATATCCGCTCAATTCTCCCCACGTAGAACACCAAATTTTTCACAAGTTTTAAAGGTTACCTATCCCCTTAAGATCTGTAGCAGTTATGAAATGGAATGGCAAAAACCACACGGGGGCATCAGATTTTCTGACACCTGTAATAATATATTATAGGTATAGAACACATATGCCCATTATTTAAGTCACTGTAACTGTTAAGTTTTCATTGTCATTGGCCAGATGGAAGATCTGTTCACATTCCAAAAATTTACTTTTGAAGACCCCCACAAAGGGGTCCCCTTGGCATTAGTCAACAGCAGAGTATGCCTGCTTTTATGTGAACACTTGGTCCCAACATCTGTCATATTCTTTGTTGCTCTCGCCCTGCATCCATGCTTTTACTCTGTTTCCAAATATTTGCTTTCTGTATTATGTTACTTTGCTTTTATCTTCTCCTGTGTTTTAGAAGCTATTTATTTTAATGGAAATATCTTTAATTTTTCTACTATAAATGTAATCAACGCTGATTAAAACAAACAATACAGACATAAAATTGAATATAAAATGGTCTTGAGTAATTTGTATTCACTGCAACCACTGGATGAATATACTATATGCCATCTACAAAAGATTCACTTTATTTTCAATAGCACAAATAGGTTGAAAGTAAAATGATGGAAAAAGATATTCTATGTGAACAGTAACTAAAAGAGAGCAGGTGTGGCTGTACTAATATCAAACAAATGAAAGTTTAGGACAAAAATTGTTATGAGAAGCAAAGAGGACATTATATAACGATAAAAGGGTGAATACATCAAAAATCTGTAACAGTGAAAAGTGAATTAAGACAGACAAAGAGAAATACTGTATGGTATTACTTACATTTGTATTCTAGAACCAACCCACTGAACAACAACAGAACAAGCAAACAAACAAAAAAAATCCCCCAAACAAACCAATTTCATAGAAACAGAACAGAAAAGTTTCTTCATTATGACACCAAAACCACAAGCAACAAAAGAAAAGAAATGATAATTTGGACTTCATTAAAATGAAAACTTTTGTGTGTCTCAGAACACTGTCAAGAAAGGGAAAAAAACCAACAGAATGGAAGAAAATATTTGCAATTCATATGAGGGTCTAATATCTAGACTATATAAAGAACGCTTACAACTCAACAATAAAAAGACAAGCAACCAAGCTTCTTAAAATGGGCAAAGGACATGAATAAACATTTCTCCAAAAAAGATATATGCATGGACAAAAAGAACATCAAAAGATGTTATAAATCTTTTTACATTAGGAAAATGCAAATCAAAATCACAGTGATATAACACTTTACACTGGAGTATAATAATAATCATAATAAAGAAACAGAAAATACAAAATGTTTGCAAGAATATGGTAACATAGAAACCCTTATACATTGCTGGCGGAGATGTAAAATGGTGAAGCTGCTGTAGAAAACAGTTTCTCAAATGTTCACAGCAGCATTATTCATAATAGCCCAAAGCAGAAACAACCCAAATGTCCATCAACTGAAGAATGAATAAACGAAATGTGCTGTTTTCATACAGTAGAATATTATTCAGCCACAAAAAAGGAACAAAGCTTTGATACAAGCCACAGTATGAAAAGAAGTTGAAAACAGTATGCTAATAAAAGAAGTTAGACACAAAGGGCTCATATTGTATGATTCCATTTTTATGAGTGTACAAAATAGGCAAAACCATAGGGACAGAAAGTAGATTAGTAGCTGCCAGGAGATAGAGGGAAAAGGAAACTGGGATTGAATGCTAACTGACATGAGTCTTCTTTTTGCTAACTGATATGAGTCTGACAGAAATATTCTGGAATTAAATAGTGATGATTTTATACTTTGAATATGCTAAAACTCATTTAATTGTACATTTTAAAATGGATAAAAATGGATAAATGGTAAATTTTATGTCATTTATATGTCAATAAAATAATCCAAAAACAAACAAAAATGCTACAATAGACACCCCAGTATTTTCATAGCACTCTTTTGTACGAGTAAAATTTAGTCTAAAGTAAATGTAATAAAATTCATTTTTATGCATATTGCCAATTGCCTTCTTGAAACTGAGATGCAGTTTACCCTTTTATTTTAATGAAATTACTTTCTTTCCACCAAGATAACAATATTGCATATTCTTGATTTGGCAGGTCTTTGAGAAACTGGTACTTGAAAATAACATGCAATTGTATTAATTTGCTTTCAATTGATCTTCAGTGAGGTATAGCTCCTTTTCACATGTTCATTACCAAGTTTAACTTTTGGGACTAGTCTATTCATGTATTATGCATTTTTTCGTAAGGCTTTGTCAGATTTAAGATTTTTAAATGCAAATAACGAATTCTCATTTTTTAAAGTATCCTGAAACATAATGTATGAAGTAAAAAGTTAAATCACTGGGTTTGTATACCCACTGCAGCTTCCAAAAGCAATTTCATACATATATTTTTGCTTTGCATATAATATCTATCCTATCAACATTGCATTAGAATACCTGTCTCCACACCATTCCTAACACTGTGTTTTGTTAAGAATGTCATGTTTCCTAATACTGTTAGTGAAGTAGTATCTTATTATTTTGGTTTGCATTTTCTACCATTTGTGTGGCAAAATATGTTTTGTATGCTTATTGTCATTTGTATTTTTTTCATAGCCTTTGTCCATGTTTCCATTCTTTTAATTATTTCTACACTTGTAGAACTCTTCATATAGCACAGCAATTAATTATTCTTCTATTTACATGTGGTGTGGTAATTATTTTATCCAGTTTTTATATTTTTCTTTTGACTATGCTTACTTTATTTTTTCTCAGATAATACACTTAAATGATTTGGAGTAAAATCTGGCAATATTTTTCTATATGGCTTATGAGTTTCAGGTTTGTTTGAAAATACTGTCTTTTCCCAAGACTTATATAATAAGAGTCTCCAATAATTTTTTTAGCTTGTAGTATATTATTAATATTTTTTGAAATGTATTGTTTCTGGAACTTATTTGATATAGACTCTGAATTATGTACCTAATGCAAAATTTCTCCAAATGGATAGCTGTTCATCATAACATCTTCATCATTATATACATTTTCAGCATTTTAACATAACTGTACATAATCTGCACAATAACTTGTTTAATATTTTCTTTAAATCAGCTTTAACGTAACCCCTTTCTTAATATAGCCTTGCCGTAAATTATTATGTTCATGATTTTTGAGAGGATAGATGAGAGACTCATTTATAAATTTTTTATGTATCAGTTAAAGTAACAAATTTTTTTTAATTTTAAATTGTTCACCTCTGAAACATATAATCTTGTTTACCTTTGTTGTTACATAAATCACACTTTGGGAAATGCCAAGATTTCCCACACGATTCAAAATGACATCCTTTTCACACACCAAATTTTCAACTATGCATGCCCTGTTTTTGGTCTATTTCATTTTCACATTGTATTCTTGTACTAAAACCCTCTATTTTTTTGTATTTTATTGTGTGTATTGGGCTTTTTAAGTTAATTTTTAAATGTAGCTTTATTGATATTTCATTGATTTTCCTAATTAGACTTTCTTCTCAATGTATTGGATATTCTTGATAAATTACAGATGAACTTTAAATCAGTTTGTCAAATTATACAACAAATCCGTAAATTGAATTGACTGTAAGGATAAATCAATCACAAACTGATTTCTCTTTTCAATATGGACTTCATACAATTTTTTCAGTAAAATGGTAAGTCTCTCCATTTATCTATGTTCACTGTAAATACTTTAATAAACTTATACAATAAAATTATATAATGGTTCTGTAACATTTATTGTAAAGTTTATTTCTAATTGTTTTATTTTTTCTTTATATAATGCCTAGCATTTTCCTCCAATTAATAGTATTGGTTTATTTCTCATATATTGTAAAGCTATTAATTTGTATGTTTCCATGTGTTTAAAAAATCTTTTATCTGTTTGTACCTGTCTTATCATTACTAATAACTTTTCAGTTGATTCTCATTAAGAAAAGAATAATATATCAACAAAATAACTGACTACTTTTCCCCACAATTAGATATAATTATTTTTTCATTATTAGGATAAACAAAAATCTCCAAAAGAAACCTTAATAATAATAAATCAAAATAATGATAGGAGGAGGAGGAGAAGACAGAGAAGGAGGTAGTGACAGCATATTTGCCTTGTTTATAATTTTAATGGCAATAACTACCTTTATTTCCTATCACTGTGAATAGTCAATATATTTTAAGACTTTCTTTTTCCTTTTGGCAAACAAACAATACTTCAAACACAATTTTACCTAACTTAACACCATTTCTTGACTTCTGCATCCTTTACATTATAAACTGTTTTGATATTATGAAAAATTTTCTGCAATATGTATCTGATTTTAAAAATGATCTCACAACCATCTTTCACTTTTACATATATATTAAAACACTGTACACATTTTATGTTGTGATAGTTTCATTTTATTTAATTTATTTATTTTGAACAAACCATTTTATTTACCTTCTACACCAGAACACCAAGTAGTGACTTCTAAAACCCTGAGACAGCGTAAGTCTTCACACATGAGTTCCCCAGTACACTATTGTGATCAAAACAGGAAATTAACAAAGATATTACACTATTAACTACATTACAGACCTTAGTCAAATTACACAGGCTTTTCCTCTATTGTCCTTTTTCTCTTCCAGGATCCTATCCAGAATCCCACATTTCATTTCATTGATGTGCCTCTCTATTCTGTGATAGTCTCTCAGTTTTTCTTGTCTTTTGTGATCTTAACAGGTTTTTTTTTTAATATCTTTATTGGAGTATAATTGCTTTACAATGGTGTGCTAGTTTCTGCTGTGTAACAAAGTGAATCAACTATACATATACATATATCCCCATATCTCCTCCCTCTTGCATCTCCCTCCCACCCTCCCTATCCCACCCCTCTAGGTGGTCACAAAGCACCGAGCTGATCTCCCTGTGCTATGTGGCTGCTTCCTGCTATCTATTTTACATTTGGTAGTGTATATATGTCCATGCCACTCTCTCAATTCATCCCAGCTTCCCCTGCCCCCTCCCCGTGTCCTCAAGTCTATTCTATGTGCCTGCGTCTTTAACCCTGTCCTGCCCATAGGTTCTTCAGAACCATTTTTTTTCCTTAGACTCCATATATGTGTGTTAGCATACGGTATTTGTTTTTCTCTTTCTGACTTACTTCACTCTGTATAACAGACTCTAGGTCCATCCACCTCACTACAAATAACTCAATTTCATTTCTTGTTATGGCTGAGTAATATTCCATTGTATATATGTGCCACATCATCTTTATCCTTTCATCTGTTGATAGACACTTAGGTGGCTTCCATGTCCTGGCTATTGTAAATAGAGCTGCAATGAACATTGTGGTACATGACTCTTTTTGAATTATGGTTTTCTCAGGGTATATGCCCAGTAGTGGGATTCCTGGGTCATATGGTAGTTCTATTTTTAGTTTTTTAAGGAACCTCCATACTATTTTCCATAGTGGCTGTATCAATTGACATTCCCACCAACAGTGCAAGAGGGTTCCCTTTGCTCCACACCCTCTCCAGCATTTATTGTTTGTAGATTTTTTGATGATGGCTATTTTGACTGGTGTGAGGTGATACCTCATTGTAGTTTTCATTTGCATTTCACTAATGACTAGTGATGTTGAGCATCGTTTCATGTGTTTGTTGGCAATCTGTATATCTTCTTTGGAGAAATGTCTATTTAGGTCTCCTACTCATTTTTGGATTGGGTTTTTTTCTTTTTTTGATATTGAGCTACATGAGCTGCTTGTATAATTTTGAGAAATATTTTGGCAGTTGCTTTGTTTGCAAATATTTTCTCTCATTCTGAGGGTTGTCATCTTGTTTATGGCTTCCTTTGCTGTGCAAAAGCTTTTAGGTTCCATTTGTTTATTTTTGTTTTTATTTCCATTTCTCTAGGAGGTGAGTGAAAAAGCATCTTGCTGTGATTTATGTCATAGAGTGTTCTGCCTGTGCTTTCCTCTACGAGTTTTATAGTGTCTGGTCTTACATGTAGGTCTTTAATCCATTTTGAGTTTATTTTTGTGTATGGTGTTAGGGAGTGTTCTAATTTCATTCTTTTAAATGTAGCTGTCCAGTTTTCCCAGCACCACTTATTGAAGAGACTCTCCTTTCTCCATTGTATATTCTTGCCCCCTTAATCAAAAATAAGGTGACAATAGGTGCGTGGGTTTATCTCTGGGCTTTCTACCCTGTTCCATTGATCTATATTTCTGTTTTTGTGCCAGTACCATACTGTCTTGATGATTGTAGCTTTGTAGTATAGTCTGAAGTCACAGAGTCTGATTCCTCCAGCTCTTTTTTTTTTTCTCACTATTGCTTTGGCTATTCGGGGCCTTTTATGTTCCAATACAAATTGTGAAATTTTTTGCTCTAGTTCTGTGAAAAATGCCATTGGTAGTTTGATAGGGATTGCATTGAATCTGTAGATTGCTTTGGGTAGTAGAGTCATTTTCACAATGTTGATTCTTCCAATCCAAGAACATAGTATATCTCTCCATCTGTTTGTCTCATCTGTAATTTCTTTCATCAGTGTCTTATAGTTTTCTGCATACAGATCTTTTGTCTCCTTAGGTAGGTTTATTCCTAGGGATTTTATTCTTTTCGTTGCAATGGTAAATAGGAGTGTTTCCTTAATTTCTCTTTCAGGTTTTTCTTTAGTGTATAGCAACGCAAGAGATTTCTGTGCATTAATTTTGTATCCTGCTACTTTACCAAATTCATTGATTAGCTCTAGTAGTTTTCTGATAGCATCTTTAGGATTCTCTATGTATAGTATCATGTCATCTGCAAACAGTGACAGTTTTACTTTTTCTTTTCCTAGTTGGACTCCTTTTATTTCTTTTTCTTCTCTGATTGCTGTGGCTAAAACTTCCAAAACTATGTTGAATAATAGTATTGAGAGTGGGCAACCTTGGCTTGTCCTGATCATAGTGGAAATGGTTTCTGTTTTTCACCATTGAGAACGATGTTGGCTGTGGGTTTGTCATATATGGCCTTTATTATGTTGAGGTAGGTTCCTTATATGCCTACTTTCTGGAGAGTTTTTATGATAAATGGGTATTGAATTTTGTCTAAAGCTTTTTCTGCATCTATTGAGATGATCATATGGTTTTTCTCCTTCAATTTGTAAATATGGTGTATCACATTGATTGATTTGTGTATATTGAAGAATCCTTGCATTCCTGGGATAAACCCCACTTGATCATGGTGTATGATCCTTTTAATGTGCTGTTGGATTCTGTTTCCTAGTATTTTGTTGAGGATTTTTGCATCTATGTTCATCAGTGATATTGGCCTGTAGTTTGAATTTGTAAGAATTTGTCCATTTCTTCCAGGTTGTCCATTTTATTGGCATATAGTTGCTTGTAGTAATCTCTCATGATCCTTTGTATTTCTGCAGTGTCAGTTGTTACTTCTCCCTTTTCATTTCTAATTCTATTGATTTTAGTCTTCTTTTTTTTCTTGATGTGTCTGGCTAGTGATTATCAATTTTATCTTTTCAAAGAACCAGCTTTTAGTTTTATTGACCTTTGTTATTGTTTTCTTCATTTCTTTCTCATTTATTTCTGATCTGATCTTTATGATTTCTTTCCTTCTGCTAACTTTGGGGTTTTTTGGTCTTTTCCCTAATTGCTTTAGGTGTAAGGTTAGCTTGTTTATTTGAGATATTTCCTGTTTCTTGAGGTAGGATTATATTGCAATAAACTTCCCTCTTAGAACTGCTTTTGCTGCATCCCATAGGTTTTGGGTCATTGTGTTTTCATTGTCATTTGTCTTTTTGATTTCCCCCTTGATTTCTTCATTCTTTTCCCCCTTTGATTTCCCCCCTTGATTTCTTCATTCTTTTCCCCCTTTGATTTCCCCCTTGATTTCTTCATTGATCTCTTGGTTGTTTAGTAGTGTATTGTTTAGCCTCCAAGTGTTTGTGTTTTTTACAGATTTTTTCTCTAATTTATATGTAGCCTCATAGCACTGTGGTCAGAAGAGACACTTGATACGATTTCAATTTTTAAAAATTTACCAAGGCTTGATTTGTGACCTAAGATATGATCTGTCCTGAAGAATGTTTCATGAGCACTTGAGAAGAAAGTGTATTCTGTTGTTTTTGGATGGAATGTCCTATAAATATCAATTAAGTCCATCTTGTTTAATGTATCATTTAAAGCTTGTGTTTCCTATTTATTTTCATTTTGGATGATCTGTCCATTGGTGACGTGGGGTGTTAAAGTCTCCTACTATGATTGTGTTACTGTCAATGTCCCCTTTTATGGCTGTTAGCATTTGGCTTATGTATTGAGATGCTCCTATGTTGGGTGCATAAATATGTACCATTGTTATATCTTCTTCTCGGATTGTGGAATACTTGAATAGACAATGAATCATCCCAAAATTAAAGTGGTGGACTTTGGGAGCAACTGTTGACTTGGGGTTTGCTTTTTGCATCTAATTTGTTTCTGGTTTTATCTCTGTCTTCTTTAGAGCTTAATATCATTGGTAGATTTGTTTATTGATTTGGTTGCTCTTTTCTTTTCTTTTTTTTTTATATTTTTTTCCTGTTTTCTCTTTTTGTGAGTGTGTATGGGTATGCTTCTTTGTGTGATTTTGTCTATATAGCTTTGCTTTTACAATTTGTCCTAGGGTTCTGTCTATCTGTTGTTTTTTGTTTTGTTTTTTTTTTTCTATACTTTTCAGCACTTGTTATCATTGGTGGATTTGTTGTATGGTTTGGTTGCTCTCTTCTTTCTTTCTTTCCTTTTTTTATACTTTTTTACTTTCTTATTTTTAATAATACATTTTTATTTTTTATTTTAATAACTTTATTTTTCTTTTCTTTCTTTCTTCTTTTTTTCTCCCTTTTCTTCTGAGCCATGTGGCTGACAGTGTCTTGGTGCTCCAGCTTGGTGTCAGGCCTGAGCCTCTGAGGTGGGAGAGCCGAGTTCAGGATATTAGACCACCAGAGACCTCATGGCCCCATGTAACATCAATCAGTGAGAGCTGTCCCAGAGATCTCCATCTGAATGTGAAGACCCAGCTCCACTCAATGACCAGCAAGCTACAGTGCTGGACACCCCATGCCAAATGACTAGCAAGACAGCACAATCCCACCCATTAGAAGAGAGGCTGCCTGAAATCATATTAAGTTCACAGACACACCAAAACACACCATCGGATGTGGTTCTGCCCACCAGAAAGACAAGAGCCAGCCTCATCCACCAGAACACAGGCACCAGTCCCCTCCACTAGGAAGCCTACACAATCCACTGAACCGACCTTACCCACTGGGGGCAGAAACCAAAAACAACGGGAACTATGAACCTGCAGCCTGTGAAAAGGAGACCCCAAACACAGTAAGTTATGCAAAATGAGAAGACAGAGAAGTACACAAAAGATGAAGGAGCAAGGTAAAAACCCACCAGACCAAACAAATGAGGAGGAAATAGGCAGTTTACCGGAAAAAGAATTTAGAATAATGTAAACCTTAGTGAGTGTTGGGATCACCTGGGGAAATCGGTAAAAGTGCAAAGATCAAGCTTCCATCCTATTTCAATGAGCCTGCGTCCCTGTGTTCTTTATTAACTCTAAGGTGACTCTGATACACAGTAATGTTTGATAATCTCTGTTCTTGCTAACAGACTCAAGAGGGAAATTAGTTCTTTTGGGCATATTTATTTAAGACACAGCTTTTGTTTCCTCTCACCACCACCACAATCATTAGTGCAATTCTCCTATACATTATCATCTTTATCACAGTTCTCTACATAGTAATTTAAAAATGAAAAATGACTTTAAAAATGCTGCTTTCCCCTCTATATGGATGACATTAATTCTATTATGATATAGCCAATAGTAGTCCCTAATATATTAATTGCATTAAATCCAATTTTAGTTCTGAAAACGTTAAGTTCTTCTCAGTATTCCTGTTGGAATGCTGTATTTTTTTTTTCCTTTTTTTTTTTTTTTTTTTTGCGGTACGCGGGCCTCTCACTGCTGTGGCCTCTCCCGTTGCGGAGCACAGGCTCCGGACGCGCAGGCCCAGCGGCCATGGCTCACGGGCCCAGCCGCTCTGCGGCATGTGGGATCCTCCCGGACCGGGGCACGAACCCACGTCCCCTGCATCGGCAGGCGGACCCTCAACCACTGCGCCACCAGGGAAGCCCGGAATGTTGTATTTTTTACTCTCTGCCCAGACTATCTTTTTCTCTTTATCAGTCTATAAATAAGAGGGGTTGCCCTTTTCTTTATTCTCATCAACTTGTGAAAGCTGACTTTCCCACTCAGATTAATGGCCAGAGGGAAAACGGATATAATACGCATATGTATAGAGAGCGAGCTCCCCATTCAATTCTCATGTATGAATGTGTTTTACCTGATGTATCTTCTCCTTCATTCCTGTTTGATTTTCTCACATATTAAATAAACTAAGTTCATAAAACATTTCAGTTCTCAGCTCCAATTAGTACTGTGGTTCTTCTGAGCCCCCACTTGTGATGATTTATTTGTGAAGCTAAAATTTCCAGAGCATAATGTGACACTGTTAATTCTCATCCCCATTTCCATTTCCTGTTGTTTTCTGAGAATTACTGTTTCTGATTGGCATAAAAAATAACTAGCAGAATATAAAAATCATCCACATAAAACAGTAAGAAGAAGGCAAATAATTCAATAACAGAATGGTCAAAGAACACAACAGGCTATCACAAAAAAAGGAAATATAAATGGCAAGATGCTTAACTTCATTAAAATTGACAAAAAAAATTAATACAGGGCATTATTGCTTTTAGCGTGGCAAAAGCTGAGAAAATATAAGATTCTATTTTGGCAAGTATATATAAAAAATATAAATGAAATACAAATGAAAATATATTTTGTCTATTGCTAATGCAATTAAAAATAATTGCTGGGCAGGTAGGGCCATACTAATCAGACTGCTTTAGGAATTGGTTCCTGAGGGGCATATGTACGGTTGCCCAATGTCCTGGTTGATAAAGACACTGAATCAGGGCATAGGGAATAAAGGAGGATTGTGATGTCTATCTTTTCTCAGGTGGTCTGAACATGCTTTTCTCAATCTGGTTTCACTTATTTTATATTTCTCCCAGATTTTAGCCTTAGGTAAACTGTCAACCTTAGGGTTGGGAAAGTTGATCTCTTTTGTCTTATGTATTCTAATGGGAAGCTGAGGAAGCTGTCATCAAGAGCTGCAAGCCAGGTACCACATTAAATCACAAGTTGAATAAAATATTTATAAACTATATTTGAATTTGCTGAAATACCCCCTTCAGGAATTCATCCCTTTGGTACTAGACAAGTACAAAAATCTTAAACAAGACCCAAATTACTGTACACCAAGAATCAGTATGAAGCCTGTTATAAGTCAAAAGTGGTGGTAAAGTGGGGAAGAGGCAGGCTTATGGGGAATAGCTTGGCAATGGATCCTCCAGACCAGTGCCTGAATGCTGCCACAAAGAGAGAGAGCACCCCAAGCCAAGGACAACTTGCCAACAGGCAAGTGGACTTCCTCCTCAAAGAAAAAGTTATCAGAAAAGATTTACAGAATGAAGCAGATAAATCAGGAAGAACTCTACAGAGTACCATAAAAACATTTTTTTCAGATTTTCAATGAAATGTCCTTTATATCTCAAAAAGAAAAAAGTTTAGATTCTGTATAATCTTATTTTCTACTCTATAGGTGATTAAAAAGAGAGCTGTCAAATATGGAAACTTGTTACTGCCCCTTAAATTTTACTGAGAATTATATCTGCCCTATATAAATTTTAATCTCCTTCACAGTCTCTGAAGGACCAACTTGAAAGCTAACCTCCAGATGTGTTGTGACTATGAAAGCTCTCAGATCAACATAATGACCAGGAAAGCTCTATTATTTTCTTTGTTCCTTAACTCTGCACTCTGCTTAGCTTTTCTTTTTCTGGCAAATGTTTAACCAAGTCCCTTAGCAATGGGCTCAGTTCCTTAAAGAGCTACAACTCATCTTAAACTGGGAAACCTCCAGTTTGCATCAGATATTCGTGGTATCCAGTGGAATATCTCTGTGTACATTTAAGATAGAGCAAGGAATGCTTAATGTGAAGTGGTTTCTCTATAACAAGCTGCTGAATTATTTACATCAATAAAAATTTATCTGCTGGAGTCTACTGAGAAAAAAAATTATCCTGTTGGTATATGGAATTGTTGTCTGCAATGAAATAAGGATGCACAGCAGTGCCATTCTACAAGCACCACAGGTACATTTAAATTATTCTCCTATCTCTCATTTTCTTTTTGTGTTTGGTAAAGGGAATTTAAGGAAATTAATGCCTAGTTGGACTGAAAGTAATGACCACAAAGCAGTATCCCTTATCTCTGAAAGATTTTGTAGATTACATGGTTTTAAGAAATAGTTAAAACTCCCAAGTCTCATAGTTAATGCCTATATACAGGTTGAAATAACTATGGTAGTATATGGGGCTCCTAACCTTGAGGAAAAAACACTGCATATTTTTCTTATATGTGTCAAACAGTATGAAAAAAAGAGAAGAATTTAGATTGCCATTAAGATAAGAATAAATTCTTATAGTGTTGGGGTTTTAAAAGGTGGTAAGTTTTTATTTCAGTTGAGTTGATTTCTTCCTTCAGACTCATGGAAAATTATCTATAGAAATATTAGTTAGGAAACAGGCCAGGTAAGGAATATAGTATTCTCTGTTATGAGACTCAAGCTCTCACTATCAAAACTGTAGGACTCTGGACCAAGATGGCAACATAGGAGGTTCCTGAATGTTCCTCCTCCCACAGACACAGAGTTACAGCTATACATAGAGCAATTTCCTCTGAAAGAAATCCAAAAACTAGCTGAGAAACTCCTACACAGAGGGAAAATGAGAAAATATCCATATGAAAATGGGTAGGGAAGGCTGAGATACACTCTCACCATAAACCCCACCTCCAGCACAGCCCCATAGAATAAGAAGGGAACCTCCAACTCCCAGCTTTACCTGAGAAGTAAATGGTTTGGACCACACATCTAGTGCTCCAACTTTTAAGGTTATGAGCCTGCAAAACACCTAGATCTGAAAGCCATTGCTTGTGTTCATGGTCCCAGAGGACCATAGGCATACCTTGGTAAACTACACTTCACTTTATTGTGCTTCACAGATATCACAGTTTTTATAAATTGAAGGTTCATGGCAATCTTGCATTGTCAGATAATGGCTGGCATATCTAAGCAGTATTTTTACATTGTTTTTTTAAGACAATACTATTCACTTAATAGACCATACTGTAAACATAACTTTTATATGCACTGGGAAACCAAAAAATATGTTACTTGCTTTATTGTGATATTCACTTTATTTCCGTGTTCTAGAATTAAACCTACAGCAGCTCTGCTGTATACTATACAACAGTATAGCAAACAAAGAAGCAGTTGTAAATGGGGACATGAGCACTCACCATGGCTATCCACCCAGGGCTCAGCACACACAGAGAAGGCAAAAACACCCGTCTCCAGAAGTACTTTGATGTGTACTTTACAAGCTGTAGCCTAAGTGTCCAGCTTCTAATTAGCATGCCATCTATGTGCTAACTGTCATCCTCCCCAGAGTCCAAAAGAGTTAATGGGTACTTTCACTGCCTTTCTTTGGCTCACTCCAACAATAAGGACAGGTTGCCAGTATCTCCCTGGAAGGATCATGTCCACACATCTTAAGCCCCAGCATTCATGACTGCCACTCGCGGTATGGGACCCAAAATACCTAACTCTGATAGCCAACAGGGGCTATATTCCAAGTCCCACAGGACTACAGAAAATAAAGAAGCAGCTTTTAAATAGGCACTGAAGCACCACCCCAGGCTATACACATGGTCCAGTACAGAGTAAATTACTAATAAGAAGATTTTGAATCAGTTATCAAAAACCTCCCAACAAAGAAAAGCCCAGGACATGGGATGGCTTCATGGGTGAATTCTACCAAACATTTAAAGAAGAATATTACAAATCTACTTAAACTCCTTCAAAACACAGAAGAGGCGGGAACATTTCCAAAGTCACTTTACAAGGCCAGTATTACCTTGATACCAAAGCCTGATAAGGACACTACAAGAAAAGAAAATTATAGGCCAATATCCATTATGAATATTTATTCAAAGCTTCTAGCAACAAAATACTAGCAAACCAAATTCAGCAGGACATTAAAAGAACCATGATCAAGTGGCATTTATTCCTGAGACTCAAAGATGTTTTAACGTATGCAATTCAATAAAAGCGGTATACCAACTTAACAAAATTATTGATAAAAATCATATGATCATCTCAACAGATACAGAAAAAGCATTTGACAAAATTAAACTCCCTTTCATAATTAAAAAAAACAAACCTCTCAATAAACTAGGAATAGAAGAAATTACTTCAACATAATAATGCCATGTACCACAAGGCCACAGCAAATATCATACTCAATGGTGAAAAGCCAGAAAGAGAAATTAAGAAAACTTCATTTATAATAGCAACAAAAACAATAAAATACCTAGGAAGAAATTTAACCTAGAAGGTGAAAGATCTATACATTAAAAACTATAAAACATTGATGAAAGAAATTGAAGAAGACACAGAAAATGGAAAGATATTCCATGTTCATATATTAGAAGAATTAATATTGTTAAAATGTCCACAGTATCCAAAGCAATCTACAAATTCAATGCAATCCCACCAGGATTCAATTCCAGTGGCATTCTTCATAGAAATAAGAAAAAAAACAATCCTACTCTATGTATGGAAGCACAAAAGACTCCAAATAGCCAAAGCAATTTTGAGTTAGAAAAGCAAAATGGGAGGCATCACACTTCCTTATTTCAAACTATGTTACAAAGGTAGAGTAATCAAAACAGCATATTCCCATAAAAATAAACACATAGATCAATGGTATAGAGAGCCCAAAAATAAACCCATGCATATATATGGTCAATTAATTTACAACGAGGAAGCCAAGAATAAAAAATGGGGAAAGGATAACCTCTTCAATAAATGGTGTTGCAAAAACTGCATAACTACATGCAAAAGAATAAAATTAGACCCCATTTAGACCATACACAAAAATCAACTCAAAATGTATTAAATACTTAAATATATATTGTGAAATCCTAAAACTTTTAGAAGAAAACATAGGGAAGAAGCTCCCTGACTTTGGACTTGGCAATGATTTATTGGATTTGGCAACAAAAGTGAGAATAAACAAGTGGGGATGCATTAAACTAAAAAGCTCCTGCCCAGCAAAGGAAACCATCAGCATAATTAAAACGCATCCTATGGAATGGAAGTAAAAATTTGCAAACCACAAATCTGATAAGGGGTTAATACCCAGAATATACAATGAACACACAAAATTCAATAGCAAAAAAAATAACCCAACTGAAAAATGGGCAAAGGGCCTGAATAGACATTTTTCCAGATAAGACATACAAATGGTCAACAGGTATATGAAAAGGTGCCCAACATCACTAATCATCAGGGAAACACAAATCAAAACCACAATGAGATATTACCTCACACCTATTAGAATGGCTGTCATCAAGCAGATGAGAGAACTGACAAGGATGTGGAGAAAGGGAAGCTTTATATAGTGCTAATGGGAATGTAAACTAGTAAAGCTACTACGGAAAACAGTATGGAGGTTCCTCAAGAAATTAAAAGTAGAATTATCATATGATACAGCAATTCCACCTTCGTGTATATATCCAAAAGAAACAAAATCACTGTTTCAAAGAGATCTGTACTCCCATGTTCACTGCAGCATCATTCACAATAGCCAAGATATGGAAACAACCTCAGAGTCTGTGGATAGATAAATGGATAAAGAAAATATGGTATATATACACAATGGTATATTATTCAGCCTTAAAAAGGAAGGAAATCCTGACATTTGCAACAAGATGGATGAAACTGGAGGGCATTATGCTAAGAGAAATAAGCCAGACATGGAAAGACAGTGTAAAGAATCACTTATAGGTGAAATCTTAAAAACCAAAACCAAACCAAAACAAACGAAAGAACATAAACACATAGAAACAAAGTGTAGTGTGGTGGCTGCCAGAATCTGCAGGGTAGAAAAAATAGGGCAAAGCTAGGTAAAGCAGTACAAACTTTCCATTATAAGATAAGTAAGGTCGGGCTTCCCTGGTGGCGCAGTGGTTGAGAGTCCGCCTGCCAATGCAGGGGACACGGGTTCGTGCCCCGGTCCGCGAGGATCCCACATGCCGCGGAGCGGCTGGGACCGTGAGCCATGGCCGCTGGGCCTGCGCGTCCGGAGCCTGTGCTCCGCAACGGGAGAGGCCACAACAGTGAGGCCCGCGTACCGCAAAAAAAAAAAAAAAAAAAAAAAAAGATAAGTAACGTCTAAGGATCTAATGTATAACATAGGTACTATGGTTGATAATACTGTGATGGATGTGTTAATTAACTTGATGTTTGGGAGTCCGTCAAAATGTATCCATACATGTATATTAAAATCATCACATTGTACACTTTAAATACATTACAATTTTTTGTCAATTATATCTCAATAAAGTTGTAAAAATAAATTGTATTACGGGAAAAGTAACTGTCAAAATTTAGCAACTCCTTTAGTCTTTCTGATTTAAAGACCATTAATGATGCTAAATGTTTTAATCAGTTTATTCCTAGAAGCTGAGAGCTCCTGTTTAAGATCTGAAAGAGATCAAACAAATTGTTTGTATATCCTCTTGTGTGTATGTAAGAATATTTTTCTAAAAATAAGCCATTATCAAAGTAGGGTATCCTTAGAACAATGGTTTTCAATTGGGGATGTTTTTAACCCTAAAAAGACATTTGGAAACTTCTGGTATTTTTCGGTTGTCACAACTTTGGGTGAGAAGTTTCCAGTGCCTAGAGGTCAGGAATGTGGCTAAACCTACAATGCACAGGAAACCCTGCATAAAAAAGTATCATCCAGTCCAAAGATCAATAGTGCGGACAGGGAGAGATCCTCTCGCCTTAGAATATTATTTTTTTAACACTTAAACCTAAACCTAAAATTTACTCTACTTATTTAAGAAATCCAGAAATCAAAACCTTAGAGCGTTAAATTCATGAACAGCAAGACTTCCTATCAGTTTTTGACCTATGAAAAGAACAATTACCTATGGTTCAAACTAATACTTGTTTAAAACTCTAATATTCAATATTGTTTTAAAACTATACTCTGGACATTTTTTATCTATAACAAGAAGAAATATATAATTCTTTTTTTTAACATCTTTATTGGAGTATAATTTCTTTACAATGGTGTGTTAGTTTCTGCTTTATAACAAAGTGAATCAGTTATACATATATACATGTTCCCATATCTCTTCCCTCTTGCGTCTTCCTCCCTCCCACCCTCCCTATCCCACCCCTCTAGGTGGTCACAAAGCACCCAGCGATCTCCCTGTTCTATGCGGCTGCTTTCCACTAGCTATCTATTCTACGTTTGGTAGTGTATATAGGTCCATGCCACTCTCTCACTTTGCCACAGCCTACCCTTCCCCTCCCCACATCCTTCTTGAAAGCAGTGTAAAATGTGTCAGGGATTAAGAGGATGAGAAAACAAGCTACAGACTGGGAGAAAAATTAGCAAAGGATATATCTGGTAAAGTCTGTTTCCCAAAATATGCAAAGAACTCTTAAAACTCAACAATAAAAAATAAAAGACTTGATTTTAAAAAGGGCAAAATATCTGACCAGATACCTCACCAAAGAATATACACAGATGGCAAATAAGCATATGAAAAAATGCTTAATATCATAGGTCATCAGGGTAATACAAATTTAAAAAAAAATGAGCTACCCATTACATACCTTTTAGAATGCCAAAAGTCTAGAATAGTGACAACACCAAATGCTGACAAGAATGTGGAGCAACAGAAACTCCCCTTCATTGCTCATGGTAATGCAGAATGGTGCAGCCACTTTGAAAGATAGTTTGGCTGCTTCTTAGAAAATTAAACATAGTCTTACCATGCAATCCAGCAATTGCACTCCTTGGTATTTACCTGCAATGAGCTGAAAATTTATGGCCACACAGAATCTAGAAAAATGGTACAGATGAACTTCTTTGCAAAGCAGAAACAGAGACACAGATGTAGAGAACAAACTTATGGATACCAAGGGAGGGGGATGGGGTGGGATGACTTGGGAGATAGGGATTGACATATATATACTACTATGTATAAAGTAGATAACTAATGAGAACCTACTGTATAGTACAGGGAACTCTGCTCAATGCTCTGTGATGACCTAAATGGGAAGGAAATCTAAAAAAGAGGGGATATATGTATAACTGATTCACTTTCCTGTACATCAGAAACTAACACAACATTGTAAAGTAACTATACTCCAATAAAAATTAATTAAAAAAATTTTAAAGTTATGTCCACACAAAAACTGGAACATAGATGTTCATAGCAACTTTATTCATGATTGCCAAAATTTGGAAGCAACCAAGATGTCCTTCAGTAGGTGAGTGGATAAATAAATGGTACATCCAGACAACAAAATATTATTCAACACTAAAAAGAAATGAGCTATCAGTCCATGAAAAGACAAAGAGGAAACTTATACGCATAGCATTAAGGGAAAGAAGCCATTCTGAAAAGAGAACACATGGTATTATTCCAATTATGTGATATTCTGAAAAAGGCAAACTATAGAAATGGTAAAAAGATCAGTGATTTCCAGGGGGTTAGGAGGGGAAGGAGGGATAAATTGGTGGAGCATAGAGGATTTGGGGGACAGTGAAAATATTCTGTGTGATACTATAATGGGGCATGTATGTCACTATACATATGTTAAAATCCATAGAATATACACCAACAAGAGTTAACCCTAATGTAAACTATGAACTTTAGGTGATGATGACATGTAGGCTCATCAGTTGTAACAAATGTATTGCTCTGGTACAGTATGTTGATAGTGGGACAGGTTATGCTTGTGTGCGGGCAGGGAGTACGTGGGAACTCTCTATACTTCCTGCTGAACGTAGCTGTGAACCTGAGACTGCTCTAAAAAATAAGCTCATTACAAAACATGGCCAGAGGTCAGGATAAATTACTCAATTTTGTTTTTTTTCCCCTTTTCTTTTAGGTAACTCTTCAGAAAATGATAGTTTTTATTTTCCATGCATATGCATAAAAGCATAATTTAATTTTAATTGAGTTACAATACGTTTATTAGGTAAACAACTCCTGATTTTAAAGCTCATATAGCTTCTACAAATAAATCTCTAGGTGGGAAGCACCAAGAGTATTTCTTTGGCATTACAAAGTTTGCTAGAATTCAGATTCTTCAGCATTTAGCCATGACTATCCCTTCTGAATCTCCCTTCCATTTCTCCCAATTGCCAGTGGTGGCACTGGTAAACTGGTTCTTGGAGAGAGAAGGGGAATTCCTTATTTTAGCCTTTGCCAGTTCTCATGATGTAAATACTTCCACCATGGCCTATGCAAGGTATCAGTGCTTCACAGCTGGCTCACACAGTTCCTTATCCTATTTCTATCTCACGTTGTGTTTCACCCAGCTCCTTCATTTTATCCATCTTCTCTTTTTATCTCTATACTTAAGGTGAAAGAAATTTGTTCACTGTTTCTGAAGCTGATTTTCAAAACTTTAAAAAAATTCAAATATTCAGAAGTAATTGGAACAGTTTTAGGACCTCCTTACCTGGCTAAGGTGTTGGAATTTAAAGTATGTAACTGAAGAGTTAAGAAAGGTATCATTGTAAACATCAGTTTCTGGTTGCTTGTCATATATAACCCTCTCCACTCTCATAAATGCTTCTGCAATCTTAATAATCATTTAAAATATTTTCTGAATCATGCTTTTCAGGAAAGTGAAGTAAGTCTGTAAAGGAGAGGAGGAAATACAATTTTATGGCGCACAATCATAGGGCAGATAAGTAGTCACCCTTATTCCCCTGCCATGATGCATGAGACGGGTGAGGTTTCTATGTGGCTCATTCTGGTGTGCATTTCAGGGACATCTAGCATTTGACTATATCTAACTTCCAAATAACAATATGTGAATAAGCATTCAATGATAATATCAAATTGCTCTAATTTGTAGTGAAACTCACTTGCAAATTCTAGAACATTATCAGAATGTGATGGCATGACATAACTCATAATAGATTATCATCTAATTTGTTTTAAAATAGCTCTTTAAAGCAGATACTATTATTATTCCTATATGACTGATAAGAAAAATAGCATTGAGAAAGATAACACAACGCTGAGTGAATTTAGGTTATATTTTTACTCAAGGTCACATAGCTGATGAAGGATAGAACAAAAATTCATTCATTCATTCAACAAAAATTTATTGTCAACATTACTGTAGATAAAAAGGTCTCCATTATGCTCAGTTTATAGTCTACTGAAGGGCAAAGATTATTTGTTCATGATCACAACATAGTAATAAATGCAGTGGTACAAGTATGCCAAGAACACTCTTGGAGCACATAAACCGGTACCCTAAATAATACTGAGGACAAGAGAAAGAAGTAAAACATAAGCTGAAATTTAAAGAACTATTAGAAGTCAGGTAGGTAAACAACGTTGGGAAGGACATGCCAGAGGTAACAACACATTGAAAGGCAATGGAAAAATATGGTCAATATTTGAATAACTTCACTAAGTTCAATGTGCTGGTTGAAAGAATGTATAAATATGAATGGTGAGAAATAAAGCTAGAGAGGTAGGGAGAGGCCAATAATATACATAACATCATCTTTTAGTTTTTGCCCAGTATACCTCACCTGAAAAATACATGCTCATCAGTACCTGCATCTCATTATAGCAAAGATTCTAAACTGAATGTGAGAGAAAGGAGGCAATCTCAGACACTGCAGAGCTTCTGATCCTTAAAATCCTCTCAGAAAGCTAAATGGGGCCTATTGATGGATTCTGAGCAGGGAAATGACACAGTCAAATATAAAATTTAGAAAGGACATTTCAGCAGCAGCATAGAGGACTGGAGGGGCAGGAAAGTAAAGAGATTGACCAGAAGACATTTGCAAAAATTCAAATCAGAAGGATAGTTTCAGTTAAGGCTGTGATGATAGGAATACAGCAGAGCATTCAGGTATTAATCTGTACATATTAATACCTGATAGAATATAGAGATTTAGTAATATGAAGTAGGGTACAGTAGCTCAATGTTTCTGATTTATTTATATAACATAACTATTCTTAACATTTTGGGGTTATAGACTTAAGAATCTGATTAACCCCTGCCCTATGACTAAAAGGGATTCATACTATTTCATGAATTCCATGAATCCATCCAAAACGTCCGGCTAAATACTACATTGGACTAATCTATGAAGATATGAATACAGAAAGAAAAAACAGTTTGGAGAGAAAGGATGATAGTTCATTCATTCTAGGAACATTAATGTGCTATAGAAGATCCTAAAAGAGATATTAAGAACTTGCATCATATTGGTCTGAAAGATAGCTGAGAAGTCATTGGTGAAGGTACAGTTTTAAATATCTCATCTAAGAGACACAATGTAGAGTGAACAGTAAAAAGGACTCAGGTCCTCGGACCATGATCATTTAAGGAATGATCAAAGTCTACAGATGTACACATGGGAAAGAAAGGCAAAAAAAGATATCTGGGCATCAAAGTCAGGAATTTCAACTACCACTGCCAGACTGGAAAATAAAAATATTGTATGTGGATTATCCAATCTCAATATTACTTATAGGTTTCTCCAAAATTTTGATCCAGTAGAGATTTTGATATTGTTTAATGCACTAGGTGCATTAAAGAAGAATATTAAAGAATAATGTTCTAAGTTTATCACAAGAGAGATAGACAAATGTCATTGGTTTAGCATTTACTTAACATTATTAGTTATTCCCATGCAATGCTGGGTTAATCACTGTCTTTTTCAATACACTGTAGAGTGATAAGAAAACAAGAGAAGCAAAGTCCAAGAAAGTTTCCTCTCTACTCCACCTCTTTCACAGAACTATAGTCTTCCTATATCAATGGACAGGAAGCTAATAGTATATAAGAAAATAAAATGATGGGCAGCATTCAGCATATAGATAATGAATTTGTGATATAAAGTGTTCACACATCTTAGACTTAAGTAATTTCTCTTGACAAACAAATTTGAGATTCATTAAAACCTTTGCTCAAGACCTATGCAACAGAAATTCTTTGTAAAAATATGGATGGCAGCATGTATATTTGATGGACTTTACCGTTTTCCAGTTAATACACACTATGTCATTTGATACTCAGAATTTGTTGAGCTGTGCAGGTAATATTTTTGATGAAAATGGAAGCCTGGGGGAATTTCTTAGCAGTATAAATTTAGTAAGAGCTAGAACCTAGTTCTGACTCTAGTCAACTATACTTGCCTTTGAGTCTCACTGACTTTCTAATATTGTAGATGAAATTACTTTGTTATGTCAGTTATTCTATTCCAGAAACATACCTTTGATGAAGTGCAAGTGCAGAACATTATTTTGAGCTCTGTTTTATTGTGGTCATATAACAAACTTTCAGTAAAATGCATAAATATGGTAGTTTAGTGGAACAAATAGTGCACAAGTAACTAGAGTATGCCTAGATAAGCTGTCTAAACATGAGAGAATCTCAGAAATAGTTGTGTTACATCTGGAAGAGCACTACGATGACATTTAAAATTTTTGTTTTAATTCTGTTAAATGCTAACAGTAACATGAAAGTGTCATTATTTCAAAGAATGAACAATGTGACATTACTCAGAAAGAGAGAAACCAAATACAAGTCTTACTGTTTACTCTATCTTTTGGTTAAGTCTACATCACTACTTCACTCCACCATGCTTAAAACAGGTCACTTCACTTGGTTCATTCCTCAGGCCAGAATACAAAATAGAACTTGTGAGGACTTCAAAATACCCCAGTGGAAAAAGTGAGTGTGTGCAAGTATCTGGTCAGAGAAAAACCAGGGTCTCCAACAAAATAGTAACTGATTTTAGAGATCTGAGATGACACGTTTTGAGCTCTGATTCTTGATGCTACATTTCCCTGAAACTTCTAAAACGAGATCTGTTTTTGCCTGTCCCTCAAATCACAAGGCCAAAGTTGGACTATCAATGAAATACCCTGTTTGACCACCTCACTAGTGTATTCTCAGTGCTTTTGCTGTACCAAGAAAATTATATATTTTGTGAAAATAACTATAGCAGAGCTTTTTTCTCCTACAGACACCTCCTCCTGTCACATCACGTCATGTGAAAGAAAGACTGGTTGAATAATTAATCTAAGGATTTTAGGTCCAGTACAGATTTTGAGAGTCTAAATATGACTGAATATTATCATTAATATCAAAAAGCAAAATCCCTGTTTGTTATAGGGAGCTTGTGAAAAAGATCTTTGACTCAGTCACCGGTAAAACAAGATTACATTTGAAGAATTAAAAAATCCTTTCCATGATCCATCTCAGTGACTGCACATAGTATATACTTAATAAATATACTGTGAATAATATTAAAATTTTTTCCATACCATGGTCTCCTACAGCATTTGAACTACAAACATTTTCAACATTGCAGAATAAACTAAATTCATTTTGGCATTTAACTCAATCAGAAATAATATATTGTTGATTATGTATGTGCAGTTTATTCATTTGAATGTCTAGCACTCACAACTGATTAAATTAGGTTATGCATTCTGAATATTAAACATATTAGATGATATTTCTAGATTTTATTCTGTAAATTGAGGAACTCAATTTCATTTAAAAGCAGATAGCAATTAAAATGAAGTTTTAAGATAATGTATCACAATCCACTCAAAATTGGTTTTTACAGGTAGTCTTCTGATAATTTCTTTAGATCTCAATTCTACAGTAATGTCATAAAATACATTAGACAAAATCCAGGAGGGGAATAAAAATGCAATGGGGATGGTGAAATGTAATAATCCTGGCCCAGTAAAGAATTAAATTTGATGAGATCACAAACCCTTTCCTTCCTTTCTTATAGTTGTTCCAACTAGGCTGCTTTGAGATTGACAGCTGAAAATAATAAAAGTTCAATTATTCTGATGAGTGCCGCATACTACGTTTGGTTGTATGGAACCAAATTCAGCAAAGAAATTCTGGTCCATTCTCCTGACTGCCTAATATCCCCATATTTGTGTAATTCATATCTGTAGGCCTAACACACTATGAGATGAAAGAGAATCGAGACATTACCATGGAAGATAAAGAACAAAGTAAATGGAATCAAATGGTTTAAGTTAAAATCAAGACTTAAGACACATTAGTCTTATGACTAAAAGTATGTTATTTTAGATTCTCTGGGCTGCTGATCCATTCAATACAAAACGCCATAACAATACTCTTCACAGAGTTGATAACTTAAATAATGTAAATGAAAATTATTTTTACAATAAAATACTAGACTGCTGTAAAATGTGGACTAATGTTAATGGTAATAAAAACTGTAGTAAGAAAAAACATGAAGGTGACATTGCTGAAGAAGTAGGGGGAGAAATTCAGATTTCTGGAACTCAGTCAAATTCTTTAACCTTGACAATTTAAGAAAGCAACACTCTCCATAACAATTAGTAATAAAATATCCTTGGTGTACAGACATCTAGTGACACCTTCTAGAGCAGAAACCATATTTTCTTTTCATGAAAAGTTGAGTTGCCTACCAGGCTCGTGTACCTGTTATAACTGATATTTAATTTGACCTAGTATTTTCACTAAATATCTACATTAAAAAACCTTCTTATTTAACCTTCCCACTCCTGGTCAAGTGTCCCTTCATGTGCTCCAATAGTATAATATACTTAAGCCATTCACAGACTTTATCATAAGTAGTGTAATCATGGATTTCTCAGTCCACACTAAGCTTCTTGGGGTCAGGAGCTTGTACTCTCCGTATCCTTGGAAGTATCTGATTCATAGTAAGAACTTATTAAGCAATCCAAAGGATGTTGATCAAACACATTGTTTAAGTGGGAATATGTTGCTTGACTTAGCGAATAAAAATACAGAATGTTCAGTTCAATTTGTATTTCAGATATACAACACACTTCTATGAAAAATTTATTCGTTGTTTATCTGAAATTCAAATTTTATTAGGTGCCCTATATTTTATCTGGCCGTGTTAAATGAGAGAGAAAAAAGTTTAGATGGCTTCAAGGCAATTGAATTTAGATAACTACATCAAAAAATCATTTAAATTCAACTCTAAGTGAGAAATAATGCATGTTAAGGAGTAACAAAATCTTTTAAGTTAAAAATAAAATGAATTTACTGCTCAAAGAAGCACAAAACTTTCTAGTATACTAACCTACCTACTAAACTTTCTAGTATACTAAAAACAAATATCAATTTTGCCATTGTTACAGATTACGTTATTGTTTAGCATATATTCACATCTCCATTTTTTCAAGTTGAACTTAAGCAATTAACTTGCTTTGCTCTATTCTACATATGTGCAAGTGACTGTACCCATGCCAAGCTTAAGTCTTAAGAAGTTGAGTATGTTTTTGCTTAATCTTCTGGTAGAGTCCAAATTCTGCTATGAAAAGAATATACCCAGGTAGCTGTTGCCTCTTCAGCCTACATTCTGGATTGAAACAGGTAAAGCCAAACCCAGAAACTCACCCAGCTGACCTGCAGACTTGTGATTAAAGAATAAGGGTGTAATGTTGAATGCCATTCATGTTTTGTTGATGTTTGTTAAGCAACAATAGGAAATTGACCCAGCCAGAGTTTTCATTCTTCATCACTCCAGTCCCAGGCAAACCTGGATAGCTGGACCCTCAGCAGAGTTAAATGACATGTTTGAAACATTTTTTCCCTTTTCCTGAGTTGGAGGAAAAAAGATAAACTTACTTCCTTGATTGCCTATTTATTAACCACATATTAACTAAGTTCACCTTCCACTGTATCTTTGGGACATATTTGTAAGACTATACTTGTTTACATTCTGCACTTAATGGGAATTAACTTTTTTTTTTTTCCCAAACCAAATGCACTCTGTGTATTGAGGAATCAGAGAAGTCAAAAAAGTGATAGCAGGACTTCCCTGGCAGTCCAGTGGTTAAGATTCCACGCTTCCACTGCAGGGGGTGTGGGATTCTATCCATGGTCAGGGAGCTAAGATCTCACATGCCCTGTGGTGTGGCCAAAAAAAAAAAAAAAAAAAAAAAAGAAGGAAAAGAAAACATAGTGATAGCCTTACCTTGTATTTTATAACATCTTACTGGCAGAAAAGAAAAAAATCATTAATCCCAGTATTCATTTTTTCCTTACAAAAAATCATGAGTCAGTCCTGGTCCAAGAGAGAAAGGAGAAAAATATATTTCAAGGAGAAAAATATTTTTCTTTAGAGGAGCTTATCCTGGAACATTTCTTTTGATTTTCTCCCTCACTATTTAAAGCTGCATAAATGGTATGAAATTACCCAGGAACTATTAAGCACATAGATGTATTTTTGCTAGGAAATCAAAGGATATAAAAGCTACAGTTACTCAGGAATTTTACAGAACCCCAACTGAGTGCAAAGCAATATACACATTTCCCCCACTATCTGAAAGTACAGGGTTCCCATGAAACCTTTCATAAGCTGAAATGGCATAAAGTGAAGAAGCAATTACCTTAGGACACATCTTGCTAACGGATGCACAAAATGAATCAAGTTAAAGCACGTATGCTCACAGACACAGCTCAAAACTATGGACACTTGATCAAGACGGCAGAGTAGGAGGACACTGAGCTCACCTACCCAAAGCTGCATCTACATGTGGAGCAATTCTTACTGAAAACAAAGTGGAGACTGGCAGAAAGACTTTTCTATAACCAATCCTGTAAAGAAACATCCACACAGATTCAGGTAGAAAGGAAAAGAAAAAATCAGGTCAGTACCTGTGCCCCTATGAGATGACACAGAGTGCGGGGAGGATTATTACATAGGCTGGGAGATCCTCCTTGGGGAGTGAACGGTTTAAACCACACATTGGGCACCCCAGTCCTGGGGTCCAACACGAGGAAGATGAGTTCCCTTGGCTGGTTTGAAGACCAGCTGGACTGGCAGAGGGGCTGTGTGAAACTTGAACTCTGCTTGTGAAGAGTGCACATATTCTTGCTTGCTCCCAAAACAAAGAGGAAGCAGACTGAGACTGCCCAGGACTCTGGCTAGTTTCCCACAATTGCCCCAGCATACACTCTGGCCCAAGTTGAGAGCCCAGTCTGGCACCTCTGGCTCTGCAGCACAGCTCCCCAGTAGGGAGAAAGATGCCATTGCTGAGAAGAGTGCTCAGTTGTGGGGGAAGGAGCTGGCTGAGACCTACCTAGCACAACATCTGAACAGGGTGAGGGCAGCCATCACTGGCACTCCTGGAGGAGGCAGATTGGGAGTGGTCTGGAACTCTGACTGAAGCCAGGACTGCCCCAAGCACATGCCCGACCAACACGAGGTGCACGATCTGGCCCCTCTTGCCCCAGCACTGCTCCCTTCTGCCACATTTTTCTGCCCTCCACAGTTATCAGCTGTGAGTGATTCCCCATTCCTAAAATCTCTCCTGCAGAAAGAGTTATCATCTGCTTACATGGGATTGTTTAGCAACACATCCGAAAACAAACCAAAAAAGCTTAAATTCAGTTATTCCCAATCGAAGTAGATTAAATTAGATATTCTTAGCAATACTAAAGGCATTCCAAAGCTGATTTTTGAAATACTTTGGGAAGAATATACTAGTTTTTCCCAAATTTTTGATTATATCTACAGTTTTTTCCCAAATGTTTCAGATGACAATCACATGAAAATATACCCCAGAAATTCCATCCATCCCTATAATTCTAGAAAAATAGTACAGAATGTTGCTTTTTTTGTCTATACAGAAATTGAGATAATTATGAAAGACTCATTTACAATAAGACTGTAAGATACTAAGACACTAAGATAGAAACATTATATATTTTAAAAAATCACCCCATTCTTTGATAGGTCATTTTGAACTTGATATTCCTGGTGATAACTCAAATTCAGCAATGTTATTCATATATTTTCTAAAAGATATCCTTAAGAGGTGTCTAAATAAGAAAAAGAAGAAAATCTTATCAGATTTTCAAAAACTGGATCCAGGTATAAAGGAGATTTCACTGGACAAAAATGTAAAATGACAGGGGAAGGAATTCTGTAGCATTCGTGCCTATCCAACTTGGCCATTATCCCTGCAGTGGTCGTCTTTGCTTTTCAGACTTTTTCACACTCACTTCAAATTCTATGACATATCTGGAAACCTCTGGAAGAAGGCATAAATTTTTCCTTCAGTATTTATTCTGATGCAGTACATTAAAGTAAATCAAGAAGGAAGGAAAGAAGGAAGGAAGGGGAGAAAGGCAGGGGAGAAAGAGAGACAGGAGAAGAGAAAGAGTGGGTGAGAGAGAGAAGTTGCCATTTGTTCTGTTACACGGGAGTCCCTCACAACACACTGATTGAAGTAATTCTGAGGCTTCATACACTTTAATATAATTATATATTCTCATTCAAGATAAGTCTCCTACTAAAAATAATCTAGGACTTTTGTAAAGGAACTGTGTTATGGGATAGAACAACATCATAAACAATATGTTACAAATTTGCTACCATGTGCAATTGCGGAATAAATTCCACAGAGCCTGGAACATTTTATTAATACAATACAGGCCTACTTTTCCTTCAATGCGTTTAGCATGTTTAAAATAACTTTGGAAGAACAGTTGAGTCAAAGGGGTGTTTGTAATGTGAAATAAAATGACTGTTTCTTTAAATAAGAACATTTTACTTAGACTAAGTTCTAAGATTCAAGTTTAGTGTTATGGTAAATTAACCTTTGAGCCAATGTAATAAGTAATACCATCAAAAGAGGTAAAATCAATTCATGTAAAGAAATGATTATCCATAGAGTCTTACCGGTCCACGAGTTTTCATCTACTAACTACCTCCTACGGCAAAGTTTAGTGGGATAAAAGTCTGGAATTATTTCCCAGGCAATCAAAATATGAGTGAATGATTCTACTCTCTAGAATCTACTTATATAAATTTTATCCGTTGCAGTTGAAACTTTCAACAAAACCATCTGTCAGGATAAGTAGGGTAAGGTTTTAATTACTTACAGCAATGCAATTATACCATTAATGTTCAGCTAAAATTGAACCCATTCAATTTAATTAGCAATGCAGCTGTGAGTGGAAAGAGATGGGTTCTTTCAGATAGCCAGCACAAGAGGTTATAAAAGCTCTTTTTTTCAGTTGCCAGGACTTTGTTCTGGCATAATCCCTATTCTGCTTTACTGATCTTTGAATGTGTGGTGTGTACATAAATACACAGTGTATGGAAGACATATGTATATATATCTTTTCTGAAGGAGTGTGTGTATATATATATATATAGTATTAATGTTTCATATATATGTCTCTGTGTGTATGTATGTATGTGTGTGTGTACATATATATATATATATATATATATAAACACACATATATGTATAAAATAACCAAATAATTCTACATGCACACATACACTTTCAGGAAAGCAAATCTCCATCTATTTATAGCCATAATTTTATATCTGCCCCACATATGACATGAAAATAGAATTAATTCAACTCACTGAGAAACAATCTTCCTTTTAATTAAAATTAATGTTTTAGTGAATGCATCTTCATTACAGTAACAACACTAGTCATGGGGTAAGGGGAAGATAAAGGATAAGCATAGAATTTACCTAATCATCTGAAGGTGCCTACAATCTATCTGATGAGATGAGACATTCATACATATAACAGTTAAATAAAACTGCAAGAAGCGCATCTGTAAGATACAAACTCATTCAATAAAATAAACAATGTGTATCCTAAAATTTTTGAAGAGGAAAAATAATGTAGGCTTGAAAAGGATGAAGTTTAGACTCTTCCTAAACTTCAAAATATGGTTTCAGACATTGATAACATGTAAATGAGGGAAAGGACACTTCAGATTCAGGCAGTGTCTGGTGGATGGCATGGAGACATGGTGAGAAAGGTGAGTCCGAAGGGAAATCAGGAGCCTTCCTAGATAGAAGGCTTCCTAGATAGAAGGCTGATGTGGAACCTAACAGTAGGTACCACGCATTAGAGAGCATTCTGAGGAGAGCCATGATAGAATTTGCTTCTTCCAAAAAACTTTTGTAAAATAATCAAATTCCTGAAAGTGCAGCAACTAATTCTCATTCTTTGATCTTGCTAACACTTATGTTTTATAAATGGAAATATTTTAAAAATGTTAACACCATGAACATAAGGAAAGGACTAACAGGGTCAGATCTGTGAGGTTTCTCTTATCATATACCTCACAGTTGCTATAGCAATGTTTTCACAAACAGAGCCATAAAGAGAGAAAACTGGCATGTTTGGAGAATTGAGACTTGAATTATTCCAACTTGAGACTGTGAAATAAATGAAGAGGTAGCATAGTGATGTGCTAAGAGCATGGATTCTGGATCAAGTATATCTGAGTTCAAATCCTATTAATATGTAGCTCTGTCAACTGACAGCTAGTTGATTAAGATCTTTATACTTTATTCTCCTCCTCTATAAAATAAGGAGTAGTACCTAATAGGATTGCTAGGTTAAACAATATTTTAAGTAAAGCTCTTAGAAAAGTGGCTGACATATAAAATTATTTAATGTCAGCTATTATTATAAAAAACAATTTCACAAATAACATTTAGCTAGTAAGTAAATTCCCCAGTCATTCTAATAACCAAATAACCAGAGAATTTTCTACTTGTGCATACATTATGCTTAAGGAAAATCACCCTCAGGATCTAATTCTATGAAAAACAATGTCAATTATAATTTAAGTGCCACCATAAGTCCTATGTAATAAGATGGATCAAGTTTTAAAAGGTAGAATCTAAATTTAGAATCTCTTCACACTTCACACTTTCTGGGCAAAAACTAATTCTTTCAGGCATATTTTATAAACTCAAATGTCTTTACAGGCCAGATACTTATACACATGAAGGAACGGGAATGCAAGGAATGGGGAAGAGCGAAGTCTGTGATCTAATGAAGAGGATGTCTCTGCCAAAAGGCAATGGGATTTGGCTTACACAAATTATGTTTGTAGGCTGAATTTGCCTATCAGATCATCAGTTTGCAAACCCATTAGTGCAAGACTTCATCTCAAAAAGGAAGAGCTTCCCTAGTATTTGGCTATCCATTGTTGCAGGAAACACCCTACCCAAACTTTCTTGAAGAAAGAAGGAATTCATTTATTTTTGAAAAATCCTTTTTCTCTTCCCTCAGGAAATAGAAACATTGTCCATATCAAGAAAACATACAGTCTTCCTCCCTAAAATTCATATTCGTCTGCTTTAGGTAATTAAAAAATGGGGAAATGCTCTTCTAGCAATCATCTATGAAATTCTGATTGTGTTAAAGGAAGAATGCCCAACAAATTCTGACGATTCTATTTCTGTATTACTTAAAATACATCAGATGTACTGAATATACAAATGTAAAAACAAACAAGGACCACAGAAACATTCTCTGCTGAATTTCACATCATTAATCCAGGATGACATACACCATCTAGATAAACCCAATAGAGATGACCTCATCCAACCACTGCCTTTACAAACAACTGGATGAATTTTGAGTCAAGAAACCACTAGAATGTGCTGGAATAACTAACCATCAAAGGACTAAAAGCAACCCAAAAGCTCATCAATAAGAAACTAATTGAGTAAACTATGAAACATCCATGTAATAAAGTGTTCTGCAGCTGTAAAAAGTATAAGAAACATCTCTAGTGCTGTGCAGATCTTCTAGGATATATAAGTGAAATACATCAAGGTGGAGGAAATGTGTATATGCTAAGGTAAGCCACTATTTATCTAAGAAAGTGTGAATATACATAAACACTGGAAAAAAAGTTACCTATAGAAATGGGAACAAATAGATATAGGTGTAGAGGACAGGTGTAAAAAGTGAGACTTCTTTTAAATTTCAACTTACTCTGTAAATTTAAATTTAGAACCTATAAATGTCTACATATTTGTGAAATCTATACATATATGAAATACACACATACATATACATCTCTACATAAAATACATTAAAGAAAAATGAAATAAATGAACCAATACAGAATTGGTAGACAAATCGTACAGAGAGGAATTGTGGTAAGACAGCGAGATTTTTAAAAGTTAAAAAAAACTTCCAATTCTTTATATTTTTTTCAGTTATTACATCATTAGTACTGATAACGATTTTTACTGTGTTAACGAATTACGTTAGAAACAAAAATTTTCAGATATGGGAAGAGGAATGCAATTAGAAAAATAAAAGAAGTTAAGCAAAAGCTCTACAAATGTAAGTCTGAATGAAAAAAAGTAGGAACCCATGGCACATTTTTCTTCAAAAATATACAGATTTCCTATCACTGTCCACTCGAAAGGTTTAAGAAATAATGATAAATCTGCCAGCAGAGATCATCTCTATTGTCAGTGTTGTGGTCTCTAGGTAACACTCTCTGTTCAAAAGAACCAGGGTTTCTTAGAAGAAATGACTGATACCCAGGTCTGTGGAAAGAATCTGCAATATGAACTTGGACTCTGTTTTTATACTAAGGAAGTTATAAACGACTACTATTTTTATGGACAAGTGACTTTTGATGTAACCTGGGAAGCTTCCACAGGTCAAAATTAAAACATTTTAAGCATCATTAAAGACATAGCTATAATGGACTGAAATCTATCTGTATGAATAAATCTGTGAGTTTATAATGATACTTTCATATATTAATAAATTACTTCATTATTTAAAAACTGGTAAAAGTGGTAAGTGGGAAAATCAACACTAAAATGTTCTCTCTACTATAGAAATTTTTTAGAATAAAAAGTTACAGCATTTTCTAGATGTAAGAAACAAATCTTGTTATAAAATTATAATGGTTGACCCACCAAACATTTTGCTCAAAAGCTAAAATATCTGATTTTGACACCTCTCTGGGAAATGAATATTCATAAATATGAAAGGCAAAGACAGATATAGAAAGCTTGATAGAAAATACCTAGCAACCTGCCTAATGCTCACCAAGATATGTTATTAGAAGAAAGCAGTGTTAGGGTAAACTTTTTGAAAAGTTTGAGAAAATGTTAATACATTTTACACTGAAATAGCTAAGATACAGTTGAAATACTTATGGCATGTTTGTATTAAAAACCAATTGATCTACTGAATTCCATTTTTAGAAATCATGATGCAATTTTATCATGAATTGAGCTTATTTTACTAACTTAAGGGAAAATTTGCAGTATTGCCCTACTTCCCTCAATCTTATTATCCCTGGAGAAATGATGGTGTGATAAAATGTGCACAGATATTGCCATTAGATGGTCTGGAAATCGAATCCAACTCTCTCCACCCTATGGCATAGAATGTAGTTTATCTTAAGTGTGCTTCACTTCTGCTATATACTAAGTATAATAAGTCCTAATTTAGAGAGGGTTGTTCATAATGAAATTATGTTGGTTTAGGCTTTATCTCAATGGACACACAGTAGACTATCTGCTATGAGTTCCCTTCCCCAGACCAAGATGTATGGTCACCATTCACAGAAAGAGAGGTTTGAAGAGTGACAGTTAGGAGTAGCTTTTCAGATAATTCTTAATTTCCAATGAAATGAATAATTCAATTATCTAATGTTAACTATATTTCAAGCCTGCTGCATTCTGTACCAACATGTGCTAGAAAATGGAAATAGAGGGTAAAGTACACATGACAGCTCCATTTTAGTTAGGGAGTGTGCCAGCCTCTCCTTTGCTCCCTTTTGGTTTGTTATTTGCACATCTGGAGCCATTGATATTTATAAAATGACCTCTTTTCCCCTTTCTTCCACATACATACACCCAGTGCAGGGAGTTGAACAGTCATACATGCAATGAACACAGTATTTCATGGTTAATGTACCATCCTTTATGAGAATATGCTAGCATAATGATAGAGGGCTGAAGCATGTAATCTATAATTAATACAAAGTGAACTGTCATGTAGGGGAAAATGGGCCTGTCTGCAGAAGTATAAGTGTAGTCATGGAAATGGCTATAGTTCCTTGATTGTAATTATTCAACCTCACTAGGGGTCTGCAGCTAGCTATTAAAGTGCTGGTGGTCCCTCATGGAGTAGCCTCCTATCCAATTAAACTTTCACAAGTCTATTCAGGAGGCACACTTCAGGTTGTCAAGACACTGTGGTACACCACTGTGTTCCATTAAATAGTGTCAAGCACCTGCATTTTTAATAGAACATAAAGCTTTTGGTGGCCTTTTGCATATAGAATTTGATCTGCTAATTTTCTGTGTCTGATTTGAACAATTTGAATCTCTAAACAGATAAAACATTTATAATTGAAATAAAGGTCTTCAGTTTCTGACATTAGCAGGACTGTACTAATTTAGCATTGTCTCTCCTGTACAAAATAAAAGCATATGCAGAAGTCAGTGAGAAACAAAGAAATGTTAAATGTTTGGGATGATTGGCAAAATAAATGCAGTGTAAGTTAAAATCAATAAGTATTTCACTGGATATTTGAAAGTTTGTACAACCATATTTGATACAAATTTTGAAATCTAGAAAAAACACAATGAAAATGCCAAACATTCTACGATTTCATGAGTTAAGGACTTCCATTTAAAATCACAATTTCTACTGCAAATTTCAAAATGAGAATAGGCTGAGTTGTCAATATATGAAATGAAAATGATTTGGGGAACCCAGTAGATGCAGCATGATATACTGAAAAAAAGAGTTTGAAAATTAGATTATATATATATTTATATATACATATAATTATCCATGATGACGATCAGATACTTCTCGTACACCACTTAAAATCTTCCCAGTCTTACCTCTTACTCCAAGCCCTGGTTTATAGTCACCAGTTACGCACAGGTTTTAACCAGCTTCTGACAGGTAAATCAAATCTATGCTTCACCTTTGCCTGAGCCTCCTATTTTTCACATTCTTCTCAGGAATCTCTGACTCACTGACATAAGACATCAGGGAGGAAATATTTGGCACTCATGATATGCATCACAGAAACATGAGGGAGTTAAATTCTTGGGGCCATGACTGGCCTTTATACACCATTAGGGTATAAAGGCCAATAAATACCGGCCCCATTTGCCCCCAGAGTAGAGAATTCATCAGGCTCAAGAATCAGTCACTTGCAGCAGTGGCCAAGTGAGCAACGAAATGCTGCGTGGCTTTCCACCCTTCAACCTTCCGCTCCCCAATCCTCTCCTCTTCCCTGGAATCATCTCTCAAATAAACTACCCTCACACAAGCCTCTTTATATGGCTTTTCTTCTGGGGAACCAGGTTAAGACAATATAGTTCCCAGCTATCCTATTTGCTAACTCTATAACCCTATATAAATAGCTGGACATCTCTATGCCACCGTTTCCTAATCTGTTACCTGAGGGACTTAGGCAAGAAGAGCCTTTAAAACTCTAAAGCCCTGACTTTATGAAAAAGCAGCAGCCCAACTTAAAAATATGTAATTTCAGTAAGAATAAGAAACCTTGAGAGTGAAAGCTATTTCTTCATACTTTTTGCTGCTTATCAACTTTTGCTCTTTGTTTTAGTTTCATTTCATTTTGATTTTTCATAAGGAGGTAAATGGCTAGTCAGTAACTAATATGTTTTTATCAGAGAAACATGCAGATTATGTTAAATTACCAATCATGCCCAGGTATTATATCTGCTCCCTGGAGCCCATAACAATCAAAAAACTGCAGAACCCTTTCTCCATGGAGTGGATTCCACTTTTGAGAACACTAGACTGCTCTTCCATCACTCTCCTCCACTTCATCCTTACTATGACCATTAGCAGACTAGTGTTCCCAACACAACCGAACAGGATGTAGAAAGATTATTAGGAGTAAAGAATGATCAGCTGAAGTATAACGGTCAGAGACAGGAAGAACCTTGGTAGAGAGAAGAGAAAGGAGCTGTGGGAGAGTTGTTTTATTTCAATAATAAAACAATTACATTGTTTTAATGTAATCATTGGGTACATGTCAGAAAACCATGAAAATGGGTAGACACTAGAACTATGAAAAAAGCTAACATTAACAAAGACTATTCATAAACTTGCAGCAAGGAAATCTTTCAGCCATCACTTTAATTTCAGCAAGGGGTCAAAGGTGTGATAAAGGAGAGTCAAAAAAAGGAAAACTGGATCTCTGGCAAGCATTCTAGCAAGGGGAGATTTGTATTTTTGGAAGTGGGGGAGACTTGCTAATTGGTTTTCAGGTACTTTGGTTGACCTTTAGTTGGTTACAATGGAACAATCAAGTGGTTGACAATTTTAAAAAAGGCAAGATTGCTCAATATAAGGGGTGGAGAGTTTTCTATGCCCAGGAATTTCCTAGAAAAAGCGGGGCCCACTGGGGTCCTTTTCTGCAGGTAAACTGTCCTTATGAAGGGAGGGTGATGGCTACTTTAGCAAGCAGTTTGTTAAATTTTACTCAGTCATTAAAAAGAAAACAAATTATAAAAATTTCTGATGGCATAAGAAAATGGTAACAATATAATAAAATTATGGTTCTATGGATAGACATTGCCTGTGATAAATATTATAAATATTATATGTGATATATGTTACATATACAGTATGTAGTATGATAACAGATATATACATAGATGCTAGATAGTTACTTAACCTCTCAAAGCTTTAGCTCTCTCATTTAAAAAAATATGCTAACACCCACCTCACAGGGTTATTTCAAGTTTTTATGAGATATAGCAGAAAAGTGCTTATCATATAGTACATAAAACATTTATATTTATGTACATCTGTCATATCCAGAAGGATTTTTAATGTTACACAAAAGTGTCACAGAGATTCTAGGGTGACAAAATCATCTCCGTTTGCCCCAAATTTTCCCAGTTTTAAAACTGAAAGTCCTATATCACAGGAAATTTCTTATTCCTGGGAAAATCAGGACTGTTGGTCACCTTAAGTATTTCATAAAAGTAAAATTCATTTTTAGCTCAGACTCTAAGAATAAATAATTCCTTCCCAATAAACATGATTTTTAAACCACAATCAAGATTACTGTAATCATATACTGCAGTTTTCTGACCACAAAACATTCCCACTACTAAGAAAACACAATTTCCAGAAACAGAACTCATAGGTTAGAGTCAGAGCTACCCAATTATGCAGGCTTTTTTGGTTGGCAAACAAAACTAACTCTTTGGGATCAGAACAAAAGGTGAAAATGTAGGCAGGCTTTATACAAATTGAGAATGGACTACTTCAAGCCATAGGAAAAGAGATACAGAAAAGAATCAAAATGGAACATCTATAACACCATTTCCTAACACACTAAGGAAGACCATTATTAAATCATTATGAGGATATACAAGAACTGATAACAGGCCTTCATATTTTTATATATATTGTATATGCAGGTATATTCAACATATACTATATGCATATAATTAAATGTTTTGGGTTTTGTTTATCCTCAACAAATTATTTCCATGTTTTGCTAACCACTATTCCTGATATAACTAACAAGAGGTGCAGAATAAATATATTCAATTGAAAAAAAAGAAATGAATAATGTAGTTGTTGAAATAAATTCCCTACTTAAAAAATCCCTTTAGATATGGTCTGTACTTATATATCAGGTCAAGATCCTTTAGCCCAGATGAGGAAAAAGCAGGTTCTATTTATAGAGGATTGTTTTTGCTGTGTATGATAAACATCACTACATTTATATACACACATTTATAGCACTGTTTAACTGGGATAATCAGTGGATTATTAGCACTATTCAAAAACTGAAAATAAAATAGATGATAGCTATGTTGTCTCAAACCACCTCCCTGAAATCAAGGGTATTAGCACACGCTACCTTTCCAAGATCTGAGTATACTCTGAATTAATACAGTGTTTCTGCTCTCTGTTGAAGGTGTTAAACCTAAGAGGAATTTTTCATGGCAATAATAACTGCTAAAGTTTACTGAGTTCTTATCATGTGCTAAGGTGTTTGATACACTATTTTCATTAATTTATCTCAAATAATCGCCAAACAAACCTATGAGGTAGTATTTCAACTGTCCATATTTTCAGAAGAGAAAAATTAGTCTCAGAAAGATAAAGTAATTTACTCTGAGTCAAACAGTCAAATTGGGATTTAAACCAAACCTGTCTTATTCTGATATTAAATAGAATTCATAAATAGTTAGAAAACTATTGAAACAAAAATTTAGAACAGAGTATTCAATAAGGAACACAATATTACTTTTTCTACTCTCTCAGAATGGAAAAAATTATCAAAGATCTCCAGATAAGTGCCTCAGTATAGTTCAAGGAAGTACATTTCTGAGGAAAGCACTTAAAGTACATATTCAGCAGGCTGTAGACAATTTCAAGATCTATTTGTGAAGTTACCCATCCTGTTCCTTGCTACAGTTCCAAAAGGTTTGCTCTAAATTAATTAAGAAGTGCTTGCTCTCAATGAATTAAGAAAATGATACCAACATCAAAAGGCCTCTCCTCTTAAGGAATTTCTAATACAGGCCTCATCTGAGCAGACTCTGGAGGCTGAGTGAAAGGTCTTTTCAATAATATGCACTATTCCTTTCCCAAGATGTTTCTTTTGATTTGCTGTATAAATATCTAGCCTTTGAGAACAGGGAAAAAAATCTTTTGCTGTTTCAAATCATTTTGTATAAATTATTTTGAAAATTCCACTGTCAGAGTAGTTATTTTACTCTCCTTTCTAACTCTTTGAGAGGACTATGCCTTTGAAAATCAGAATAAGAATTCCTTAACAGCTTATGGATTATCTCTGAAGGTAGCATCAACACATTTTTTAGAAACAGTCTTATCTAATTCCCGCTGACCTTGTCGTGTGTCGATCGGCTTAAATCAAGGATTGGCAAACATATAAATGAATCGCCACTCAAGGCACAGTGCCTGCACTATTGACACCTGCCTCACCTTGTGCTGCCAGAGTGCAGACAGATTTCAGAACATCTTACTCAAAGAATTACTCTCTTGATAGTGCAGAATTGAGAGCAAAGGGAAAAAAGGAAGAAAAATGAACAAGATTTTGAAAAGAAAGATTGGAATTATTATTTTCGAGGGAGCAGGGAAGAGCAACAGCCCTCCTCCCTGTAAGAGAGGCTGAACTCTTTTATCTCCTCTTCAAAAGTATTGCACCACCCAACATCAAGAATTCAAAATGCTAAATTTGAAGTACCATATATCCTGTGACCATAATATACTTCTCTCTAAATTTTAATTAGCAAGGGAATATAGATTTTTCAAAGCTACTTTTATGTTCTATTACTAGGTCTAGAAATATCAACTATGCTATATCACTTGTTGTGAATCTGATGCTCCCTTTTTGGTTCCAAACAAGCTGTACTGTTATTAACAGACCTAGTATTCCATCAGTAAAAATATCCATACAAATTATGCTCCAAGAGTTGCTCCTAATCATTTTGTTCTTGACAGTTGAGCAAACTCAAAATATCAGCTTGTCAAATCAGACTCTCATAGATCAAAGAACTTATAGCCAGTACCAAGATCTACTAATAAAGAATAGAGGCATTCAAGAGGCCTGGGTGAAGCAAGGAGAGGACTGGGACTTCCTCTGTGGCTCCCACATCCTTTCTCATGGCATCAGGAATGCATTCCCTAGACTAAAATAATAGAAAAGTTCTTTAAGAGGTACTTGAGTCCCCTTAGATAGCAGAGGGCATTAAACTCATGAAATGTCACCATTTTATACCCCAGAGAATCGTATGAGAGCCGTGTCTCATAAATCAACAGATAGCTGGTTTATCACAAGCAATCCCAAATCTAGGACATTCTGCTCAAAGCTGTGTATAGATAAGGACCCCTCTCCTTACATATTTCATCAGTCTGTTTTCCCAGAGGCCCAATTATCATATTCACAAGAAGAAAAGACCTAGCCACCTGCCTTCTTTCCTTTTCCCTGGAAATGCACCCTTACCCAAAACCCCACCCGACAACTGGAGAATAAATGAATCATGGGTCTCTTTTTAACTTGTACCTGACCTTGGAGAAAGGCACTGACAACTAACCAAGACAGTAGGGATTCACTGGTCCAGGCGCTAGGTGGAACTTTTATGTCACAGGCTCCATGACCAGAAATAGAAAGTATTCCTTTCCTTTGTGGAATTTCTACCCACTCCTGAGTTTGTGAATAAAGAAGACAAATGAATGCCCATATTCTATTAATTTTCTAGTGAATATATTCTGTTGACCTTATTATGAAGAGCTAATTCCTGCAAATTATGAGCAGCTATATATCATAAATGAATTCCTAGAATGCAATCTCACTGGCTATATTTAATTCATCTTGTGAGATGAGGCAGTGGCATATATCAGGATATAAGGCTTCTGATTTTGTTAAATATATGAACATTTACTGATGGTGTACCTCACACCTCAGTTTATCAAATGTTCTACAAAGCTAGTTTTAGGTAGAGATCAAACCATTCACCACACTTGAAAGTAGCCATTTTAAAACCTGCTCATCGTCAATGTAAAGGTTACATTAATTTCCTTATCATTGATACTTGATAATATATTAGCACAGCCTATTTCTATCCATCCTTTCTAGAAGAATAAAAATAATACAAATAACCTTTAATTACTTTCCAATATATAGCAAGACTTTCTCTCAGAGGCTTTGAATCACTCAATGCATTTCATTTAAGTATTATTCTCATTAATGCCAAAATAAAGTTGCATTTAGGGAGGACACATGAAGTTCATTAAGACAAGTCTTTATTACCATAATTCTATGAAGCATCCTCCCTTAAAATCTTGATAGCATTCAAAATCCAGTAGAAATGTTTTTTACAGTGTTTTTCCTCCATGCATTCATGTTTTTTTACAGGAAAAAAAAACTGTAAAAAACACAAACACATGAAGGCTAAACAATACACTACTAAATAACCAAGAGATCACTGAAGAAATCAAAGAGGAATTCAAAAATACCTACAAACAAATGACAACAAAAACACAATGACCCAAAACCTATGGGATGTAGTAAAAGCAGTTCTAAGAAGGAAGTTTATAGCAGTACAATCCTACCTCAAGAAACAAGAGAAATCTCAAGAAGAACAAACAAAACCCAAAGATAGTAGAAGGAATGAAATCATAAAGATCAGAGCAGAAATAAATGAAATAGAAACAAAAAAAATAGCAAAGATCAATAAAACTAAAATCTGGTTTTTGAGAAGAAAAACAAAATTGATAAACCTTTAGCCAGACTCACCAAAAAAAAAAAGGGAGAGGACTCAAATCAATAAAATTAGAAATGAAAAAGAAGAACTTAGAACTGACACCAGAGAAATATAAAGGATCATAAAAGACTACTACAAGCGACTATATGTTAATAAAATGGACAACCTGGAAGAAATGGACAAATTCTTAGAAAAATACAACCTTCCAAGACTGAACCAGGAATAAATAGAAAATATGAACAGACCAATCACAAGTAATGAAATTGAAACCGTGATTAAAAATCTTCCAACAAACAAAAGTCTAGGACCAGATGGCTTCACAGGCAAATTCTATCAAACATATAGAGAAAAGCTTAACACCTATCCTTCTCAAACTCTCTCAGAAAATTACAGAGGGAGGAACACTCCCAAACTCATTCTATGAGGACACCATCGTCCTGATACCAAAACCAGACAAAGATGTCACAAGAAAAGAAAATTACAGGCCAATATCACTGATGAACATAGGTGCAAAAATCCTCAACAAAACACCAGCAAACAGAATCCAACAACACATTAACAGGATCATACACCATGATCAAGTGGGATTTATCCCAGGGATGCAAGAATTCTTCAATATACGCAAATTAATCAATGTGATACACCATACTAACAAATTGAAGGATAAGAACCATATGATCATCTCAATAGATGCAGAAAAAGCTCTTGACAAAATTCAACACCCATTTATGATTAAAATTCTCCAGAAAGTGGGGAAAGAGGGAAACTACTTCAACACAATAAAGGCCATATATGATAAACCCACAGCAAATATTATTCTCCATGGTGAAAAACTGAAAGCATTTCCTCTAAAATCAGGAACAAGACAAGGATGCCCACTGTTGCCACTATTATTCAACATAGTTTTGGAAGTCCTAGCCACAACAATCAGAGAAGAAAAGAAATAAAAGGAATCCAAATTGGCAAAGAAGAAGTAAAACTGTTTGCAGATGACATGATACTATACAAAGAAAATCCTAAAGATGCCACCAGAAAATTACAAGAGCTAATCAATGAATTTAGTGAAGTTGCAGGATACAAAATTAATACACAGAAATCTCTAGCATTCCTATACACTAACAACAAAATCAGAAAGAGAAATTAGAAATTAGAAATTAGAAATTAGAAAGAGAAATTAGAAATTAGAAATTAGAAATTAGAAAGAAATCAGAAAGAGAAATTAAGGGAACAATCCCATTTACTACTGCAACAAAAAGAAAAAAATACCTAGGAAGAAACCTACCTAAGGAGGCAAAAGATCTGTACTCAGAAAACTATAAGACACTGATGAAAGAAACCAAAGATGACACAAACAAATGCAGAGATATACCATGTTCTTAGATTGGAAGAATCAATATTATGAAAATGACTACACTACCCAAAGCAATCTAGAGATTCAATACAACCCCTATCAAATTATCAATGGCATTTTTCACAGAACCAAAACAAAAAATTTTACAATTTGTAAGAAACACAAAAGACCTCGAATAGCAAAAGCAATCATGAGAACAAAAATGGAGCTGGAGGAATCAGGTTCCGTGACTTCAGACTATACTACAAAGCTACAGTAATCAAGACAGTATGGTACTGACACAAAAACAGAAATATAGATCAATGGCACAGGATAGAAAGCCCAGAGATAAACCCACGCATCAGTGGTCACTTACTCTATGACAAAGGAGGCCAGAATATACAATGGAGCAAAGACAGCCTCCTCAATAAGTGGGTGCTGGGAAAACTGGACAGGTACATGTAAAAGAATGAAATTAGAACACTCCCTAAGACCATACACAAAAATAAACTCAAAATGGATTAAAGACCTAAATGTAAGGTCAGACACTATAAAACTCTTAGAGGAAAACACAGGCAGAACACTCTTTTACATCGACTGCAGCAAGATCTTTTTTGACCCACCTCCCAGAGTAATGAGAATAAAAAAATAAACAAATGGGATCTAATGAAACTTAAAAGCTTTTGCACAGCAAAGGAAACCATAAACAAGACAAAAAGACAACCCTCAGAATGGGAGAAAATATTTGCAAATGAAGCAACTGACAAAGGATTAATCTCCAAAATATGTAAGCATATCATGCAGCTCAATATCAAAAAAAACCAAACAACCCAATCCAAAAATGGGCAGAAGGCCTAAATAGACATTTCTCCAAAGAAGACATACAGATGGCCAGCAAACACATGAAAAGATGCTTAACATCACCAGTATTAGAAAAATGAAAATCAAAACTACAATGAGGAATCACCTCACACCAGTCAGAATGGCCATCATCAAAAAATCTACAAACAATAAATGCTGGAGAGGGTGTGGAGAAAAGGGAACCCTCATGCGTTGTTGGCGGGGATGTAAATAGATACAACCACTATGAAGAACAGTATGGAGGTTCCTGAAAAACTAAAAATAGAAAGAACTACCATATGACCCAGCAATCCCACTACTGGGCATATACCCAGAGAAAACCATAATTCAAAATGACACATGCACCCCAATGTTCACTGCAGCACTATTTACTATAGTCAGGACATGGAAGCAACCTAAATGTCCAGGAGCAGAGGAATGGATAAAGAAGATGTGGTACATATGTACAATGGACTATTACTCAGCCATAAAAAGGAACGAAATTGGGTAATTTGTAGAGACATGGATGGACCTAGAGACTTTCATACAGAGTGAAGTAAGTAAAAAAGAGAAAAACAAATATCGCATATTAATGCATATATGTGGAATCTGAAAAAATTGGTATAGACAATCTTATTTACAAAGCAGAAATAGAGACACCGATGTGGAGAACAAACGTATGGATACTAAGGGGGAAAGGGGGGTGGGATGAATTGGGAGATTGCAATTAACATATATACACTATTGATACTGTATAAAATAGATAACTAATGAGAACCTACTGTATAGCACAGGGAACTCTACACGGTACTCTGTGGTGACCTAAATGAGAAGGAAATCCAAAAGAGTGGGGGTATATGTATATGTATAGCTGATTCACTTTGCTGTACAGTATAAACTAACACAATATTGTAAAGCAGCTATACTCCAATAAAAATCCAAAATAAAAATTAAAAATAAGAAAATGATAAATACAAAAAAAATCCAATAGAAATGACCAAAATGAAATTCAATTGAGTCTCAACACCTTGAACAAATAAAAAGAGGAATTTTAAATTACACGTAACTTCTGAGTTTGCTGGTTTTTATAAAGTCATATCTGTATTTCAGTGAAAGTTGTATGTTAAATTCTTCTTACACTTTAATTTCTTATGGTTTATTCTTGGTTTCCCTTCTCTCTCCCTTTCATTCATATCAGCACTTTCTCCCCACAACGTACTAGCTTTAGAGAACGTAATATGTTTTTTAACATGTACGGATCATCTTACCCTATGCGCTTACTGCCAATGTGAGGCCAAATCTGGCATTAGTAAATTTTTAGTAAATTCAACTACCTATTATAGTTGAATAATTTTAAGAGATTACTTAAATTTAAAAATTGCCTGTAAAGAATTACCTTGATAATAGCTTGATTCCAAAATGAAAATTACAGAAACATATACTTGCTCTGAACTTAAGCAGAGCAACTATTCAAATTCCATTCCTAATTACTTGACTACACATTTCTGCCTACCATTTTTCATTCAGACTAATAATGTTTAGATTTTTTTCCTCTCCTCATTTCAGGTAAGACCTAAGAGAACCTTTCTTCAATTTGCATTAGCTTGTAGGTAAAACTTTGCTTTTCACAACATAATTTTATAACATGGTGTGGACAGGAGAAATATAACTAAAACTATGTCTTTTCAAGAAAACACTAATCTTTCTGTCAATTCATATCATTATGTTAAACAAAAAGGAAATTAAAGAATGCCATATGAATCTTTAATGCTATTTCCAACAATGTTAATATTTATTTTTTAAACATATTATTTTAATGATATATTCAATATTTCAAACTTGAAGATCAAAGATTGAACACAATATTAGGTTAAAAATGTATCAATAATCATTCCTTACAACATATGCTTCATACCTTGGAAATGTAGTTTAGGATAACAAAAAGGGAAATTCATGTTAAATTGTCCTTAGTTTAAATTCTTACTCAAGAATTGATCCGTAAGATTAAACTTGATTAATTTATACTGAGATAGTGTGAAAACTGGTCAAGCAACTCAAATTTTATGAATGCTGAATATTGTACTGATTATTTTTCTGTGAAAATAATCCCATTTCTATTTAAAGTCCTACTGGGAATGTTCAATGACTTCCACACAAATATTCAAAGTTCAGTGTTTTTCTTTGGACTTAGGCTTCCTCTATCCACTTTTAAAAGAAGAGAGGAAACTCCAATCAACAGGCAGAAGGTGAATTATCGAACAATAGTCATCCTGGTAATTATGGGCAGAACAAATGATTGTAATGATAACCAGAGCTAGTGCTCTACTTACACAGAAAACTTAACAGTTCACTGAATATGCCATGCATGTGAACGGCCTTCTTCCTGTAGAGAGTACCTGTTATTTCTCTCTCTGGTAAAACTGTAACACAATCTTTAAAACTCAGCTCCAATATCACCTCCATTGAAAAGCCTTTCCTAAGTCTCCCCTAAATAGATTTAATCATGTCCTCCTCTGGGATTCCACAGCACCTCCCACGTTGCCTATGAATTTCCCTTTTAAACTACAAGGCCACGGAGCAGGGACAAAATCTTTTCTTGTCCTCATAGTGATTAGCGCACTGACAATAATACTGAATAGAATATTAAGTCACATTTTCCTGAATTTTATTTAATATTTTCCTTATACATACAAGAGAAATGATATCAGCCTTCAGATTATTGCATAGATTAAATAATGTACATGCAAAAAGTCTCTATCATTTCTAGCACGTAAGTAGCATTCAATAAGTACTGAAGTTGGAATATGTGATATTTTCAGAGTATCATTCATTTTTATGCATACATTAAAGAAGGATACTAAATATAGGGTAATCTTGAAACTCTAACAACAAAAATAAATTATGATTAAAGTTTGAACACAAAAGTGAGTGCAAAGTAACTGAATACATTATTTTATAAATGTATATCTGCACAGCAAATCTGAGCTAGGTATGATAAAGCAAAATGCCTTTATAAGATACCATTTTAATGTAATGGATGGTAACAGGTGATCATTAAATGAATAAATATTTCAATTGATTAAGAAAGAAATGCACAAAGGAAGAAGAAAAGAAAGGACAAAGGAGACAGAAGTGTACTCAATCACTGTTCAATAATTGTCCAGGTCAAACATTAAGTGAACACTGAACATAGGTCTTGGAAATCCAAGAACAATTTCTATCTTCATGCTCTAAGCTCCTAAAGGAGTTAAGATTTAAAAAAAAACAAACTCTCCATTATGGATGTTTTAGTGAGGAATACTTATATCTGCATGTAATAGAATACCTGAATAGTCAAGAGATAGAGAGACTAGAATTGGTTCAGTGGCTCAATATCGGCATCAAGAGATCATAATGCTGTCTTTGCATTAAGTACCTAAAATTCACAGCAGGACTACTGCCTAACCAAACATCATATCTTAATTACAGGAAGGAAAATCACAGAAGAGTCAAAGGGTAAATGAGGCCCTACCCCTTGAGACTATACAAAAAATCTCTTTTCATTATCCTTCAAGGTAACACCTTGGACAAAGGGAATGGGGATATTCTTCCTGCAACCTGCGTGGCTATAGCAGCTTTTTCCTTCATCTCCATCCATTTTAAGAGATACAGTGTTTTTCATCCATCTTAAGAGATACAGTGTTTGTATTAGGGATTGAATAAACAGAGGCTGTAGCTGGCCAGGGCCAGAGTTTCTTTAAAAATTCTGCTGTCAGAAATATGGCCAACTTGTAGCCCTTATGCTTTTGGTCAATTCATTTAACATGTAAACACAGTCAAACTGTTCATCAAGGCACAGCCTGAAGCCTGGTAATTTTTAGCTTCTAAATACAGACTTCTGTACACTTCCCTCAATCCCAGCAGGTACTCTTCCACATAAATCTCAATGGCCAGAAGCAGATCCTATGAGAGCCCCTAGTTGTGAGATACAGAAAATTGAAATTTCAGTTTCCTGGCCTATCTAGAGAGGAAGGCAAGGAAAAAAATGAATGTGAATAGTGTTTGGGTGGGCAAATTTGATGACTGTCTTTTGGGTTAAACATAGAGCTACTCTGCTTTTGTCGCCTATTTCCAAAGGAGAGGCTACACTTCTATCTTTAATGTTAGGGCTTTGAGATTTTAGAAACAGTCATATGCACCATAACTTTTCCTGATTTTATTGTCTTCAATTATAATCAGTATATTCATTCAGCAAAGAAAAAAGCATATTATGAAGAATTTAAGCATTGTAAAAAATTCCAAAATTCTCAAAGAAATCACATCAAAAGTTACAACTCATAATTATTAGCATGAAGTCAATATAAGCATAAGTATTTTTCAATTCATATTTAAATACAGAAAAATAGAAAGATAATATGACATATAAATGGCTAGATAGGCAGATTAACAGATATATATGCACACTATATATGTGAATGAATACATACATTCGGAAATCTGATTTTGGTAATATAATTGATTAAACAAGTTGAAAAAAACCTCAAGTTGTATAATGATAAGTATTACACTATAAATTTTTTTCTATATGACTAGATGAGCTTATAGAAAAGTAAGGAATATTACTGCATATTACTAAAGATCAGAAATGAACACAGAACTAAAAGTGAAGGTGGTAATGGCCTGAGCTGACAGGGTGATTATCCTGGTCAAGGTCAATATTCCTCAATGAGAAGCTACTGGTACTTAGGGCAGGCCAATTCTTCATTATGTGATTCTGTGTCATAGGAATTTAGGATGATTAGCATCCTTGTTTCCCAACTTCAAAATACCTGCATGACCTCTGTCACTGTGACAATCAAAACTTGTTTAGAGGATGGTACCAAATGTGCTTGAGAATCACTAGCCCAAGTAACCCAGGGGCTTATGTTTCAATGCCAAGATGTGGATAGGAGATGAAGTCTTGAGGCAAGTTAAGGTAAGAAACTGGGACTGAGATTCTCATATAAAGCTAGGTATCTCAAGGGGGTGCAACTTTAATGAAAGACTGAAAAAGAAAAATACCTGTACTCTGGTAAAATGGGATGACAAAGAAGGTGGTCTGTTTTGGCTGTGCTCTGATATATTTTCCCTGAGGTTTTGAAACCACAGCAGATCTGGGGTTAAAACTTTCAACACTACATGGTCTGTGACCCTCCAGGCAAAGAAACTAACAAAAATTTTAGACACAAACCATTGAAAATTTTAAGGTATTTTTTAAAAAGCAAATGCATAACTATTGTGGAAGGAAAAACCCTCCCCACCAGCTGCCCAATATTCTCACTTCAATCCCCATTGAAGATGATGCCATGTATAATCTCAAATACACAATGAAACTGTTAGCCTTGAGTAAGAGTTCTAAGATACAAATAATATCACATTAAACCACCATGTACATCAGATAATAAGTTATCTGTTTTGCATGAAATGATTAAATACAGAGAAGAATTGAAAACATTATCAAATTATTAAAAAGATGCATATATAGAAACATAAATAATTCAGACTTCTACAAAGAAAATATAATCACAGAGATTAAAAATCCAATAAATGGATTATATAATAAATTAGACAGCTAAGGAGAAAACTCATGAACTAAAGAAAGATGTGAGAAAATTATCCCAAATGCAACACAGCTGTATAAAGAAGGACATGCTAAGAAAAGGAGAGTAAGGAGCATGAAGAATAGACAAAGGTGACCCAACATTTGTCTAATGTGTGTGGCAAAGGAAAAAACAAATAAGAGAGGTAATATTTCAGGAGAACAAGCAGAAAGTTTTCATATTTAGGATTTACAATTCATCATAAGCAGAATATTTAGAATAAATCCATGATTAGATGATCAGACTGAATCTTTAAAATATAAACCATAAAAAGAATGTCTTATGGGACCTGGAGTTAAAACACTGCATCTTAAAAATAAAAAAATAAACTTACCCACCACCCCCCCACAAAAAAGAAACAACTTCTCACCAGCAAAATCAGAAGTCAGAAGGTAATGGAATAATAATAGAAAAGTAATGATAGAAAATGATTGTTGACCCAAATTCTAAGTTCAGGTAAACAATGATTCAATAGAGAGAGCAAATGAAAGACATATTTAGACAATAAAAAGGAGAAAGAATTTGCCACTAACAAAACCTCACTAGAAAAATTACTAAAGGATAAACTTCAGTAAGAAGGAATTTCAACTCAGAAGGAACAAATAAGACCAAAAAAAAAAAAATGTTGAATGAATAGATCAGTAAATATGTGAGTTGACCTATAAAAGTCAGTTTTATAAAATGATAACAATGTCTTGAATACTTTGAAAACAAATTGGAAATAAAATACTGTAAAATAATAACAGATATAACAGATAGGATTATGATGATCGTATGAGAGGAGATTAGAACTACAAATTCTAATATCTTTAGACCATTTGGGAGATAAGATTATCAACTTATTTTCAGTCAAGTTTGAGTTAAAATTATTAACAGTTTAAGTACCAATATAATACATATATTCAAAACTAACAGAGGAAAAAGGTGGGAAATAAATAAAACTTGATCAATTCATTAAAAAAAAAGAAACTACAAAGAAAGAAAAGAATAAAATAAATAAACCCAAATATATCTATAATCACAAAAAAATGCAAATGGACTAATAAGCTCATTTCTTAAGGACTCATATTTCCTGATTAAATTATTATTTAGAAAATTATCCCTAGAGCCTAAAGACAGAAATAAAGATTTGTGAGGGGAAGAATCCAGTTATATGTTATATAAGAGATGTATGAAGCAAACACTAAGTAAAAAATAGTTGCAAGTACATTCACAGTTGATAATGCAGACTTACGGTACAAAAGCAGTTTTAGGATTAAAAATCAACAATAATAAATGACATAATTTACTAGAAAGATTTAACAATCCTGTTGTGTACATTATGTAGGGTAGTCTACCATACACAGTTCACAAAGATTAAATCCAAGTGAATGAAGGCTTAAACTTTTATACTTATTAAAGAAATTAGAACCAATTTATAGACTGATAGGAGAGTAAAAGATTTCAACAGGACACAAGGAGCAAAAAGAAAAAAATGATAATAGTTTGATGAATTTGATTTTAATAAATCCAAAACTTCAATACAACAAAAGAAATAAATGAATCATTAACAAAAATGGTAAATTTAAGAGAACATATATACTTGGCAAAGATTAACACTAATGTATCAATCAATGCAACCCAGCTGAAAAGGGGTAAGGAGTGAAGTCAGTAAAATGATGGAAAAAGAGGTCTCAGCACCCATCCACACTCAGAAACCCAATTTACCAACCACCCATAGTTGAAAATACCTTTAAGAGAGCACTGGAGTACAGTTGAGAAGTTCCAACATATTGGTAGAACACAAAATCCATAAAAGATATTGAATATAGTTCCCTGTGCTATACAGTAAATCCTTGTTGTTTATCTGTTTTATATATGGTAATGTGCATACTCAATATCTTGTAATAAACTATCATGGAAAAAGAATATAGATACATACATATGTAACTGAATCATTTTGCTGTATGCCTGAAACCAACACAATATTGTAAATCAACTATACTTCGATAAAACAAACAATAACAAACCACAAATTTTAAAAAGTGGTTAACTTTGAAAAGTGTTAAAAACAGTTCCACTTTACTCATATCAAGCCTCTCCCAAGCCAGCGCAACACAGTGCCAAGAGAGACCCTTTTGGCCAGTGATTTCTTCTGCAAGGGAAAGAGAGTGAAGTGAACATCAAACTTCCCCAGTTTTTTAGTGCATTGCCCGAGAGATCCACTTCTGTCTCGCCCCATCCAGAATGCTGAGGGAATTGGCATGGCTAGTTCATCTGGGGCAGCCAAGACCAAAAAAAATAAGTAAGAGTTCACAGGAACTGTTGTGTGGATCTCAAATACCAGATTGTCAACCCTGCCAGCCTACCTGTGAACCTTACCAGCTGGAATGCCTGCATACTCCAGCAGCCATTCTACTCATAAATCACAGAAACAATAGAAAAATAACAAAACTAGAAGTTGTTTTTGAAAATATCAACAAAATTAACAAAACTTTAGCTAGACTAAGAAAAGGGAAGAATCAAATAATATCATAAATTAAATAGGAGACATTAAATAAATAAAAAAATCATAGGAAACAATTAAGATTGATTATACACCAACAATTGGACAACACAGAAGAAATAGACAAATTCCAAGAAACAATATCAACTAAGACTGGATCATGAAAAAATAAAAAACCTTAACATACCACTTACTAGTAAGGAAATTTAATCAGTATACAAAACCTTCTGAAAAAGAAAATCCCAGGATAAGAAGGCTTCACAGGTGAATTCTACCAAGCATTTAAAGAGGAACTAATGCCAATACTTCTCGAACTCTTCCAAAAAAACTGAAGGGGAGGGAACACTTCCAAACTCATTTGATAAGACTAGTATTACCCTAATACCAAAGCCAGATAAGAACACTACAAGAAAACTAGAGGCAAATATTCCTGATGAATATAGATGCAAAAATCCTCAATAAAATATTAGCAAGCTGAATTCAACCACACATTAAAAGGATTATACACCATAATCAAGTCTCTGGGATGTTTCTCTGTTATGTAAGGTGAGCCAACATGTGAAAATCAAGCAATGTAAAACATCACATTAACAGAATGGAAAATAAAAATTTATATGATCATACCAATAGATGCAGAAAAAGCAACTGAAAAATTAAATATTCATGATTAAAAACACTTAACAAACCAGGAATAGAAGGAAATTACTTCAACATAGTAAAGACCATACACAACATGCCCACAGGTGTCATACTCACCAGTGAAAATCTGCAACCTTTCTTCTAAGATCAGGAACAGGACAAGGATGCCTCCTCTTAACTACTTCTACACATACAGTACCAGAAATCCTAGACAGAGAAATTAAGCAAGAAAACTATTATAAAGGCATCCAAATCCAAAGGAAGAGTTAAAATTATCTGTTTGCAGATAACATGATGTTACATGCATAAATGCCTAAAGATTATACAAAAAAAGTCCTGTTAGAACAAATAAATAAACTCAGTAAAATTATGGTATACAAATAAACATACAAAAATCAGTTGCATTTTGATATAGTAACAAAAAGCAATCTGAAAAGGAAATTAAGAAAATAATCTCACTTACAATAGTATCATAAAGAATAAAACTCTTAGGAATAAACTTACCCAAGGAAGTGAAAGACTTACACCTGAAAACTACAAAACATTCATCAAAGAAATTTTAAAACAAATAAATTGAAAGACGTCTCATGTTCACCACTGAATACTGTTAAAATGTTCACACCAACCATAGTGGTCTACAGATTCAATACAATCTTGATCAAAATCCCAATGGTAATTTTCTCAGAAATACGAAGAATAATCCTAAAATGTATATGGAACCACAAACCACCCTGAATAGCCAAAACAATCTTGAGAAAGAAGAACAAAGTTGGAGGCACCACACTCCCTGATCTCAAAACATATTACAAAGCTACAGTAATCAATATAGTATGATTACGGCATACAAATAGACATACAGACCAATGAAACAAAATAGAGAACCTATAAATAAACCGCCACATATATGGTTAAATGAATTTTGACAATAGTGCCAAGACTACATACATATGGGGAAAGAATAATCTCCTGAAAAAACAGTGTTGGGAAAAGTGGATATCTACTTGCAAAAGAATTAAATTGGACCCTTATACCACACACAAAAATCAACTTGAATAAAGTCTTAAATGTAAGACCTGAAACAGTGAAACTCCTTGAAGAAAACATAAGGAAAAAGCTTCCTGCAATTGGCTTTGGCAACGATTTCTTGGATATGATGCCAGAAGCATGGACAACAAGAACAAAACAGACAAATGGGATTACATCAACTAAAACGCATTTGCACAGTAAAGGATATAATCAACAAAATGAAAAGGCAACCTACAAAATGGAAGAAAGTATTTGCAAACCATATATATGATAAAGGGTTATTATCCAAAATATATAGGGAACTTCTACAGCTCAACAGAAAAAAAAAAAAACAACTCAATTACAAAAATGGGCAGAGGACTTAAATAGACATTTCTCCAAAGAAGACATACAAAAGGTCAGTAGGTATTTGTAAAGGTGCCAAATATCATTAATCATCAGGGAAATGCTGATCAAAACCATAAGGAGATAGTACTTTATACCTGTTAGAATGGCTATTATCAAAAACCAAAAGATAACATGTATTGGCAAGGATGTGGACTAAAGGGAACACTACTGGTGGGAAGGCAAACTGGTGCAGCCACTATGGAAAACAGTATGAAAGTTCCTCAGAAAAAAAAAAATTAAAAATATCATATGATCCAGAAATCCCTCTTTTAGGTATATGAAATCAAGATCTTGAACAGACATCTGAATTTCCATGTTCATTACAGCATGATTCACAATAGCCAAGACATGGAAATATCTTAAATGTCTAAAGAAGGATAACTGAATAAAGAAAACGGAATGGAATATTAGCCTTTAGAAAGGAAAAAAATCTTGTCATTTGTGACAACAATGTTCTGTTCTTGGATCACCCCCAATTTCTTAAACAAATTCCAATTTTACTAAATCTTTATCTAGATGCATCGGTTTGAATCAAAATCCAGACATAAATGTATTATGAATTAATGTAAGTGTATGATAATAGCTTAAATTTTCTTTGTAATTTGCCTTATGCTATTAAGAATTGTATTGGATGTTTCTGGTCACAGTAGCATAGTTGTCTGATTATTTTTTCAGAGAATTGCAATAACCCTCTCTAGTACCCTTGAAAAATGAGTAGTTTGGAGGGCACCAACCTAAAAGTACTGTTTACATTTGTGTTCATGCAAGGCATTGCACTGAAATAGCCAACACTGGAATTCATTTACCACATGTTTTGGCTACTTTCATAGTATGCTGAAAATACTCTGTTCATCCTTATAAGCTTGGCATTTCAATGAAAGTTGGGAATTTTATTGTGCATTTCCTCTAACAGATAGTGCATATAAATACTAAATAAATCTGGCCAAATTCTTATCTCTGGTGAATTTCTCTTTTGATACTTACACTGCTCCTGCCAGAGAAGTGTCTATTTATCCTTTCTCTTTGATTGCTCTTTGTAAGATATCCCCCCTAGCTTCTGACAGCTATTTTTATTTAAATAGCTTTTGCTGTGGACATTCATCAAAGATTTCTTGAACGTCTATATCAATCACATGCAATAGTTGCCTCTTTATATGCAATTTTACATCAAATTAAAATAATAGTCCATTAGGTCTGTTATAATCATCTGCAAATGCTTCATCGGTATATCCTCTATGAAGGCAGAATATTTACCAACATAGCTTAAACACAGAATCTTACAAGTAAGCATTCAAAACATTACTGCTTATTTAAGTATTCCATTACCATTTTGGAATTGTATTTTTGATAATTCCAGAAATGAATATGGATGAAAACGAGTCTAAATGGTTAAATTCTATGTTCTTCAAGGCTTGTAAATATGCAAGATTGGCAAAGTGTCAGGTTGCCAGATTTAAAAAACAAAAATAAATCCAGATAAATTTTAATTAAAAAATACATTTTAGCATAAATATGCACCAAATATTTCATGGAACTTTTTTTTTTTTTTTTTTGTGGTACGCGGGCCTCTCACTGTTGTGGCCTCTCCTGTTGCAGAGCACAGGCTCCAGACGCGCAGGCTCAGGGGCCATGGCTCATGGGCCCAGCTGCTCCGCGGCATGTGGGATCTTCCCGGACCGGGGCAAGAACCCGTGTCCCCTGCTTCGGCAGGCGGACTCTCAACCACTGCGCCACCAGGGAAGCCCTCATGGAACATATTTATATTAAAAAGAAAAACATGGTGTTTATCTGAAAGTAGATCTCACTCGGCATCCTGAATTTTACCTGACAGCCCTACAAATGGATATTCTGTAGCTCAGTATGCTTCCTCCTATTTTAAAGAATTTCATACTATCAAGCAAAAAGATTTCCTTTAAAACTTTAAGAAGGTATCATATAGCCCAGGTAATCTATCTTCATTTAGTTTACTAATTAGGTCTAGAACAGCCTGTCAATATACTAATTTATAATCTAATACTGCAACCCTATTTGTTTCAAAGGCTATTTTGAATTGAAATTTTTCTTTACCATATTTCTCTTAAGAATTGAGGCAAACCTTCACTTTTGTTTAATGGCATTTTTATTTTCCTGAGTATAAATTTTCTCCTCTTTATTATCCAGTTTTTTACATAATTGTTGTAGTTTAAAGGTACTTTTAAGATATTATTTGATTTTGGTGTCTAATTTAAAATATACCTGTTACTTTTATCAGTAGGTGCCTCCTCTCCTTTGCCTCCCTACTTCCACGCAAATATAAGCGTATGATTTTTTTCTCATTTTTAGTTTCACTGAGCTTTTACCTAACAAAAAGTAATAAAAGCTTTTGGTAATAGAAGACCGCTAACAGAATCATAGAGTATTAATTGAAATCAATACTCATTTTCAGTGTTTTAAATGTTAATCTTTTTTCTGTAATTAAAAAAAAGGCATTCTAATGTGTCTAATGTGAGTTTAGGAGAAAATTTTAGGCACTGCTCACCAGAAATTTTTTTTAATTGATTTTACCTTACTTTTAGTAAGGTAATTTCAGATTTCCTGTTATTGAATTTTAAATAATCTCCTTTTCCATTTTTTGTTAATATTAATCATAGTTTTTTTAAATTGATAGTCAATTTCTTTAGAGCAGTTTTAGGTTTACAGAAAAACTGAGTGGAAATACAGAGTACTCTACCCTCTTCACCCCTGCACACACGCAAGATTCCATTACTAACATCTTACATTATTGGCAGGGTACACTTGTTATAATTGATGAACCAGTATTAATACACTATTATTAACTAAAGTCTGTAGTCTATATCAGGTCACGCTTTGTGTTGAACATACTACAAGGTTTCGACAAATATAAAATGACACGCATCCAACATTACAATATCATACAGAATAGTTTCACTGCACTAAAAATCCCCTGTGCTTCACCTATTCATCCCACTCCCCACCTCCCTGAAACTCTGGCAACCACTGATCTTTCTCAGTCGCTGTAGCTTTGCCTTTTCCAAAATGTTTTATGTAAGTTGGAGTCATACAGTATGTATAGTCTTTTCGTATTGGCTTCTTTGACTTACCAATATGCATTTAAGGTACCTCTAGGTCTTTTGTTGACTAGATAGGTCATTTCTTTTTATTGTTGAATAACATTCCAATGTAGGGATGCACCAACATTTCTTTATTCATTCACCTCTTGAAAGATATCTTGATTGCTTCCAAATTTTGGCAATTATGAATAAAGCTTCGAAAAACATTTGTGTGTAGGTTTTTGTGTGGATAAACATTAGCTTTTCATGAATGATTTTGGATTTGTTTTTACGTCTTTTACCAGAATGTCAAATTCAGTTAAGTTATCATTACTATTACATGATAGTCAATGTATACTTATCTTCTGTATTAATCTTGTTTGCCTCTCAGGACAAAGTCTAATTCAAATGATATAGAATCTCTACCTGTGAGTCCACAGATATTGTGCTGTTTGGGCTTTTCTATCAGTCTTGTAATGTGATGCAGCAGCTCTACACTGCTGTTATCATGGCAGAATAAAAAGTGTTGGTATCTTTATTTGGAAGGGGAGAGTAGTGAAGGGGATGGTTTGTGAGTAGTCTTACTTTAGATGAGCTATATGAACTCTTAACACCCTTTCTATACTATGCTTAATTGGGTCGGTAAATCATACCAAACTAAAAGCTATAAATCTATGATCAAGTGTGCTTCAATATCTTATTCTTAAATAAGGATTTATTCATTGAGGTTGTATTATTTTGTATTCCTATATGTTACAAAAGTAGCATATCAAGAAAATTAAGTCAGAACCAGACAACTGTTTAAATACTAGAATATTCAAATGTTAGAATTATTCCTAATAAAGAGCTTAGAATATGAGATAATCTCCATTTTTCATATTAAGATAATTATATACTGCATTTGTGGCTTTTGCAAACAGCTGTAATTACCCCTGGCATTGTATTGCTTACTGTCTTTTTTCCCACTTATTAAAGCTATTTATTTACAACAAATGCTTTGTATGCAAACATTAGTCTGCTGTTAACAAAAGTGAAGCCGAAATTTGTAATTAGCTACAGCTGTACATGCTGCTGCCTTTATTCAAAATTCTTCTATCATTGCGAAGCTGGTTAGCTCATTTTATTCTTTGTGGGAACCAATCTTGGATACTAGATAAAGGCCTTGTTCTCCATATGCTGAGTTCAAATCAACTATTATCTATCCTAGTTAGGATGGGAGTGGGGAGGTACAGTTTATAGCAATAGCTGGATTGAAGGGGGGAGAAGGAGAAGAAAAAGGCTTTGAGGAAAGTTGTGCATACTGCACAACTATGAGTATGAATATAATATGTCAGTTAATAATTTAAGCACCAATTTAAAGTTCTGTGTTTAAGTTATATATCATTTAATGCCAATTAATCAAAATCAAGTGCATCTCTTACATCATAGAATCAATATATGATCTGAGGCTTTTTCATTATTGGTTAATCCTATTCAATTTGTAGCCCATGGATAGAATTTCATGTAGAATAGCCTGGGTTCTGTGACCATGGGAAAGTTGCTTAACCTCTCTATTCTTCAGTTTCTTCATTTGTAAAATGAAGATAATAGTAATGTATACTTTATTGGGACCTAGTGAGAATTAAGTGAATAAACATTCATCAAACACTTAGAACACCACCTACCACATAATAAATGATATTAGTGTTAGTTATTCTTTTAAAAGGTTCATTGTTTTCTGCAATCTTCGTTTAAAATTCTGAATTCAGCTCAACAGTTGCCAGTTTGATTTCATTTTGCCTCTGCATGACACTAAGGCCACTATCACTCCTTAACACAGGAGACACAGCTACCCTGGTAATTCTCTCACAGTCTCAAGTTTCCTGAGAATAACTTGAGATCTTTGATGTTCACATCTTAACTAAGGTTCATGGTTTTCAATTGGAACTGATAAGTACTCAAGGCACTGAAGGAAAAAATAAGTCTAGGGCCTTGGTAACTCTGCAAGCATCTAGCCCTTTTTTCCTCCAAAGCTACTGTTGCCTGTCCACTGATGGGGGAACTGACAGATAATCATGGTAAAATTGGCAGTGTTCCCATGGCTCACCATTTTCCTGCTGATTCTGAATTGTTTCCCTGACTGTAACTCTTCCCTGATGTACCACACATTGGTTATCACATTGGACTTCCTGCTTGAATTATGCCTAAGCTTGCTATGTTTTCTAGACTCTTGACTTGGGGCAACAGGCTGCTTTAGTTCTGCCTACGGTAGTAATACTGTAGCTTCATTGCCACATTAATTTTTCATCACATGCTTTGATACTGAGTTTAAGTAGTTTTCTCCAATATTTATCTTAATAAGTTGGTTTTCCTTTATTTACATATGTAATTATTCATTGTCTATGCCGCTTACCAATTTTTTAAAAAATGTTAAAAGCAGCTTAAAAGTGGTCTTGTTTTTGTCATAAAACAATTCTTTCTATTTTACCACAATGAAACTGTTATTTTATAAGACAATCACAAATAATAAAAAATAATGAAGAAATATTTTCAAACTCTAGTGTGATGGCTGTACCCACACTTGAAATCTTACACCTATTATGAGTATCAGACTGTGACCCAGACCTTTACAGAAATACCTATTTTCTACAAAAGAAAATAAAAATCTGTCTTCTTGTGAAAAGCTTATTTTAATAAGAGTAAATTGAAGAGAATATTTTTTTCAAATGTATTGTAATTAGAGATAGTTGCATACGACTTTCCCTAAAATAGCCTATGCATGAGGTTCACCTACCAGGAAGGGTTTCGGTGGTATATACCTAATCATGATAGAAACAAAAACAAAGATGCACTGAAGCAAAAAAGCTGAAGAATCTGAACTAGGGCCAGCTGCAACTATAAAAGGATAAAGCTAAGAAAACTAACATGTCCAAAACATGAAATCACAAGTTATACAGGCAGAAGCTCAGGTAAAATCCCATGGCATACTTCAGATGTCCTAAACATGGCAAACCCCTGAGCACAACACATGCAAAACAGAGTAACACACACCATTTTTCCACTTTTGATCTACTGAAGAGAAAGATGACTTACAGCTGCTGAAAATAACTCGCAGCCCCAAATATAATTCCTGCTACAGAGCCTGAAAATTCAACCATTGCTATTAAAGATGTTTAGAAGATGTTCATGTCTTTGACACTACTCGTATTCCCACACTTGACCCTTCCTATATTCGACTTCTCTGTGAATTCTACCCCCTGGAATTAAACCCAGCCCTTCGATTTCTGAACCTCTTATCGTTTTGCATCTACTTGAGTGAATGCAAATTCAAGGAAAATTGTCATTAATTTTGTGTGAGCCCCCAAGAAAGGGTCTTCAATACCTCAATAGGATCTTGCTGTTGTATGGTTATATTATTTTCTAACTCCTCACAACAGCTATTTTAAGCCTCACTGGTCTCCATCACCATTTACTCTAAATCTCAACTTACAAGTTCACCTGCTTCTTCACAGGAAAAAAGTATTACTACGTGGGAAATCCTTCAAATTCTTAACCTGACACCTACAGAAAATAAATTGGAACCTGATCTTATACTTATGTCCTTATAACCTCCTGTCCAGGGCAAATTTCTCCTCTTTTTATATGAATTTAATTTTTTCTACTCTTCATGTATATATCATTTAACAGTTATCTTGTATCTCTGCTAAGTTCCTAGCATGCCCCTTTCTCTTCAGTGCTTCTTAAACTTGGTTTCAGATTAGAATCACTGGAGAGCTTAAAAAATATTTGCACCTGGGTTTCAATTCCAAAAATTCTTGTGTAATTGGTGTGAGGTGCGGCCTGAGCATTAGGATATTTAAAAGCTCTTCAGGTGACTTTGATCACAGCCAAGATTCAAAGTAACTGTTCTACTGGCTCATTTTCTGAAAATACAGAGCATTCAAAATTATTCCTATATATATAAAAAAAAAACACTGAAATGTCCAAATCTGTGACAATTTAAGCATCAAAATAAATAACAGTAACATTTACAACCAAATGCATAAAGTAGCAGTTCATGAGTTTACAATGATATAAAGAAAGAAAGAAATGGAAGGAAGAGTTAGTTCTTCCTTACAATAGTATGATAGCTAACAAATAAAGAAAGAAAGCTGGAATAAGAAAAATCACCATTGGCAACCACTGCAATAATGATAATTCAAGAAATACATTCCAATAGATACTAAAATAGTGGGTGAAAGTTGGATAAAAAACAGAACTTTGTATAATTTCAAAGTTCCTCCCCACAAAATATTTACTAATCAAATATGAGATAAAATTGGGTAAAATGTGATTTTACAGTTAGAAAATCAAATAATAAAGTTAAAATCACCAATAATGAGATGGATCAATATCAAATATTACTCGGTAGGAGGCAATGAGGAAAGAACAGCATCACTTCAGTGATACTCCAGGCAAATAGTATTGCCTGGGTCTAGTCATAAAGAAACAGATAAACCAATTTGAGGGACATTCTACAAAAGGACTACCCTGCAGTCTTTAGAAATATCAAAGTGATAAAAGTCAATGAAAAATTGAGGAAATCTTACATAATGAAAGGTTTAGTATTACAAGACAAGTGTGTACAACACGTGACCCTGGACTGGATCTTTCTGCTGTAAAGATTCTATGGGATAATTGCTGAAACTTGAACGAGGCCTATACATGAAAAAATTACGTGGGAGTTCTTTGAAATATTCTTGCAACTTTTTAAGTTCAAAAATGTTTCAGACTAAAAAGAAAACAAAAAACACTGACCTTATACCTTTCAGAATGTGTCTCTAACACTCTAACAGTTGTTTCTAGACTGTTGCTTGCTTATATTTACTTTGAAAAAGCTGCTCTTCTAAATATTTATCTTCTTCCTTTCTGTACAGTCCAACTTCTTGAAAGGATAGAATAAATTTGTTTTCTTCATTCTTTTGTTTTCTTTTATTCCTCAGGCCTAGGTGTTTGAATTCTGCTTCTAATATTCTACTGAAACTACTCCTACCAGTGCCGTCTGTGACCCTTTTGCTAAATTCAATAAAAACGATTGTTTTTAGACACTATTAGTCTTCCTTCTAAATGCTGTAATATAACTTTTTCCTGGGTTTTCCTCTACCTACTGCCTACGCTTCTCACTACTTCATACATCCATTTATTATCAAATAGTCAATTAACTTATTTTGTGCATCAGATACTTTCTAGGGGCAGGAGACCCAGTGGTGAACAAGATACAGCAGGTCCTTGTTCCCATGAAGGTTGCATTCAAGGGTGGGAAAACAGATGACAAAGAAGTGACAGATAAACAAGATAATATCAAGAAGTGTTGAATAATACAGTAACACAACACGGTAGCTTGACACAGAAGGACTAGGAAAGGGGACTGTGAAGTAGGGATTATTTTAGATAGGTAGTTCAGAGAAGGCCTCTCTGAGTAGGTTCTATCCGAGCTTAGAAATGTTAAAAAGTCTAGCAGAAAGAATTGACAAAAGAAGCAACAAGTTCAAATGCCCCCTGCTTTGAACAAACTTGATGTGCTTGAAGTAGAGAAAGAAGAATGGTGTGGCTGAAGCAGAATGATGCAAGGAGTAGCATGGTGGAAACAATATCACATAAGGAGTTTGGATTGTATGCCACTTACAAAAAAAAGATATTGTCATGATCAAACCCAGCTGGGTTTTCTGATTTAAATTTTAGTGTGAAACTGGCACTTCCCTTTCTCCATGTCTCTTTAGAAAATGTCTAACACTATATATTTTTTTCCTATTTATGCCCTTCTCTTAATCTTTGGTACTTTCTATGGGCTCCATCACAGACCCTCTACTCTTCTTGCACTACATATATTCCTTTGATAATATACTCCCATGATTTCATCTAAAACTTGTATTTACTGGTGACTCTCCAGGATCTCTTCTCAGCTCCAGACCCATTGCTAGCAGTCACTATACATCTGTAGAGACTCAGCTCGTCATCTTCTCCTTCAGACCAGCTCTCCATCCTATATTCCCTGATGTAGTGAACGATAAACCATCACACCATCCCAGTCCGAAACCTTGTAGATAGCCTTGGTTACTCTATATACTTAATTAATAACCATATCATATAAAATTTTCTCATTAACATCCCTTTTATTTGCCTTGTTCCTCTCCCCGCACTGTAATACCATTAGTTTAGGTTCTCTTTGCATCATCTCTCAACTGATACACTGCAAACACCACTGATTTTCCTATTTCTAGTTTTGGCTCTGCCAAATACAATCCATTTTGTTTAGGGCTGCCAGGATAAACTTTCAAAGACACATTTGATCAAAACTGACTCATGTTTAGACACACTGGAGGGAGAGTTCCTTCAATGTGTCTCCCTTGCCAAGATGGTTAATAACAGTAATAAGAATTGTGATGATGATTTATTGAGTGATTGCTATAGGACACTTGTTGATATAAGAGCTATATATGTATTAACCCATTTCTCGTATTGATTGTGAGGTAGGTTCTTTTACTACTTCCACTTTACAAATGTGATAACTGATGCACAGAGAGCTTGAGTAACTTGTCCCAAGGTATATATCCAGTAAGCGGCAGAGCTAGGATTTAAACTTAATCTGACTTCAGAGTCGGTGCTAAATTCAAACTTATCACCACAACATACAGGTCTCTGCATGGCTTGCTCTTTGAAGACTTCCCAGCCCTTGTTTCTCAAACATCTCTCTTATACCACACTCTCAGGTCATGTTAAACACATTGCAGGTCCTTTGCCAATATCATGCTCTCATCTGCCATGCCATTTTTATGAGGTCCCTCTGACTGTAGTATCTCTCTTCCCCTTTGTCACCCACTTAGAGCTTACTGATCCTTTAAGACTGTCAAAACCCATTCTGTCTACCTCCAGGAAATCTCCCATTGATGTTGGTGTCTATCAGTGCCTTATCAGTCTGTACCTCCCTCTATTTAAAGTAACCAACCCCTTCCATAACATCACGTGTTTACAAGTTTCCCTGTTTATATTCCCTTTAACATTAAGAATTTCTTAAGAGGTGGAAATCTTTTGTTTCTATATCCTAGTGCCTCATGTAACAATGGATGCATTATACATCATTTTAAAAGAAATTAATAAGTAAATACCACCACCATTCATTGCTATCTCATTACAACTCAGTTTCATGGTTATCTAGTAGAGAAGGTGGCCCCTAGAATGGGGTACATAATAGAGAATATTGAAAAAGAGAGAGGTGAGAAAGTCACTAAGCATAGGGGGATCTATCTACTTGCCGATACATAGGCAAAGGCAATTCTTAGATATCTAGAGGCAACCATTAGGACAGTGGATATAAGAGGAGGGGAATGAAGGTTAGAAAGGAAGAAGAAAAAGGATACATTAAAAATGGGATGCTAAGAAATGATGCAGATGCAAATTTAACAATTTTGTTTGGTAGGATTAAATGGATTTAACTCTCTAAAAACTTAATAACTATCTTTTGTTGTTGCAATAATAATTCCTTTCTTGGGAAATGAAACCAATTAGGTACAGTCATCTCACCACACTAAACTGTTTTCTTTGTTCCACCAGCCTATAGATATTTAGTTACATGTAGGAAAAAAATTCTGTTAATCATTTTTGCCAAATTAGAATCTTGGAATTAAACTAGTGATTTTTACATTTGCGTAAATTGACTAGGGAGATAGTTATGTATAGAGGACTAGTTGTTCTCTTTGGAGTGAAGCATTTAAAGAAGAGTAGAGGTGCTAGAAAAGAGGGCTCAAGAGTCTGAAAATCCAGCCCAAACTAAAGTTTAAACATTTAGAGAAGATTGGTACTTGGAAAGCTATTCAGCAGTGCAAGTGTTGTAGTCTGGAAAGGTGGAAAATAAAATGCTGTTTACAAGTTTTCTCTGGTTTGTTATATAAAATGTGTTGTGCATGTGATATCTAAATTTAAAAAACATGATTTAAGCTGCACTATGTGATGAAGAGTCCTCTGAGGTCACTAAAGCTTTGATTTTCCAGTTAGCTTATTTTATAGCTAGTGCTTTGGAAGCCATCAAGTCCATAACGAGATAGATCAATCAGATTGTTTTTATTGGTCTACTGTGTACCATACACTATACACAGCAGTATTCATTGAATCATACTGCTTGGGAACAGCAGCTTTAACCTTGAGACTTGAGCAGAGAAAATTACAGCTTCAAAATTAAATCTCCATGAATTATATATATTCTTATATAAAACTGAATTTTTAAACAGTGTCAATTGAAATCCATTGGTAATGAACCCAGTGCAGTTATTTCAAAGAAGAATCGTGATCAAACCATCACATGTTCACTGATTTAAAATAGCTTACTAAATTTGATGTTTAAACATCAGACCTTGCAGTCGTTCAAAGAAACACAGTTTCTAAATGGCTTTAATAATACACTACTTAAAGGTAAAGTAAAAGAAATGCATGACCTTCAGAAGTTGCTTCAAATGCCTATGATGATTTTATTGTTTTACGTTTATCTGCCTTTCAAAAAAATCTAAGGTGCAAGCCAATCATATGGTAAATGGCACACTTAATGCTACTCCATTAATGTTAAATATTTTCTCCAGATTTTTGAGGCGGCTCAAAGATTGATATAAAAATTTACAAATTGCCTGACCTACTGGTTTTCTTAGTGCAAATCCTTAGCTTCATCAGTGTTCAGAGTCCTTCACAACTCAAATGGAAATCAAGGGGAACCTGGAGAAAGTGGTTCAAGGATCACTAATCAGAAATAGTGTATCCTCAAGGGCGAGGTCAGGAATTCACATTACAAAATCCAAATGTGCCTATATAACCAAGGGTAGAATTCATGTACAAAGGATCGAATCTGTGGGATGGGGACATAGAAAATCTCTGTAGAGTTGAGGGCTCAGGTAGCTGAGACTGTTTCCATTTTAAGGAATTCTTCCAAGCTGAAGTAAATGCACACTCAAACCAGTCATTTAGGAAAAAAAATTAAATCCCATGGGTTATCTGGTAAGGAATTGGCTTGGTGTGGTCAGTATCTTAGGGATGTGGCTGAAGTTCATGGTACAGCTTCCATCTTAGGAGGGAACTAGATGCAAACCCAGAACAAGCGAACAAAGATCCTGAGTAGGATGTACTGGTGTGGCTGAGATACCAAATTCCAAAATATTTACATATGATACATACAAATGGTGTATGAAATTCCAAATATAGTATAAATTTGTTTTACTTTAACTCAGGCACTGGGTGTGTGGGCTGAAATTTCATGATGTATGTCATTAATACCTACAACTGACCAAGCCTAGGTAAACAGAGGGCTGTCACAGTTGCCCAGAGCACTCTAAAATGTCAATATTCTCCTGTCTATCTGACACCAACCAGCAGGCACCATGACCAGAACTAAGTTTCTTATAATAACCTTCAGACTCCCCTAAAGCTTACCTCTCAGCCTCTATCAGGAAGAATTTCACTAAGAAATACTCTCATCATATTTCAAGATCTCAAAGTTAAAACATTACCCCTAAATTTTTGATGATTAGATGGAGAAGGGGTACAAAATGATATTTAACTTGAAGGTAAGATACAATTTTTCTGCTGCTTCTTGTTTTTTTTCCTTCTCTGCCACCAGATTTTAAATTCCACAAGTGCAGAGCCAAGTCTATTATATCCACTGTTATATATCCATCACCTAGTAGGTGCTCATCCAATATTTATGGAATAGTAAATACATGAAGAGATAGATAAATGTTGCTGCTGTTGAAATTTTAAAAAATCTTTTCTTGAATTTTCTGAGACAACTCGGCGACTCTCTTTTCTACAGCAATCTCTTTAGAATAGTCTTCTATAATTTGGCACCAACTTATCTTTCTAGTGCTATCCTTTGCAACATTTTTTAAATACTTCTTAGCATTTGCTGAACATATTCAATACTTTTCTTGTAGTAAAGGCCTTTTTTACAGTAAAGCTAGCATTAAATAAAATACTTGTTGAGAAAATTTCATGCATTCTATTTATGATGCAGAAGAAGGTATCAAATCATTTCTCTTAGCCTTTACTGGTATACTGGGATTTTGCTGGACCAAGAATAGGGTCTTCAATTAATCTATGCATTTCTCCAAGCCTAACTCAGTGTTTTTTATATGATGGGTGTTCAAAAAATATTTGGGGATTAAAAGAGGAATGGAAAATAATTTCACTAGATATTAAAGTAAAATAATCAGAGTAATTAATAATTTAACTAAATATAAATCAGTGGTTTTATTCAATGCAACTGAGATATTGACCTTGAGCTACTGAGGCATCAGAGTCTTGAAGAAGGACCAACAGCTGGAGGCAGAACATACGGTTGAAGTCAGAGAGTGACAGTGTCTAAGGGCCACTGTCTAAGCAGAAGGCATCTCTTTGGCATTTTTCTTCAAAATCCTCTGAGCCTGTGGCAGTATGGCAATGAGACTGCTAGACACATTAATAGAGCTGCAGCACTTAAAGAAGTAAATGTGACAGATGCAATTTAAACCTGCCTTGGGGCAAAATTTAGGGATAAAAGAGAAGCATGCTTAACAAAGTTTTATATTTAAGAGCGTCCCCAAAAGTGCACAAAATGCACAATTGGATAAAACTAAGTTTTCTAAAAGACACTTCTCCATGGAAACTGACATAGAGTTTATAATGCAAGAAAATGGTCCATAAGTTTGCTGTGAATCAGACATCATTCCTCTGCCTTCTTTGCCCTCATACGTGAGGTTATATATTTTTCAACAGACAACGCAACTCAGAAAGAGCTAATGCTCATCAGAGCAAGGTACCCTAATGAGGAGAGTGTCCTCAGTTATGTTCACAATATATGGAAAAGTGCTGCAACAGAATATTCAACTTATGTTCCCAGTGACTCCTGTGCTTAAACCAGTTCAAGAAACATTTATTGATCATTTATCGTGTATATACACTAAAGCAGCTTTGTATAACAGCAATATGGGCATAAGTAGTTGTGCAGATACAAATATTGGCTTCTGTCCATGCCTCAGCACATTCACTGAATGAGCTCTGCTTAATAATAATTTTGTTGAGGCGTTACTAATTGTCAGACACTGTGCTAAGGGTTATATCATTTAATCCCCAATAACTAATGAGATAGATATTGTGGCTATGATCCCCCTTGTACAAATGAGGAAACTGCAGTCTAAAGAGGTGAACTAATTTTCCCAGTGTGACTCAGTATATAACGAAGCTGGGATGTGAATCCAGGCAGTCTGAATCTACACACAAGATCTTAATTGCCACTTTATATTCCCTCCCAATTCATTTACAATATCTGGTACTCCTTCTTCATCTAAAAAATGGGGATAGAAAAACTCCTTCCCTGCTACCATGAGAATTAAAAATGATAATGTAGTTTTAATGACAGAAATAAGGTACAGATATCATCTAACATAGTAGACAGTCACTAAATTATCTCCATTATAACCCAGTATTATTCTATTTTTCATTGATTTCTCCCATCCTTGAAATTTCATATATTTGATGGTTTAACCTATACAATTTAAAGTTCACTCGTGGGCTTCCCTGGCGACGCAGTGGTTGAGAGTCAGCCTGCCGATGCAGGGGACACGGGTTCGTGCCCCGGGCGGGAGGATCCCATATGCCGCGGAGCGGCTGGGCCTGTGAGCCATGGCCCCTGGGCCTGCGCGTCCGGAGCCTGTGCTCCGCGACGGGAGAAGCCACAACAGTGAGAGGCCTGCGTACCGCAAAATAAATAAATAAAATTCACTCGTATCCTGTCTTGTCCTACTGGTTAATTGTTTCCTATACACTACAGCCTTCTTTTCCTACATAGTTAACACATTTATGGATGAAAACAGTAACTTATATAGCACTTAATATCCCACTTAATTTAGCAACTTTCAGTTGAACTTACCTTCATTTCTCTGTTGTCTTCTGATTGGTTGGTGAGATCTCTCTGAATTCTTCTTGATTTGCTGAGTCACATTTCTTCCACTGTACCAACTGGCTATCATGCTCAATCTTTCCACTTCAATGGCTGCCTTAAGGTCTAAAGCTGTGGAACAGGAAGGACTAGCAAACCCATTGATGAACACGATTCCTGACCTCGGTCCCTCCTCTGCATAGATTTTTGGACCAGAGCCCGTTCCCCCTCACGACTTTTTAGGGATAAATCTGGAACAGCGACCTCCTGCACCCCGGGACTCAAGCGCTTCCATCCCAGGATTCCCCTGCCACCCCTGGTAAATCTCACGAAATCCTGCGAGATCAGGCGTCCTCTGGGAAGAGAGGTCGCAGCTGCAACACCTCAGGCCTGATTGCACCATTCTCTGAGCTGCTGCTGGCCCTCAGGGAATCCCAGCCCATCCTCATCCTACCCCACGCACACTTGAAATCACGTAGCACACCCTGCGGGCTCCACCTGTGCCTTGTTGCCTTCCCTAGAAAACCCCACACTGCACCAATACGACCACGCCTCGGCCAGGCCAACAGGTGTCCCCCATGGCGTTCAAAACAAAACAAAAAATTCATACCTAAAACTGTTTTGATAATAAAGTAACATTTGATTTCTATTTGCCTAACTCCTATTTCTGTCAGTTGGTTCTAAAATCTAGATGATTGAAAAGGGAGATTAAGTATTAAATCTCTAACCATTTTCCAAAAAATCCACATCTAACTAGAATACTTTTGTTAACCCACACTTGTGGCTTAATACTTTTTGTTAACCCACACTTGTGGCTTAAGATATCTATTTTAAATGCTTATATTTCTACTTTAATAGCTGCCATATAATAAATGTAATTGAGTCTTTCTTTTGGTTATTTAGAAATTTGGTTTGTTTATCCCGGGACTAAGAAATATCTTAGGTTAAAGCAGCTGCTACAGTCCCTGATACACAGTTGGTGTTTAATGAATCTAATTTACTTTTTTCCACTCCAGGTATAAAGCACGTAGTTTTTAGTACAGAAAAAGAAGTTCTGTTTAAAATAGCTGGCTAATCAAGTTTGCTTGAACATCACACTTTTTTTTTGTCCTCACAAAGCTTATCTAACATAGAAAGCTTTTCTAAACTATTGTCATGCTTTATAACCAGGAGGGTTTTTTGGTGTGAATTGGGGGTTTTTTGTATGTTAATTGTAAGGCACAGTTGCAAGCAATCTGTATTAATTAGGTCAACAGCAAGGTCCTCTGAGAAACTACCATTTGTCTTCTTTGAACCTCAGATACACATTTTAGTCCTTTTGCAAGTCTCATCTCAGGTTTCTTTCAGTTTGAATTTCTGTAATTCCAACATTAGAAAGCTTAGAACTACAATTCTGGGGCCCTCTTCAAACAGGCTTCTGGAATCTCATTAGTTCCCACTAATTAGATAGCTGAACACAGTATTTGGAAGGCAAAAATGGGAGTTAACTTTGTTAATGGGAGAAACTTTGTCTATTGCTGCTACTAAAATGGTTCATGGACAGGTTCTTTGTTTGTAGTGTTCCAGTCTTCAGCTTCATGGGTAAGAAAAGCACATAGGCATGCTGATAGCAGGATCTGGCCTTCCACTGAACAGTCAGTGGCTATATGGGTATCAAGAGGAGGTTGCAGCAGTGGTGGTGGTAGTTTTCTAATACCTGGGTTGTAACTGTGGTGGGGTGTTCCCAAACTGATCAGCTCCAATACTGGTCTCAGATTCTACTTTCCTACGGTGGATGTAGCATGCATTTCTGAGCGTTCTTGGAGGACCAACCTAGAGCCTCGTTCCACTCCTCCAGTTATTTTATAATCTATTCTTTATAATAAATGACTTTCCGTTTAAAATGGTAGCAATGCTTTCTGATTCCTAAAATAATTCCTGACAGCTACAGAGCTTCTTAAGTTTAATTCTTGAGTCTGTGCTGACTTTGCAGAACTAAAGACTTATTTTCTAAAGTACTTTTTAAAAAAATATATTTTAGCACTATTCTGAAAGGCCTGAAAGAACTATTCTTCATTCGGTACTTTAGATCTGAAAGTGAAATGTCATGGATGGGTCATTATAGCAAGAAATTACCTTATATTTTTCTATTTCTTTCATCACAGGTGTCATAGAATTTGAAGTCAGATATTATTGATGGATATACTAGTTGTGCATAATTTAACAACATTAAATATAAAATTAGATATGGATAGACTTATATAACAATATATACTATTTTAAATAAGTGTTTTAAATAAGTGTTAATAAATGTATGTTCTAACAATGTTTTTTAAGTATTAAAGGAACCTAAAGACTCATTAAATTTTCACCAATGAAGTAACTTTATTAAAAGAGGACTTGTGGAAATGTTCGTTAGCTTTGGAAAGGATCAGAACCTAACCTTTAGAAAGAAAGAGAATGCTCCTATATTTTTTTTCTAGCAGCTACGTTTTCTGGGCCATTTCCAGATATCCTGACAGCACCGGATGTCAGCTGCTAGAAGAGCAAGCCAAAATAATGAAATTTTTAAAAGTCAGAGCAAAAAGCAAAACAAGGCAATAGATAATTAAAAGAATATGGGAGGGCCACATAAAATTAATCAAAACATGAAACAAGTCTTTCTCGATAAGAGATTCAAGTTAAGGGCTTCCCTGGTGGCGCAGTGGTTGAGAGTCCGCCTGCCGATGCAGGGGACACGGGTTCGTGCACTGGTTCGGGAATATCCCACATGCCGCGGAGCAGCTGGGCCCGTGAGCCATGGCCGCTGAGCCTGCGCGTCCGGAGCCTGCGCTCCGCAACGGGAGAGGCCACAACAGTGAGAGGCCTGCGTACCTTGTGTTAGTTTCTACTGTACAACAAAGTGAATCAGCTATATGTATACATATATGCTCATATCCCCTCCCTCTTGAGCCTCCCTCCCACCCTCCCTATCCCACCCCTCTAGGTCGTCACAAAGCACTGAGCTGATCTCCCTGTGCCATGTAGCAGCTTCCCACTAGCCATCCACTTTATATTTGGAGTGGATATATGTCAATGCTACTCTCTCACTTCATCCCAGCTTCCCCTTCCCCACCACCCCGTGCCCTCAAGTCCATTCTCTACAACTGCATCTTCATTCTTGCCCTGCCACTAGGTTCATCAGTATCACTTTTTAAAATTCCATATATATGTGCTAGCATACGGTATTTGTTTTTCTCTTTCTGACTTACTTCATTCTGTATGACAGATTCTAGGTCCACCCACCTCACTACAAATAACTCAATTTCGTTCCTTTTGATGGCTGAGTAATATTCCATTGTATATATGTGCCACATCTTCTTTATCCATTCATCTGTTGATGGACATTTAGGTTGCTTCCTTGCACAGCAAAGGAAACCATAAACAAGACCAAAAGACAACCCTCAGAATGGGAGAAAATATTTGCAAAGGATTAATCTCCAAAATATACAAGCAGCTCATGCAGCTCAATGTCAAAAAAACAAACAACCCAATCCAAAAATGGGCAGAAGATCTAAATAGACATTTCTCCAAAGAAGAAATACAGATGGCCAACAAATACATGAAAAGATGCTCAACATCACTAATCATTAGAAAAATGCAAATCAAAACCACAATGAGGTATCACCGCACACCAGTCAGAATGGCCATCATCAAAAAATCTACAAACAATAAATGCTGGAGACGGTGTGGAGAAAAGGGAAGCCTCTTGCACTGTTGGTGGGAATGTAAATTGATATAGCCACTATGGAGAACAGTATGGAGGTTCCTCCAGTTAAATTTTATAGTTTTGATTAAATGTGAACTATATCAAATCAGTTATATGAATGCAGAATAGGTTAAAACCCATCAAGTTTTATATGTAACCCAAGAGTTTATAAAAGGAAAAGGCAAACCCAATGTAAAACAGATATATTTCTGATTTGCAGCATTAGGAAGGTTTATTCATGTAGTTTTTTACAATTGCTAATAACTGTTTGTTGTGGAATAGCTAGAACATGTTCAACTTGTTATATATTGATTGGTTACTTTTTATATTTCATTACAGTAATACCTTAGGAAATAGATTTCCAACATTTTTTGTCACTGGGTAAATTGCAAGCTGCCACACAGAGTAGATCTTATAATACAAATTTCAGGATTCTGTAAATATAGAGACTGTATTTAGGTTTATTTTAGGAATAAGACTGCAGGGTCTAGGCAGGGTGAAATAGGGTTCTAAAAGACAAATATTTGGACCTAAGGTAGCCAATCACCTTGTCACTCTTAACAAGATATTTTTTCCACCTAATGGCTTTTAGTGCCCAGAATGGTATTTAGTTTTCAAGTACGGGTTTCAGTAGAGAATTAGAGTTGATAGGGAGACTTACAGGAGAAGAGAAAGACAAGATAATTGATGATTTATATTGCAAACTTGTACCATTGATTTGGCTGAGTTTTATTTAAAATATAGACTCCTTCAACTTCTGCATGAAAATTCAGATCTATGTTACTTATTTTCTTAAATATACTTAAAAGTTATACACCTTGTATTGAACTTTGCCACTCTGAAATATTGACATTAAAATAAAGGAAGAAGAAAAAACTAAATATATCTGCTTATGAAAGGGAATAGTCTAGGTCACATGTTCAGGTTTTATAATTTAATCTTAGATTTACCATGTGTGATAAATATCTACTGGATAAAGGGCATTTGAATAAGAACCTAGCATAGGTAAAGCATGCCACAGCAGGGCTTGTCAGCATTTCACATCAACCCCACCATAAAATGCCTTTCTACCTTTTCTGCAAAGGACATACTTCCTACATGTATGTATTATATTTTTAATCAAATGCAAGGTGTTTCCTTTAATCAGGGCTCCTGAAAACCATAAATGAACCAATCACGCATAGTAAGTTGTACATTTCCCAACCACTGAAAAGGAAAAAAATATTGATTTATCCTGTCAACAAAATCACAGTAAGAATATCCTATTAGAGAATAAAAATATTAAGGACATACATGTTAGAGTACCTGAAAACAGTTGTCAAGGCCAAGGCGTGCCACAATCTCTATAATTTGAGTAAGGTTTGCAATCAGGCTTGAAGCCCAATTTGTATTTCTCTAGTTTAAAATGTGACTCTATACACATTTTATTTTCAAATTACTAAATTGAATTTATACACGTGTCTTGAATAGTCAATCAAAAGAAACAAGTAGTAAAAAATAAGTTTTCTGGTTTTGACAGGAAACAAGATATTATGGAAATAGATTGACAAATATTTGCCTGACAATATGCTTATTGCCCTACTCAAAGATTACTTCTCTCCTCTAAGAAATATGACAAGAAATAAGAAGTAGTTATCTTTTATATAATTAGTGTACTCTGCTAAGATATGACTGTATTCTTAAGCCATCTTTGCCCTAGCCATGGTTAATAAACTCATATGATCTCAGTTAACTTTAACTGTAATTTGGTGTTATTCAGGATATCGTTTTTCAACATACCACCTCTTATTTAGAGTTAACAAGAGTACATGCAACATGATTTAGCTTTGTCTTAGGTCACTGTAGTTAATAGGCAGAAATAATTGATAGAATTCCTATGATGTAGGACAGCTATCTTTCTGTAAATGTAAATCAAGGTTTGGAACATCTTTTCACGTTTTGTTTTCCTGACTTAAATATATTACTTTAAATATAGCTTTTTTTCTCACTATTTAACTCATCCTTCACTTAACTTTCTAGTCTTATTCACTTAAAGCTCATTGAATTCCTCCTCTGAGCCATGTCCTATATATTCTTTTCAATATCAGAAACCTTGATGTCCCCTTCCCTGATTATAATAAACTCCCTTCCCAGAGGTAACCATTTTATCAAATTTTGTGATAATCAGTTTCTTGATTTTCTTGAGTTTTATGATCCATATACGTATTGTTAATAATTATAGTTATAGTTTGATTTTATCAGATTTTGAAAAAGGAATCATACAGTATCTTAGTCTTCTGTGACTTGAATATTTTATTCTTTTGCTCAAAATTATTTTTTAGAGATTTATTCATGCTGAACGGTATACTTGTAATTTGTTCATTTTAATTGCTATCTATATATTTTAATATATCACAATTTCTTTATACATTCAACTGTTGACAGAATTTGTTTTTCCAAATTTTTCCATATAAAAATAGTGATAAAAGGACCATTCTTTTTTTTTTTTTTTTTTTTTGCAGTATGCAGGCCTCTCACTGCTGTGGCCTCTCCCGCCGCGGAGCACAGGCTCCGGACGCGCAGGCCCAGCGGCCATGGCCCACGGGCCCAGCCGCCCCGAGGCATGTGGGATCCTCCCGGACCAGGGCACGAACCCGCGCCCCCTGCATCGGCAGGTGGACTCCCAACCACTGCGCCACCGGGGAAGCCCAGGACCATTCTTATATATACTTACAATTTTTAAATATAACATACATATATTTATATATACAAGGTTTTATATATAATCTTTTTATATCCCTTTGTATATATGAGGACTTTCTCTGGAGTGAAATTGCTGGGTCATATGTGAATCTTCCATTTTTCCAGCTATTGCCAAATTGTGGTAAAATCAATAGTTCATGAGAGTACCCAATGTTCCACAATCTTGCCAATGCTTAATTTTCTTAGATTTTTAAATCTTCGCCAATCTGGTAGGTTTGTAATGCCATCTCATTGTGTTTTAATTTGCATTCACCTAATTACAAGTGAGTTAAGTATCTTCTCATATGTTTATTCAACCATATTATATTCTAAATGTTTTCTAGTTTTTCCATTTACAAATAAGGTTTTTAATCTACTTGGAATTGATTTTCATTTATGATATGAGGTTTGGGGCAAGTTTTAATCTTTTTTCCATACATTTACCCCATTTACTGAAAATTTATCCTATCTTGATCTGTGCCACTATATCTCAGAGGTATTAGGTATTCATGTATGCATGGGTCTGTTTCTAGGTCTCCTATGATTTCATTTGTTCTAACATTTTTTTAATCTATGTATCAATGCCGTAGACTTAATAACTTTATAGTTGGTAGATGTTTGGGCCACTCTGCAAAAGCAGAATGGACCTACACCCAAACTTGGGTTTGCATGAGACACATATGATGCCACACACAGACCAAGAGTATATGAAAAAGTTTATTACTTAAATAATGACGCTTTCTGAGTCGATCAGAGCAGGCTTCCCAAGCAGGTCCATAATGCCTTGAAAGAGTGAGGAAAAGAGACTTGCTTGGGGTTTTTATTGCAGTAAGGGGTGAAGCCAGGGTATGTTACCACACATGGGCAGAGAATTGATGGCTTGAATCTCCAGCTGATGCCAAAAGAGTAAGCACACTAGCTTTTCTTATCATTTTGCCCAGATATGGGGAAGGATGGGAAGAGGAAAGAGTAAAGCTGTCAGCAGTCAAACATTAAATTATGAAGTCAGATTCTTTATTACAATTTACTCCTGGTGTTAACTGATGCCTAGATATGCCTAGTTTCATTTAATTAAATTTGAACTTGTTTAAGCCATTATGATGCTCTATGAGGCCTGTAGCCTGAAGCCTGTAAAGTAGGTGAAAGTTCCATTGAATGTTGTGTTCAAGAGCCCTACATTGTGTATTATGAGCAACCCAACGGCCAGACTATTTGTAATGCCCCATAGATGTAAAAACGTGCATATGGGGCCTATTGTTGTCCAGGCCATTCAGTACTAAGATGAATGCCTGAAATTTGGCCATTTGTGCTGAGCCCTGAGTCCCATCCTTTATCAGGAATATCCTAGGGATGAAAAGCGGCAACTCTCCACTGAGCTCCATCACATGTGATGAAGCTATACCATCCATAAGTGCATAAATTCCCCTTGCTACTCACTCAGTAAATCCCAAGGAGTCATTGAGTTCGCCAAAGATTCCTCCAGCACTACAGTATTTGGCAAAGGACTGAATACAGAGGAGGTCATCCCCTCCTGCAGATTTGGCTCCATTATGTAGCAAGGAGGTTTTGGTAGCCATGCTGAGATTACAGTGTGCTGTTTCCATGACCCAAGGTATAACAGACAGCTAGGTGTGGACAGTCACAGGCTTAGGGTCTATGAGAAGTTCTGTTTCCAAGAGACCCCAGCACATGGACAGTGATTGCCTCTCTAATGGCAAGGAGCATGGAACAAAGGTGGACAGTTACTTGCATCAAAGACTATGGGCTAATCATGGCCATAATGGAAAGTCCACAGACTTAGGAGGCATGAGAGGTTGTTGCCTCTAAAATGAAGGGATATCTGGGACTCCTTCAAGCACTATCAGGAGTACCTGTTGTATTTCAATTTGGACAGATTCTAGAACCTTTTGTTGGAGGGTCCCATTCAAGGTGGGTTCATTTACAAGTAACAGCATAGATGGCTTGTGTAAAATGTAATTATGGCACATGTTGCCTCCAGAACCCAGAAGAACCTAAAAGACGTGGGTGCTTTGAGGGTCATAGCTATTTCTTGACAGTGTCAGAGATGAAGAGGCCCTCAGCTGACCAAATGATTTTCAGGAACTTAACCAAGATGGCAGGTGTTCACACTATGTGTGAGTCAATGGTACAACTTTTTTTGTGTGTGAGCTCCTTTGTGAGTATTTGTATGTTCTGAATGAGTGTGTGAAATGAAACTCCTCAGAGGAGGACCTTATCAATGCAGTGTCATACCTGTGCTCTTGGAGAAATTTGCATGCAGTTAACATGTTGCCTGCAAAGGTATATTTAGGTCCCTCCAGAAGTGAAGGCATTTTGTAATAGAAACCTGTATCAAATCATGTCAATTATATGTCAGTAAAGCTGGCAAAAAAGTTAAGGCAAATTGTGACTGAAAGATTGTGGAAGCAAGCGCTGAATAGCGCATATTAGCCAAATCTGTAATAGCAAAATGTTTACCAATTGGTGACTGGATAGAATCAGTAATTTCAAATTTCAAAAACATTGGGTAAGGAGGCCTTAATAGGGCCCACAGCATCAAGGTTGTGGCAATCCACTGTGGGATAGTACTCTTTTATTGTAGGTTATAGAATAGGCCAAATTGGGCTATCATATGGAGATGTGGTGAGGATAATCACACTTTCTCTAAAAGTTCTGTATGAGTTCAATCCTTGTATACCTTGGTTTAATTTACATTGTGTCATATTAGTTATTTTAACTGAGGCAGAAGGGGTATATTCACTGGGTCTCCTTTTACCAAAACAATTTTTAAGTGGTAAAGACTCTATTTAATTTTAATTTATATAATTTATTGGGTCATAGTATTCATGTGCACTATGTGATATTTTAGCACAATAGATGCTATGACCATAGAGAATTTAGGCAAGGTAATAGTTCTTACGGTTAACATAAGGCATATATATTTGTTCTCTATTTTATATTTGGTAATTGCCCTAAGAGTACAGGGGGTACCCCATTTAAATTTAGTGAGACGCCCCCGGGTAAAATTAATTTAGTCACAATTTTAATTAAGACCAAGATATTTGCCAATTGGTGCATTTTAGTAGATGTTAAAGTTAATTCATAACCTGTTGTCAAATTATAGAGATGGAAAAAACCAATAAGCATCCTTCTATATTTTTGTCCTATAAATTACGTTAGTAAATTTTGGATTTCAATTGGGACCTCAGTTTCAGTTGTTTGTTTTCTCCTCCAGTACCCAAGTTTCTTTGTTTTTCCTCCCACCCTTCCTTTTTTCTCTATACTAGATATATTTTGTGGTGGAGGTGGTCCTTTATACTCTGTTATAAGGTGCTTTTAAAGAGACTTCAAATCAGTATTGTCAGGGTTAGGAGCCTCCTCCATATCAGTGATTTCTTTAAGGATGCTGGGACAAAATAGGGTTTGAACTAACCCCCTTTCTGAGCCACAGGGGTACCTGGGGTTTTTTTCCCTTATAACCTTGGGCATCAGGATCTTTTGTGGAGATAGATACATAGGCAGTGGCCGCAGAAGCAAAGGAAATCCATAAGATCCTAAAAAGTCATCTACTTTAGGATCATGAACCTCAACAATTCAAATCTTCAAATAGTAACCTATGCTCAAATAGGGTCTGTTCTTCTTCCACATGAATAACCATCCAATGGGCCTATATGTAGCACAGGGTGTAGTGCTCTACAGAATAGGGGCAATGCCTTCTTTAACATAAGCAATCAGTCACAGATTAAAAGTCTTTCCCCTGAGCCTAGTGTCAGCCATAGCTTACAATGGAATTGAGACACATGATTCAATCTAAGACACACACACACACACACACACACACATATATATATAATAGGGAGAGAGAGAGAGAGAGAGAGAGAGCCTGAGGCACTACTTCTAGGTGTGTCCCAATCCTATACCTTTGTCCTTAAATGCCAACTAACTATTGAACTTAGTTTGGTTATATCTGTGATAGACTGTCATAGTTCAAGCTTCTATAACAGAATATCGTAGACTGGGTAGCTTTAAAAACAAACATTTCTCACAGTTCTGAAGTCTGGAAGTCTGAGATCAGGGGGCCTGCATGGTTGGGTTCTTGGTGAGAGTTTTCTTTTTGGTTATGTTCTCACATGGCCTTCCTTCATGCATGCATGCAGTGCATGTATGAAGAGAGAGATCTTCTGTCTCTTCCTCTTTTTATAAGGTCATTAATCCAAACAGAAAAGCCCTACCCTCATGACCTAATCTAATACTAATTAACTCCCAAAGGTCACACCTCCAAATACCATTATATTGGAAATTAGGGTTTCAACATATAAATTTTTGTGGGGATATTAACTTAAAATCCATAGCATAGAACCCTAATAAAACACAGCAAATATTGTACAAAGCAGCAAAGCTTAAAGCACCAAGCTAGCCAGGAGAGAGCAGATCAAAATGTATGTGTACCATCAGGCAGCAAAGCCAGTAAGCAAACCGAAGCAAAAGAACCAGACTCCTGGTGGTAGCAGGCATTTTGCTCATAGTACAAATGGGTTGTGTCTACCCATAATCAGTATAGACTCACGATTTGATTCCGACGTCAAGACTGATGATACCACATTCACATGAAGAGTGTGTGAAAATATTTACTACATACAAAATGAGGCTTTTGAGGGAGAATAGGGCAGACTTTCGAAGGAGGTCCAAAAACGACTTCAGAGAATAAGGAAATAAGACTTGCTTGGGATTTTTATTGTGGTTAGTCTTTGGGACCAGGTTGAGGGTTCCTGCAATTGGGTGGTGCTTCAATGGTTTGAATCTCCATCTGCCACTGAAGAAAGGAGCTCCAGGCTTTCTTATTAGCCTGCTCACTGTGTGACTGAAGGAGAAGAGGGAGGGTTGAGTCTTAAAAGCACATAAAATCGAATAAAACATGGAATACCTACTGTAAGATATATACTTCCACGTATACAATTAGGATTATAATATGTCTTGGTGTGATTCTCTTTATGTTCATCCTTCTACGAGTTTGTTGAACTTCTTAGAGCTCCAGATTCCTGTATTATCAAATATGGGCAGTTTGGGGTCATTATTTTCTTAAATATTTTTTTGCTACTCTGTTCCCTGTCTCCCCTCCTCTGGGAATTCAATTATTCATATGTTGTTATGCTTAATGGTATCCCACAGTCTCTTTAGCTCTGTTCATTTTTCTTCATTCTTTTTCCTTTCTGTTCTTCAGGCTGGATAATTTAAATGAACCTATAATCAACTTTGCTGTTTTTTTTCTTCTGTATATTCAAATCTGCTATTGAAAACTGCATCATGAATTTATTTTAGTTATTTTACTTTTTAACTCCAGAATTTCTGTTTTATCTCTTTTAATAATTTCTGTCTCTTGATATTATTCTGTTTCTTGAGACATCATTCCCCTGGTTCCTTCAGCTTCTTATTCATAATTTGTTTTAGTTTTAGAGCATATTTTACATACTTGATGTAAAGGTAAGATTACATACTTACCTTTCTAGTAAGTCTATTGTCTGTGCTTCTTCAGGAACAGTTTCTGTTAATATCCCCCATAAACTGGCCATACTTTCTTAGTTCTTTGCATGTTTCATAATTTTTTTGCTAAAATGGAATATTTTTGAATAATACAATATGCTAATTCTGGAAATCAGATTCTTCCCTCTCCTCAGGGATTTTGTTGCTTGCTGTGATTGTAGTAGTTTTTTTTACTGACTTCTCTAAACTATTTTGTAAAGTGTACATTCACTGTTATGTGTTGTCATTGAAGTTTCTGTTCTTTGAACTTGTCAGCTAGTGTTTTGGGGAAGATTTCCCTGAATGCCTGGGGTCAAAAAAACCCACACAACATTGTAAAGCAATTATACTCCAGTAAAGATGTTAAAACACACACACACACAAAAAAAAAACTGTAACAAAAATTCTCTTGTAGCTTTTGCAGATTGATTCTGTGTTGGAGCATTCTTCAATGCTTAATCTGGACATTTAAAAGTCTACCTTATCCTTCACTTTCTGCTTGTGCTGAAACTATAGATCTGCCAGAAGTAGAAGTCTTAAGAATGTAATTTTTGTATTTTCATAATTGCTCCCTTGATTTTCTTCTTCTTTTCCACTTTTTCATCTCTTTGTCTAATTGGCTTGCTTTATATTTCAACTCTTTGTTGAAAAAATTGACTATCATATTTAAATTCACAAAAGATCTTATTTGTTCTATTCATTTTTTTCCTTTCCCATGATAACTTGTTCTTCTTTATGATGATTTTGTTTATGGTTTTTTTAAGGTGTCATTCTACTACTTGTAGTTTCTTTTCTGTTTTCCTGTTTGTTTGTTGGAGGCTATTTTCATATTGGACGCTTCCTTCACATTTCGTATCTGGGTATCCATGTTTCTGATTGTGAGAATTTTGTGGCTTCAAGGGTTATCTTGCATTCATAAAACTCTATTTTATTTTTTAATAATTAATATTTAGCTTATTAATGTTATCATTTTAATTTCTTTGTTTTTAAATACATTTTACAAGTCATTTGTAAATTTAAAAGTTTTTGAATAACATGTTCAGTTTCAAATGATGTTAATTGTGAACTTTAAATTGCATTTATATATGTAATATTTTCAATTTCCTTCTAAATTACTTCAATTGTCTGATTCAAACAAAACATTCCTGTGTATTTAAATGATTCATAAATCTAATAAAGTAAACTTATGAATATGATTAAAATTCTCTCAGAGTTTGATACTGAGGGTACACTTAATAAGATTACATCTTTAAATCAAAAACTAAAGCAGTTATTTAACAGTAATTTCAAGGCTGTCATTCTAATAGGCCAAGTCTCTTAAAGATCACAGGTGCATCAAATACCATAAGTGAGGTAATCCAAGTAGCCTCATTCCTTTCTCCCTTTCTACATCTTGGCAGATATAAAACTCAGTAGGATTAAAGCAGCACAGTAGAAAAGCACAAGTTTCCCCAGATGCTCCACCTTCCCAGCAAGGATTTTCCTCCATCAGGAAGTTCCTATTGTTATATAGTCAATAAGATGTTCCCAGCCTGTTTCCACCTCCCTTATGATTGTGTGCAGGGATGTAGAAATGGGCCCCTCTATTGACTGTCTTCCATGTTGTCTTTCGCTGATAGGCCTAAGCAAGCTTTTCTGAGATAATAAGACATCAAAGAATTGTATGCACTTTGCTACAGAGTTCTTTGCTTGTAAGCTACTCCAGTAAGCCTTATCAACTTGAGCAATAACGTCAATACACAGTTTTCTTATGAACACAAATGTGCCTTTACTATGGTTTATATACTAAGAAAGACAGTTCTTCTCAGTTAATTGAAATTACTTACTATTTTATAGTTGCTTCATTTTGGGCTTCAAAATTTTAACAGGGGTTGGTCTTGAGTAAAATCAGTGTCTTTGCATTTATTAGGCAATTTTACATTCATATACAACTCATTTTTCTCTCTACTTCAGAAATCTGAAGTTCCTCACCCAGCTGATTATTAGATTTTTACATTTCTTCAGCTCTTCAGCTACATCAAACCTTTTTGAAATGATGCAAAAATATATGAATGCTATGATATCCTAAAATATGTAAATTAATTTTCTATTTAACTGGATGTATTCTTTTATACTCTTTGGCTCATAAGTATATATATATATATATATATATATATATATATATATAAAATAAAATAATATATAATTGAATTGTGAATATTTCACAATAGCTTTGTCCACCTATCAAATTTTGAGGTAATTTCATCAATGTAGTTGGGAACTAAAAAGATGATTGGGAGCTCTGGATACATGGTAGGGCTTGACTGGGATTTATTATAGGATAGCCACATACTTTTTCAATGAATCCCTTGTAGATAATGGGATGACTATTCTTTGAGGCAATTCTACTTCTCCAGAAGAGAATCATCCAATACCTCAACTGAAGGGGGGAGGAAAATGGGATATATGCTTGGCAACTAGTGTTATGGGATCAGGGAGAAAAAGTAGAGCTGAGGTTTCACATAATTCAATATCTAAACTTTCATTTAATGCCCTTCTTCTTGGTCTACATACTCACTCTTTCATTACAGTATGTCTGGTGTATCTGAATAAGGTAAAATTTTCATGAATAAACAATGAACAAATTATCCTTTATCCTCCTGTGAGGTAGAAGGTTTAAATATAGGCATCTATTTTGTATAGTGAGATTTCACCTATTCTTCTGTTTCCAGCCCTTTGCACCATCATGCCCTTCCATACTCCTGGCATATTCAGTAGAGTTTCTAAGGAAGTTTTCAAGGTGAGTTACCTGGTTTTTCCTGTGAATTCTCTTGGCAGTCACTTACTTTGCACTTTGCTCTCCTCTGCCAATTACCACTCCCCTACATTCTTTCCCTGTGCTAAAATGCTGAATTCTTCTATTCACCCTTGTTCCCTACTCTAACTCTTTTACATGGTTGGTAATATTTTTATTTCTTTTCTATCATTTGAGTGAGGTCTCTGAATCTTCAAATATGTGTGATCCTCCCTTTTTAGGAGGTAGCTTATTAGAATGATTTAGACTGACAAAATACTATGATATACACATACATATAATTTTGTACATATATGTATATATTATGTTTATATGTATACATAACCTTAAGTGTAATATATTAACTATATTGAATACATTTTGTGTATAATTATAATCTATAGTGACAATACTAGACAATATATATTATGTATGATTAGCAAAATGTTCTAACATATCTGAACAAATGAAATAAAAAGGGTTTGTTCCCTTAAAATAGTAACATGATAAAAAGAAGTCCAGGAGAATCTAATGAGCAAGAAATAGAATAGAATTAGTTCCAGGGTTAATATAAGAATGATACTATTGAGGGCGCCTTCAAGATGGCTGAGGAGTAAGACGTGGAGATGACCTTCCTGTGCACAAATAAATCAAAACTACATCTATATGCTCGACAATTCCTACAGAACACCTACTGAACACTGGCAGAAGACCTCAGACTTCCCAAAAGGCAAGAAACTCCCCACACACCTGGGTAGGGAAAAAGGAAAAAGGAAAAACAGAAACAAAAGAATAGGGACAGGACCTGAACCTCGGGTAGGGAGCTATGAAGGAGGAAAAGTTTCCACACACTAGGAAGCCCCTTCACTGGTGGCGACAGGGGGTGGCGGGGGGGAAGCTTCAGAGCCATGGGGGACAACGCAGCAATAGGGGTGCAGAGGGCAAAGCAAAGAGATTCCCTCACAGAGGAGTGGTGCTGACCAGCTCTCACCTGCCTGAGAGGCTTGTCTGCTCACCCGCCAGGGCAGGTGGGGGCTGGGAGCTGAGGCTCCAGCTTCGGAGGTCAGATCCTAGGGAGAGGACTGGGGCTGGCTGCGTGAACACAGCCTGAAGGGGGCTAGTGCACCACAGCTAGCTAGGAGGGAGTTTGGGAAAAAGTCTGGAACTGCCTAAGAGGAAAGAGACCATTGTTTCGGAGTGTGCGAAGAGAGGGGATTCGGAGCACTGCCTAAATGAGCTCCAGAGATGGGCGCGAGCCGCGGCTATATGAGCTGACACCAGAGACAGGCATGAAATGCTAAGTCTGCAGCTGCAGCCACCAAGAAGCCTGTGTGCAGGCACAGGTCACTATCCACACCTCTCCTCCCGGGAGCCTGTGCAGCCCGCCACTGCCAGGGTCCCGTGATCCAGAGACAACTTCCCCAGGAGAACACACGGTGCGCCTCAGGCAGGTGCAATGTCACGCAGGCCTCTGCCGCCGCAGGCTCACCCCACATTCCATATCTCTCCCTCCCCCTGGCCTGAGTGAGCCAGAGCCCCCTAATCAGCTGCTGCTTTAACCCCGTCATGTCTGGGTGGGTAACAGACGTCCTCAGGAGACCAACATGCAGAGGCGGGGCCAAATGAAAAGCTGAACCCCAGGAGCTGTGCAAACAAAGAAGAGAAAGGGAAATCTCCCCCAGCAGCCTCAGGAGCAGAAGATTAAATCTCCACAATCAACGTGATGTACCCTGCATCTCTGGAATACATGAATAGACAACGAATCATCCCAAAATTGAGGGGGTGGACTTTGGGAGCAACTAGAGACTTGGGGTTTGCTTTCTGCCTCTAATTTGTTTCTGGGTTTATGTTTATCTTAGTTTAGTATTTAGAGCTTATTATCATTGGCAGATTTGTTTATGGATTTCATTTCTCTCTTCCTTTTTCTTTTTTTCTAATACATATATATATATATATATATATATATTTCCTTTTTTTCTTTTTGTGAGTGTGTATGTGCATGCTTCTTTGTGTGATGTTGTCTGTATACCTTTGCTTTTGCCATTTGTCTTAGGGTACAGACTGTTTTTCTTTCTTTTTTTTTTAATATAATTTTTAGTGCTTGTTATCATTGCTGTATTTGTTTTTTGGTTTGGTTGCTCTCTTCTTTCTTTCTCTCTTTCTTTTCTTTTATTACTTTTTATAATTTTATTTTTAACAATTTTTTTCTCTTTTAATAACTTTATTTTATTTTATTTATTTATTTTTCTTTCTTTTCTCCCTTTTCTTCTGAGCCATGTGGCTGAACAAGGCCTTGGTGCTCCGGCTGGTTTCAGGCCTGATGCTTTGAGGTGGAAGAGCCAAGTACAGGATATTGGTCCACCAGAGACCTCCAACCCCACGTAATATCATATGGTGAAAGCTCTCCCAGAGATCTCCATCTCAAGGCTAAGACCCAGCTCCACTCAATGACCAGCAAGCTACAGTGCTGCACACCCTATGCCAAACAACGAGCAAGAGAGCACAACCCCACCCATTAGCAGAGAGGCTGCCTTAAATCACATTAAGTTCACAAACACACCAAAACACACCACTGGATGTGGTCCTGACCACCAGAAAGACAAGAACCAGCCTCATCTACCAGAACAGAGGCACCAGTCCCCTCCACCTGGAAGCCTACACAACACACTGAACCAACCTTACCCACTGGGAGCAGACACCAAAAACAACAGGAACTACAAACATGCAGCCTGCAAAAAGGAGACCCCAAACACAGTAAGTTAAGCAAAATAAGAAGACAGTCAAATACAGAGCAGATGAAGGAGCAAGGTAAAAACCCACCAGACCAAACAAATGAGGAGGAAATAGACAGCCTACCTGAAAAAGAATTCAGAGTAATGACAGTAAAGATGATCCAAAATCTTGGAAATAGAATGGAGAAAATACAAGAAACGTTTAACAAGGACCTAGAAGAACTAAACAGCAAACAAACAATGATGAACAATACAATAAATAAAATTAAAAATTCTCTAGAAGGAATCAATAGCAGAATAACTGACGCAGAACAATGGATAAGTGTCCTGGAAGATAAAACAGTGGAAATAACTACCACAGAGTGGAATAAAGAAAAAAGAATGAAAAGAATTGAGGACAATCTCAGAGACCTTTGGGACAACATTAAATGCACCAACATTTGAATTATAGGGGTCCGAGAAGAAGAAGAGAAAAAAAAAAAGGGATTGAGAAAATATTTGAAGAGATTATTGTTGAAAACTTCCTTAAATGGGAAAGGAAATAGTTAATCAAGTCCAGGAAGCACAGAGAGTCCCATACAGGATAAATCTAAGGAGAAACATGCCAACACACATATTAATCAAACTATCAAAAATGAAATACAAAGAAAAAATATTAAAAGTGGCAAGGGAAAAGGAACAATTAACATACAGGGGAATCACCATAAGGTTAACAGCTGATCTTTCAGCAGAAACTCTGCAACCCAGAAGGGAGTGGCAGGACATATTTAAAGTGATGAAAGGGAAAAACCTACAACCAAGATCACTCTACCCAGCAAGGACTCATTCAGATTTGATGGAGAAATTAAAACCTTACAGAAAACCAAAAGCTAAGAGAATTCAGCACCACCAAACCAGCTCTACAACAAATGCTAAAGGAACTTCTCTAGGCAGAAAACACAAGAGAAGGAAAAGACCTACAATAACAAACCCAGAACAATTAAGAAAATGGTAATAGGAACATACATATTGATAATTACCTTAAATGTAAATGGATTAAATGCTCCAACCAAAAGACACAGACAGGCTGAATAGATACAAAAACAAGACCTGTATATGTGCTGTCTACAAGAGACCCACTTCAGACCTAGGGACACATACAGACTGAAAGTGAGGGGATGGAAAAAGATATTCCATGCAAATGGAAATCAAAAGAAACCTGGAGTAGCAATACTCATATCAGATAAAATACACATTAAAATAAAGAATGTTACAAGAGACAACGAAGGCCACTACATAATGATCAAGGGATCAATCCAAGAAGATATAACAATTATAAATATATATACACCCAACGTAGGAGAACCTCAATACATAAGGCAACTGTTAACAGCTATAAAAGAGGAAATCGACAGTAACACAAAAATAGTGGGGGACTTTAACACCTCACTTACACCAATGGACAGATCCTCCAAACAGAAAATTAATAAGGAAACACAAGCTTTAAATGACACAATAGACCAGATAGCTTTAATTGATACTTATAGGACATTCCATCCAAAAACAGCCGATTACACTTTCTGCTCAAGTGTGCATGGAACATTCTCCAGGATAGATCACAACGTGGGTCACAAATCAAGCCTCAATAAATTTAAGAAAATTGAAATCATATCAAGCTTCTTTTCTGTCCACAATGCTATGAGATTAGAAATCAATTACAGGGAAAAAAACGTAAAAACACAAACACATGGAGGCTAAACAATATGCTACTAAATAAACAAGAGATCATTGAAGAAATCAAAAAATATCTAGAAACAAATGACAATGAAACCACAATGACCCAAAATCTATGGGATGCAGCAAAAGCAGTTCTAAGAGGGAAGTTTATAGCAATACAATCCTACGGCAAGAAACAAGAAAAATCTCAAATAAACAACCTATATATACACCTAAAGCAATTAGAGAAAGAAGAAGAAAAAAACCCCAAAGTTAGCAGAAGGAAAGAAATCATAAAATCAGATCAGAAATAAATGAAAAAGAAATGAAGGAAACGATAGCAAAAATCAATAAAACTAAAAGCTGGATCTTTTAGAAGATAAACAAAATTGATAAACTATTATCCAGACTCATCAAGAAAAAAGAGGAGAAGACTCAAATCAATAGAATTAGAAATGAAAAAGAAGTCACAACTGACACTGCAGAAACACAAAGGATCATGAGAGATTACTACAAGCAACTCTATGCCGATAAAATGGACAACCTGGAAGAAATGGACAAATTCTTAGAAATGCACAACCTGCTGAGACTGAACCAGGAAGAAATAGAAAATATAAACAGACAAATCACAAGCACTGGAAACTGTGATTAAAAATCTTCCAACAAACAAAAGTCCAGGACCAGATGGCTTCACAGGTGACTTTATCAAATATTTAGACAAGAGTTAATACCTATCCTTCTCAAACTCTTCCAAAATATAGCAGAGGGAGGAACACTCCCAAACTCATTCCATGAGGCCACCATCACCCTGATACTAAAACCAGACAAAGATGTCACAAAAAAAGAAAACTACAGGCCAATAACACTAGTGAACATAGATGAAAAATCCTCAGCAAAATACTAGCAAACAGAATCCAACAGCACATTAAATGGATCATACACCATGATCAAGTGGGGTTTATCCCAGGAATGCAAGGATTCTTCAGTATACACAAATAAATCAGTGTGATAAACCATATTAACAAATTAAAGGAGTAAAACCATATGACCATCTCCATAGATGCAGAAAAAGCTTTCACCAAAATTCAACATCAATTTATGATAAAAACCCTACAGAAAGTAGGCATAGAGGGAACTTTCTTCAACATAATACAGGCCATATATGACAAACCCACAGCCAACATCATTCTCAATGGTGAAACACTGAAACCATTTCCACTAAGATGAGGAACAAGCCAAGGTTGCCCACTCTCATCACTATTATTCAACATAGTTTTGGAAGTTTTAGACACAGCAATCAGAGAAGAAAAAGAAATTAAAGGGATCCAAATCTGAAAAGAAGAAGTTAAACTGTCACTGTTTGCAGACGACGTGATACTATACATAGAGAATCCTAGAGATGCTACCAGGAAAATACTAGAGCTAATCAATGAATTTGTTAAAGTAGCAGGATACAAAATTAATGCACAGAAATCTCTTGCATTCCTATACGCTAATGATGAAAAACCTGAAAGAGAAATTAAGGAAACACTCCCATTTACCATTGCAACAAAAATAATAAAATACCTAGGAATAAACCTACCTAAGGAGACAAAAGACCTGTATGCAGAAAACTATAAGACACTGATGAAAGAAATTAAAGATGATACAAACAGATGGAGAAATATACCATGTTCTTGGATTGGAAGAATCAACATTGTGAAAATGACTATACCACCGAAAGCAATATACAGATTCAATGCATTCCCTATCAAACTATCAATGGCATTTTTCACAGAACTAGAACAGAAAATTTCACAATTTGTATGGAAGCACAAAAGACCCCAAATAGCCAAAGCAATCTTGAGAAAGAAAAACAGAGCTGTAGGAATCAGGCTCCTGGACTTCAGACTATACTACAAAGCTACAGTAATCAAGACATTATGGTCCTGGCACAAAAACAGAAATATAGATCAGTGGAACAGGACAGAAAGCCCAGAGATAAACCCACGCACATATGATCACCTTATATTTGATAAAGGAGGCAAGAATATACAATGGAGAAAAGGCAGCCTCTTCAATAAGTGGTGCTGAGAAAACTGGACAGCTACATGTAAAAGAATGAAATTAGAACACTCCCTAACAACATACACAAAAATAAACTCAAAATGGATTAAAGACCTAAACGTAAGACCAGACACTATCAAACTCTTAGAGGAAAACATAGGCAGAACACTCCATGACATAAATCACAGAAATATCCCTATTGACACACCTCCTAGAGAAATGAAACTAAAAACAAAAATAAACAAATGGGAGCTAATGAAACTTAAAAGGTTTTGCACAGCAAAGGAAACCATAAACAAGACGAAACGACAATCCTCAGAATGGGAGAAAACATTTCAAATCGAAGCAACTGACAAAGGATTAATCTCCAAAATATACAAGCAGCTCATGCAGCTCAATATCAAAAAAACAAACAACCCAATCCAAAAATGGGCAGAAGACCTAAATAGACATTTCCCCAAAGAAGACATACAGATTGCCAACAAACACATGAAAGAATGGTCAATATCATTAGAGAATTGCAAATCAAAACTGCAAATCAAATCAAAACTGCAAATCAAAACTACAATGAGGTATCACTTCTCACCAGTCAGAATGGCCATCATCAAAAAATCTAGAAACAATAAATGCTGGAGAGGGTGTGGAGAAAAGGGAACCCTCTTGCACTGTTGGTAGGAATGTAAATTGATACAGCCACTATAGAGAACAGTATGGAGGTTCCTTAAAAAACTAAAAATAGAACTACCATATGACCCAGCAATCCCACTACTGTGCAAATATACCCTCTTGCACTGTTGGTGGGAATGTAAATTGATACAGCCACTATAGAGAACAGTATGGAGGTTCCTCAAAAAACTAAAAATAGAACTACCATATGACCCAGCAATCCCACTACTGTGCATATACACTGAGAAAAGCATAATTCAAGAAGAGTCATGCACCACAATGTTCATTGCAGCTCTATTTACAATAGCCAGGACATGGAAGCAACCTAAGTGTCCACTGACAGATGAATAGATAAAGAAGATGTGGCACATATATACAATGGAATATTACTCAGCCATAAAAAGAAACGAAATTGAGTTATTTGTAGTGAGTTGGATGGACCTAGATTCTGTCATACAGAGTGAATTAAGTCAAAGAGAAAAACAAATACGATATGCTAACACATATATATGGAGTCTAAAAAGAAGAAAAAATAATGGTACTGATGAACCTAGTGACAGGGCAGGAATAAAGACACGGACATAGAGAATGGACTTGAGGACATGGGGAGGTGGAAGGGTAAGCAGGGACGAAGTGAGAGAGTGCCATGGAGATATATACACTACCAAATGTAAAATAGATAGTTAGTGGCAATCAGCTGCATAGCACAGGGAGATCAGCTCCGTGCTTCGTGTCCACCTAGAGGGGTGGGATAGGGAGGGTGGGAGGGAGACCCAAGAGGGAGGAGATATCAGGATTTATATATATGTATAGTTGATTTACTTTTTTATACAGCAGAAACTAGCACACCATTGTAAAGCAATTATACTCCAATAAAGATGTTTAAAAAAAAAGACTGGTCCTATGTTATAATTTCCTTAGAGAATGTATTATCAGTAAGATCATCTGATTTGTGGGAAAGAATTAAATTTTCCTTTGATCATATGACCAGCAGCAACTATTAAACTCTTTTAGAAAGGAAGACATAGCATTTCTGGAGAAGTTACAACATGCCTAGGTCATACTGTAGTTGTAATACCTTGACTTTATCATCACAGTGGAAAGCTATTTAAAATGAGACTGACATGAAAGTTTAATACCACATTGTACTTGTTTTCTTCCATAATGAACCTGATCTATTTTTAAGCAGTGAATCAACAAGTATATTTATTGACTGGATCATACCTTAAATTCAGAGAATGCACATTCTTATTGATATACAAAATAATTAGGAAGAATATTAATATTTCATACAAAGTTTTAGGAAGACATGGAACTTTACCATGGGCTTTTGCATAGTGTCTTCAAAAGGGTAGTTGCTTGTTATGGAGATGAAATATTTTGTCTGTGCTTAAACCAGACTTGAGCTCTCTGAGAGACTGTGATTACATTGCACATTATTTTTCTAATACTTAGTATGAAATAATGCATACAGTCAGTGCCTAATAAACTTTTATAGATATAATGAAAGAGTATTCTTGTCACAGAGAAAATCATGGTTAAGGTGGAATGCACACATTAAGGAGGACATGCCTTCTAAGGAGGAGGAAATTTGAGAAGTTGTGGTAAATAATAATCATTATTCTGTATTTCAGGTGGTCTTGAAAGAGAGGAAGAGAAGATGCTCAAAATGGCAAAAATATCAGAAGACAAAATAAGTTGGTAGAAACATGTTTTTGAATGTTCTTAGATCTAACTTATTTCAAAACATTGTGACTATAGCAATGTGGAGAGAATTTTGTGAAATTTATAATAATAGGTTTATTACAGCAAGTCCTTCTGTTTTAATAGTAATTAGCCATCTGCAGCTTTCATATCACAAGCAGAAACTCATGATAATTCTCTGTACACTAAGGCATGCAAAAGCTATTATTTACTCATTAGAACATTATTTTAGTATCGTTCCTTTTATTATCAAATTCTAAGATATAAATTATCAAAACCTTTCCTTCAATCTAACTTTCAAAATATAGAATATGTATTTGCTTATATGTTGCCAATAAATATATATTTGCGGACTGATTATTTTTCAGTTTTATGTCTAGAGAGTATTAAATGTTTGAGATCACTTGACTATTCAAGCTTTCTGCTAGGAGAAAATATACTTCCTGTCAATGCTTGGGTGGCATTACATACTCCAGGATACACAATAAAAATATATTTACTTCATATCTGAGATGTCTGGTATAGATCTTTCTGAAAGGCAGAAAGCATGTAAAATCTAAGAACTCCTGGAAAACTGCTAAATGCTGTGATCCAACCTGTCATAACTGTATTGCTGTTTAAAGATATTGCCTGAAAAGAACATTTGGAAAGCTGTTGGGCTGGTAAATCAAAATGCTTCACTTTTCTCAGTAGCCAATCAAAGTGATACAATTTCAGTCCTGAGTATAGTGCTGTGTATATAGAAGTAGAGGTGTGGGAGCTGAATTTTTCCTGATTTTTCTTTTTTTCACTTCTTCCCTTAGAAAATTTACTTTTTTATATGGTAAAGAAAATAAGAAAGATGTGCTTAAGGATCTTACCCAGATCACTTAATCCTAAAGAACATAGCTATTTTCATAAAGAACTAACTACACAGTTTGCATAGCCCAGTGTAAAATTAAAACACAAGACTCATTTAAATTATTAAGAAATTCAAAATGGCATTAGTCTAATTGCAGGGTCCTTCTAAGCTTGGAATCCTTTGTGACTGCACAGATCACACACCCTGTTTGTATAGAAACAGAATTTTATGGATTGTGTATTTTACTATTCTCAATTTACAAATTGAGGAAGTATGAACCCAGAAAGTTTAAATGGTTCGCCAATGATCACAGAAGATTTGAAGATGGAATATCCTAGGTTCCAACCTTCAAAGTGTTGCTTTCTCTTAAAATATATGTGAAGACATTCCATAAACTAAATAAATTTTATAAGTTGAGACAGACTAGGAAACAACCAAAATGTTTTCAAAAATTATTGATAATACCTAAAATATGTGTTATTAATTATTCAACTAATAGTGTAATGGTTACATGTCATTGTGAATGTACTTAATGCCACTGAATTGCACTTAAAATGGTTAAAATTGTAGATTTTATGCTACGTATGTTTTATCATAATAAAACTCTGTCTCTCTATATATACATATAGTTATATATGTATGTGTGTGTATATATAATATATACACATCCTATTAGTTCTGTTCCTCTGGAGAACTCCAACTAATACACTCTGAGATCTCTATATTTACAATAATAATAATAATAAAGTCAACTTTCAAGATCAATAAATTCTCTCTCTCTCTTTTATTTTTTTGCCACTCTGCGCAGCATGCGGGATCTTAGTTCCCTGACCAGGGATCGAACCCGTGGCCCCTGCAGTGGAAGTGTGGAGTCTTAACCACTGGACTACCAGGGAAGTCCCTGAATTCTCATTTATAGGCTTAAAAGATTCTCCATATTTCTTCATATCTCTGTTTGTGGTCAAAACAAATGTAGCATACTTCCCTGGAATTACATCCTCAACTTTCCTATCTCCATGTCTTTGCTTGATCTGTTTTTCAGATTGAAATATTCTCCCTTTTCCAACATATCCAGTTTACATGCCTGATGCAGGAACCCAGCCCTTTCTCCTCTTCACAAACACACACTCTCTCATTTTTAGCTTTTGAAATCCAACTTATGTATCAAAGACCAAGTAAAATGTCATGTCTATAAAGTCTTCCTTTATGTTCAACAGTGATTATCAAATATTCCATTTTTTGTAGTCACATTTCCATTGTTTTTCTCTTATTCTGCAACGGATTACAAATAGTTATATACATATCTATCTCATTTCCTCAAATTGCCTTGAAGTCAGAAATCTCAGCAAATATTTACAATAATATTTGTCTTTGATTCACCACAATAAACAAGATTTTTTAAAGAAGCATTATGACCTTACTTTGCCTTCTAAAACTTGAAATGATAAACTGTATCTCTCATGAACCTACAGGGCTGTACCTTACCTGAAAATACAAATCATTTATTTATGTAATGTTTGGAAACATAAAGATTTCACATTTACTTTTTAAAGTTACAGAATAAGAGAAAACAAAGTATCAAGTCTTTTCTTATACTCATGAGTATGCACTATAAATCCCACAGTTTTGTATGGATGTTAGATTTTCTATCAGAATACTTGTTCAGATGCTAGAGATAGATTTTAATTTTTCTGTTAATCAGTTCCTCAACTTAGAATTAGTACTAATAGCTTTCCTATGAACTTGAGTGCAAAATTCAGAGAGGCATTGTTCCAATGCATCTTTTTGCAAATAGATGTTACTTTATGCTTATAATCCCAGTACACAAAAGAACACAGCATTCTTGGAACATGCCAGCCTGATGTTTTCTCTTAATTCCTTTGGAAAATTGATCATGTTCTCTTAAATCTCAAGAAAAAAAAATTATAACTCCCCCTCAGCTAATTCCTTAATAATAGAATGCCCACTTGATTATATTCCAATTGAGATCTATTTCACTAAGACCATAAATATTAAAATTGAAAGATCAATTTAAAAATTATCCCAAAAAACCAGATATAATATTGACTGATAAAAACAAGAAAACTTGACATCAAGGCTACCTAGTCCTTCATTGATAAGATTTTGAAGAAATATAGGTTCCCTTTTTAAATGATTTACCCTATTACCTAATTTTAGCAACTGGTAACTAAGAATTAAATGACTTTCATAGAAAGTCCTTCAAGAATATTAGTTTAACTTAGTGCAATTAGAAGTTATTGAAGTGTGGCCACTATGCATTTTATTTTTAATCTATATTTACTCCTTAAAACTATTTTCAGGGACTTCCCTGGCGGTGCAGTGGTTAAGAATCCACCTGCCAATGCAGGAGACACGGGTTCGAGCCCTGGTCCAAGAAGATCCCACATGCCACAGAGCAAATAAGCCCGTGTGCCACAACTACTGAGCCTGCGTTCTAGAGCCCATGAGCCACAACTACTGAGCCCGCGTGCCACAACTACTGAAATCTGCGTGTGTAGAGCCCGTGCTCCGCAACAAGAGAAGCCACCGCAATGAGAAGCCAGCACACCGCAACAAAGAGTAGCCCCCACTCACTGCAACTAGAGAAAGCCCACGCACAGTAACGAAGACCCAGCACAGCCAAAAATAAATAAATTTATAAAAAAAGAATAAAATTGTACCCAAATGTATTAAGTGGAGGAAAAATAACCCCAACATATTCCACCTCTTCACCTGCAAAAAATAATTTTTGCATTTTAAAATATTCATGTCTTTTAAATGTGTGTGTATATGTACCAGAATTTCTAAGGACTGAAAGAAATAGGTCAAAAATCTACTATGGTTAGAAATTTGTCCATTTGTGTAATTCTGGGATTTGAGTTTAAAATGTTAATTATTTTTAATTTCAACTATTAAAATTCGTGGCTAGTATATCATCCTCATTTGGATAGGCAGTATGGAGTACTGAGCAAGGTCATGGTCAATACATCTCAAATCACTGGGTTAAAGAAATTTTTAATAAATAATTTTGCAACTACTGGATAGCCATTTGGGAAAACATAAATTTGATCCACATATTATAAACCACGATAAATTCCACCCAGATCCAACACAATGTAAAATAAATAAAGTCACGCAACTAGTAAAACAAAACATGGATCAAATCCTTTAAAACCTGGAGTGGATATGGTCTCTGTAACTAGGTCTCAAAGTCCAGAAGCCATTAGGAAAAAAAAATTAATTTGATTAGCTGAGTCAAAATTTCTACATTGCCAAAAGCATGAAATATTGATATATCAAAGGTTATATGACTATCTTGGAAACAATATTTACCATTTATATCACAGACAAAAAGCTAATCATTCCCAAATAAAAAGAGCTAGAGATGTAGAAGATAATAGCCCAATACAAAAAAAGATATTTGATATTTATAGAAATTCATTGAAAGAAGTACAAATAATATTAAACACATGAAAAGGTGCTCAAACTCAGCTGTAGTATGAGAACTACAAATTAAAAGCAAGATCCTTTTTGACCCATGTCCTAGAGAAATGGAAATAAAAACAAAAATAAACAAATGGGACCTAATAAAACTTAAAAACTTTTGCACAGCAAAGGAAACCATAAACAAGACCGAAAGACAACACTTAGAATGGGAGAAAATATTTGCAAATGAAGCAACTGACAAAGGATTAATCTCCAAAATTTACAAGCAGCTCATGCAGCTCAATATCAAAAAAACAAACAACCCAATCCAAAAATGGGCAGAAGACCTAAAGAGACATTTCTCCAAAGAAGATATACAGATTGCCAACAAACACATGAAAGAATGCTCAACATCATTAATCATTAGAGAAATGAAAATCAAAACTACAATGAGATATCATCTCACACCAGTCAGAATGGCCATCATCAAAAAATCTAGAAACAATAAATGCTGGAGAGGGTGTGGAGAAAAGGGAACCCTCTTGCACTGTTGGTGGGAATGTAAATTGATACAGCCACTATGGAGAACAGTATGGAGGTTCCTTAAAAAACTAAAAATAGAACTACCATACGACCCAGCAATCCCACTACTGGGCATATACCCTGAGAAAACCATAATTCAAAAAGAGTCATGTACCAAAATGTTCATTGCAGCTCTATTTACAATAGCCAGGACATGGAAGCAACCTAAGTGTCTATCAACAGATGAAAGGATAAAGATGATGTGGCACATATATACAATGGAATATTCCTCAGCCATAAAAAGAAATGAAATTGAGTTATTTGTAGTGAGGTGGATGGACCTAGAGTCTGTCATACAGAGTGAAGTAAGTCAGAAAGAGAAAAACAAATACCATATGCTAACACATATATATGGAATCTAAGAAAAAAAAATGGTTCTGAAGAACCTACGGGCAGGACAGGGTTAAAGACACAGACACATAGAATGGACTTGAGGACACGGGGAGGGGGAAGGGTAAGCTGGGATGAATTGGGAGAGTGGCATGGACATATATACACTACCAAATGTAAAATAGATAGTTAGTGGGAAGCAGCTGCATAGCACAGGGAGATCAGCTCCTTGCTTTGTGACCACCTAGAGAGGTGGGATAGGGAGGGAAGGAGGGAGGGAGACACAAGAGGGAAGAGATATGGGAACATATGTATATGTATAACTGATTCACCTTGTTATAAAGCAGAAACTAACACACCATTGTAAAGCAATTATACTCCAATAAAGATGTTAAAAAAAAAATTTCTCAACCATTCAATTGGTAAAAATCCAAACATAAAGAAATCCTTTAAATAGAAAAGAATTCCCCAAAATGAATGAAACTATGTATCAAATGAGAAACTAAACCAGGGAAATTATTCTTTGCATATGAGACAGTACTATAATTTTACATGTTTAGTAGGTTGTATTCTAAGGACAAAAATCCCCAATAGTTTTTACCGTCATTTTGCATTTTTAATTTCCAGTGTTTAGGTTTGTAGGAATTGATATATTTTGTACATTGTAGGAGAGAATAAATAAGTTGATACTGTCAATCAATAGTTTCAGTAAAAGAAAAAATAAAATTATAAAATCGAAGTAGTTATGTTGTATGCTAAAACTGAACAGGAAATATTAAAAACATGAATTCTAAACATACACATTTCTTTTGTTGTTGTTGTTGTTGTTGTTGTGGTACGCGGGCCTCTCACTGTGGTGGCCTCTCCCGTTGCGGAGCACAGGCTCCAGACGCGCAGGCTCAGCGGCCATGGCTCAGGGGCCTAGCCGCTCTGCAGCATGTGGGATCTTCCCGGACCAGGGCACGAACCCGTGTCCCCTGCATCGGCAGGCGGACTCTCAACCACTGTGCCACCAGGGAAGACCTAAACATACACATTTCTTGCTCTGAACATTTAAATGGCTTAGACACTATATTTCCTTGCAATTAATTAATACCTCTAAAGTCACATTGTGAACTGCAAAACCATTTACAGCTAAAAATAGTAGGTTTTGGTAAGGAAAAGAACAAGAGCTTGGGATAGCTTATTGTGACAGAAAAAAAGGAAGCTTTTCAAGATTAATTGGGCCATAATAAACGAACCCATGAGCCAACTTCAAGGGACCCAGAATGGAAAAACTGACAATTTGAGAATCAAAAGAACAAGGATTGTAGTTGATTAAAACACTACAAATCTATGAATATTTGGAAGTTTAAAATGATCTTCACAAAGAGACTGCCCAAAAAGTACCTTTCTCCTCACCTAAGATGACTTACAACCAAAGTTTTACTTTGAAAAACAAAAAAAAGAAAAAAATTTAACATAGTCTACATTTCTAGCAGGAATTGTGTTTCATGGTAACCAAATGTTCCAAGCTGTTAAGGGAAAAATAGACTTATACAGAAAAATAGCTAGCAAATAAATGTGCAAGAAATTAGAAAATGATCAATATACAACTCTAACAATATAATTCACTCAGGCACGTTTTATTAATTGGAGTTAAAATTATTAGAAAATTGGTTGAGGTGGAACTGGACATTCAGATGAACAACCTAACAACAAAGAGAGGATCTCAGTTTTCTATATCCCTCTGGCTCTCCAGAGGTAAGAAGTAAGTGTAACCCCTGATAACTTTCAAAGCCAAATGCTTTGGGGGCTACTCTTCCCCATGCAGCACCCTCAGGCTGGGGAGTCCGATGTGAGGCTAGGACCCCTCACTCCTTGGGGAGGACCTCTGCAATCGTGACCCACTTGTGAATGTCCCAACATTGGCTATGTGGATCCCCATCCTGGGAATGTGGGTTCTGACTAAACTGCATTTCTGTCCCTTCTACCCATATTATTGTGGCTCCTTTATACCTTTAATTGTAGAAAATCTTCTGCTAGTCTTTGGGTTGTTTTCAGAGATAGCTGCTCTGTAAGTAGTTTTAATTTGGGGGTACCTGTGGGGAGGAAGTGAGCTCAGAATCTTTCTACTCCACCATCTTGATGCCTACGAAATTTACTTTATACTTAGGCATCTGATAGCCACAGGGTGACAAGGTACAAATTCTACCTTTTGATCCTGAGTAAGATATCCAGTCACCCTTTTTGATACTGAACCACAGAAGAGCAAACATAAAAACTCTACCTACCTCAGGAAATGACTAGATGAAATTAGGTAGGTTTTCGTCATTTATTGCTTAAATATTTATATGAAAAATGTAAAAGGTATGTTCCTACCCTAGCCAATAGTCATAATTTTTAAGAGCCCAGCAAAACTGTTTCTTTAACTTCTAGAGCAGCAGCAGTGTTAAGAGAGCTGCTGCTCAAAACAAAGGAAAAAGAAAAAAACCCCTAAAAACAGTAGCCTTCATTTATTTTTTAAAGCTGATCAAAATTTTTAGGATAGTGGTAAGAACCAAGAAATAGTTAATATATACATCACTCCTCCCCTAGCACTGCAAGATTTTTATTTCCCTCACAGCACTTCAATCATTTTAGTGTGTTATTGTCAACCACTAGAAGTTCATGAAAATGCAAAGGCTTAAATCATTTGGCTCTAAATCATAATGTGATATGGCCTTGTCAATCTTTTCAAAGAAATTTATATTCTTTGGGATTTTTCAGCAGATTCCACAGAGTTTCCACAAGGATTGATGTTGACTGGCACTGCACAAGTTTTGCAAGAAGGTAGAAAATACAGAACAAGGTTAATAATTGGGCTTAATATCAGAGTGTCCTACTCCAGGCAGTAAACATCTTGCCTCAGTCTTTAAGGTTTTCTCCAATATTTGATTGAGCCACAGGGAAAAGCATATCATGTACTCATTGCTGAACTGCCGTTCTCAATGTCTTTTTCACTTTCAAATACCTTTGAAGTCCTACAGGACTCCATGATTTGCAAAAGAGTTCTGCATTCACTTTCAAAAATGATTTGGTGGCGATGAAGTCTAAATATTTAACACAACTCAAAACTGATTACTTAATGCTAAGCATAACTAAGTCAGTACTAAAATTTAGGAATATACAGACCCAGTGTGCACTATGGTTTAATAGCTACTGATTTTATTAGTGGGTTTTTAATGCTTTGAATGTGCAATTTTAAAAACTGAAGTATACTTGACTTACAACTTTGTGTTAGTTTCTGGTATACAGTAAAGTGATTCAGATGTACATATATATATTCTTTTCCATTATGGTTTATCACAGCATATTGAATATAGTTCCCTGTTGTATACAGTGGGACTTTGTTGTTTATCCATCCTATATACACTAGTTTGCACCTGCTAACCGCAAATTCCCACTCCAACCTTCACCACCTCCCACTTCCTTGGCAACCACAAATCTATTCTCTATGTCTGTGAGTCTGTTTCTGTTTCATAGATAAGTATATTTGTGTCATATTTTAGATTCCACATATAAGTGATATCATATGGTATTTGTCTTTCTGTTCTGACTTTGCTTAGTATGATCATCTCTAGGTTCATCGATATAGCTGCAAATGGTATGGAATTTTTGGATAATTTTTTAAAGGGTATCATGTTTATCAGATGGATTTCAGACAGTGCTTGACATAAATTAAAGTATTTGTATTAAATTGTTCAGAATATGTCTGTAATAGTAAAATCTCCCACTTTCTATTATGGTGGGAAATCTTATATTTATATTGTAGAAGCAGCACAACTGTTTAATCTGAGTCTGGAGACTTTATGCTACAAATAGAGCTAGGAAGAATTTAAATTTTAATTCATTCTGTAGTACTATTTAGATTTCAAAAATATATCCTTTATCTTTGCTCAAAACTTATAATTTTCTTCTATTTCTATTATACCCCAGAGTTGCTTGTACAAATTATGTGCTAAATAAATGTATTTTATATTGTTGCATGAACAATGATTCATGAAAAACAAGGATTTTCAATGCAGATTATGGACATGATTGTTAACAATGAAATATTATCGATATACTATAAAAATAAATATGGAATCTTTATCCATATCTAACAGATGCAAGCTAAAAATTGCTATAAGTAATATAATAGTAGGAATAATACAAATCTTTCTGAGAAATATTTCTTAGAAAGGTCCATGAGTGATTATGCTGTTATAAGTGGTATCTAACTGTGGAATAAATCCCCATGCAATTTTGAACTTATTAGAGTATAAGTATAAATATATAATCAATTTATATTAAAAGATAAATACACTTACTAATCTCTTTCCAATTATCTATACACAATGAGTCACTGGATAAGTTGAGTGTGTTGATGATTGGTTAGAAGTGTGTGTGTGTGTGTTTGTATTTACACCTGCTGTGTAAATGTATATGCGTGTGAAATTTATATTCTGAATTTGCATTTATATTCCCTTTTTCCTATGACACACTTTTTTAAATTAAATCATCTTTCAATTCAACCACCACTAGTTCAACTAGCTCACAAACTTTTCATGTTAAAATTTGACAGGTTTATTAGTCATGTTGCTGGATTAACCCAAGCTACAATCCAAAACCTATCATAATAATCATATATTGTAGACATTTATTGTTTACTGCTAAAGGAATAAAGCTGAAATTAATTACTCTTCAAAGTAAAACTTAAGAAATTAAAATAATTTTGGCTGCCGGTTCGAGCATGGTCGACGACACGGGCGCCACCGAGGCCCGTGGGGACGGGCTGCTGGAGTTCCCACTTCCGCCGCCACGGATTCGCTCCCGGCCGTGGTGGTTTCCTGTGCAGGAGCTGAGGAACCCGCTGGTGTTTTCTTTGGAGGCGTGGCTGACCGACTCGATCTTCGGCCCAGACGGAGCCGTGGTTCCGGAAATGGAGTGGATGAGCCAGGCCCTGCTGACGGTGGACGCAGTTCACGCCGGGAAGTTGGTGGAAATCACCGTCTTCGGGCGGCCAGCTGTCCAGCACCGGGTGAAGAGCGTGCTCCTGAGCCTGGCGTCGAGTCACTGGTAGCAGCGCGCCCGAGCTGAGAACATGGAACAACTCGAGTTCTTGAAGGCCCGGGCACCAGGTCCCCAGGTCCCGCAGAGTACTGTTGCATAAGTGCTCTCCGGGGCATGGAACAGCCCTCCTTCCGCTACTGAAGTTCAAGAGAAGCAAATATCCTTAAATCTGTGCATTTATTTTTTTCCTGTATCTCGATGGATAGTGGTTTGATTATTTTGCTGCAAACGTGAGTTTGTAGTGCCATTCTAGTAAATAAATGAATTTCCTTTTTTCCAATGGCATAAAGATCTTGGCTCACTCAAAATTAAGCAAATTTATAAAAGATTGACTCTGTTCATTCATATTTTGATGTGAGAGGCTGATAGGTGGTAGGTTTATTTTTGTTTTTTTCTTAGTTTCTATCATTTTGAAACTACTAACCCTTTTATGATTTTATGGTCAGAGTCAGGCCCTCATGCACAGGGGGCAGAAATGCAGGGTCAGTCTGCTTTGGGTTTCTTTTGCATCATTTGTTCTCAAACTTTAATGTGTGTAAGAATCACCTCGAGAGCTTGCTAAAACACAATTTCTTAGCCCCTTTTCCACTGATTCTGATTCAGTACATTGGGCCCATGAATATGCATTTCTAACAAGCTGTTAGGTAATGCCAGCGCTTCTTCTGAACCTCTTACTTTTAAGCTGGTGTTTGGTCCCTGAGTAGCAATCAGTGGGCCCGTGTGTTTTCTTGGAGTGGAGTCTCTGACCGCGCACGTGGGTGGGCATTCCAACATGCAAGCTGAGGTGATCAGCATTCATTCTGCTGGTGCTGTGATTTACCAGAAGGAGCCACGGTAATGGGCAGCTTGTGCATTGGCAGGTGGCCTTCCAGCCGGCTGTCTCCTCTGCCCCCTTCCCCAAGCAGGTGTCCTGCATGGGCTGGGTTGTTTTTCCATTACCCTTTACAATGCTATGACCAATCTGTGCAAAACAGTTCCAATCCCATGCTGCTTCCACTTTCAGGAAGCAGAATTCTTGGAGGAATGATTGCCAAGAACTCTGTGGCTTTAGACACAAAGTTGGAGTTGATTTAACTCATGCAGTTTCTTCACCCCTTAGCAGTAATGGATTCTAGCCATTTGCAAGGATTTTAAACACACAGATACACAAATCTTTGATTACAAGGGATATTGAATGTTATTCTACTTCACTTCACATTCCTGTTAAACGCTTTTATACATTTTTCTTTATTCATTCCTGTCATTACTTCTTTCAACACTGAAGATACGGATTTTTATTATCTATAAAAGCTTTTGTAACAAATAATGGTCCATTACAACCAATACTGTCCACCCCTTTGCTTCTCAAATTTTTTGCATACGAAAAATTTTTATTGTATGTAGTTAAACCAAAAAAAAAATTAAAAAAATACTAATTGTGCTCCTTCTTGGAATATTAAAAAACCCAGATCATCATTAATAGCAATTAAAAATGAAGTATAAATTGGTATGAAAACAACTTAATTAATACATTGATTTTTTAACTGCTCTGTATATAACTCAAAATTTACAATCTGTTGAATCAATAACTCTTTAATATAAAATTATGAGAATTATTAATTTGGGGCCATGATTTTCACTTTAAAAATGAGAGATCAAAATATGAATTGATCAATATGGGTTGGAATCTTTAAATCAGTATTCATGAACCATGTGAAATCTATGCCCTCAACCTTAAAGAATAGATGATCTCCAGATTCACTGAGAAACTATGAAGATGGAAGAGACAGCCTCAACAAAAATACAAAGACACTAAGGAAAATGGTGTATGTAAAAATCAATTAAAATATTGATAAATTAATAGAGAAATATAAAAATCCATGATTAATCCATGACTTGGTAAGGTTATGATACCATACTAAGATGGTATTAGAAAAATCTCAATTATAATCTCACAAAATATTTTCCAAGTTATAAATTCAACCTCAGGGATATTAATATTTTATAATAATGAGAGCAATTTAAGAATACCACAAATATCAATCAGGTCCTATTAATATCTTTAGTTTCATGATTCGGCTGTACACAACTGAATAGCATACCATACACTTAAAGTAAAATAGCAAAAAAATACTATTTTTAACAGTTAAACCTTAGTTTAAGAACTACTCAAAGTCTGCTTCAACATCTAAATTTACTTCTCAGGATAATAGTTATATCAATACTTTGAGTGTATATTTATCATTTCTCCTTTGATGAACCACTGCATTTATTTAGTGAATCACTGAACATAGTAGCTTCCTAATAAATACTTGTTGAAGAGATTAAAAAAATGCGTGCTATTTTCCCTTCATGCACATTGATAGTCTTCAGCTTTTTAAAGAGCATATTTCACAGATTAGAGCAGTTATAATCATGGAATCCACAAATATTTTGCAAAAGCAATCTTGGTTTTCACTTTTCTGAAATAGTTGTTAATTTCTCCAAGAATTAAGATTGCCTATTGGAAATAGAACTGGCTAGGTAATTCTTTTTGATAACTACTCCTCTAAAAAGTTGATAAATAAATGTAAATAACAATTTGTATAATACATACATCATAATCAGGAACTTATCAAAATATAACTTTATTTATTAATCTATTTTTTACACTGATTATGAGATCCTTGAAGGAGAAACTAGTGTCACTTGCTGTTATTTTTTTGAAAGAAAGTAAGAATAAATAAATAAATAAGAGGAAGAAAGTTAGAAAAAGCTATAAAAAATGTTTCTGAAGTTCAAATGATCTATTGTGACTTTACTACAGAAAATTAACTTGAAAATAAACTCACAATATATAGAATTAAAAGTCAAATTATACATTATTTTGTTCCTTTTCATGGTTGAGTAATATTCCATTGTATATATGTACCACATCTTCTTAACCATTCCTCTGTTGATGGACATTTAGGTTGCTTCCATGGCCTGGCTATTGTAAGTAGTGCTGCGATGAACAATGGGGTACATGTATTTTTCTGAATTATGGTTTTCTCCAGGTTTATGCCCAGTAGTGGGATTGCTGGGTCATATGGTAGCTCTATTTTTAGTTTTTTAAGGAAGCTCCATACTGTTCTCCATAGTAGCTGTACCAATTTACATTCCCACCAACAGTGTAGGAGGGTTCCCTTTTCTCCACACCCTCTCCAGCATTTACTGTTTGTAGATTTTCTGATGATGGCCATTCTGACTGGTGTGAGGTGATACCTCATTATAGTTTTGATTTGCATTTCTCTAATAGCTAGTGATGTTGAGCATCTTTTCATGTTTTATTGGTCATCTGTATGTATTCTTTGGAGAAATGTCTATTTAGGTCTTCCGTCCATTTTTCGTTGAGTTGTTTGTTTTTTTGATATTGAGCTCCATGAGCTGTTTGTATATTTTGGAGATTAACCCCTTGTCAGTTGCTTCATTTGCAGACATGGATAGACCTAGAGACTTTCATACAGAGTGAGGTAAGTCAGAAAGAGAAAAACAGCATAATATATCATTTATATGTGGAACTAGAAAAATGGTACAGATGAACTTATTTGCAAAGCAGATGTAAAGAACAAACTTATGGATACTAAGGGGGGAGGGAGAGGGATGAATAGGGAGATTGGGATTGATATATACACTACTATGTATAAAACAGATAACTAATGAGAACCTACTGTATAGCACAAGGAACTCTACTCAATGCTCTGTGGTGACCTAAATGGGAAGGAAATCTGAAAAAGAGGGGATATATGTATACATATAACTGATTCACTTTGCTGTACAGCAGAAACTAACACAACATGGTAAAGCAACTATACTCCAATAAAGATTAAAAAGAAAAATCAGATTATACATTTTTGTTGTTGTTTCTCCTGACCTAACACAGAATTGAATTGGCATATCAGACTCACATGAATCAGAGTTCTGGCCCAGTATCAAACTTTACTAATAATTTCAAAAATACAGGCAATCCATAGGCACTGACAAAGCAGACAAAAGTTTGGCACATTAGGGAGAACATCTCAGGTCCTATCTTCCATCACCAGACGAATATCTTCATGAAATCTCCTAATTCAATAGGAGCACTTTCACCATAAACTGTTTTCTTTTACTTCACTTTTTTTTTTTTTTTTAATGAGCTGCCATTTTCCCACCAGCCAGCAGGCATGCCACTTTCTAAGGACAGATGTTGGGTTGGTACATTCTGTTACCACAAAATATTCTAGTCATAAAACAGAACAGGTCCTTTAGAAATGCTATGTAGTTAAGTACTCTGGAATTTACAAGAATGGTACTAAATCTCTAAGCTTCTCTACTTCCTTAGTTTTGACTGTCAGCCCTTCCACTTTCACAGTGCTTTCAGACATGAGTTAATTACTTTTTATGTATCATCTTCTTCTTGTGGTTTCTAAACTGAAAATGCAGGAGATATCTATATCTATATGGATATCTGTATATAATTAGATATTGATATAGAAATATAAATCATATATATGGATTTACTCTGTCCTCTAATTCTATTCCGTTAATCTCTATGTCTATCCATACCAGTACCACAATGTGTTGATTACTGTAGTTCTGTGATCTGTTTAAAATTGGGAAGTTTGACTATTCCATGTAAAAAAAATGAAATTAGAATGTTCTTTAACACCATACACAAAAAGAAACTCAAAATGGATTAAAGACCTAAATGTAAGACTGATATACCATAAAACTCTTAGAGGAAAATATAGGCAGAACACTCTTTGACATAAATCGCAGCAATATCATTTTTGAGCCACCTCATAGAGTAATGGAAATAAAACCAAAAATAAACAAATGGGACCTAATGAAACTCAAAAGCTTTTGAACAGCAAAGGAAACCATAAACAAGACAAAAAGACAACCTACAGAATGGGAGAAAATATGTGCAAATGATGCAACTGACAAGGGATTAGTCTCCAAAATTTATAAATAGCTCATGTGGCTCAATATCAAAAAAACAAACAATTCAACCAAAAAGTGGCCAAAAGGCCTAATTAGACATTTCTCCAAAGAAGACATACAGATGGCCAAGAGGCACATGAAAAGATGCTCAACACTGCTAATTATTAGAGAAATGCAAATCAAAACTACAATGAGATATCACCTCACACCAGTTAGAACAGCCATCATCAAAAAATCTACAACAATAAATGCTGGAGAGGGTGTGGAGAAAAGGGAACCTTCCTACATTGTTGGTGGGAATGTAAACTGGTACAGCCACTATGGAGAACAGAATGGAGGTTTCTTAAAAAAACTAAAAATAGAGCTACCATATGACCCAGCAATCCCACTCCTGGACATATATCCAGAGGAAAACGTGGTTCAAAAGGATACATGCACCTCAATGTTCATTGAAGCACTGTTTACAATAGCCAAGACATGGAAACAACCTAAATGTCCACTGATGGAGTAACGGATAAAAACGATGTGGTACATATTTACAATGGAATATTACTTACCCATCAAAAAGAATGAAATAATGCCATTTGCAGCAACATGGATGGACCTGGAGATTATCATACTAAGTGAAATGAGTCAGACAGAGAAAGACAAATATCATATGCTATAGCTTATATGCAGAACCTTAAAAAAATGATACAAATGAACTTATTTACAAAACAGAAACAGACTCACAGACTTAGAGAATGAATTTATGGTTACCGGGGGCAGGGGGGAGGGGGAAGGATAGATTGGGAGTTTGGGATTGACATGTACCCACTACTATACTTAAAATAGAAGACCAACAAGGATCTACTGTATGGCACAGGGAACTCTTGCTCAATACTCTGTAATGACCTAAATGGGAAAAGAATTTGAAAAAGAATAGATACATATATATGTATAACTGAATCACTTTGCTGTACACCTGAAACTAACACAACATTGTTAATCAACTATGCTCCAATATAAAATATAAATTTATAAATAAATAAATAAATTTGGGAAGTTTGACTATTCCAACTTTGTTCTTCTTTTTCAAGATTGTTTTAACTATTCATGCTCCCTCATAATTTTTTAAATGAGTTTTAGACTCATTTGGTTCAGTTCTCAAAAAAAGCACAATTGGAATTTTGATAGAGATTGCCATCTTAACAATATTGTTTTCCCACCCACAAAAACAGCCTGTCTTTCCATGCATTTAGATCTTCTTTAATTTCATGCAACAATATTTTGCAGTGTTCAAGTCTTGCGCTTGCCTGGTTAAATTAATTGTTATTTATTTTATTCTTTTTGATGCTGTTAGAAGTGTTATGCTAATTGTAATGGTTCTCAATTTCATTTTGGTTTGTTCATTGCAAACGTATGGAAACTCCATTGATTCTTCTATATTCATCTTGTATTCTTCAATCCAACTGAACTTGTTTATTAGCTCTAATAGGTTTTTTGGCATGCTTTAGGATTTTCAATCCATAAGATCATGTTGTCTGTGAATAGAAGAAGTTTTGCTTCTTCCTTTCCAATCCAGATTCCTTTTACTTCTTTTATTGCCTAATTTTGCTGACTAGAATTTCCAATACAATTTTGACAAGCAGTGACAAGAGCAGACCTTCTGGTATTGTTTCTGATTTTAGGGGGCACGTTAGTCTGCTCAGGCTGCCATGGCAAAATACTAGAGATTGGGTCGGTTAAACAATAGATATTTATTTCCTCACAGTTCTGGAGGCTATAAGTCCACAATCAAGGTGCTAGTAAATTAAGTATATAGTGAGGGCTCTCTTCCCAGCTCGTAGACATCCACTTTCTCACTATGTCCCCACATGGCCTTTCCTCTGTGCTTACGGGGAGAGAGTGATCTCTGGTATCTCTTTCTCTTCTAATAGGGACATCAACCCTATCATGCATATATCCCAATTTACCTTTTTTTTTCTTTTTTTGAGTGTGCTTTTGGTGTCACTCTAAATAGTCCGTTATCTTTTGAAGACCTTTAAAAAATAAGAAATATATCTTGTATATTTACTCATGTAGTTACCATTTCTGAGACTCTTTATCCTTTGCAAAGGTTCATATTTCCATCTAGAATTAGTTTTCCTTTTCCTGATGAACTTCCTTAATATATTTTATAGTGTAGTCTTTGAATAATAAATTTTCTCATATTTTGTATGCCTAAAAACATCTTTATTTAGTCTTCAATTTTGCTGAGTAAGGAACTCTAAGATGTTAGTTTTTCTTTTAGTACTTTAAGGACACTGCTTCACTGTTCTATTTTTTAAAATGAGATATCTGCTGACAGGTAGATGTTCCTGTTGTTCCTTTGTATGCAACGTCCATTGTTTTTTCTCTGTCTCCTGTTAAGAATTTTTGTTAGTACTCATTATAGGATATTGATTATAATAATGTAACTTGATCTACTGTTCTTCGTTTTTTTGTGATGGGAGTTTATTAGCCTTCTTATAACTGGGAGTGTATTTTAAACAAATTTGTAAGTTTTTCAGCCATTTTTTCTCTACATATTTTTGTATCACTTTCTCTTTTTTTTTTTTTTATTAAGGACTCCAATTTCATGTATATTAGGTTGCTTAGAGTTGTTCCTCAGCACACCAATCTTTTTTAAAAAATCTTTTTCCTTTAGTGTTTCATTTTGGTTAGTTTCTACATTTTATCTTTAAATTCACTAGTATTTCCTGCTGTCCTGTCTAATCTGTTATCCATCTAGTGTATTTCTCATCTCAGAGTCTGACATTTTTATCTTTAGAGGCTCATCTAATATTTATGTATGTATGTATGTGTGTGTGTGTATGCATATTCTACTTAACGTTTAGAACATAGGGAATATAGTCATAATAAATGTGTTAATATCTCTGTTTGCTAATTCTAACATTTGTTTCAGTTCCAGGTCAATTTTGATTTATTGACTGATTTGTCTCCTTTAATTCTTTTAGGTGGTTCTTTCTCCAAACTCAGTAGTTTCTCACACATGTGCTGATGAGTACTCAGTTAAATATTTGAGGAGGACACTCTGCAGCTCTGTCTCTGCAGCCCCCTCCTATCCGATACCTTTCCCTGAGAACTCTAGCTGCATTTTGTCTTCCCAGTCGTTGTGGTTCATCTCCTCAACTCAGTGAGTCAGCCAGGCTCTATGTGTATTCCCCTCCTTGTGCCACAGCCTGGAAATTCTCTCAAGGCAATAAGGTGAAGAAATGTTAGAGATTATCTCATTTGTTTCCCTTCTCTCAGCAATATCTGTCATTCATTGCCCATGTCCAGTGTCTCGAAAATCATTGTTCATTTTTTAATTATTGTTTTGGGTGAGATGGTATATCTAGTTTCTATTATTCCATTTTGCCCAGAAGTAGAATCATTATTAGGCAACTCTTTAATTAATAGATTATATACTAGCAGAAAAAAATCTTTTAATATACTACAAATAGAAAAATCAGGAAACATATGATCACCTATGGATAGAAAAAGATAAAGATAGGAAAGGAAATATACCACGATATGATAACAATATTGTTTACATAGCAGGCTTATGATGATATTTCACATTTTTTCTCACTTTCCAAATTTTTTCTAAGAAGCACAGATGACTAATTTTTTAAGTGTATAGTGAACTTCTCTTTTGAATGAAGTAATTGGATTTGCCTAACAGAATGCTTTAAAATGTCAGCTTCTGTAAAAGTGTTCTTTATCAGGGAAACACAGTGCTAATGTAGCAAAAGCTCTGTAATAGTTCTCTTAGTAACCCGAGAGTAAATTACTCCTCCAGTAATTGAGTAAATTACTGCCTCCAGTTTTTGCCATTTTGGCTTCTATAACCCTGTAAACATCTCTAATAGCCTTTTTCTATTTGTTTTACTTTACAAATCTGAAAAAAGATGTAAATGGCTGGTTTTTTTTAAGATACCTTATTAAGAGAAAAGAAAAGATCACTTATAGAAATAAACAAATGTTAGCTCCAATTAAGTTCAAAAACTGTATTATCTCTTCTATTTGTGTACTTGTCCCTCAATAGTCTAAAAGGAATAAAAATACCTATCTCTGAACAATATGTTTTGGGTTCACAATATCAGTGATAAGGTTATGGTAAAAACAATGTGTAACCACATTGTGTTACATATGTAACAATGTGTAACATCCATTCATTCACTCAACAGATACTAGTTAGAGCCTACTATGTGCAAGGTCCTGTGCTTGGCATCAGTTATATATCATGCTGAACAAATCATACATAAATCCTGCCCTCAGGGTGCTTCTGAGTCAGTGAGAAATCACCAAAAATGCACATTTCAAGTTATTTAGTTATTCATTAGTTATTCATACAGATATTTCCATTGCCTCACTGTTACAGGGCTTTGTGCTATAGGCCTACTGATGGAGCCGTCTGCATTCACTTTGTTTCCTGTCATATCATGGCCAGAACTCAGATTTTTCCATATTGAGCCTTTATTAGTTAAAACCATACTTGAGCTGAAAATTTTCTGCCTTGATTCTACTTCCCAGATCCATTAAAAGTTCAGAGTTCCTGTGACTTCCTGAGTCCAATAAAAGTTCAGAAGCATCTGTGCTTCAGGACATTCCAGCAATACATGATTAGTAATTTCTGCAACTCCCAACATCTCTGACAACTTAGAAGGATGAAGTATTTCACACAAATCATCTGCAAATGCATTTACAATTTAAAATTCAGGCAGGCAGACTTTGCTTGCCTTCACCATTATTATGATAGTTTTATAATGTATTAGTTTTCTTCCTCCTTAAATGGAGGATACGCACAAGGTTTTTCTTGATGACTCAGAACATCCACTGTGAACTTTAATTACTGCTTTAAAATGTGTAATAAAGCATACTTTGTTTTAGCATTCTCAGCTGTCATTTTTGTAATCCCTCTTTATTTGTCCCCTTCTCTGTCTTTCAAGTTTTCTGGCTTTATATATACTTTGGACTATGAAAACTATATCCATTTTTTATGTCATGTACATTAAATAAAGGCAAATTTAGCCCTGGGTTAAAAATCTAAGGGTTTGTTTTAGGTCATAAAAGATAATGCTAGTGCAAAGGCAATCTCATAATGTTCGATGTTCCTGGGGGATTACTTAAAACCTGACCTCAGAAGTTATTGTATTTGGAAGAGATTTAGTGTTTTACAAACTATACTTTGGAAATAAAATGTTTACGCATGAAGTGTAGGATAGATACCATTAATTCATCCATGTATTGTTTTTTAAATCAGTCATGTATTGAGAGTCTACTATGTGTCTGAATCTTTTGAAAGCACTGGTAGACGCATTTAAAGATATATTAACTCTCTTTAATTGTACAACTCATTGAGGAGGTGGATTAGAGATAGGTGTGTCAGTAGTTGTTTTCTTTTTTAACTGGGTTTTAATTATAAATATGGGATCCATATTGAGGAAAGAGAAAAGATACCACAATAAAAATGGTCACCTTAGGGACTAGGTAATAATTTGTAATATACGGCATATGACAAGGAAAAAGTCAAAATACAGAAAACATAACTGAAAAAATGGTTTGGGGTCAGGACATTTTAAGAATTGGATGGCAAAACAACGAGATTAGAATTTTCCCTGTAGGGAATTGGGTTTTAATTAGCGATATCAGAAGATCATATTTGTCTTCCAGAAATATTATTCTGAAGATAGTGCAATCAACAGATTATTATTTCAATGGGTTTATATATTTTTAACTTAATAGAAAAGGATAAATAAATAATAAAATCCACCCTTATAATTATGTATTACTTCTTTAGGAAACATATATTGCCTACATTCTGTATGGTTCTTGTTTGCCAGGCATCAACACGAGAATTCTTAAATAGCTTCTGGCAGAGTTTCCAAAAATCCCTAACAGAAGCCACACATCCAGAAAATGCACGTCTTTTTTGATTTCCCTAAGTCTCAGGTAAGTGGTAATCTCATATTACTTCTCAGAAAAAAATGTTCACTCAGAGTGTTTATGAATTTGCCATATGGTATTTAAAACCTCAAATCAAAGTAGTGTTAGAAATTGTACAAAATCACAGCATGCTGGTTAATGTTGTTCTCCATTTGGGGACCAGGGAGATTTCTTTGTGTGCCAAAAACTGAAGCCAAAGCACCTTAATATTTGACTTTTACTCTATTTTTTAAAATCAACTGCACAAATCAAGAGTTACATTAAGAGCCTGGAGGGTTTTTTCCTCACATAAACGTTACACATAGAAACATAATTTTTACAAATCTACCCCATACAAGAATGCTTCCAAACTAATTTATGTAGCACTGTGTCTATTCTTGTGCCTAATTATCTTCACTGATTATTTGCAGGTGTCAGTGAATGAGAAACCAGGGAACGGGTCCATCGATTTATAATAAATATTGAAATGACTTGCAAAGTGTATTGTGAAGGTGCCACGTGATGAAAAAAAGGAAATATAAATATTTGGATAATTCTCCTCGCAATGCTTTTGTACAACAGAGATTATAAATATAAAAACCAGAGAACCTGTTCTGATCATTGGATAAAAGAAATCTGTGATGGAAGATGGTCCAAGATTATGGGGACGCACTTTCTTCCCTCGTGAATAGGAAATCCATTTACATTATGTCATGTGAAATTATTGAACAGCTGCTTGGAAGGAGAGAAAAACAAGAACAGCAGCCTGCCAAGGGGACGCAGTGCCGACATGAGCTCGGATGCATAGAGTAAATAGAAATGGCATTCAGGAAAGGTGATAAGCAATCAAGCAAAGACCAAAGTGAGATGCTCTGACCTTATAGTTAGCATCCATGCCGAATTAGCATAGCTGTGCAGTGTACTAGAAAATTAAGTGGGAAAAAAGGACAAAGTAAGTGTAAAATGAAAGCAGAAGTTGCACACGTTTGGAATATCTGAAATAATTATGCTCTATTTCATATCCAGAGGGCTACGCTGTGGTCAGCTCATCTTTTCCTGAGGAGCCACAGGTTCAAAAGAAAATACTGTGAGCTTGACCTATACTAATTAAACAGAAGCAGTATGCTCTCTCTGGGTCTTGGCCTAGATGAGTCTGAGTGGTCTCCGGGTAAAGAGGTGACTTAAAGAGAGGAACAAAGATCCTTAGCTGCTTTCATTATGTTACCCTCATCTTCTTTGCTGCTCAGCCACAGTTCATTAACTCAGCAAGTTTTTTTTGCACGTAACTGCAAGAGACCAATGTACCCAGTTCAACATATATGCACTCTTATTGGTCAGATAGCCACAAGGAAAGCAACAGTGAGGTAAATCAGTCCTGTGCTCTCTTACTCCACCAGGATGCTAATCATTTCTTGAGAGTATGTAAATGAATTTATTGGATGCCCTAAAACTTCCCAAAGAAAGCTATTTGAGCAGAGGTAATTGATTCCGAGAGAGGGAAGGAGGAAGACTCCTTCAATTTGTCTTTTATTCTCAACGTTAAATCAAAGCTATTCAGACAGGTGAAAGAAAATCAAAGTCCTGTTCTATTCCAGTAGACAATACCAAGTTCTAATGTGATCACAAACCTTCCCTAAGGAAAAGAACCAAACACAGAAAAATGCGCTAGAGATCCCTTAGCAGACTGCTACCTGTCCTCTTGCAGCTGGCTCCCATAGGAAAAAAAAAATCCATAATGAGTATAATCAGTTGTCTCTCCCAGCATCCTAACATGCAATGGAATCTGTAATAGGCCACCTACCAAGACAGCATAAACTTATTTTCTGTGCCTAAATCTTATTTTGCAAGAAAGAGATCAACTAATCACAGTCAGTTTTTCTCAGCAGGAATCATAGGAATGATTTACACTTGAAAAGAAAAAAGATACTAACATTCTAGAGCCAAATTTGCTAGGGGTCCACACTCTGGGCTCCCACTGGACAAATACATACTCCAACAGCATTTGGCTCCACATAAGTTTCTTTCTTCTTTGCATTGCTAGTGATTCCTCGTGTGACTTTCAAGTGAGTTCAAAAGTAAAAGGAAATAAAGGCAGATCTATGTTCTGTCTCTGCACTCCAACATCATTTATGCTGTAAGTAGAGCCAGAAAAACTTGATTGTCAAGAAAAGGAAATACCATAAAGCTGAATACCTTTTATTTTCTTAACCTTTTTCTAAGAACTGTGACATCTCTTTTCATATCCATGTCTCTCACTAGTTAAACAAGAATTTTCCTGCTTGATTTTCTTTCTCCCAAAAATCTGAGTTTTAGGAATATTCTGCTGGATATGTCTGCCACAGGGTCCAAAATGTCCAACATCCTCCTTTAGCAGATGTGGTCCTGCCTGTGGACCTCCGCTCAGGGAAAGGGTGCTAGGTTGAATATATCCATGGGTAACCCCTAAATAGATCAGCAGGGCTCAACCTACTCACCCCTGATGTTGCCTATGGATAGGTTCTTTTAAATCAATTGATGATGATGAGCTGAGCTAATTAAACAATCTCTCTCTTGATTTGTACTGAAGAATACAAAAGTAAGTGGACAATTCCACTTGTTAGATGGAGAATGAAGAATGAAGTAAAAGACAGAATAGTTCATGAAAAAGTGCAGGCAGGTTAAGAGACAGCAAAATAGGGAAGGAAAGAGCAGTTCCTGGAGCTACCCTGAGATCTTGATCTCTTTCCTGTTCTGATTTATACAAGTAAGAAACTGTTATAACAAATTCTCCTTTTTGCTTAACATAACCTGTATGATTCTCTTTTCTCTCATGATCAAAATCATTTAACACAGAAATGTATTAGTGGTGCCTATAAATCAGGAACTTGAAGATAATGACACTTTATTCGGCATAGTCCCGCTCACTCTCTACTCCAATTCTTTCTCCATAAACAGTCCTATAGAAACCCTTAGGGCAGGGGTCCTCAACATGGTTTCTGGGACAGCCGTATCAGCGTCACGTGGAAACAGAAGTGCAATTTTTCCAGTTTTATTGAGAAATAATGGACTTACATCATTGTATAAGTTTAAGGCATACAGCATGATGATTCGATTTATATATATTGTGAAATGATTACCACAATAAGTTCAGCTAACATCCATCTTCTCACGTAGATACAATTAAAAAAGGAGAAAAGATAAAAGGAAAAGAATTTTTCTCCTTGTGATAAGAACTCTTAGGATTTACTCTCAACAAATTTCCTATATATCATATAGCGGTGTTAGTTATAGGCATCATGTTGTACATCACATCCCTAGTACTTGTTTATCTTATACTGAAGTTTGTACCTTTTGACCACCTTCCTCCAATCCCCTCTTCCCCCACCACCTGCCTCTGGTAACCACACGTCTGATTTCTTTTTCTATAACTTTTGTTTGCTTGTATTTTGCTTTGTTCGACTCCACATATAAATGAGATCATACAGTATTTGACCTTCTCTGTCTGACTTATTTCGCTTCACATAATGCCTTCAAAGTCCATCCATGTTGTCACAAATGGTAGGATTTCCTCATTTCTTATGGCTGAATAATATTCCATTGTATATATGCACTACAACTAGAAGAGCAAATTCTTAATGCCAACTCCATACCCACTGAATCAAATGAATCATAAATTCTGTGGATGGGGTCCCGAAGTCTGTCTTTTAGAAAGCTTTGCTAAGTATCCTGATACAAACTAAAATTTGAGGCAATACTACTACGGCATTGAAGATCATCAGACTAGATCTTCTCTGAGTTCTAGTCTACGTTTTAAAATAGAATATGGACTGAATTACATAAGGTTGAATGTTTCAAGAACTGGTTCAGTCAGGAGAAAATTTATTGAATAATACCTAATGCAGGTCAGTGGATAAGGGTCAAGAAATCATGAAAATGAGTGAGATAATATTCACAGTCAGATGGAAGAGAAATACATGTCAAGAAATAGCTACAATACGATGATATTATTGAAAATAGAGATATGTATAAAGTTTTAGTACCTACAGAAGAAGTCATTATACATGTCAAGGAGATGGAATCTGAACAGGGAAAAAGCAATTTCTATGCACATAGGAAATTTTTATAGAATACATCACTTGGCACCTAATAATATTTTTCCAGTAAATGATGGGATAATCTAGAGAGCAATTTCTCTTTATCCTGACACATGATTGCAGAACTAATGCGGTATGTCCTTCCATTTTGAGCCAGCTACTTTGTGTTTCAAATCAGAAGGGTTTAAAATAATATCGAGATCTAATAGGAGTTGATAGCAATACCTTTCTTACAGAACTAGTGTAATGTTTAGAGTCTGAATCCTATCTGACAAGACATTCTGCAGGGACTGCCTTCAAAATATATCCAAGAATCTACATCTTATGTCTTACTACCTTAATTGCTATCATTCTTGTCCTACTCACCATTATCTCTCACCCCAAATTTATCTCCCTACTTCCAGACTTGCCCTCTTTTAGTATATTCTCAACACAACAGCAAGTTTACTAGAATGTAGCCCTTCCCCTTTCAAAAACCTCCAATGACTCTCCATCACAGAGTCAAAGCCAGCATCTTTACAATGGCCCACGTGAACAGACTTCTGTTTTCTCACTTGTTAATTTTCATACTAGACTCTTTATTTCCTAAACGTGTCAGTCATATTCCTATATCAGAGAAAGTCCTGTTCTTCCACAGATATCTAGAGTTCAGTCTCTTACTTTAGAACTTTGCTCTAAAGATGCTTTCTCAGTTAGTATTTTTCAGGCAATCTTATCAAAAATCTCAATTCACCCCAACAATTACAGTATCCCTTCTATATTTTATTTTTGTCATTATCACCTACCAATATCTAACATAATACATGTTACTTATTTATCTTGAATATGTCTGAGTTCCCACATGAGGATGTAAACTCAATGAGGGCAAAAATATTTGACTCTTCTTCCACTGTTGTATCTTAGAACAGTGCCTGGCTAATGAAGACAAAAATATTTGTTTGAGAATGATTGACATTAAAAGACTGCTCTATAAATCTCTCTCCCAAGATATGTTCCTTGATACTTTCCCATATACCCTGCCCCAGCCTAACACACACACACACAAATGATTAAAAAATGTATACTTCATGCCTCTTTAGAGATTCATAGCTTACATTAATGTAAGTATACTAATGAGGAAAAGGCTTTATGAATGAAACTTGCATTACTTTTATTAACCCATTTTTCTCAAACTCATTTGAAAATGAACAGTTTTTCTTTCTTTTTTGTTTTACAGTTCAATGGTTTTTAATAAATTTCCTGAGTCATGCAAAAATCACAAGTCAGTTTTAGAACATTTTCATCACCCTAATAAGATCCTATTTGCCATTTACTATTAATCCCCATTAGGCCCCCGGCATCACCACCCTGGTCAAGCATCAGTCCATTTTCCATCTCTATAGATTTGCCTTTGCTGAACATTTTTTTTTCATCTTCTACATGCAAGTTTGTACACTTTGACTAACATCTTCTTAATATCCCCACCCCCAGTCCCTGGTAACCACCATTTTACTCTCTGTTTCAAGTTGGCTTTTTTAGATTCCACATATAAAGTAGTATCAAACAGTATTTTCTTTCTCTGTCTGACTTATCTCAATTTAATACCCTGCATCCATTGAAATGATGATATGTTTTTTCTATTTTTGTTAATGTGGTGAGTTACATTGATCTCTCTTCAAACGTTAAATCAACTTTAACCAGTTAACTTTTTAATATCAAAAGTCAGAAGTTATATCACTCTTTCCAATACTGACATTGGTTTTTATGTCTTGTCTCAATTATTTGATTGATCAGGTCTTTCAGAAATTTCTTGATTTTACAAACAGCTTCATTCTTTTGTTTATGATGGGGATTTAATATGCTGTTCACCTTCTAACTTCTAGAAATTTATAGATTACTGATTTCTAGGTTATCTTCTTTCCTAATATCTGAATTTAAAGTTATGAATTTTTTATCTACGAACTTTTTACTTGCATGCAAATTTTATATGTGATATTTTAATAATAATTTTCTTCAAAATATATGCTACTTTTTATTTTTCATTTATTCTTTATGACAGGGGTTGCCTAGGTAGAAACACACTAGGTAAATTACCAAGCCTCAAAGGATAGGCTTATTAAAATTTGGTTACTAATGTCAAACAATCCGATAGTGATGAGGATACTTGCTCTCAAATTTCAATTCCTTGAAATGTTAAGACTTGTATTATTGACCTGTTTTTGAAATGCCCCAAGCATATTTGGAAAAATAAACTTTCTAAAATTGAAATTTTCGTGGAATTTAAGAAAAAGAAAATGCCATGAAGAACCTAGGGGTAAGACAGGAATAAAGACACAGACCTACTGGAGAACGGACTTGAGGATATGGGGAGGGGGAAGGGTGAGCTGTGACAGGGCGAGAGAGAGGCATAGACATATATACACTAACAAATGTAAGGTAGATAGCTAGTGGGAAGCAGCCGCATGACACAGGGATATCAGCTCGGTGCTTTGTGACCGCCTGGAGGGGTGGGATAGGGAGGGTGGGAGGGAGGGAGATGCAAGAGGGAAGAGATATGGGAACATATGTATATGTATAACTGATTCACTTTGTTATAAAGCAGAAACTAACACACCATTGTAAAGCAATTATACCCCAATAAAGATGTTAAAAATAAATAAATAAATAAAATAAATAAATAAAATTGAAATTTTGGGACTTACTTCATGGCCCAAGCTATAGTCCACTGTGAAAATGTCTCAAGTATATTTGAATAATAAATATGTAATCATATATTGTTGGGTAAATTATTCCACATATATAATAAATTAATTTTGTTAATTATTTAGTTCAAATATTTTTATTGCTACTGTCTTTTGTGTTACAGTGTTATATGTTTCTGAGAGAGAGGAGTCTTAGATATCCCATTATAATCAACATATTTTTTCTTTACATTTCCACATAGATTTAAATTTGTTACATTTTCCTTATGAAATTATCCTTTTATCTTCAAGAATTTCTTTTCATTTCTGGTAATGGTTTTTCCTGTTTCTACTATGTCTGTTATTATTATAACTGTATCAGCTTTCTTTTCATTCGTACTTGCATAGTATATTTTTTCATTACCTTTACTTTAAATCATTCTGTATTTTTATTTTTAAAGGTGTCTTTGGTAAGCAGCATACAATTTTTTAAAAATATAATTTGGTAATCTTCAACTTTTACTTGAAGTAGTCAACTTACAATTAAGCAAGTGTGCATCTTAGTCTTTACTTTCTATTTATCCTAATTGGTGTTTATTTTGGTATAAAAACACAAAACCTTATGACACTTTAACTCAGTTATCCCACTCAACTTGTATGCTCTTACATTATTTTTAATTTTCCATATGTTTTATACAGTACTGGACATTATCATCTTTGTACAGTCAATATGCCTTTAGATTTTCACATGTATTTACCCTTTCTATTGAACGTCATTGTTTTCTGCATCTACAAATGTCTTTTCATAGGAATCATTTTCCTTCTCCCTGAAAGTAATACCTCTTAACATTTTTATGAATATAGTTTTATTAGTTACAAAGTCTCTCAGATTTTAATGTTTAAACATATACTTATTTTGCCTTGAAGTAATAATCTTTGAAGGATATTATTCCTGGACAAAGAATTTAGGTTTCTGGTCATTTCCATTTAGGAATTAAAGATACCATGTTACTGTCTTTTAGGTCCCATTGTTTTAGTTACAAAATCAGCCATTACATTGCTGATTATATTACATGCTCCTTTGAAAATAATTTGTCATTTTTTTCCCCTCTGGCTGCTTTAAATACAAGCCTTTATCTCTGGCAGTTTTTCTGTTCTTTCTGGGTGTGGTTTTCTTGTAAGATATCCTGTTTAAGGTGATTAGGGCTCTCTGAATCTATCACTTGTTGTTCATTAGTTTCGAAAGGTTCTCAGCTGTTATCTTGCTTCTGCTTCATTTTCTTTCTCCTTTTCTCCTGAGACTCTCATTACATGTATGTTAGAATCTTCCCACAGGATCCTTTGTATCTTTTCATCTGTTTTCTATATTTATTTTCTATCCTTTATTCTCTCCATGTTTTATTCTGGAAAATTTCTCTTAATCTACATTCAAGTTTATTAATTTTCCCTTTAGCTATGCCTAATTTACTATTAAATCCATTCACTGAGTTCTCTATTTCAATAATAGTATTTTTCAGTTCTAATATTTTCATTTTGTTCTTTTTATAGTTATCTGAAAATATTCTTAACCTTATCTTTAGTTAAACATATTAAACATAGTTATTTTTAAATCTGTCTTTCTAGATACTCTGTGAGTCTGTATTACCTATTGTTTTTCTTAGTATACTCACACTGATTGTCACTTCCTAAATTAGCTAATCTAATGAGTTTTGATTAAGTCATAGATATTGTATTTGAAAAACTGTGGAAATAAACAAGGCCCTGTAGGATATCATCTTTATCCAGAAAGGAATCCCATTTGCCTTTAACAGACAGATCAGACAATAGCAATGCAGGATAACTTAATCTGATTATATAGATTAAGATGCTTTTATTTATTTATTTTATTTTTATTTATTTTTGGCTGCATTGGGTCTTTGCTGCTGCATGCGGGCTTTCTTCAGTTGCGGCGAGCCGGGGCTACTCTTCCTTGCGGTGTGCAGGCTTCTCATCGCGGTGGCTTCTGTTGTGGAGCATGGGCTCTAGGCATGTGGGCTTCAGTAGTTGTGGCTCGCAGGCTCTAGAGCACAGGCTCAGTAGTTGTGGCGCCCGGGCTTAGTTGCTCCATGGCATGTGGGTTCTTCCCGGACCAGGGCTCGAACCTGTGTCCCCTGCATTGGCAGGCGGATTCTTAACCACAGCACCACCAGGGAAGCCAAGATGTTTTTAAATAGGGCTTTCCTCATTGTGACAGCAAGTGATTTATGATATGCCTTTACTCCTAGGATTCTGCCTTTTAGAAGTAGGGACTGAAAGTTTATTGCTTTAACTAAGCTATCCTTTCTTGGTGTGCCCTGGACTGCAATAGCTTTGCCTCATCCCATAGATTCACTGAGGCTCAGGGTAGCTCTTCTCTACTTCTCAGGGTCACATATTCAGTAATCTGGCAGACTTCTTCAAGGGAAAAACTACCCCAAAAGTCAAACTAACCACCCTGGATTTTCTTTTTCCTTTGGTATTTGTGGGCTTGTGAGCACCCAGATGTCATCACATTATAATCTATTTCTAGCTATCATATCAAGAGGATTGAAAAACATTTCCTAATCTTCCATTGATGCAAATGAAAATTGTAAATACTTTTAAATCTAGATAAATTAATGTTGTATCTTCCACACAATAATGTTTCCTGTAGAATGGCGAGCACTGATGATGCGTTATTTCTTATAAGTATTCCACTCCTGTTTCTGTGGTTTTTTTCTTTCATTCATCCTGTAAGTTTTGATCTGGTCCTTTCTTACTTATTAAACATATGAGATTTTTTTTCTTCTATTGAAATATAAGTCTCTGGAAGTTAAGCAGCTTCCATTCAAAATTTGCACAAAGTTTTATAAATTTATGTGTGACACACTAACGACTGATGTATGCCATGCATGAATTAGACAGCAACTTTGAGTGGCTTTGAAATTTCTTTCATTTACTCCAAGGGATTTGATACTTTCACCTACCTTTAACTGGTATAATATACATAATTGTATTCACTCTATTCAAGTGATGAACAGCTCTGACCAAATATGCACAGGAACAAAAGTTATATCATGATTGCTGTCTGAACAACAGTGATTAAAAGGAATTCTTATGTTAGATAAGTTAAACCGTGAAAAAATTCTGAAATACAGTATTTTTCATGGTATAGTCTGTGGAAATCAGTCTGTCATTCATTTAATCATTGAACACATTTTTATAGAATGCCTGCTCTGTATTAGGGAGAAGCATAGCCAGAGGGAATATAGGAAACAGTAACTCTTGAAGCACAGTTTTTGAATATTTGTATTTTTAAAAAGTAATAAATCGACATTATTGTTGTTAAGCTTACAATGCACAGCTCTGCCCAACGTTTTATTGGAATAGTTACCATGTCAAAAATAGGTTTAGATAAAACATTTAGAAAAACAATGCTGATAGAAGGTAGTCAGCTTTCAATTAAGCTAGCAGTTATGTTTTATAATGATTTGAGTTTCAGGAAACCATATTTAATAAGATAGTGAGGAGGAATAAGTTGGAAACTTGTTAAGTAGTTAATCTCAAAAAGAGGTGACACTTTGGCCTAATTTTGCTTTCATCTGCATGGCTGTAACATAACAAAGCCTGAAGGACTGTCTCTGTTCCTGCTCTATCCTGGCTAATCCTCTTATGTTACCCTTTGGGCACTGAATAAATTACAGCTAATCTACAAACAACAGGAGGATCTATGCAATTTCAGCCTTCAAAAGCAGAGAGAGAACATTTTTCTTGGGAGATGACAAGTAAGGAATAATGAACACATGTCTACAATGGCTGTTTTTTAAAGAAAGATAAAACTATATCTTTCATCTACAGCAAATATGTCTCAGGGGAGGAAAAAGAAACACTTAAGTACACAGTTTATTTGGTCACTGGTAAGTGTATCATATTTTGTTACTTAATACTTAAAATGTTAAAGGAAGAAAAAAGTCCATCTCAGGGAAAGGAATTGGACTGATACAGATATCACTGAAGAAGGTGGGTATCAGAAACCTTCCTGAGAAGGCAAAGATACATCCACATCAAAAAGGAAAACTAGTCCCATTTAACTTGACAACTGGCACAGAAACTTTTCCAAACCCAGAAAAGAAACCAAGTGTCCACCCCTGTTGGAACTGTTTAGGACTCCGGATGCCTCCCACATCTACCTCTGGGCTAGTCCTCAGTATTCAGTCATAAGATCTAAGACAAATGCTCTACTAGAATCCTAGGCTATAGGGATTGTCAACATTGTGGAACATGCCCTTTTCACATGTTTGTCATCTCTACTTCTTTATCTTCTCTAAACTGCCTATATCCTTTGCCCATTTTCTAATGAGAGAGTTGGCTTTTTAATTGCTTGTCCAAGTGTTAGACCTCTTTACAGTCTGAGAATGTTAAATGTATTCCTGATATGTAGTTGCAAATTATTTCCTTCATTTATTGTTAGTATTGTAATAATGCTTATGTTTTTGTTCATAATACATTTTATGAATTTCCATTTTTTATATATCCACAGCTAGTAATCACTTCACAATTTCTGCCTTTGTGTCTTATGTTATTTTTCTCTCTACTGAGAGAAATATTCTCCTTTTTTCAGACATAAATATTAACCTCAATTTTTTTCAGAATGTTTTCTCAACTTATTTATATTTAACCTTTAAATCCATTTGAAATTGCTTTTTAATGAAATGAGATGAGGTGCTCATTTATTTCTTAAGGGTAAACTATTATCAATCAAACAATTCTCTCATCTATGATTTACAGTGTTACCATTATAATATGGTAAATGTATTTCAGTTTTGTTTGAACTGTTCTGTTTTAATTTACTGTCACATGCATGTATTAGAATGTTTAAAAAACCAGAAGTTTTAGAAAAGAGTTTTAATATTTGAAAATGAATATTAGACTTTCCTGTTAATTGTTTTTTAACTGCTCTATTGAGGTATAATTGATATATATTGACCTGCACATATTTAAGGTGTGCAATTTGATGTTTGAAATATATAAATATCCATAAAAATCATCACCATAATGCCAATAATTAGCATGTCCCTCATTCCCCCCGCAAATTCCCTCATGCCTCTTTGTAATCCTTTTGTCTTCCCAGCCCAACCACTCTTTACCGAATATTTAGACAACCATTGATCTGTGTTCTCTCTGTCATGACAGATAAGCTTTGAATATTATAGAACTTTATATAAAAGCAATCATTCAGAATATAATATTTGTGATGGGGGTATCTCTTGCTCTTTTCACTTACCATAATCATGTTTAGACCCATATACATTATTGCATGTATCAATAGTTTATTATTTTTTGCAGCAATATTATTCTGTTTTCTTTCTATACCACAATTTGTATATCCATTCACTTGTTGATGAATATTTGGGTTGTTTCCAGGTTTTGCCTATTATAAATAAAGTTGTTTTGATATCTATGTGAAGTATTTGTATGGACATATGATTTAATTTTCTTCAGTGAATACCTGGGAGAGAAAATGGCTGGATTCTATGGTGGGTATATGTTTAACTTTTTTAGAAACTGCTAAAATTATGTCCAAGGTGGTTTTACCATTTTACATCCCTACCATTCGTGTATATCGTATTTGTGGAAGGACCGACTCAAATCTTTTGCTCAATTATTTTCTTGAGTTGTTCACTTTCTTATTACTAAATTTTGAATATTCTTTATATGTTCTGGATACAAGTCCTTTATTAGACACATTATCTGCAAATATTGTTGCTCAGTTTGTGAATTGTTTGTATATTCTTTTAACACTGTTTTTCAGAGAGTGAACATTTTTAGTTTTAATGAAATATAAGAAACACTTGAGATTACTAAATTTTTCTCATACATTGTATACCAGAGCTTTGTAGTTTACCATTTAGTTCTATGATGTATTCTGAGTTAATCTTTCAGTATAAATTCTGAATTATAGGTCAAGGTTTATTGTTTTGTATATGAAAGCCCAATTGTCCCAGCATCATTTGCTGGAAAAAAACAAAAACAAAACAAAACAAAACTATTCTTTCTCTACTGAATTAGCTTTGACTTTTGTCAAAAACATATTAAACACATATGTATGGATCTTTTTTGAACAATCTGTTTCTTTATATATATATATATATATATATTTTTTTTTTTTTTTTTTTTTTTTGCGGTACGCGGGCTTCTCACTGTTGCGGCCTCTCGCGTTGCGGAGCACAGCCTCCGGACTCGCAGGCTCAGCGGCCATGGCTCACGGGCCCAGCCGCTCCGCGGCATGTGGGATCTTCCCGGACCGGGGCACGAACCCGTGTCCCCTGCATCGGCAGGCGGACTCTCAACCACTGTGCCACTAGGGAAGCCCCTGTTTCTTTATATTGATAATTTTGTCCATCTATGCCAATACTGCAATGACTTGACTACTGAAGCTTTGTAATAAGACTTTAAAACAGGTAGTATAAGTCCTTCAACTCTAACCTTATTTTTCAAAACTCTTTTTGGCTATTCTAGGTCCTTTGCGTTTTCACATAAATCTTACTATCAACTTGTCAATCTCCCCGCCCTCCCAAAAAGAAGCCTCCTGTGATTTTGATTGGGACTGAGTTAAGGAGAAATGACATCTTAATAGTATTGAGTTTTCTGATACACTTGTTAAAAACAAGACAACACGCCCCAAGTGGAGTCACTTATACTAAGCCCCCCATCACCAAACCAAGACTTAATTACAGTTTCAGCTCTCCCAGAAATGGAATCTTAAACTAGGCAATCGGGAATCATCTGATCAGCACGAGTTAGGTAATCTGCCTGAGAAATCCCTTCCATCCTCTAAAAGAAAGTGACTTTGTCATAACCAATCCCTTTTTTCCCTATAATAACTTCTTTGTTCCCACTCCCTTCTGCCTACAAGTCTTTCATTTTGGAAAGCATCTCGGAGCTCCTTTCTATCTGCTAGATTGTATGTTCCTCGATTCATAAACTGTTGAATGAAGCCAATAAGATCTTTAAAATTTACTCCATTGAATTTTGTTATTTTTAACACACTGCATATCTCTTTCCCCATTTATTTAGATCGACTTCTTTTAACATTATTTTTGCAGGCTTCACTGTACAGATCTTGAACATCTTTCCTTAAACTTATCCCAAAGATGTCATATTTCTGATGCTGTTGTAAATGGTAATTACCATTTCTATTTTTGAGTGTTTGTTCCCAGTAGAGATAAAATGGATTTTTCTGTCTTGATCTTATATCTTGAAACCTTGCTAATGTTATTTATTCTAGTAGTTTTTCTTTGTAGACTTTGTGGGATTTTCTGCATACATGATCAACTATCCTGAAACTAGAGATTTAGTTCTTGCTTTCAAATATGGAGTAATTTCATTGATTTTTATTACCTCATTACACTGGTTAGAACTTCTAGTTCAATGTTGAACAGAAGTGAATAGAACAATTATTCTATTCCTATTTCGAATTTTAGCTTAAAAACATTCAGTATTTCAGCATATTAACTATAAAATGTTTTGGGAGATGACCTTGCTCAGGTTGAGGAAAATCCATTCTATTCTGAATTTGCTGAGAGATATTATTGGGAATAGATTTTGAATTCTTCTCAAGTGCTTTTTCTGCATATATTGGAACGATCATATGTTCTGCTTTTTTTTTCAGCATGTTTTTATGGTGAATTACATGATAATAATTGTAATTTTGTTTGTTTCCACTTGCAGTTCTATCAATTTGTGCTTTATTTATTTGATGCTCTGTTGTTACATGCACATCCATTTGGATTCTTAGTCTTCTTGAAGAATGTGACCACTCTATTATTATCACTGGCAACATTTTTTTCTCCTAAATATACTTTTTTGATATTAATAAAGCCACTCCTTCCTCTGATTAATATTACAATGTAATATCTTTTTTATTTTACTTTATTTCTGTCTTTATATTATATTGAGCCTCTTATCAACAGAATATTATCTTGTTTTTTTACAAAACTAACAATCTCTTACATTTTATTTTGTTTCTAGTTTTTACTGTTTATTTTAGGTTTTATAGTATTTATTTTTCACTTATCTCTATCTACTTTCAAGTAATAGCTTTCACTCCATGTGTAAAAGAAACACGTAACTGTATACTCCCATTTCTCAAACCCATATTTTGTGCTATTGTTTTCAGACATTTTATTTTTACTTTATTATAAGTTACACACTACATTGCTATTATTTATTGGCTTGAAGGATTAATTTTAAAAAGATTAACATTCAAGAAAAACTGTTTTATGCATATCCATATATTCACAATTTCTGCTATTCTGTATTTGTTTGTGTAGAACAGCATAGAATTACCATATGACCTAACAATTCTAATCCTACATATACCCCCAAAAAAATTGAAAATAGGTTTTCAAGCAAAAACTGTACACTGATGTTCACAGCAGCAGCATTCATAATAGTCAAAAGTTGAAGCAACCCAAATGTTAATCAGCTAATAAATGGATAAACAAAATGTTTATCCATAGAATGTAATAATGTTCAGTAATAAAAAGAAATGACATACTGATACAGACTACAACATGAATAAACCTTGAAAACATTATGCTAATAGAAAGAAACCAAACAAAAAAGTCTATATATTATGTGATTTAATTTATACGAAATATCCAGAGTAGGAAAATCCATAAAGACAGAAAGCAGGTTAGTGGTTGCCACAGGTTGGAAGGAATGAGAGAACAGGGAGTGAGTGCTTAACAGGTGTGGGTTTACTTTCGGGATGATGAAATATTCTGAAACTAGACACTGATGATGATGGTTACACAACATAGTGAATGTACTGAATAATACTGAATTGTACACTTTTAAGTGGTTAAAGTGGTCAATTTTATGTTATGTGTACTTAACCATAATACAAGAAAAAGCTTGATCTCCTACTTTAATTCTTAATATCATTTTCCTCATTTTTTCAAGAACATTTTGGAATATAAATTAAAGAAACTATGTTATATCATTTTTTCTCCATCCATTGAATCACGTACCACTTAATTTCAGAGAATTTGTAAGGAAAAAAAATAACTTGGAGGTGCCTTGGCTATCTGCCTAATTTTACAAATGAAGACAAAGCCCTAAAGACATTATGCAATATATAGATAAAAATTCAGGACTCCTGACCCCCAAATTAATACTATTCTCACTATTATAGAATCCTACTTCATATCAGTGAAAATATGCATATGTAGCTTATTTGCATTATAGATAAATCTTTCTTGATTGATTTCCCATTTCATTCAATGTATTTATAAATTACATTTGTGATAACTAAATAAATGAAAAGGGTGAAGAAAAACAAGGGGGAGTATTTTGTAAATGTAGGTAGGAAAGATAAGATTAACACACATACTATAAATTCATATAGGTTTTTCTAGAGGTGAACAGAAATATATTCTCTAAGCCTTCTGGAATTCAAATAAAAGAAAATGGAGTAAAGATGCAATGTATGTGTGTGTATATATTAACAATTATAATATATTAATATGTATTATGTTATGTATATATACATATATGGTATATAAGTGTTATATTAACATATATATTATACTGACATTTATTATGTTTTTATATGTTTTATATATTTTTTGCACAGGTGTCATATATATATGGCATTTATAAATGTGCCAAGTGGAACTATTAATGAAGATGTGACTTGAAAAATGTTTTATCTTATAGACCCCAATAAAAGATCCTGTGTAATATAAGGAACATAATCCATCATTCCCATGTTTTTCAGTGTTTTCATGGCATGTTCTTCTTTCATCCATTATTATTATAATTTATGAGTTATAGTGTTTTAAAGTATTTTTTTGTTACATATAGACCAATAGCATAACCCAAATTAGCATTTATGTTTTTAGCAATTTACATTTTTAGTAGAGGTTATATAAAGAAAAATGGGGGAGTCACCTCTAATTTTAGCACCCCCAAAAAAATCATGAAAGTTTTACTGTATTTTTTCAGTTTTTTATATATATGATATTAATATATTTATAATTACATATATAAATTTGCATATCCCAATTCCTAGTGTTTTCTTTTTCATATAATATTCTTATATTCTAACCATCCTCCACATAGGCATAGTCTCCTTAAACAATTTCTGATGATTGAATTATAGTCTACACACTGAATTTATGCTGTCGCATAATCAATTTCCTATTACTAAAGCTTTTAGGTTTACTTAGGTCCCATTTGTTTATTTTTGCTTTTATTTCTTTTGCCTTAGGAGACAGATCCAGAAAAATATTGCTATGACTTATGTCAAAGAGTGTTCTGCTTATGTTTTCATCTAGGAGTTTTATGGTTTCAGGTTTTACATATAGGTTTTAATCCATTTTGAGTTTATTTTAATATATAGTGTGATGTACTGTTCTGATCTAATAGTTTTACATGTAGCTGTCCAATTTTCCCAGCACTTGCTTTTATTGAAGTATAGCTGATTTACAACGTTGCATTAGTTTCTGGTGTACAGCAAAGTGATTCAGTTATATATATACATATATACACATATATATGTATATATATATGTGTATATATATATATATATATATATTCCTTTACATAGTCTTTTCCATTATGGTTTATTACATAATTATTATTGAATAGTTTCCTGTGCTATACAATAAGACCTTGTTGTCTATACATTCTATATATGATAGACTGTATCTGCTAGTCCCAGCACCAATTTTTGAAGAGACTGTCTTTTTTCCATTGTATATTATTGTCTCCTTTGTCATAGATTAATTGACCTTACATGCATGGGTTTATTTCTGGACTTTCTATTCTGTTTCAATGACCTATGTGTCTGTTTTTGTGCCAAGAACATGTTGTTTTGATTACTGTAGCTTTATAGCATAGTCTGAAGCCAGGGTGGGGGATATCTCCAGCATTGTTCTTTTTACTCAAGACAACTTAAGCAATTTGAGATACCTCCAGCATTGTTCTTTTTACTCAAGACAGCTTAGTCAATTTGAGATCTTCGAATTTTAGGATTATTTATCCTCATTGTGTGAAAAATGTCATGGGTATTTTGATAGGGGTTGTATTAAACCTGTAGATTGCTTTGGGCAGTATGGCCATTTTAACAGTATTAATTCTTTCTACCCAAGAGCAGGAGATACATTTCCATTTGTTTGTATTATCCTCAGTTTCCTTCATCAGTGTTTTAAAGTTTTCAGAGTATAGTTTTTTACCTCTTTGCTTAAGTTTATTACTATGTATTTTATTCTTTCTGATGAGATTTTAAAGGAGATTTTTTTCTTACTTTCTCTTTCTGATACTTCATTGTTAGTGTATAGAAATGCAATGGATTTCTGTATTAATCATGTATGCTACAACTTTGCTGAATTAATTTATTGGTTCTAATAGTTTTCAGGTAGAGGCTTTAGGGTTTTCTGTATAATGTATCATGTCATCTACAAATAGTGACAGTTTTACCTCTTCCCTTCCAATTTGGATGCCTTTTATTTCTTTTTCTTATCTGATTGCTGTGGCTAGGACTTCCAACACTATGATAGATAGAAGTGGGAGAGTGGACATCCTTCTCTTGTTCCTGAATTTAAAGAAAAAGGCTTTCAGCTTTTTACCATTGAATATGATTTTGGCTGTGGGTTTGTCATAAATGGCCTTTTTATTTGAGATATGTTCCTGCTACACCCACTTTGATGAGAGTTTTTATCATGAATGGATGCTGAACTTTGTCAAATGCTTTTTCTGTGTCTATTGAGATGATGATGTGACTTTTATCCTTCCTTTTGTCAATGTTGTGTATCACACTGATTGATTTGTGACTGATGAACCATTCTTGTGACCCTAGAATACATCCAAGTTGATCACGGTATATGGTGCTTTTTATGTATTGTTGGATTCAGTTCACTAATATTTTGTTGAGGATTTTTGCACCTATATTCTTCAAGGATGTTGGCCTGTAATTTTCTCTTTCTGTTCTGTCTTTGTCTGGTTTTGACATCAGGGTAATGGTGGCCTCACCGAATGAATTTGGGAGTGTTCCATCCTCTTCGATTTTGGGGAATATTTTGAGAAGGATAGATATTAGTTCTCCTTTATATGTTTGGTAGAATTCCCCCATGAAGCCATCTGGTCCAGGCTTTTGTCTGATGGGATTTTTTAAATTATAAATTCAATTTCACTACTAGTCATAGGTCTGTTCAAATTGCCTGTTTCTTCTTGATTCAGGCTGTATGTTTCTAGAAACTTATCCATTTCTTCTAGGTTGTCCAATTTGTTCACATATAACTGTAGTATTATTTTATGACTTTTTTGTATCTCTGTGGTTATCAGTTGTTATTTCTCCTCTTTCATTTCTTATTTTGTTTATTTGGGTCCTCTCTTTTTTCTTCTTGATGAGCCTGGCTTATCAATTTTGTTTAACTTTTTAAAAAACTAGTTCTTGATTTCATTGATCTCTTCTATTGTTTTTTATTTCTATTTTATTTATTTCCTCTCTGATCTTTATTATTTCCTTTCTTTTGCTGACTTTAGGCTTTATTTGTTCTTCTTTTTCTAATTCTTTTAGGTGGGAGGTTAAGTTATTTGAGGTTTTTCTTATTTCTTGGGGAAGGCCTGTATTGCTGTAAACTTCTCTCTTTGAACTGCTTTTGCTACATCCATAGATTCTGGAGTGCTGTGTTTCCATTTTCTTTTGTCTTGAGATATTTTCTGACTTTCTCTTTGATTTCTTCTTTGACTCATTGTTATTTAGTAGCATGTCATTTGGTCTCCATATCTTCATTCTTTTCCCATTTTTCTTTCTGTACTTGAGTTTTAGTTTTATGCCATTGTGGCTGGAAAAAATTCTTGATACAATTTGTATCCTCTTAAACTCATTGAGACTGTTTTTTGGCCTAGCATGTTATCTATCTTGGAGAACATTCCACATGCACTTGAAAAGAATGTGTATTCTGCTGTTTTTGACTGTATTGTCCTGTTGATACCTATTAAATATAAATGGCCTATTGTGTCACTTAAGATCATTGTTACCTTATTAATTTTCTGTTTCAATAATCTGTCCATTGATATAAGTGGGGTGTTAAAGTCCCCTACTATTACTGTATTATTGTCAATTTCTCCTTTTAGTCTGTCAGTATTTGCTTTATATATTTAGGTGCTCCTGTATTGAATGGGTATATGTCAGTGAGTATAATATACTCTTCTTGCATTGATACCTTTATCATTACATAATGTCATTTTTTGTCTATCTTCATGGCCCTTGTTTTAAAGTCCATTTTGTCTGATATGAGTATTGCTTACCCCCGCTTTCTTGTCATTTCCATTTGCATGAAATATCCTTTTCCATCCCTTCACTTTCAGTCCGTGTGTGTCTTTCACCTGGGGTGAGTTTCTTGTAGGCAGCATACTGCAGATTCTTTGGGTTCATGGGGTTGGAGATGGAGAGGTTAGAGCTGGCCCTGGGTGTGAGGCAGAACTTCCTCTCTGCTCAGTGGCTGTCACCACCTTGACAGGGGTGGGCTCTGATCCCAAGTTGCTGGAGCAAAAGCCCTGAGGGTTGGGCTCCAGCTGGTTCTATCCTTTTTACATGAGTTTTTCCCTTTCCCTGCACCAGGATCTTTGCCCCAGAAGAGGGGAGTACTGAAGTAAATGGGGCTTGCCCACATACAGAGGTCTGATGTGCTTCCTTTGTAGGCATCTGTGGCTCCACTCAGATGCAGCCCATAGTTGAGTCTTTTCCACAGTCCTGACCACGCCAGATCCAGTGTCATGCTGTGGTGTGGACTGAGCAGGGCTGGAATGTTCACTTAGCTCAGGCTGCGGTGCATGGCAAGATGGTCATGGGAAACCCAGTAGCTGCTAGAGCAGAATTTCTCTACCCTGCCTCAGGCACAAGCCAGTGTATGCACAATCATGAGGCAAAATTTTAATGAAAGAGTTAAAATTTTTTGAAATGTTTTACGCCTTATAATTAAGGAGCTATACTTATTCTAAAGAGCATCGTAACTCTGAGCCTCTATTGGTAAAACATTCATATATTGCTAATCTAGACCTAACACTACTCCAGGCCCTTCAGCACTAACAGGTCTGTCAATGATACTACTCCATATATAATCTCATGATTATACCTTTGCATTTGGTGTGAACAAACAAACAAAAATATTATGTATGACTTCTTTGAGGGTGAACATGACATAAGAATACAGTGTTTCTTATTCCTCTTGTGATTTGTATTGATTATAAGCAATCAGTTCCCTGGCATGATGGAAGACAAGAGATCTGAAACTCATAAAACTGCTTGGTTGAAATAAAAAATTGTCCAGCTATGGTTTTATTGAGTATGGCAGACCTGTCATATATCAATGTTGTCAAGCAGTGTGACTGGAATAAAAAAAAACTTAGCATCAGAACTCACACTACCATTTAAATAGCATCTTGTGAGTGAACATTTGTAGTTACTTGAGTAAAATACTTAACGTAAAATACATAACTTTAGAGAGTATTGTTACATATATAGACTTTCAATGCCTCATTCTTCTGGTTATTTAATGAATGTTACAGGACTATATATGCTTACAGATGAATGCTTATTCACCTACAATCTCAAACTAAACCAAACTAAATCAAGGATTAAAACAAAATAAATTTTATTCCATCATAAATGTATCATTGCTGGCATGTGTCTTAAGCAAAGAAAGTTAATCTTTTATAATCATTAGCTGCTCATGATGTGAATGAAAGAAATTTATCCACATACTCCCCTCTACAACAAACAAGCACTTGATGTTCTCAGTGAAAGCTTGAAAGCATCTCTTGAGGTTTGTTTTTTCTTTGTTACTGTATTCAAAGAATGTCTTGGAAAACGTTAGTTTTAAAAATGAATTCAAACTTAAGGAAGTTACATCCATTCATTTATCATGTTCTTTGTCTCTTATGGTTTTCTAGTAAAAACTAATATTTACACAATGACCCTCTCTTTCTTCATTCCCAACCACTGGTCTGAGGAAAAGCTATCTACATAAATTTCAAGCTTATTGCCTACACACACAGAAAAATAATATCTGGGAGTCCAAGTAAATAATAAAATGACCTTTTATCAGCAATGGAAACCTGCATCCAATTCTAACTTAGCAACCAAAGTGAGATGTGGAGAAGCAAATTACAGTATGGAAAAGCAAGTGAGAGGATAATAATCACATTCACGAAAAGTAATAGAGACTAAAGCTAGAATTTTTAGGTGAGTTAAGAAAATGTTGAGAGGTTACACAATAATGGAGTTTAACTACTAAGTTATTTTTAGAAAGAACAATGAAAAGGGATTTTTTTATATCTACTGAGGAACAAATAATGGTCAGAGACATGATTCATAATTTGTAGAACAGGTGGACTCATAATGGGAATTGGAATCATTGACACAGTGGGGATTGGGAATTTATTGCTTAAAAGAGAAAATTCATTATTCTGAGGTGGATGTGCTTCTACCAATAGAAGGGAAGATGGAATATAAAATAATTCAAATCCAAATTTTTTCTCTCTATGTAATTTGTTCCATGAACTTATATAATTTATTCACCTTTAAGAGCCCCACTGTTGCTTTTTCTCTTGAAAATTCTTCCATTATACTTTAAGATCTAATTGCCTATCCAGCACCAAATATTCTATATATATTACAGCATGTATGTTTATTTCAGTAGTAAATTAGTTTCCTATATAGAAAAGTATCTAAGTTACTTAGAGGCAAAATTTTTTTAATGTATATAATATTCTTTTTTACTAACACAATTTTCTCAGCAAATGTCACAAGGAATTGTCAAATATCTTGTTAAACATATAACATACCATCATTATTAAAATACCTGATGAACTTGCCTTAAAATTCTAAAAAAGCACTGTTACAAGAATTCTAATGAAATAGTTTTCCTTAACACTACAATCTCAATTATTACTATATTAAAATTGCTTATTTTCTTACTAGACTAAATCTTATATGGCCCTTCAATGCCTATAAACTTGATAATTTTCTATTTTGCACATTAATACTTATTTAAGATCATTCAAGCAGAATGGCAATACTCTAGTACTTTAAAAATCTTTTGAAAGGTTAAAAAAAGTTATTTTTCTCTTTAAATTTAGGACCTTTAAAAACATTTTTAAGAAAAATTCAGTGACACCTAAGTTAATCAGAATTCAGGTAAATAGAACGTCAAATTGTGTCATCAAAAGTTTACAAAGAAAGAAAAATATTTCTACAAAGCACATTTAAAATCTAGCAATAATATGAACCATACAAGGTTTAGTCCAGGCGAAAATGAACAACACAGACCTTGTCTATCTACATAACACCATAATGAGAATTGATATTTAAACTGAGAGCCTAAAGGCACAATAATCTCCTCCAAAATTAAACAATGTTTTTCTTATCTTCACCTTGTTACTCTTATTAAGGTTAAAAGTAGGCTAATAAAATTTTGTAACATTTAAAACATGAGAGTTTCTGACTAGAAAGACCTCAACTCACCAGAAGATGAAATGTAAAAGAATATTTTATCCACTAAGAATTCCGAATAACTAAGGCTGTATTAGTTTAAAACCATCACAACTATAATTTGTACTTCCATTGTAAAAATAAAGCCTTGGTTCTTGAGTTGTTTTTTTCTTTCCCATTTATGATTTGCAATTATTTTCAAAATTTTAGCTACCCCCATATTAGCCTGAGAAGAAAGGCTACCAAATATGTTCATTAGATGGTCAGAAGCATAATATAGCTGTTTAGACCACCAGCCAGCAGCAGTGACACTGGACGGGTCTAGGAAGACTCACTCACTTGGCTGGTCCATCTGCCTCCGGTCTCCCCTGACGTCCTTGCCACAGTTTCTGTGCTTAACACTGAAGAGCAAATAGCACTTCACCTACTCTACCTCCATTCTGTGTTTCTAATTTGTTGATTATAATCTATTTTGGAATTAAAACCAGATAATCAAGCCTCTTCAAACTGTGTCCTAAATAATTAGATTCATAATGAAAGTCTTAGGGTATTTCCCAAACTTATAAGCTCTGAGACAAATTCATGAGCTTTTCAACAATTGTCTTTCTTGGCACTTCAGAGATACTATTTCCTATTAAATTAACATGTTAAAAATTTTTGGTAATGTTAAATTAATGATATCTGGAACAGAAGTTATTACTGTATGGGCTGCTTGTTGGTAGGCTGGTCAATTTCATAGACATAGTTTCTGAGAATGTCTTTCTAATTGAAAGTAATAACCTCCAAATAAATAGGTTATCTATTAATTTATTAACAATATGTTTATAGATACTAAATTCAAAAGTTTGCTTGATCATGTTTTTGAATGGGAAGAAAAGCATACATAAAGAAAAACATAACCATAGAATCTAAGTTAGAATAAAGGATGAAAAAAAATCACATGATGGAAAATGGCTCCATATTTGTATGATGTACACTTTGATTCAAATTCAGGCTATCCATGTAAATGATCCAAAGTTGAAAACTATGCCACATGGCAAAGATTTGAGCAACTCCTGAGCAGGCAACCAGCCAGCCCAGCAGATGGACATGAGAGAATCCAGCCTAGGATGCACTTGCACCTTGCCCAGCATCCGTGAAATGTGTATTAAGACCATTATTCCCTGATGAAAAATTCAAAACATCTGTTTATTTGGGGCTGCTGTTTCACCAGATGGAGGTTTGTAACAACTACTAAAATAACCAATACTTGAATGGCTTTCTAGATCATCAAAAAGAATCTTTTATGTCTGCATGTTGAGATGAAGATAAATAGTCTTATTTAGGACTTTTTTACCTAAGGCTTTCTAAGATAACACAGAATACAACTTAATAGTTATTTAGTGGCTATAATTAATATACTATTCTCCTTTCATTAATATGACTGATCCCTTTCAGTTCTCAAAAACTATTATTTTGGGAATTAAGCACAATAAAAGCCTGACATAGCTGAATGCACATATCTCCTAGAGTGTTTCTCAAATATGTTCAAATTATTCAGTGGTGTTTGAGCCCACCAGTTCATCAAATCCATCAAATTAAGCTACAGTCTCCAGCTATAGCCACCTATATGTGCCCAACTCCAAATTCTATAGTTATGACTACTGGGAAGATAAATGAGGTTGGAAATCTATTAACCCCTCCCACCCCGTGTGTAGGCCCCAACCAAATCTCTGACCCTTTGCCCCACTGATAGCAGAGTAACTCTACTGTCCTTGACCCATTATCATTTTTAATATTTAAGGAAATGAAAAAATACATCATCCTTTAAGAAATAGTTTCCTGGATTGAACTAATAACTACAAATAAGTTCAGTCTTAATGTTTTGGGGTTACCATAATGTTATAAAATCCTTTCATAGCTATACTCAATGATCTTGACTCTCTCTGTTTTATTTTGGTCTTGAGGCTATATGAGCCCATGGCAATTTTTTTCTTCCCATCAACTGGCAAATGATTTGGTGAGTGACAGTACAAAGCGAAAAATGATACTCACACATTTCAAAATTAGCAGCTGCCCACAGTTGCTGTCTGTGACATCCTCTCATTGCTTTAGTAATTATACTGCTGTACCTGTTAGATACAATGAAGCTTTTCATGGAAAATTTACCTCTCTTCCTCATACTGAGGATCAACTACTCCACTGTTAGACACAATCTTTTTCTAGGCTCCTCATTCCAGTGGCTAAGTGGCAGCGTTAAGATGTCTAAGTACTAATACTTAATATCAAGTATTAATGAGGAAAGTGAGGAAGTGGGAAGGAGAAAAAGTAGAAAATGTAGAACCCCCTTTCCTCTTCCTTACAGCTACTACACCTCTGCTGCACACCCCTCACTCGCTCTCACACACAAAGCAACAGGGCATGAATATTCGGGATTTATGTAGAGATTTGTGTTTACACTGATAGCTTCATAGCTATGAACTGGGAGATTTGCAAGAGCCTTCCAGCTCTTTTGCTATATGGATATTTCTAGACAAAGGATAGAATATTTATGAGACATTGCAGAAACTGACAGTAAGACAGTGTAGTCAATGGGTTACTGGATTTAGGTAGTACTTAAGTAATCCCTACTTTACAAAGTGGAGGAGCTAGAACCTCAGGGTAGATAACGGCTCCTAGAAAGAACTCCACAGATGACTTGAGAGGAATAAAGGAGAGATTCACATAAGATCCAGATAGCTAAGACTGTGAAAACCTACTAATAACAGCACAGTTGATGCAAAATGGAAGCTATTTCAAGAGCAGATGTTTCAGACTGTGATGTGCAATGCTGGTTAGCAAATGGCCAGCTTCTTTAAAGTTTATACTCAGGAACTAGCTAGACAGCTTTAAGTTCTAGGTAGGAGACTCAGGAATTATGACAGAAATCTGGCTAGACATGGATGACTAGTAAACTTAATCCAGGCCCACATTATTTTGGGATTGAGGAAGTTGTCTCAGGATAGAATCAGTCATAACTCTCTACTTAACAGTTGAAAAGGACAGATTAGCTGGTACAAAAATCTGAAATTAAATTCACTCCCTGGGGAGGTCATGCTCTGAGCTAACAAGTTCAGGCATAATTCAAGATCATCTGCCCAGTCAAGACGAACATAGTATTCTAGGGCTATTATGACAGATAAATATTCGGCCTGAGAGAATCTTAAAAAGAACCTGATGGGTGAGTCTTATATGGGGCCATGAAAAATTTAAGAAAACATCTTATTTAGAGATTCAAGTATCTAGTAATGTAGACATAAAATATTGACTCAGCAAGTGACAGTGGTCCAGCTGTTACAATGAAGTTCAAGAATGGGCTCTATTCCTACAAAATAACCTGAAGAGGACAAGGCAGGGTTCTCAATTCTTAGTTCACTAGATTGGCTTTCAGTTGAAGTGAAAACAAATAGAATAATACAGGACTCCAGAACTATGATACAGAATGGACACCAGAGGATTTAAAGCCAAATCCCACATTACTAAACTCTTCATAAATGTCTTGAAGCTAATGGTTCTAGAAACTTGGTGGAACTATTCTGAAAAGTGAAGTGATCTCAGTTGTTAGAAGTATATTATAAAGTCTGGAAACAAGACAAGACAGCCTCTAATATTAATGATAATCATCATTGTTATTATGAACAAAATTGTAGTCATAGGTGCTCTTCATAAAGCTTTTCCTATCATTTCAGTCAAGAAACCATCACTGAGCTTTTTCTATATTCAAAAGAAGAAGTCCTGTGGCCACTACAATGCTGCATCAGTTTGTCACACATAATTAGAAAACTCAATAGAGTTTGGGGAAAAAAATAATGAAGATTATGTAGCAGAATATTTGGCATACTAAACTATTTTTTAATTTTCATGATCATTTAGATACAAAGAAAAGCAAGGTGTGACAACTCACTTTGTAGAACTATTCTATTATTGAAAACACAACTCAATGGTTCACTTTATAAAACATCAATTTAAACCCACGTTTTAAAGAATATGTGAATTGTACAATGTGAGATGTTTTTGATTTTACATTTAGGTCACACAGAAATCCAGCCTTTTAAAATATTTATGTATAAATTAAATTTCAATGAAAATCTCTGGCCTTGTATAATTTTCACAATTAAAGGGATTCCAACTTGGGGTACTGTTACTGGTACTGGTACTGTTACTGTTACTATTGGACAGTAATTCCTTTTCCAAGTATTGTCTGATGGAAAAATTCAGAATATTACTATTTTGAATATTACTAAGTAATTGCTGAGAATAGGGTGATTTTTCTATAGTAGGATCAATGTTATAAATTTCCTCACATACAAATCTCTTTGATTACTTCTTTTTCCTCAGTGGTGGAGAATAAATCATTGGATAGTTTCCTTGAATATTCTTTCACCTGCTCTCCATTACATTCCTGGGCTATTTGCCTCTGTAGCGCCAGTCCTAGATTCCAACACTGAATATCCTTATATGATAGACTCCTGAAGAAAACAGAAATCCAGTTTCCTGATAGTAGAGAAGTAATACTGTGTATATGTATTTATTTATGCATAAGGTATAGGCTTTACATATGTGGTGATTGTATGTTTACATAACACATATACATTTCACTTGGTAATGGTTACATAGCCACAAAGTGTAGGAGAATATCTTTGTTCAAACTCAGTATAGTTATTTTTTTAATAAGCAGATTCACTGCTTTTCCTATCACTGGTGATAAGACTCCCTACAGAAAACTGACTGACACCATCAATGTAAACAAGCGAGTACATTTCTTCAAATGGAATTCCTTGTACCCATCCATGACAGAATGTGTGGAAAATGTATTTCATAGCTCAGAGAATTTCTGTGTCATCTTGACTTTTATGTCTCCAGATTCTTTATTCCGCTTTTCAGATTGCTTTGCTTATTCCTATAAGCTTCTTGCATTCAGTAAATGAATTTAGTTTCTTGGTTAGGCTCAAGAGATCTATTCTTATAAACTTTTCTCATCTTATCTTAATTCCTTAGGGGTTGACTACACTTATTCACTGCTAAAGAATTATCAGGGGATTTTCACCTTTTCCAAGGGATATCAAGATGTGCATTTTATGAGATGTTGATAATTCTAATGGGAATAACTACTATTTTATTACTCCAGAGCTTGCATGGAGATTATATTGTATTGTATTTTTAATTGTTATTCTGAGTATAACCCTTGATTAAAAGTTTCCCTTTCATTTCACAATGCTGTTTTAGATACACAAATTGGGTTAACATTCTGTTATACAGTTTTGTCAACATAATCAAGCTTCAGTGGGTTATGATGATCTAACATGTATTCTTCCTTTATTCATTTAATGTCTCTCCTTTTGTTCTCTGAAACTTGGTGCGTTTAGAAGGTAAGAAAGATAATGACTGAAACTGCTGCTTATCTGATATAATTCATTGGAAACTCTGATAAGTTTTGGTGAGTGTGGAAATAACTACCTATGGAAAAGAAGGTTTGAAAGTTATCAAATATACTTCTTTTTTAAAATTTATTTATCTTTTCATTTTTTTTTACATCTTTATTGGAGTATAATTGCTTTACAATGTTGTATTCATTTCTTCTGTATAACAAAATGAATCAGTTATACGTATACATATATCTCCATATCCCCTCCCTCTTGTGTCTCTCTCCCACCCTCCCTATCCCACCCCTCTAGGTGGTCACAAAGTGAGCTGATCTCCCTGTGCTATGCGGCTGCTTCCCACTAGCTATCTATTTTACATTTGGTAGTATATATATATATATATGTCAATACAACTCTCTCACTTCATCCCAGCTTACCCTTCCCCCTCCCCGTGTCCTCAAATCCATTCTCTACATCTGTGCCTTTATTCCTGTCCTGCCCCTAGGTTCATCAGAACCTTTTTTTTTTTACAGTCATATATATGTGTTAGCATATATCAAATAAACTTCTATTTATTACCCAAAACCTTTTTATCTCTCATTTCCATTGATAATTTATTTTCTTCATTGTAAATAAACTTAATCAATTTTTATTTTTTTAATTATTATTTTAATAGCCACCACAACTTGGATACTTAGCAATTCTAACTCCTTGAACCTGAAATATTTAATAGTTTTTAAGATTAAAGAAAACATTTTAATTTAAATATAATTTATGTTATATTTATCATAACTGATGCTTCAATATATAAAAAAAATAAAATAAAATCTAATTTTACCAGAACACTTTATATATTGTAACGATTCTTATCCAAAATTAAATCATAGAAAATTATATTTTCTACATAATTTTAGGAAAAGTTTTATAATATGCATTGTAAGAAAAACACATGCATCAAGAAAATGAGAAGACAAACTGTAAGGCCAACTGGCCCGAGGCAGGGGAACACAATCAGATTCACAGGTTGCATCAGAACGAAATTCTCTGGACCACCCAGTTCCAGAAACTGCCCTGGAGACATTCTGGACCACCCAGTTCCAGAAACTGCCCTGGAGACATTCCGGACCACCCAGTTCCAGGAATTGACCTGGGGACTTTGAAACCAGCCCAGCCTTCCCGCCTTTCGAGGGGCGGGACTAACGGTCCCCCAGGATACCCGAAAAGACCACTAAATAAGGAATACCCTGTGCCCTCCCAGATTCACCACACCCCTTTCCCTTCTTCCCCTATAAAATCTTGCCCAACCCTCGCCCGGGCGCGACTTCTCTGGCCCCTTTCTCTCGGACCAGTGAACCTCGCCCGGGAGCGCTCCCTAATAAAGCTCACTTGAAGCTTCCCTCTGTTTCGTGGTGCCGTTTGTTAAGATCCGACCTTACATTTGGTGCCGAAACCCGGGAGGGGTACCAAGCCCCGCGGGTTACTGCACGGGCCGCTCCTCGCCTCCCCCAGGAGACAACCAGGGAACCTCTACTCATCCACCTGATCCGACAGAAAACGGGGTAAGTCCCCCTCCTTTGTTCCCTCCGACCATCAGAGTCCCTGCCCACCGGACTCCCTGTCCTTAATCGCAGCCGCGTCAGGGATTCCTCCGTCCTCTCTCCGGGCCTCGGGCAACTGTGGAGGCGTCCCAATCGCCTGACCGCCCTCCGACCTGCCGTGAATTGGAGACTGAGACCAAGGACGCCTCTCTCCCTCTCCATTCACTCAGGGACAGACTGGGGGTCATGGGAACCTCACAATCGAAACCAGATCCTAAGACGCCCCTGGGGTGTCTCCTAGCCAATTTTACAGCCCTCGGTTTCTTCCAAGATCTCCATCGCCGACGGCTTATTTTCTATTCCACTGTGGCCTGGCCACAATATCCTCTACACAATCAATCCAAATGGCCTCCTGAAGGGACTTTCGATTTTAACATCCTCCGTGATCTAGATAATTACTGCCGCAGGACGGGCAAATGGTCCGAGGTCCCCTATGTTCAGGCCTTCTGGTATTTGTGCTCCCACCCTTCCCTCTGCGTCGATTGTTCCACTTCGCAGATCCTTCTTGCCAAACAGACATCTCCTACATTCAAGCCCTTAATTTCCTTTGACGATGACCCCTCTCCACTAGCCGACCCTCCCGAATCTCTCGCCTCTCCCGACTCCAGAGCTCCTCTCCAACCTCCACCCTACCCTGAGGCGGTCCCTCCTCCTCCCGAACCCGCTCTGTCCCCTCCAACCGTTCCCCCGCCTCCCTCGACGGTTTCTCCTCCCATGCCCGCCCCTTGCTTCGCCAATTAGTGCACATACACGCTCTCACGACTCCCAAGATTCAAATCTCCTCTGCCCTCTGAGGGAGGTAGCAGGAGCGGAAGGATTAGTTAGAGTTCATGTTCCCTTTTCTCTCCAAGATCTCTCTAAAACAGAAAAGCGATTAGGCTCCTTTTCTGCCGACTCTTCCCGACTCTTCCCGCTACATCAAAGAATTTCGCTATCTCACTCAAGCTTATGATCTAACCTGGCACGATATCTTTGTGATCCTATCTTCTACTCTGACCCCTGACGAGAGGGAAAGAATTCAAACCGCTGCCCGAAACCATGCAGATCAGGTTCACCTTACAGACAACTCCATGCCTGTCGGAGCGACTGCCGTACCTGGCACCGATCCAGGCTGGACTTATCAGAATGGCCAAGATGGCCGCCGTAAACGCGACCTCATGATCCAATGCCTCCTGGCTGGCATGCAGGCCGCCGCTCATAAGGTAGTCAATTTTGAAAAACTAAAAGAGATAACCCAAGAACCTAACGAAAATCCAGCTATTTTTCTCAATCGCCTTACAGAGGCCTTAACTCTCTACACCCGGCTGGACAATGACACCCCGGCAGGGGCAGCGGTCCTAGCCACCCATTTTATCACCCAATCAGCCCCGGACATCCGAAAGAAATTAAAGCGGGCAGAAGACGGCCCTCAAACCCCTATTCGAGATCTGGTAAAAATGGCCTTTAAAGTCTACAGTGGCCGTGAGGATTTGGCAGAATCCAGCCGACAGGCTCGGATGCACCAGAAGGTAGCCCTCCAAACCCAGGCTCTTGTAGCCACCCTAAGGCCGGCCATCGCCCATGGATCACAGCATCCACGGGGTCCGCAAAAGGCAACCCCGCCAGGGGCCTGCTTCAACTGCGGAAAAGAAGGCCACTGGGCTCTCCAATGTCCCAATCCCTGACCTCCTTCTAAGCCCTGTCCCAGCTGCGGGCTAACGGGCCACTGGAAGAGTGACTGCCCTACGACTGGCCCTCCCTCAGCGTCTCCACGTGGGGGGCAGGCCGACCCAACGGCATTACCACTCGAACTGCTGGGATTGGCTGACGACTGACAGCGCCCGGACTCGAAGACCCCCATCACCCTCGCCGAGCCCAGGGTAACGCTACAGGTAGCGGGTAAGTCCATCTCATTTCTGGTGGACACGGGGGCTACCTATTCGGTCCTGCCTACTTATTCCGGGCCAGTTTCTCCTTCCCAGATCTCGGTCATGGGTATTGATGGCAAACCATCCTTCCCACTCCAGACTGGTCCACTCCCATGTCATATCGAAGGACTCCATTTTACTCATTCCTTCTTAGTCATACCATCCTGCCCAGTTCCCTTGCTAGGCCGAGATGTCCTTTTCCACTTAGGGGCCTCCCTCCAGCTGGTTAGACTTGACCCTAAGGTCCCCTCCTCCCAACTCCTGCTTCCTCTTCTCGGCCTGTCTCTAGAACCCTCCCCCTCCTATCCCCCTCTTCCAATCACACCGAACCCAATCAATCCCCAAGTCTGGGATACTTCTAAGCCCATAATAGCAACACACCATTCCCCCGTTCTCATCCGCCTAAAGGACCCCTCCAAATTTCCATCAAGGCCCCAAATTCCCATCTCTGAGACTCACCTTAGGGGCCTACAACCTATTATCACCAGACTCCTAAACCAGGGACTCCTTATCCCCACTGACTCTCCCTGCAACACCCCCATCCTGCCTGTCCACAAGGCCTCTGGGGATTATCGCCTGGTCCAGGACCTCCGAATAATCAATGAGGCCATAATTCCTTTCCACCCAGTAGTACCAAACCCATACACCTTGCTCTCCCATATCCCCCCATCCACAACCCACTTTACGGTACTGGATCTCAAAGATGCCTTTTTCACTATTCCCCTACATCCCGACTCCTATTTCCTCTTCGCCTTTACCTGGACAGATCCGGATACTCATACTTCCAGTCAGCTCACCTGGACAGTTCTTCCCCAGGGCTTCCGCGACAGTCCTCACCTCTTCGGTCAGGCGCTGGCACGGGACCTCACTTCCTGCTCCCTTACCCCCAGCACACTCCTTCAATACATAGATGACCTCCTCCTTTGTAGCCCGTCTCTCAGCCTCTCAAGACAACATACTGCAGATCTCCTCAATTACCTTGGCTCTCGAGGTTATCGGGTCTCCCCAGCCAAGGCTCAGTTAACTGTATCTTCTGTAACCTACCTGGGGCTCCACCTTACCCCTACCACAAAAGGTCTAACAGCCGACTGCACCCGGATTATCCGTGAACTCCAGCCTCCGGAAACAGCGGAACAAATTCTCTCCTTTTTGGGCCTTATAGGATTTTTCCGACACTGGATCCCTAACTTTGCTCTCCTCGCTAAACCCTTATATCTAGCCGCTAAAGAAACCCCTCAAGGACCCCTCACCTCTCCTTCCGTCGTTCAACAGGCCTTTCTCACCCTCCGTAACGCTCTGATATCTTCTCCTCCCCTTTCTCTGCCCAACCCAAACCGACCTTTTCACCTTTTTGTGGATGAACGGGCCGGAATAGCCACTGGACTCCTTGCCCAGCCTGTAGGGCCTTCCTACTGCCCCGTGGCTTACCTCTCCAAACAGCTAGACCCAACCATTCGGGGATGGCAACCATGCCTTCGGGCCCTAGCAGCGGCAGCCGAACTGACCAAACACTCAAACTGACTCTGGCCCACCCACTGACCGTGTTTTCCTCCCACTGGCTGGTCGACCTCCTAGGCCACAAGTCTCTCTCCCTCCGGGGCCCCTCCCGCATCCAGGAGTTCCACCTACTATTCATTGAAAACCCAGCTATTTCTCTTGATCTCTCCCCTCGCCTGAACCCGGCTTCCCTCCTGCCTATCTCTGGCACTGGGGGTTTTCCATCCCATTCCTGCCCTCATGTCATAGAAGCCTTCAAACCACCAAGAGAGGGACTCTTTCACACCCCTCTTTCAAATCTGGACCACAATCTCTGTCGACGGTAGTTCGATACTCGGTCCTGACGGGCGCCGACGGGCAGCCTACGTGGTGGTAACTATCTCAACAATTATCGAGGCTAACAGCCTCTCAGAAGGAACGACCTCCCAAAAGGCTGAACTAATCGCACTTACACGAGCCCTTAACCTTTCCAAAGACCAAAGGGTTAACATCTACACAGACCCTAAATATGCCTTTCTCATTGCACACAGCCACTCAGCACTATGGAGGGAACGCAGATTTCTGACCACTAAGGGATCCCCAGTGGTCAACGCTTCCCTCATTGCAAAACTCCTGGAGGCCCTCCAGCTTCCTAAAGAAGTAGCAATTATCTATTGCAGGGGTTATCAACTCCCATCCAACCCAATAGCACAAGGTAACTCGAAGGCCGATTCCGTGGCCCGAGAGCTTACAAAAGGGGATCCTCCAGCTCCACTCCTATTTTTTACCAGTCCTACCCAACCCACATATACCCCGCATGAGGAAGCTGCCTTACTGTCAAAAGGGGGACACAAAGACAACAAAGGATGGATTTTTATAGACAACAAAATTGCCCTACCTCTGGCCCAAGCAGCCAGCCTCCTATCAGACATCCATAAATCCTTACACATTGGTCCAAAAGCAATGTTCCGTTTTTTGGACCCCCCCTTTCATCTGCCAGGACTTAGAGAGACCATCTCAAAGACTCACATGGCCTGCCAAACCTGTGCATCCGTCTCCCCACAAGGAGGCCTATGGCCCCGAATTCCTACACACCAGATGCGTGGACATCAGCCTGGTGAAGACTGGCAGATCGACTTTACCCATATGCCCCGCTGCAAACGCTTCCGATATCTGCTCACTCTCATTGACACCTTTTCAGGTTGGATCGAGGCCTATCCAACAACTCGAGAAGTGGCAGACACAGTCGCCACCATCCTGCTTCAACACATCATCCCCCGATTTGGTCTGCTGGTCTCCATTCAGTCGGATAACGGACCCACCTTTTTCTCTCAGGTGGTTCATCAGGTATCAGACGCTCTCCAGATCACCTGGAAACTCCACATCCTCTACCACCCCCAATCATCAGGTAAGGTTGAACGTGCCAATGGGATCTTAAAAGACCACCTCACCAAACTGTCCCTTGAGGTCCGTGTCTCATGGCCCGACCTGCTTCCTCTAGCCCTTACCCGAATCCGAGCCTCACCTCGGACTCCTACTGGCCTCAGTCCATTTGAACTACTTTATGGCCGCCCTTTCCTCCTTCACGACCTACCAACCCAGAGTCCACCCCTAGTCTCCTACCTTCTCTACCTCTCCCTGCTTCGCCGTCTTCTCCGTGAACACGCTGACCGTCATCTACCGACAGTGGCTGTCTCTGAAACTTCCTCTCTCCCTCTACAACCCAGCGATAGCATCCTCCTCAAAGAATTACACCCTCAATCTCTCAAGCCACGGTGGACAGGCCCCCATACAGTGATCCTCACCACTCCCACGGCAGCTGAACTCTTGGGACACCCTTCCTGGTACCATGTTTCCCGCCTTAAAATGGCCCCAACTCCAGAGACTTGGATGGCCCTACCGCTGGGTCCCATGAGACTACGGCTTGTCCGTCACCCTGTCTCTCCTCCTGCTGCTCCTCCTGCCACCCAGGACTCACCAGATATCCCTATGGCGCTTCCATGTCCACGGGACATGGCAAGCTAAAGGTCGGACCCACACCCGAGTCCTGGGCACGGGAGACTGCCAACCAGATGGGTGCCAGGCCTTGGTAACAGTCCAGATCCCCATCTCTAACACAGAAGGTGTTCCCCTGGGATGGTCCACCCCCGCTGTCTGCTTCACTTACGATCAGACCCGAGACTACTGTCAATGGTGGAATGAGACCTATGGGGGGGTGCCCCTATCACTCATGTAACATCTATGTGGCAAAACTAGATACCAGGAGCTCGCTCCGACAATCCCACCTGCTCACCAGAAATGGCAAGGGTCAATTATTCATCAACATCAAAGATCCCTGGGACACAAGATGGGTAAAAGGGGTACAAGGAAAAACCTACCGATGGGCAACTGATGCCTACCCCGTGGGCTCTATCAGGGTCTTTCGCTCATATATCAGTTTGATTCCCAAAGTTATCCAACAGTTGAGCGAACAAGCCACTGCCATCCAGGAAACAGAACAAGCCCTAAGACACCAACTACCTCACCCCGAACACAAAGAGGATACTTTTTCTTGATTGACCCTCGTTCGTCAAGCAGTACAGATACTCAACCACACAGGAATAGGTAACATCTCCGACTGCTTTCTATGTGCCTCACCTGGCCGGCCACCCTTGGCTGCTGTCCCACTCGACCAGCCCTTCAATTCTACTTCCCACACCTCCCAAAACCCACCTTTTTCTCCGTTAAAAGTCCCCATATTCCTTGATTCAAAAAATCTCACCATTTGTTATGGCAGCCGCCCAAATCTAGCTGATACTGGGTTTCTTTGCAACTCATCCCTCACGGTAAGCACATCAATTAAAGCACCACCAGGCACGTTTTTGTGGTGCAATGGTTCCCTCACAAAAGAGATCAATTCTTCCTCCCCCTTCCCATGTATCCCCGTTACTCTCGTCCCACAACTCACACTGTATAGCCAAGCCGAATTTTCCTCGCTAATCACGCCGCCCTTTACCCGATGAAAAAGAGCTATCTTTCTTCCTCTGGTCGCAGGCATCTCTCTCGCCTCCTCCCTGGTCGCTGCAGGCCTCGAGGGGGGAGCTCTAACACATAGTGTTTCAACATCCCGCGACTTAGAACATAAGCTCCAGCTAGCCATTGAAGCCTCCGCCGGCTCCATCTCCTCTCTCCAGCACCAAATCACCTCCATAGCCCAAGTCGCTCCCCAGAATCAACGAGCCCTGGATCTCCTGACGGCCGACAAAGGAGGTACCTGCCTCTTCCTACAGGAGGAATGCTGCTATTACATCAATGAAACAGAACTCGTCGAAGACAACGTAAAAGCCCTCCATCGCTTAAGAGAAGAACTCCAACGCAAACACCAACAGTCCGCCTCCCCAATTCCCGATTGGTGGCGATCCACCCTCTATACCTGGCTAACACCGATCTTAGGCCCCTTAATTCTCATCTGTATCTTGCTCACGTTTGCTCCCTGTTTTCTTAGGTTCCTTCGCAGGTGCATGGAGGAAGTCTCTCGGGTGGCCACAAACCAAATGCTCCTCGGTCCTTACACCTTGCTTCCTACAGAACCCCCCACTGGTCTCCCCTAAGCCTCGGACCTCTGGTCGCCCGACTCCCCTTTCGACGCCCCCATTCAGCATGAAGTAGCCAGAGATCAGAACGCCGCTCCATTACACCAAAGATGTCGGGATGTAAGGCCAACTGTCCCAGGGCAGGGGAACACAATCAGATTCACAGGTTGCATCAGAATGAAATTCTCCGGACCACCCAGTTCCAGGAACTGACCTGGGGACTTTGAAACCAGCCCAGCCTTCCCGCCTTTCGAGGGGCGGGACTAACGGTCCCCCAGGATACCCGAAAAGACCACCAAATAAGAAATACCCTGCGCCCTCCCAGATTCACCACACCCCTTTCCCTTCTTCCCCTATAAAATCTTGCCCAACCCCCGCCCGGGCGCAACTTCTCTGGCCCACTTTCTCTCGGACCAGTGAACCTCGCCCGGGAGCGCTCCCTAATAAAGCTCACTTGAAGCCTTCCTCTGTTTCGTGGTGCCGTTTGTTAAGATCCGACCTTACACAAACTATAGACTGGGACAAAATAGTTGCAAATACAGCATCTGATAAAGGACTTTATCCAAAGTATACAAAGAATTCTAAAAACTCAACAATAAGAAAATGAACCACCCCATTTTCTTAAATGGGCAAAAGACTTGAACATATACCTCATCACAGAAGATATAAAGATGGCAAGTAAGCATATGAAAAGATGTTTGACACTATATGTCATTAGGAATTATAGGTTAAAACAACGAGATACCACTACATAACTATTAGAATGGCTAAAATGCAGAACACTGACAGCACCACATGCTGGTGGTGATGTAGAGTAACAAGAACTCTCATTCATTGCTGATGAGAATGTAAAATGGTACAGTCACTTTGGAAGACAGATTGGCAGTTTCTTACAAAACTTAACATCCTCTTACTATATGATTCAGCAATTACACTCCTTGGTATTTACCAAATAAATTGAAAAGTTAGTTCTACCCCAAAGCCTGTACACAGATGTTTATAGCAGTTTTATTCATAATTGCCAAAACTTGAAAACAACCAAGACAGCCTACCATAGATGACTGGATGAATAAACTGCGCTATATCCAGACAGTGTAATAAGTGAAGCATAATGAAAGGCATTCACAGAAAGATAAAAATTAAGAAAATTGCAAGAAACAAAAAAGACGTTTTTAGAGAGAAGAAAAATATGAGTCAGAAACTTCATCTACAAAAAGAAGAGCATCAAAGATGGAATAAATGAAGATAAAATATAACTTTTATTTTTCATATTCTTACTTGATCTAACAGATAACAGTTTTTTTCAAAATATAATAATAGCAATAACACATTTGAATATATATATGCCTATATATATATGCTTATGTATAAGTGAAATGCATAAAGAGATAGAAGTGTTGGGAAGGAGGTATTAGAATTATTTCGTTATTTTAAGGTACTCACTCATAAAGTGCTATAGTTTTTTGAAAGTAAACTTGCATTAGTTGCAAATATACATTACAAACCCTACGGTGGCCACTAAAAAGGGTGAGGGGAGTAGTACAACTAATGCTTTAAGAAAGGAGAGTAAATGGAATCATATAAAATGCTCAATAACAACAACAAAGGCAGGAAAAAGTAGAAGACCAAAATAGAAACAAAGAAGAGGGGCAATAGATAAAAAACAGTAATAAATATAGGAGATAGTAACTGTACTATATAAGTAATCCTTTGAATGTCAGGGGTTTAATGCACCAATTAAAAGAGATTGTCAAGTGGATTAAAAAACAAGACCCAACTATGTGTTGTCTACAAGAAACCCACTTTAAATATAAAGACACATATAGATTAAAAGTAAATAGACGGCTTTGACCTTGAAGATGGCGGAAGAGTAAGACGCGGAGATCACCTTCCTCCCCACAGATACACCAGAAATACATCTACACGTGGAACAGCTCCTACAGAACACCTACTAAAGGCTGGCAGAAGACCTCAGACCTCCCAAAAGGCAAGAAACTCCCCCACGTACCTGGGTAGGGCAAAAGAAAAAAAGAAAAAACAGAGACAAAAGAATAGGGACGGCACCTGCACCAGTGGGAAGGAGCTGTGAAGGAGGAAAAGTTTCCACACACTAGGAAGCCCCTTCGCGGGCGGAGACTGCGGGAGGCGGAGGGGGGAGCTTTGGGGCCGCGGAGGAGAGCACAGCAACGGGTGCGGAGGGCAAAGCGGGGAGATTCCCGCACAGAGAATCGGTGCCGACCGGCACTCACCAGGCCAAGAGGCTTGTCTGCTCACCCGCCGGGGCGGGCGGGGCTGTGAGCTGAGGCTCGGGTTTCTGTTTCGGACAGAGCGCCGGGAGAGGACTGGGGTTGGCGGGGTGAACACAGCCTGAAGGGGTTAGTGCACCACGGCTGGCCGGGGCGGGGGCGGGGGGAGTCCGGGGAAAAGTCTGCACCTGCCGAAGAGGCAAGAGACTTTTTCTTCCCTCTTTGTTTCCTGGTGCGCGAGGAGAGGGGTTTAAGAGCGCTGCTTAAAGGAGCTCCACAGACGGGCGCGAGCCGCGGGCTAAAAGCGCGGACCCCAGAGACGGGCATGAGACGCTAAGGCTGCTGCTGCCGCCACCAAGAAGCCTGTGTGTGAGCACAGGTCACTCTCCACACCCCTCTTCCGCGGAGCCTGTGCAGCCCGCCACTGCCAGGTTCCCGGGATCCAGGGACAACTTCCCCGGGAGAACGCACGGAGGGCCTCAAGCTGATGCAACGTTATGGCGGCCTCTGCCGCCGCAGGCCCACCCCACACGCAGTGCCCCTCCCTCCCCCCCTGGCCTGAGTGCGCCAGAGCCCCCGAATCAGCGGCTCCTTTAACTCCGTCCTGTCTGAGCAAAAAACAGACGCCCTCCAGCGACCTACACGCAGAGGCAGGGCCAAATCCAAAGCTGAGCCCCTGTGAGCTGTGAGAACAAAGAAGAGAAAGGGAAATCTCTCCCAGCAGCCTCAGAAACAGCGGATTAAAGCTCCACAATCAACTTGATGTACCTGCATCTGTGGAATACATGAATAGACAACGAGTCATCGCAAATTGAGGAGGTGGGCTTCGAGAGCAAGATCTATGATTTTTTCCCCTTTTCCTCTTTTTGTGAATGTGTATGTGTATGCTTCTGTGTGAGATTTTGTCTGCATAGTTTTGCTTCCACCATTTGTCCTAGGGTTCTATCCATCCATGTTTTTTTTTTAAGTTTTTTTCTTAATAATTAATTATAATAACTTTATTATACTTTTCTTTCTTTCTTTCTTTCTTTCTTTCTTTCTTTCTTTCTTTCCTTCCCTCTTTTAGACAATGAATCATCCCAAATTGAGGAGGTGGTCTCTGAGAGCAAGATTTATGACTTTTTCCCCTTTACCTCTTTTTGCGAGGGTGTATGTGTATGCTTCTGTGTAAGATTTTGTCTGTATAGCTTTGCTTCCAACATTTGTCCTAAGGTTCTATCCGTCCCTTTTTTTTTCTAAATAATTATTTTTTAATTCAATAACTTTATTATACTTTATATTATTTTACTGTATCTTCTTTCTTTCTGTCTTTTTTCCTTCCTTCCCTCCTTCCTTCCTTCCTCCCTCCCTCCCTCCTTTCCTTCCTTCTTGTCTTCTTTCCTTCTTTGCCTCTTTCTTTCTTTCTTTCTTCCTTCCTTCCCTCCTTTCTTTCTTTCTTTCTTCATACTTCTACTAATTCTCCCTACTTTTTCTCCCTTTTATTCTGAGCCGTGTGGATGAAAGGCTCTTGGTGCTCCAGCCAGGAGTCAGGGCTCTGCCTCTGAGGTAGGAGAGCCAACTTCAGGACACTAGTCCACAAGAGACCTCCCAGCTACACATAATATCAAATGGCGAAAATCTCCCAGAGACCTCCACCTTAACACCAGCACCCAGCTTCACTCAACGACCAGCAAGCCACAGTGCTGGAAAACCTATGCCAAACAACAAGCAAAACAGGAACACAACTCCACCCATTAGCAGAGAGGCTGCCTAAAAGCATAATAAGGCCACAGACACCCCAAAACACACCACCAGACGTGAACCTGCCCACTAGAGAGACAAGATCCAGCCTCATCCACCACAACACAGGTACTAGTCCGCTCCACCAGGAAGCCTACACAACCCACTGAACCAACCTTAGCCACTGGAGACAGACATCAAAAACAGTGGGAACTACGAACCTGCAGCCTGCAAAAAGGAGACCCCAAACACAGTAAGATAAGCAAAATGAGAAGACAGAAAAACACAGAGCAGATAAAGGAGCAAGATAAAAATGCACCAGACCTAACAAATGAAGAGGAAATAGGCAGTCTACCTGAAAAAGAATTCAGAATAATGATAGTAAGGATGATCCGAAATCTTGGAAATAGAATGGACAAAATGCAAGAAACAGTTAACAAGGACCTAGAAGAAATAAAGATGAAACAAGCAATGATGAACAATACAATAAATGAAATTAAAAGTACTCTAGATGGGATCAATAGCAGAATAACTGAAGCTGAAGAACGGATAAGTGACCTGGAAGATAAAATAGTGGAAATAATTACTGCAGAACAGAATAAAGAAAAAAGAATGAAAAGAACTGAGGACAGTCTCAGAGACCTCTGGGACAACATTAAATACACCAACATTCGAATTATAGGGGTTCCAGAAGAAGAAGAGAAAAAGAAAGGGACTGAGAAAATATTTGAAGAGATTATAGTTGAAAACTTCCCTAATATGGGAAAGGAAATAGTTAATCAAGTCCAGGAAGCACAGAGAGTCCCATACAGGATAAATACAAGGAGAAATACGCCAAGACACATATTAATCAAACTGTCAAAAATTAAATACAAAGAAAGCATATTAAAAGCAGCAAGGGAAAAACAACAAATAACACACAAGGGAATCCCCATAAGGTTAACAGCTGATCTCTCAGCAGAAACCCTACAAGCCAGAAGGGAGTGACAGGACATACTGAAAGTGATGAAGGAGAAAAACCTGCAACCAAGACTACTCTACCCAGCAAGGATCTCATTCAGATTTGATGGAGAAATTAAAACCTTTACAGACAAGCAAAAGCTGAGAGAGTTCAGCACCACCAAACCAGCTTTACAACAAATGCTAAAGGATCTTCTCTAGGCAAGAAACACAAGAGAAGGAAAAGACCTATAATAACGAACCCAAAACAATTTAGAAAATGGGAATAGGAACATACATATCGATAATTACCTTAAATGTAAATGGACTAAATGCTCCCACCAAAAGACACAGATTAGCTGAATGGATACAAAAACAAGACCCTTATATATGCTGTCTACAAGAGACCCACTTCAGACCTAGAGACACATACAGACTGAAAGTAAGGGGATGGAAAAAAAGATTCCATGCAAATGGAAACCAAAAGAAAGCTGGAGTAGCAATTCTCATATCAGACAAAATAGACTTTAAAATAAGGACTATTAAAAGAGACAAAGAAGGACACTACATAATGATCAAGGGATTGATCCAAGAAGAAGATATAACAATTGTAAATATTTATGCACCCAACATAGGAGCACCTCAATACATAAGGCAAATAATAACAGCCATAAAAGGGGAAATCGACAGTAACACATTCATAGTAGGGGACTTAAACACCCCACATTCACCCATGGACAGATCATCCAAAATGAAAATAAATAAGGAAACACAAGCTTTAAATGATACATTAAACAAGATGGACTTAATTGATATTTATAGGACACTCCATCCAAAAACAACAGAATACACATTTTCTCAAGTGCTCATGGAACATTCTCCAGGATAGATCATATCTTAGGTCACAAATCAAGCCTTGGTAAATTTAAGAAAATTGAAATTGTATCAAGTATCTTTTCTGACCACAACGCCATGAGACTAGATATCAATTACAGGAAAAGATCTGTAAAAAATACAAACACATGGAGGCTAAACAATACACTACTTAATAACCAAGTGATCACTGAAGAAATCAAAGAGGAAATCAAAAAATACCTAGAAACAAATGACAATGGAGACACAACGACCCAAAACCTGTGGGATGCAGCAAAAGCAGTTCTAAGGGGGAAGGTTATAGCAATACAAGCCCACCTTAAGAAGCAGGAAACATCTCGAATAAACAACCTAACCTTGCACCTCAAGCAATTAGAGAAAAAAGAACAAAACAACCCCAAAGCTAGCAGAAGGAAAGAAGTCATAAAAATCAGATCAGAAATAAATGCAAAAGAAATGAAGGAAACAATAGCAAAGATCAATAAAACTAAAAGCTGGTTCTTTGAGAAGATAAACAAAATAGATAAACCACTAGCTAGACTCATCAAGAAAAAAAGGGAGAAAACTCAAATCAATATAATTAGAAATGAAAAAGGAGAGGTAACAACTGACACTGCAGAAATAAAAAAGATCATGAGAGATTACTACAAGCAACTCTATGCCAATAAAATGGACAATCTGGAAGAAATGGACAAATTCTTAGAAATTCACAACCTGCCAAGACTGAATCAGGAAGAAATAGAAAATATGAACAGACCAATCACAAGCACTGAAATTGAAACTGTGATTAAAATCTTCCAACAAAGAAAAGCCCAGGACCAGATGGCTTCACAGGCGAATTCTATCAAACATTTAGAGAAGAGCTAACACCTATCCTTCTCAAACTCTTCCAAAATATAGCAGAGGGAGGAACACTCCCAAGCTCCTTCTACGAGGCCACCATCACCTTGATACCAAAACCAGACAAGGATGTCACAAAGAAAGAAAACTACAGGCCAATATCACTGATGAACATAGATGCAAAAATCCTCAACAAAATACTAGCAAACAGAATCCAACAGCACATTAAAAGGATCATACACCATGATCAAGTGGGGTTTATCCCAGGAATGCAAGGATTCTTCAATATACACAAATCTATCGATGTGATAAACCATATTAACAAACTGAAGGAGAAAAACCATATGATCATCTCAATAGATGCAGAGAAAGCTTTTGACAAAATTCAACACCCATTTATGATAAAAACCCTGCAGAAAGTAGGCATAGAGGGAACTTTCCTCAACATAATAAAGGCCATATATGACAAGGCCACAGCAAACATCATCCTCAATGGTGAAAAACTGAAAGCATTTCCACTAAGATCAGGAACAAGACAAGGTTGCCCACTCTCACCACTCTTATTCAACATAGTTTTGGAAGTTTTAGCCACAGCAATCAGAGAAGAAAAGGAAATAAAAGGAATCCAAATCGGAAAAGAAGAAGTAAAGCTGTCACTGTTTGCAGATGACATGATCCTATACATAGAGAACCCTAAAGATGCTACCAGAAAACTACTAGAGCTAATCAATGAATTTGGTAAAGTGGCAGGATACAAAATTAATGCACAGAAATCTCTGGCATTCCTATATACTAATGATGAAAAATCTGAAAGTGAAATCAAGAAAATACTCCCATTAACCATTGCAACAAAAAGAATAAAATATCTAGGAATAAACCTACCTAAGGAGACAAAAGACCTGTATGCAGAAAATTATAAGACACTGATGAAAGAAATTAAAAATGATACAAATAGATGGAGAGATATACCATGTTCTTGGATTGGAAGAATCAACATTGTGAAAATGACTCTACTACCCAAAGCAATCTATAGATTCAATGCAATCCCTATCAAACTACCACTGGCATTTTTCACAGAACTAGAACAAAAAATTTCGCAATTTGTATGGAAACACAAAAGACCCCGAATAGCCAAAGCAATCTTGAGAACGAAAGAAGGAACTGGAGGAATCAGGCTCCCTGACTTCAGACTATACTACAAATCTACAGTTATCAAGATGGTATGGTACTGACACAAAAACAGAAAGATAGATCAATGGAACAGGATAGAAAGCCCAGAGATAAACCCATGCACATATGGACACCTTATCTTTGATAAAGGTGGCAGTAATGTACAGTGGAGAAAGGACAGCCTCTTCAATAAGTGGTGCTGGGAAAACTGGACAGGTACATGTAAAAGTATGAGATTAGATCACTCCCTAACACCATACACAAAAATAAGCTCAAAATGGATTAAAGACCTAAATGTAAGGCCAGAAACTATCAAACTCTTAGAGGAAAACATAGGCAGAACACTCTATGACATAAATCACAGCAAGATCCTTTCTGACCCACCTCCTAGAGTAATGGAAATAAAAACAAAAATAAACAAATGGGACCTAATGAAACTTCAAAGCTTTTGCACAGCAAAGGAAACCATAAACAAGACCAAAAGACAACCCTCAGAATGGGAGAAAATATTTGCAAATGAAGCAACTGACAAAGGATTAATCTCCAAAATTTACAAGCAGCTCATGCAGCTCAATAACAAGAAAACAAACAACCCTATCCAAAAATGGGCAGAAGACCTAAATAGACATTTCTCCAAAGAAGATATACAGACTGCCAACAAACACATGAAAGAATGCTCAACATCATTAATCATTAGAGAAATGCAAATCAAAACTACAATGAGATATCATCTCACACCAGTCAGAATGGCCATCATCAAAAATCTAGAAACAATAAATGCTGGAGAGGGTGTGGAGAAAAGGGAACACTCTTGCACTGCTGGTGGGAATGTGAATTGGTTCAGCCACTAGGGAGAACAGTATGGAGGTTCCTTAAAAAGCTACAAATAGAACTACCATATGACCCAGCAATCCCACTACTGGGCATATACCCTGAGAAAACCGAAATTCAAAAAGAGTCATGTACCAAAATGTTCATTGCAGCTCTATTTACAACAGCCCGGAGATGGAAACAACCTAAGTGCCCATCATCGGATGAATGGATAAAGAAGATGTGGCACATATATACAATGGAATATTACTCAGCCATAAAAAGAAACGAAATTGAGCTATTTGTAATGAGGTGGATAGACCTAGAGTCTGTCATACAGAGTGAAGTAAGTCAGAAAGAAAAAGACAAATACCGTATGCTAACACATATATATGGAATTTAAGGGAAAAAAATGTGTCATGAAGAACCTAGGGGTAAGGCATGAATAAAGACGCAGACCTCCTAGAGAACGGACTTGAGGTTATGGGGAGGGGGAAGGGTGAGCTGTGACAGGGCGAGAGAGAGTCATGGACATATACACACTAACAAACGTAGTAAGGTAGATAGCTAGTGGGAAGCAGCCGCATGGCACAGGGATATTGGGTCGGTGCTTTGTGACAGCCTGGAAGGGTGGGATAGGGAGGGTGGGAGGGAGGGAGACGCAAGAGGGAAGACATATGGGAACATATGTATATGTATAACTGATTCACTTTGTTATAAAGCAGAAACTAACACACCATTGTAAAGCAATTATACCCCAATAAAGATGTTAAAAAAAAAAAGTAAATAGATGAAGAAAGATATACCATGCTAACATTAATCAAAAGAAAGTTGAGCAGTTATATTAATTTTAGATTAGGCAGGCTTCATACCAAGGAAAGTTATCAGGGATAAAGAGTGGCATTACATAATGATAAAGGGGTCAGTTCTCCAAGAAGACATAATGATACTTAATGTGTACACAACTAAAAACAAAGCATCAAAATACTAAGACAAAAACTGATAAAATTACAAGGAGACACAAATGAATCCACTATTACAGCTGGAGACTTCAACACCCTTCTATCAGAAATGGACAGAGTCAGCAGGCAAAAAATCAATAAGGATATAGTTGAGCTCAACAATACCATCAATCAACTGGATATAATGGACATATATAGAGTACTTCATCGAACAACAGCAGAATACACATTCTTCTCAGGCTCACATGGGACATCCTGGGCCATAAGCATTCCTTAACTAATTTAAAATAATAGAAATCATACAATGTCTGCTCTTGGACTACAGTAGGATTAAACTAGAAATTGAAAACAGAAAGATAGCTTAGAAAATCTCCAAATACTTGGAGATTAAACAATACACTTCTGATAACATATGAGTCAAAAAAAGAAATCTCAAGAGAAATTTTTTAAAAATACCCTAAACCAAGTGAAAAAAACATCAGATTTTGCAGGATGCAGTGAAAGCAGTGTTTAGTGGGAAATTTATAGCACTGAATGCATGTATTAAACAATAAGAAAGATCTAATATTAATAACCTTCTACCTTAGAAAACTAGAAAATAAAAGATAAAATTAAATCCAAAGTAAATAGAAGAAAATAAATAGTAAGAATTAGAGCAGATGTCATTGAAATTGAAAACAAGAAATCAGTAGAGAAAATCAATGAAACCAAAAGCTGGTCCCTTGAAAAGATAAATAAAGTAATAAGGCTCTATCAGGTTAACTACAGGAAAAAAAGGAGAGACGGTACAAATTACTAATAATAGTGATGAAAGAAGGGACACCACTACAAATTCCATAAACATTAAAAGGATAATAGCAAATGCTATGAATAACTCTACACCCACAAATTTGATAACCCATATGAAATGTACCAATTCCTTGAATGACGCAATCTGCCAAAACTTACACGTGAGGAAACCGACAATCTGAATAGGCCTCTATCTATTAAAAAACTTAGTAATCTTACAAACAAACAAAAAAAAAATCAGGCCCAAAATGGTTCACTGGTGAATTCTATCAAACTTTTAAGAAAGAATTATAGCAATTCTCTACAATTACAGTGGTTCTTCAGTATCCGGGGGATTGGTTCCAGGACTCCCAAGAATACCAAAATGGGATGCTAAAGTCCCTTATATAAAATGGTATAGTATTTTCATATAACTTACACATATCCTCCGGTATATATTAAATCATCTCTAGGTTACTTATAATACCTAATACAATGTAAATGTTATGTACAGGTATACCTCGTTTTATTGTGCTTCACTTTATTGTACTTTTCAGGTATTGTATTTTTTACAAATTGAAGGTTTGTGGCAACCATGCATTGAACAAGACTATTAGTGGCATTTTTTCAACAGAATTTGCTCACTTTGTGTCTCTGTGGCACATTTTGGTAATTCTCACAATATTTCAAACTTTTCATTATTATTCTATTTGTTATGGTGATCCATTATAAGTTATCTTTGTTACTATTGCAAAAAGATTGTGACTTGCTGAAAGATTAGATGATGGTCAATGTTTTTTAGCAATAAAGTATTTTTTAATTAAGGTATGTACTTTTTAGATATAATGCTATTGCACACTTAATAGACTACAGTATAAACATAATTTTTATATGCACTGAGAAACCAAAAGATTCAAATGACTTGCTTTTTTCTACTTTGTGGCAGTAGTCTGGAGCCAAACCCACAATATCTTTGAGGTATGCTTTTAAATAGTTGCAAATGCAGTATAAATGCTATGTAAATAGTTGTCAGTGTGCAGCAAGTTCAAGTTTTGCTTTGGGGAAATTTATGGAATTTTAAAAATAATTTTTATCTGCAGTTAGTTGAATCCATGGATGTAGAACCCACAGATACAGAAGGTCAACTACATATACAATTCGCTGCTTCAGAATATAGAAGTAGAGGGAATATTACCTAATCATTCTATGCAGCCAGCATTCCCCTAATACCAAAACTCGGGACAAAGACATAACAAGAAAACAAAACTATAGACCAACATCTCTCATGAACATAGATGAAAAAGTCCTCAACAAAATATTAGAAAATTGTATTCAACAACATATGAAAAAGAATATAATACCACAACCAAGTAGGATTTATCCTAGGTATGCAAGGCTAGTTCAACATTAAAATATCCATTAATATAATTCATATTAACGAGCTGAAGAACAACCACATGATGATATCAGTCAATGCAGAAAAAGCATTTGACAAAATTCAACGCCTGCTCATGATAAAAATTCTCAGTAAAATAGACATAGAGAGAGACTTCCTTAACTTGTTAAGAAACACCTATGAAAAACCTAGCTTAACATCGCAGTTAATGGTGAGAAACAAGAAGCTTTCCCACTAAAACCAGGAATAAAGTAGGATGTCCCTTCTCACCACTGCTTTTCAACATTGTACTATTGAAAAGTACTAGTTAATGCAATAAGTTAATAAAAGGAAATAAAATGTATACATACTGGGAATAAAAAATATAATGTGTCTTTGTTCACAGATGACATGATTATCTATGTAGAAAATCCAAAAGAATCAACAAAAAAGCACTCCTAGAACTAGAACTTTATGGGATGCAACAAGTCAATTCTTTTTCTATATACCAGCAATGAACAAGTGGAAGCTGAAATTAAAAATACAATACTAAGAAAAATGAAATACTTAGGTATAAATCTAACAAAATATGTACATAGTCTATACAAGGAAAACTACAATATCCTGATAAAGAAATCAAAGGAGAATTAAATAAATGGAGAGAGATTTTATGTTCATGAATAAGAAGATTCAATTTTGTCAAGATGTCTGTTTTTCCAATTTGATCAGTAGATCCAATGCAATCCAAATCAGATTCCCATAGAGTAGTTTTGTAAATATCAACAAAGTGATTCTAAAGTTTGTATGTAAAAAAACAAACAACCCAATCCAAAAATGGGCAGAAGACCTAAATAGACATTTCTCCAAAGAAGATATACAGACTGCCAACAAACACATGAAAGAATGCTCAACATCATTAATCATTAGAGAAATGCAAATCAAAACTACAATGAGATATCATCTCACACCAGTCAGAATGGCCATCATCAAAAAATCTAGAAACAATAAATGCTGGAGAGGGTGTGGAGAAAAGGGAACACTCTTGCACTGCTGGTGGGAATGTGAATTGGTTCAGCCACTAGGGAGAACAGTATGGAGGTTCCTTAAAAAGCTACAAATAGAACTACCATATGACCCAGCAATCCCACTACTGGGCATATACCCTGAGAAAACCGAAATTCAAAAAGAGTCATGTACCAAAATGTTCATTGCAGCTCTATTTACAACAGCCCGGAGATGGAAACAACCTAAGTGCCCATCATCGGATGAATGGATAAAGAAGATGTGGCACATATATACAATGGAATATTACTCAGCCATAAAAAGAAACGAAATTGAGCTATTTGTAATGAGGTGGATAGACCTAGAGTCTGTCATACAGAGTGAAGTAAGTCAGAAAGAAAAAGACAAATACCGTATGCTAACACATATATATGGAATTTAAGGGAAAAAAAATGTCATGAAGAACCTAGGGGTAAGGCAGGAATAAAGACACAGACCTCCTAGAGAACGGACTTGAGGTTATGGGGAGGGAGAAGGGTGAGCTGTGACAGGGCGAGAGAGAGTCATGGACATATACACACTAACAAACGTAGTAAGGTGGATAGCTAGTTGGAAGAAGCCGCATGGCACAGGGAGATTGGCTTGGTGCTTTGTGACAGCCTGGAGGGGTGGGATAGGGAGGGTGGGAGGGAGGGAGACGCAAGAGGGAAGAGATATGGGAACATATGTATATGTATAACTGATTCACTTTGTTATAAAGCAGAAACTAACACACCATTGTAAAGCAATTGTACCCCAATAAAGATGTTAAAAAAAATAAATAAAGTTTGTATGTAGAGTCAAATGATCTTTAAGATCAAACACAATACTGAAGGAGGACTGATGCTATACAACTTCAAGACTTACTACACATTAAAATAATCAAGACAGTGATATGGGTGAAAGAATAGATAACTAGATCAATGGAACACGATAGAGAGTTCAGAAATACACTCACATAAATATAGTCAGGTTATCTTTGAGGAAGGAGTAACACAATACAATGTAGCAAAGATAGTCTTTTCAACAAATGATGCTGGAACAACTGACTATCCACATGCAAAATAATGAATGTTACACTCTGCACAAAAATTAACTCAAAACAGATCACAGACTTAAATGTAAGGCACAAAATTATAAAACTTCTAAAAGATAAATCAGGAGAAAACTTAAATGACCTTGGGTATGGTGATGACATTTTAGACGCAATTCCAGAGGCACAAGCCACGAAAAAATAATTGATAAGCTGATCTTTATTAAAATTAAAAATTTCTGCTCTGCAAAAGACAATATCAAGGGAAAGAGAAGATAAGAAGATACAGACTGGGAGATAATATTTGCAAAAGACACATATGATAAAGAACAAAATATATAAGGAAATTTAAAAATTCAACAATATGAAAACAGTCTAAATAAAAACCTGAGCCAAAGACATTAAGAGACACTTCAACAAAGAAGACATACAGATGGCAAATAAGCACATGAAAAGATGCCTCAAGTCATATGTTATTAGGGAAACACAATTAAAACAACCATTAGATACCGCTACCCACTTAATAGAATGGCCAAAATCTGGAATATTGATGACACCAAATGTTGATGAGAATGTGGAGCAACAGGAATTCTCATTCATTGTTGGTGGAAATGCAAATGGGATTGCAAAAATGTTAAAAGACAATTGGTACTTTTTTATAAAACTAAACATATTCTTACCATATAGTCCAGCTATTGCATTCCTTGGTATTTATCCAGATGAATTGAAAACTTATGTCTATACATATACCTATATATGGATATTTTTAGCAGCTTTATCATAATTGGCAAAATTTAGAAGCAACTAAGATGTCCTTCAGTATGTGAATGGATAAAGTATGGTGCATAGAGACAATGGAATACTATTCCACATTAAAAATAAATGAGGTATCAAGCTATGAAAGGACATGGTAGCTTAATGCATATTACTAAGTGAAAAAAGCCAGTCTGAAAAGGCCACTTACTATATGATTCCAACTATATGACATTCTGGAAAACTCAAAACTATGGAGACAATAGAAAGATCAGTGGTTGTCAGGGGTTAGAGGGGAGGGAGGGATGGATAGATGGAGCAGAGAGGGTTCTTAAGGTAGCTAACTATTTTGTATGAGCCTACCAAGGTAGATGCATGTCATTGTGTATTTGTCATGTCTCATAGACTGGACAACACCAAAAGTGAACCCTACTGTAAAATATGGACTTTGTGTCAGCGTAGGTTCAACAGTTGTAACAAATGTACCATCCTGGTGTAGGATGTTGACAGCAGGGGAGGTTTGCATGTGTGGGGACAAGAGATATATGGGAACTCTCTGTGCTTTCTGATCAATTTTGCTATGAACTTAAAACTACTCTGAAAAATAAAGTTTATTTATTAAAAAAAACCATGCAATTATTCTTTAAACACTTTATCATCCGAATGTGCCAATTATCGTAAGAGACAAAGAAAAAAATTACTATTGGGAAACAATACAGATATACTAATTTATTTAATATGAAAGAAAAAGCTCAGCATTATTTCATGTTTATCTATTTATCAGTTTAAATATCACCATCCCCAGAAAGACTCTTGAACTCTCTTATAGGTTGAATTGTGTCTCCCCCCTACCCCCCGGAGAAAGGATACATTGAAATCCTAACCCTCCATACCTCAGAATATGACCTTATTTCAAAAGAGTGTGATTGAAGTTGTAATTAGTGAAAACGAGGTCATAGTGCAATAGAGTGGGCCTCTAATCAAATATATTTGGTGTCTTTATAAGATCTCCCTGTGAAGAAAGACACACACAGAGAAAATGCCATGTGATGACAAATGTAGAGCTTGGAGTGATACATCTACAAGCCAGGGAACATCAAAGTTTGCCAGCAAACCACTAGAAACAAAGAAGAGGCAAGAAAGGATTCATCTATAGGTTAGAGAGGAAGCATGACCCTACCAACATTTTGATTTTGGACTTCTAGCCTCCAAAACTATTGAGAAAATAAATTTCTGTTGTCTTAAGCCACCCAGTTTGTGGTCCTTTGTTATGACAGCTTAAGAAACTAATACCAGTGCAAGCAATTAGGAGTTTCTTAGGTCATGTCTTTGTAGGGCCTCATGGGTTACCTCTATTATAACAGTTCATCACTGTTTGGCTGTCTAATATTACTCCCCACCAGATTATATTATAGTAGAAGGAACATTCTAGGCAATATTTTAGACCTTCTTTTATGTGTTGAATGAATGACTGAAACATCAAAGGAAAAAAGAAAAGTCTCTAACAAGCCTGTTAAATAATAACTAATATTTATCAAGCACTTATTTTGAGCAAACCATTCTTCTAGAACTTAACTTCCATTATTTCACGCAATCTTCAAAGACAACTGAGTTTAATTTCTCTTGAAAATAAGGAAATGATTACTACTTTATCTCCATTTTATAGATTAGAAAATAACCAGCAAACTATATGCCTTGCAATGTTAGAGCCATTGGGACTTGAAACCAGGCAATGTGACTAGTGAGCCTGAGCTCTGAATGGCTATACATACAAATATAACACTCACTTTCTTATTCATTTTTCTGTATTCTCTGCACTAAATGTATGTTCCATGAGGGCGGGAATTTTTGTCTCATTTATTCACTCCTGTATCCTCAATACCTATATCAGTGCTTGACACATAGTAGGTGCTCAATAAATATTCAATGAAAGAATTAATAAATTGATGCATAAATGAACAGTCTTGAAATGACTTTCGAAGATGAATTAATAGAAATAAAATACTTTAGAGCTGAATATGTTTGACAAAGTATCATTGCTTTTGGAGGTTGTCATATTAACTTAATGTTCAAGATCTAGTCTGGTCAAAAGACTTGTATTCAAGTTGTCTATCAGTTACTTACTATGTGATCTTCAAAAAGTCATTTCTTCATCTCTACAATTAGAATGTATATTTCATAGGATTGTGAGAATTAAGTGAGATAATTGTATGTAATACCACTTGTAGATTATAAAATACCATGTGTTTTATAACTCAATATGTTTAAGACATTTCATTTTAATAGTTTTGTAAGCCATAGAATTTACTTAGTTCCCTTTCATGAAATATTCTAAATATCTTGGCATACCTTTTTGGACAGAAAGATCTTGCTCTTGGATTGTCATAATAACATGATGATGATCAGTTAACCAAAACTTGACTTATTCAGGAAATCCTGAGTGCAGTCCTGTAACTACATAGACTATCAGACAGTAAATAAAAGTGATGGTTTAGAAAACTGAATGGTAGCCACATTTTTTGATATTGCACAACAGTCTAACTCAGATTTATCCATTTCTCTTTTCTGACTAGAGTAAAACTTTCATAAAGAATTAGCTAGTCAGAAGTATTTTGTGAAAAACAGATATTAGCCACTAATTTACAGAGTATATTGATTAGACTAGAAATGAGATATACAATTTATATTTTATAAAAATTTTTACTGTGAAGAATTTATTATAACCAAATAAAATACAATTAGCTAGAATATCTGCTAGGACATGAAATTATTTATAATTATATCCAAACTGATCTAATATTTAAAGTCATATAGTGTAGAGAAGAACTTTGTTTTCAAATCCTGTCTGTATAACCTTAGGCAAATTAACTGACATATTTGAAACTTAACATCCTAATATTTTTTGTGTAAGCATAATGATACCTATCTTTCAGGGGGTTTGTAAAGATTAGATAAGCAAGTATATGTAAATGCATCTATCATAGTAACTATCCTGTGGACGTCATCCAAAGATATTCCTTCCCTTTCCTCTCATTCCCTGCCTTGTTCTCTTTTAAACTTTTATTTCAAATTTTAATTATACATTAATGGGTTAGTTTCTAAATGGTTTAGGTAACATTGTCTTAGGGTGAAAGAGGAATAAAACAAGATATTTGACTGAGAACACTTTATCTTCCCCACATTTATCTTAACCACCACCATCTCCAATTCTCATAATCTTATAGTTTTCAAGTTAAATTAATAATTACAAGAATATTCTCACATAATTATGTCATTACAATATCACAGCACTGTGAAATATATATTTACAGAGATGAAGAAATCAAAATTCAAAAATTTAACAAGAGAAAGAAACTGGCAGTGAAATGAATGAGAAAGAGGCAATGGAAATAAAATACTACTACATAAAGACATGGTACGTTTTCAGAGAGATAGAACATCTGCCATCTTGTAATTTAGTTCTAAAAGTCACTTTAGGACTTTTAAATATGTGAAATAAATTCTAGGAATTAAGATCATAAGTAGCAAAGGCTTGAACAAGATAAACGTTTAAGTCTTTTTCTTCTAACACAAAAAGTAGATGATTCTGGGTTGGTATAGTGGCTCCATGGGTTATCAGAGACACAGTCTCCAGCTATCTTACCATTCTTAGCCCAGGAAGTTTCTTTTTAATGCAGTATTATAGTCTTAGATGGCTGCTGAGTTCCAGAAATCCTGTCTGAATTCTGAGCACATGTGGTTTGGGGAAGATGCCAGAATAGCACGTATGCCAACTGTGTGGCAACAATTGTAACCAGCTTTCATTAGAGTAATACCCAATAATTTCTACTCATATTTCACTGTCCATTTTGAATTATAAGAGAAGCTGGAAAATTGTCATTTAACTGAGCATATTGCTCCCCAGAATATATCAGAATCCTATTATTAAGAAAAATTGTAAAATTGTTATTGTAAAGGCAAGATGACTGTCTCTGAAGACTAATGTTTATTTAGTGGAAACTTGAGATATTGCAGGGCTTGAAATAGTGACATAAGAAACTTCCATTAAGTAGTATTAAGGGAAAGAATATGGGCTATCACCCCAATTAGCCAAGTCAGGTACTATACTTCATTGGTTGGGACTTCTTTCCATTACTGTGATTTATTATTCTCTACCATTTAAGCATCTTTAATGAAATTGACAGGAAAACTTCATTAACTTTCATTTAATTAACCTTATCTGATAATTAATAAAATATGTTTCTCCCTCCATTTATAATTTAATTACAGAGTTAGATAATATAGTTCACTCTGATTTTCATTATTCCATACCAACACAATTCATTTATTTATTAATTTCTAATAATATATATTTGAAACCAAGCTATAACTTTCAATATTTCTAGAATTTGAATCAATGATTTTAAATTTTTGCTTCCTTGCTTGGTCTTTACTACATTATTCACTAATTAACTATCTTTAGCTCAGCAATATATTTATCTAATAATAACAACAGCAAAAATATTAATAATAATAGTAATAGCTATCATTTGTTGCTTGCTTACTGTGTGCCAAATATTTTATCATTAATTTTTACAAAAACATTAAGGGAGTACTATCATTATCCTAATTACTATATAAATGAGGAAACTGAAGTTTAGAGAGGTTAGGTAATCTGCCCAGGGCCACACATCTAGACAGAATTGGGGCCAATTTCTGAGTATATGAAGGCCTATACTCTTTTTTTTTTTTTTTTTTGCGGTACGTGGGCCTCTCATTGTGTGGCCTCTCCCGTTGCAGAGCACAGGCTCCGGACGCGCAGGCCCAGCGGCCATGGCTCACGGGCCCAGCCACTCCGCGGCACGTGGAATCCTCCCAGACCGGGGCACAAACCCGCCTCCCCTGCATCGGCAGGCGGACTCTCAACCACTGCGCCACCAGGGAAGCCCAAGGCCTATACTCTTAAACACCATATGATTGATCCTAAGTCCTGATGGCATTTAACCCCTACCCCAACTCTAGAACCACTATCTCCAGGTTTCTTTTAATATGAAAAATAATTATTGTCTAGGCCATATTGTCATATCTTATTGTTTGGAGCATGCTAAAATTTATTAAAACACCTGTAGACAAAGTCTATTATTTTTATAGTAAACAGGATAAAAAGAACAATTATAGAATAGTGTAAGGCAAAATAGGTTTTGTTGTAAATTTCATAAGAACTGAGGAAATATTAGGTCAGATTATTAAATCATAATATTTCCAAGCCAAAAATGGGAATATGTTTGAACATATTTGAACAAAGCATTTTTATAATTTTTTCATATTAAATATTTTACAAAGTTATAGGTATTACTTATACTTATCAGCACCCATATATTTTTAAGTAGAGCTTAATGGTATTTATTAAGTAGTTATATTTTTAATTTCAAAGTATATCATCATTTTTCTTATACCTTTGCTACCTTCATTCTTGAGTTATTTTGATATGTCAATCAGTAATCACATCGTAAATGTCTTTTGAGCCATTTTTTAATGTAACATCTGGATGTTACTGGTAACTAAGCTGGATGGAAAACATTCTTGGATCACAATCATTTTTCACTCAAAGCTATAAAAACAGTATTTCATTTTTGTCTGTCATTTGCTGTTTTAAAAAGTTCTGTCTGCCTTTATTTTCCTTTAAGTAACCTTATTTTTAATTCAGAATTTTTTTACTAGTCTTTACTTTTGGTTGTGTGTGTGTGTGTGTGTGTGTGTTTGTGTGCAGATGAGTGTTGTATTATTTTTCTTTTAATTATCTTGTAACACAGTGAACCCTGCCCAGAATCTACCTGGTCTTTGTGAGATTTGGAATATGTTTAATTGCTGCTATTTTTTCCTACTAATATTTTTAATTATAATTCCTGTTCCATATTCTCATTTTGCTTATTATGTAATAGCTAATATTTATGATTATATCTTCATGACTTGTTCTCCATTGTCCACTATCTCCACTCTACTCTTTTTCACTATTTTTTCTCCATTTTCTATGTATTTGAGAAGTGTTTCCCAAATTTATTTGTGTATTCTTAGTTTGCTATTTACTGCACCAAATTTTAGTTTCTGCCTTGTTGGCTTCATTATTCTTTCATATAATCTAACCCTGGTTTTCTTTCATTTTGTCCTACTGTAGTATAAGAACAGAAAGGCAATGTGCATAGTGGTTAAACACAAAGATTCTGAAGCCATCTGAACTTACCAGTTACATCTTAGGGCAAGTTATTGAACTTCTCTGTATATCAATTCCTCATCTGTAAAACAGAAGAGTAATAGTAATTTCCTCAAAAGTAGTTGTAGATAAATGAATTAATATATGTAAAGTTATTAGAAGAATACCTGGTACATAGTATTACTATATAAATGTGTTATTACTAATAGATACTATGTACACAGTTTCTGAATAAAAATATTTAATTGTTCTTATTTAATATTTACTTATATTTCCTGAAATAGCTTTTCATGAGGGAGAATTTTTAAATAGAGTATTTAGAAATTCTTTTTTTTTTTTAAGTTAGACAATGTTTTCATTATGTCACATGAGTAAAGAAATTCACCTTGTATAAAGACACCTCTAAGGAACCTGGATTTAGAAGACATAAGGAAACCTGCTAAATATGTTTATAAAATCAAACCCAGGATTAAGAATATATGGAGATACTTTATAGAAGGAGGAGATCTTATAGTTCTAACTCAGACCCCATAATATCCATCTTCCTTTTTTTATATGCTTAGTGAAACCCCCTGCTTTCAAATGCCTGATGCATGTCAAGTGTTATTCTAGATACTGATGCTCCTCTTCCTTGGAGCTTAAACATTGAAGTTTGGAGAGACAGATGATGATGATGAAGATACATTTTCATCATTGATAAGTGCTACAAAAATATAAGACCAGGAAATGGAATATAGAATGACTCTAGGGGCAGGGTTAACCACTTTAGAAAAGATGGTCATTAAAAATGTCTTGAAGAAACATCAGTTGATACAAGAACTGAATAACAAGAAGTAATTAAATCGTGGAAATATCTCTGGAGGAGACCTTTCAGTTTCTGACATGAAAATGAGTCTGCTGGGCTTACAAAAGCAAAAGAAAGCTAGTATGGCTATAAAAACGCTCAAGGAGGAGACTTGACATGATGTCAAGCAAGATGTAGGAAAGAGGAAATCATGTAGCAAATTGTAGATAAAGATAAAAAATTGTATTTTATTTTGAAAGCCTATAGGAAATTTGATGCAGGATATAAAAATTATGCCCATTATATGGAAACTCGATTATAAGTGCAAGTATGGAAACATATAAAACCATTAAGATGAATATTACTGCAGTTGAAATAAGAGATGGTAATGCAGGTGGGCGATAACAGTAAAAATGTTGAAGGATAAGTTATGAGCCAACAGAAACTTAAACAGAACTGATATGGGAGGTAAAGCAAAGAGGGGAGTCAAGACTGACTCATATAACTATACACATGCACACACATAGACACATACATATAATAGATATATGTACATATAAACAGCATATGACTTTGAGATGACTAAGACCTGAAATATGGTCAGGAAAGCAAGAATTGAGAGTAAAGTACAAATGCTAAAGGAACTAAAAAAAATCATCAGGAAGTAGTGACTGATTTTATTGGGGATTGGTGGAGGTTGTCCAGATAGAAGAAAAATACAAAATTTAGTCCAAGATTTAGAGGCTGTATGCTTTGAAGAACAGTGCCATCATTAAGAGAAATAGGCAAGCCAAGAGTGGGTGTCAGTTTGGGAGAGAAAGTCTTGAGTCTTGTTTTAAACATGCTGAGTAAGAGAAAGATAAGCAAGTGGAAATCCCTAGTGTTCTTTGGGGATGTGATACCATCTCTCAGGAGAGAATGAGACTGTAGATGTAGATTGGAGAGTATCTGCATAGAGGTGATGGCTGAAGCTATGCAAATAAATAAGGTCTCTATAGGAGAGAATAGAGAAAAGATAAGAGAACAAAGACAACATTTCTGAAAGTACTCTGCCTCTTCCCTTCCTGACTCTTTTTATGTGGTCATAAATATCTAAGAGCAAATAAAGGAGTAAATCTGGCATGGATTAGCCATTTTTAAAGTCGTATTTCCAATTTCTGCTTAAAGTATAACTACCACCACCATGTATTCTTTAGAAGTAAGGATAAGACAAGATATGTGAATGGATTTCTCTTGGTAATTTCAATATGGGTAAGTTGTGCCTTAGATTTTTATTTTATTTAAGGCATTTATATTTAGCACACCTCCTTTGAAGTCCCCCTTCTCTGTGACAGCAACTTGTAAAGGGGGAACTAAACTGGTGTACAAAATTTGATATGAATTATTACTTCTTTCTCAAAATAAAAGAAAGTAGGCATTTATGGTCTTCTGTCAGAAGGAATTACAATATGTATACTTTGTTGTAGTAAATTCAGGAGTTTTATATTAGCTTGCCTTCTTCAACTGCTTTATAAAAATGTTAGCCACTGATCTTCAGATTTATGGTTTTTCAGTAACACTGTCTTGATCTCTCAAGAATGATGGTGCTGGAAGAAATCAATAGAGATAATCTGTCCTATATGCTACCTTATAAACTGAAATCTTTCAGATAATAAGTATTTACTGTGTGGATCTCAAACTTTAAAGTACATAATGCTCACTCATAATGCTCCTTAAAAACAGAGATTCTGGGGCTCTGGCCCCAGAGATCCTGACTCAGAAGCTTGGAGTAAGGCAGGAAGCTGCATTTATCACAAGCACCCCAGTTGATGGACTACATTCTAATAAATACTGATTTTCAAATCTTCACAGGTTGCCTAACATTGTATCCAATGACATAACTGAAAAGGTGATTTTGTTTAATCATCAATTCTGCAAAGATTTTCTGCTTCAGCTGGGGTGGGAGAGACTTAGGCTGGACTAAAGGCCTCTAGTTGAGTACCTTCTATAATTAACTTAACATAGAGGTTATCATCCTGATATGTTCTTTGTTTAAGAGAGATACTAAATTACCTTCACCTTCATAGGACAACTCAACCTAATTTCTTCTTCACATGACTCTTTTTTTTTTTTTTTTTTTTTTTTTGCAGTACGCGGGCCTCTCGCTGTTGTGGCCTCTCCCGTTGCAGAGCACAGGCTCCGGACACGCAGGCTCAGCGGCCACGGTTCACGGGCCTAGCCGCTCTGCGGCATGTGGGATCTTCCCGGACCAGGGCACGAACCCGTGTCCCCTGCATCGGCAGGTGGACTCTCAACCACTGTGCCACCAGGGAAGCCACACATGACTCATCTTTTCAATCATTCATTAAATTTTTCAAAAATTTCCACTTACATGATTATTATAATAATTGCATAATTTTGTCATGGAATTACTTTTAACCCCTACAATACTGCTTTTCACAGGTGATTATATGTCTGATCTTGTATTTTAAAGTTACAAACATGATAAAACAACTGGACAATGTTTAGTCCCAAAAGAATATTATTACCTATTATTTATTTATTTTAATTTACTTAAAGATTATATATATATAAAGTATTTAGAGTAATAGTAATCTTTTATAATTAATATGCATAAACCTATCATTTACTACTAAACATTTAGGCTGTGTGGAGATTTTAAGCCTTCTCTAGTTTTAAAATATTCAATAATTATTACAGGGAATAGGATGGAAAAAAGAGAATATCAGTCTCCTAGAAAAGTTTTCCTTAAGGCTTTTTAAAACTCTTTTTAGAAATCTATTCTTTCAAACTCATACCTCTCACAATGAAGACCAAATTGACATAGTCTCTGGCAGCTCTCTGAAGTTGTTAAGAAACGACGTGAGGAGAAGTGTGATTTTGGAGACTCAGAGGAAGCTTGTATTTGACAAAACCTAAATTCATTTAGAGTGGCTCTGAGTGGATAGTTGAATTTAAATGGCATTTGAAATTAAAAAAAAAAAAAGATACTGACTTTGAGCTAAGTTATTGGAGGATTTAATTCACACTCCTCTTTGTGGTCTATATTTCACCCCAAATTAAAGCAAACCTACAAAATTTCTAATATACAAGAAGAGTGCATTGAAATGGTAGACAATTAATCAGTTGTGCCTGAGATCTTTCAGAGCAACTGAAATGCATCCTGAAGAATCCCTGCACAATTGGAGGTACACCTATGCTGCTAAGAATAATTCATTTGGGCCTAAACTTAATTCAGAGATTTTGAATATTTATATAAAAATCTCAACCCTCAGTACCTGCTTTGCTTCTAGAAGCTTCCATTGATGTTTATAAGAACAATACACTTCAAAGAAATGCCTAGATTATATGGCAGGGGATAAAAATTGAGTTGCTATTTAATTTACTACTCAGTGTTGTCATGGAATTTATAGCCAAGTGAAACAGGAAGGTTTTTCTAAGAAATTTTTGAGCTGTATCTATGGATTCTTAGAGCGCTTCACTTTTATTTACCAAAAAGTTTTTTCATAAGAATATGGTAAAAACCTAAACTTCATCTATGAAGCCTAATTAGAAAGTTTAATTTGAGATATAATTACAAGACACCTAATATAATATGTGATGGTAAACTGTAGATGTATAGTCTATAAGGATAACATATTATTTTGGAACTTTACATTTCGGGCAGCTATAAGATGTAAAGAGGTAAATAATCAACATGAAGAATTTATATTCATCTTTAAGTATAATATAAAATAATTATTTTAAGATTGCTTTAAAAAACTTTCCCTGATTATTTAATCCTAGTAAAGTACATATTTATACTTTATCTAGGATCCAGTTAAAAATCTGTGAAATACATTTTAGATGTAAAATCATTGAATTAATTTTATAGGATAAGGGTAATAATTCTCACAATGAAAAAAAAAGAAAAAGATTTTTCTCCTGATGACTTATTATAAGTCTTCTTCCTTGATAGAAGTTTAGTGTTTGTATGCAGTCTCTTCCTATTCTCTGTCATAAAACAATATAAATCTCTAGACCCACAAACTAGCTCTTGTTCATATGGTACTGCCTCACAACTATGCACTCTAATTAGTCAAGGTCATTTGAATACATTTTGCATGAAGCACCTAAAGCTCAATGTGCCATTTTGTATATTTATCAAATTACTAATCAATATGCTATACCACAGTTACCATCAGGCCTTGAGCTACCAGAGAATGCTACATGAATTAAAATTGCCCAGGCTGTCATCTGCATAAACAAAATTAGTGTCTGCCATTATTTTTCATGATGGAGAGCAATGGAATGTGTTCTAAATAAAAATGAATCACCATCAGTATTTTACATAAGCTTAAAATGCTTTATTGTAAACTTTAACAAACCTAGTATTAAACTGGCTTTGATTTCACTTTTTTTCTCCAACATATTACCACCACTCTATTGGTAAAGTAATTTATTCCATCCTCTGTGGAGTGCTGGGATCTTATTTGCCAGAATATTTATCTTCCCTGCCACTGCACTGTCATTCATCTGCAATCTCCACAAAGGACCAGACCTGTGCAGAATTGCAATTAGGATTGATTCAACTAAATCCAGGCTACAGAACTGATGCTGACAGGGTGACCTGAAGAGAATTTAAGTTGCTAGGTTAGAACACACACACACACACACACACACACACACACACACACACAGAATTTAGTTCCAAGATTCATTAGGCTTTTCATATACTTTTAAAATTTTGGACCAGAATAGATTTTTTAAAAAAATGTTGGTACTACAGTGAAAAAGTTAACTGCTTCTCAGCAATTTTGAAAACCTGAAAAGAGAAATTTCTTGGAAATCTCTATTTTGAGGTTTAAAGGGCAGTTTGTAGAGAACAGAAACCTAATTTCCACTGAGGTTGTGTCTTGAGCTTTTTCTTCAATCTATGCAGAAATGAAATAGAATGCAAAGCAATACAGATAAAGTTGCTCTGTTCTCATATCCTTGTTGTGACAGATCTTTAGCAGTTCCATCATAATCACCAAAAGAGCATCACCTGGGGGTCAGCTAAATGGTACACTAATAGAATTTCCTAAATAATTCTTGGTTGAGTGGGACAGTGTTTTTTTGTTATTTTGTTTGTTTGTTTTTGTTTTGTTTCAAAAGGCAGTAGCTGAAAGCACAAGCAATAACCTAAGAGTTTCCCTGACCTATCATATATAACAAGTCTTATCAATCCTGAGGTTCCACACTTTACATTAGAAGTCATCTATTATAGATGACCTGCCCTCATTCTTGTTACATAGTAGAAGGGAGGAAAGTTTGCCATCAGGGAATGAGTCAAACTTACTCTGTAAAGTAGAAAGGAAATTGGAAACAGATAATAACAGTAGCTGAGTAATCTTCTCTAAGTAGATTTTCTTTACATTTTCTCTCGGGAGACTGAATTTTGCTCTCCCAAAGGGATAATGTTGGATGGGTAAGAACAATCTGATTTAATCTAATAAGGGAAATGAGAACATTGCAGAAAGCAAAATTCAATAAAGGAAAATCAAACTGAGTAAAGGAGAGGCTTATGTAGTTTGGTTAATAGAATAGGGGATGAGGTGTCAAAACTACCTCATTCTTTTTTCCTGCTTAACCAAATCACTTGAAGAAAAGAATGTCAAAAATGGAAAAAGATCTCCCTCTCCAATATAGTGAAAGTCTATCAAAAAAGTGCCATAATGGGCATTAAGATTTTAAACTTTTAAAAAAGTACACTGAAATTAATCTTATGAGAGAAATAATAATGAATTCCATTCTCCCCACATGAAGACCAGATTTTTACCTTCTTATAGAATAAACTATAATAAACAATCTACACTATCTATCCTGGGTCAAGAAAACACCTGAAATGGCAGCTGATGCTTTCCATATAATTCTCAGAATTATCCGTAAGAATGCAAGAAGGAGAAAATAAAGTTTCACTCAGTACCACTAAGACTCTTTCATTGTGGGTTTACTGAAAACTTAGTCTACAGAACTTTAAGTAATGGATAAACTTTACAATATATCTCTTACATTCACAACAGTATCACACATATAAATACCTTTTGGAGAAATAATGAGGTAGATTGTCTATAAGCTATATTGCTATCCATATTAATTGAAAAGCATGATACTATTATCATCATACTGCTTTTCATATTTTATTACCACCAGTCAGAAAAAGTGTCTTGTAAAGACATGAAAACTTTTGGTCATATTGCTGATCCCTTGATATCAGAACTAGCAAGACAAGGCAAGTATAAAGCATTAGTAAGTGTTCTAAGAATTCATAGTAGCAGTTGAGGTGTTATGACCCTACTTACAAAAGAAAACTATTTCCTGTTTCTGTTTATAACTGTTAAACTGCTCTTATGAAGTATTCAGAACCTCCACTAGAAATGAAATTATAGAGTAGTTATGACACTCAGGCAGTTAATTAGCAAGAGAGAAAGAAAAAGCCTTCAAGAGGTATTTGTTGCAGTAGGGCATGATATAATCTAAGTTTGATTCTTAGTTTTGCATCACAGAAGCTAAGTTTTATCACCATGAGGTGGTTTTGAATGTAGGTGAGTGAGTTGCATTAACCAAACTCCCAAAATATTGATTCATACACCTGAATGCTACATTTTTTTCCACTGAGAATATGGAATATATATGTCTAGTTACCAAACTGCATCAATTTGTTTTCTACAACACTTTTCTAAAAACTAAGACACCTGAAAATACCAAACTCAGAATTATAAAGTAGTTATGCCTTTGGGAAGTCATGAAAAAAGGTAATCTAACCATTTTACCTGTTATTTGATCCCATCCACGGTAAAGCCTGAAGAATTTTTAATGATAGTGTTGATCGTATACAAGAGCTGAATTAATGCTAACAAGATCTTACTACCCCCTCCCAATATTTCTTATTACTCAACAACATCTTCTGTCATTCACACACTTCCATATAAAGGACATGTTTTCATTACAGATTATTTTTTTATTAATTACACTTCAAGTGTTGCCTTTTTTCACAGACATATTTTAAACCCCTCAGGAGATTAAAGTAGAATCCCTAGTCTAGTCCAATCACAAATATGAATTACTTTATGGATTTTTGTATGCTTCAGAAGCTTTTCATAGGTGGCTAATCTTATCCACTTTATGTTAAGTGTTTTTATCTTTAGCTTCTCATATACTTTTTAAATTGTGGCTGTTTATTCTATTAAAACCTACAGACTGCTATACACTGGCTGACTGCAAGTATTATTTGTATAGAGAGAATACAAAACTCCATAAAAAAGTGTGTATGCATTAGTAGCTTTTTAAATAGGATTTATCATTTTATTATTGACTATAAAGGAAACTCATGTTATATAATTTTAGATATTTTCATCTGTAGATGAAAGAAAATCCATCTTAAACTGACTTGTATAATAAGAGTATTTATTATTTCATTTAGCAAAAAATGCAGAGCAAGTACATTTCCAAGGCTGGTTTCTTCACTGGTTCAATGACATCATCAGGAACCTATGTATTTATGATATTTCAGCTAAGCGAACCTCAGTATCAGTGCTATTCTGATAGCTAGATAGACCTGCAACAATTTGCAACATGTCAATAGCCAGCCATGAAAAGGTCTATTCCTTCTTGCTCATTATTTTATAAGAGCAAGAATATTTTTACCAAAGTCCTCCCTAGTATATTCCTCTTACATCTCAACTGACTTATACTATATATCATGCCCATGTCTAAATCAATCACTAGCAAGAGAAATGGAATCAAATGACTTTAGCAAACTAGTGATTCCCAAACTTTACTATGTATCAGAATAACCTAGAGGGATTATGAAAACAAAGATCAAAGTCCCCATCAAAAAAGTTACATATCCATATAACTTTGGTGGGTGAGATAAGTTACATTTTCATAAGTCCATAGGTGATATTAATGCTGTTGGTCCTGGAACCACACTTCAAGAACAGTTGCTCTGGTGTATACACTGATCATCTGAAATACTATACATGAGTTCAAAAGTCCTCTTATATTTGAACAGACTGATCACTAGACGTGAAAAAAACTCCCTAAAAACAAAAGTCCAGGACCAGATGACTTCACAGGCAAATTCTACCAAACATACAAAGGAGAAATTTTACTGATCCCTCTCAAACTTTTCCAAAAGATTGAAGTGGAAGTAGCACTCCCAAAGACATTCTATGAAGTCATCATCACCCTGATACCAAAACCAGACAAAGACACCACCAAAAAAGAAAATTACAGCCAAATCTCTGACAAATATAGATGCAAAAATCTCACCAAAATATTAACAAATCGAATCCAACAACACATGAAAAGGATCAAACACCATGACCAAGTTGGATTCATTCCAAGTTCACAAGGATGATGTAACTTATGCAAATCAATCAATGTGATACACCACATCAACAAAAGAAAAGACAAAAACCGCATGATCATCTCAATAGATGCAGAAAAAGCATTTGATAAAATTCAACATCCATTCATGATAAAATCTCTTACCAAAGTGGATATAGAGGGAACATATCTCAACATAATAAAAGCTATTTAATGACAAACCCACAGCCAATATAATAAACAACAGTGAAAAGCTGAAAGCCTTCTTGCTAAAATGTGGAACAAGTATGCCCACTCTCACCACTCCAATTCGACATAGTAGTGGAAGTCCTAGCCACAGCAATCAGATAAGAAAAAGAAGTAAAAGGTATCCAAATTGGAAGGGAAGAGATAAAATTGTCATTATATGCAGATGACATGATACTATATATAGAAAACCCTAAAGGCTCCACACAAAAACTACTACAGCTGATAAACGAATTCAGCAAGGTAGCAGGATACAAGATTAACGTACAGAAACTGGTTGCATTTCTTTACACTAACAATGAAATATTAGAAAGGGAATGTAAAAACACAATACCTTTTAAAATTGCACCAAAAAATAAATAAAATACTTAGGAATAAACCTGACCAAGGAGGGAAAAGACTTATATGCTGAGAACTATAAAACATTAATAAAGGAAATTAAAGATGATTCAAAGGAATGGAAAGATATCCTATGCTCTTGGATCAGAATAATTAATATTGTTAAAATGGCCATACCATCCAAAGTAATCTACGGATTTAATGCAATCCCTATCAACTTACCCATGACATTTTTCTCAGAACTAGAACAAATAATCCTAAAATTTATATGGAACCATAAAAAAAAACAGAATTGACAAAGCAATCCTGAGGAAAAAGAACAAAGCAGGAGGCATAACCCTCCCAGACTTCAGACAGTACTACAAAGGTACAGTAATCAAAACAGCATCGTACTGGCACAAAAACAGACATATGGATTAATGGAATAGAATAGAGAGCTGAGAAATAAACCCACACACCTATGGTGAATTAATCTTCGACAAAGGAGGCAAGAATATACAATGGGGAAAAGACAGTCTCTTCAGCAAGTGGTGTTGGAAATGTTGGACAAGCACATGTAAATCAATGTAGTTAGAGCACACCTTCACACCATAAATAATAAACACAAAATGGCTTAAAGACTTAAATATAAGACTTGACACCACAAAACTCCTAGAAGAGAACATAGGCAAAACATTCTCTGACATAAATCGTACCAATGTTTTCCTAAGTCAGTCTCCCAAAGCAATAGAAAGAGAAGCAAAAATAGACAAATGGGACCTAAGCAATCTTAAAAGCTTTTGTACAGCAAAGGAAACTATAAACAAAATGAAAAGATGACCTAAGGAGTGGGAGAAAATATCTGCAAATGATGCAACTGAAAGGGATTAATTTCTAAAATATACAAACAGTTCATACAACTCAACAACAGCAAAAAAACAAACAACCCAATCAAAAGATGGGCAGAAAACCTAAATAGAGATTTCTCCAAAGAAGACATACAGATGGCCAACAGGCACATGAGAAGATGTTCAACATCACTATTATTAGAGAAATGCAAATCAAAACTACAATGAGGTACCACCTCACAACGGTAAGAATGGTCATCATCAAAATGTCTACAAATAAATGCTGGAGAGGGTGTGGAGAAAAGGGAACCCTCCTACACCGTTGGTGGGAATGTAAGTTGGTGCAGCCATTATGGAAAACAATAGAGAGCTTCCTCAAAAAACAAAAAATACAGTTGCCATATGATCCAGCAATTCCACTCCTGGGCATATATCTGGACAAAACTATAACTCAAAGATACATGTACCCCTATGTTCATAGCAGCACTATTCACAATAGACAAGACATAGAAACAACCTAAATGTCCATCAACAGATGAATGGATAAAGATGCGGTACATATATACAAAAGAATACTACTCAGCCATAAAAAAGAATGAAACAATGCCATTTGCAGCAATATGGATGGACCTAGAGATCCTCATACTAAGTGAAGTAAGTCAGAAAGAGAAAGACAAATACCATATGATATCCCTTACATGTGGAACCTAAAATATGACAGAAATGAACTTATCTACAAAACAGAAACAGACTCACAGACATAAAGAATAGACCTGTGGTTTGCCAAAGGAAGGAGGGCTGGGGGAGGGACGCAGTCAGAGTTTGGGGTTAGCAAATGCAATCTATTATATATATAGGTTGGGCTGCACCCCACAGGCCTACAAGGCCTGTACTTGCCCAGCTTCAAGCCTGAAGAAAGAGCCCGGAGTCAACAACAGACATCAATGGTTTAATTGATGGGGGATCTTACACATGTGAAGCAAGGTCCTGGAGCAACACCCCACCATGTGCGGGACATGGTGGCAGGCAGGACATGGTGGCAGTCTTTGCTTCCGCCCCGGTGGGCAAGGGGAGATTACCAGTTAAAGGGAAATTGATGTCAGATGGGCTCATTAGTTACCAGGGAAACCAGTAGAGGGGCATACCCCTCACCGCCCCTTTGATAAGAACAATCACTAGCTGGGGCCTGGGGTAAGTACACAGGAAGGTCAGTCATGTGTGTAGGGTATAGGTGAAGCAGGCACTGTTCAGGCAGGGGATGTACAGAGAGCAAGTGAACAGACATCCTGAGTGGCCTGACCATACATTGCACCCCTACATACCCTGCACGACCCTTACAATCTTGGTCTGCCCCTCTATCGCAATATCCCTGGGGTCAGGTATGTGACAGGTGCTGCAACCAGATGCCACAAAGACAATACAGACAGAAGGTAATGCCACCCCTGTTTTTCACAAACACACAGCCACCCCCATGGGGAGTGGCATGCCCCAGCTCTAAAGGAAACGCTCTGTTGGCTTAGCCAGGAGTCAGCAGGCACAGTGCAGGTCTGCCACCCCATGCTATGCTGAGTGCCATTAGGGGTGGACCCATTAGTTTTTTCCGGACAAAAACAGTTAATCCCACTGGTTGGACTTCTGCGTCCAAAAGCCAGCCTATTCCATTCCACACAGCATAGCCCAGCAGGGCTCATGGGCAGTCAGTTGTACAGTAATGTTTACTGATGGGGGTTCTTTCTGATGTAGGAAGGTGGTGAGAATACCCCCCGAAAATTGTCAGGTGAGATAGGAAGGTGGTGATAACTCCTCCCCACACACATTGTCAGTAGTCCCCACGCTGTTGCATTAGCCAGATTTTTCATGGAAGTTCTGAGGATGATGACAATGGCGTCTTGCTCTAGACTCATTTTGCAGTGAGGCAAGTGTGTTGCTCAGTCCTCAAAGAAATTTCCTCCACTCAGACTAGAGATGAAATATAAGACATCTAACAGGCACAACACAGGAGAGATCATGACAATTAAGCAAAATCCAGGTAGTAACCACATTCTGAGATACCGCACCTGCCTGATCTGCAATACAGTTCAGAAGACTCAACCTTTCAGTAACTCAGGAATGTGTCTAAAATCACGTACACAATGGCCACCTAGTTTTACCTTGGATGTCTGAACCACAGCTACTTCATTTGACTTTCAAATGCATTCCCTTTCTCAATGGCCAAAGCAGACGTAAAATACATGTCTAAAAAGCCACAAAACAGGCTGCTGTGGTCAGTAAAATTTAAGTTAAATCATGTATAAGCCAGAATGACTTCCCTATACTTCAGTACATGCAGATTTTTTGATCATTTCCCCTTTTGATTGCAAATCTTCCAATAAAAAGCACCAATGATCAAAATATTTGCCCAGCAATGCTGGGATGCTGACTCCTACCCCAGGTCCAGATCATGTTCCTCAGTGCTAGGCCTAGTCATTTATATTTGCCTAGTCATTCACGTTGGGAGAAACTTAATCAGATCTCGTGAACAGGCTCAGAGGTATGTTAACGGGGGAAATACTATATAAGCCATACATTTTATCACTTATACCCAATTGTCACACAAGCATTGTACACGTGCTTTTAGTAGTAGACTTAGTGAGATACGCACTTTTTTTTCTAGAAATGTAATGCATTATAGGTGGGAGGTATTTTTATCATCCCATTTTACAATTATTGATCAAATGCCAGAAAATTTTAATGATTTGCTTAAATTCATGTAGTTATTCGGCATTACGTTTGGGTCCAGGTCCTATATTAAGTGATTTTATAGCTCAATTCTTTCTCTCTACCATAAGACCATGATTTTAAATTTCTATATACTAAATAACCACAATGAGACATTTGCCATTTTATGTTCTACGTTTATTTTATTTCTAGATATTGTTTGGTCTTTTCCCAGTGTATAGCTTATATATATGTATATATTTGTCTCTCTGTGTGTTTCCATAACCTACTTTCTTACCCTAGTGCAGTCTAATATTTGTTGACTGAACAACTGAGTTTAATATTCATTTGGTTTCAGAGCTTGTTAACTAATATATAAAAAAAGAATTTATCTACAGTAAAAAGAGAGAGAGAGAGAGAGAAAAGAGAAAAGGCTCTGATAAATAATATCAGAAATGAAGGAGGAGAAATAACAACAGATGCCACAGAAATACAAAGGACAACTTAGAGGAAATTGATAAATTCCCAGAAGCATACAATCTCCCAAGAATGAATCATGAAGATATTGAATATATGAATAGAACAATCATTAGTAAGGACATTGTAAAAGTAACCAAAAACCTTCCAAAAAACAAGAGTCCAGGACCAGCCATCTTCACTGGTAAATTCTACAAAACATTTAAAGAAGATTTAATAATTATTCTTCTCAAACTCTTCCAAACAATGAAAAGGAGGGAACACTTCTTAACTCAATTTACAAGGCCAACATTAAGCTGATACCAAAACCAGACATTGACAACATACACATGAAAAAAATACAGGCAATATCTCTGATGAACACAGATGAGAAAATCCTCAACAAAATATTAGCGCAGCAAATACAATACCTTAAAGTGATTATACGCAATGAGCAAGTGGTATTTATTTCAGGTATGCAAAAAAGATTCAACATCCACAAACCAATCAATGTGATATACCACATTAACAAAATGGTCATCTCAGGAGATGCAGAAAAAGCATTTAGCAAGATTCAACACCCATTTATGGTAAAAACTTTCAGCAAAATTGGTATAAAAGGAATGTACCTTAATATAATAAAAAGAATATATGACAAACCCACAGGTCACATCATCCACAACACTGAAAAACTGAAAGCTAAACCTTTAAGATCAGGAATATGACTAGGATGCCCACCTTCACCACTCTTATTCAACACTGCAGTAGAAGTCCTAGCCAGAGCAATTAAGCAAGAAGAAGAAATAAAAGACATTCAAATTAGAAAGGAAGTAGTAAAACTGTAACTATTTGCAGTTAACATGATTTTATATATAGACTACCCTAAAGACTCCACCAAAAAACTGTTGAAAGTAATAAAAAAAATACAGTAAAATTGCAGGGTACAAAATCAATATACAAAAACCTGTTGTGTTTCTATACACTAACAACAAACAAGCCAAAAGATAAATTAAGAAAACAATCCCATTTACAATTGTAAAAAAAGAATAAAATAGGAATGAACTTAATCAAGGTGGTAAAAAACTTGTATACTGAAAACTAAATGACACTGTTGAAAAAAATTGAGGAAGACATGAAGAAATGGTAACATATTCCTTGCTCATGGATTGGAAGAATCAACATTGTTAAAATGTCCATATTATTACCTAAAGCAACCTACAGATTCAATATAATACCTATAAAAATCTCAATGACACTTTTCACAAAACTAGAACAAAAAATCCTAGTATTTATTTGGAACCATGCAAGACCCTGACTAGCCAAAGCCATTCTGAGAAAAAAGAACAAAGTTGGAGGTATCACACGCCCTGATTTCAAATTATATTAAAAGCTATAGTAATCATAACATCATTGTATTGGCAGAAAAACAGACACACAGATCAATGGAACAGAATTCAGAGTCCAGAAATAAACCCACACACATGGACAATTAATTTACAACGAAGGAGCAAAATAACACATACAATGGAGAAAAGATAGTCTCTTCAACAAATGGTGCTGGGAAAATTGGACAGCTACATGTAAAAGAATGAAACTGGACCACTATCTCACACCATAAACAAAAAATCAAATCAAAATGAATTAAAGACTCAAATGTAAGACCTAAGACCATAAAACTCCTAGAAGAAAACATAGGCAGTACACCCTTTGACATTGGTCTTAGCCATATCTTTCTGGATATGTCTCCTCAGGAAACAAAAGCAAAAATAAACAAATGGCACTATATTAAAATATAATCTATTGCACAGCAAAGGAAACTATCAAGATAATGAAAGACAACATAATGAATGGGAGAAGATATTTGTAAATCATGTAACTTATAAGGAGTTAATAACCAAAGTACATAAAGAGTTAATATAATTCAACAACAAGCAAACAACCTGATTTTAAAATGGGCAGAGGGGGCTTCCCTGGTGGTGCAGTGGTTGAGAGTCTGCCTGCCGATGCAGGGGACACAGGTTTGTGCCCCAGTCCAGGAAGATCCCACATGCCGTGGAGCAGCTGGGCCCATAAGCCATGGCCGCTGGGCCTGCGCATCCGGAGCCTGTGCTCCACGACGGGAGAGGCCACAACAATGAGAGGCCCACGTACCACAAAAAAATAATAATAATAAATAAAATGGGCAGAGGACCTGAGTAGACATATTTCCAAAGCAGACATACAGATTGCCAACAGGCACTTAAAAAGACCTTCAACATTACTAATTATTAGAGAGATGCACATCAAAATCAAAATAAGATATCATTTCCTGTTTGTTAGAATGGCTATTACCAAAAAGGCAAAAAATAACAAGTGTTGGAGAGGATGTGGAGGAAACGGGATTCTCATACACTGTTGGTGGGAATGTAAATAAGTGCAGTCACTATGATAAACAATGTGGAGATTTCTCAAAAAATTAAAATAGAACTACCATATCATCTAGCTATTCTACTTCTGGATATTTATCAGAAGAGTACAAAATCAATAATTAGAAAAGAATCATGCACCTGTATGTTTATCACAGCATTATTTACAATAGCTAAGATATGGAAACATCATAAATGGCCACTGATGGATGAATGGATAAAGAGGATGTGGTACACAGCGGAATAGTACTCAGCCATAAGAAAAGATGGAATCTTGCCATTTACAACACCATGGATGAACCATAAGGATATTACGCTAAGTGAAATAAGTCAGATGGAGAAAGACAAATACTGTATGATTTCATTCATATGTGGAATATTATAAAATAAAAATAAATGAACAAACCAAACAAAGCAAAAATAAACATAGGGCTTCCCTAGTGGCTCAGTGGCTAAGAATCGGCCTGCCAATGCAGGGGACATGGGTTTGAGCCCTGGTCTGGGAAGATCCCACATGCCATGGGCAACTAAGCCCATGTGTCACAACTACTGAGCCTGCACTCTAGAGTCCACGTGCCACAACTACTGAAGCCCGCGAGCCTAGAGCCCGTGCTCCGCAATAAGAGAAACCACAATAAGAAGCCCGCGCACCGCAACGAAGAGTAGCCCCTGCTCACTGCAACTAGAGAAAGCCAACGCGCAGCAAACAAAAACCCAACACAGCCAAAAATAAATAAATAAATAAGTTTATTTTAAAAAAAGCAGACACAGAGAACAGAGTAGTGGTTACCAGAAGGGAAGGGAGTGGGGAGAGTGAAATGGGTAAAAGGGGTCAACTGTATGGTGATGGATGAAAAGTAAATCTTTGGTGGACAACATGCTGTGGTATGTACAGAAGTGGAAATATAATATATATATATAATTTATATAATGATATAAACCAATTAAAAAAAAAGAATACCCAGGTACCCCCAGGACTTACAACACATACATATTGGCACAGTTTGGAACAGAACTGCCACACAGTGCTTCTCAAACTTTGATGTACTTGTACACAACCAGGGATCTTATTAAAATACAAATTATGATCTAAGAGGTATCAGAGCAAGCCATGAAAGTCTGTGTTTTGAACAAGTTCTCAGATGTCATCAGTACTGTTGGAAGTGGAGCTTATTTTGAGTAGCAACATTTTATAATCAGTTTTAAACACAAGTCTAAGTAGACCTTGTTGCAACTGGATGTGTAAGAATTGTCTTGGGAACTCGTTAACACAGCAATGAGGAGCTAGTGAATTGCTGTAAAACAGGAAATGAACAATGGATTAGGGGGGCATAATAGGATTCAGGGAAATCAGTAAAAAGGATATCTCAATAGTCCATGAGGGAACTGATAAAAGTTTGAACTAACTAACCATGAAGAGGAAGAGGAAGAAACATTTTAAAAGAGATTTTTATAATGTAGAATAAACAAAAACTGTCAAGTATCGTTTATTATACATAAATGTAAGAGAATGGCAAAAATAAAAATATGACCTGGAATAAATGGGCTGATAAACTGGCATTCACCAAGATAAGGTACAAAGAGGAAAAAAGGGTTTAGAGAGAGAGAGGAGTTCAGTTTCAACTGTGTTAAAAATTTGGAGCTTGAAAACTGTGTAGAGATATATAGATATCTACCTATAAATATTTGGGAGAGAAATGTATGGCTGGTTGAGATCAAGATTTTGAAAGTGTCAGTCTATAGGTGTTATTAAAACCATTGTCCAAGGATTATAAAGTGAAAAGAACAGAAGAACAAGAAAGAAAAAAGAAGAAAGTCACAATCAATATTAACACTTATGAGACCCATTGAGAAAAGCAATCTAACAAAAGGGAATAGGAAATAATGATCAGAGAAGTGGGAAGTATCAAAAAGGAAAGGTAGCAATTATTTCAAAGAGAGCAAAGAGGGCCCAGAGGTCAAGATATGTACTGACTATAACTCATTGTATTGGGTTATTAGGAAACCTCCACTGACCTTGGCAGAGGAAAATTAAAAGTAAGTGGGGTAAAAGGATAAAAAAATAAGCACTTTTAAAGGACACAATAATTGTGTATGAAAAATATGGTGGGGATTATATATACAAGGAATTATAATATCTACAGAGGAAAGAAATACATGGCGGGGAACTAATGGGTGAACTCAAGGGATATATTTAACCTAGTTCAATTTCCCAGGAGCAAGAAATTTTAACAGTTACACATTGTCAGAGCATTTCGATTTACAGTGAAAGCATGTGAAGTAGAAAAAAAAAAAAACTAGAACAGCTAAGAATATTTTTGATAAATCCAAAGAACTAAGATGTTTAATGAATAAAGTCTGAAACAAGCAGCAAAAGCAGGGGACACAGTGACATGGTTAAAAGATATTGTGAAATAGTAAAAGCCTCAGGAGAAGAGGCAGATTTGTTTGGGATTTAGATGAGAGAGAGAAAAAGAAGGGTTGAGAGAGAAAGAAATATAACTGGAAATGAGACAACATTAACTTAACCCTGTGGGGTTAAGTACCTGCTAAATGACTTGATTTAGAGGTAAAGAATAGTTTTATTAACTGATGCAATGGACAGCCAAGGACTTGCTAAAAATGTGGTTGAAGAAGTCCACAGAATATCATGTTCAGAATACTGACAGGGTAATGACACTTCATCACCAGGGGTAGCACAAGCAAGGACACATAATGCTGATTGCCCAAGAACAAGAAGATATCAACAGGAGACACATAGAGCCCAACCAATCTCACAGACCCAAAAGACTGAAAATGAAAAATGTGGACTTTCAATGTTGGCTCAGTAAGATACAGTTAAGTGAGAATAGGAAAAGAGCAGACTAAGAGGAAGGGAAAACAGTAAAATGGAGCTCCCACAAAAAATAACATTTGTATTTAGAGTGACTGGAGCAGTGAAAAACTGAAATTAGTTGAAAATATCCCAGGTTAGAGTGCGGCCTGCTTCAGAAAATATAATTACAAGCCATGCCTATAAAGAACAGCTTTTGTTGAGAGGAATGAGGAAACATCTAAGGAAATTAATGAAGGAGAAGAAAAGCAGAGAACTACAAATTCCCATGAATTTTTACAAAAGTAAAAAAAGAAATGGAAGAAGAAAATATAGCAGTAGAAATAAAGGAGTTATAGAAAAGATCTCATATACCCCCCCACACAAAAAAACATGTCTTGTAGATTATAGACCAAAACAGGAGCATGTAAAATCGGTTAAATACAAAGAAGGCTGGGGAAATTGCCTACATGATTAAAGGAAGAACTGGAGAAATAGGAAGAAATGGCTGGAATTAAGTCTATTGTTTTCATGAACCACTGTGATATGATTAAATGCATAGGTAAATTTGTTTTGCTTTTACAGTGTCAGGTTTAAGAAGAACTGTAAATGAGTTTCATAAAAATGGCATTTTTATTTTAAAAAATATACTGTTGAGAATCAAAGGGGATAATGCAAGTGAAAGTGTTTTGATGAAGTTAAGTGCTTTATGTGGAAGGTGTTATTATTATTATCTTTATCTTATGATTCTAGTGTTGGTTTTCAGTCCTTATACCCTTGCTCATATCTAAGCAATCTGAATTCATTCTATGGTTAAGATGTCATTATCTTGTATCTAAGGTGCTACTAGATTCTAAATATATTTCATCTAAATATGTACCTCCTGACAACTCATTTGCAATGCTCTCAAGAAAATCCATCAATTTTTCTAGCATAACTTACTTCTGGTTAAAGAAAAACTAATTTTTCCATGTACTCTTTCATAAGAATATGATTATTTTTAAAATATTTGTATTCTTATTTCAACAAGAAAAAAAAGAGAGGTTATATACCAAAAGAACCATTTTAGTTGGTTTAAAAACCACAATAAATCAATATCCTGTATTTTAGAATTCTCTTGTAAATATCCCTACTAAAACATAACTCCATCACCCAGTTTATATTAAAAGTGAAGAACTGTGTAAGTAATGGAGTGAAACAAAGATTAGGTTACAATAATAGAGTTACCTCACAGAAATATAAGAAAATCAGATAGTGGTATACACATATGTGTGACATTTCCTCTTTCCTTAAAATTTAATTTAGAAAAGTGTCAGACAACCCAAACTGGAAAAAAAAATATTATGGTTGAACCATGTGAAATTACCAGTACTTGACTAAGTTTTGGCCTATGAACTGTCAAATTCTTATTGTTAAACCTATATTTAATGTCTCTGATTACTTAGCATTTAAAAATTTTTCATCATATTAGTCACAATTCAAGATAAATCTAGAACAGTAATTTTTCGTCTTCAACAAGGTAGTTTTTATTGCTGTAAAACTACCTCATTTAATGATCAATTCGTTTATACAGGCCAGGCTATGGATGAGATGTTGTGGGAATAGAACATCAAAACAGAAGAAGACCTCCCCCACCACACCCCATGCCCAGCACTCAAGACTGTTGTTTTCTGTTAATTTTTTATTTTTATTTGGATTGTTAGCTTTTTATTTTCTTTTTTATTGAAAGATTCTCTAAATTCTATAGTGTTTCACAGATTTCAAAAGTTTCACACATGACTTCACATAATCCCACAATAGCCCTTTTTGTTTCCCTACCCCTATATTTCCCCCCGCTTCTCACTACCCACTGATAACCACTAGTTTGTCCTTCATATCTGTAAGTCTGCTGCTTTTTTGCTTTATTCACTAATTCGTTATATTCCACATATAGTAATATCAAACAGTGTTTGTCTTTCACTGACTTATTTCATTTAGCATAATGCCTTCCAAGTCCATTTCAGATTTACTGCAATTGACAAAATTTGATTTTTTTTATGGCTGAGTAGTATTCCATTGTGTGTGTATGTGTTTATGTGAATATATATATATGTGTGTACGAATATATATATATATGTGTGCGTATGTGTGCGTGTGTGTGTGTGTGTGTGTGTGTGCCACATCTTCTTTATCCATTCATCTGCTGATGGTTGCTTAGGTTGCTTCCATATCTTGGCAATTGTAAATAATGCTGCTAATGAATGCTGAGGTGCATGTATCTTTTCGAATTAGTGTTTTCATTTCTTTCAGATATATACCCAGGACTGGAATCGCGAAGTCATATGTAGTTCTATTTTGAGTTTTTTGAGAAACCTCCATACTGTTTTCCACAGTGGCTGCACAAATTTACATTTCTACCAACAGTGTACAAGGGTCCCCTTTTCTCCACATCCTCATCAACATTTGTTATTTGTGCTCTTTTTGATGATAGCCATTCTGACATAGGTGTGAGATGATATCTCATCGTGGTTTTGATTTGCATTTCTCTAATTATTAGCAATGTTGAACACGTTTTCATGTACCTGTTGGCCATCTGCATTTCCTCTTTGCAAAAAACGTCTATTCAGTTCTTCTGCCCACTTTTTTAACTGGGGTGTTTTTTCTTTTTGATGTTGAGTTTTATGGGCTGTTTTTATATGTTGGATACTAACCCCTTACTGGTCATGTCATTTGCAAATATTTTCTCCCATTCAGTAGGCTGTCTTTTCATTTTGTCAAAGGTATTCTGTGTAGCACAAAAGCTTTTAAGTTTAATTAGGTTCCATTTGTTTATTTTTGCTTTTATTGGTTTCTTTCATCAATATCTTATAGTTTTCTGCATACAGGTCTTCTGTGTCCTTAGGTAGGTTTATTCCTAGGTATTTATTGCTTTCAGTGGAACCTTTATTTTTTATATATATTTATTTATTTGGTTGCACCAGGTCTTAGTTGTGGCAGGCAGGCTCCTTAGTTGCGGCATGCGAACTCTTAGTTATGGCATGCATGTGGGATCTAGTTCCTTGACCAGGGATTGAACCCAGGCCCCCTGCATTGGGAGCACGGAGTATTATCCACTGTGCCACCAGGGAAGTCCATGGAACCTGAACTTTTTAATGTAATGGAAACATTCTGTTGAGTTTTTAAAATAACCTTTTAATATATTTATGTAGCATTTATTTTCCAATTGGATTTGGATTTATTTATTAAACACTTTTCTTAGAGCTGTGTCTCCTTATGTAAAGTTAGATGTATTTAAACTTTATGTGAGGGACTCAGCTTAAAAAGAAGCGAGCCTCCCTGTGCTCCAGTGACTCAGACAGAAACCCCACTTCTCTCTCCAGCCACAGATGTTTTTCTCTGTCATGTGGGACAACTGTCCCCCACCCACAATTGGCAGCCAGCCCTGAAAGCCAAGATCCCACAGTTTCCCACACCTGCAGGTGAGGTGACAGGAGCCACCAGCCATTGTCCACGGGTGGCAACCACTGGGAGCAAAGGCAGACGAGGTGGCGAATGCACAGTGCACATGAGGAGGTAGGAGTGAACTGGCCAGCCATGAAAAATCCTCTGTGCAAGGGACCTGAAGGCAGTAGTTCTGAGGGACTTAGGCTGGAAACACCCTTGACCTTACCCAGCAGTCAAAGTACCTGAGTCACAAGGAGGTCTCACAGTTCTATGCCTTCCTCATTCCACTGCCTGGCCCAGCCGGTCTTGTCAGAAATGGAGAAGTGGAGCCTCAAACAAATGAACTGACTTGGCCAAGGCCTCACAGAAAATCAGTGGCATGCCATGAGGGGTGTGATCTGCACTCATCTTCCAGATCTCAGCCCAAGGGGCACCTCCTCATTGAAGCCTTTTCTGATAGCAGGATCACTAATTAGCTCTGACCCCTGCCTCTGTGTGCCCCACGGCGCCCTCTCATGTCCTCTCCCAGCTCCAGATTTACCTGTTTCATTTGTTGACATGCCTGGCCCTCTACAAGAGTATCAATATAATCCTCATACCTGTTAGAAGGGCTCCTATCAAAAATAAAAACAAAACACAGAAAATAACAAGTGTTGGTGAGGATATAAAGAAATTGGAACTCTTGTGTGCCACTGGTGGGATTGTAAAATGGTGCAACTGCTACAAGAAAACAGTGAAGAGCTTTCTCGAAAAATTAAAACTAGAATTAGCATATGATTCAGCAAATCCACTTCTGGGTATATATCCAAAAGAATTGAAAGCAGGGTCTCAAAGAGATATTTGCAGACCCATGTTCATAGCAGTACTAGTCACAATAGCCAAGAGGTGGAAGCAAACATCCATCAATGGATGAATGGATAAACAAAATATGGTGTATACACCCAAAAATGGAATACTACTCAGCCTTAAAGAAGAATGAAATCCTGTCACATGCTATAACATGGATGAACCGTGAGGACATTATGCTGAGTGATATAAGCCAGTCACAAAAAGACAAATACTGTGTGATTCCACTCATATGAGGTATCAAAACTAGTCAAATTCAGAAACAGAAAACAGAATGGTGGTTATCAGGGGTGGGGGGAGGAGGAAATGGGGAGCTGGTGTTTAATGTGTACAGAGTCTGTTTTAAAAGATGAAAAATTTCTGGAGATCTGTTGCACAACAATGTGCATATACTTAACACCACTGAATACTCTTACAATGGTTAAGATGGTAAATTTTATATTATGCTTTTTCTATCACAATTTAAATTTAAAAAAATTTTTTAAGAGTACAGTCCCTTAGGGGCAGACACCTAGCCTGGTCTGTCTTTTTTCTCCAGTACCTAGAAGAGTACCTGGCATTTGAGTTTGTTGAATGAGTAAATGAATGAATACTACCTTGCCTAAAACTTTATTATGAAATCACGAAGTCTCAGAGTAGAAAGAGGCCCCAAATGTCAATCAGTGTATCTTCCTGTACAAAGCTTAAATATTCTCTACCCAACAGCAGCCCTGCTACACGGTGACCCAGACCCTCCATGAGTACTCCTTGCCCAACCTTGACTCCCAGAAAGAGCCGCCATGCCACCAGCTCTCCCCCAACTCTGGGGGCCACAGAACCAGCCTAGTCTTGGTTCTCCATGACAGTACAGCATTACTCTCAGAATCCTTGACTTTGATATAGACTACAACCCCCGGGGGCTAGACAGTGGCCATCTATTTACAGAAAGCAGCAGAGTCACAGAAGGATGCAAGAACTGGTCAGAGCACATCTACTCTGAGTTGCAACTCTTGTTGGCCACCGTGTCCCCCATGGACTGACAGCCCCTTGATGCCTTCGCCTTGTCCCATGCCTGACAATGAAGGGGCACTTACGAAGTATTTGTTGAACTGAAAGAATCTATTCCTCCCTCTGCCTTTAGGCAGGGCTCTCTAAGAGATACCCTCAGTGATGAAGGTCCAGCTATTTTTAAGGACTCCAAAGTGAGGTCACTTCATCCATTTTCTCTGAAACTGCTTCCAACACTCAGTGACCATTTCACTTAAAAGCTTTCACTCTTCAGCTATCTACTAAACACTTTCTGGACTGTTCTATGATTGTGCCATGAGTGTTAAGTCCCACCACCCCAGCCAAACATCAAGCTTCCACCACTTCTCTTGTCCCTTAATAGCCCCTGATACAAATACAAATTAAAATTTTAAAAACTTTGACCTCAAAAAAGAAAAAAGTAAGCCTCAACAGTCAACAGGTATAGAACTGAAACATAAGCCTTTGCTTTTCTTATTCTATCTGAAGATGACATAATTGTTTACATAGAAAAAAACCTCAAGGTATTTACCAAAAACCAAGAATCAAAAAAAATTCCTAACCCTAATAAGTGACTTCAGCAATGTCACAGGATAAACACACAAAAATCAATTACATTTCTGTGTACTAAAAATTAATGCATAGGAACTGAAATTAAAAACACAACACTAGGGCTTCCCTGGTGGCGCAGTGGTTGAGAGTCTGCCTGCCGATGCAGGGGACATGGGTTCGTGCCCCAGTCCGGGAAGATCCCACATGCTGCGGAGTGGCTGGGCCCATGAGCCATGGCCGCTGAGCCTGCGCGTCTGGAGCCTGTGCTCCACAACGGGAGAGGCCACAACAGTGAGAGGCCCGCGTACCGCAAAAACAAAAACAAAAACAAAAAAACAACACAACACTATTTACAATCACTCCAAAGAAAATTAAATACTTAGGTATACACTTAACAAAATATGTACAGGATCTTTAATTTGAAAATTAGAAAATGCTGATGAAAGAGATCAAAGAAGATTTAAATAAATAGTGAAATATTTCATGTTCATGTACTGGAATACTCAAAAGAGGAAAAATGTATTTGCTCCTCAAATTGATCTATAGGTTTAATAAAATTTCTACCAGAATTCCAGCAAATATTTTTGTGGGTGTAGACAAGTTTGTTCTAAAATGTACATGGAAAGATACAGGCCCTGGACTAGTTAAAATAATCTTGACAAAGAAGAAGGAGGATTTATAGTAAATGGATGAAACTAGAGATTATCATACTAAATGAAGGAAGTCAGAGAGAGAAAAACAAATACCATATGATATCACTTATATGTAGAATCTAAAATATGACACAAATGAACCTATCTATGAAATAGAAACAGAAACATGGACATAGAGAATAGACTGGTGATTGTCAAGGGTGGATGGTGAGAGAGGGATGTATTGGGAGCTTGGGATTAGCAGATACAAACTGGTATATATAGAAACGGATAAAAAACAAGGTCCTACTATATAACACAGAATAATAGAAAAGAATAATAGAAAACAGAATAATAGAAAAGAATATGAAAAAGTATGTATGTATGTATAACTGAGTCATTTTGCTGTACAGCAGTAATTAACACAAGATTGTAATTCAACTATACATCAATAAAAAATAATAAATAAACAAAAGAAGAAGAAGGAGGAATCATTCGACTTGATATTAAGGCTTACTATATAGCCAAAGTAATCAAAATAGTGTGGTACTGGTGGAGGGCCAGATATATAGATCAATAGAACAAAATAAAGAATACAGAAATAGATCCAGGTAGATATGCCCAACTAATTTTTGACAAAGATATTAAAACAATTCAATCAAGGAAAGATAGGCTTCACAATTCAATCAAGGAAAGATAGGCTTTTCAACAAGTGGTGATAGAAAAATTAGAAATCCATAGGCAAAAATGTGAACTTCGATCTAAACTTCATACTTTATACAAAAATTAACTCAAAATGATTATGGATCTAAATGTAAAACTATAAAACCTTTAGAAAAAATATAGGAGAAAATCTTTGGGATCTAGGGCTAGTCAAAGAGTTTTTAGGTTTGACACAAAAAGCATGATAATTAAAGGAAAAACTGATAAATTGATTCTCACCAAAATTAAAAATTTTTACTCTGTAAAATCTCATGTGATGAAAGAATGCTCAACATCATTACTCATTAGAGAAATGCAAATCAAAACTACAATGAGATATCATCTTACACGGGTCAGAATGGCCATCATCAAAAAATCTACGAACAATAAATGCTGGAGAGGGTGTGGAGAAAAGGGAACCCTCTTGCACTGTTGGTGGGAATGTAAATTGATACAGCCACTACGGAGAACAGTATGGAGGTTCCTTAAAAAACTACAAATAAAACTACCATAAGACCCAACAATCCCACTACTGGGCATATACCCTGAGAAAACCATAATTCAAAAAGAGTCATGTGCCCAAATGTTCACTGCAGCTCTATTTACAATAGCCAGGACATGGAAGCAACCTAAGTGTCCATCAACAGATGAATGGATAAAGAAGATGTGGCACATATATACAATGGAATATTACTCAGCCATAAAAAGAAACGAAATTGAGTTATTTGTAGTGAGGTTGATGGACCTAGAGACTGTCATACAGAGTGAAGTAAGTCAGAAAGAGAAAAACAAATACTGTATGCTAACACATATATATGGAATCTGAAAAAACAAAAATGGTCATGAAGAACCTAAGGGCAAGATGGGAATAAAGATGCAGACCTACTAGAGAATAGACTTGAGCATACGGGGAGGGGGAAGGGTAAGCTGGGACAAAGTGAGAGAGTGGCATGGACATATATACACTACCAAACGTAAGACAGATAGCTAGTGGGAAGCAGCCACATAGCACAGGGAGATCAGCTCGGTGCTCTGTGACCACCTAGAGGGGTGGGATAGAGAGGGTGGGAGGGAGGGAGACGCAAGAGGGACGAAATATGGGGACATATATATAACTGATTCAATTTCTTATAAAGCAGAAACTAACACACCATTGTAAAGCAATTATATTCCAATAAAGATGTTTAAAAAGATAAAAAATAAAATATCATGGAGATAAATACTAAAAAAAAAATCTCATGTGAAGCGAATGAAAAGACAAGCAACAATAATAGGAGAAAATACTTGCGAACTGCATATCCAACAAAGTACAAGTATCTAAAATATATTAAAAACTTTAAAAATTCAACAGTAAAAATACAACCTGATAGGAAAATGGGTAAAAAAAAATATATGAAGAGACAGTTCACTGAAAAAGATATACAGGTGGCAAATAAACACAAGAAAATATATTCAATATTAGGAAAATGTAAATAAAAGCCACAGTGAGCTATCACTCCATACCTATCATAAAAAATAGTAAATCATAAAAGTATCAAAAAGTAGTGAAAACAGGAAGGGTTCAGAAAAATTGAACATCCCTGCATTGATGGTGGGAATGCAAAATGGTACAACCTCTCTGGAAAACAGTTACACAGTTCCTTATAAAAGTAAATAATCACCATACAATCCAGCAGTTATACTGTTGGGTATTTAACCCAGAGAAATAAAACATATTCATCCCAAAACCTGTAAGTTAATATAGAATTCTTATTCATAACAGCAGCTTTAATCATAATATTATTCATGAATAGCCAAAACCTTTATGGCCCAAAACTGGAAATAGCAGATATTCTTCAGCATGTAAATTTGAAAACAACATGTGAATAGTTAAATAAACTGTGCCATACACATACCATGTAATACTCCTCAGCAATGGAAAGAAACGATACTGATACATGCAACAACTTTGTAGAAGCTCCAGAAAATCATGCTGAGTGAAAAAAGCTAATCTTAAAAGGTTTCATGCTGTATGATTCCATTTTTGTAACATTTTGAATGACAGAATTTCAGAGTAGTGGTTTTCAGGAGTTAGGCAACAGGTTAGATAGTGGAGCTATAGGGAAAGAAGAAGGATGTGACTATAAAAGGGTAAGAGCTACCTGAGGGATCCTTGTGGTATAAAACTGTTCAGTATCTTAATTGCAGTAATGGATAAACAAATCTATACATGTGAACTAAATGTACACACACGTTTAGAAACAAGTACAGGTAAAACTGGGAAAATCCGAGTAAGATCAGTAGATTGTGTCAATGTCAAAATCCTGGTAAGATGTTATACTATAGTTTTGCAAAATTTTACCATTGTGGGGCCCTGGGTGAAGAATACAATGGGATATCTCGGTATTATTCCTTACAACTGCATGTTAGTTTACAATTATCTCAATAAAATTTTCTATTTAAAAAACTATTGAAAGAAAGAAAATTTACATTTGAGACACAAAAGCTCAATATATTTTCAATGGTATTGCCATTTTCTCCCTGTTTTGTTTATTAAACATTTTATTTTTACAACTTAATTTGCAAAATAATTTAACATTGGGTAATTTTAATTTGGAAAAAATCATTTACACATAGATACATATGTATCTACTGTGTTAGGTAAGATATTAGCATGACCTGCAATACTGACAGCAAGGTATGATCATGAATTTCAATCTGCTATCACTTAACCTACACATTTTCATCTTTCGGTCTTACTTAGTATTTTACAGACATTTAAAAAACATTTTACCTGGAGAAAACCTTTCCTAAAAGACCATGTAGTAAAGTCAGACTGTTAGCTGGTACATCAAGTACCACGTTCATGATGAGAGAAACTGCTGAGCATTGTAGTAAGTATATAAATGAGCCAGAGCTCTTGTTCAAGGCTGTGCAATCAACCTCACTTTTAAATGAATGGGTTATCTTGATGTTAGTTTTGATGGTGTGTTTGGTACTCAACTGACTTAATTAGGATAAATAAAACTTAGAAATAAGCACTCTATTTCTTTTTTCTTAAACAAACTAGCTTATCTTATTGATAAGCTAGTTTTCGGAACTGAATTTAATTCATTTAACCTATTGATATCAAACTTATTTATAAATCATAGGGGAAAAAAACAAACAAAAGGGAAGACTCTGTTCATTTAACTTCAGTTGATGTTGAACTATGTATAGACAGAACATCTACATCATAGACTCTGCAGGCATAAGTCTGACTACACACGTCTCCAAAATCATCTCTTTTCTCTCCTTCTATAAATTCTAAGATCTTCACAACTAATATTAGTGGAAGGGAGTACTGGGTAATCTATGGCTTTTAATTATCTGAGCCACTGCTGCACTCCTATCATTACCCTAGTGATAAGTAGATGTGTGAGGAAATCTATATTCATGGTGAATGATATAATCTATATCTCTGGGGATGGGGGTGAGCCAATTAACTTGTTAAAGATAAAGTCTTAGCTACAGTTAAAGCAGTCTTAGCTAACCTATGTACAAATCCACAACAACTATAGGCAAAGATTTGTTTTGCTGCCAAACACTTTAAGAAAGAGAAAATAAGTATTAATAGCTTCAAATTAGTTGGAGGAATTTAGCAGACCATCTGAAATAGAAAATATTTTAAATTAGCTAACACTGAAGAACTAAAATAATAATATAATAAATAAAGCCATACTGTGAGTGGCTTAACATTTCATTGGAAGTTTTTATTTTTCCTCACTTTGGCTAATTGGATCATTTCCACATGAATGAAATACATGTTAAATTATTTACAGATAATTACATGGCTGCGCAGTTGCTAAAATATTAAGACACAGTTGTCCCAAAGGAAACATTGCAACAGACACAGGCATATCAAGAAATGAATAGCCAGGGGGGTAATGAAGGGACATTATAAGAAAGCCTATAAAAATAGAGGTAGTATTATTAAAATTAATTTATTTTTCAAAATATCATAGGCACTTAAAAATTATTTTTCATCCCCCCACCTTTCTCTTCAAAAATAATGACTCAAATATCAGCCCCTTAAATTTGCTTAATCTGAAACCCTGTAACAGAAATTAGAAAACAAATGGATTTTAATTAGATTTATAAGCAATATTCCACCCCCAATGAACATGCTGTCAACCACCACTATAGAAAGGAGGAGTGCTATTTTCTATAATGTAACAAAAGTGAGCCAGCTTTTCATTTAATTATGTCATTATCAATACCTAAACAAAGTGCTGTAGATCACATTAGTAAACATTGAAACTGAGTATTTGCATCTTGACTAATTATTAGTGGCAATTTTAGGTACTGTACTCTTCAGGTACTGTGGGCGCTAATTAAGTACATTTTTTCATCATTGTTCTTTAGTTAACAGTTCACTTGATATCATTTTTGAACTAAAGAAGTTGTGTATCAAGTCACAGATGTAACCTAAGAAACAGCAACTTCTCAAACTTTAAGTTATGATGGGGCAAAACAAACTTTATTAAATTACACATCTGCAATCTATTCTTCCTACCCTCCACTGCCAGTTCCTAAAAATAATTCTGTTTTTGTCTCCTGACTTCACTGCACTCTTCCATCATTCAAGGGAGGTTCTTGGCCAGCCAGTCTAGTTAGGGGCTTGTGTGATTTAGAATCAATAGAAAGCATAAAGGTATACAACCCTCTAAGCTGGGACGTAGGATTTTTCAAAGATATGGGTAGAAGTATATCCCTATACTAAAAAATAAATGAAAAACTATAAACAGAACAAAAGTGGGGAAATAGTGGGGGGAAAGAGCCTTAAATCTGTTTTTAGGAGAGATGGAGGATTATTGTTTTGTTTGTTTTGTTTTGTTTTGTATGTCATTAGTTATTAATTTGGTAGTAAAGCTTAGAGAGACTTCAGTGAATCTGTAAGATAGGAAAGATACTGAGGAGTGGGCAAGGAGATGTCATTTTAAGAAATGATGCTATCAATTATGAGTAGGCTTACTTTTGATAAATTTTCAGAGATGTCAAAAAAATTTGGATTAATTTTTAAGTACTTTGGGGATTAATATTATGTTCCTATGCCATCAACTTATTACCACCACTTCTACTTTGCCTGTAAGTAGAAACTTGAATGCCCTCTAAGTAAGAGAAGGTTATTTTCCTTCTTGATTTTCTTTGAAATTGTTAAAGAATTCATCTTCTTCCTGTCCTTACTTCCAGACCCATCACTGGAGGATCACAAAACTTGGTTTCTTATACCATGCTCCAACAAAAGGAATTATGGCCCCTGGAGAAAAGGCTGATTCTAAGACTTGGCATGAAATATGCCAAATTTCCTGGAGCATACTGTAGTTACAGAAAGTAAAAAAGTGCTCAAAACACAATAATAAAATACACAATGATAGTGGTATATCAAAGAGAAACAGGAGTCAACTAAAAAACTTTTAATGACCAAAACTGGAATAATCTGAGCAACAAAGTAGCATTAGATGATTATCCAAAGAATAAAATAAATGTAGAATCCATACTGATAAAAATAAGTGACTGAAGAGATGAATAAATATGGGAGGAGAGACGAAGCTCCCATGCAGAAAAATTACAGTTAATTTGTGCAGACGCTCCACTCTTAAAGAGGTGGAGCATAACTCCCACGCTTTAAGTAAGACCTACACATAATGACATCCTTTCAAAGATTACAGTATGAAAAGAGAAAAATAACTTTACAGTGAAGAAACTTGAAAAACTCTACTTCAGCCAGGTGATGGGTCAACATCAACAGTCACAAATCATGTTTATAAAATGTGCCCTTGATATGCTCTAAAGAGAATGGCACTTTACCTACGTGAGCTTCTTCCCCAAAACACCTAACCACAACCTAATCATGAGAAAACCACCAGACAAATCCCAATTGAGGGGCATTTACAAAACACATGACTAATACACCTCAACACTTTCAAGGTCATCAAAAACAAGGAAAGTCTGAGAAACTGCCCAGGTCAGAGGAGCCTAGAGACATGACAACTAAATGTAATACAGTGTACAGAATGGAATCTAGCAAAAACAACAACAAAAAGACACTGGGTAAAAACAAAGGAAAGCTGAATAAAATATGGGCTTTAGTTAATAATAATGTATCCATGTTGCTTCATTCATTATAACAAATGTAGCATACTAATTTAATAAGCTAATAGTAAGGGAACTGAGCGTGAAGTATATAGAGGTTTCTATATAATTGCTATCTTTGCAATTTTTCTTTAAATCTGAAATTGTCCTACAATTAAATGTTTATTTTAAAAAATCGTATCACAAAGTTCATAAAATATCCCCTTTTCTTGTCACTAACACAGGAATAAACTAAAATAATATGTCTCCATGGCTTTCTGTAGTTTCCTTTCATATTTATCTATAATATAGATGCAAATCTTGAAGTACAAAATGTCTTGCTGCTAGGAGGAAACAGGTATGAAAATATAGGCCAACACATAAGGATGGAGAAGTAGAAAGATAAGGAGAACCTGAATTTTTAATGGTATCACTGAACTGGCTTTTTTTAATCTTCTAAACTACCTACCTTCAGACTTATTTCCTGAAACAAATAAATGCCCATCTGTTTAGGTAACTAATACACCAAAGAACCAAGAAAAGAGGCCAAGAATTATGTTTCTGCCATAAATATCATATTATAAGAGTACCAGTGCCACTCTTCCTTTCTTCCCCATTATGCCCCATTAGAATGTCCAAATGCAGGACTTAGCTCATACAGATGAAGTGGAATTAAGAAGGAGAAAGCTGATCCTGCCTCCCAAACTTCACTGAAGGCTTCTAAGACTACATCAAGCCTGGGTTGAGAGAGAGAAGAAAGATTTATTTGATTAAGTTTTCAGAATTTGAAATTATAATGTACAGGCTGTAGTTATATTATGCTGGACTAGACTTTTATTATTTCAAACTTTTCTTTATATTATCTCAAAGTCATGAGAAATCCTTAGGATTCCAAAGTTTTTATGCAATAGGAAAGAAAGAATGAGTCTCTGGAGAGGGACTGAAGGAGTAACGGGAGCCCAACTAAAGTTGTTCATTTTTTCCATACCAAGCACGGCACATTGAATAAGCCAGTTACACTGGATTTTAGAAAATTCAGAAAAATCCATGCTATTTAGTAGCTTGTGTTTTCCAACCATTAAAAACTTGTAAGGAAAGCAGTCATGAGAACCTATATATCTACTTGGAACAAAAGGGAGAAGAAGACATATCTCACTGGCAACAATGACGAAAAGTTCTAATACACTGGTACACAGTCATGACTTAAAAATACTAAAAATATAACTGTCTAAGTTTTTGCTTACAAAGTTCAATTCATGGTATGTTTCCTTTTATTTTGGGGTGTTTTTTAAAAAACTTTCTAACTTTTTTCTTCCACGACTACTGAAATTATCATTCAATTTTTTTCTGATGTAATTTATACCAGATAGATAAAGTCAGATATAGATAAAGATTATCTTTCTCTAAGGAAGGAAGGGATAGATTAATAACACTACGTGGGTAATCCTTCAAAACAACTGCAACAAAAAAGAAGAAAGTCAGCAAAGTGACACTGATAGAGACCACTTAGAGAAGTCAGCCATGATTTATTAGGCCTGAAGCCATATTGAATTTGTTAAACTATGGAAAATTTTAATAAAACTTAAAGTATAACATACTAAAGTATAACATACTAAGATGTAAATTAACTACTAATAAGAAACGTAGTTAACGAAACATTGTCTTAGAGCCACATTTGTAACTGTATGTACAAAAGCAAAAAAAAATTATAGAGATTTTAATGTGAAATTATTAGTAAGACTGAACATTTAAAGAAACATTGAAGAAATATTTAGTTTCTTGAATATGATTTTTAAATACAATGGGTTTGATGCCTTAGAAATTAAACACATAAACAAATGTCAAAGTTAAGTAAAACTGCTTAGGGCAATATAAAAATCAAGGAGTCCATAAGCAAATATAAAAATGTTAGTAATAATTTCATAAGTAAAAATAATACAGTACCTCAATTCCAAAATAATTATTTTCCTTATATCAGTAAGTAACTTACAACTTTATTGCACTTTCTATCAATCTTAGGCATGTTATTTAATAAACTTAAAGTCTTGATTTTCTCTGGAATACACTATTGCAAGGAAATTCAGATGTCTTGTACTCCAGTGTTTATTTAACATATGAATCCTCTCTACAACCTCAAAAGTGGTTATGAAATCTCTACCTGGACATTTTCAATTTTTTTCTAACTGAGCCTAGAAAAATAGTTATTACTCCTTAACTAAAATTTATATACATCAACCACATACTACATTCTAGATATATCCACAAGATTGACATCACATTCAGAAGCCTTTAAATTATGAAACCCACTTAATCCCTTCATGTTTTCGAACACTGACAAATGATTAGCCTGTCACCAATATTTGGTATGTATGCTATTCTCCACAGTTTTTACCAAGTCATCAGCAATGGTCTAGTGACCTCACTTGAAAGATCTCCATATCCTATGCTGTGAACTAGATGGCAGTCTCTAATTACTTTACGAAACCTTAGCTTCTACTTCACTTAACCAATACTTTGTTCTTTCTTGCTGATCTCAGCAGAAAAGAGAGAAAGAAAACGAATGCTTTGCTTTATCTCCACCATCCATTTATATTTTTTGTCAGTCCTAAAGCCTTTGTACCTCTTGCTCTGAATACAGATTTATAATTTTATGAGTTTGTCCTAAATATTTTTGATGGATGTGTTTTTATTTTGGACTTTAGCCTTCCTAACATTATGCTTACAGGTCTGTAAAATCCTTCTATATACACCCTTGATTATAGTCTCTCATTCTCTCTCTCCCTTTCCCTCTCTTTTTCTTTTTGTCTTTTCTTGATGTCCTTTGTAAACATAAGCACTTTGGCCAGCTATATGTACAAGTCCTGTCAGACGTACTTTCAGCTAATTTCAGAAGCTATGTATAATAATTTAATCAGAAATTTAGTCAATTACCACAATGATATGAACAAGAAATCAAAAACAAGAGGAAAGCTGGAAAATCTACAAGTACGTGAAAACTAAATAACACACTTCTGAACAACCAATAAGTCAAAGAAGAAATCAAAAGGAAAATAAAAAATTACCTCAAAACAAATGGAAATACAACTTTAACTTATGGGATGCAAAAAAGTAGTTCTGAGAGGAAAATTTATACCAATAAATGTATACATTAAGATATTAAGATCTCAAATAAACAACATAATTTACACCTCCAGACACTACAGGTGTAAATTAGAAACTAAAAAGAGAAGAACAAGTTAAGTCCAGAGTTAGCCAAAAAATAATAATAATAAAGATCAGAAATAAATGAAGAAATAATAAAAAGCAGATATAAATGAAATACAGACCAGTAAGACAACAGAAAGAATCAATAAAACTAAAAACTAAAATTTTTGTTTTAAAAAGATAAACAAAATTGATAAACTTCTAGCTAGACTAAATAAGAAAAAAAGATGCAAATAAATAAAATTAGCAACAAAAGAGGAGACATTACAATTGATACTACAGAAACACATAGGATCATAAGGGACTACTATGAACAATTATATGCCAACAAATTAGGTAACTGAGAGAAATTAATACATTTTAAAAACCACACAACCAACCAAGACTGAATCAGGAAGAAACAGAAAATCTGAACAGAGCAATAAAGAGTAAAGTGATTTAATCATTAATCAAAACCTCTCAAAACAGAAAACCCCAGGACCAGATAGCTTCTTTGGAGAATTCTACCAAGCATTTAATGAAGAATTCTAACAATCCTTCTCAACTCTTCCAAAAACGTGAAGAGGAGGGAACACTCCCAAACTCATTCTGCAGGGCCAGTATTACCCTGATACCTAAGCCAGATAAAGACAGTCCAAGAAAAGAAAACTATAGGCCAATATTCCTGATGAATATAGATGTAAAAATTCCCAGAAAAATATTAGCAAACTTAAAAGCTTCTGCACAGCAAAAGAAACGATTAACAAAGTGAAAAGACAACCTACAGAATGGGAGAAAATTTCTGCAAACCATGTATTAGATAAGGGCTTAATATCTAAAATATATAAAGAACTCATACAACTCAATAACAAAAAAACATCTGATTAAAAAACGGGCAAAGGACCTGAACAGACATTTTTCCAAAGATGATATATGAAAGAGCAACAGGTATATGAAAAGATGCTTGACATCACTATTCATTACAGAAATGCAAATCAAAACCACAATGAGATATCATCTCACACCTGTTAGAATGACTATCATCAAGAAGACAAGAGATAAGTGTTGGTGAAGATGTGGAGAAAAGGGAACCCTTGTACACTATTGGAGATAATGTAAATTGGTTCAACAGCTATGGAAAACTATATGAAGTTTCCTCAAAAAACTAAAGATAGAAATACCAGATGATCCAACAATTCCACTTCTGGGTATATACCCAAAGGAAATAAGAACACTCTCATGTTTATTGAAGCATTATTCACAATAGTCAAGATATAGGAACAACCTCAGTATCCATTTATGGATGGATGAATGGATAAAGAAGTTTCACACACACACACACACACACACACACACACACACACACACACACACACATATAAAATTCAGCCATGAAAAAGAAGGACATTTTGCCATTTGCCACAGCATGGATGGACTTTCAGTACAGTATGCTGACTGAGATAAGCCAGACAGAGAATGACAAGTACTGTATGATCTTACCCACATGTACAATCTAAAAAAGCCAAACTCGTAAAAAACAGAAAGTAAAATGGTGGTTACCAGGGGATGGGAAATGGGTATAGGATAGATGGTGTAAAGAGTACAAACTTGCAATGGGTAGTAAATAAGTCCTAGATATCTATGCACAGTACAGTGAATACACACAACAATATTGTATTATAATCATCAAACTTGCTAAAAGACTAGAACTTAATTATTCCAACCACTAAAGTGAAAAGATAACTATGTAACAGTGATAGAGATGCTAATTATTGCTACAATGGCAATAATAGATTACATAAATGTATCAAAATAACATGCTGTATACCTTACATTTACACGATATTACATGTCAAATGTATTTCAATAAAAATAAATTGATGGGAAAATATTAGTCAATCCAGTTGAAACAAACTGCTTTATGTATTGTATTAAATAAATCCCAAGTAAAGAAATAAATAAAAAGCCACAAGAATGGGGTATGGGTTAACAATTATGAAACTGTTTTACATACACATTGGCTACAAAAAATTAAATAAATGGATACTAGATCTACTGTCAGAGAAGGAAGTTATAGAAAAGCATGAATAGAAGGAAAAATGAACCCTTTAGTACTGGATTAGATTTGGAGGTATCACTATGAATTTTCATTTAGCTTAATATATAGATAGATAGATGGATAGATAGATAAAAGATGGATAGATCAGAAACAAGCACAGATATGTTTTTATACACAGGTTTGTTGACATACACATATTACAAATCTCTATCCACTGAGAGAGCCTAGAAGCAATGACACTTGATAGTAATGAGCATACCCAGAACCCAGATCTTAGTTTCTAAATACCATGTTTCAGTAAAAGTGTTCAAAGTTTCTTGGATAAATCGTTGATTCTAGAACAAGGGTAGGGAAATACAAGATAAACTTGAAGCATCCTGTAGTACTAGAAAGCAAAGAGCACAAAAAAATAAAAGGATGGGGGCTTGTGAAAGAGGAACAAAAGTGACCCTAAAAGAGTTCCCAATGGCCAAATCTGTTATAAGTTTATCAATAAAATAAATAATAGTAGTATTGAATTATAGATAGATAGATAGGCATCTTCCTTATGGAAGAGTTCCAAAAAATATGCAGATATTTTCCCCCTGTAGGAGTTGGAGATTAATTCTCCTCCACCCTGAGTGTGGGCTAAACTGAATGACTTGTTTTCCAAGTGTGAAAAATGGAGGGGTTATGAAAAGGGAGAATTAGTTACTTTATGCTACTGGTGAAACCTGGGAAATACTACCTTACCCAAGTGATCAAGATTAAATAATCTCATGTAGCTATCATGTACCCCTCATGTGAGGTAATATGAAAGTCAATTCACCTCTAATAATTCATAACCCCAGTTAATGATGAGAAAAATATGAGACAAACTCAAATTGGGAAACATTCTACAAAATGCCTTGCCAGTATTCCTCAAACTGTCAAGCTCATAACAAACAAGCAAAGACAGAAAAACCATCACAGACCATAGAAGACTAAGAAGACATGACAATTAAATGCAGTGTGGTATCCTGCATTGCATGCTAAAACAGAAAAATGGTGTTAATTGGAAAACTGGTGAAATCTGAATTGTCTACAGTTTAGTCAATAGTAATTTAACAGTGTTTATTTCCTAATTTTGACAAATGTACCATAGTAATGTAAGATAACATCAAGAGAAGCTAAATCTAGGTATCTAGGTGAGGCGGTACACTTGCAACTTTTCTAAAAAACCTAAAATCTTTCCAACGTAAATTTTATATATATATATATATATATATATATATATATATATGCTACAAGTATTTGACTATAATGGGTATTTTACCCTGAAACCACTTTTTGGAGTACTTTATATACAGTTTCAATGTTTGGGGGCAATTAGAGACATAATGGGAATACAATTTACCTGTACAGTATAGATTAGCACTGTCCAGTAAGACACTGTGATGCTGAAAATGTTCTATGTCTGTGCTGTCCAGTATAGAAACCAACAACTACACCTGACTATTGAGCACTTGTATTGTAACTAATGAGACTGAGAAACTGAAGTTAACTTAATTAATATTTAATATTCACATGTGACTTGTGGCTACTATATTGGACAACACAGTTCTAGATAATCCACCAGAGAGCATGTTCCCTCAAAACCAGGGAACCACCATCATAATTAATTTTATATTTTTAATAGAGCTGCCTAAATACATTATATTAAGCAAATAAATACTTTAAGAAATAGAAACAGAATCATTTTACTACACACAAATGGAAAGATAATTATAGTTGTTAGCCAACAGTCATTTAAAATTTAAGTGGTATTAACACAAAGAAGTATATTTGATCTATAGGTACATTATAATTTTCTTTCTTGAATCCTAAGTGGTTGATATTTCCTTTTTTTCTGTGTTTCTAGATGAAGGATGTTGTTTTGAACTGGCTTATCTTACGTTCTCTGTTTTCTTGAGACACAACCTGATGTAACCTGATGGAATGTGACATGCTTGTCACTTTTTGTTAAAAGTGACTATAAATGGGGAAGTATCCAGGTAACTAGAATATTTTCCCATTAGTGGTTCTTGGCAGGTTATAGTCTAACAGCACAACCCTACATGAAAAAAAAAATATTAGCATTAAAAAGCAGCTGATGCCTAAGCAAAAAATAGTTAAAACATTAAATTCTATGTTCTCAAGAGTCTATTTTGTTTCTCCATGTTTGGTTTGAAAGGTTCAATAAATTATTTCTAAAGCAAATGGTCAGAATATATACATGGTATGAGATGAGGAATAGGTAGGGGGAACAGATGAACTAAACACCAGTATTCCTTTTTTGTGGAAAGCTTATTTAGTGAAATGGGAGAGAAATTGTGCAGATAGTGCATGGTATATGACTAGAATTGTTTCTTATTAGAATGCTCTTCTGACTTGTCCAGGAGGCATTATACTTTAAGCCATGTTCCTAGTGATGCAGAAAATTTCTACTTATAATGCCATATGAATTCCACCTTCCACTATTATGAAAATGAGGAGTAACAGAAAGATACTCCATTTTCTTTCTGTCACTCTCAAAAATATTAAGTTAATAATATGAAAAAGTATTTATCTAAATGCCTGTCTTTTTTTAATGTCAACGCAAGGAAAGAAATAGCCCAATACAATTTGATTTAATTTATACATGGTGGAAAAAAGATAACATATGGTTGAAAGAATATATTTTAGCTAGTAAGAGTAAAACTAGAAATCATATCTAGGAGGCCAAATATTCTAGATTTACCTTTAACTGTCACAGATAAAAAGGATTAATTAATGAAGACTGCACTCAGTAGATAAAGGGCTTCATTGGTACTCTGTTAATTTTCTTGAAAGAAAAAGACAGCCCAGCTTGAATTTTCTCTTTAGCTTGAAATGTATTCCAGCTCTTTCTTCTTAATATGAGGAGAAAAAGAAAAAGCAGAATATAAAAGCTAAAATTTAATAATAAATATTACATCAGTAGCATCCTTTAAAATGTTGCTTTTAAAGGGGGGTGGGGAAGGGAGGGAGGGAGGGAAAGGAAGAAAGAAAAAGAAACTGTGACATACAATGACCCTAACCGTATGCAAGTTTCAAGCATCTTAGAGAAGTGAAAGCTGAATCACTAAGCAATAGAAGATAGCTTGTTTCACTAGCAACCTGATATGCAGAATTAGGAAGAAGAGACAACTTTCTTCCTTTCACTGATGCTCTAGCTTGCTATATAACTGATGAATGGAGCTCAGTTAAGCAATTTTTAAAACTTTGCTAACTAGCTTAATCAATGGAGGAATGTCATAGGTAAGATACCATTTTTTTAAAAAAAGGAATAATTGAAGAAAGGTAATTTTGTTAGGAAAATGAAAAAATACAATAACTGCTATTTAAGTGCCAACTACATTCTGGGTGCTATACTAAGCAATGTACCCCATAATAGAGCTGAATGAAATAAATTCAGAAATGTGAATTAACTTCTAAAGTCACATAGGTGGTATCCTCCTCCAAGACTATTTGAAATCAAGACTCAAGCACTTTTTTCTCTACTACCATGGCTCTTTTTCCATCAACTTGATTGATGTTCCATTTCACTGTGGATATAATCTAAACAATTTCTCATTAAAAAACTGACTGTATTCTCCTAGAGGCAATTCCAAACATATGTGGAATACTAATCCATGGATTAGTCTTAAGTATCACAATTCAAATTTTTCAATCATGAGAGTTGGCTGTACTTGCTTTTTCCAATTTCTTCACTCTCATTCTCTGGTCCCACTCCAATCAGTACTCATCTTTCCCCACTCTACTAAAACTTTGCTAAATTCTGAGGTTAATTTTCAATCATATCTTAATTTACCTGTTAATAGTAACTGAGAGTTAATTCTCTCCTTCATGAAAGAGTGCCATTGTGGCTCTTTCTCGGTCTTTGCTTGTTTTTTCTCATCTCACTTTAAATATTAGCTTAACTCAGAGCTCATTCTTTGGTCTTTTTTCTTCTCCATTCACACCATTTGTAATCACATCTCATTTATATCATATATTTGAGAATTACTTCCAAATTTGTAACTCCAGTCAGGATCTCTCTTCTGACCATCAGAGTCATAGATGCAAATCATCATGTAGATGTCTAATAAGTACCTCACATAGGTACCTTACTGTATCCAAAAACAAACTCCTGATCTACCCCCCAAAACTTGCTCTTCTCAAAGTCTTGCATCCACACAGTCTCCACTATCTCAGGAAATGGCAACCGTCTTGAGTCGCTCCACAAACCTCAGGGTTCTCCTTGACTTCTTTCTTATTTTCAGGTAAGATATCTAGTCTTATCTAAGACAGCAGATTCTCCTTCAAATAATATCTAGAATACAACCACATCTCCCCACCTCCACTACTACTATCATCAATTCTCTATTGAGTAATATTGCAATAATAACTGGTCTCTGTGCTTCAGCCTTTGCTCCACACCTCATATATATTCCATTCTCATGGCAGAGTAATCCTTCTAATATGTAAGTCAGATTCTTGTCACATCTCTGCTCAAAATTTTCCAGTGGCTTTCCAATTCCAAAACAGAAAATCCTTATGATGGCTTACAAGCACTTACATATTTGAGCACCCCAGTCCTCTTTGGTCTCATCTAATATTTTTTCCTTTATCCATCCACTTCAGGCAGAACTCCTTTCTGCTCCTTGAGCACAGCAAGAATCCTCCTTGTCCCATGCTATTCCCTTTGTCTGGAATGACCTTCCCCCAGATATGGCTTTTTTCATCACTACCTTAAAACTCCTCACAAATGTCACTTTACCCATAAAATCTTTCTTAATAACAATTTTAAAACAGTATCCAACATTCTCTATCCCCCTACTCTGCTGTATTTTTCTTTATAGCATTATTATCATAGCACTTATATATATATATCATATATATGTATGTATATTTACTGCCTGTTTCCTCTAATAAAATATAAGTTCCTTAAGGGCAGAAACTTATGGATCTTTTATTAGCCACTCTACTCCCAGTTCCTCCATAAAATCTTCATCATAGTGGGTGCTCAATAATATAATTGCTATGTGAGTAACATACAGCCACTTGATTGGATTTTGTTTATCTAAGATATTACACATCTCCTGCAGTCTCTTCAGCCAAGTTTCATATTTAAATTTCTAATTCAGAATCTACAATGCAATGATCATGTTTGTCTGTGGTACTTAAGTTTCAAGGAAGACAGCAAACATTTGTTTTCTTCCACTATACAAAATTCACTGTGCTAGATATTCTGGAGTAAAAATGTAATAAAAACATATCCTTGCTCTCAAAGAGCTTGTTTTTTAATTAAAATACAGTCCTAGCATCACATACCTTATAGATAAATGTAAGGAAAGACATGTAGGAATTCTATTACTAGCATCTCTCCAGAGCATGGGTGGAGAAGCTAGTCATCTATAGCACATGCTAGCCTTAATATTAACATTATATAGGTGTGTATCCAGGAATACATGTCTAGAATGTAATGACTGAAAGCTGTAATCACAACTTCAAAGACTATTAGGTACATGACACAAAATATGTATGAGGTATAAAACAGTAAATGTTAAATTGCATGAGGTGCAATTTAGCATAATAATTACAAATTATATTTCTTTTAAAGTGCACTGAAAACCAAATCAAATATAAGAAGAAAACCACACAAAGGCAAAATATACAGCATGGCCCAGGGACAACAAATTTGTGATTTCTGATCTAAAGGAACTGTTGAATACTTAAGGTTTTCTTCTTTGTTGTTAACCATCATTTGTATTGAAGGAGTGATAGTTGACTAATGGTTTATAAGTGATCCAGGGAAAAAATGTGGGCAAGCACCAAAAGCATGTTAATGTTTATCTACTTCTACCATAGGGAAGAAGCAGCTGTGATTCTAGACAACCAAGTCTAGTTTTTAAGGAAGAAATATTGCTATTGTGGAGCAGTGTAATTTATACAGTTGCTTTACCTTAAGATTTTTTTAAAAAGGAGAAGAAAGAGGAGAAAGAGGATGGACCAGAGGACAAGGGGAGATAAAGACAAAGAAGAGAAAAAAGATGAAGACAAAGAAGAAGAAAAGGAGGAGGAAGAAGAGGAAAAAGGAGAAGGAAAAGAAGGAGAAGAAGAAGAGTGGAAGAGGAAGAAGAAGAAGAAGAGGAAGAAGAAAGGGAAGACCTCAATAAATTTTCAATCCCTTTGTTCTCAAACTCTAATCAACACATATGGCAATAAATTGGCTTGTCACTTGCAAGCATTAATGGCATTAATTAGTGTTCCTTTTAATCATTTTTATTCATTAATTCATTCAACAAATATTTCTGAGCACTTGCTGCATGCAAGACATTTTGCCCAACTCTGGGATATCTGGAGAAAATTACATACTTAGTTCCTGCCTTAATGTAGCAACAGTGGAGTAAACATTCTCCTTAGGAAGGTATGCCTAATCCTCAATGCTAAATGATAACCAGCTTTTTTGAACCAAGAATCTCTTTTCCAATGAAAATAAATTGACACCTGATTTTTCAAGCACCAGCTGCTTGTAAAGTTATTTGGTGTTAATCAGTTATGTGCAGATTACTTCTAGATAAAAAGATTTTTTTTTAAGTTGTATTTCTAGAACAGCAGCTAAACAAATCTGTTGAGAAAATCTGGATTGTGATAGTCTTACCCACACATTGTCATCCTTTGGGGATTGACCAGAGCAGTCTTAATTTCCCTTTGTTCTATCTTCCTCTCAAATGCTATGTATGATACATATTTTTTTTAAAAGTACTATGAACACAAATAGAAGAGTGCATCTGAACCGGACTATCATTTGACAGGAAGAGGGTCAACATCCTTCCCGGCTAGAAAATAGCATGAAAAAATACACTGCCAGACATGGACAAGATGCTGGTAAGGGTCTGAAGTGACATAATATAGACAGTGTATGGAAGCTTATGATTGGATGATAGGCTTGAGTCTATAACCTGCAGGACTTTGAATGCCATTTAAGAGAATTAGATAGTAGTCAGCTGATTAAAGGTTTTTTCAATGGAGAGTGGCAACACTGAGCAGAGTGCATTGGATAAGCAAGAGATTAAACACAGGACAGCTGATAAAAACAGCAGGCTAATTCTCTGAAAGTCATTTTGTTAAAGACAATTTTCTGGCAGAAAGTAATATAGTTTGCCAAACAACTGATTCACTGAAAGACCAATTCGTAAGATGACCAAGTCACCAAATTGTTTTCCCACGTTTCCCCCCAAAACTGGATTTTATTGATTACTTATAAAATGTACAATAATTTTTTTGTTTTTGTTTGTTTGTTTTTCTTTTTTGGCGGTATGCGGGCCTCTCGCTGCTGTGGCCTCTCCCGTTGCGGAGCACAGGCTCCGGACACGCAGGCTCAGCGGCCATGGCTCACGGGGCCCAGCCGCTCCGCGTCATGTGGAATCTTCCCGGACCGGGGCATGAGCCCGTGTCCCCTGCATCGGCAGGCGGACTTCTCAACCACTGCGCCACCAGGGAAGCCCTGTACAATAATTTTTGTTGCACTGGAAGGTTTCAACAGGCTTTACTAACATTTTTCCCTCAGAGATTTGGTTTTGCTATAGTCATTTTGCCCTCTGTGTTGTCCCAGCTATGGTATCAGGAATAGTAGACATTAAGTTAATTCGTTTTTCCATAGTTACTATTATTTTATTTTATTTTTTAGTTACTATTATTTTAAACAATAAAATGGGTCGATCTCTCCAGACATTTTTAATTCATATACTATCTTTCCCCTTTTTCTTAATATACCAATTTTTAGATGGATCAAATGAATTATTCATATTTTTCCTATTTCAGGAATCCTGTACATTATACCATCAGTATTATATACATAAACTAATAGAATTGTTCTTTAAATGAAATTTAATAGCTGTTTCACTTCCTCTATGTTTATAGACTTATAGAGGGCATGTATTTATGTATATATGTTTATTTTTGCATATCCCTGTTAACTTTCTCATTTGTCAAAATTCTTTACCCTTGGGGCTTATATACTCCAAGGTAGAAACATATTTCATATAAGGACTCACTTTAGTCCTAAAGACATACATAGGCTGAGAACGAAGGTATAGAAAAAGATATTTCAAGCAAATGTTCTCAAAAAAAAATATTAGAGTTAGCTATACTTAAATCAGACAAAATGGTTTTTAAACTAAAAATGGTAACAAGAGACAAAGAAGTCATTATATAATGATAAAGGGACCAATCTATCAAGAAGACATAAAAATAATGTACCCAATGTACCCAATGGAGCAAAAAGTAAAGAGCTACAAGGAAAAATAAACAGCAATATAGTAACAGTTGGGGACATTAATACTCTATCAAAACAATAGATAGCTGATGCAGAGAATCAAAAAGGAAAGAGTGGATTTGACAAAACTATAGACCAAATGGACCTAACAGATATGGAATACTCTGACAACAGCAGAATACACATTTTTCTCAAGCATGCATGGAATGTTTTCTAGGATAGACAATATTTTATTGTCTATCCCAGTCACAAAAAAATCTTAAAATATTCAGAGTTTGAAATCATACCAAGTATCTTATTTGACCACAATGATATAAAACTAGATATCAATAACAGGAGGAAAATCAGAAATTCACAAATACATGGAAATTAAACAACATTCTCCTGAACAGCCAATGAATCAAAGAAGAAATTAAGGGGACTATAGAATAGTATTTTGAGAAAAACAAAAATGGAAACACAACATTACCCAAACTTATGGAATGCAGCAAAAGCAGTTCAAAGAGAAAATTTCTTAGCAATAAATGCCTATATTAGTAACAAGAAAGATCTCAAAGAAAAAACCTCACTACATGACATAGGGAGCTAGAAGAAGAAGAATAAAATGAGGCCAAAGTTAGCAGGAGGAAGGAAATAATAAAGATTAGAAAAGAAACAAATGACATAGAGAACCGGAAAACAATAGAAAAGATTAACTAAGCCAACAATTGATTCTTTGAAATATAAACAAAATAGACAAGCATTTAGCTAGCCTAGCAAAGGTAAAAGGAGAGAGAAACCAAATCTACAAAATTATGAATGAAAAAAAGATATTACAACTAAAGCCACTGAAATACAAAGGATCATGAGAGCTACTATGAACAATGATATGCCAACAAACTGGACAACCGAGAAGAAACAGAAAAATTCTTAGAAACATATGACCTACCAAGACTGAATCAGGAAAAAATAAAAATCTGAAAAGACCAATTACTAGTAAGGAGACTGAAGCAGTAATCAAGTATCTCCCAGGACTAGACAGCCTCACTGCTGAATTTTATCAAACATTTAAAGAAGAATTAACACCAGTTCTTCTCAAACACTTCTAAAACAATTGAAGAGGAAAGAACACTACACATGCATTTTACAAGGCCAGAATTACCCTAATATTAAAGCCAGCAGAGAACACTACAAGGAAATAAAACTACAGGCAAATATCCCTGATAAATATAGAGGCAAAAATTCTAAATAAAATACTAGCAAACTGAATTCAGCACCACATTAAAATGATCATCCCATGATCAAGTGAGATTTATCCCTGGAATGCAAGGATGGTTCAACATATACAAATTAATCAACGTGATATATCATGTGAATAGATGTGGGATTCATTCCAGGGATGCAAGGATGGTATAACATCTGTAAGTCAATCAATCTGATACACCACATTAACAAACTGAAGGATAAAAAGCATATGATTATCTCAATAGATGCACAAAAAGCATTTGACAAAATTCAACATCCATTCATGAAAAAAACTTTCAACAAAGTGAGTATAGAAGAAACATATTTCTATATAATAAATGCCACATATGACAAGCTTACAACTAACATCATATTCAAAAAGTTGTAAGCTTTCCTCTAAGATCAGAAAAAAGGCAGGGAAGCCCAATCTCTCTTATTCTACATCACATTGGAAGTCCTAGCCAGAACATTTAGGCAATGAAAAGAAATAAAATGTATCCAAATCAGAAATGAAGAAGGAAAACTATATTTTCAGATGACATGATCTTATATATAGAAAACGCTAACCCAAAAGACTCCACCAAAAAACAGTTAGAAATAATAAATGAATTCAGTAAAGTTGCAGGATATAAAATCAATATGCAAAAATCTATTGCATTTCTATACACTAATAACACATTATCAGAAGGAAAAGCTAATAGAACAATACCATTTCCAAATACATCAAAAAGAACAAAATATCTTGGAATAAATTTAAGCAAGGATGTGAAAGACCTGCCCACTGAACAATATAAGATGTTGATGAAAGAAATTGAAGAAAAAACATATATATGGAAAGACATTCCACACTCATTAACTGGGAGATTGAATATTGTTAAAATGCCCATACTACTCAAAGCTATCTACAGATTCAGTGCAATCCCTATCAAAATTCCAACAGCATTTTTCACAGAAATAGAAGAAAAATCCTAAAATTTGTATGAACCACAAAAGACCATGAATAACCAAAACAATCTTGATAAAGAAAACAAAGCTGAGGCATCATATTCCCTGATTTCAAACTAAATCAAAACAGTATAACATTAGCATAAAAACAGAACATAGATCAACAGAAAATAATAGAGAGCCCAGATATAAACCCATGCATATATGAGTAATTAATTTATAACACAGGAGCCAAGAATATACAGTGAGGAAAGAACAGTCTCTTCAATAAATGACATTGGGAAAACTGGACAGCACCATGCAAAAGAGTGAAACTGGACCACTATCCTACACCATATGGAGAAATTAAGTCAGAATAAGATTTGAATGATAGACCTTAAACCATAAAACTCATAAAACATAGGCAGTAAGCTCCTTGACATCAGTCTTTATAAAGATTTTTTGGATCTGACACCAAAAGCAAAGACAATAAAAGAAAACTTTAAAGAGCAGACTACATCAAATTAAAAAGCTTCTACATAGCAAAGGAAACCATCAACAAAATTAAAAGGCAACCTACTGAATGGAAGAAAATATTTGCAAATCATGTATCTGATAAGGGGCTAATATATCCAAAATTTATAAAAAACTCATATAACTCAATAGCAATAAAACCAAATGTTCAATTAAAAACCAGCACAGGATTGAATAGATATTTTTCCAAAGAAGATATACAAATAGCTAACAGGTACATGAAAGGCACTCAATATCACTAATTATCAGGAAAATGCAAATCATAACCACATGAGATATCAACTCACACATGTTACAATGGCTTTCATCAGGAAGACAGAAAACAAGTGTTGGCGAGGATGTGAAGAAAAGGGAACATTTGTGCATGGTTGATGGGAATGTAAATTGGTATAGCCACTATTAAAAACAATATGGAGGTTCCTCAAAGAACTGAAAATAGAACTACCACATGATCCAGCAATTCCACCTTTGAGTATTTATCCAAAGGAAACAAAAACACTAATTCAAAAAGACATATGCACACCACATTCATTGCAGCGTATTTCTCAATAGCCAAGATATGAAAACAACCTAAGTGTTCATCAATGGATGAATGGATAAAGAAACATGGTATATTTATACAACAAAATATTATTAAGCCATAAAAAATAATGAAATCTTGCCATTTGTGACAACATGAATGGACCCTTAGGGCATTATTCCAAGTGAAATGAGGCAGAGAAAGACAAATACTGTGTGATCACAATTATATGTGGAATTGGAAAGGAAAGGAAACAAAAAATCAACTCACAGAAAAAGAGACCAGTTTTGTCTTTATCTGAGGCATGTGGTAGGGGGAGGAGGAATTGGATGAAGGTGGTCAAAAGGTACAAAATTCCAGTTATAAGATAAATAAGTACTAGGGATGTAATGTACAACATAATGACTATTGTTAACACTGCTGTATGATATATATGAAAGTTTTTGAGAGTAGATCCTAAGAATTCTCAACAAAAATGAAAAAAATCTCTTTTTTTTTCCTTAAAAAAGAAGTGATCAGTGTTTGAATTTAAGAATATTCTTAAAGTTCTTTCATTTAATTGAAATCACATAAATTAAAAAGAAACTCCAACATAAGGGCACTGGATTGAAAATATGATGGAAGTGAAAAAACCCACTCCATTATTTATCAATTATTTATTATTTAAGATACATGTTGTATCTGAAATTTAAAATACTAGTATTTCTTGTTCCAAAACTAAATGCTCAAAATTGCTGAAGCAGCCCATGAAACAAAAAGTAATATAAACATTTTTATTGATTAATATAAAAAATTTGGTTAATTATAAATTGTAGAATTGGTCATTATGTAAGTTCTCAACTTAAAAGGCTTTTTAAATATTACATAGAAAACATAATGGGCTCTTGAATTATGTTCAAAGCAATCAGAATGGGTACTAGACAGCCTATTAACAGGACCTGGCGTATTGGCTGGAGACAATGGAAGAATAGTTAGCTTTTGCTCCTACGTGACTAAGAAGTCAAAGTTACTTTTATCAGAGGTTGAAACAAGAAAAAAAAAAGTATGTTTTGTCAGGGAAGATAATGAGGAATTAAGGGCCTGTGGATTATGATATATTGGAATGGTATGGTGAAAATAAAACATCAAACAATGAAAAATCTGGGTCCTAGAGCTCAAGATAAAAATCATTAGAATAATTGGAAAAAAAGAACGTACTTAACCAATATTTATTAAACACTTACAATGCATCAAGTTCTAAGGCAGGCATTTTAAACATGTATACTGATTTACTCTCAATGACAACTTCGTGGAATGATTATTGCTATCTTCAATTTATCAATTAGTAAACTGAGACCAAAAAAATACAAGCAAGTTGCTACTGTTATAAAAGTAATTTTTATAGGTTGTATATTGTTCCCGACTCCTTTCCAGTAGAAGGATTATATATACCTGCCCCTTGCCAAAGGATTATATATACCTGCCCCTTGCCATAAGATTTGCTATGCCTCCCTGAGGAAGGAATATGCTTCTGCAGATCATGAACATTATGCTTGTTTATATGACTTGCTCTAGACATATACATAAGCTATATTCAATTAGAAACTTCAAGACCGATCACATGAATTTATTGTTGTCCTTTTCCTTTTTCCAGGAGATAGGGTTTTCTCCTTCAGACTGGATCCAGTATAAAGCAAGCATGTGAACAGAGTAGAATACATATGATATAAAATATAAGAAAGGAAATAAAATTTTTGTGTTGTAAACAACTACTAAGTCTCAAGGGTTGTTTTTTATGCAGCATAACCTAGTGAAAGACAACTAATATAGTGGTAAAACATGGAATTCATATTCAAACTAAGTTCTAACTGGCTTTAAATCCCATATACAATCTATTACATTACTCTGTCTCTCAAGATGTGATACGTAAAGCCATTAGTGGATGATGTAATTCAGAATTGAGTGTAAATGTTCAAGGAAAATCTTAGGAACAATATTCTAGGATAAGACACTAGTTTACATTTTAACAAGCCCTCTAGGCAATTCTTTTGCAAAGTAAAACTTAAAAACAGCTTCTCTATGGAGTCTATATTGAGCTTCATTACATCGAATACCTGAAATTTTATGAAAAAGCTGCTCATTGTGTACATTTTTCCAGGATTAGTTTACCTAATTTTTAAAGGCTAGAAGTATTCTGTGACTCAGAATACTTAACAAATTTAAGGAATGAGTGAATATGAAAAGGATTCAGCAGAGAAACCTACCCTTGACAACTTTGGCAGCAAAGTAGTAAAGGAAATGGGTAGTATGATAGTTTCAGAAAGAAGCCTGTTTGAGGGAATATTTTTTAGGATAGATGAGAATTGATCATTTGGGAAGGGAAAGAATTAATGGATGGGAACATTCAAAAGCAGAATGGAGAAAACTGAAGTAGCAAACTACCTGCAGCTATGAGATGAAGAGGACAGTTGGAAGTTTTAATTTTGTATAATATAATAGAATAGAGGAATATTTTTCTCTAAAAGGAGAGAACAAGTAAAGATGGAGAGAAACCCTGAGATAGCATGGTTTCCATCTCCTTAATTAAGCAGAGTAATATCAACTACTCTTTTAGGAATGAGAGGGCTTGAGCACTGTGGGATGAGTTTAGGAAAGAAGCAAAGTGTTGGGGGGAAAAGTAGGGATCAGCAAAAGGTGAAAATAAAATAAATGGACCTTCAATGCTATGAATTTAGAATAAATAATATGGATTTGAACAAAAATTATTTTCAATAATAAAAGTTTAATTTTTATTTCAGTGTTTCTCTGTTGTAGTCACATAATTCAAATGACTAGAGTATTAAAAAATTACATATATGGATGCAATTCCTGAAGTAACAATTTAGAGCATATTTAATAGGATACTAACTATGCTGAGATACAAAAGACCTGTATTTAAATCTCAAATTTATTATCAAGTTTGTTAGGTAAATTTAGGCAAATCAGTTTATCTTAATTTGCCTCAGTTTTCTCATTGGCCAGATGAAGATAATACTATTTGTCTCAAATAACCTATAGGGTAACTTTGTGAAAAAATAAAATAAGAGGAATGTATTTTCTGAAATTAAAAGATAAATGAATTCAATACAAATTCATTGGTAGCTGTGAGAAGTAACAGAAAATAGGGTATTAATATAACACAGCAAATCTTCCTCCACTACCAACCGAACAGCTTTTTTGAATCTAGACACGACTCTTTAAGTTAAAACAAATCTGTAGTTTAACTTCCATTTCCAGCAATATGGTAGACAGCATAATTTTAAATGCCTTACTTCATTTACCAAAATACTATATAAATATGAAAAAACTCATCATCTCTGGTAAAATAGTTTCCAACTGGCTGCACTCAAAGAATAATTTAAAGTTTTTAAAGTATATTTTATATACTTATATAATTTGCCTCATTAAAGAGGAAAAGAATATCATTTAAGTGCAAAAATAAGAAAAACCTACAAAACTGACAGAAAAACAAACAAGACTTTGCATTCACTATCATTAGGTTTATCCATCCAACCAAGAAAATAACCATTCCAGAATCTTAGAAACAATAAACAAAAAGAAAAGTTAGCTATATAATTGTATTATTCTAAAATGAGAGAAAGTATGTCTATAGTAATTATTTTTTAAATAATTGGCCAAAATTGCCCACAAAAACATTACAATTTATATCCTTTGTATTCACTCTCAATGTACTGAAAATTATAGACTTCCACTTGATTTAACTCTTGAAAGTGTTTTGTGTTCCTTTGGCTTTCTAAAAATTCTATAATTCACATAATACCCAATTTTTTGTTATTCACAGAAGTCTAAATGAAAAATAATATAGTATTCAAAGATAATTGAATATATGTATATGATGAAAAACTACAAATATTTAGTAAAAATGTTATTACTTTTACATAGTGAAGTGCCTTATTCTGATACAGTGGTCAGAGACAACCTCCTTAAACATCTGCCCCTCCTCAATTAAAAACTATACCTAGGCAATATCTGCTCATAAACTTTGTTGACTGTATGTCTCCAATCTTCCCTGCTCCATATCCATGTAGCACTCTTCAAGGGACAAGCCCCATAGACTGTAGCACATCATGAAGCAGGCAATTGTGCTACACTAGGTACTTCCCAGAGCCCAGAGAAGAACTGGGATGTAAATATGGGACTTCAGTAATTACCAAACCCAGGAAAATATTTTTAGCAAAAGAAGATGACGGAGCTCAATTTTAAATTGAAGAGAATATTTTCGATGAATTTTAAGACAAAATTAACATTTTTTAAATGTGGTAAACACAGACATTGCCATTTCATATTCAGTCTTCCCTGTAATAATTATTGATTGATGATAGTACTGAAAATCAATATCTTTTTTCAAAATTTGAATGTAGGGTCAGGAAATAGTAGTTGACATGAGTTCTCACCACCATTGTTTCCTGGTTGAGTGACTTTGAGTTGTAAAATATTTCTCAGATCTAAAAATCAGCTGGCCAAGGTAGATAAAATTTATATTCCTTACAATTTTAAAATTCTTTCAACTTAAATTTAAGCTATTAAATGACTACATTTTATAAACTAAAACTAATATCTATGATATTATCCTACTTTTGCCTTTTGTTATTGAAATTAATTCAATACAGTCCTATGCATACAATGACTATCCATTTATATACCCTAAAGCAAATCTCTGAATATCTATATTGCACCCAGACTGAAAATCCATTCCATTTGATCATTTATTCTATGAAATATAGAAGGCAAATCTACTACCATGGCAATGAGTGATTTTACCTAGTTTTTGCCAATACTTTACAAAATGCTGAATTATTTTGCTAATCATCCAGAATATAATATGGTGTTCTACACATGCTAGATAAGGATAATTTCATTCATTTGTGGGCTTTCCATTTAGGAATAATCTAAAATTTAAAGTGCAACAGGAAATTGACAAATACTCTCCAAACCCCATCACAAATGAATTGATCCTAGATTTAAATTTTATGATCAGAAGCCACTCTGGCCAATAAGTTCATCAAAATGAATAGGGAATGACTAAAATGTCACCATTTTGTTTTCTTCTTTCCGATGGATAGTCAAATTCTTTAACCGCAACATCATTTTTTTTCTCACTGTCATTTATGGTCTACTTACATGAAAATTTCTACTTGAAGTCCTTGCTAATTAACTTCTGTGTCTTTTCTTTACTTCCCTAACACATCATTCGAAACCTTGTTTGTGCACCCATTTCACTATGTTTTGCAATATAGTGTGTTTTTACACATAGATGTCTTCTAATATACTGCAAGTTTCATAAGGGCATGATATACTTGAATATCCTAATGCAGAGGTCAGAAAACCAAGTCCCACAAAGTCAAGTTCATCCAGCTGCCTATTTCTGTAAATAATGTTTTACTACACAGCTATGTCCATCTTTTTAATATATTATCTATGACTGCTTTCACAGTCATGTGAAATTTTCACGTAGAGATGAGTAATTGCTGTAGACATGATAAGGCCTACTAAGTCAAAAATATTTATAATATGGACCTTTACCAAAAAAGTTACCCACTCCTGCCTTAAAGATCCTACCACAGTGCCTTGTATGGAATAGGAGTCCAATCGATAGTTACTGAAAGGAAAGAAACAACGACAGCAGAAGAATGCTCAAGGAGGAAATAAAGATTGATAAGAAAAGGAACATGAAGACATAGATTAGAGAAGGTATTTTCAAGGAAAAGTAAGATAATGTAAGTGCAAGTTTCCATAACAGTATTAGTTATATGATACAGATCAAAGAAATGTTTACTTTTAAGAATAACAACAGAAAAAGACTTTGTGAGTCTGATAGCACCCAGATCCAGATGAGCAGTTCCCATTACATGGTCAGTTTATATTGGTGCATAGTCATGTGCTCCATCTTTACCAAGTCTCAGTAGCATGATATGACCTAGATTTCAAGTGTAGATTTCTGTGCTGCAGATGGCAAGGACTTAGGTAAATCTGCAGATTTCCTGAGTTCTCTCACTGTCACCTCTTTCTTCTCCATGTACTTCCTTCCTTTCCTGTATCATACCCTGAAAATTCTAACCAATAGAACTCCTCAAATTCATAAATCTGTTTTCTCATCACAGGGGCACCACTGGATTCTGTTTGAATTCCTCTGTGTGGCTTGATAGCTTGTTTTTTTATTGCTGAATAATATTCCAATGTATGGCCACAGTTGGTCGAATCACCTACTGAAAGATACCTTGGTAACTTCGAAGTTTTGGCAATTATGAATAACACTGTGAAAAAATATTCATGTGCAGGTTTTCAGGTGGACATAAATTTTCAATTTATTAGGGTAAAAACCAAGATATTCAATTGCTCAACCATGTAGTAAGTGTATAACTTTGTAAGAAACTGCAAAACTGTCTTCTAAAGAGGCTGTGTACCATTTTGCATTCCTACTGGCAACAAATGAGAATTCCTGTTGTTCCACATCCTCTTCAGCATTTAGCATTATCAGGATTTTGGATTTTAGCCATTCTAATGGGTATGTAGTGATATCTCATTTTAGTTTAATTTACAATTGCCTAACGACATATGATGGTGAGCATTTTTTAAAGTTCTATTTACCATCTGTGTATCTTCTCTGGTGAGGTTTCTGTTTAGATCTTTCTGTGTTTTTTAATTGAGTTGCTTGTTTCCTTATTGTTGAGTTTTAAGAGTTCTTTGTATATTTTTATACTGGTCCTTTATCAGATGTATCAGATGAATATATTATCTCCCAGGCTGTAATTTATTTTCTCATTCCTTTATCAGATGTGTTGTACAAGGATTTTCTACCAACCTGTGGCTTGTCTTCTCATTCCCTTAGCTACGTCTTTCAAAGAGCAGAAATTTTTCATTTGAATGAGGTCCAACTAATCAATTTTTTCTTTCATGGATTGTGCTTTTGGTGTTGTATCTAAAACGTCATCGCCAATCTCCAGGTCATCTACATTTACTCCTATGTTATCTTCTATAATTTTTTTTTCAATTTTGTGCTTTGCATTTAGATCTATGTTCTGTTTTGAGTTAATTTTTGTGAAAGGTATAAGGTCTGTACCTAGATTAATTCCTTTATATATGGACGTCCAGTTGTACCTGCATCATTTATTTAAAAATTATCCCTTCTCCATTAAATTTCCTTTCCTCCTTCATCAAAAGTGAGTTGAATATATTTATATGGTTACATTTCTGGGCTCTATTCTGTTCCATTGATCTCTTTTTCTATTCTTTTGCCAATACCACCCTATCTTGATTACTGTAGATTTATAGGCCATGTTGAAGTGAGGTAGTATTAGTCCTCTGACTTTCTCTTTGTTCCTCTCTTCCAATATTGTGTTAGCTATTCTGGGCCTTTCACTTTTTCACATAGACTTTAGAATCAGTACGTTCATATCCACAAAATGACTTGCTGGGATTTTTTTTGGATTGCCTTGAACTACAGATCAAGTTGGAAGAACTGACATCTTAACAATATTGAATTTTCTTATCTATGAACACAGAATATCTCTTCATTTATTTATATCCTATTTGTAGTTTTTTCATATAGACTTTGTACATATTTTGTTAAATTTGTACCTAAGTGTTTCTTTCTTCCTTTTTTCTTTTTTTTGGTGCTAATATGAATGGCATTGTGTTTTTAATTTCAAACTCCAACTATTTGTTGCTGGTATACAAGAAAGCATTAATTTTTGTATACTAACCTTGTATTCTGCAACCTTGATATAATTACTTACTAATCCTAGCAGGGTTTTTTTTATTGATTCTTTGGGATTTCCTACATAGACAACCAAGCCATCCGTAAACAAAGTCAGTTTTATTTCTTCTTTTCTAATCTGTATACCTTTTATTTCTTTTCCCTGTCTTATTGTATTAGCTAGGACTTCTCATACAATATTAAGTAGGAGTGATAAGAAGGAATACCCTTGCCTTGTTCCTGATCTTTGAAGGGAAACATCTCATTTATCACCATTAAGTATGATTTATAAATGCAATTTTTAACTTGGTATCTGTAAAAGTCATGCTTTCTCAATTCTCAACTTGTTTATGTGACAAACATAATGTTTGCTCCTTTTTCATTAAATAATTAGAAATTTATCACATTACTTTTAAAGAATCATTTATTTCATTTTTTATTTGTGTTTTGCAGTTTAATTCATTCTTCTTTGTTACCACCAATTGGATAACTTACAGTACTAATGGACCTCCAGTGTATTTATTTGTTTGTTTATTATTTTTGCAGGGGCAGAGGAAATATGGGGAAGATATTAAACATTGGAACAGAAGAGAAAGACCACATATACACCCACACATATACAGACAATGGACTTTTAAAAATATAGATATTTTATTAAGATACTTTTTGAGCACTTTAAGGTTCTGAGTAAAATTAAGAAGAAGGTACAGGGTTTTTCTCTTCTGTTCCGATGATCCAACTGTTTGTTGCTATGCCAATACAACACTGTTTTATTTCAACATTATAATTTGTTGAAATCTGGTAGAGTTAGTGCTCAATTTTTCTTTTCATCTTCAAAGTTGATTGAATATTTCAGGTCTTTGTATTTCCATATGAATTTTAGAAACAACTTGTCAATTTTTATAAAAAGAACCCTGGGATTTTTATTGTGATTCCATTGAATCTATAGATCAAATTGGGGAGAACAGACTTCTTAACTACATTGTTTCTTATGAATAATGTATATACCTTCATTTATTTAGCTCTTCTCTCAGCATTATTTTCTACTTTTCATTGTAAAGATCTTTACATCTTTTGTCAGAATTATCCCTAAGTATTTTATATTTTTGAAATAACATTGTTTTCTTTCTTTTTTATTGACGTATAATTGACATAGAACATTATTATTAGTTTCATGTGTAAAATATGATTCAATATTTGTATGCACTGCAAAATGATCACCAAAATAAGTCTTGGTAACATCCATCACCATACATAGTTACATCATATATAAATTTTTTTCTTGTGATGAAGACTTTTAACATCTACTCTCTTAGCAACTTTCAAATGTGTAATACATTATTATTAACTACAGCCACTGCTGTATATTACATCCCCATATTTATTTTATAAATGAAATTTTGTACATTTTGGTCCCTTTCACCCTTTCATTCATCCAGCAGCTCCTGCTGGCAACCACCAATCTCTTCTCTGTATCTATAACTTTGGGGTTTGTTTATTGTCTTTCGTTTTTTTAGATTCCACATATAAGTGAGTTCGTATGGTACTTGTTTTTCTCTGACTTATTTCACTTAACACAATGCCTTCAAGGTCCACCCATGTTGTCACAAATGGTAAAATTTCCTTCTTTTTTAATGGCTGTATAGTATTCTATTATATATATATATTTACATCATCTTTATCCATTCATCCATTGTTGGACACTTAGGTTTTTGCTAAGGGCTATTATAAATGCTGTAATGAACACTTTCTATTCTTAATTTTGGGAGGAAACTCCATACTGTTTTCCATAATGGCTCTGCCATTTCACATTCCTACCAACAGTATACTAAGGTCTCCTTATCTCCACATTCTCACCAATACTTGTTATTTCCTGTCTTTTTGATAATAGCCATTCTAACAGGTATGAGTTAATATCTCATTATGGTTTTGTTTTGGATTTCCCTGATGATTACTGATGTTGGACATCTTTTCATGTAACTGTTGGCCATCTGTATGCCTCCTTTGGAAAAATGTATATTCAAAAATCTTATGTCCATTTTTAAATTGGATTGCTTCTTTATTTGCTATTGAGACATATGAGTCCTTTACATATTTTGTATATTAACCCCTTATCAGATATAGTATTTGCAAATATTTTCTCTCATTTAGTAGTTTGCCTTTTAATTATTGATGGATTTCTTTGCTGAGCAGAAGCTTTTAATTTTGATATAGTCTCACTTATTCTTTGCTTTTGAAGTCAGATCCCAAAAAATCATCATGAAGACTGATGTCAAGGAGCTTACCAGGTATGTTTTCTTCTAGGTGTTTTATGGTTTTGGATCTTCCATTCAAGTCTTTAATCCATTTTCAGTTAATTTTTGTATATGATGTAAGATAGTAGTCTAGTTTCATCCTTTTACATGTGGCTGTCCAGTTTTCCCAACACCATTTATTGAAGAAAGTATCCTTTCCCTGTTATATATTATTGACTCCTTTATCATAAATTAATTAACCATATATGAGCAATGTTATTTCTGGACTCTCTATTCTGTTCCATTGATCTATGTGTCTGTTTTTATGTCAATACCATACTGTTATGAATACTGTAGTTTTCTAACATATTTATTTTTAAATAAAGGCAAGCCAAATATTATATTCATCATCAATGTCATGGTCCAACATTTTTACAGGGTTCAAGCATATGTGTTTTCCCTGAACCTACCTGCACTGCTTTTGGTTTAAAGCAGATTTGCAAATTGACTCTTTGTATGTTCCTTATATTTTAGATATAATGTTATGCTTGATGTTTCCTGCATATACGTTGCAACCTAGATTCAAGGGTGAGTACAGCTTTTCCCCATGTTGTGTTTTGGTGATTTCATTGGCAACCTGGAAGGGATAGAATTAAATTTCAAGAACTAAGCTGCCTCCTCTCTTGCAAGGTTTTGCTTGCACTTAAGACATGAGTGTCATGTGGAAGTACAGTAGCAAACATGATATGCAGAGAGATAATTATACTTCTTTTCCAGACACAGACTCTGTTCATTCTTCTAGATACATATAATAATAATAATAATGAAAATAATAATAATACTTATTAGCTTTTAGAATAAGTTACATATAAGATTCATATCTAGGAATAGGCAAGGTATTATATATTAATCCAAATTTATTTGCTAAGAAAAGAAGACAAATAGACTATCTTCACTTTGCAAATCATCTGTCCTTTTCATATGAATGTTAAGTCAGCAGTCTATAAAATATGTTAATAATTCTACAGAAATCACTATATCTGAATACCTCCTAATCCTCCATAAGGCAACATTAGAAAACCTGTTTTTCAGAGATATGACCAAAATCTATGTATTTGGGGCTTATGAAAAAGAGAACATAGTCACAAAAATTACTTAAAGAGCGAAATCAAATTTAGTTAAGAAGGGAAATGCATCCTAGTAGAAGAAAAGGTATTTATAAGTTAAGAGCTTTGGGATATTTTAATGGCCAAAATAAACTCCAACACATTCACTATGTTATAGATTCTGTGAAGTCCCAGACATATACAGAAGAATCCAAAATTAAGTTAAAATGAGCAATAATTAATATGACACAAAATAAATTCTCAATGGCCATTAAAACTTCAAATATGATATCCAAACTATTTTTACTTATATAAAGCAAATTTTAAATGTCCCAGACTTTACAGATTAAATTGTGAAAATTAGTGCTCTCTCCATATGTTTTGCCACATGATTACTGGATACTATGAAACTATGGTTTAAATTACAGCTCTAAAGCCTTTTTTACAATCTTATTTATAAAGCAATTTTATGGCAACATATTTGTTTCTTTTCAACACAGTTTTTGGCACCTCCAGTGAAACTATAAGGTAAAATTTTCCCAGAATGAAAATAGTTTATCTTTCAAAGGCATACCTGGACCTTTTGAAAATGTAATTATAGTCCAGCTAAATGCTTCAGGCAAGTTGCTTAATCTTTTCATTTTCAAGAAAATATATATGTGTGTGTGTGTGTGTGTGTGTGTAAAATTCCTCTGTGAGAATCAAACTGTATGTAGGTACGACAACTATCTAATCAGACTCCATGTGTTCAGGATGATTGCATTTGTTGTATATTATAGATTGATGCAGTACTGAAGAGAAGTACACCAGGGAAAAGGAACAGCACAATAGATTGGATTCATGGTTTCTGGCAGGAGAAATATAAATGGGCTTGAGTATATTCTGAATGAATACTAAACCCTGTTTTATAATGAAAATGAAAATATTGCACAGTCTTTTTCTAGCACAAGATATGAAAGGCTATTTGGGATTTTAAGCAAACCTGTGATGTTGTTGCTAAAGTAAGTAGTAAGTTCTTAAGGACTGGCAATCGATAGCTGCAAAGCAGTTGAAAACTTACATATGGCAAACATGTATTACAAGATCGATTTTTAGAGCAAAAATTTATATATCAAGCAGGTTTGTTGGAAGCAAATGATAAAATGAATATAGCTGGAGAAAGGTAGTACTCAAGATGGTGCTATAAGCTGAGGTGACATAAATTATAAAAGACAACTGAGGTGCAAGGCAGTGGAAGGATAATCAATTTTTCTGATGGTGTACAGTGACACACCTGTTGTCTCTTTAATACACTGTCAAATAAGCAATGGATATTTGTTAGTGAATTTTTTGAACCAGTAGCAGTATTGCAAGAATCATCAGTAATTGTCTTTGCAAAATATTTCAAGTGTGGAAACCTAAAAAGCAGGACAATTATTTCTTCTATTATAATTAATCATTAATACAAATGCACAAGTACAAGATTTTTTCTGAGTCTTTTGCACAAGTACAAGATTTTTTCTGAGTCTCTTATGATGTCTTTAATTCCCAGATATGGGTGAATGAATAATTTTCCAACTTAATCCTATAAACAGAATGCTCCTAATTTTATAATTGGAACAAACCCAAAATTGTTATAAGGTATCAATGTTTATTTAGCATCTTTAAAAATTATCATCTTACTCTTGAATAGGAAACCTCCAGTAATAATATTTAAGTTTATAATAATATATTCTAGAAAGTCATAAAATTGTGGGCTCTTTCCTATCTTTAAATAAATAATGACAAATATATCATTCATAGTCAAAGAAATGAGCATACCAATTTCAGAGCAAAGTGGGGGTTTTTCGAATTAACTTTTTTTTTTTACATCTTTATTAGAGTATAATTGCTTTACAATAGTGTGTTAGTTTCTGCTTTATAACAAAGTGAATCAGTTATACATATACATATGTTCCCATATCTCTTCCCTCTTGTGTCTCCCTCTCTCCCACCCTCCCTATCCCACCCCTCTAGGTGGTCACAAAGCACCGAGCTGATCTCCCTGAGCTATGCGGCTGCTTCCCACTAGCTATCAATTTTACGTTTGGTAGTGTATATATGTCCATGCCACTCTCTCGCTTTGTCACAGCTTACCCTTCCCCCTCCCCATATCCTCAAGTCCATTCTCTAGTAGGTCTGTGTCTTTACTCCTGTCTTACACCTAGGTTCCTCATGACATTTTTTTTTCTTAAATTCCACATATATGTGTTAGCATATGGTATTTGTCTTTCTCTTTCTGACTTACTTCACTCTGTATGACAGACTCTAGGTCCATCCACCTCATTACAAATAGCTCAATTTTGTTTCTTTTTATGGCTGAGTAATATTCCATTGTAAATATGTGCCACATCTTCTTTATCCATTCATCCGATGATGGACACTTAGGTTGTTTCAATCTCCGGGCTACTGTAAATAGGGCTGCAATGAACATTTTGGTACATGACTCTTTTTGAATTATGGTTTTCTCAGGGTATATGCCCAGTAGTGGGATTGCTGGGTCATATGGTAGTTCTATTTGTAGTTTTTTAAGGAACCTCCATACTGTTCTCTATAGTGGCTGTATCAATTCACATTCCCACCAGCAGTGCAACAGTGTTCCCTTTTCTCCACACCCTCTCCAGCATTTACTGTTTCTAGATTTTTTGATGATGGCCATTCTGACTGGTGTGGGATGATATCTCACTGTAGTTTTGATTCACATTTCTCTAATGATTAATAGTGTTGAACATTCTTTCATGTGTTTGTTGGCAGTCTGTATATCTTCTTTGGAGAAATGTCTATTTAGGTCTTCTGCCCATTTTTGGATTGGGTTGTTTGTATTTTTGTTATTGAGCTGCATGAGCTGCTTGTAAATTATGGAGATTAATCCTTTGTCGGTTGCTTCATTTGCAAATATTTTCTCCCATTCTGAGGGTTGTCTTTTGGTCTTGTTTACGGTTTCCTTTGCTGTGCAAAAGCTTTGAAGTTTCATTAGGTCCCACTTCTTTATTTTTGTTTTTATTTCCATTTCTCTAGGAGGTGGGTCAGAAAGGATCTTGCTGTGATTTAGTCATAGAGTGTTCTGCCTATGTTTTCCTCTAAGAGTTTGACAGTTTCTGGTCTTACATTTAGGTCTTTAATCCATTTTGAGCTTATTTTTGTGTATGGTGTTAGGGAGTGATCTAATCTCATACTTTTACATGTACCTGTCCAGTTTTCCCAGCACCACTTATTGAAGAGGCTGTCCTTTCTCCACTGTACATTCCTGACACCTTTATCAAAGGTAAGGTGACCATATGTGTATGGGTTTATCTCTGGGCTTTCTATCCTGTTCCACTGATCTATCTTTCTGTTTTTATGACAGTACCACACTGTCTTGATTACTGTAGCTTTGTAGTATAGTCTGAAGTCAGGAAGCCTGATTCCTCCAGCTCCGTTTTTCGTTCTCAAGATTCCTTTGGCTATTTGGGGTCTTTTGTGTTTCCATACAAATTGTGAAATTTTTTGTTCTAGTTCTGTGAAAAATGCCAGTGGTAGTTTGACAGGGATTGCATTGAATCTGTAGATTGCTTTGGGTAGTAGAGTCATTTTCACAATGTTGATTCTTCCAATCCAAGAACATGGTATATCTCTCCCTCTATTTGTATCATCTTTAATTTCTTTCATCAGTGTCTTATAATTTTCTGCATACAGGTCTTTTGTCTCCTTAGGTAGGTTTATTCCTAGATATTTTATTCTTTTTGTTGCAATGGTAAATGGGAGTGTTTTCTTGATTTCACTTTCAGATTTTTCATCATTAGTGTATAGGAATGCCAGAGATTTCTGTGCATTAATTTGTATCCTGCCACTTTACCAAATTCATTGATTAGCTCTAGTAGTTTTCTGGTAGCATCTTTAGGATTCTCTATGTACAGTATCATGTCATCTGTAAACAGTGACAGCTTTACGTCTTCTTTTCCGATTTGGACTTAACATTTTAAAAGTGGAAATTAAAGTGTTCAACAATTGAGAAATGTCAATGTAATTGCACCATTAAATCCCCATTGTCTTTCAAGCTAGCAATCTACATTCTATATGGAATGGCTATTTTTTATTACAAGGTTCCCAAGCTCTCCAACTTGTCAGTAAGTCAATATTATAAGAATGTTCTTTACCATCTTCTGTCTAAAACTGTTAAATCATTAAGACTTTTTTCAACATGTTTATGTCTTGCAATTTACAGGTAGAATTTTATGGTAAGCTTTTGCTACCACTGTCACTCCCCAGCACTCAAAAGCATACACTGGATTTTGGGTAAGTTACTCAAGTCAGTAAAAATATATACTTAAATTATGAGGTATTTGTAGAAATCTAAATTTATTTACAAAAGGCAACTATTCTTAGATGGCAATTCTCACTATAGGAATTATACAGAATTATTTCTCCAAAGTTAATTAATTTTATTAATTATATAAAGTTAATTCTCCAGTGGAAAATTAACCAAGACAACTATTTCCATAGTTAATGGAAATGAACTATTTCCATAAATAATACATGAATTTTGAGGAGAATAATCCTGTTGTAATTTATTTATTTATTTATTTTTGTGGTACATGGGCCTCTCACTGTTGTGGCCTCTCCCGTTGAGGAGCACAGGCTCCGGATGCCCAGGCTCAGTGGCCATGGTTCACGGGCCCAGCCGCTCCACAGCATGTGGGATCTTCCCGGACCAGGGCACGAACCCGTGTCCCCTGCATTAGAAGGTGGACTCTTAACCACTGCGCCACCAGGGAAGCCCCTGTTGTAATTTTTTTTAAGTCTCCAATTCAATTGATACTTATTTTTCACTTGTTGAAGGATAATATTGTTTCTTGAGAAATCTTTTGGAGGTATTCAAGTTGACATATTCTGACAAATTGCTATGAGCTACAGTTCATGATGAACTGAAATATGATAAGTTTTCCAAGTACAGAAACCAGGATTTTTTGTTTTAATCAAACATAGCTTATTAGACTTCATAAATGTGACTAATGCTAGAAAAAAATAATCAATACTTTGTCTTGGTTCAAAATATTTGAAATTAATTTAAATATGCCACAGAATTTTTAAAAATGCAAAATGGATTGTTTGAGTTAATATATTTAAAAATTGCTGAATCCTTTCATATTTATTACACGTGCTGTCATTAGTCTTAGCACTCAAGCATCACAGAAAGAAGTAAATTGAAGATGTTATTATTACATTGAAAGTGTGTTGACTTCTGTCAGTTCATTACTTCTTTGCCAAGTACTGTTACTAGGTTCCATCTGGTGTATTCACCATCCCAACTTAAAATCTGCAGAAAGATTCCAGCTAAGGATGAGAAATAAAGTGAACTGGTATTCGCTTTACTTCACTTTAAGCATGATGGTCATTAGAAGAAATTCCTAATCATCAGTTTTCTTAGGCTGCAAAATAGATTGCATATTGCAGAAGTTCTAATTTTTTCTTGAGTTAAAAGAAAAAGGTATACATTTTTAAGCTAAAATTCATGGTAACATAATGAGCACACTGTTATAGCATATTTTCAAACAATGGTTTTATGGCCATCTGCACTGGGTTGAATGTTTTTCACTATCTAAAAATTTAAAGAAACTTCAAGACAGACTCAAGAATTGTAATGAAAGAGTCATCCCTGACTCTTAAAAATGCTGGGAGAAAACACATGAAAGAAATAGCCTAAAATACAAAGGATTATGAAAATACAAAATTTTCAAATGAATGAGTTTTTAGTTGGTATTCATAACAAACAGTAATTTTTACATGTTAGGTATCAATTGCCTAAATGCATAAATAGCATACTGCTACATATTTAAGATTTTGTACTACTAAAGCAAAGCAAGCATATGAATTTTAGTTACTTGATGCTGTACTCAGTGAACCCTATGTCCTGAATAAGCAGCTGGTGTACAATAAATTGTATACAAAAAAAAGAAATAAGAAAAAAGTCAACCATAGATGGTTAAATTCGAGACACACAATTCTCTATTCCCCTAGGTAGAATGAAGCACCATCTTCCACTAGGTGATATAGTGCAACAAACATCTTACCTACAAGACATCTGTTTTCCAGCTGACAATGGGCCAAAACAACACTTCAGACTTGGGGAAAAAAATGCTTTCCTCTCAGAGCAGCACTGACATAAATCCTAATGACCTGATACTTCTAACTACCTCTTTTTAACAACATCTTGTACAATTCTCCAGCAGGGTCTTGAAATGAGGTGAGAGTAAAATGCCACCCACAGCACTTAAATCAGACTTGGGGCCTAATAATGGTTTTTTCTCAACGACTCTTTTTCTACTTTGTCTTCCTAATTATTGTCATCAGTATGCACTTTTTTTCCTTGAGAGAAAATATTGACCTTTTTGGAGTGAAATATTGAAATGGTGAATTTGTTTTATTGATGATTCTGCAGTGGCTAACATTCACAGAACTAAAGGTTGCAGAACTTTGTTGATGGGACCAAAAAATTAGGAGCAAATTAAACAGAGAAGTAAAACAGGACTTCCTAATTAATTCGTAGATTTTTGTTTAATCTTCCCTGCATGAGAAGCTAGGTGTGTAAAATAAATCTTTATATCTGGCACTGATTAAAGTTCCAAGTTAGCAATGGAAGGTAATAACAACTCTTTACTGATACACATTAAATGGGTTTTTAGAAACTTCTGAACCTAAAAGAGAGTTGTTAATTTTTGCAAGCATGAGCAAACTTTTAACAGTGCAGCTTCCACCTCAGCTTCTACCTGAGCCTGATTAATGAGCAAGCATTAGGAATGAAATGTGATAAGGTACATATTAAAGGAGATTTAGAAGCCCTATTAACCTTCTAGTCTTGCAGCCTATATATGTCAATTTATTTATGTAATTTTCTTTAACACTAGCATTGTTATGAGGGTCTTGCATTTACAAAATTATTCTGACATAATTCACATAATAAATGCTGATCCTAACCTCTTTCTTATAAAAGAGCTCTCTCAAAACCCTCATCTTGCCCCCAGCTTCTGGGTATTGTGAAGAGTTCTCAGATTTTAACTGAAGCAGAATTGTGGTAGTAACTTAAGATTCTTGATCTTAACTACCTCAAGGTTTACTCAGGCTTGGTTTAACCAATTTTCTTCAGACTCCAGAATCAAATTCATTGTATATTTAGATCTTAAAAGTTAGAACCATAAGATGCAAAGATTCTCTTTATTGCATAGCTCACTAGATCAATCTACCAAGGGAGGAAGATGTGAAGTGGGAAATATTAAATGTCCCACATGATGCAGAATGGAACTGATACAAAAGGGAAGCAAGTAGATAATTCCATGTAAAAGTAAACATTTATCCTAGCAAAGTCATAGGGAAGATAGAAGGTTAGCACCCAGTACCTCTATCTATAAAGATATGAAGGCACTCCTTGCAAATGGCCAGAAGTTTTGTATGCCTCTTTTGTACAGCTCACCCCCTACAGGTTTTTTTGCGACATTTTTTGTTTTTGTTTGTTTGTTTGTTTTTTAATAAAAGTACCTAGGGGATCCTCTCTAATTACAGGAAGGTACTTTTTTCCTTCAACACTGTAATCTGACCTGTGACAAATGTGTACTATACACTATGTAAATGTCTAACAAATCAATTGCAAACCAACTGAATGGACAAATCTCAGTGCTGTTGCTGAAATCTCTTCAGAATAGTCATTGTGACCTCAAAGTTAGTTTCAAAATTTGAAAGCATCAAGTGTCAATCAAAACTGAAGATGAAACACTAATGAATGTTGAATTCTCATGCTTTAGGTGTACTTCCTTTTCAGATTTTTTGATTCTCTGCTATTTTTACTGTACTGTTTTATTTAAATTTCCTACACACTAACTTTGTGCGATTGAAATAAAGTTGCAGTGTATATTTTTAAAAAGTATGTGGAGCATCTTGGTTCTTTCCAATGGAGAAAGGGCACCTTTCTCAAGAGAATCGGAATACCATCCCCACCACCACTGTCTCTCTGCCTCTATACATCTAGAGATGGTCATGCTCTCTTAATGTCAGTATTCTTATCTAGAGAGACTAGTACTTAAATTTCTACAGGACCATGAAAAGGATGGTATGTTTTTAAAAATTGCTTGCTAGAGAAATTCCTAAAACTTACCATAACCTAAGATCTGCTGTATCAGAATCTCTGGGAGATTAGGCTAAAAATCCCTAGTAGCATTATTAAGAATCCATACAACATCAGAGATCAAACTTAGAAGGAATACCAGGCAAGCGTTTAAGAATAAATCCCAAAGATGGTGGCATAGGAAGTCCTGGAGCTCATTTCCTCCCATGGACACACTGAATCTACACCTACATATAAAGCAATTCCTCTTGAAGATGACCCAATGGCTGACGGAACAATAGAAGGACCACGTAGAACTGGGTATAAAAGATTGAGATGGTATCCATGGGAAACCCCTGATATGGTGAACTTCAGTAAGGAGGAATACTGCTGAGGAGCCCAAATGGAGGTTTGCTCACCCTGGGACACAGTGAAAAAAACAGCAGTGTAAAGAGTATCTAAAATATACAGAAAGAAAATTTATTTACTAGCCTTAGAGCTTCCACCAAATGTGCAGGGTACTGTTGGAGCCCTCTCCAGGTTCTAAGGTGCTGCTGAGCACAACTGTTTGAGTCCCCACCAGCACTCCCTCAAGCTTGCACCTATTACAGCTCCAGCCACCTACCAAGGCATTTTCAGACCAGTAACTGGCCAGGGCCTACTCCAACCCCAGCCACCCTGCCAAGGTGGCCTCAGGCACAATGCCCCCTAGGGTCAGCCCCTGGCCCACAACTTCTTCAGCTCCAGCTGGCCTGCCTAAGTAATCTACACAGGGGATGCTCCCACACAAGACCACTCCTTCAAGACCAGGAGATGTAACTGTTTTACCTAATCCATAGAAATAATGTGTGTACTCCTATGTCCACTGCAGCACTATTTATCATAGCCAAGATATGGAAAAAACCTAAGTGCCAATCAGTAGATGAATAGATAGAGAAGATGTGATATATATGTAATGGAATATTATTCAGCCATTAGAAAGAAAGAACTCTTGCTGTTTGTAGCAACATGGATGGAACTAGATAGGATTATGATAAGTGATATAAGTCAGAAGAGAAAAACAAATATCATATAATTTCACTTATATGTGGAATCTAAAAAACAAAACAAACAAGTGAAACAAAACAGAAACATACTCATAGATACAGAGAACAAACCAGTGGTTGCCAGAGGGAAGAGGGTTGGGGGACGGACAAAATAGGTAAAAGAGATTAAGAGGTAAAAAATTACAACAACAAAATAGATAAACCATGAGGATGTAATGTACACAGAGGGAATATAGTCAATAATATTGTACAACTTTGTATGATAACAGATGGTAATTGGTCCTATTGTGGTGGTCATTTCATAATGTGTAAAAATATTGAATCACTGTGTTATACACCTGAAACTAATATAATATTGTATGTTAATTATAACCCAATAAAAAATAAATAAATACCATTGATCAGTCAAAAATGAGGGGACTAGATAATATAAGTTATGATTAAAATGTAAAACTTTATAGTATATCCTCTCAAGTTAATCATAAAATCACAAAATGTGATCACAACCCCTGCCTACTGCATTCTTTACTTTTATTATCCTTCACCAACTTAGATTTCACGTTATTTCATTTCAAAAAGTTTTGCCATTAGTATCTACTGCCTCAGATCCTTTGTCTCTTCATCACATTCATCTGAAAAACTCACCCTAAATGCCTGTAGTTGACCACCTTCTCTAAATCGACATTGAAGTAGCTAATCACTGCTAAAAAATGTCACATAACAAACATTGCTAAATTCTTCATCAGCAAACCCAAATGGACTACCAGAATGGCCCAACAATCACCTAATGACACAAGGACCCCTGCTACCTCTCCTGCACCTGCTCAATCTTCTATATTTAACATATCAACAGCAATGTATTTACTTCTATCATATCTCTTAAAAGCTAACTTTTCATCTTCTCCACCATCACCACTCTAGGCCAACTGCAATCATCACTCATCAGCAACTACCTACTGTCTATCTATATGCCCTATTGTACATCTAATCCATTTTCCACATTGGAGCCAAACTTATCTACGTGAAATGCAAGTTTAATTCTCCTCCCTCCACTCTTCCTCTCTCTCACCATGACCACCACTACCACCACCATTTAAATTTTTTCCTTAGCTTCCCATACTCTTACGATTAAGGTGAGACTCAATTTTGTGATTTACAAGGACCTGTATATTTTGGTTCTTACCCATTTCTCTATATGAAATTTGCCTCCATAAGACATTTACATATAGGTGTTCCTTCTACATGAAATGTTCTTTCCTCTCTTTTCTTAGTCAACTCCAGTTCATTCATCAGAAACCAACTCAATCAATTATATCATGACCGAAATTTTATATTTTATTGTGTAATTCTTTGATGCAAATCTATCCCACTGCCAAGATTGTAAGTTATATCATTAAATAATAATATACATATAAAAAAAAGAAAAATATCCTAAAAGAAGATTTAGTTGTCTGTTGCAATAAAAGGAATGAGGGATATATTCTTAACCAAAACAGAAAACAGAAGTTATTTTTCTATGTAGATCTCTTACAATAGATAAAATTCAAGTTGGGACAGCAAAAGACAGTGTAAGCAAAGCAAAAGATAGGCAGCTGTTTTTGGAGACAAATGTTTATAATACAGAGAGCTCATTGAAAAGATTAAGGTCTATAATATAAAAAATGTTCATACAAATTACAAAAATAGGACCAAAGAAATAAATAAAACACCCACAATAGATAAGTGGGTAAACGATACAATGAGGCAAAACAGAAGAGCAAATTCAAGTGGCCAAAAACCAAAGAAAAAGACGAGATGTCTGAATATCTCATTAATCAGAAAAAAATAAATTAAGTAGCAACAAGAAACATTTGCACATATTAGCCTGACTAAAATGTTAAAAAGTGTTAGGATATATTGTGTGGAATATGGAGAGTGCATACTCCCATACTATTGAAGAAAATATGAATTGTTATTATTTCTGTCAAAAGCAGTCTGACAAAATCTAGTAAAATTAAAAATTGCAAGACCCTTTGACCCAGCAAATTCATTCCTGTGAATGTATTCCATACTAATAAATTATTTAAAATTAGGGTAAGTAAGAACAATAATGCAGCTTTTTCATGTGGGAAAAACAGCTGGGTATAAAGTAAATGTTAACCATTTAGAAGTGGTTGAATAAATTACTTTATATCCAGATCATGAAATATTTTGTAGCCATTGAAAGAATGAATTATAACTAGACTAATTGATTTAGAGAACACTCCATGAGATACTACTGAGAAAAAAGAACATAATTCAGAAACTGTTTGAAATATCCCATTTTTGTAAAACAATGACACAAATCTTCTACATGCATATAGATGCATGGGGAAAAATAATTATATGCACATAATATGTTTTTAACATTAGTTTCTAGGATTGGGAATGTGGATGGAGAATATGGTGACATCAAACTAAAAAGAAAACTAAAATATAAAATTACATTAAAGTAAGTAATTACATTAAAATTACATTAAAAATAAATCAATAAATATACCTTTATAAGAACAGTATATATTTTCATTACATATGTGGTTAAAAACTAATAACATCAAACAAAAAAGATGGAATGCATAATTGAAAATATGATCTTTACTGTCTTGTCAAGTTGTACCTTACCTCTGAATGCAAAGGCCATACTGCCTGTGGTTTATCTCCCTATCTGGAAGATCAGAGACCATTTTTTAGTCATTTTTCCTCAAAGCACTTTAAATAGTCTTTTATACATAAATCTCTGTTCCTGAATCTATTTTAATCAGATTCACTCAGTAATATTTATTGAATGAAAAATCAATAGGCACAGTTTTAGGCTTTGAAAAAATAAAAATAAATAGAGATATATTAGAGTAAAATAATAAATACAAATGAATATTGAATAATAGGCAATGGAAAATCCAGAGAAAATCAAATAAAACCAAATGTAAGAAAAAATTAAAACAATGATTTTAGAAAAGATGATAGGTATGGAAAACATTATTGAAAGTTATTAGTATACAGAAGAAACAAAACAAATAGAAGAGATAAAGTATTCTAAAATAAAAGGGAAGAAAACTTTCCTGAAACAAAGACTCAAATCTGTCAATTGAAAGTTTTTCCCAACAACTGCCATGTTGTTGGGGGAAATATTGCTCAAAATAATCAGTACCAAGCTCTAGCCCAGTGAAGATCCAGAAGAAGTATTTAAGGCCAGAAGACAGGAATCAATGTCTACATATTCTGAGGATGAGCATATAATTTAAAAATGTAATACAAATCCAAGTAATGTTGCAATTATAAAACCAGCAGAAAGATAGCCTCAAACACATAAGAAATGCATGAATATGACCCTTCATAAAACAAAAATAAACAATAACAACAAAAACATTTGCTTGGGGGGAGTTTCGAGATGGCAGAAGAGTAAGATGCGGAGATCACCTTCCTCCCCACAGATACATCAGAAATACATCTACATGTGAAACTGCTCCTATAGAACACCTACTGAACGCTGGTAGAAGACCTCAGACCTCCCAAAAGGCAAGAAACTCCCCCACACACCTGGGTAGGGGAAAAGAAAAACAGAGACGAAGAATAGGGACCGGACCTGCACCAGTGGGAGGGAGCTGTGAAAGAGGAAAGGTTTCCACACCCTAGAAGCCCCTTCGCGGGCGGAGACTGCGGTGGCAGAGGGGGGAGCTGCGATGCCATGGAGGAGAGCACAGCCACAGGGGTGCGGAGGGCAAAGCGGAGAGATTCCCGCACAGAGGATCGGTGCCGACCGGCACTCAACAGCCCGAGAGGCTTGTCTGCTCACCCGCCGGAGCGGATGGGGCTGGGAGCTGAGGCTCAGGCTTCGGAGGTTGGATCCCAGGGAGAGGACTGGGGTTGGCTGCGTGAACACAGCCTGAAGGGGGTTAGTGTGCCACGGCTAGCCGGGAGGGAGTCCGGGAAAAAGTCTGGACCTGGCGAAGAGGCAAAAGACTTTTCCTTGCCTCTTTCTTTCCTGGTGCACGAGGAGAGGGGATTAAGAGCGCTGCTTAAAGGAGCTCCAGAGACAGGCGGGAGCCGCGGCTATCAGCGCACACCCCAGAGACGGGCATGAGACTAAGCAGCTAAGGCTGCTGCTGCCGCCACCAAGAAGCCTATGAGCAAACACAGGTCACTATCCACACTGCCCCTCCCGGGAACCTGTGCAGCCCGCCAATGCCAGGGTCCCGTGAGCCAGGGACAACTTCCCCGGGAGAATGCACGGCACACCTCAGGCTGGTGCAACGTCACGCCAGCTTCTGCAGCCGCAGGCTCGCCTCCGTACCCCTCCCTCACCCCCGGCCTGAGTGAGCCAGAGCACCCGAATCAGCTGCTCCTTTAACCACATACTGGCTGAGCAAAGAACAGATACCCTCAGGTGACCTACATGCAGAGACAGGGCCAAATCCAAAGCTGAACCCCAGGAGCTGTGCGAACAAAGAAGAGAAAGGAAAATCTCTCCTAGCAGCCTCAGGAGCAGTGGATTAAATCTCCACAATCAACTTGATGTACCCTGCATCTGTGGAATACCTGAATAGACAATGAATCATCCCAAGAAGGAGGTGGACTTTGGGAGCAAAGATATATTTTTTCCCACCTTTTTCTCTTTTTGTGAATGTGTATGTGTATGCTTCTGTGTGTGATTCTGTCTGTATAGCTTTGCTTTCACCATTTGTCCTAGGCTTCTATCCATCCGTTTTTCTTTGTTTTTTTTTACTTTCTAAAATTTTTTTCTTAATATTTTTTATTTTAATAACTTTATTTTATTTTACTTTATTTTATTTTATTTTATCCTCTCTCTCTCGCTCTCTCTCTCTCTTTCATTCTTTTTTTCTCCCTTTTATTCTGAGCCGTGTGGATGAAAGACTCTTGGTGCTCCAGCCAGGAGTCAGTGCTGTGCCTCTGACATGGGAGAGCCAACTTCAGGACACTGGTCCACAAGAGACCTCCCAGCTTCATGTAATATCAAACAGAGAAAATCTCCCAGAGATCTCCATCTCAACGACAAGACCCAGCTTCACTCAACGACCAGCAAGCTACAGTGCTGGACACCCTATGCCAAACAACTAGCAAGACAGGAACACAGCCCCATCCATTAGCAGAGAAGCTACCTAATATCATAATAAGGCCACAGACACCCCAAAACACACCACCAGACATGGACCTGCCCACCAGAAAGACAAGATCCAGCCTCATCCACCAGAACACAGGCACTAGTCCCCTCCACCAGGAAGCCTGCACAACCCACTGAACCAACTTTAGCCACTGGGGACAGACACCAAAAACAATGGGAACAATGAACCTGCAGCCTGCAAAAAGGAGACCCCAAACACAGTAAGATAAGCAAAATGAGAAGACAGAAAAAAACACAGCAGATGAAGGATCAAGGTAAAAACCCACCAAACCTAATAAATGAAGAGGAAATAGGCAGTCTATCTGAAAAATAATTCAGAATAATGATAGTAAAGATGATACAAAATCTTGGAAATAGAATAGAGAAACTACAAGAAACGTTTAATAAGGACCTAGAAGAACTAAAGGGCAAACAAACAATGATGAACAACACAATAAATTAAATTTAAAATTCTCTAGAGGGATCAATAGCAGAATAACTGAGGCAGAAGAACGGATAAGTGACCTGGAAGATAAAATAATGGAAACAACTACTGCAGAGCAGAATAAAGAAAAAAGAATGAAAAGAACTGAGGACAGTCTCAGAGACCTCCGGGACAATAACAAATGTACCAACATTCGAATTATAGGGGTCCCAGAAAAAGAAGAGAAAAAGAAAGGGACTGAGAAAATATCTGAAGAGATTATAGTTGAAAACTTCCCTAATATGGGAAAAGAAATAGTTAATCAAGTCCAGGAAGCACAGAGAGTCCCATACAGGAAAAATCCAAGGAGAAACACACCAAGACACATATTAATCACGCTATCAAAAATTAAATACAAAGAAAACATATTAAAAGCAGCCAGGGAAAAACAACAACTAACACACAAGGGAATCCCCATAAGGTTAACAGCTGATCTTTCAGCAGAAACTCTACAAGCCAGAAGGGAGTGGCAGGACATATTTAAAGTGATAAAGGAGAAACGTCTACAACCAAGATTACTCTACCCAGCAAGGATCTCATTCAGATTTGATGGAGAAATTAAAAGCTTTACAGAAAAGCAAAAGCTGAGAGAGTTCAGCACCACCTAACCAGCTTTACAACAAATGCTAAAGGAACTTCTTTAGGCAGGAAACATAAAAGAAGGAAAAGACCTACAATAACAAATCCAAAACAATTTAGAAAATGGGAATAGGAACATACATATCGATAATTACCTTAAATGTAAATGGATTAAGTGTTCCCACCCAAAGACACAGACTCACTGAATGGATACAAAAACAAGACCAGTATGTATGCTGTCTACAAGAGACGCACTTCAGACCTAGGGAAACATACAGACTGAAAATGAGGGGATAGAAAAAGGTATTTCATGCAAATGGAAACTAAAAAAAAGCTGGAGTAGCAATTCTCATATCAGACAAAATAGACTTTAAAATAAAGACTATTACAAGAGACAAAGAAGGAAACCACATAACGATCAAGGGATCAATCCAAGAAGATATAACAATTGTAAATATTTATGCACCCAACACAGGAGCACCTCAATACATAAGGCAAATACTAACAGCCATAAAAGAGGAAATCGACAGTAACACAATCATAGTAGGGGACTTTAACACCCCACTTTCACCCATGGACAGATCATCCAAAATGAAAATAAATAAGGAAACACAAGCTTTAAATGATACATTAAACAAGATGGACTTAATTGATATTTATAGGACATTCCATCCAAAAACAATGAAATACACATTCTTCTCAAGTACTCATGGAACATTCTCCAGGATATATCATATCTTGGGTCACAATTCAAGCCTTGGTAAATTTAAGAAAATTGAAATTGTATCAAGTATCTTTTCTGACCACAATGCTATGAGACTAGATATCAATTACAGGAAAAGATCTGTAAAAAATACAAACACATAGAGGCTAAACAATACACTACTTAATAACCAAGTGATCACTGAAGAAATCAAAGAGGAAATCAAAAAATACCTAGAAATAAATGACAATGGAGACACGACGACCCAAAACCTATGGGATGCAGCAAAAGCAGTTCTAAGAGGGAAGTTTATAGCAATACAATCCCACCTTAAGAAACAGGAAACATCTCGAATAAACAAGCTAACCTTGCACCTAAAGCAATTAGATAAAGAAGAACAAAACACCCCCAAAGTTAGCAGAAGGAAAGAAATCATAAAGATAAGATCAGAAATAAAGGAAAAAGAAATGAAGGAAATGATAGCAAAGATCAATAAAACTAAAAGCTGGTTCTTTTAGAAGATAAACAAAATTGATAAACCATTAGCCAGACTCATCAAGAAAAAAAAGGAGAAGACTCAAATCAATAGAATTAGAAATGAAAAAGGAGAAGTAACAACTGACACTGCAGAAATACAAAGGATCATGAGAGATTACTACAAGCAACTCTATGCCAATAAAATGGACAACCTGGAAGAAATGGACAAATTCTTAGAAATGCACAACCTGCAAAGACTGGACCAGGAAGAAATAGAAAATATGAACAGACTAATCACAAGCACTGAAATGGAAACTGTGATTAAAAATCTTCCAACAAACAAAAGCCCAGGACCAGATGGCTTCACAGGCGAAATCTATCAAACATTTAGAGAAGAGCTAACACCTATCCTTCTCAAACTCTTCCAAAATATAGCAGAGGGAGGAACACTCCCAAACTCATTCTACGAGGCCACCATCACCCTGACACCAAAACCAGACAAAGATGTCACAAAGAAAACTACAGGCCAATATCACTGATGAACATAGATGCAAAAATCCTCAACAAAATACTAGCAAACAGAGTCCAACAGCACATTAAAAGCATCATACACCATGATCAAGTGGGGTTTATTCCAGGAATGCAAGGATTCTTCAATATATGCAAATCAATCAATGTGATATACCATATTAACAAACTGAAAGAGAAACACCATATGATCATCTCAATCGATGCAGAGAAAGTTTTCGACAAAATTCAACACCCATTTATGATAAAAACTCTGCAGAAAGTAGGCATAGAGGGAACTTTCCTCAATATAATGAAGGCCATATATGACAAACCCACAGCCAACATCATCCTCAATGGTGAAAAACTGAAAACATTTCCACTAAGATCAGGAACAAGACAAGGTTGTCCACTCTCACCACTCTTATTCAACATAGTTTTGGAAGTTTTAGCTACAGCAATCAGAGAAGAAAAGGAAATAAAAGGAATCCAAATCGGAAAAGAAGAAGTAAAGTTGTCACTATTTGCAGATGACATGATGCTATACATAGAGAATCCTAAAGATGCTACCAGAAAACTACTAGAGGTAATCAATGAATTTGGTAAATTAGCAGGATACAAAACCTCTGGCATTCCTATACACTAATGATGAAAAATCTGAAAGTGAAATCAAGAAAACACTCCCATTTACCACTGCAACAAAAAGAATAAAATAGCTAGGAATAAACCCACCTAAGGAGACAAAAGACCTGTATGCAGAAAATTATAAGACACTGATGAAAGAAATTAAAGATGATACAAATAGAGGGAGCAATATACCATGTTCTTGGATTGGAAGAATCAACATTGTGAAAATGACTCTACTACCCAAAGCAATCTACAGATTCAATGCAATCCCTATCAAACTGCCACTGGCATTATTCACAGAACTAGAATAAAAATTTTCACAACTTGTATGGAAACACAAAACACCCTGAATAGCCAAAGCTATATTGAGAAAGAAAAACGGAGCTGGAGGAATCAGGCTCCTTGACTTCGGACTATACTACAAAGTTACAGTAATCAAGACAGTGTGGTACTGGCACAAAAACAGAAAGATAGATCAGTGGAACAGGATAGAAAGACCGGAGATAAACCCTTGCAAATATGGTCACCTTATCTTTGATAAAGGAGGCAGGAATGTACAGTGGAGAAAGGACAGCCTCTTCAATAAGTGGTGCTGGGAAAACTGGACAGGTACATGTAAAAGTATGAGATTAGATCACTCCCTAACACCATACACAAAAATAAGCTCAAAATGGATTAAAGACCTAAATATAAGGCCAGAAACTTTCAAACTCTTAGAGGAAAACATAGGCAGGACACTCTATGACATAAATCACAGCAAGATCCTTTTTGACCCACCTCCTAGAGAAATGGAAATAAAAACAAAAATAAACAAATGGGACCTAATGAAACTTCAAAGCTTTTGCACAGCAAAGGAAACCATAAACAAGACCAAAAGACAACCCTCAGAATGGGAGAAAATATTTGCAAAAGAAGCAACTGATTATGGATTAATTTCCAAAATTTACAAGCAGCTCATGCAGCTCAATAACAAAAATACAAACAACCCAATCCAAAAATGGGCAGAAGACCTATATAGACATTTCTCCAAAAAAGATATACAGATTGCCAACAAACACATGAAAGAATGCTCAACATCATTAATCATTAGAGAAATGCAAATCAAAACTACAATGAGATATCATCTCACACCAGTCAGAATGGCCATCGTCAAAAAATCTACAAACAATAAATGCTGGAGAGGGTGCGGAGAAAAGGGAACACTCTTGCACTGCTGGTGGGAATGTGAATTGGTATAGCCACTATGGAGAACAGTATGGAGGTTCCTTAGAAAACTACAAATAGAACTACCATATGACCCATGAATCCCACTACTGGGCATAAACCCTGAGAAAACCGTAATTCAAAAAGAGTCACGTACCACAATGTTCATTCCAGCTCTGTTTACAATAGCCAGGACATGGAAGCAACCTAAGTGTCCATTGACAGATGAATGGATAAAGAAGATGTGGCACATATATACAATGGAATATTACTCAGCCATAAAAGGAAACGAAATTGAGTTATTTGTGGTGAGGTGGATGGACCTAGAGTCTGTCATACAGAGCGAAGTAAGTCAGAAAGAGAAAAACAAATACCATACGCTAACACATATATATGGAATCTAAGAAAAAAAAAAGTCATGAAGAACCTAGGGGCAAGACGTGAATAAAGACACAGGCCTACTAGAGAATGGACTTGAGGATATAGGGAGGGGGAAGGGTAAGCTGTGACAAAGTGAGAGAGTGGCATGGACATATATATATGTATATATATAGATATATATGTATGTATATGGGATGTGGGAACATATGTATATGTATAACTGATTCACTTTGTTATAAAGCAGAAACTAACACACCACTGTAAAGCAATTATACTCTAAGAAAGATGTTTAGAAAAAAAATTTGCTTGAAATCTAGTTGAGCAAAAAAAAAAAAAAAATCAATATACAGAAGCAGGAATGGAGAAACTATGGCTAAAGGATTGGAGACACCAATTAAATCAGTTTAAAAATGATTTATGTCTATGGTCAAATGAGGTGAAATCAACTGTGATAAATATGGTTTCACAGCCAAGGACAAGAAGTAGAGAAACTCTTAAAGGAGACTCTGCAGAAGTTACAAAAATTTCAGGGAAACTTCTTGTTTGTACCTGCTCTTGGTTATCAAACTCATGGAAAGAGCTAAATGTCACTCCAGTGGAAATAATACTAATGAACCAGTCTGAATTGAATGAATTAAGTAGTTTTAACATCCAAGCTCTAGAAGCTAATTATAAGAGTGCAGTGATAAAGTAGGAAGCAGTGATAGCATCTTATTTTCCCTCTTCTCCCTACCTTGTTCCCAAGGTAAGACACAATAATGTTTGAATGTCTGCTGCTCTCATGGTTGGCTCTGGCAAAAAATAAATGTGAGGGTATTTACTATTCTTTGGACAGTTCCAAGTTCTCAATATTCCTATTTTGCTGGGTAATGCCAAAAAGTAGAGTCAAATGACACAAAATAAAAGAGTAGAACTGTATTTAGAGATGGCTATCAATTTCTGAAGAGGAATAAAGGAGCATGCATACTGTATATCCAGAAAATATCTTTTTAAAAATGTATAATAAACTGGTAGCAAAAATTATTTCAGAAAAAGAAACTTACGGATTAAAGAAAGAGATGAGAGAAGATTGTTTTCACTGTATATAGTTTTATGTTTTTAATAGTTTACTATGTACATATATTAAGTATTTAAATAAATTAATAACTTTTAAATAATCTGAAAAAGCAACAGACACCCCAACATACTCCTTTATGTAAAACTTGTGAAAAATTGTCACAGATCATAAGAGACTAAGACATAACATCTAAATGTAATTTGGTATCCTGCATTAGATCCTGAAACAAACAAAAGACACTAATGGATAAACTAGTGAAATTCAAATAAAGTCTGGAGTTTAGTTTTGAAAAAAAAAAAGAAATTACAATGTACCATTTCTCTCTGACTGCAAAGTTGATTTACACATGATTGGTGGTATCACTGATTTTGTTTGAAAGAATACACAGCTTAAAGTAAAAGATAAAAGTTTAAGAAGAAATGATCTCAAAGATACTGCTAAAGATCTGAGCTCATTCACCTTCAGCTCCAATAGGTGGGGCTCGAAACTCATTACCCCCATCCTTCCAACATGAAAAATGCTGAACAAACTGAAAATCAATAACTTTTCTTAGAACCGTCAGAGAATCAAGGTCACAGGGTAAACTGCCACGCTGAAATCTAGAGAGACAGGTGAATACAGAAAATCAGCCAAGACATCCTGAACTACAGCAGAAGCTACTAGAGCCATAAACTTGTAGGAACACTTAAATAGTAATTTTGACAAATTTCTGGAGGCTGAGTGTGGATTACCTTGAAAGTAAGAAATTCCTGTGACCCAGCCTAGGAGAACCCTTACATTTTCATGGATTTTATCTCCAGAAACCCCACTAGATTTTCATAGTAAAGAACCAAGAAAAATCCTTCTGTTTCTAGTAAGAGAAGAGGAAATATAACCATTTATGCCCAGAGTATCCTCCATAACAAAGAGCTACACTGCGGGGGGAAAGGACTTTACAAGAGTTTTATCTTCCTGGAAGAAAAGCAGTTAGCAAAATATAGCCTCCTCTAGCCTTCTTGTCTCACTTAGAAGGAGAAAAAAAAGGTTAAGAAACACTTTTGACAGTCAGAGCCCAGACAGAAATAGAGGAGGAGATTAAAAATAAAGAACAAGTGTAACAAGTATAAAACAGTTACAGACATGGTAAATATTAATACTGTATTAGTATTCAGTTTAAATGTGAATTGTTTAAATACACCAATTGAAAGACAGGAACTTTCAGATTGGATTAAAAAACAAGACCCAACTATATGTTGTTTATAAGAAACCCACTTTTAATATAAATCCATAGATGCATTAAAAATAAAGTGATGGAGAAAAATATACCATGCTAACACTAATTAAAAGGAAAGTGAAGTAGCAATATCAATTATAGACAAAGGAGACTACAGAAAAAGAAAATTATCAGGATAAAGAGGGCCATTATGTAATGATAAAGGGGTCAATTCCCCAAAATTACATTACAATCCTTAACATATATGCATCTAACAAGAGAACATCAAAATATGTGAGGCAAAACTGATAGAAGTCAAGGAGAAATAGACAAATCCACTATTAGAGTTTTCAACATCCCTCTTTCCAAAACTGATAGATCCAGCAGGCAGAAAACCAGTAATTATGTAGTTAAACTGAACAACACCATTAATCAACTGGATCTAGTTGATGTTTCTGGAATACTTCATCCAACAATAGCAGAATGCACATTCTTCTCAAGCTCACTTGGAACATTCACAAGATAGACCATATTAACGTCCCTAAAACAAGTGTCAGCCAAATTATCCTGACTGATTCAGGGATTACGAAGATGTGATGATGAAGATGAAGATGATGAAAACAAATGCCTCATGAGATTTCATAGAAATCTTCTTTACCAAAGCTCAAAACAGTCTAAGATTACCACATTTATTCAGGTAACTTCTCCAGAATTAAGTAGTGCGACCTTAAATCAGTTCTCAATGGTATTTGTTTAACATACAAAATACTAGTACACCAAGCAATTCTACAAAGACTGGAATTATGATTTCATCTAATCTCTGTTATTTGGCCTCTATAAGTATCTATTGGATTAAAGAATATATTTTTCCTAAAAAAAAAAAAAAAGAACAATTTAAAAGAATATAAATCATACGTATCTTATTACACCACAGTGGAATTAAACTAGAAATCAATAACTGAGAGATAGCTAGAAAACACCAAAATATTTGGAAAATAAACAATACGCTTCTAAATAATACAGGGTCAATGAATTCTTGAGAGAACTATTTAAATATTTCAAGCTAAATGAAAATGAAAATATAGTTTATCAAAATTTGTGGGATGTAAGAAAAAGAGTATTTAGAAGGAAATTGATAGCAATGAATGCATATAATAGAAAAGTAAACAATCCAAAATCAATAACTAAGCTTCCACCTTAGGAAACTAGAGATAGAAGAGCAATTTAAGCAAGGAGAAGAAAAGAAATAATAAAAATTAGAGCAGAAATAAATAAAATTGAAAATAGGACATCAAAAGAGAAAATCAATGAAACCAAAAGCTGGTGCTTTGAAAGGATCAATAAAATTGATAAATCTATAGCCAGGCTAAAAAAATTTCTTTTGAAAAGTAAGAAAAAAAAAAGAGAAAAGGCACAAATTACTAATATCAGACATGAAAGAGAGGCCATCACTACTGATCACATGGACTCTTGTTAAGAGGATAATAAAGGAATATTATGAACAACTCTATGCCAATAAATTTGATAACAGATGAAATTGACTAATTCTATGAAAGACAAAAACTACCAAAATTCACACAAAAAGAAATAGATAACCTGAATAGGCATATAACTATTATAGAAATAAATTCAATAATAAATAAGCTTTCAAAAAAGAAAGGAACTGAAACATACAATTCACTACTGAATTCTACATTTAGGGAAGAAATAGTGTCAATTCTCTACAATCTCTTCTAGAAAAAAGAAGAAAAGGAACACTTCCTGACTCATTCTGAAGCCAATATTACCCTAATACCTAATCCAGATAAAGACATTACAAGGAAGGAAAAATATAGATCAGTATTTCTTATAAACATAGATGCAAAAATCCTCAACAAAATACTAGCAAACTGAATCCAATAATGTATAAAAATAATTAAACACCACAAATAGGTGGAATTTTTTCCAGGTAAGCAAGGCTGATTAGACATTTGAAAATCAATGTAATTCATCACATCAAAAGGCTAAAGAATAGGAATCATATTATCATATTAATTGATACAGAAAAGAATTTGACAAAAATCCAATACCCATTGATGACAAAAACTATCAAGAAACTTGGAAGAGAAGGAGATTCTTCAACTTTGTAAAGAATATCTACAAAAAACTTATGGCTAACATCATATTTAATTGTGAGAAACTAGATGCTACCCTCCTAAAATCAAGAACAAAGCACATGTTCCCTCTCACCACTCCTATTAAACTTTGTGCTAGAAATCCTAGCTAATGCAATAATAAAAGACAATAAAAGGTAAGTGGATTGGGAAGAAAACTAAAGCTGTCTTTGTTCACAGATAACATGATTGTCTACATAGAAAATCTCAAAGAATCAAAAAAAAATTACAGAATTAATAAATGAGTATGGCAAGTTCACAAGATACAGGTTAATACAGAAACGTCATTTGCTTTTCCATATGCCAGCAATAAACAACTGGAATTTGAAATTAAAAGGAGATATCACATTAGCATCAAAAAAAGAGAAAACTTAAGTATAAACCTAATGAAATATGTACAAGATCTATATATGGCTCTGAAGAAAAAATCAAAGATCTAAATAAATAAAGAGAAATTCTGTGTTCATGGATTAAAAGACTCAATGTTTTTGATGTCAACAAGCTGATTGTAAAGTTTCTATGGAAATGAAACCATGAAAAGCTTCTGCACAGCAAAGGAAAGCATCAACAATATTAAGAGGCAACATACTGAATGGGAGAAAATATTTGCAAATCATGTATCTGATATGGGGTTAATAGCCTAAATATATAAAGAACTCATACAACTCAGTTGCAAAAAAAAGAAACAAATGTTCAATTTAAAAATGGGCACAAGATCTGAAAAGGCATTTTTCCAAAGAAGCCATACAGATGGTCAACAGATACATGAAAAGATGCTTGATGTCATTAATCATTAGGAAAATGCAAATCAAAACTGCAATGATATATCAACGCATACCAGTTAGAACAGCTATCATCAAAAAGACAAGAAACAACAAGTGCTGGTGAGTATGTGGAGAAAAGGAAACCCTTATGCACTTTGGTGGGAATGTAAATTGGTGCAGCCACTATGGAAAACAGTATGGAGGTTCCTTAAAATATTAGAAATAGATACATATAGAATAGCTAAACAACAAGGTCCTCCTGTATAGCACAGGGAACTATATTCAATATCCTGAGATTAAACCATAATGGAGAAGAATATTAAAAAAATATATATATATACACACATATATGTATACAGATATATATAACTGAATCACTTTGCTGTACAGCAGAAATTAACACAACATTGTAAATCAACTATACTTCAATAAAAACATTAAAAATAAATTAATTAATAAAAATTAAAAGTAGAACTACCATATGAAACAGGAATTCCACTTCTGGGTATTTACCCAAAAGTACAAAAACACTAACTCAAAAAGATATATGTACCCCCATGTCCATTGCAGCATTATTTACAATAGCCAAGATATGGAAACAACATAACTGTCCACTGACAGATAAACAGATAAAGAAATTATGGTATATATTCACAACAAAATATTATTCATCCATAAAAAGGAATGAAACCTTGCCATTTGTGATGACATGGCTGAACCTCAAAAGCATTATGCTAAGTCAAATAAGTCAGACAGAGAAAGATAAATACCATAGGATTTCTCTTATATCTGGAATCTAAATATGCATGCACACACACAAACACATACACATATTAATACACAGACCTTAAACTTTTCAAAAATTACTAACTTAAATGGAGCATAAGCAAAAATGTAAAATGCAAAAGCATAAACTTCTAGTAGATAACATGTGAGAAAATCTACTGACTCTGTTTGGCAATGACTTTTAAAATATAAAACCAAAAGCACATTTCATGAAAAAAATTGGTACGTTGACGTTCTAAAATTGAAAACTGTTCTAAGAAAGACATTGTTAAGGGAATGAAAAGACAAGGCACAAACCAAGAGAAAATATGGCAAAACACATCTGATAAAAGACTAGCAAGCAAAATATGCAAAGACCTTCTAAAATAACAAGAAAATGGACATCCCAATTAGAAAATGGACAAAAAATCTGAGCAGACACCTCAGCACAGAATATACACAGCTGTTAAATAAGCATGTGAAAAGATGCTCAACACTTTTTGTCATTTGGTAATCACAAGTTAAAACAATGAGATACCACTAAACACCTATTAAAATGGCTAAAATTTAAAAATCTGGCAATGCCAAATGCTGGAGAGGATGCAGAGAAACAGAAACTGTTATTCATTACTGGAGGAAATGCAGAATAGTCCACTTTGGAGAACCATTTGGCAGTTACTCACAAAGCTAAATATAGTCTTACCATATAATTCATCAGTCACACTCCTAGGTAATTACCTAATTGAGCTGAAAATTTATGTCAACAACAACAACAAAACACTTGAACAAGAATGTTTACAGCAGCTTTATTCATAATTGCCAAAAACTGGAAACAACAAAGATGTCCTTGAATAGGTCAATGTATCCACAAATTGTGTATATCTATGTAAGTGAATTATTCAGTGATATAAAGAAATGAACTATCAACCCACAAAAAGACATGGAGAAAAATGAATACTGTTCACACTGCTAAGTGAAAGAAGCCAGTGTGGAAAAGCTACATACTTTATGATTCCAATTACATGGGATTTTGGCAAAACTACAGATATAGAGAAAAGATAAGGGGTACCAGGAATTTTGGGGTTCGGGGAGGGATGAACAGGTGAGGTACAAGGCATTTTTTACAGCAATGAAAATATTGTGTATGATACTGTAATGCTAGATATATGACATTATGCATTTATCAAAAACTATAAAATTTTACAACACAATGTGTGAACCTTGATGTACACAAATTGAAAAATAAATCATTTAGACGGTCACGGGATCCCAAGAAAGAATGTGCACTGTGATAAGTGAATCTAACTATAACAAATGTATAAAACAACCGTACTGAAGAGTGTGGTGGGAAAGGGGCTGACCTAATCAACTTGAGATACAAATGGAGTCTATAAGACTAAAGGCAAAAGGAACTGCATATAAGTCCTATACTTTAATCAATAAAATTGTTTCCTACATGGGTATAAGTTAATAATTCTTATACTGCTATACATGTATACTAGAACTGAACAGTTAAGTATGTAAATGTATGGCAGATGGTGGGATCTATGCATCTCACGGTGGAGTAGAAATTTATAGATGAGCAAGGGGTGAGGACTAGAATGATCCATGTGGTAATGGATTAGAACTGGAGATAGCAGTAGATCTTATGTTTGGATTAGAACTGGAGATAGCAGTAGATCTTATGTTTGGATTAGAACTGGAGATAGCAGTAGATCTTATGTTTGGATTAGAACTGGAGATAGCAGTAGATCTTATGTTTGGATTAGAACTGGAGATAGCAGTAGATCTTATGTTTGGATTAGAACTGGAGATAGCAGTAGATCTTATGTTTGGATTAGAACTGGAGATAGCAGTAGATCTTATGTTTACCTTAATATAAATGCAGATGGTTACATACAGAAATACCTATAGACTTTTGTATATACATGGGTCAATATACACACATATATTTCTCTGCTCTGTTACCCAAAAGTGCCTGAAAGAAACAACACCCTACTAGCAAAAAGCACACCTAGCACACAGATCTTGGTTTCCAATACCATTCTCCATAAAAGAATTCAGGGTTTTTGGAGAAATGGCTGATTTTAAGGCTTTGCAGGGAATGCATAAGATGAGCCTGGAGCATCTTTCAATGCCCGAAGTTAAGGAAGTGCTTTAATAAATGCAAACACACATTGATGGGAGTATGTCAAAGGGGCACAGGAACTAATTGAAAGAACTTCCAATGGCCTAAAGTGGAACAATTTGAGCAAAATAATGAAAGTAGTATTGGGTTAAAATCTAAAGTATAAGACAGATATCCATTAACCTATACCAATATAAATAACTGATTGGATGAATTAATAAATGGGGGAATACAGACAAATCTCCCAGGCAAAGGAATTCCAAATAAATTATGCAGATACTCCACCCTACTGGAAGGGAAGTATGAGTTCCCACTCTAAAAGTGTGCTGTGCATAGTGACTCTCTCTCAAAGAAAATTCCGAAGAGTACAGTATAGGAGTGACTTTATACTGGAGAAACCTAACAAACTCTCTTCAGCCAAGTGATCAAGGTCAACATCAACAGTCATAGATCATGTTGATAGTAGGCACTCTTGATATGATGTGACGAAAATGGCACTTTATTTCTGTGATCTTCCTTCTAAAAGCCCATAACCCCAGTCTAGTAATGAGAGAAACATCAGAAAAACTCCAATAGAACAACAGCCTACAATATATCTGACTAGTACTAGTGGGAAGCAGCAGCACAGCACAGGGCGATCAGCTCGGTGCTTTGCGACGACCTACAGGGGTGGGATAGGGAGGGTGGGAGGGAGGCTCAAGAGGGAGAGGATATGGGGATATATGTATGCATATGGCTGATTCACTTTGATGTACAACAGAAACTAACACAGTATTGTGAAGCTATTATACTCCAATAAAGATGTATTAAAAAATAAAAAAATAATAAATTATCAAGGTCATCAGAAACAAAAAACCAGAAAGGTCTGAGAAACTTATGGCCAAGAAGAGCTGAAAGAGCCATGACAATCAAATGTAATGCGATATCCTAGAGAAGCATTAGGTAAAAACGAAGGAAAGCTGAATAAAGCATGGACTTTAGTTAATATCAGCACTGGTTTAGAATTTTAACAAATGTACCATACTAATCATACTAATGTAAAATATTTAATAATTGGAGAAACTGTGTATTGGGTGGAAGTTATAACATGGGAGTGCTCTACTATATGCTCAATTTTTCTGTGATATAAAACTCTTTAAAATAAAGTCTATTAATAAAACTAAAAGACAAAAATCTCAAAAAAAAATGATTGCTGGCTGGGAAAATAATCTGTTTACTTAGAATTCTATGGAAGACTGAAAGGTCCTGGGCTCAGAGCTGTTATTTGGCATAGCCGGAGAATGGGGGCTTCTGGGTGGTCACATGGTCATTGTAATTTATAACCTATACACGAGGTATAGATTTGTACTTTTATTAAAGTCTCTAAGTTTAATAAAAATTCAATGAATTATAAAATATCAATGAGAGGTAACAATTTCCACCATTAGGTATAGTTTCTGTCACTCACTGCCAAACTCTGATTACAGGCACTGACACTTTCCTAGAATGTCCGACACTGTGGACCATGGAAACTGCATATGTCATCTGCCAGTTTTCCCAGAATGGACTCTGTGCAGAACCTGCCTCTTTGGGTCACCAGCTTCTGAAACAGGTACTTCTGATTGGCCAAACCTAGGTCACATGACCGTGTTCTAGCTATAGGGGAGGCTGACAAATTTTTTTCTAGCTTTCATAGAGAGAAGCTGGAACTGTAATAGTGGGGGAATTTTCTAAACACAGGAAGAAAATTGAGAGATGGAAGAAAGCTATAAAAAGTGTCCATTACAGTGGTTACTATGAGGAAAATTCCCCATTAAAAAGAATAATGAATGTCTTGTATTTAAGATACTTTTTAATATTATTTTGTAAAGCTCAGAACTGATCATTTAAGATGCTATTTTTCTAGTATATACAGTGATGAGAAGCACATTATCTTCTGCCAAAGAGGCAGCCTTAATATTTGTTTGCGCTGCGATATTAATTGTTGTGAGATGAATCATTATAACATGATAAATTGATAATCATATTTTTGCCTCACTAACACTAAAAGTGTTTAGCACTCTGATTGAAAGGTCTTCCTTTGCATAGGATCCATTTCCTTTACCCTAGACACCTAGCACTATTATAATCTAACAACCCACTATAGCACAAATCTACCCAAGCAGTTCTATAAGAGAAAATAATTGTTAGAAAAGCATCAAAGTAAGAAAATCAAGATGAATAACATATAGCTTATTGCTCTCTAGAGTATACAGGTAATAATTAGAACAAAGGTGACATAAATAAAAGGGAATGCTCCCCTCATCTCTTATTCTCTCTCCCTCTTACACACACACACACACACTGCTTGACACTTTTAAGGGTCTGAAAGAGTTTGAGAAATGATACTGTATCTTCTTGCAGTCTAATTGGGGGGCCAGCTCCTTGAAGTCATGCCTGAGTGCTAGAGAGAAAAGGCTCACTAGATTCTCTTGGGCTCTTCCAGAAAGAGAAAGTGATCATTTCTGTACAAGCTTCCTCCATTACTTCAATTTCAACTAAAACTGGGAACCCTATGTGGCCGTGACCGAAACTATTACCATAAAAGCCAAAGAAGGATGTCAGAAAATCGGTTAAGTTCATCTTGTCTCTATTCCTATAGGACTTTAGTACACAAACCTCCCTGGGTCTTTGTTTTCTATTAGTAAAATTAGAAAGTAATCTTTCCTTCATAGAAGTATTGTGTGAATTAAGTGAGGTAACACATGTAAAGAGCATGGATGAATCCAGTATAGTTGACCCTTGAACAGCTGAAGGCGTTAGGGGCACCCATCCACAGTTGGCCCTCTGTATCCTCAGGTCCCCATCCACAGCAGCAGGGACAGAGACAGCCAATAGTAAATCTTTCTCTTTTACAGTTGGCTCTAGTTTAGGAAGATTTACTTTTATAACAGCTGTAGAGACTTCTATCTTATCAACCTCTACTTCTTTAATATCTTTCTCCCAAACCTTTTTTTACAGCCTCTCATAGTAATGACAGGTCCTAAGGGTCAGAACTAGAAGTACTTTCTTTGTAACTCTCAAAGTGTTTGATTTTGAGAAATTACTTTTATTGTCAGCTCAGTTTTGGCATATCCTTGATTTTACTTTGAAAAGTTTTCACAAAGTGGATTCTGGTATGTGAAATCAATGTGATTCTTTTCTAGAAATCTCTAATTCCCTTACTGGTTCCTTTGTTTGCATCAATGCAAATATCTTTGCTTATAGAGTCTAAATTGATGGATCGTATGTTATCCAAATCTCTTGATCTGATAAAAGACTAATTCTGATTCCAGAACTTGAGCTGGATCAGATTCTTTTCCCTTAGGTAAGTGTTACTTCATTGAGAGATATAAGCCTATATATAAAAAAAAAAACGCCCTGCAGAAAAAAAAAAAAAAAAAAGAGGTTCTCACCCGCCCCCGCCAAGTGGTGAAAAGAGTTAAGGGTTTCAATTTCTCACCCTCCAAGTCGAGTTTGCTGCAGTAAAAAAGGGGGATGAAGAGGTGAAAGCCAACCAGAAAAGAGGTAGCACTTTTTACTGAGAATCAATGTATGTATGTTATGGGTTTGAGACATGCCCTATAGGTCTTGTGCCCTGGAGAGATCACTGAACTGTCCTTCTCAATGGACCAGCTGGATACAGACCTTATTTTTATTGAGAGTAGCCAGGATAGAAGAGACAGAGTAGCTTAATCATGTTCAGAGTAAGCAAGGGTTTAGCACACCAACCATGACCACATATTCAGGGACTGCAGCTCCACAGTGAAAATAAACCATCAAGTTTTTCCTAAAATGTAGCCTGAAACCCATCACCCACATACATTTAACCCATTGTACCCATAATAAATGCAAAAGGCTATATTATAATTAAATGGTTTTATATCTATGGCCTAAATACATTATTGTACTTTAAATATATTACTGTACTTTAAGCACTATTCTAATACTTTCAGTACTTCAAATATTTTAGTAATAAAGAATGAATTTTCTTGAGAAAGAATAGTCCGAAGGAAGAAAATTGTCCCAAAGATACCTTAGCAAGACTTCAATCAATAAAAACATGTGGTTGATTGTTCATTACTTTTAATTTATTTTCCATTCTCTCTTAAGAGGAAAAAATTTTCCTTTGATTATTAAATTTTTATTGATGATACTGAAGATTGAAATAACCCTGTAGAAAGTATGAAGGGATTCTAATGGCAGCATTATGTGTTATGGTTTTATTATGACCAGAATGAAATAACATTGTAACTTCAAAACTTTTAAAATTGAAATAAACAATATAGATTAAAATGAAATAAATATAATATTTAAACAATATTATTTCCTCAGCTTCATTTAATGAAATACTCAATTTAGGAATATGTTGTGTTTGCTAAATACAAATTTGAAATGTATTGACTTTTTCAATTTAAAGGACTATATGTTATTCTTTTTTCAAAGTTCCCAATTATAAAAGTAAATAGGATTGCTTAACTACTTAGCCTGACACTTAATATAGTGGATTAGTTCATGTTTATAAATCATTTTGAAGACCTAATTTTTTTAGCACTTCCATTTATAATTGTACATATGATCCTGGTGGTCAGTGTCCAGTGGGAAAACTCTCCGTCTCTTAAATCTAAGAATTATGGAGCAGAGGGAAAACTGAAAGACATCATATTCCAGGCAAAATTATATTGGAGATAACATTTACTGTCAACAGCCTTTCTCAAAAGATATTCAGGTTGCCCAGAGTTCACTTGGAATCAAAGCACACACATGCACCTCTGAAGGTACTATCAATTTTACCAAATATCTTTATACTACATCTGTGCCACTTACACACTGTTCCCATTGCCCAGGCTTCTCCTCACATCACTCACTTTCTTTCTTTGCTTAGCAAACTCTGGTACATCTATCACAGTCCCATCCATACTTTGCCTCTTCCATGTGTCCTTCTCAGCTTCCTTGACAGAATTGAACACCCCCTTCTCCACACTACCTTAACACTTTCTACATAACTGAAGATATTGAAGATACTTCAATAATACTTATTGATTCAGTCTACCTTATTATAACATCTGTTGTATTATATAACATGAATTTGATTGTTCTGACAGGTCTGTGGTCTGTGATGAAAGAAAATTATTCTATGAACCAAACCACGCTAAGCATTTTACAGTTATTTCCTCATTTAATCCTCATAACAAACACGTGATGTTAATGATGATATGAATTGCACTTTACAGATAAGGAAAAAGTCTAAGAAAGGTTAAGTAAATTGTCTAAATTTACATAGGATGAAACAGGGCTGATCAGGTATATCTGATCACAGAAACTATACCTTTACCTAATGGTATCCTAGAAAACATTTAACAACTGACTCCTGCCACATCTGAGAAGAATTTTAAAAAAGAGAGAGAGAGAGAGAAAGAAGAAAAAAATCCTCTTCTTCAACATTTGTTCACTTTCAACATGATCATACTTCCACTGCTGCCAATTTCACGATACCAACAGGATGTCACTGCACATAGCCTTCAGAAGAGATGCTCACAGTGGACACTGTGAGTCACTATGAGCTGGAATCAACAGACCATCACTTCTGCCACTGTGTTCTTTGCTTCCTATTCATATTTGTATTCTGCCTCCACCTCAAAAGTTGTACTATGTGTGGAATCAAATGGGTGCTCAAAAACTCCTTGTGAAGAAATGAATAAATGATTTATGCTTATAAATTGACTACAATGTGGTTAATACACACACATCTTGGTAAAATAATTTCCTGATTTTTGACATTTTTAATCTCCAAAAAGGGGTTGCTGAGAGTTAATCATTTAGTGGTATAAACAAACAGCATTTTAAAATGAAATAGAGAAATATATATTCTAAGAAGTGATTATTTGTAAAAATTAAAGACTTTTTCCTCTAGGTTCTGTGCATTCTGGCAAAATTAAGTGGAGACTTTCAAAATTAATCAGATAGTTTAATAAATGCTGATGAAAATATCCACATATTACTTTAAACTTCCATGTTCTCCTTCATGTTTCTTCATATTATGGAAATTCAGCCAATATATCCAAATGTAGTAAATCGATCAAATCTCCAGATTACTTTCACATCATAATTAAAAGGTTTTCCATAATGCCTATATCATTTAAGTAAATCTAAATGTCTATGCTGAGGGCTTCCCTGGTGGCGCAGTGGTTGAGAGTCCGCCTGCCGATGCAGGGGACACAGGTTCGTGCCCCTGTCTGGGAAGATCCCACATGTCGCTGAGCGGCTGGGCCCGTGAGCCATGGCCGCTGAGCCTGCGCATCCAGAGCCTGTGCTCCGCAACAGGAGAGGCCACAACAGTGAGAGGCCTGCGTACCGCAAAATAAATAAATAAATAAATAAATGTCTATGCTGACCCACCTCCTAGAGTAATGAAAATAAAAACAAAAATAAACAAATGGGACCTAATTAAACTTAAAAGATTTGGCAAAGCAAGGAAACCATAAGCAAAACGAAAAGACAGACTACAGAATGGGGGAGAAAATATTTGCAAATGAAGCGAGAGATTAATCTCCAAAATATACAAACAGCTCATGGAGCTCAGTATCAAAAGAACAAAAAACCCAATTAAAAAATGGGCGGAAGACCTAAAAAGACATTTCACCAAAGGAGACATACAGATGGCCAAGAGGCACATGAAAAGATGCTCAACATCACTATTATTAGAGAAATGCAAATCAAAACTACAATGAGGTATCACCTCACACCAGTCAGAATGGCCATCATCAAAAAGTCTATAAGCAGTAAAGGCTAGAGAGGGTGTGGAGAAAAGGGAACCCTCCTACACTGTTGGTGGGAATCTAAATTGATACAGCCACTATGGAGAACAGTATGGAGGTTCCTGAAAAAAACTAAAAATAAAACTACCATATGACCCAGCAATCCCACTACCAGGCATATACCCTGAGAAAACCATAATTCAAAAGGACACATGGACCCCAATGTTCACTGCAGCATTATTTACAATAGCCAAGACATGGTAACAACCTAAATGTCCAATGAAAGATGAATAGAAAAAGAAGATGTGGTACATATATACAATGGAATATTACTCAGCCATAAAAAGTAACAGAACTGGGTAATGTGTAGAGATGTGGATGGACCTAGAGTCTGTCATATAGAGTGAAGTAAGCCAGAAAGAGAAAAACAAATGTTGTATATTAACGCATATATGTGGGATCTAGAAAAATGGTACAGATGAACCTATTTGTAGGGCAGGAATAGAGAACTAGATGTAGAGAACAGACATGTGGACACAGGGAGGAAGGGGAGGGTGGGACAAATTGGGGGATTAGGTTTGACATAAATACACTACCATGTATAAAACAGATAGCTAGTGGGAACCTGCTGTACAGCACAGTGAGCTCAGCTTGGTGCTCTGTGATGACCTAGATGGGTGGGATGGGGGGGTGGGAGGGAGGTCCAAGACAGAGGGGATATATGTATACATATAGCTGATTCACTTCATTGTACAGCAGAAACTAACACAACATTGTAAAGCAATTATACTCCAATAAAAAGAAAAAAAGAGTGAGTGGGTCATATAGACCAAGCCCCCACTCCTAGGAACTAAGAAATTTTTAACATCAATGTCATTTCTCGAAAGAAAAGCATCTGAAAATTACATGAAATTCTATTTAAACTTGTGATACTTTTTCCAAAAAATTTTCCACTCAGGGATTTCAACATTTAGCTTACGCAAAACTAAGCCAAAAAATAGATTTTCATTAAACTAAAAATGTCAACACATTTTTCTGCTGCTCCACTCTCTTATAGGAAACTCATTCTAGCTTGTGAAGAACTATGCATTTCCTTTGTATTTCCTTTTGAAAAACTGAGTGATGTTTTGAGACATATTTTAAATGGAAAATGTTCTAGAAAAGCACTTTAAATTTGGAAGAGTTTTCAGTGTCAAATATAAATCTTTTCTAACGTTAAAATTATTACCCTTTTTAATGGCTTTGTCTTTATTTTCTGTTTATGTTAATGCATTGGTTTAAAACTTCTATTTGATTCTTTGAAGACGATCCTCAACACTCATTATTGCGTGCCCCTGAAATGTTAATGAGTAATAAAAGCAAACCCAAATATATAGCTTAGTCTTAATCCAAAGGAATAATCTAGTAGCACAAGAAAATTAGCTGCCTTTATTGAATGTTATGGCTTTGACCTGACTGCAGTATTAAGTGGAGTCACAATGTATGGTGTGTCCAGAACACTGACATAAGGAAACAACCACAAGTGGAGTAATAGACAAGATTGCCTGGTAAATCTCTTCTTTGACTCAGCTGCAGGATCCAATGGAATGACACTGTAATTACACAGAAAGTAATTGTCATGTATTTGCCAAGAAATTACATGGTTGACAGTAACCTCTGAAAATTGTTCTTCATTTCTAGTGCCAACAGCCATGTTAGCAGAAAATGAAATTAGAAACAACCACAGGAGGTGTTTCTTCTCATTTAGAAAACTATTTCATTTAAGAAGTAAAATTTAATTTACGAGTAAATATTATAAAACTAAAAATAAAATGGAATGACTTAGAAACATTTGTAACATTTATTGTTATTTGGTATAATGTTGGCTTTATGGAAAAAAACAAAGTCATTTCATCTCAAGCTAATTATATATCCTATTTTGCAAGTGCCAGTACTGTAAAGCCATCTTCCCCAGGTTATTCCTTCCAAACAAATGAATGTGTCAGATTCCAAGAGCCCAAGATAGGAATAATTATATATTTTTTTACAGCTTACAACTCTTTCCCCAAAATAATATAAAAGCCTTCTTTTATGAATTGTAAGAGTTAATATTATAAGATTAGTTTTCTATTCAGAACTATGTTCAAGTTAGGAAATAAGTAGCTTTATGTTCTCATATTGTTGTGGCATAAATGAGGAACTCTTAGAAACCAAAATCACCAGCTGAAACTAAGAAAGCTTACCAATGAACAGTATGCTAAAAACTGCTGAAACTCTTAGTTGGTAAAAAAAACTTCAAGTTATTAGTCATAAAAACTCTGTGTAAATATATCTATTTTCCTAATAAAGTTTAGCAAAGTCTTGTCTACATGAAAAAACACATTTAAACGTGTTTTCAAGAATTTATTTTAAGTTATATAATGAATTATCTTCTTTATCCTGTGCATTTGGTTAATATAATAGGTTGTCATATTACCTATATATATAAATATTTCCTTTTTTGGTTAAGCCAAAACGTGGCAACCAGGGAAGATATTCAGTATTAAAATAACAAGTTTTCTTGTCATTTTTTTACTATACATTTTGCTCAGGAAGTTAATTTTGTTGCAGGAAGGTTAAAATGCTCTGTACTGTGGGAGAAAAAAGTAGTGTGCAAAGTATTATTTATAGTACCTAACATTTGTTAAAGAAAACAGATATAGAGAAGATTATTCATGGAAAAATGTACCTCCACGTACATAAAATATCTGAAAGGTTACTTAAGAAATTAGTAATGCTGATTACCTCTAGGAAGGATAACTGAGTAGTTAGGAAATAAGGCTGAGGGAGACACAAATTCCACGACACATTTCTTGCAACTTTAAAATTTTATCCTGTGTCCATGAATTATCTACTGAAAAATAAATGTAAAGTAGGAAACAAATAAATATGCCCTTCCCTTTGCAGAACCAGGATCAAAGGTTCAAATTAGAAGACTATAGGACTATAGAATAGAAGGAAATAATTCTTTGGATTATAAGGAAAGCTGGCACTTCTCATTTTGCAGAGTACAATGAAAAAAGTATATCTTCTAAGGGTGCATAAGAAGTTTGAACATGAGGGCCTTGAAAAGGCGAAGTGTCCTGTAAGTCCAGACTACATGGAACAAAGATGAATATGGGACATAAATAAACAGGACGAGTAGCAAATGTATAACTTAATAAGAGGAAGAAACAAGACCAGCCCTCCAGCAAACACGCACACACACACACAGGTTCTATTCTCTTCTGTGACCTTCTGGGACACTGGCTCATAAAGCCATTACCAATTGTTCCTCTCACAGAAGTGAGCCCCCAATAGCCAGTTTTTGCTGCATGACACCAATTCTTCGAAGAAAAAAAAAAGACCTGATAAAAACTTGATCAACATGATTCTTTTGCCAGGAAATGTCAGACTGCAAAAGCCTGGCTGTAGTTTTGCCCTGATTTCTGTGAAATTATTCTATATAAAGCCTGTGATTCACTCTAGACCATTCTCAACCGGGATTTCATGTAAGAATTAAGCCCCACTCAATGCACTAAGGCCTTCGTGTTTATAAATGAATTAGGATGTAATTTGTTATGTATTATCCTTGGGAAGACAGGGAAAATAGTCATTCAGATCATTCTCTTGTTTGTAATTCAAAGGGGAAGAATCTCTTCGAGACTGTGTTACACTAAAGAAGCACAGTTTTAATGTCAAAGAGGAAATTCAAAATAACTCAATTCTCTATTTCAAGTTCTCATACTCTTTGCAAGGGGATATGGAGAACACAACAACACTCTTTGAAATCATGCCATCTTCCCCCTTTACTTTCTGTTTCACTCCATAGTTGCTTCACTTTTTTTTTTTAAATCTCGAAACTATTCTGAAAAAATTGCCTTCCTCTCCACACAATTTCATCCTGTCTCCCAAGCCAGAAGTAGCTAGTGGGACACTTTTCCATGGCAGTGCTATACTTTAAGACTGCCAAAGAGCCAGGCAATGAGTATTGCCAAGTGCACAGTCTGCAGGAATTTTGGTAATTCTATTACTCTAAATTATTGATGAGAACCTGCTGGTATATTTTGTTCTTTCCACATCTATTTCTCCCTCTTAATTTTGGTCCTATAACTTCTGAAACAATTTTTTTTGCTTCACTTAATTCAACTTCATTTTTATTACTGAAGACAGAAGGTTTCTAACGAATACACTTTATACACCTACTAAAAGGTTTGCCTTGAAAACAGAATATTCCAATATTTGCAAAGCTTATCTTTAAGGTCTTTGTACAAGTGAAAAAAAAGAGAAATGAATGTTCAACGTTAACTTAATAAAGTTTAAGTAAAGAAATAGCAAAACATTTTTATGGTATAGTGTGGTTTAGTTACTCTCAACTAATACTTCACGTATATTCATAAAGTCCTGAGTTTAACTTATTCTTGTTAGATGATATCTTGATTATTGCTTTTTTCTGACCTTTATCACTCAGCAAAATCATTTTGAGATTCATCTATGTTGTTTTATGATAGTTCATTTCTCTTTATTATTGAGTAGCATTGTATCCATAAATCACAATTTGTTTATCAATTCATCTGTTGAAGGACAATTGAGTTTTTCCCATTTTAGCTATTTAAAAATAAGCTGCTATAAAAATATCATGAGTGTTGACATAAAAATTTTTACATGGACATAGGCTTTCATTAAATGAAATGCCTCCAGTTAAATGCCTAGAATATATGTCAGGTGGATGCTTAACATTTTATGACATCGCCAAACTTTTCCAGAATGGTTCTACCATGTTTTTTTCTACCCAAGCAATGTAAGAGACATCCAGTTCCTCCATATTTTTTGCCAGCATTTGGCATATGATCTGTCTTTATGATTTTATCAAGTCTAATAGGTCTGTCATGGTATCTCATTGCAGTTTGAAATTGCATTTTTCTAATCACTAATGATGTTAAGCATCCTTTTTGCTTATTGCCATCTGTACATCGTCTTTGGTCAAGTGTGTGCACAAATATTTTGCCCATTTTTAATCAGTTCTTTGTTGTTATTGAGTTTTGAGAGATCTTTGCACATTCTGTATAAAAGCCATATATCAGATACATACTTTGCAAATATTCCTCTCAGTTTGTAGCTTGTCTTTTCAATCTCCTCATAGTGTCTTTCAAATAAAAGTGTAAATTTTGATGAAGTTTTTATTGATTGTGCTTTCGATTGTGGCGTCTCAGAAATCTTTACCTTATACAAGGTCATGAAGATTTTTCTCGTATGATTTCTTCTAGAAGTTTTATAACATTTGGTTTTATATTTAGGTCTATAATTCATTTTGAGCTACTTTTAACATATGATATAAGGCATCAATCAAAGTGGGTTATTTTGGGCTTCCCTGGTGGCGCAGTGGTAGAGAGTCCGCCTGCCAATGCAGCGGACACGGGTTCATGCCCCGGTCTGGGAAGATCCCACATGCCGCGGAGCGGCTGGGCCCGTGAGCCACGGCCGCTGAGCCTGCACGTCCGGAGCCTGTGTCCGCAACGGGAGAGGCCACAACAGTGAGAGGCCCGCCTACCCCCGCAAAAAAAAGTGGGTTATTTTGCATATTTATATCCAATTATCCCATACCACTCTTTTTTAAACTGTTGTCTCCCCACAAAATTGTTTTTCACTTTTGTCAAAATTAAGTTGCACGTGTTTGTGTAGGTCTATTTCTGAACTCTCTAATCTTTTCCACTGATGTATTTCTCTATATTAATGCCAAACTACACTGTTTCAATTACTGAGCTTCATAGTAAGTCTTGAAATCAAGTAATACATCTCGCTATTTGTTATCTCTTTGTACCTTCTGTTCTTTGTTTCATTTTGTCTATTTTCCTGACAACTTTTGGACTAAGTATTCTTTATGATTCTAACTTTTTGTCATTTGTTGGCTAATAGTACAAAAACTTTGCAATACTATATTTCTTCCTAGTCTTTTTTGCTATTGTTTTATACCAAAATTGTTTTATTTTATGCATTTTTTACTAATACATTATTTTGTTTGTATAAAAACATGATCGTTTTAACAGCTTTATTGATATATAATTCACAATATATAATTCACAATATATAATTCACAATCCATGCCATTAACCCCTTTAAAATGTCCAATTGGATATTTTTAGTGTACCAGCAGCATTGTATCACCATCACCACAATTTTACAACACAATTTTAAAACATTGTTTAGTCCCTCCTAAAAAAATTCAGACCCATTAGCCATCACCTCCCATCAATCTCCTGAGCCCTAAGCAAGTCATATTCTGTTTCTATAGATTCAACCTATTATAGACATTTCATATAAATGAAATAATACGATAACTGGTGTTTTGTGACTGGCTTCCTTCACTTAGTAAGATTTTTCAAAGTTCATCCAGGTTGCAGCATGTATCAGCACTTCATTTATTTTTATTGCCAAATAGCATGCAATTGTATGAATATACTATGCTATTTTTGGACATTCAGTTGTTTCCACCTTTCAACTATTATGAATAATGCTTCAAGGAACATTTGTATATAAGCTTTCATGTGGAGGTATGTTTTCATTCCTTTTGGGGAGAAATGGAATTGCTGGGTAATTATGTAACTCCATGTTTAATTTTTTAAGTGGTCACCAAACTGTTTTCCAAAGTGGTTATACCATTTTACATTCCCACCAGCAATGTATAAGGCTCTCAATTTCTCCATATACTTGCCAACATTTATTACATGTCTTTTTGATTATTGCCATTCTAGTGCATGTGAAGTGGGATCTCTTTATAGTTTTGATTGTATTTTCTCTACTGACTAATGATGTTTAGCATCTTCTCATATACTTAGCAGCCATTTGTACATCTTCTTTAGAGAAATATCTATTCAAATCCATTGCTCTTTTTAAATTGGATTATTTGTCTTTTTATTGTTGAGTTACAGTAGTATTTAATGTGTTCTGGATACAAGTCCCGTAACAGATTTGAAAAATCAATTTCTGTTTTTTAAAAAAAAGCCAGCTGGCATTTTGATAGGGAGAGCATTGAATCTGTAGTTCAATTTGGGGAATATTGCCATTGTAAGAGTACTAAGTTTTCCACTTCAAACACATGAGATGTCTTTTGACTTATTTAGATCTTTAATTTCTGGTAATGATGTTTTATAATTTTCAAGGTACATGTTTTTTACTTCTTTTGTTAAATTTATACTTAAGTATTTTATTCTTTCTGATGCTGTTATAAATGGAATTGTTTTAATTTTATTTTCAGAACACTGATTCCTATTTTATAGAAATACAATTGATTTTGTGTATTGATCTATACACTACAGTCTCACTAAACTTGTTTATTAGTTACAATAGTGTGTGTGTGTGTGTGTGTGTGTGTGTGTGTGTGTATTCTTCAGGATAGTCTATATACAAGACCCTGCCATCTGCAACAAAGATAGTTTTACTTCTTCCTTTACAATATGCATGCTCTTTATCTTTCCTAATTACCCTAGCTAAGATATTCAGTAGAATGTTAAACAGAAGTGGCAAGAGCAGACTTCCTGTCTTGTTCCTGATCTTACCAGTAAAGCATTCAGTGTTCTACCATTCAGTATAATGTTAGCTGTGGGCTTTTGTAGATGGCCTATTTTTGTAGATGGCTGAGGAAAGTCTCTTCTGTTCCTAAGCTGTTGGGCAGTTTTATCAGGAAACTGTGCTGAATGGTTTCAGATATTTTCTGCCTATATAGGTGACACTTGAACAACTCAGGGGTGAGGGGTGCTAAACCTCTATGCAATCAAAAATCCGCATGTAACTTCACAGTTGTCGCTCCATATGCATCAGTGGATTCAACTGTCTGCAGATCATGTAGCACTCCAGTATATATTTATTGAAAAAAATCTGCGTATTAGTGGACTTGAGTAATCAAACCTGAATTTAGATGAGGATGTGGATTCTATCCTTTATTAGAATGCTGTATTACACTAATGGATTTTCAGATGTTAAACAAACCTTGCATTCCTAAGATAAATTTTACTTGGTCATAGGGCATAACTCTTTTTACATTTTGCTGGATTCAGTTTGATAGTATTTTTGAGGAGTTTTGAATATATCTTAATATTCACAAGGGATATTGGCCTATAGTTTCCTTTTCTTATGATGTCCTTGGTTTTAGTATATTGGTAAAAATGGCATTATATGATGAGTTAGAAAATGTTCCCTCTTTTTTACATTTTGCAAGAGTATGTGAAGGATCGATATTAATTCTTTGAATGTTCGTTAGAATTCACCAGTGAAGTATCTGAGTCTGGCCCTTTCTTGTGGGAAGTCTTTAAATTAGTATTTTGATCTCTTTATTTGTTTTAGGTCTCTTCGTATTTTATTTTTTTAATTTTTATTTTATATTGAAGTATAATTAACAATGTTGTGTTAGTTTCAGTGTACAGCAAAGTGATTCAGTTACACATATACAGGTATCTATTCTTTTTCAAATTCTATTCCCATTTAGGTTGTTATATAATACTGAGCAGAGTTCCCTGTGCTATACAGTAGGTCCTTGTTGGTTATCTATTTTAAATATAGTAGTGTGTACATGTCAGTCCCAAACTCCCAATCTATCCCTGCTCCCCACTCTTCCCTCCAGTAACCGTAAGTTCGTTCTCTAAGTCTGTGAGTCTGTTTCTGTTCTGTAAATAAGTCCATTTGTATCATTTTTTTAGATTTCACATGTAAAGGGAAGAATAGAGAAGTATGCAATTATATTGCCTTTTAAATTACCTACACAATTACCTTTTAAACAAAATAATTGTTTTGAATTATGACAGCCATTATTTCTTTGAATATTTCTTTTCTGTCCCTTTCTCTCTCTTCTAATATTCCACACATATGTTGATGTACTTAATGGTGTACCACACTTCTCTGAATCTATGTTAATAACTTTCATTCTTTCTTTTCTCTGTTACTCACATTGCAAAATCTGTAATGACATATCTTCAAGTTCACTGATTCTTTCTTATGCTAGCTTAAAGCAACTCTTGAACCAATCCAGTAATTTTTTCATCACTGTTTTGCTTTTAAACTCAAAATTTCCATTTGGTTCATTTAAATAAGTTTAATAATCTGTCTCTTTACTGATCTTCTCTAGTTGACGATATATGGTTATCATAACCCATTTTATTTATTTGAACATGATTTCTTTTAGTTCTTTGAACATGTTTATATTAGCTGTTTTGAAGTCTTTGCTAAGTCCATCATTCTGACCCCCTTCAAAAGCAGTTTCTATTGCCTGCTGTTTCCTATGGATAGATCACACCTTTCTGTTTCTTTGCATGTCTCATAATTTTTTCGTTGATAAGTAGACAATTTAGATATCTCCAAATACTGATTCCCTCCCCCAAGTAGGTAGTTTTTCTTTGTTTGGTAATTTATTTACTTGTTAATGACTTGGCTGAACTAATTATGGAAAGTTTATTTCTGCCATAGTAGGAATTTCTGGTGTGTCTATTCAGATTTTTCCTCCTGGCTACCTAGTGATTACCCATGGGTCTACATAAGCCACTTATTGGTCAATTGCCATCTTAGCCAGTTATATTTTTACTCTTTACCACTGGGAACATGTGTGGCTTGGAGATTGCTATCACAGTACAGAGAGCTTACATTTTTTTGTCTCAAGTTCAAGCAGGAACTAGTACCTTAGAGGTACCCTCTCTGATCACTCTTGAAAGGGCACAGTCTTGGGCATACAGTCTTCCTGATTGCTAGAAATGACTGATATTATTTTTAAGCCTGGATTACTAAGAATTTCTCATGGTTCAGAGTAGCTTGTTGTGCAATAAGTGTTTGGTCAGAGGTCGTGCCAGTGAGGCTTCTACCCTGTGTTGATGGATCTGTTTGCAGCTTGGAGAATGCTTTTAAATCTACCCTAAATCTTCCTCTGGTTTCTCCTGAGTGGGCACAGTCTAGTACATGCAGACAACATCCCCAAGGAAGACTCTTGTCTATCTCTGGCTCTGGCTCTGGTTCTTTTCATTATCACACACAATACTGGAAGATAGGAGGCTAGGTTTCTTGAATCTTAACTTGCATGTCTGTAATACTGAAATATTCCCATTATTGTTCCTCCTCTAGTGTCCTCCAACTGTGTGATTCCCTGCTTTTAAAAAATTTTAATTGCCGCTCATTACTCTCAGGATACATTTTATTATTTTTTTAAATTGAAGAATAGTTGATATACAACATTGTGTTGGTTTCAAGTATACAGCAAAGTGATTCAGTTATATATACATATATATTTTTTTTTTCATATTCAGAAGAAAAAAAATTCTCCCTTATAGGTTATTATAAAATATTCAGTATAGTTCCCCATGCTATACAGTAGATCCTTACTGGTTATATATTTTATATATAGAAGTGTGTATATGTTAATCCCCAAATCCTAATTTATCCCCTCCCCACTTTCCACTTTGGTAACCATAAGTTTGTTTTCTATGTCTGTGGGTCTATTTCTGTTTTGTATATAAGTTCACTTGTATCATTTTTTTAGATTGACTGGATACTATAAAACTCCTAGAGGAAAACAAAGGTAGAATGCTATTTGACATGAATCACAGCAATATCTTTTTGGATCCATCTCCCAGAGTAATGGAAATAAAAACCAAAATAAACAAATGGGACCTAATTAAACTTAAAAGTTTTTGCATGGCAAAGGAAACCATAAACAAAACAAATAGATAACATACAGAATGGGAGAAAATATCTACAAATGATGCAACTGACAAGGGATTAATCAAAATATACAAAGAGCTCATGCAGCTCAATATCAAAAACAAAAACCAAACAACCCAATGAAAAAATGGACAGAAGATTTAAATAGACATTTCTTCAAAGAAGACAAACAGATGGCCAAAAGGCACATGAAAAGATGCTCAACTGCTAATTATTAGAGATTTGCAAATCGAAACTACAACAAGGTATCACTTCACACTGGTCAGAACACCTATCATCAAAAAGTCTCCAAATAACAAATGCTGGAGAAGGTGTGGTGAAAAAGGAACCCTCCTACACTGTTGGTGGGAATGTAAATTGGTATAGCTACTATGGAGAACAGCAAGGAGATTCCTCAAAAAACTAAAAATATAGCTACCATATGATCCAGCAATCCCACTCCTGGGCATTTATCCGGAGAAAACCAAAATTTGAAAAGATACATGCACTTCAGTGTTCATTACAGCACTATTTACAGTAGCCAAGACATGGAAGCAACCTAAATGTCCACTGACAGATGAATGGATAAAGAAAATGTGGTATATTTATACAATGGAATATTACTCGGCCATAAAAAAGAATGAAATAATGCCCTTTGCAGCAACATGGATGGGTGCAGAGATTATCAAACCGACTGAAGTAAGCCAGACAGAGAAAGACAAATATCATATGATATTGCTTATATGTAGAATCTAAGGATACATTTTAAACTCCTCAAAAAAGGCTTACTGATTTCAGAAGAACTGAAAGCAGGGTCTCAAAAAAGATATTTGTACAACCATGTTCATAGCAGCATTTTTCACATTAGCCAAGAGGTGGAAGCAACTCAAGTATCCATCATATGAATGAATGGATAAATAAAACATGTTATATAAATACTATGGTATATTATTCAGCCTTAAAAAAAGAGCCTTGAGAACATTATGCTTAGTGTAATAAGCCAGTCACAAAAAGATAAATGCTGCATGATTCAGTTAGATTTAACTAGAGTAGTCAAACTCACAGAAATAGGAAGTAGAATGGTGGTCGCCAGGGGATAGGGATAAGTGGGAAATAGGGAGCTGTTATTTAATAAATACAGAGTTTCGGTTTTGCAAGATGAAAAGGTTCTGGAAGTTGGTTGTACCACAATGTGAATATACTTAACACTGCTGAACTATATACTTAAAATGGTTATGATGGTAAATTTATGTTATGTGCATTTTACCACAATTGAAATGAAGAAAAATTTAAAGGTTTACTACATCCTTCATGATCTTACCCAGTTTATCTCTCCAGCTTCATTTCTAAACACTTCTGAGACCCCTTCCTGAACCCTATATGCCAACCATCACCAGCTACTTGCCATTCAGCAAACTCTCCAGGCTGTCTGCCATATCTCCCTCTTACCCACCTGAATTGGCAAGCCTTCTTATTTAAAAAATAGAAAAAAGCTTTGAGATATATTTCACATGCCATACAATTCACCCATTTAAACTGTATACTTCACTGCATTTTAGTACATTCATAGATAAGTGCAACCATCACCACATTAAAGTTTAGAATATTTTCATCACCACAAAGTGAAATCCTGTACCCTTTAGTTATCACTCTCCAATCTCCTCATACTTCCCCTACCCCAGTCCTAGGAAATTACTAATCTAATTTCTGACTCTATAGATTGCCTATTCTGGATATTTCATATAAGTGGAATCATGTAATATGTAGTCTTTGGTTACTGTCTTCTTGTGGTATATCCTCACCATGGAATATTGTTTGGCCAATAAAAGGAATGAAGTTCTGGTACATGCTACAACATAAAAGAAGATTGAAAAAAAGCCTACTTGTGTTTCATTCCAAAGATTTAAAATCTCTTTCCCTAAAATGCATTTCTTGGCACCCCCCCAAATTCGCTTCAATGATCTTCTCCAAATCTTATTTACCTCTATTTTAATTTTTAATTAGTCAGTATGTCCCCACTAGGTTTTAAACCCCTTTTTACAGCTGTAAAATGTTGCACAAGTATAATGTGAAGGTATTTTATTTTCTATTTTTCTCACAAGAACTCACTGATTTAAAAACAGATAAATCAAGATTAGTGTTTCTCAACACTGACTCACAATAAAATGACCTGGAGAGATCTTAAAAATTCTATTCCTGGTCCCCACCTCAGGTCAATTATATCACAATCTCAGGAGGGAGAGCTGGGGACTGACACATCAGTATTGTTTTAAATTTCCCAGCTGATGCACTGCCAGAATTGAAAACTACTGATTTAGACACAAAAAGTCTTAGTCATCTTCTAATACAATATATTGTATGCATAATTTAATAGTAATTTAATCCTTTGGGTCATGACATAGCATTTATTTCTATATAATTTTACTTATTAAATATTGTAAAATAAGGCAGTAACACTTTTTATAAGATAATAAAACGTACTATGTGCAGAATCATATAAAACACATTTTTCTGAACCTTTTAACTTTCTGAGCTTAAAGCAGGAATCTCTAGCAAATACTCAGTTACTCCCAAATCAGCCATTCTGTTGCCCCTTGTAATGGAACACTTGCATATGTCTCATCTATTTATATGTTTTATCTTCTTTTTGTATACATATTAGATTTTATACACCTCCTTGAGTGTGAGAAGTCAAACCATTTTTTAGAAGCCCATAATGGCATTTACCCAGTGAGATATTTAGATTGTTCAAGTTTCTGTCAAGTATGGTAGTGAATACAGACTGAAAAGATCTTTCCCTAGATTTTCCACATATAAAAAAGGGCAGGAAGGGAAGGTAAAACTGAAAAAGTTTCTTGAGTGTTTCTGACAGGTTTTACTCAATTGATAGCTTTTTGCCAAGAATATCTCTTTAGTTTACTAAACTGACTTGTATCTTTCACATTATGAAACTTGAATACCTCATTCCAAGAAAAATAATGTTACTGGAAGTAAAATAAATTTATTTGAGTTTCTTAATATAAAACACCTCCTACAAACACAGTTGAAGATTATAAATGAGTTGGAAGACTGCTTTCTATATACTAAAAATTTTTAATGTTTTTTTTATCCTTATAGTGATAGAGAAACTATAGGTTAAGGATTGGTTAAATGCCCAGAGGCTGATAGAGAAAGGAAAGGAAAGGAGAATAGCACACATGTACTTGGTTTTGTTAATAAATTTAAATAAGAAAGATTAAGGAGCAGAGACAGGAAGGATATTTTAATAGTAACGTCTATAATATTCAGTCTTTAAAATGAATGATGTTTATTACCACATATTAAAACTTTCTTATGATAAAAAGACATTTATTATCATACTAGAAATATTTCCTTCTATCTTAAGAAAAAATAAAATTACCCCCAATGACATACAGTATAAACTTTAGACCTGGGGCATATTCCATCAAAAAAATCTTCTCCCTATGATTTCAAATGATAACTATTCGCAAAAGCCTAATCTTACTTGGTGTTAGATATGTGGAGTGCCCCTAGGCACGAACGTTGAAATGTGGATGCTTCTTTCCATCTTTCTTCATTCACTTTAGCATTTAAAAAAAAAAAATCAGATTGAGTTAATTTACACAAAATTTATCAATTTTAGGAAAATGAAAACAGAATCTATTCCATCCTTCTGTCCTTGAAATGCCCTTTATGAAGCTTTCTAAATTGTCTCCAATGAAAGGCATGTAATGAGGTTTACATCTCCTCAGGACTTTCTCTTTTATTTTTGTCCTTCGTGTACTCTCTTGTCTTTTTGACCTCAATAGTTACATAGGAGAACAAAAGAATGATTCAGAATTTGACATTTCTCCTTTTTCCTAACCTGTATACCTTTCTAAATCGCTAATGTTACGGACCTCAGTCATATTATGCATCCCAAGTGACGCAGAGCTGGGCTCTAAACAGGTGGACACATCTGTTCCAGTCCATCAGACTTGACTTACACTGACTGCGTTCTGTAATCATTATGGTTTTTATCCCAAATTACAGTGTCAATCTGTTCAGAATTAATATGTATTACTCCACCACTTGTTACAAAATTTTCAGTCTATTTATTGGACCAACTCCTGCCCTAATCACTTAGGCACAATTCCCACTGAAAACCTAAAAGAGAGAATGTGTATCCAGAGGTTATGTTTTCATCACATGTCAAAGGTATTTTTTCATAAATGGATGTTATTGCTGTTCCCAATGAATGCTTTTTCTGTGTCTATAGTGAAAAGTTGTTTAAAATTTTAGTGCACTGGTTTAGATCATTTTTAATCACTTCTTCCAACACATGTTATATCCCAGTGTGGTTGTTCCCATAATGAAGAGGGGGTTGACAAGTTATTTACTTCACTCAGAATGTAGGTGATATTTTTAATACTTGGGAAATTATAGTTTTATATTACAGTTTCCTCTTCCCTTTTGTGTTGGGTAGCTTTTAAAGGCTATGAGTCCATGACCGTTTTATTATAACATGGTGAATCATTTCACTATGGGTTTTTTGCCCTATTTATTTTAATTTGGGGAGTCTGTTTTCTGACTGTGGAGATTTACTAGTTCTTTAAATATTTCACATACAAATCTTTCTTTAAATATGTGTCTTCAAAATATATTCTCCTAGTCAGTGGCTTGTCTTTCCATTCTTTGAATACCATCTTTCACAGAGTGGACATTTTAAATTTAATAAAGTCTATAGTATCAGTCATGGATTGTATTTTTTGTAATCATCAGACTCTAACTAATGTAGATTTTATCCTAGGAATACCACTGTATTTTTTTTAGCGTTTTTCATTTTATACTTAAGGCAATGAATGGCTTTGAGTGAATTTATGTCTAAGGTACAAAGTTTGTGTCTCCATTCATTTATTTCCTTGTGGTAATCTATTGGTACCCTCATTATTTGTTGACTAAAGACTATCTTTTCTGTGTTAATGTGCATTTATTCCTTTGACCAAGGTCAAGTTGTCTGTATTTGCATAGGTCTATTCATGGACTCTCTATTCTGCTTCATTTATCTATATGTCTATTCATTTTTAAATATTATGCATTCTTGATTATTGTAGCTTTATAATAAATCTTGAAATTGGGAAGTGTGAGTTCGTTTACTTGCTTTTCATTAGCATTTTCTAGACTACTAAATGTTTAAAACAAGTTTGTTGATAGCTACAAAATAGCTTGCTGAGATTTTTATTGATCTTTAAATCAATTTATAAAGAATTGACATCTTAATAATATTGTGCCTTTTGATCATGAACAAGAAATATATCTCAAGTGATTTATTTTTCTTTCATTGCTTTCAAGAGTGTTTCATTTTTTTCATTTTTAAAATTTATTATTCAATTTACTTAAACTAAAAAAAAAATCTTAAAGATGAAACGCTCATAGATACAGAGAATTGAATGATGATTGTAAGAGGTCGGGGTAAGGGGTAGGAGAAATGGGTCACCGTGAATTTATTTCTCTTTCCTCTTCTATTTTCCCTGAAACTAACTAAATACATGGATTTTACTGAGGAGGAAAAATGTTATTAATTCATAATTATTATGTAAAAGTTAATCTGGCTAACATCCTTCAAATGATTTTTTCACCAGCTGGTGATTTCATTCTTTTTTTTCTGGTTGATGATGGAGAAAGGTGAGGCTTAGAAGCTGATAAAAATTAAAAGCGAAATCTTAAAAAGTAATTGGGTCCAGAAATCTGATGGAAGAAAAGGACTAAATGTCATACTAAAATATGAATGTATATGTTAAGTTTTCAAATCCATGGAAAACAAAAAGAACAAACAACAACAACAACTAGTGGCCCCAGTAATAAAACCACAAATGCACTGCCCTTTCACTCCAAGTTTGGGTTTAGCAGGTAGGGGTAGTTGCATTACCATGTTTCTAATCAGCATTTCCACTTGCCCGCCACAGCCTACGAAATGGCAACAGTGCCTATGGCAAAACAAATCCCATTAACTTGATGCATCATACATGAGGAAGTTATAACACAAGCTGAAACAAGATCAGTGAAGACTGATCAGAATTCAGCTAAAAAAAAAAAAAAAAAAATCCCTCATCTCTGTATCTCCTTTGACTTCTCCTTGGTTATACAGGCAACACAAAAGGAAAGTTATCCCCAGGTGTTACCGATGGAATGCCAGACACTGTCCAATAATTCCCCTCAGAGTCTATCGTGGTAATTATTCAAGGCCTGCCTAAATTATTTGAACAAACTGCTTTGCAATTATTAGACATGTTATGAGAAAGTGTGAACAGCTTGACCAGCAAATTTTCAATATATTTTCCCCCTCAGGCAAGACTAAAACTTAAAAATAAAACTCCAGAGACTCTGACATTCTTCTCATCACATAACACATACCAGTAGAGAATAAAAAGGAAAAAAAAAAAAAAGGACATGAATATTTGAAAAGGCCTTTTGAATCTTGCAGGCATAAAGTAGAAGTATATATCATTCTCTCAGACCCAGAGTCCATGCAGATACACACTGAAAGACACGCTTGTACCATCATCCTCTGCTGATATGTCAGAGGAAAAGCATTCATTCTCACCTCTTCAGGGTGTCTGTCATTAGGTACATTAATATGGATGAACCACCACAGAAATCAAAAGGCAGTAAGAGAAAGTGGGCTTAAAGGGATAAAGGTTTTGAACTACATTTAAGTTGGGCTTCAATTTGAAGACTAAACTTCAGGTTTCTGTAATTACCTTACCTTCTCCACACAGTCCAGGAAGAAAAAAAATACTAATTAGATATGCTCTGAAGTCCATTTGTCAGCATTTCACTAAACATTCCTCAAGTTCTCCAATAAATGAAAGAATTGACTGATGCTGACAGGGGCTGAACAAGATTTCTTTTTTCTGTCAAAACATCTCTTATTTTGATGTATCACATTTGAAAGTGGAACACAAAAGTATTTGCTTTTCCAATTCATTCTATAACTAAAAATAATGCTAACTGAAAATCAGTTAAGTAGCAACTCAAGTACATTTTCTTGACTTAAAAATGATTATTAAGTAGTCAATGATAAGCACAGATGTTTTTATAATATTGACTATTCAAAAATAAGTTGCAATGTGTTCATATCACACTCTTGCACACAGCTCAATATTTAAGTCATAATTGTACAAGATTATTCCATATATGATATCATCACTTGGGAGAAAATTTTGTTATTAATACATTAATGTGATTTTTAACATCTAGGCAATGAACTTGATAAAAACTTTTAAAGGCAAAGGAAAAATGAGAGAAAAATTTAATGTTATTGAGAGGGCAACAGAGCATAACTTGAGATTTCATCCTAAATTTTCCTTATAGGTGGACCAAATTATTTTTGGAATTTGTAAGGCCAAATTGTTTTATCAAATCACAACAAAGGAACTTAAAGTTTGCTGACTTTAAATTTACAAAGAAGGAGGAAAGGGGGGAGGGGAAGGAGGAAGGGAAGGAGAAATTTATGCTTGTTTTCTTTTTGCTACTTTCTAAATCTATGGAATAGCTGTCAAATTTGTATTTCATGACTAATATAATTCCCCAGTATTTATTTTAAGGTTTCAGTCAAAAAGAAATGAGGTTGTTTTAATGTCTGATCCCAACAGCTAATTTTAGTAGGAATTACGGCATTACCCAGAAATGCCTAGTAAATTATATTATTTATATACTTGTATCTGACACACTGCAAATTGAACAGATGTAAGAAATTAAATCCTCTCTCTCCCTCGCTTTCTCTCTCCCTCCCTCTCTCCCCTAGATTAGAGGTTTCAGAATATCTTGTCTGGATCAAATGTAAAATTTTAGACAATTTTAAACCATCACTCTTAACTTTTAGTTTTTTTATAAAAATGGTTTGTTAATTGACTCAGTGGGGGGAATTCTTTCACAATGTGTACTTATACCAAAACATCACATTGTACACCTTAAATATCTTACAATTTTATTTGTCAATTATAACTCAATAAACTGGGGGTGGGAAGATTTGTTGATGATGACCTCTGCTTTAAACCAAAAATAATTTTATTTTCTCAGACCCCTAAAAATAAGTGGCAATAATGCAATAAATAAACAAATAATAAATGCATTTAGCCTTATTTTTAAAAAAAGTTAAGCTTGAGGTTGGCAGAATAGAACGTTCAAAAAATGACTATAAGGAAAGTAAAAAACTGGTATATCTTACAAGCATTGTCCTCTGCTTTGTCTTTTTACTTGCTAATTTTTGACTTCATCTACCTCTCCCCACCACAAAGTAAGCACCAGGGGAGAACAGATCCTTCTCACTGCTATATCCCCAGCCTGACACATAGTAGATGCGCAATAAATACATCTTGAACAAAAAACTGGTATGTCTTGCCACCACCCTCTCTCACCCACTATCTACCCTCAACAGAGCAGGCACATTAATCCCTTTCAGACCATAGTCAGATCACAACATACCTCTGCTCAGAACCCTCAAATGGTTCTTCAGCTCACTCAGAGTAAAAGCCGAAGTTCTCACAACAGCCAGTGTGCCCTGCATTGTCCCTCTCACCCATGTTCATCTAAAGCACTCTTCTCTCCTTACTGGCCACAGACTCTGGCCAATTGCTTTTCCTTAAACATGTGCCTGGGATGTCTCCACTCTTGGGCTTTCACACTGTCAGTTCTCTTCACATAGAATTCTCTTCTCCCAGATACTGGTGTGGTTAATTGCCTCACATTCTTTAAGATTTTGCTTAAATATCACCTTTCAATGAGAATGACCTTTAGAATGTTGAATTCTGCCCTGCTTACTGCAAAGCCCTCCTTTCCCTGCTTAATCATTTTTGATAGAATTTGTCACCTCCTAACATACAATAAAATTTATGTATTTGCTCCTTTTGTTGTTTTATCATATGCCTCTCTCCACTGAGCTATAAGCACCGTGAAGCTGGTAATTTTTGTCTTTTTTGCACTGTTGTGCCCCAGGCCTACAGTAGTCACTAGGTTAATATTTATTTTTGAATTGTTAGAATTAAAATAGTTTTACTGTAGTGAATCTAAAGCTATTTATGCTGAGTAACATAATCCTTTAATTTTTTTAAATAAACCTTTTAATTGAGAATTTTAGGATATTATTTTAGATAGTATAAAGAGTTCCCTCATACACTGTATCCAGCTTTCTTTAATGTTAACATTTTACCTAACCATGATACATTTGTCAAAATTAACATTGGTTCACTGCCACTAAACTATATAGACTAACTCAGATTTCACAAGTTTTTCCATTACTGTCTCTTTTCTCTTCCAGGATCCGACCCAGGATACCACATTGCATTTAACCATCAATGTCATCATGTCTGTAACAGTTTCTCAGTCTTTTCTTATCTTTCATGACCTTAATAATCTAGAAGAGTACTGACCAGATATTTTATGGAATGACGCTCAATTTGAGTTTGATGTTTTCTTATGATTTGACTGGGCTTATTGGTTTTGGGAAAAGAATACCGCAGAAGTGAGGTCCTCTTCTCATTGCATTATAGCAAGGGATACATGATATCAACATGATTTATCACCATTGATGTTACCTTTGATCACCTGGTTAAGATTATGTCTACCAGGTTTCTGTACTGTAGAGTTACTGTTTTTCCCTTTCCTTAACTCTATGCTGTGTAAGCAATTCATTAGGTCTAGCCCAAACTCAAAGGGAGGGAAATTAAGCTCTCCTCCTGGATATGAGTATCTATACATATTATTTGGAATGCTTCTTTAAAGAAGACGGGTTCCTTCTCTTTTATTTATTTGTTTATTTATTCATTCATGTATTAACTAATTATGTGAACTCATGTATATCTTTTATATTCTTTGGGTTATAATTGAATATAAGCAATATTTATTTTGTTGTTAAATTGTTCCAGTTTTGAACTTTGGAGGGGTCTTCAGGTTTGCCTCTGTCCTTTAAAATATTAATAAATTTTTTTCACATCCTCCACAATGTTTCTGAAAATTTCTGTGGACTTGAATTATGATAGTTACGTTTTACTCTAAATTCCCCACAAGATTCAGACAAAGCATTATGTTTAGTAATTTTTCCTTCAGCTTTAGTGATAGAATAAATCACTGCATGGCACAGAGTATAACTTAAGATGGAATGTTACTCACTCTTGGTCTTGAAACAAAGTCCCCGCAGCCATAGCCAGTGTAGACCTTTTCTTACAAATCGACTTCTCTCCTGATGTTCTCAATCTCCTTTGGCCTCTTGATCCCTCAAGAGTTTTCTCACATTTGTCCTCTTCTTGTAAACCTCGCAATTCTGAAATACCCAATTTGTTTTTTAGGTAGTCAATTTAGCCTTGCCTTTGTTTGCAGTGACCTTACAGATAATTCCATGAACCTTATTTTTTTGCAACAAACAAAAACCATCAAAGTACTTTGCTACAGAATTCAATCTTCTTCCCTTGGGGGCAGAAGATATTGTGGTTAGTTGTAGATTGAAATGATTTTTTTCTATTATTTATATTTTGAAATATTCAGAGAGAAAAAAATTTAAGAAGTCTCCAGCAAGAAGCTATAGACTTGGAATTTCCTAAAATGATTTTTTAAAAATAATAATAAAAAAATACCATCTTTGGGTACCATACTAAAGAGTTGAGTTAGCAGAAGAAAGTAGTAGAACGTCTTGGAAATTAGTTGTCAGAGTAATTTTTTTGAACATAAAAAGAAATTGTCATTGGATTTTAATACATCTATGACCTTTCACTAATTTTCTATTCTAAGCACTGTAGCAAAATAGCCTGGATAAGGAAGCCTGTATATACCTCAGAGAGGCCTAAATCCTTGCAAATGACATTTCCTATTTAATTCAATAGGTTTTTTTCCCATCAAATGAACTGAAATCACAGTCTGGTGGGAATATGCGATGGAACAGGCTTGGGAAAAAGTGCAGACTGAGCAACTTTCAAAAATTGATGGGATAGTTCTTGGAGTTGATTATAAAAGTTAAGATCTATGGCAAGCCAAACTGGCAAAAGGAAAATAGGTCTGGGAGAGATGCCAAAACAGAGTATTAAGGTGAAGATAGGGTCAACTCACAAATAAGGAAAATGCAATCTGAAACTTCAAGATTTTATGTTTTTAAAGTATTTGGCAAGGATGCAGGAGGTGAATTTGGAGTTAGATTTCTTCTATGAACTATTTTGGATAGATCATAGGGAGTAGCATTTATAATCAAATAAAACTATCTAGCAGAACATCCAACCCATGACAGCATCTGGCTAGCAGTACCTAAAACAGCCTATCCAAGTTCCCACCAAAATGCCTATGAAAATGCAGGAAAATACAAAAACTCACATCCAAATTAAAAAGTAAGATTGAGAAACAGCCTAAGGACAGAGTATGAAAGAAATCTTAACTAAGCCTAAAGTAATTTATTTGGGTTAAAAAATTCACCCAGCTTTTATTTAATGAAACAATAGTGACAACCTGAAAAAAGGAAGCCAGTTCACACCCCTTCAACTATCTACCCTTAAGACAGAAAGCAAGGGGCTATACCCAAAAAGTCTTCCAGAAACGAACTGAACTGCAGTTGGAAATGACTCTCAGCAATGCCTTACATCCTAAGATGCATGGCTCATACTAAAATGGCTTTTTGGGGGAGATTTTAGGGGAGTCTACATTCCGCATCAAAGAGCCTAACAAGAGAAAGGCAATAAAACTCCCCTAAATACATACTAAAAATCCCAAAGGTTGTGTGTACTTCTAAACACTTAAGAGCTATGGCAAGAAAAGGATTATGGTACTTGGGAGAGTACTAGTACCAGTAGTGTAGTAGGTTTTTCTTCGTTATGGAATCAATTGCAGACCTCCTAGAATTATCTAAAATGATATGAGTTTACACGTTTCAATGCATATTTATCAGTGTTGAGTATTAATCTTCGGTTATTTGAATACAAATAATTATATTTGTGTTTTTGTATTCACATTTATTAAATTCCTAGTAGTGTTAAATATATTTTTATGGCTTTAGGCTGATTATATTTATTCTTTTATGAATTGTCTAATCATATTCTTCACACAATTCTCTAACAGAATCTTCTTTTCAATTTTAGGAACATTTCATAAATTAAGCAACTTAATTGTTCCTTATCTCACATGTTCTTGTTTGTTCTACTAGTTTTCCCTTTGCATTATCATTTTGTTTATTACCTTATTTGACATTTTTTAAATGTCTACCTAATCAAATTTGTCTATCTTTTCCTTTATAGGATCTTTATATATCAATATAGAATAGAAGGTCTTTGGGCAAATTCAATAGTAAAATTTGCCATGAATTGGCTGAAATCCAGCCCTGGAAAAAAATCACTTAATGCATCTAGTATTTCAGAGTGCCTTACGGACATGCTAAATATCCATTTATACCCTATGATATTATCTGTAATACTATAATCATATATTAGCAAATCTGAATCATAACCTAGGACTGCTCAAGTTTCTTGAGATCAGAATTACTTTTATGCTTTAAGGTTTATTTTTTAATCATCTCTTTATTTTAGAATAGTTTTAAATTTAAGAAAATATTACAAAGATAGCACAGAGAGTTCCCACGCACCTCACATTCAGTATTCCCTAATATTAACATCTTACGTTAGTATGCTGCATCGTCATAATTAATGAATCAATATTGATACTAGTCATTAAGATAATTAGCCATCATGACTCCTTAGGCTCTCGTCTGTGACAGTACCTCAGACTTTCCTTGTTTGGGATGTCTTTGTCAGTTTTTAGAAATGCTGGTCAGGTATTTTGTAGAATAATCCTCAGTTGGGATTTGCCTGATGTTTTTCTCATGGTTAGACTGAGGTTATGGGTACTGAGGAGAAAAACCACAGAGATAAGTTGCCATTCTTAACACATCACATTAAGGATACTATCAACATGGCATCACCATTGATGTTCTGACCTTGATCACCTGCCTGAGGTAGTATTTCTGCTCAGGTTTCTCCACTATCATTACTCTTCCGCCACCCCCCACCAGTTTTTCCATATAGAATTCTTAGAAAGGAAATCACTTCCATATGTAAGAAGCATAAAGTTATGTTCCATCTCATTAAGAGCAGAGTATCTAATAAATTATTTGGGATTTTTCTGCAAGAGGATATTTGTCTATTGTCTTCCATTAATTTATATATTTAATGATGTATTTATATCAGGGTAAACTCATAGATACTTGTTTTATACTCTGGAATATGATCCAATAACACTCTACTTTGTTGTTCAAACTGTTCCAGCTTTGGCCGTTGGGAGATCTTTCAGAGGCTCCTGTGTCCTTTTGGCATGTTCCCACCACTGCGTGAGTACACAGGTGTATGCATGTATGTATTGGCACTTTCTTAACTTCCAGCACTGCAAGATGATCCAGGCTCATCTTATATATTCCCTGCCCCAGAATCAGCCATTTCTCCAAGAAGTTCTGGTTCGTTCTATTGGAGGATGGTATTAGAAACCAATATTTTTGTCCTAATATGCTTGTTGTTCATATATATATTTCTTTATGTACCCATCTGTATTTATATTAAGCTAAACATGAGTTCATATTGATGCCTCAACTCTAGTCCATTACCTCATAGTTCATTCTATCCTTAGCCATTTGTTTGTCTATAATGTCCCACTCCAACAGTGAGAAACCTGGATCCTACCTTCAGCCGTCCATTCCTTAACTTTTCAATTCCAGAATACATGTATAGAGGTTTCAGAATTGTTAGACCACACTGCCGCAGGAAACAAGTTTATCAACTAGAGTAGAGAGCTTATGTGCTTGTAAGGTGCTTATCTTAGAATGCTTTTGCCAACAGTCTTACAGTCTTCACTCATCTCCAGGTTTACTTAAGTCAACACCCTTTTCAAACCAACCCTTTCAGTGAGGATATTCCACATGTTTGTAGTTGCCATCAAGTTTTCTAGAAGACCAACAGAGGAAATTTTTTGAACACTTGCATCTTTTGCCAGACCATAGTTGAAAATTATATTATCCTTTTTGTTACCCATTTTTCCTTTATAAAGATGTAAAATAAATACCTTCCTGAATTCAGTAACAAATTAAAAAGTACAATACCCAGAAGAACATGTACGCTTTATTTTATGAGATAAAGTATCTTTAAAGTTACTTTATCGGGGGCTTCCCTGGTGGTGCAGTGGTTGAGAATCTGCCTGCTAACGCAGGGGACACGGCTTCAAGCCCCGGTCTGAGAGGATTCCATATGCCACGGAGCAACCAGGCTCGTGAGCCACAAGTACTGAGCCTGCGCGTCTGGAGCCTGTGCTCTGCCAACAGGAGAGGCTGCGATAGTGAGAGGCCCATGCACCGCGATGAAGAGTGGCCCCCGCTTGCCACAACTAGAGAAAGCCCTCGCACAGAAACGAAGACCCAACACAGCAAAAATAAATAAATAAATAAACTCCTACCCCCAATAGATTTAAAAAAAAAAAAAGTTATCAGAATAAAATAACTACATGCCCTCTAGTTTTCTCCTTTTACCTTAATTCATGAATCAAAATTAAATTCAAATTTCAATAATTAATTCATCCTACAGTGTTTAAGAGTAGCTTTCCCCTGCTTCTTTTATTTGATTATGATTTCTTCAATTTTTTAAATCATTGTTTATATCTTATTTACTTTTGAGGGTGCCTCAATAATTTTTCATGAAGTAGCAGCATTAAAACAAATAAATCTGTGTCTCCAAAATTCTGGACATATTAAAGTCTTCATGTGCCTATATACCTAAAATATGTAATACATGAAATGAGTCATATCATGAAAAAATAATTTTTCCAAAATAATTTTTGTGAGCCTACGCTGCAAAGCACACACTATGGAGCATATAAAACAATCAGTTCTCAAGTTCCCATAATTTAGTCAAGAAAATTATATTTATATGAAAATAGAACTAATTCTATATGGTTATATATGTTGAGAGCTACATGGGTCATGTAATCAGTGAAAATATGATGATGTTTGGGATGCGGAAAAACAACATTAATTGGCAGTATTCTGGGTGGTTTTCTTATGAAGGTCTATTTGTTAATTTTTTTACAAATATTCATTAAGCACTTTTGACATGCCAGAGACTACGCTAAATGCTAGAGACCCAAAGATAAATAACGCACAGTCTCGGACATCAAGTAACTTAAGTCTAGACCAGAGTGCTTCACTTATGACCTTAATTTTTTTTTTTTAATTTTGGTAGACTGGAGGAACTTTAAAGGCAGGAAAGAGAAGAGCTTGGGAGATTTTACAGAGACTTACTTACACAAGAATAGTTGGAGAACAGCAGATAAACCGACCTGCCTAATGTGAAAAGTATCAAAATACAGAAAATGCAAAACTCTCCGTTGAACATAGAAAACTCAAGGAGTCAGAAAATGAGCTAAACTTTTTAAACTCATTTGTCTTAATAGAACCAGAGAAGGGTGTCAGGATAATTACACAGAAGGGATGATGCACATAAAGACAGAGATATGGAGGCAAAATGTACCGATTAAGTAAACAAGCTGCTCTGTCAGGAGTGAAGTTTTTTTTTTTTTTTTTTTTTTTTTTTTGGCTGCATTGGGTCTTCGTTGCTGCGTATGGGCTTTCCCTAGTTGTGGCGAGTGGGGGCTATTCTTCGTTGCGGTGCGCAGGCTTCTCATTGCGGTGACTTCTCTTGTTGTGGAGTACAGTCTCTAGGCGCGTGGGCTTCAGTAGTTGTGGCTTGTGGGCTCAGTAGTTGTGACACGCAGGCTCAGTAGTTGTGGCGCACGGGCTTAGTTGCTCTGCAGCATGTAGGATCTTCCCGGACCAGGGATCAAACCCATGTCCCCTGCATTGGCAGGCGGATTCTTAACCACTGCGCCACCAGGGAAGCCCCAGGAGTGAAGAACTTAAAATATATTTTAAGACTAGAAAAATAAGTTGGAGTCAAAGTGAAAATGACTTTCAATATCCTGATGAAAGTTTTAGGAAATCTAATTGTCTATGACATAAAGAATGATACTTGAAAGAGGTAAGGATTCAAATTAAGATTGTTTTTACAACCCAGGCACGAAGTAGAGAATAAGAGGATAAAAGAAATAGTAGATGTCAAAAGAATTGTGTCAAAAAGGAATCTGAGGTTTGAGTCTAAGTAGATAAAATGATGAAATTAGAAAAATCAGAAAGCAGAGATTTGGTTACAAAAATGAATTCCATTTATAAATGTTTAATTTTACGTTCTTACAAAGTCAATCTGTAAATACAGAACAAGAGCTTTTCAAAATAGACTGGGAGGTAGAAACAATGAATCTGAGATGCAGACTTGGAAATAACTGTATACAGGTGAAAACTGATGATGTGAGAAGTGAAAGTACAAAGAGCTGTGAGAGCAGAAGAGAGCTTCATCTAAGGTTCAGAGAATACCAACCTTCTGCAGCAAGAGCAGAAAGAGTGAATCAAGTCAAAAGGGAAGGAATCCTAAATTTTCATTGTGCTGGTTTGCACTGTCCCATGTTTCCAAGACTGGGAAAAACAGAAATGAGCAGATGAAAATCAGAAACTGAATGAAAATAAAATTGCTTATTTTCTGTAAAATGTCTAGTTCACCGTTGTCCGTCTTTCTTGGCCTGACATTAACAGAGATTCTCAGTGAGTTTTAGCAGTCAAGATCCACGTTTTCTTTTGTTTTTTAAGTCTAAGGACATGACATTTGGACAAATGTAAGCCAAGGACTTTCCAAGTCATGTTTACTCATCACAAATTAAAATTAAAAATTACTGAATGCCTTTCATTAATTAAGGAAGGTTCTCCTTCTGTAAGCACCCACTAAAAATACCCTGAACGCATTCTGAAAACTTCAAACACCCAGCTCACCATTTTAGCCTGATCACTGGTCACCAGCTGAACAAACTGAATTTTCACCTATTCCTGAAGGACATGTCCAACTCCTCCCAGTTGGCCTGCGTACCTGCCCTTACCTGCTTACTTCCCTCTCTCTTCCTCTGTTCTTTTGTCTTCTCTTTCTCATTCCCTCTCCCCATCCCTGTATCATTTCAAGTCTCTCCTATGATGAGAGTAAGGGTTAGTAATATTTACCATCACTTTCAATGTGTTCCTTTGACTATTTGAATTTGAGTGGAATAATTTTAATTAACTAGGATAAAATCATTCAAAGAACATGTGTTCAGAACCCACTACTTATGACACAGAGGCACTAAACTAAGTTTCAGAAATACAAAGCTACTGTAAGGACCTTAGTCTATTAAAAGATATTCCATTTTTCTTGGACAGACACTCTTTAAATTATCAGAAAGATACCATTGTGAAAATAGCACAATCAACAGATAAAGAAGGCTAGATAAATCATGATACCATCCGAAGGACCACAGTTTGATGAAGTTCATAATCAGTGCAAAAATGTATGGCTAAATTTTCTTTCCCAAATGTCATGGACATGGAAACATTTCATTACAGACCCAGTCATTTCAAACCATATGTCAGTTGTTTATAGCTCCTCAGACAAAAATATTTGTTTCAAATTGCTTTAATCTAAAATAATTTATAGCCTTATTAATTATTTAATTTCTTATTTTCTGTTAAACTCAAATGGAGGATAATATGGTATTAGCATATTAAATTCTTATTAAAAAACAAAATACAACATCTTCTTTGGCTACCAGTGGGTCATTTCAATACTTGCAAGTAAGTCACATAAATGTTAATATGTCCTGCCAGTATCTCAAAGAGGTTATTTTTAGTATTTCCCATTGTTTAAGAAAATCTGAGAAATTAAATTGCTACAGAAGATTTGCTCTTTATCAATACTGAATTATATAATATATTGAATATATAAATAATACTTTCCTGTAAAATAAATATTGTAAAAATTTTCAAAGTATAATCATTGTTTTACATAAACTAGGGGTATAATCATTTTATCTGAATATTTAAATCTTATTTTTACTACTAAATGTTTACCCAGTTGATAATGCGTGTATGGTGGCTGTAATTGGTGTGGTTTATAATTATGCATAACCAGACTAAGTAAGACAAATGGCAGGGCTGGTAATGGCATCATATTTAAGAATGTAAATATATTTAAAAATCTATTTAAAAGTATAATTATAAAAAGTGAATGAGAGCTATTTTAAAATCTTTTCTAGGTATAAATAATCACACTTACCAAAGGGTATTACAGAAATCACATAAGCAAAAGATATTACAAAGTATTATTTAGAGATACAATTGAAACTCAGACTTCTTAATAACTACTTGCTACTGCTGGCCAAATACAAAATGAGTGTAATCTACCATGATTAATTGCTTATGTTTTTTTCCAGGCTGTATAATTGAGAAACAGTGTAATCAATGATATAAATGTAACTCTAATATATCTTTCATACACAGCCTTAATGACTTTTATTCTCTCCAACTTTTCCTATCCACAAGAGCGAACTATATTTGCAAAAGATTGGTTTCTATTATTTCTATGATACCAGGGTGACTTGTAAGTGAATTTTTTATCACGTCAAGCATAGAAATATATTTTAGGATGAAAATGTATTTTATTTTGATATTCTTAGTGGATTAATGTGGCAAATGGGCTTTAAAACAATGCACTAAAGAAATGTAAGACCTAAAGCAGAAACTAACACACAATTGTAAAGCAATTATACTCCAATAAAGATGTTTAAAAAAATTATATCTTAATAAAAAAACACAAGTCAAATAAACAGTCTGGCTTCCCCTACTTTGTACAGTTTCTGAACTGCTGCAGGAAAAGGTTGGCTAGGGAGCTGACTTCTGTCCTGCTGACTGATGCACATTCCCCGCCATCCTTCAACACAATCCAAGTGGCCCACCAAGAGTACTGCTCAGGAGGCAGTGACATCAGGTGAATGACCCTTCGTCACCTCCAGTCCTCCTGTAAAACTTCCATTAAAAGAGGTCAAACGCTGCCTCAGAGCCTGTTAGCAGCTCCCACCTGAAAGGTACCCAATTTCATTTACAGTTTATTAGTCATTTGTGATGTATTTTTCATCAGTGCTCTTCCTTCAGCTTCCAATTCTTTCAGTGTCTTTTCTCCACCTGCTTAGAGAACTTTCGCTGATCAAAAAACGTTAAGTTGATATTGAGAAAAGTTTAATTTACTTCTACTTTTATCCTTTAAGATTTCTTCTCTTTCTGGCTGGTAGGTGATGAAACAACATTCCCAACACCAATAAAACTCCCCTTCCGGTGATTGATAAATTCACTGTCATACCAGAATACTTGCTTAACATTAAAAAGTTGATAGAAATTTGTGTTATCAGGGAAGACCTCTCAAATAAATATCATCCTTTTTTCCCAAAATAAACCTGCATGGTTTTATCTCCTGTAATCCTCCACAAATATAGAAGACACATAAAGAATTATGGCAAAATATTAGTGTTTTCTTATTCCAGGGCAGGTAGAGAAAGCTACAAGAGCACTGGTATATACACACATATATATGTTACTGTTGTCACCAATTTTTCTACTGGTCTAAGATTCATTACTGAAGCACCTAGCTTAAGGTGTTTACAAAATGAAAAAGCCACCCCTTTGTATAATCTCTGCTCCTATGCCAGGAAAGATAAAATTTATGGTGACTCTCAATTGTAAGGCTCTGAAGCCTGCACTCACAGTCAATTGCACTTTTCAACCAATGATCTCCAAGTGCTTTACCAATAAGGTTTATTGAAAGTATTTCACACAAGAGCAAATACAATTGACTTATCAAAATCATGGAGCAAATTTCATACCAGCTTATGAACTGAACTCTATCTACCTCTCTCTTTCTGTGTCTGTCTGTCTTTCTCTGTCTCCCTCTGTATATTTAAATATATATAAAATATATTTTTAAATTTAAATTTATATATCTAGTTGAATGTTCACATTATGATGGCTACTTCCTCATTTTTTTAATTAAGATCTATTTTTATTAATAACTGTCATAAAATTATAGCACATGGTTACTTATCCATTGTAAAGACCACAGATATATACATTACTCAATTTTCTTATGTTAACATTTCATTAAAATGTGTATGATGCTGTTTCAGGATATGGGTAGTGAAAATCAGTTGTGAGATATAGCAAATTCTCAAATATCTTTCCAAATGGAAAAAAGAAGATGCATGGGCTGTCTAAACCGGCAAATGTGGTGGTTTTTTTTGTGTTTTTTTTTTGCGGTACGCGGGCCTCTCACTGTTGTGCCCTCTCCCGTTGCGGAGCACAGGCTCTGGACGCGCAGGCTCAGTGGCCATGGCTCACGGGCCCAGCCGCTACGCAGCTTGTGGGATCTTCCCAGACCGGGGCACAAACCCGCGTCCCCTGCATCGGCAGGCGGACTCTCAACCACTGCGCCACCAGGGAAGCCCCCTTGAAACCCTTAAATACACAGGTGTTTGGATATGAAAATGTTTGCATTCTGGAAAGACATAATTAGCCAAACTGAATTTTTAAACCGCACTATAAAGGCAGGATGTGAGAACAGCAGCACATTGGTCAGCTTCTGTTCACTGGCCTGTCACCCTTCCTTCCTCATCCCTGTGCTGGTCAGAAGAGGAATCATCTCTTGGACAAAAGAAAGAAACTCCTCCTCTTTCTTTCTAAGCTTGCACTTTTCCTGGCTTATACTTTCCCTGTAAGGGAAATGACGTTTACGTGTTTTTGGTAGTAGGTTTATCTTTAAGTCAAATCCTCAGGGCTAATAACTATAATTCAAACAAGAACAATTGTTCCAGTTCTTTGACAGTACATACCATATTGCACCATTACTAGTACTATTCACATCTGCCTCTTTGTGACAAGAAACCGCTTTTATTCCCTGTTGATATTCTCGGTACCCTTTATTGTGCCTAGTGTAAGGTGGCACCTGGTGCGGGTTTGAAAATGGATAAAAAAGCAAGTAGAATAAAGTATAATCATGATTTACATTTGCTCATCATGTCCACTTTGGGTCTATTTTCCCCAATAACACCTCCTAGGATTGCAAAGACTTAGAAAAGCACTCTTTCAGGCCATCTCTTATGCTTAAATCGACACATGTTGGAAGAAGCAGCTTAATATACCACAAAGATGTACACTCTTTCTATAACAAGATACAAACCAAATGCAAATATTAAAGCTGCAATCAGTGTAGATATTTTATATAGCACAGTGCTAGAGGGTAAAAACCTATACCTATACAGAAATCTAGTATATATTTGGTTCATGACTTCATTTCATTGTAGTACAAGCAAATGCATGTCTTGCTTTTTCTTGTTCTTTTAATCCCGAAGTTGAGGAAACTCTTCCTTCTAACCTTCTACAGGGCAACCAGTTCAGCAGACAACTGCAGAATCACATTTCATAACACAACTCCAGGAACCCAGTGGCCACAAAAAACAACAACAACAACAACAAAAGCCTTCATTGTTATTAGTTTCAGGACCTCTGGGGTATTAATTCATCACTGCACTCTCTCATCACTCCATCCATTATGCCTGTCTATATAGCTCACGTGGAGCGAAGAATGACGCGGACCCCCACTAAAGCAATAGCATGAGATTACCAACACAATCACTTTCCGTGTGGATAGGGAATTTTCTATACCCACAGAAATGACTACAATCTGCTTTAGAAATATCCTTGTGGCCGTGGCCTTTTAAAGCTGCTACTTAAGTGAGATTAGTAATATTCATCTATTCTTTGGTGAGGAGAGATATTGTGTGTGGAAAATTAAATAGAACCATCCATTTTAGAATTGAAATGCTAAGCTAAAACCTTCTTTTGCAGTCTCATCATTTTCCTAGAGTGTGGTACACATGTCAACGTTATAGGAAAGCACCCTGGCTCTCTTCCTTTGTTTGGATCCGGTTTTACAAACAAGCATAGTATCCATTTCCTCTGCTTACAAAGTCTGCAAACAAGCAAGGCAGAGAGAACCAGCCATTTTATTCTTTCTTCAAAATGCATGAAAATATCAGCTGCCTTTTCCATGCTCCCATATAAAACATCAGTGGGCTGATAGAAAGCAAATGACTGTACCTAGTTAACCAATTAATGGAGGGTTTAGGGCTTTTTTTAATGTTCTTGTGAGTTAACTTGCAAAATTCAGAGATGACCAGCTAGTCTCTGAATGAAATCGAAATGTAATTTTGTCTCTCACAAATACAGAGGCTTTGTGCTAACAAAGATTTTTCTCTGCACACAGATTTTCATCCCTTAAAATGAATGGGTTATAAGTAGAGGCTCAAGAACAAGCTACTCGTATCTTTTTTGAGATAGAAGCCGAGCGCCATCTGCTGGTTTGAGGCCTCCATGACAGTCTGAGCATCATGGAATTCAGAGAGGAATTAAAGGTCTGTAATGCTGTCTTGCATTGTTCTTTTCAGGTGCAAAAACCAGTCTTGACTCATTTAAGGAAAACTTTCTGAACACTAACTTCATATCTGAGGAAATAACACACTAAGTGCAATGATCCCAAGAAACAGCACATTTCTAGATCACTGAATTTGTTCTACTCCTGCTCAGCTGTTTGGAAGTTGCATTGAACTGCAATTCTCTGCACTTCCTTTGAAAAGTCGGCAGTCCGGGTACAGGAGAAAGGAAAAAAACATTTACTGAACCTTCTCCCTATGTAAGTGGATATTAATAACCTTCACATTAGGAGCCTATTCCTCACAAATTCTTATATCTCTTTAACTACTTAAGTAATCAAAATATTAGAATGTCACCACTTTATACAGAAAAAATAAATATTCAGAATGCAGTCTTACCGGTACTATTATATCATTTTTCTAATTTTGGTATTTTATCCTACTGCCTATATAGATTTTGCACTGAGAGTCCTGCTGTAATTTTGTGCACTGAATTTTCATTTTCAATATTTTTTTGTACAGTAAAATTCTGTTCTTCATCTCAAGCAAAACAGCTATACAACAGCCTTGCTTATCCCACATTCATCACATAGGAGCATGGCTAAAAAAAAAAAAAAAAAACTGTGTAAACTGAAATTTATGTGTTGGCTCATTCGTCATGTTAGCAAAATGAAAAGAAGTCCTAGACATGCAATATATTAAGGAACGGAAACTGAGCAGAAGAGTATCTTTTAAATGAGTTTAAAAATATATAATTTGCTTTTCAGTTGCTTTTCCAAAGAAAATTTCTATGGATAGAGGGGAAAAAAAAAAGTTTTAGATCTCAACAAGAAAATCCATTCTTTTTTTTTTTTTTTCCTTAATGGGGGATGGGGCTGGGAGCACATGCTTTTGGGGTTTTTTTTTTAACATCTTTATTGGAGTATAATTGTTTTACAACGGTGTGTTAGTTTCTGTGGTATAACAAAGTGAATCAGCTATACGTATACATATATCCCCATATCTCCTCCCTCTTGCATCTCCCTCCCACCCTCCCTATCCCACCCCTCTAGCTGGTCACAAAGCACCGAGCTGATCTCCCTGTGCTATGTGGCTGCTTCCCACTAGCTATCTATTTTACGTTTGGTAGTGTATATATGTCCATGCCACTCTCTCACTTTGTCACAGCTTACCCTTCCCTCTCCCTGTGGCCTCAAGTCCATTAGCTATGTCTGTGTCTTTATTTCTATCCTGCCCCTAGGTTCTTCATAACCTTTTTTTTTTCTTTCTTTTAGATTCCATATATATGTGTTAGCATACGGTATTTGTTTTTCTCTTTCTGGCTTACTTCACTCTGTATGACAGACTCTAGGTCCATCCACCTTACTATGAATAACTCAATTTTGTTACTTTTTATGGCTGAGTAATATTCCATTGTATACATGTGCCACATCTTCTTTATCCATTCATCAGTCAATGGGCACTTAGGTTCATTCCATGTCCTGGCTATTGTAAATAGGGCTGCAATGAACATTGTGGTACATGACTCTTTTTGAATTATGGTTTTCTCAGGGTATATGCCCAGTAGTGGGATTGATGGGTCATATGGTAGTTCTATTTTTAGTTTTTTAAGGCACCTCCATACTGTTCTCCATAGTGGCTGTATCAATTTACATTCCCACCAACAGTGCAAGAGGGTTCTCTTTTCTCCACACCCTCTCCAGCATTTATTGTTAGTAGATTTTTCGATGATGGCCATTCTGACCAGCGTGAGATGATATCTCATTGTAGTTTTGATTTGCATTTCTCTAATGATTAGTGATGTTGATCATTCTTTCATGTGTTTGTTGGCAGTCTGTATATCTTCTTTGGAGAAATGTCTATTTAGGTCTTCTGCCCAGTTTTGGATTGGGTTGTTTGTGTTTTTGATATTGAGCTGCGTGAGCTGCTTGTAAATTTTAGAGATTAATCCTTTGTCAGTTGCTTCATTTGCAAATAAAGAAAATCCATCCTTGCAGTGGCTTTCAACTGCTATCATTCCAGAATCCAAAACTTTCATAATAAATGCAACTATAAATCCATGGCCAGTGACTCTGAACCTATCAGCCTCACAAGGAAGCATTTTCAAACCATAAATATAGGCTGATTGAAAACCAAGGTCAGGTCTTCATGACGATTTATAGAGCTGTTTAAGAAAACTGTCTAGGAGTTTATCCCAATGCACAAGAACAATTTCCACAAATGTGAATGCATCTTACATGGAAATATTTGAATAGATACATAATAGAGTTTTTAGGCTATGTTCTCTCTATTTCACAGACAAAGGGCAATGGAGAGAAAGATAAACAACTAATTTAAAATGCCACCAGAGGTAAAGATTGAAGAAATGGGACAATAGCACTGTTCAAGGAGAGAGTGAGAGTACATTTCTATGAAGACTCTCTGTACTATGAGCGTCCACTCACCCCTGTGCTCCTCAGCTCATGAATTCCTCCTCCTATCAGCTCAATCATTACTTCCTCATGGAAGCCTCAACTGACCTCCCCAACTAGGTCAAATTGCCCTATTATATGCTTCCTAGCACCTGTATCTCAACTTCATAGCTTTTATCACAAATGCAGTTTTATGTGGTTATTTGATTAATTTTTGCCTCATATTGTACAGCAGGCTTCATAAAGATACCATTCTAGCCTGACTGGCAACATCGTGTCTAGAATTTTTAAAAAATGGTCTCCATGGATAGGTGTTCAATAGGTGAGTGAATTGAAAAAGAAATGAAATAAAAGTAAAGAATTTGCTTGACAGTGATTCAAGTGTGCATCTTATTTGGAGTCCTGTCTTTACGCATTATATGTTAAGCTCTTGCTCCCAATCTACAAGTGAAAAATTGAACATATGAATAACAAATGGAATTGAGCCAAATTCTCAGGAATGTAAGACACCCATTTGAAATTAATTAAGTTCTTGAGGCAGCCTAGAAAACAATCTTAGGTCATTCAGTTAGTAGATCCCAATGTTCCCACAGGTTGCATGTCGTCCTTTTCAATCTTCTCCCCTACAATAGTATGTCGGAGGGCTGACTTAATTTTTTTTTTCTTTTTCCTGCTGATATTAGCAAAGGTAATACAATTTCTGTTTTATGTTAAATGTATTGCTAAACTAAACTCAAAACTCTTAAACAGATGAGTGACACTGATATTTACAGAAAATATTATTTTCACAGTCCTGAGTATGAGGGTAGGATAGTGTGAGCAGTAAAAATTGAAACATCATTTTTCAAAAACTGAAAGAGAATAGAATTAAATGGGGGAGGAAGTATAGCAAGTAAAAGTTACTACATGAAATATTTTCCAAGATATGCTGTGTGTGCTCATAGACGTTGGTAGGGATGTAAAATATAGTTATTCCCTTAGGACACATGATCTTAGCCAAAAGGCCGAGAAGCAATTTCCCTTAGGACACAATCCAAGAAAGTATAGAAGGCATGGGGCTTGAGCAAGGGTCAGCAAACTCTGTCTGTAAAAATCCAGATAGTAAAAATGTTACCTTTTGTCAGCCGAACGATCTCTATTGCAACAACTCAACTCTGCTTTTCTCAGTGTGAAAGCAGCCATAGACAATACATAAACAAACAGGTGTAGCTGTGTTCCAATAAAACACTTTTTTTACAAAAATAGACAGTCAGTTGATTTAGCCCTGAGGCTACATTATCAAAAGAAATGAGGCTCTTTCCACTTAGATTCTCTACAAATGAGAAAAAATAGATATTAACTTGACACCAAAAAAACTGCTCATTCAGTCATAAAGTGAGTCACATTTGAACAAATGGGGACAGGATGTGACATTTTTAAGTATCCTAATATGCTCTCCACTTCTCATCTTCCATTTTACCTTTCTTGACACAATGTTTCAAGCCAGCCTCCAAGAGATTCCTGAAATAATTTCTACTTTTCCCTACTGAAAGCTCTTTGGATTACTGATTTCCAATTCATTTCTAAAATCTACTTCATATGCTTTTGTGAAAGTCTAATATGCCTGGATTTTTTTGTCTTTCAACTGATCCTCAACGGCATTTCACAACTAATGATATTACCTCACCTGGGCCATCAGTGCTTTCCAACTTTAAATTGGGTTATCAGATTTGGTATATGGTATATGACTTTGGGGCTTCTCAATATACTGTGAAAATAAATAATACTAAAATAAATCCACCGACGTGCACCCTTGGCTTTTCTGTATCTATTTCCCAATGGAGATCTTTTTTTTTTTTTTTTCCCAATGGAGATCTTGATGGTTGAGAGATCCATATCTGAAGAAACTCAACTGGCTCAAGAGAATTATTTATAAGCCCAATAACCTGGCAAGATTTTCTAGAAAGGTATAATCACACATCAAAGATAGTGACACTATTCCATGGATCTTTGAAAGGTCACATGAAAATGTGCCAATGTCTGTTGTGGGGTATTGGTAATCAGGTAATCAAGGATCCTAGAAAGACTAGAAAGTTAAGAAAGTCTTTTCAGAAAAAAACTTAATTTCTATCAAAGGTATTTCTACCAATTTCTACTTAATTTCTAATATTAAAAGATTTAATTTCTAATGGTTTATTTCTAACTTAAATTTTACTCAGAATTGTAATATGTCACCAAAAACAAACTTGAAATTATTTTGATACTTAACTAAACATTCCCAGCTTTTCCAACACATAGAACAAAAACTTTATAAAACTATGATCAAACACTTCTTCAGAACTTTTAACCCAAATCTCAATAGCTAGGAAGAAAGCAAACTTCAGAGTTATGATTGGGTTTATTATTATAGACTTGGTTTCCAGCATGGCTATATATTAGTCAGCTATTTCTATGATTATGATGCATAACAACCTTAAAATCTCAGTAGCTTGCAAAGAGCAAACATATACATCTTGCTCATGTATCCCAGATTTCCTGGAGCAGCTCTGCTTCTAGAGGTTCAATTCAGATCTGGATCCAAGTGTCTCTCACTCCAGGAGTCTGGCCAAAGAAACATAATTACCTAGGATACTGCTCTTCTCATGGTTCAGAACAGGAGCACAGGATAATGAGCAGATACACATAATGCCTAAAGTCCACTCAGCATCAGCACACTGAACTTTTCCCAGTATTTCATTGGACAAAGTGGGTCACATGGCCAAGATTAAAGTCAGTAGAGTGAGGACATATGCTCCACCCACAGAGAAACCTCAGCAAGGGCACGGAACAATTTTAGACCAAAAATACCATCTACCCTAGAATCTATTAAGATAGATTTTCTACAAGCACTTGATGTGAAGATCCAATTTTTATGAAAGACTTTTGTGGCAAGAAAATATAAAAACCAGTGCCAGGAAGGCACCGACATGACAAATTGCCATGAAAGCCTAAGAATTCTGTATTTGAGAATGACAACTCCAAGCCGGAGAGCTGTTGCAGCATGTAATTCCTTCAGCCTGAACTTGTGTACAGAGAGAGGAGAAGAAATGTAATTTCCATTTCACTGGTAAACTTCATGACAGATATGGTTTTTTTTTAAAGAGAAGAAACAAAAATGGTTTCAAGATGTTTAAACTGATGACAAATTAAGACAGCCTCTTGGGCATACAAAGAAATGTCAAGTTCAATTCAGAACACATGAAATTTGAGGTAAAGTCAGATCATTTACTTGGATTCTTCTGAAAATATTTGGAAAAATGAGATTAAAGTATGGCTCAGGGCTGAATATATAAAGGTAGGAATCAGGAGTGTGATACTTATAGCAGTGGGCATAGATGACGTCACGGAAGGAATAAGTAAAATGCAGGAAGATAAAAATCTATAGATAGAGGTCTCAGTGATATCCAGCCTTAGAAGTGGAAACAAAGCTGACCAAAATGAGAAAAGGAAGACACTACCTGTTATGGACTGAATGTTTGTATCTCCCCAAAATTCATATGTTGAGACCCTACCCATCAGTGTGATGGTATTAGGAGATGGTGCCTTTGGGAGGCAATTGGGATGAAGGTGGAGCCCTCAAGAATGGGATTAGTGCCCATACAGGAGTTATGAGAGAGCTTGCTTCCCTTCCTTTTATCCCCATGTGAAGATCCAACAAGAGGCTGATGGTCTGCAACCCAGAAGAGATCCCCCAACAGAACTTGACCATGCTGGCACCCTGATTTTAAACTTCTACCTTCTATAACTGTGAGAAATAAATTTCTGTTGTTTATAAGCCACCCAGTCTATGGTATGTTGTTATAGCAGCTGGAACTAAGACATGGTTCAATTAAGTGTGTCCTAAAACAAGGTACTTGAGAGGCAGCCTAGGAAATGGGATCAAGCACAGCGTGTGGCATCAGACAGACCTGGATGTTGAATTCTAACACCACCTAGTCCTGAGACACTGGAAAAGGAACCTCACTGAGCTTCACTCTCTACATAAAATGGACCTAATAACATCTATTTAACAGTGAAGTTTAGACATATACTTCCTTTTCTTCAAATATTTCTCTCCTTCTCATCCCCCCCCCAATTCCTGCTATTCTTTAGGTATCTGTTGAATTGAAAGCCTTCCGCAACTCTTGATCTGAATTATGCGACCTGTTATTCTCTTTCAAAGTACTCCATTCTTTTTCTTCATAGCACCTATCTTTATTTATTTACCTGCATGTTTCTATCGTGTCTATCTTCCCTATTAGCCAGGAGAGAGTGAAATTCATACCATTTTTTGATAACCACCTCCTTCTCAAGATATGATCATGTTTATTACTCTAGAGATCAGTGTGATCAGATGCAAATCCTATCAAATATTCACCTTCTTCCCTCCTAAAGAAAGGTTTATTTCTTTTAATCAAGATTAATGTCTCACAATTCCTCACATGTGCCCTTTATGTTCCCTAAGAGACACTCACTCTCTTGCTCTCTCTCTCATTTGCAGCCTCTCTTACTCTCTTCTGGGTACTTCAACACAGAGTGAAAATATGCCAAGTCTTTTTTCATCTTCATACAATTTCTACTCCCAGCTTCCTTCCATCCAGCTACATGTATCTCCTTTTTTTATTTCCATAGCACTGCTCCTCTCTAGAACACTCCAGGATTACTGTACCCACCTCCTGATTACTCACTGCTCTTCAACCCACTGCAGTGAGGTTCCATCTGCAACAGCTTAATGAACTGCTCTGGCAAAAAAATCACCAGTCATTTCTTTTTTTTTTTTTTTTTTTTTTTTTTTTTTTGCGGTTGGCGGGCCTCTCACTGTTGTGGCCTCTCCCGTTGTGGAGCACAGGCTCCGGCCGCGCAGCCTCAGCGGCCATGGCTCACGGGCGCAGCCGCTCCGCGGCATGTGGGATCTTCCCTGACCGGGGTACGAACCCGCAACCCCTGCATCGGCAGACGGACTCTCAACCACTGCGCCACCAGGGAAGCCCACCAGTCATTTCTTGATTGAAACAAATACACATCTTTCATTTAGCTTTCTCGACCTTACAATAACATTTGACAGTTAAGGTTTGAAACTCTGTTTCACTTGGCTTCCGCAACGCCACCCTCTCCCAGTTCTCCTCCATCTTTGACAGTTCCCTTTGCTGATCTTTTTCTACTTATTCTTTAGTATTGGTAATGACCAGAGTTCTGCTTCTTCTTACCTTAAAAGATTCTTTCTGAATGACACTGTGGTGTCCAAGACACAAGATGTGTCACGGAAGAGTTCCCAAGAAAGGAATGAAGTTAGCGCTGCTGTCCAGAAGTTGCATATAAATCTACAATCTGTCCTATCTATGTTCTTAACACTTACCAACCATGTGGTTTACAATAATCATTCAAAAATAAAAAAAGAAACCCACATTCATAATTCTAAACTTTACTACTATAACCTAGATCTGATCTATAGACCCACATTTACAATGTCTATTAGATATATTTACCATAGTTGACTCAAAAACAATATCTCCAAATTGAACTCAGCAAACTTTCTACCAAATATATTGCACCTCCTGTATGCTCTATCTTGATAAATGGGCCACTACCTCTCTAGAAAGCAAAATTAAAACTTTGGGAGTCAGTCTAGACTTCTACTTCTCTCTTCCTCTATACTTCTAACCAGTCACAAATCTAGTTGATTGGACTTCCTTAATATGTCTTATATTTGATTATGCTGGACATGGGCTATTTTTGCTGGCCCACCCAAAATGCATGAACCACCAACTAGAAAGCCACGGGTTAAAAGTATTAAACACTGTGTGACAAGAAGCCATTGGATTTGGTAGAAAAAGGGTCACCAAAAGAAAATTTTCAATTGATTTCTGGAATGGGATTCCAGATTATAGTGAATGCAAAGGGCATAAATCATTCTTCTATGGAATAGCGTATCTCTGTAAGCAAAGGAATTTGGTAGCCCGCAAAGTATATACAATGATTATATTTAATTTTGTATATAAGAACTAAACAACAATAATGTCTAATCTCAGTTTTACACTTTTAAAGACCTTATTCCAGATACGTTTTTCCAATTAGACTTGTATATGCATAAAAATCTATAAATGCTAACTTATTCAGATTGAGACTACATGATAATTGTGGCCAAACGTAAACTGTAAAGTTTAAACTTATGTATTCTCTCTGACATTTCTTGAGAGCTGCTAATAAGTGAATGCAGTTGCTGCTGTTATTGTTCCAGTACTTATTATGGGTCAGGCACTTTGCTATACATGGATTATTATCCTTAATCCCTACAAAACCTTATCATATAGCTCTTGTTTTATTACTGTTACTCTCTTATAAAGATAAGGAAATTTAGGCTTAGAGAGAAAGCCAGAGGTTCCCTCAATATATATTCAAGGTGAAATTGTGCATCTACAATATTGCTCACATCTATTTTTATATTTTCATTTATCTAACATTTTATACTGGCATTTCCATCTTAGCATAATAAAACAGCATTGATTTTTAAACTATTTATAGTTCTTATTTTGATTAAAACAGACTAGCTTTTATCTTTTAACAGTCTCCCTTATCTCCTCCTCATTGTTAAAATTAGTCAAATTTTGCTATATACATTACTGTGCTACTCATTTTTTAGTATCCACTATTCAAATTACAAAAAATATGGACTCCAAATAAGCAGAGACATTATGGGGCTACAGAAAACTAAAAAAATTCTGCATGGCAAAGGAAATTATCAACAAAATGAAAAGACAACCTACTGACTGGGAGAAGATATTTACAAATGATATACCTGATAAGGAGTTAATATCCAAAATATAAAAAGAACTCATACAACTCAACATCAAAAAAAAAACCAAACAACCCAATTAAAAAATGGGCAGAGGATCTGAATGGACAGTTTTCCAAGGAAGACATACAGATGACCAACAGGCACATGAAAAGATGCTCAGCATTACTAATCATCAGGGAAATTCAAATCAAACCAAAATGAGATATCACCTCACACCTGTCACACCTGTCAGAAAGGCCATTATCAAAATGACAACAAATAACAAGCGTTGGCGAGGATGTGGAGAAAAGGGAACCCTTGTGCACTGTTGGTGGGGATGGAAATTGATGCAGCCACTATGGAAAACAGTATGGAGGTTCCTCAAAAATTTAAAAATAGAGCTACTATATGGGGCTTCCCTGGTGGCCCAGTGGTTGAGAGTCTGCCTGCCGATGCAGGGGACACGGGTTCGTGCCCCGGTCCAGGAATATCCCACATGCCGCGGAGCAGCTGGGCCCTTGAGCCATGGCTGCTGAGCCTGCGCATCCGGAGCCTGTGCTCCGCAATGGGAGAGGCCACAACAGTGAGAGGCCCACATACCGTGGAAAAAAAAAAAAAAGAACTACCATATGATCCAGCAATGCCACTCCTGGGTATTTATCCAAAGAAAACAAAAACACTAATTAGAAAAGATATATGCACGCTTATGTTCACTGCAACATTATTTACAGTAGCCAAGATATGGAAGCAACCTAAATGCCCATCAGTAGATGAAAAGATAAAGATGATGTGGTATATACATACAATGGAATATTACTCAGCCATAAAAATGAATGGAATCTTGCCATTTGGGACAACATGGATGGACCTAGAGGGTATTATACTAAGTGAAATAAGTCAGAGAAAGAGACAAAGAAAGACAAATATTGTACGATTTCACTTATATGTAGAATCTAAAAAAACAAATGAACAAACGTAACAAAACAGAAATAAGAGTTATAGATACAGAGAATAAACATGTGCTTGCCAGAGGGGAAGGAACTCGGGGCAGGAAAGAAATAGGTGAGGAAGATTAAGAGGTACAAATCCAGTTGCAAAATAAATGAGTCGCGGGTATGAAATGTACAGTGTGGGGAATATACTCAATAACTATGTAATATCTTTGTATGGTGACATACTGTAACTAGACTTATCTTGGTGATCAGTTTGAAATGTATAGAAGTATCAGATCACTATGTTGTGTAACAGGAACTAACATAGTGTTATAGGTCAATTATGCTACTTCAAAACCAAACATACTCATAGAAAAAGAGATCAGATTTATGGTCACCAGAGGTAGAGAGGAGGGAACTGGATGCAGGCAGTCAAAAGGTACAAACTTCCAGTTATAAGATAAATAAGTACTAGGGATATAATATGCAATATAAATGTACAGTATAATGTACAATAAGTATAATGAACACTGCTGTATGTTATATATCTAAGTTGTTAAGCAAGTAAATCCTATCAGTTATCATCACAAGAAAAAAATGTTTCTATTTTTTAATTTTGTACCCATATGAGGTGATGGATGTTCAGTAATCTTGTGATAATCACTTCATGATGTAGATAAATCAAATAATTAAGCTGTATACCTTAAACTTATATGGTGCTATACTATATGTCAATTATATCTCAATAAAACTGGAAGAAAAAAAATAAGCAGAGACATCTTTTTCAATATACTGTAGTTAACATCCAGGCTTGACTCCAGAAGGTACTAATATTTGTATTCTTTAAAATTATCATTAAGTTTTAGCTCTGACTGATAATATAAAATGAATAGACTGAGATCAATTAGATAGATAGACAAAAATATTCTGAAACTTGGTGATACTATTTATCTGAATTAAGATAATTTTATTATCCAAATATTTGACTCATTCTTACAACAGATATCAACAGTGATGGATGGTAGGTTCCCTTCAGACCTTTAAACAATGGAACAAGCAAAAATATTAGCTACAACATTTTCTCATGTTAAAAAAGGCATGATAATTTCATGTGGACCCTAATTTCAGAGTCAGCTTATTATCCATTTTGAGAATCACCCACATTTCCGAATAGCACCTGCCCCCACCCTCACATCATTCTTCCCTGTTAAGAAAGTAATCAGCTCCTAAACACTTTAACTGGTTTTCTTCTGGAAGGATGGGGAATCTTAGAGGGGCATCAACATAACCCAGGTAGCACAGAGTGAAACCCAATTTCTCTTGCAGGGGTCAGTGATGGAGAGATTTGGGGTACTTGCCTAGCTGGATCTGAGTTGTCTATGACAGCATATAGCTTGACACAGGTGACTACAAAGTGCTGTTTTTTCTCTGTGCATTGTGTGGGCTGGGATTTTTCATTTCATACTTCATTTGCACCTGCTGAGTGATGCCACAGAATGGCAACACTTTCCATCTCCTGGCACGTAGGAAGCAGCACATTAAGTGAAGCAGCGGCACCCACACCACTCATCAAGGCCCCGGCCTAATCCCTGTTTCGAAGTGTGTAACTATCTTCCTTTTGCAGTCCTACATGGGTGATAAAAGAAAAAGTGCTACGATTTGATTAATAAGAGTACAAAACAAAAACTAGCCTGCAATTCAATCTCTCTTTCTTAATCATATATACTCACCAAAGCTGTAGTTTTCACCAAATGATCTTTTTCAAGAAAAAATAATGTCCTCTAAATATGGAGAGTAATTAATAGATACTCAGAAAGTGAGGGATGAGAATCACACTTTTAAAAGTTTGAAGATATCCAGGTTCTGACTTGTATGATAAATATTTGAAATTTAAATATTTATCAAACATGCAAACATGACTTGAAAACATGAGCACATTAATGTTCACAACAACCTAACTACATTTAGAAGCCCCACCTTTCACACTTAGGATGTCCTCGCATTAGCTAGTAGAGAAGCATGCCTAGAATACCAAACACGGCACACTGCCTCAACGTAGGCTTGATGGAAGACACATACCACATTCAAGTTAAATAATTTCTGAACGAAAATCAGGAGTGAAAACAGAGAACCCAGATTTACAAACCATGCCTTCAAATAGACCAGAAAACATCTCTGGACACTTGAATGACTCCAATTAACCCATCGCACATGTAATGACATTCAGAAAAACAAGACAACACCTAAAAATAATAATAATCCACATAAAGCACAAGTGTTCTGTTCAGAGAATTAAATTTACTTAAAAGTATATTAATACAATCTAGAAACTAGTTGTCTAATCCATCATAGGCTTAATAGCATAAAGAATGCTACTGATAGCATATGAAATATATGATTATATAACAGATGCTGCTTACAGTTATAAAGGAGTACATCATTTCATAGGTAAAAGACCCTTCATGATGGGGGGAGCAAGGGTATAGAATAGACTTACAACTTCTGCAAGGAACTCTGAAAAAGAGGCAGGAGAGTTAATAAATGTAATAAACTTCTTTCTTCGTGTAAAGTTGTCCTTTCTTTAGAGATCTGAACAATCTGCAAAATTTAACTATTATGATATTTAGTGATCAAGTAGAAGCCAATTCATTGCTAATCATGAGATTTAAATTAACCTTTAAAAAAAAGTTAACACTGAGCTTCCCTGGTGGCGCAGTGGTTGGGAGTCCGCCTGCCAATGCACGGGACATGGGTTTGTGCCCCGGTCCGGGAAGATCCCACATGCCGCAGAGCGGCTGGGCCCGTGAGCCATGGCCGCTGAGCCTGCGCGTCTGGAGCCTGTGCTCCGCAACGGGAGAGGCCAAAACAGTGAGAGGCCCGCGTACCACATAAAAAAAAAAAAAAAAAGTTAATACAAAATAGCTACTGAAAATGCAATGTCCCTTCACCGTTGCATTTTAGTATTTTCAGTCCTATTGAAAGTGAATCTCAAACATTTGTGGATGCAAGTCCCACTAAAAGAGGATAGTTAGGTCATAGGAGCATCGTAGTTAATGAAATATTAACTGAGTGTTCTGGCAAAATGTCATAAAACTCCACCAAATATTGATTATCAATATTAAGGAATTAGAATTAAAGTGTATATACAATTTACGACAAACAGTTCAAGTTGAAATTGTCTCTGATGATTCAGAAGTTGCCTCATCATCTTGAAAGTCCTTAGGAGCATCATTATGTATAGGCTGTGAACTGAGAACTAATATTGGTAGGTTAAACCCATATTTAGCTCCATTGACTCATTCATTCCTTCAACAAAGGTTCACTGAAGGCCTGCTTTGTCTCAAGCACTGAACTGGTGCCTGCAACAAATAGCTGTACCGACCCTTCCCTGACACTACGCCCGAGGACTTTACACTCTAACACAGAAGACAAACAGAAACTTGAATCCATTACTGCAGTTTTATAGGCTTCTAGAGATGTTAATCCATAAACCCTTCTCAAGAAGACTCACACCAGCACATCACAACCATCACTGCTTTTGAGAAATATCTGGCTCTCTTTCACAAACAAGTTGATTAGGGAATTTCATTGAATATAATTGAACATCCCAGATGTACTTATAGCAGATTAGCTTATTAAAATATGAAATCATATTTGTTATTACTATATATTTCTTTTCATCCTTTTCAATGAGGTTGATCTTTTTTGCTTAGGGACTTTTGCTGGGCTGAAAGCAGAAGCTTTTCTGAGAATAAACATTTCTCGCTGCCTTTTGTAAAAGTCTAAATTCCTTGACGAGATTATCCCAAGTGTGCTAGACAGAGAAGACAGAAAATTGATTCTTCTGAGAGCCACAAGAGAGAAGAAAAAGATGGCCCTGAAATTAGGAAATGGTAAGAAACGTGCAATCCCCTAGAAAGCCTCTGTCAGTCCTTCAGGGAGGTGACAGTTTTTAGGAGAGGTGAAAGCTGTGTGGTGCACGTAACAAGATTCCCCTGTTATCGGAGTGGGAGAGAAGACGTAACCCTGGGGGATCTGAAGGGGCCATCCAGACTGCCACCATCGGCATCTCAGAAGTAATCAGGGGGGACCTGCAACAAGAGGAGGCTCTATCATGTCTAAGTATCTCATAGAAACCGGAGAATTTGTACAGCTTTGCAGAGGAATGGGAATCTCAGTAACAACTGGGGTTAAATTGCCCTCAGAAAAGATTTAAGTTGATTTAAAGAAAGTGATGTCATGTAGCTCTTGCTACCTGAGCTTGTGAGCTAAAATTAATGTTCTCTACAGAACTATAACTCATCCTTCCTAGTTCTATTCCTTAAGAAGAATAATGTATTAAGCATGTGGACTTACTTTTTATAGTTTTATTTATTTTACTTTTTAGTAGTCAATTCAGGCACATGGTACAAAATTAAGACTTGGCAAGAATTTAAAATAATGTTTTCCCAGAATAAACCCAAAGTTAATGAAGAGAAAATTAAATCAGAGGGAAATTAAGTCTCTCTTTCCTGTGATCCAGTTTTGAAATCACTAGTTGCTGAATACTTGAGTCACAATCTTACCATCCATTGTGTGAGTGTATGGTTTACTTTCTCATTATTTTCTTTGTTTTTTTTTTTACATATACCTACATTAGGGTACTCATTCATTTCTTTTTATACAGTCAGGTTTGGCAAGATGATTTCCAGATTGCTTTTTCTTTTGACAACATAGAGTTGCCAAAGCTTGAAGTGACCTACAACTCTGTGTTGTAGTCAACAGAACACTCTAATAGGAAGGGATCCTGTTCAAGGTGTATGTTTTAATAGTCACCTATTTTAGACAGCTCTTACAGCCTAGTAAACATGTGAGGAACAAATCTGGAAACATATCTAGACTATCAGTCAACTAACTAACAACTACAAGAGTCAGGAAAAATGGCCATCATCAAAAAGTCGACAAATAATAAATGATGGAGAGGATGTGGAGAAAAGAGAACCCTCTTACGCTGTTGGTGAGAATGTAAGTTGGTGTAGCCACTATGGAGAACAGTATGGAGGTTCCTTAAAAAACTAAAAATAGAATTACTATATGATCCAGTGATTCTACTCCTGGGCATATATCTGGAGAAAACTATAATTCAAAAAGACACATGCACCCCAGTGTTCACAGAAGCACTATTTACAATAGCCAAGACAAGGAAGCAACCTAAGTGTCCACTGACAGATGAACGGATAAAGATATGATACATACACACAATGGAATATTACTCAGCCATAAAAAATAATGAAATAATACCATTTGCAGCAACATGGATGGACCTAGAGATTATTATACTAAGTGAAGTCAGATAGAGAAAGACAAATATCACATGATATCACTTATATGTGGAATCTAAAGAATTGATACAAATGAACTTATTTACAAAACAGAAATAAACTCACAGACATAGAAAACAAACTTATGGTTACCAAAGGGAAAGGGGTGGGGGAGGGATAAATTAGGAGTTTGGGATTAAAATATACACATTACTATAAACAAAATATATAAACAGCAAGGACCTACTGTATAGCACAGGGAACTATATTCAATATCCTGTGATAAACCATAATGGAAAAGAATCTAATATATATATATATATATAATCTAATATATCTAATATATATATATATATATATATATGAATTACTGTGCTGTACACCTGAAACTAACACAACATTGTAAGTCAACTATATTTCAATAAACTTTTTAAAAAGAGTCAGGAAATAAGGGACTCATTGGTTACCTACAGAGAGGATAGGCAAACTTAATTCCCAGCTATATATGTTATGACTAACGATCGTTTGCAATGGAACTATAAATAATTCCAAGAAGGCTGTGAAGGAGTTGTCCTTCTGGGGCTGTAATTCAAAGACAACTTTGACTGGGGTCGCCCAAGAGTTGAACTGATCTTACCGAAGAGGAGAGTAAGGGTGTCCAGTGTTCCCCAAAAGAGTTTAAATGGAAAGGGATGTGGAATAATGGCAGCTCCAAATCATGACAGCCTGAAGTCCCACATGAGGAGAAATGACTATGGGAACCTTATATATACAGTTCACATTCCCAGACCAAATCAGGAATTCTAATTGCTACCCCCATTAAAGCCCAAAGTTAGAAATAAAACAGAGATTAGGGAATGAATGAGGTTTATTTGTAATTCAAAGGTGACCTGGTCATCAGAAATGATTATTAAGCCCACAACCTTGTGTTGTGAAGGAGAAAGGTTGTTATGTCACCATTCCTTCAATAGCCTTAGGATCTGAGAAAAAGCAAATACAGGAATAGGGACCCTTCTCTCAGAAACGGGGTTTGGAAAATGACTTTGGACCAAAATGATAGGTGCTTCAGCAAAGTTCCCTATCACGGCTTCCTTCAAATGATAACTTTTGTGAGATACTTATGACACTGACTTTCCGCATATAGACTTGAAAAGAAAGGGAGATGTTTCCCTGTTTGTTTTAGGACCCTCAGAAGGAAGGACCCATGCAGTCCATGAACAAGCCAATTTTGATAGGCATAATGAGTTTTAAACATTGCACCAGTGGGTGAACTGGGAAATTCTGCAAAGAAACGTCCTGTGGTGTTGAACGTTTAGGCCCTGATCGTTAGTATGTAAATCAGAAAAACTGAGTGCCTTAGAACTTATATATAATCTCCAAATCTTTAAACAGGCAAACTCTAAAAATCACACATAGAAGATATTTGTCATAAACACACACACACACACAAACTTTAATCACCTTGAGGAACCATGATCCAATAATATACTTAATAGGTAAGTTTGCCTCCTCAGTGAGATTTGTGTTTGTCTGCAGCTGGGTGATTAATAATAAGCCTATAAAGGATTATTTGGTCATAATATCATCATTAATGTATAAATTACAAAAGAATCCTTATACTTAAATGATATAGTGAAATTATCACTTGGTAAATAGATTCTAATAAATCACAAAAATATCAATACAGGATTGGAATCAGTTCAGCTTTCTAACCTTCGCTAAGATGAAAAATGTTTACATAGAATACTTAATTTAATATACGGGAAGTCTCATATAAAATAAAAGCATCAAGCGTTTCCTTAAAGGCTTTGAATATAGATAAAATAACTGATAATAAAAGCTTTTGTTAAGCCCTTGGTACACATATAAGAAAAGAAATATCACATTTATAACAGAAGTTAGATAAATTATTCTTAAGAATAAGAAAGCATTTGCTACAAAAATTGTAGCTTCAGGAATAGAGCTAATCTTCACAAAGGTTCCTAGCTGAATTACAATCAGCTCTATCCTTAAAAAAGTAATAAAGATATATTTGGGCTGTATGGCTTTTTTGTTCAATAAATGGATTTTTTAAATCTACATTAGAGGATGCACTGAGGAAAAAAATAATGGATCTGGCAATAAAGAGAAATTTGTAAATTGCAGAGTAGTCATTTGTGTTCTTAGTCATCTGTCATTTTATGCTTATATTTATATAATATGTAATTTAAAGAGTTAATGAAAGAAGGATTTGCAGCATTTCCCTTGAGGATTGCCAGCTCTAGCATTAAATTTTGACATGCAAAACACTGGATAGATATTTGAAAATTATTACTTGAGCCAAGCAGGGACAGAGGAGGAAGACTAAGAGAGAGAAAGAAACAGGTAGAAATGCAATCTAAATGTGATATTTGTGGATGATTTTGAGTCTTTTAAAAATAAAAGCTGTGAGCGTAATCATGGTGTTCATCATTTCATAGCTTATTCCATCTCTGTCTCTGTCTCTGTCTCTCTCTGAGTACACAAACACAAGGTGCCCAACATCTGTAGTCTCTGCTTTGCTTCAAGTAGACTTATTAGTATTAAATTTCCCATTACAAAGGAAGTTGGCATTCATGATTCTGGGGCACTTGTCTTTCCCTAGAAACATAATTTTATCTTAATTTGGTATATAATATATAGTCATCAAAAATAAGCACCTTTCAGAAGGGCTGGGTATACTTAACAGGCATATTGTAACTGGAGCCAATTTTAGTTGTTTTTGTTTTGAAGTCTTTCTTCAATTAAATAATTCAGACATATCTGAAAATACAAAAATAGCAAAAAGCAATAAATACCTAAGAACCCAAAATACAGCTAAAGAGATGAAATATAAATACAGTTGAAATGCCCTGTGCCCCTCTTCCAAATTATATTCCCCTCCCTCCACCTCAGAAGTAAATATCACTCTGAATTAAATATGTATCATTTCCATGTGTACCTTTATGTTGTTACTACTTACATATATTCTTAAAATTAAACAATTGGTATAATATTGGGTATATTCTTTTCCAAGAAGCTTCTATCACTCAGCATTATGTTTGGAAGACTTACCCATAATGATACAAATGGTTCTAGCCTAGTTCATTTGTTTTCATTGCTTTAATGCATTCCATCATATGACTCTTCCACGACATATTTATGCTGCTGAGAATAGTTATCTACATTATCTCAAACTTTTCCTGTTTTAAACAATGACCTCTGAACATTCCTGTACATATCTCTTGTGCACATACACAATACTGTCTCTTGGATACATATCTGGAAATTACTACCTCTAGGAATTTATGGGTTGAACGTACCAGCATTGTCAGGTTTATTAGGTAATAACCAACTGCTCTCCCTCTAAAATGATTTTACCAATTTACAATCATAGCAGTACTAAGTGCAAGTTTCCCTTACTGCATACCTTTGTCAATACATTAGACTTTTAACTTCAGGGTAAACCATAACATGGTACCTTATTGGGTTAATAATCAGCATTTTATATGTACATCTTATATATGTAATAAACCTGGATCTTATAATGTAATAAACCTTCATAAATGATATTTATGAAGTTGCATATCATTTCATGTATTTTCTGGCCTGTGAGATGTCATCCTCTTGTTTCTCATATTCTTTTCCCATTTCCCACTGGAATGTTTGACTCTTTCACTATAGAAAACATTGACAGTTCTTGGCAGCAATCCTTGTCAGCTCTATGCACTACAGATATCTTCATCTAGTCTATTCATTTGCCTTTTCTCTTTTTCACACACCTTTAATACACAGAAGTGTTTCATTTTGCCATAGTCCATTTTACCAACTGTGTCCTATATGTTTTAAGCTTTGTTCCTTGTTTAATAAATTCTTCATTACTCCAAAATAGAGATCTTTGTTTTCCTCACAAAGCCTTTAAGTTTTGTTTTCATTTAGGTTTTTATTCAACAGAGAATTGTTGTTGTTATTGCTTATAACGAAAGGTAATGATCCCCTTTTTTTCCATAAGGGTAATTTATAAAAAGTCCTTTCTTCTCCACTGATTTGCAGAGCCTCATTTCTCATCTATCAGCTTCAGACATGTAAACACACATACAATTCTGTATCTGGACTTTCTATTTGTCTCCATTGGTCTATTAATCTATGCCCTTATCAATACTGCCTTTCCCTAGTTATTATTACTTTAAAATGTCTCTATATGTTGGTAGGGCGTCTCCCCAAGTTCTTCTTCATAGCTGTCTCAGTTTCTTTTCTCATTGTAAATGAATGTTAGAACCATTCTCAGGTTCCAAGAAAATATTGGTAAGATTTATATTGGAATATTGCATTGAATTTATATACAAACTTGGAGATGACTTACATCTTTAGTGTTTTGACTCTATTGCACACAGTATCTTTTTCTATTTAGTTCTTTAATGACTTTCAATAGTCTTATAATTTCTCCATAAAAGCCTTCTATATCTTTTGTTAGATTTATTCCTACTGCTTTACATTTTAGTTGCTATTGTAAATGCTATCCTTTTAAAATTACATTTTCAAAAGTATTTTCTGGATCTTATATGTAATAAACCTGTTTAAATCGCTGATTATTTTTAATAAGTTAGTTGTAAATTCTCTTGGGTTGTCTATTACTCATATATAGAGAGTATTGTTTCTTCCTTTTCAAGCCATACATTTACTTACTTCGATCTCTGAGCTTCCTGGACTGGCCAGTAAAATGCAAAATAGGACATGTTTTCCTCATAACTGGTTTCAAAAGGAATGCTTTAATGTTTCACCACTATGAGTGAGATTTGATAAATTAAGGAAGTTTTCCTCTCTTCCAAATTTTCTAAAAAGTTTTATCATAAAAGAACATTAAATTTTGTTGACTTCTCTTTGTTTTTATTGAGATAACCCTGTGATTTTTTTCTTCATTAATCTGTTAAGGTGATGAATTTCATTAATGTTTTTTGCATATCATTTTTGCATTCTTGAGATAAAACCCATATAAGCATGATGAAATTTTTTAGACTTTATTTTGGTTGTTAATTCATTGGTTTAGGTTTTTTTTTTTTTTTTGCTTCTAAATTGATCCAATAGCCTGGCTTATAATTTTTCACTTACCATCTTATCAGATTTGGTTAAACTGTTCTATTAAAAAGTTGGGCAATCTTCTCGCTTCTTCCAGTCTCTGAAACGGTATGCATGTGGCAAAACTGCAGCTATCTGTTACTTGAATATTTGATTTGTCTGTAAAACTAGTCTGCTTAGTAGATGGGGAGAAAGGTCAAGCAGATAGGTAAAGTTAATTAGTGGCAGATGTTTTAAATACTGTTTCAGTTTATTGAGTAGTCAGAGATCTTTTCATGCCTTCTACTTCTTAAGTCAGATTTTGAGAAGTTATATTTTCCTAATAAATTGTTTCTTTCACCCAAGTTTTTAAAGTTATTGGCAATAAGATGACTATATTTTTAATGTCTGCTTTGTGAGTGATTATGTCACCTTGGTTATTTATTTGTTTATTTGTGCCTTCTCTTTTTGTCAGTCGTTTCTTTATATTTACTTTGCATTTATTCTGTTGTTCTCTTTCTAACTTCTTAAGTTGGACACTGAGCTCATATTTTTCAACCTTTTTTTGCAATAAATTTCTTTCTAAGCATTGTTTTAGCCATGTCCCATAATGTTTGATATATTGTGTTTTCTTTATTTTTCAGTTATATTATCTAATCTCCATTATGATTTCTTCTCTGAGTTATAAAGAAGTGTGCTGTTTCCAAACATATAAAGATTTCGTTTCCCATAAGGTTCTTTTTCTTATCAGTTCTTTCATGGAGAATTTAGTACTCTAAGGGCACAGGCTTTATTTCAGGAAGCTTGGTCCAAGTGTCACCTCATTCAATCCTAAGTCCTTGACTCCTCTTTTTTTTTTTTTTTGCGTTACGCGAGCCTCTCACTGTTGTGGCCTCTCCCGTTGCGGAGCACAGGCTCCAGACGTGCAAGCTCAGCAGCCATGGCTCACGGGCCTAGCCGCTCTGCGGCATGTGAGATCTTCCCGGACCAGGGCACGAACCTGTGTCCCCTGCATCGGCAGGCCGACTCTCAACCACTGCACCACCAGGGAAGTCCACCTTGACTCCTCTTTAAGTGCAGCAACCAAAACCCAATCATCTTTGGATTGGCAATACTCACAAGACAATCTCTGTACTAGGGACAGCTTATTATTTTGGTTTTCAGCTCTTGCTTTGGGCCCCTGTGGTCCTTTACTTTTCCATGAGCTAAATTACATATATGTATATTTTAAATGTTTTGAGGCAGGAAGCTTTCAGACTATCTACTCAACCATGTTGCCAGAACCAAAAGTCTGAGGTTGGGTGTGCATTACATGTTGTAGTTTGGGGAAAGTGTAAGGTCAGGAAATTTTTTCAATACTATTTCTTTTTGCTTAGTAAATGCAATTCTTAGGGAAATACTAATTTATCAGTGGGGTCCTTATGCAGGGAACTACAACTATTTTATTTTATTTTATTTTAGTGTAGATTATGGCTGATCCTGATTCTCCTGGCTCTTCAGTATATGTATAGATGTGTTACATCTATAAAGCTCTTTAGAGTCTGGGACCTGCACATTCCTCCCTAGTGCCATAGAACACCATGTTTATGTGTCAAAAAGTTATTTATTTGTGGCTATTTCATTATATAAAAGAGTTAAAATTACTTACAAAATATACATATGAAGAAAAAGTAAAAATAACTGAGAAAGATTAGGAAAAAGAATACAGAAGGAATCAGATAGGAAAATTAAAAATCTAAGGATAAAATTTACCTGCCAATACAGTGCTATATCTTGCTACACAGTTATTAGAAGTGAACCAGACCACCAGACCCTCCCATCAGGAAACTTGCACAAGCCTCTTAGATAGCCTCATCCACCACAGGGCAGACAGCAGAAGCAAGAAGAACTACAATCCTGCAGCCTGTGGAACAAAAACCATATTCACAGAAAGAGAGACAAGATGAAAAGGCAGAGGGCTATGTACCAGATAAAGGAATAAGATAAAACCCCAGAAAAACAACTAACTGAAGTAGAGATAGGCAACCTTCCAGCAAAAGAATTCAGAATAATGATAATGAAGATGATCCAGGACCTCGGAAAAAGAATGGAGGCAAAGATCGAGAAGATGCAAGCAATGTTGAAGAAAGACCTAGAAGAATTAAACAACAAACAAACAGAGATGAAAAATACAATAACTGAAATTAAAACTACACTAGAAGGAATCAATAGCAGAATAACTGACGCAGAAGAACAGATAAGTGACCTGGAAGACAGAATGGTGGAATTCACTGCTGCAGAAGAGAATAAAGAAAAAAGAATGAAAAGAAATGAAGACAGCCTAAGAGACCTCTGAGACAACATTAAACACAACAACATTCACATTATAGGGGTCCTAGAAGGAGAAGAGAGAGAGAAAGGACCTGAGAAAATCTTTGAAGAGATTATAGTTGAAAATTTCTCTAACATGGGAAAGGAAATAGCCACCCAAGTCCAGGAAGTGCAGCGAGTCCCATACAGGATAAACCCAAGGAGAAACATGCCAAGAAACATAGTAATCAAATTGGCAAAAATTAAAGACAAAGAAAATGTATTGAAAGCAGCAAGGGAAAAATGACAAATAACATACAAGGGAACTCCCATAAGGTTAACAGCTGATTTCTCAGCAGAAACTCAACAAGCCAGAAGGGAGTGGCATGATATACTTAAAGTGATGAAAGGGAAGAACCTACAACCAAGATTACTCTACCCAGCAAGGACCTGATTCAGATTCGATGGAGAAATCAAAAGCTTTACAGACAAGCAAAAGGTAAGAGAATTCAGCACCACCAAACCAGCTCTACAACAAATGCTAAAGGAACTTCTGTAAGTGGGAAACACAAGAGAAGAAAAGAACTTACAAAAACAAGCCCAAAGCAATTAAGAAAATGGTCATAGGAACATACATATCAATAATTACCTTAAACGTGAATGGATTAAATGCTCCAACCAAAAGACACAGGCGTGCTGAATGGATACGAAAACAAGACCCATATATATGCAGTCTACAAGAGACCCACTTCAGACCTAGGGACACATACAGACTGAAAGTGAGGGGATGGAAAAAGATACTCCATGCAAATGGAAATCAAAAGAAAGCTGGAGTAGCAATACTCATATCAGAAAAAATAGACTTGAAAATAAAGACTGTTACAAGAGACAACGAAAGAAACTACATAATGATCAAGGGATCAATCCAAGAAGAAGATATAACAATTATAAATATATATGCACCCAACATAGGAGCACCTCAATACATAAGGAAACGGCTAACAGCTATAAAAGAGGAAATCGACAGTAACACAATAATAATGGGGGACTTCAACACCTCACTTACACCAATGGACAGATCATCCAAAATGAAAATAAATAAGGAAACAGAAGCTTTAAATGACACAATAGACCAGATAGATTTAATTGATATTTATAGGACATTCCATCCAAAACAGCAGATTACACTTTCTTCTCAAGTGTGCACAGAATATTTCCAGGATAGATCACATATTGGGTCACAAATCAAGCCTCAGTAAATTTAAGAAAACTGAAATCATACCAAGCATCTTTTCTGACCACAATGCTATGAGATTAGAAATCAACTACAGGGAAAAAAACACAAACACATGGAGGCTAAACAATACGTTACTAAATAACCAAGAGATCACTGAAGAAATCAAAGAAGAAATCAAAAAATACCTACAGACAAATGACAATGAAAACACGATGATCCTAAACCTATGGGTTGCAGCAAAAGCAGTTCTAAGAGGGAAGTCTATAGCTATACAAGCCTACCTCAAGAAACAAGAAAAACCTCAAATAAACAATCTAACCTTACACCTAAAGGAACTAGAGAAAGAAGAACAACCCAAAGTTAGCAGAAGGAAAGAAATCATAAAGGTCAGAGCAGAAATAAATGAAATAGAAACAAAGAAAACAATAGCAAAGATCAATAAAACTAAAAGCTGGTCCTTTGAGAAGATAAACAAAATTGATAAACCATTAGCCAGACTCATCAAGTAAAAGAGGGAGAGGACTCAAATCAATAAAATTAGCAATGAAAAAGGAGAAGTTACAACAGACACTGCAGAAATACAAAGCATCCTAAGAGACTACTACAGGCAACTCTATGCCAATAAAATGGACAACCTGGAAGAAATGGACAAATTCTTAGTAAGGTATAAACTTCCAAGACTGAACCAGGAAGAAACAGAAAATATGAACAGACCAATCACAAGTTATGAAATTGAAACTGTGATTAAAAAACTTCCAACAAACAAAAGTCCAGGACCAGATGGCTTCACAGATGAATTCTATCAAACATTTAGAGAAGAGCTAACACCCACCCTTCTCAAACTCTTCCAAAAAATTGCAGAAGAAGGAACACTCCCAAACACATTCTATGAGGCCACCATCACCCTGATACCAAAACCAGACAAAGATACTACAAAAAAAGAAAATTACAGACCAATATCACTGATGAATATAGATGCAAAAATCCTCAACAAAATACTAGCAAACAGAATCCAACAACACATTAAAAGGATCATACACCATGATCAAGTGGGATTTACCCCAGGGATGCAAGGACTCTTCAATATACACAAATAAATCAATGTGATAAACCACATTAACAAACTGAAGAAGAAAAACCATATGATCATCTCAATAGATGCAGAAAAAGCTTTTGACAAAATTCAACACCCATTTATGACAAAATCTCTCCAGAAAGTGAGCATAGAGGGAACATACCTCAACATAATAAAGGCCATATACGACAAACCCATAGCAAACATCATTCTCAATGGTGAAAAACTGAAAGCATTTCCTCTAAGATCAGGAACAAGACAAAGATGTCCACTCTCACCACTATTATTCAACATAGTTTTGGAAGTCCTAGCCATGGCAATCAGAGAAGAAAAAGAAGTGAAAGGAATACAAATTGGAAAAGAAGAAATAAAACTCTCACTCTTTGCAGATGACATGATACTATACATAGAGAATCCTAAAAATGTCACCAGAAAACTACTAGAGCTAATCAATGAATTTGGTAAAGTGGCAAGATACAAAATTAATGCACAGAAATCTCTTGCATTCCTATACACTAATGATGAAAAATCTGAAAGGGAAATTAAGGAAACACTCCCATTTACCACTGCAACAAAAAGAATAAAATACCTAGGAATAAACCTACCTAGGGAGACAAAACACCTGTATGCAGAAAATTGTAAGATACTGATGAAAGAAATTAAAGATGATACCAACAGATGGAGAGAGATATCATGTTCTTGGACTGGAAGAATTAATCTTGTGAAAATGACTATACTAACCAAAGCAAACTATGGATTCAATGCAATCCCTATCAAATTACCAATGGCATCTTTTACGGAACTAGAACAAAAAATCTTAAAATTTGTATGGAGACACAAAAGACCCCAAATAGCCAAGGCAGTCTTGAGGGAAAAAAACCAAGCTGGAGGAATCAGACTCCCTGACTTCAGACTATACTACAAAGCTACAGTAATCAAGACAATATGGTACTGGCACAAAAACAGAAACATAGATCAATGGAACAAGATAGAAAGCCCAGAGATAAACCCTCGCACCTATGGTCAACTAATCTATGACAAAGGAGGCAAGGATATACAATGGAGAAAAGACAGTCTCTTCAATAAGTGGTGCTGGGAAAACTGGACAGCTACATGTAAAAGAATGAAATTAGAACACTCCCTAACACCATACAGAGAAATAAGCTCAAAATGGATTAGAGACCTAAATGTAAAACCAGACACTATAAAACTCTTAGAGGAAAACATAGGAAGAACATTCTTTGACATAAATCACAGCAAGATCTTTTTTGATCCACCTCCTAGAGTAATGGAAATAAAAACAAAAATAAACAAATGGGACCTAATGAAACTTCAAAGCTCTTGCACAGCAAAGGAGACCATAAACAAGATGAAAAGATAACCCTCAGAATGGGAAAAAATATTTGCAAATGAATCAACGAAGGATTAATCTCCAAAATATATAAACAGCTCATTCAGCTCAGTATTAAAAAAGGAAACAACCCAGTCCAAAAATGGGCAGAAGACCTAAACAGACATTTCTCCAAAGAAGACATACAGATGGCCAAGAAGCACACGAAAAGCTGCTCAACATCACTAATTATTAGAGAAATGAAAATCAAAACTACAATGAGGTATCACCTCACACCAGTTAGAATGGGCATCATCAGAAAATCTACAAGCAACAAATGCTGGAGAGGCTGTGGAGAAAAGGGAACACTCTTGCACTGTTGGTGGGAATGTAAATTGATAGAGCCATTATGGAGAACAGTATGGAGGTTCCTTAAAAAACTAAAAATAGAATTACCATGTGATCCAGCAATCCCACTACTGGGCATATACCCAGAGAAAACCTTAATTCAAAAAGACACATGCACCCCAATGTGCATTGCAGCACTATTTACAATAGCCAGGTCATGGAAGCAACCTAAATGCCCATCAACAGACAAATGGATAAAGAAGATGTGGTACATATATACAATGGAATATTACTCAGCCATAAAAAGGAACGAAATTGGGTCATTTGTTGAGACGTGGATGGACACAGAGATTGTCATACAGAGTGAAGTCAGTCAGAAAGAGAAAAACAAATATCATATATTAACGCATGTATGTGGAACCTAGAAAATGGTACAGATGAACCAGTTTGCAGGGCGGAAGTTGAGACACAGATGTAGAGAACAAACGTATGGACACCAAGGGGGGAAAGCCGCGGGGGGGTGGGGATGGTGGTGTGCTGAATTGGGCGATTGGGATTGACATGTATACAGTGATGTGTATAAAATTGATGACTAATAAGAACCTGCTGTATCAAAAAAAATTCAATAAATATATAAATAAATGTCTGTTGGCCATAAAACCACACAAAAAAAGTGAACCAAATTTGCTACTGCAAAAGGAAAAAAAGCAAAGATAGAAACATTATCCATCACAAGAATCAAAGTGTCCCTAGGATTAAAACAGACTGGTTGTCAAGGTATTGGATCAAATACGATATTATAATAAGGCAAAGCCGCATCTAGCCCTGGGTAAATTCTAACACATTATTATATAAACTGAAACATCTGCCTTGAGCAAAAACAAAGAACATTTAGCCAGAAAGTGTCAAGGGATGTAACAGAAATAATAACTGACAGATACTGTAGAATTTTCTCTATGTTTTCCATTGAGACTAGATGAAGGCATACCTTCTGTGGAAAGTTTGAATGTGATTTTCCATAGTAGACTCATCAGGTAATCTCTCAAAGCCCTATGTCTCTGTATGATATTAATGTACTAATTCATATCAAATATCTATACGTCATACTGTAAAAGTATAATTAGTTTGGTTTTATGGCAAAAGTTGTTATTCAGGTTTTCATACATAGAAAATAAAAGCTATATAATAAAAACTCTTGAATCTTTAATCATTAAGATTTTAGGATGTTCTGTAAAGCTTAGTGTTATATTTTGATACATATAAATGCATGAAAATAAGTACTAAGTAACTTACAATGTACACAGATGTATAGATGACATTGAGGAACAAATTAAGTGGAAATCAACAGACATATTAAATTTTATTCTCTAATGGTCTGATACCTCTGAATAATGGAAATCACACCAATTAAATTAAAAATATAAAAGATTAAAAATTTTTTCAAAAAACCATAAAATATTATGTAAATCTATATGTAAATAGAGATATATACTACAAGCAAACTAGTTCTAGGGAGGCTAGAACAAGACAATAAGGTTACATTTTTCTACTCTGGGGTAAGGTATACTTTCAAAAAGAGGCAATTTTTCAAAAAACTTGTAAGAAAGAGATGAAATGGCAAAGAGATAGTAGAAATGCATGGTATACTAAAAATTATACGTGTGAAGATGGTAATGAGAATAAATAAGCTGTATGTTGGTAACAATACTAAAACTTACCTTAATTGAGTTGTGAATAAAATGCTTAGAAAAAAAGTTAGGGGGAAGAAAGGATTGAAGGCCTTGATTTTAGAGATAGTAAGGGTTGAATCAAGGCAATGATATAATTATAGTTGTTCTTAATATTTTATTTCTAAGTAATAATGTTTTCTTAGAATATTTTGAATGCATTTTGAAGTCTAGAAGCCAGGTAGTTTCTATAATAACCACATACAAAGCTTAATTAAAAGCAATTTCTATGAAAGGGACAGAGGAGAGAAGGAGGTTAATCTGTTTAACATGAAACACAAAAAACAAAGAATTTGCTTCATGGCAAGGATTAGAGATACATCCCCAGAAAATGAAGGAGAAAAATAAATAATGCTGCCAATGTTTTCACTATAGGAAACTGTTAGGGTGTTGGTACAAATGATAATGAAGGGGAGAATTCTGGCTGGAGAAGGGATGTTAAATCTGTATTTGCAATCTCCTATTAGCTCATTATCTATTGCAGCAATGTTCAGGAAACACGAACGGGTTTAATTTTTCAACCAGGGGAAAGGATAGCAGTTTAAAAAACTAAACAAATGAATTTGCTGCCATCTTGTGGCAAACTTGGAAAATACAGTATGTTTTAGTATTTTTAAGCGTCTACAAAAGATTTTTAAACATATTCCTCTAAACTATTCCTTTAAAGGATTCTCACAAAGCCACCCTACTTGGTTCACAAGTAAATTATATGTTTTCTATATCTATTAAATTTAAATTTCAACTCCATTAGTAGTGAAGTAGAGAAAATATTTAGGGAACACATATTCCAGTGTATTAATTTTTTAAATATTTACACTAAAATTCATAAACCAAGTAAAAATGCATTTCAATGACACACTCCTTTGTAATCACCTTCATGATCTGGAGCAGAAAAAAATAACAGGAACAGGAACCTTTGTGGGTATAAGATAATGAGACATTATGCTTTGTAAAGTAACACAATGGGACTGAAAACACTGATCTCTAGCGTTTCCTTTATATTCAATAGCTCTATGACTTAATGAAAATTATTTAGTGGTTGATACCTTTCCTTATGTGTGAATCTGTCTCGTTGAGGTGAGGGTCACATGAGATGACATATATGAAAGTTTGAAAACTGTAAAGCTCTACTTAAAAATTAAAAGATAATTAAATTAAACATAGATAAGGCAGAAGATAGTGTTGGATGTGTGCCTAAGTTGGGAAGGGAAAGTGAATAGAAGTGAGATATGTTTTTCCATGTGGAGCTGAATTAGAGCAGCTCAGGATATAGATTATTTATTTCTAATAAATATCAAACACCTGTTATGTGAGAAAGCTATTAAGAAAAGTTAAATACACCCCCAAACACCTTATAGTCTAATGGGAGATGCAGTCAATTTTTTTAAAAATTGTAACAAAAAGATGTGGAAAAAATGCTTAAGTAAAATGTTTGCAAAGTTCAGTGAGAGGTTTGTACATAAGTATGGATCCATTATTTATTTAAAATTATAATAACTTTAGATTGTGGAATAAGGCATAGAAATTAATTTCAGGAAATAAACAGTGGCTGTGGCTACCTGATGCTAATGGGGAAAAGCTTAAGTTATGCAAAAATTCCAAAACATCTATGTATTTCATACAACCGGTGTCGATTTTTTCTTCAGGGAAAATCATGAATTTCAGTATTTAATACAGATTAAAAGAAAGCATCCACTAGATTAGGTGCATTCAAGAATGCTGAGACCCACAGATACTGCCTCATCCTTACCAAAGGCCCCTGGAGCAGGTCGACTGAGCAGTATGAGCCCACTGACTCACTCATAACATGAATTAGGACTAACCCTAATCTGATTGACAATTTTTATTTAACATCTTGGGGGCGGAATAGGCTAAGATGTAAAAGAGATACAAAGAAGTATATTGATCCCTTAAGAAGATAATTTCTTTGAGAAAATAAATCATGCCTATACAATGTCTAATAAAACTGGTCTTTTTGTAACCTGCCATATACATGGTAACTCTTCTAAAAGAAATATAAATGCAATGCTAGTAACTTGAAGAAAAAAGTTAATCTATATGTAACAAAATGTTAAAATGGGCATTTTGACCAGCAAGATAAGACAATAGATATCAGACACCAAAATGAGGTGTTCAATCAGGATGCAAAGACTCAAAGAAAAAACGTTGCTTCTGTAGAGCTGCAGAGCCTCTTTTCTGAAATATTTCAGGAAGGATGTTGTATCAGTCAGGGTTCTCCAGAAGAAACAGAACCAACAGGATAGGATAGACTATATGTGTGTGTGTGTGTGTGTGTGTGTGTGTGTGTGTGTGTGTGTGTATATGATAGATAGATAGATAGATATATGAGAAAGAGAGAAGAAGGAAGGGAAGGATGGAGAAAAGAATTTATTATACAGAATAGGCTCATGTGATTATGGGGGCTGAGAAATCCCATCATCTGCTGTCTGCAAGCTGGAGGCCCAGGGAAGCCAGTGGTACAGTTTCAGTTCAAGCCTGAAGGCCTGAGAACCCCGGTAGCCACAGTACAAGGCCTGGTCCAAGTGTAGGAGAATACTGATGTTCAGCTCAAGTAGTCAGGCAAAGTGAACAAATTCTCTCTTCCTCCACATTTTTTTTCTATTCAAGCCCTCAAAGGATTGGATGATGCCCACCCAAATCGGGGAGGGCAATCTGCTTTACTCAGTCTACCAATTCAAATGCTAATTTCACCCAGAAACTCCCTCACAGACACACCCAGAAATAATGTTTAGCCAAATATGTGGACACCCCATGATCCAGTCAAGTTGACACATAAAATTAACTATTACAAATATATATTTCATAATTTAACTTTTTAGTTTTAGAGAGATAGTACACTGTATATTATATAACACCCTCCATGGATACTACATATCAGTATTTCTGCAGCAAAATGTATGCATATTCCCACCAAGTGGGATAAGATTATAAATAGCGTCATGTTAGTTTAAGAGAGGTATTACTTTCAAATAAATACACAAGATAGACATCTATATCTATATATATTTGTATATACAGATATATAAAGAGATATATATAGTAGATATATAGAGAGATGTTTGTTCATTCTCTATTTTTTTTACAACTTCTTATATTTCAGAATTACAGATAAGGATTATAAGCCAGTAGTCAAAAGCCACATATACAATACTGTATCTTTTATCTCCATGGGGAAAAAAAACAATTTGAAAATGATTTCTTTGGAGAAGCGTGAGAAATAGGATAATATGTCCTAAACCAAAGCCTAATGAGAGAAGTTTCCACAGCAACTCTGAGGAGAGAGATATGCCCCTTTTCTTAGGAGGATATGATAGACTGGCACCCAGCTCTTGTCTGGAAAATCTAGAAGGGAAGAGACAGATCATCTGGAAGAAGAGATAGTTGCATGGAATTCAGCCTGCATTCCCAAAATTTGTCACGACAAAGTATGCACATGGACATGTGATTCTTCTAGGTCCTAAACAGCAAAATCACCTAGAGGTGTGTATCAGTTATCTATTGTTGTGTAACCACCCCAAATTGTTGCTTAAAATAATAAAGTCTTATTTCCTCCCTGCTTCCCTTTCCCACCCTTTCTTCCCCTGCCTCAACAGCGTTGGGAAAGTCAGTAAAATAGGAAAGGAAGGGTGAAAACAAAGGCTTACAAAGAGAGAAAAAGGAGCAAGTCCCCTTCTTAAACTTTGTATCTGCAAAAGACCCCAACTGGGGAGAAATTTAACTTTAAATCAGATTCTGAGTTTGATTATAACATGGTACTAGGTACTTTTAATTACAGGATAATAGCTATATTTGAAATTTAAAATGACCATAATTTTTTCCAAAAAGAGATCTGAAAATCATGGACCTGCCTGAACTTCCATTCCTGCGAGGGAATAACTGCCTCTACTGAATATTCAAGAGAAGATGAATGACAAAAATAAAGATACTTTCTGGGTGGCTGCTTTTGTTACTGATCTTGAGACTGGAGCTTCAACACGTATTTTTGGTAGTGAGAGGTGTAATCCATATCCCGTGAAATGTTGGTTCAACACATTAATTTTTCTTAAAGAAACAGTGAAGAATGAGAGCCCTACATTGCATAAAACCACAAAATATCTTGATAATTAGCTTTATCCTTGCCCTTCCCCAGAGTTTCACATCTCATGATTCTTGCTCAAATCTCCCCTGCCTTAACTCTATCAACACTGTGGCTCATTTGTCTCTCTTCCTGATTCTCCTGTTCCTAAAACTAGTATCTCCTTTTTCGTCCAGGGATGGCTACTTGCCAAGCACCCATCCACATCCACACACATCTGATTTATAAAGTGATTCTACAAGTGTTCATTTGGAAGGAAAATTTATCCTGCATTAAATTTTGAAACCAAGCTCTGTAGGTACTGAAAGAAATTCATTGAATATATTAAGAAGATTATTCTGATGGCCATGTGCAGGATGGCTTCAATAAGAAGGTTTTAAAAGATAACAGCAGAATTCAAACTGACCTAGAGAGAATAAGGATGATATTCAGTTATACAGAAATTATAGGAAATGATAATTAACTTGGCATGGAGAACCATGCTCTGCAGATGAAAAATGATAAATGACTAGTCACAGCTAAGGAGAAAAGAGTCTACTTTTAGAACATTATAATACTCATGAGTAAATATAATTTGAAGGAGATGTATTTGTATTAATCAAAGTTTCAGAAATTCAGGCTTTCTCAGATCTCAATATATTGTTACGGGTTCAGAAAAGATGGTAAGACTGCAATTTGAAGATGTTAGCTTTATTAACACATTATTTTAAATAATTGTCAAAATACTCTAGATGGGCAAAAGCAAGATCCCAATGGGTCAAAGTATCAAGATTAGCCATTTACATTGATAAAACTGTCAAGCTCTTCATTTAACTTAAATTATTTATAATACACATTCAGAATTATGTTTATAGAATAACACCGTACAAATCATTCAACATTCATTCCCACTAGACAGTATTAACAGAGCGTCTACTATATAACAGGATCTCTATCGGGCACTAAGAGATATTGGTTACAAAACAGAAATGGAGCATGACTTGACATATTGTAGTCTGGGATTATGAAGCTCCAGTACATGTACCATAATAGGGGAAGTACGAGATGAACTGGGGGCACATAGGAGGGAATCTAATCCATATTTGAGAGAAGAGTGGGAGGCAGGGAAACTTCCAGCAGGAAGTTATATTTAAATAAAAACTATAAGACTCAACGTTTAAAAATAATAATGATATAAATGAAAAGCAAATAATAATTCACATCAGATGGGATACATATGCAAATATCTAAAGACTAAGAAATGTGATGCATCTTAAGAATTGAATCAGTGTGAAGAGAACAGGGAAACGTGACAAGAGGCAATGCTAGAGAAGACACAGCTGCATCAGGAAGTCGGGCTAATCAGTCATTGGGGGTGTTAAGCAGAGGCTGACGTCATTTGATTGGCAGTTTTGAAAGATCACTCTGATTTCAACGTTGAGGATAGAATGCAGAGAGCCAAGAGAGGAAACAGAGGTCATGGGAGGAGGTTGTTACAAAAATCAAGGTGAGACCTGAATTTAGTGTGGAATCATAACGTGACTAATTCTTACCTTATATTCATCTTTTTTACCCTACAAATGTGTCCCTCTTTTTCAGCGACCCCTCTCTTAATGGCATCACCAAGTCTGCAAGTATCTAAGCCAGAAACATGAGATCATCTACAACTCAAATCTTTACTTTCTATCTCCTTCATTTCTCAAATGCACCCATGGTCTCTACTTTGTTCGAGGTCACCTTTAGCCCAACCTGGATTCCTGTGACAGCTTCCTGGTTGACACTGCCTTTGGCCTTGCTCTCCACTGCCACGTCATAAGGTGACCCTGCGCTGCCAGCACGCAAGGCTGCCAAAGACTACCACGGCCATTCCACAAGTGATCGTTGTTGCTAAAGGGGGTAATGAGGGCTGTGTCAGAGAAGCTTTGAGTCCACTTTCTCCCTTTAACCCTTCCAACCCTCACCACCTCTCTTACCCATCAGCTATCCATTTTGTGGTCTGCCTAAGAACAGGAATGACTGAAGTAGACAGGGCAAGGAAAGCTGGACCTAGACCCCTTACTGAGTGCGAGAGAAGGAAATTCTTGCTCATTCTTGCTGTCTTACTGGGGCTTTGGACAGAGGTGACTGGAGGAAGTGTTCACTATGCTGAAGAGTGAGTCCACTGAGAAGCCAGGACACCACCACTCAGTGGTGACTCAGAGCAGAAGAGAGCACCGGCCTTAGCTTTCGAAGGATGATGTGAAGGTGCAGAGTGATGCTTGTTTACTGGGACCCAATTCCATCACAGCTCAGTCTCTGGTAACGCATGGTGAATATGTATTAATTTATCTCCTCGGATGCTTTCTATGTGTCAACTTACTTTGCTGATACTCACAATAGGTGACATGGCAGCTTTGTTCTTTTTCTGTCATTTGCTTGTGCTTGGAGTAATAGTTTTCTCTTCAGTCTTGGGGGTTATTTTTTTCAGGACAATTTTTATGACCTTTGCCCATTTTGTGAGGATTGGTTTATTTAGAATGAGAGAGTACAGCCGTAAATCCACTTAACTGGGCATGGTTAAACTGTAAAACATTTTGTACCACACACTGTATGAACAAGAGTCAGGGCTTTGCCATGCTCTCCCCTCACTCACTCACGTCCTCTCCTTCTAAACATCCTCAAGGGCACCGAGAACACCAGTGTCAAGTCAGAGTACACATTTAAAAAGTTTTACTTATTTCTACTTTGTAGACAGAAATTGAAGTGGTAATATTTTCTGCCCACATTTCAATGAATCATTCCATTCAAACCCTGGGATACACATGTCAGCCCGTTTGGAGACCACTAACCCCCAGGGTTAGCCAGGCTGTGGGAAAAGAAAGCAGTATGTGCAAAGGCTCTGAGGCAAGGGAGAGCATTTTAGTGCTTCTTCGTTGGAAAAACACTCTGTTACGAACTTTGAAGCCAGAGTTCCTGGGCTTAGTTCTGGCTGTGACCATGAGCAAGATACTTGCATTGTCAGTGTATTAGGGTTTGTTTGTTTGTTTACAAACTAGGGGTAACTGTGTTTAATTGATAGTGTTGTTTTGAAAAAAATAATGTCTTGGAATATCATTTCATGTTAATTTCTTTCTCCCACTTCCATAAGGAGAAGTGATGACTTTTCCCCAGTAGGAAAAAGGCTTCAACATTGCTTTAGGGAGAAGTATGATTTCTAAAGTGAAAGAAAAAAAAGGATCAAGATATAATCAATGTTTGTTTTTGTTTTTATTTTAACTTCCAGAACAGGCTTTTTAGAATAAAGAAGGAAGAGGAGAAGGAGGAAATGGAGGAGGAAAAAGAGCTTTTTACAGCCAAAGGAAGTAAATCTGGAGAGACCAGACAAAGATCTAGATCATTCTTACCCATACCTCCTTGGAGAACAGATGAGTCACCTGAGCTTATGAGGGGGGATAGAGGATGCTGGCAGACAGGGTGAGACTTTAGTGGAAGTCAAAAGTGGAAGTGGAGGGAATGAATGCGAGAGGCATGGGTGGAGAAAATGGGGTCAGCATACAGAGACTCAGAAACACTTTCAAGGGCCTAATCCTTGAAGCCAGCACCAGGGAACACTAATGTTTGCCCAGACAGAGAAGTCATGCCAGCTGTTCATCTCCTCACTGAACAGTGTGGGCCTCTGGTCAAGAGGTGCCTACCTGAGTCTTTGCTAGCTCCATGCAGGCTGCCACTGTCTTCATGTGCACTCTCTTTTGAAAGTCCAGAATATTCCAAGATTCCCAAAAGATAAAGAAGAGGTTCTTAACACCCAGAAGAGTGGGACTGTTATAGAAGAGAACAGCCCAGCACTGAGCCGTAATTGAGTAAACTGAACAATGGGAAATTCCATTTGCTATAGTGATCATCATCGTCATCATGGTGACTTACATTTTATAGAGGACTATATTATCAGGTGCTGTACTACTAAACACATTCTATACAGTGCATCATTTAACCAGGATCTTAATCTCTATGCTACACTGCTCTTAACATCTACACTCTACTCCCTCCCAGACAAAATAAGATTGTAGATGTAAAGTACTAACACTGTTCCTGGTGTATATATTGCTTGCTGATAGTTATGACTTCAATGTCATGGGAGGGGATGGCAGAAAATAGGGAACAGGTTGTTATCTGCTGTGATACTGAAAAAGTGAAGACTGTATCTGAAACTTTTAAGGTTCAAATATCAAAGTTCAGAGAAGTTTATTTCGTTCTTCCGGTTGATGTATGTTATTTTATAATTCACAGATAGTTCAGTCTTCTAACTTAAAGCCTGAACATTATCTATTGATCAAAGATAATGTTTCGTCCACTTTGTTCCCAAGTAGGAACCTGACTGTGACTGGTGAGGTTGAAATGAGCAAAGATGAGGAATTAGTAACACAATCATGCCTCACGTTTAAGCCATGTCCTCCAATCCATGTCTGAATTTTGGATGCATCTCTCAAATGATTCCACAGTAGGGAGGGAAAGAGGCTGTTATTTACTAGTCTGCCAAAACCATACAATATACACCACCAAAATGCTGGAAGAGTAGTGTATGCTTTAAGAATATTTCAAAATTATAATTAAACATTTTAAAATTATATAAATAATATCAAGTAGGTGCTTTATAAAATGCATTTGTTCAACAATCATTTACTGAGTCCCCATCACATGCAAATTACCAAGGATAAAAGGATGAGAAAAACAGACACAATCCCTATCATTACGGAGCTTCGAGTTTAGTGGGAGAGACAGATATTAATCAAATAAGCAAAAAATAAATGTGAAACTGCAATGGTGACGCTCATGAAAAAGGAGTGTTACATGGTATTTTGAAAGCACATAAGAGGGGGACTTGAGCTAGTCAGAAAGGTCAGGTCAAGCTTCCCTAAGGAAATGGAAATTTAGTTCAAATCTGAAGGAAAATCTTTCCACTTGAGGGGACTAGCATAGTCAGTGCTCACAGTGTAGGTCTCATTTATATTATTTCAAAGCTCTGCTCTCTCCCCTTCTGAGTGAATTTATTTAAAATGAAAACAAAAGCACAGATATACATATCTAAGATATACATATCTAAGATATACATATCTAATCTAAGACCATTAGATTACAATGGTCTTAAGAAGCTCCTTTCCAAAGTAGCTAGCAGGGCAGAACGTCTAATCCTGAAGCCAGCTAAAATAAGCTCGGTGCTTTGTGATCGCCTGGAGGGGTGGGATAGGGAGGGTGGAGGGAGGGAGATGCAAGAGGGAAGAGATATGGGAACATATGTATATATATAACTGATTCATTTTGTTGTAAAGCAGAAACTAACACATCATTGTAAAGCAATTATACCCCAATAAAGATGTTAAAAAAAAAATCTTGCTCAAAATATCACCATCAATGGACCAAAAATCAAATGTCAGTATGGGTCACCAGCCTGAATATATAGGGGTTAGAGTATGAGTATTAGGAAAATACAGTAAACTGTAGCTAGCAACAGGAATAAATAAAACATTGGAAAGATAAATTGACTAATTTCGACGTTTCTGAGATATATGTGTTTTTCAGAATTCCAACTTTTCCTCGTGTTTGGGCATAGCCTTATAGAATGTGTTCATTAACTTCTACAGACTTATCTTGACACATAAATACTAAACTCTGCTTATATCCTAGGATGAAAGAGTGTCTGCATCTGCACATGCAGCTGTATCCAGCAAATCACTGAACCCTAAAGCAAACTGAAAGAAAAGCCATGACCTCTGCAGAACAGAACAAGAATCTTTTCCCAACAAACTCATGCTTATAAAAACAACTTCTAAAATAAGTGTTATATATGCCAGGGAAGCACCATGGTTCAATTATAGTATTTATTTGTTCCTTTAAGATAGTGTTAATTTCCCTATTTTTGAAGTCCCTATGTAGTTGTAGACTGCAAGGTTATTTTGATTATGTAATAATTTGTAAATGCAATAAAATGCTATTTTGAAAGTATTGTGCCCCCTGCCTGTTACTGCTCCCAAAGCACCTAAATAAACTTTATCAGTGAGCATTTCTTCCAATTGCTATTTACCAAATGAGATACTTGAGCTAAAAAAGAAACTTTAATAAAGCCAAATTTAAAATGGCCATGCTTCATTCTGTGCAAGCATGACATTTAAATTGATAGCATCCATCTCCATCCCTTAGGACATACAATTTTTTAAGCTACAGATGGTATATATTTATTTTTACCTTTCTTTTTCTAATTCAGACACATTGTTATTGGCAATTGTGAAAAAGTGTCCTTGTAGTTGTTCTACTTCATCACCGCCATGTTGATTGAAGTGAAAAATTAACATGGATTTAGGAAAGCCCATTATATCATTAAGGAACTATCAAGAAAATAAATAGGTGATATATTATCTTTAATCCATGAGCAAATAATGTCCTTGACACTTTTCTAAACCAGTTCTGATCATGAAAAGGGAAACATATAAAATGTGTTTCACCTGTGTCAAAAAGTATCTCAGCTTCTAGGCCACTTGGTAAGCTTTACAGCGAGAGAAATATTGCATAAAAAGGATATCACACCCTATGTTTTAGCTAGTTATACCTAAATCCTTTGTTGATTATAGGCCATATAACTTCAGGCAGACAAAAGAAAAATAATCCCTATCATGTTGAATGCCAGTCTGTGGTGTTTATGAGTACTTCCTGCTGTTTTAAATGACTCAAACATCTGTCAGGTGTGCTACATTATAGCCACAGGAAAATCTCAGTACAGGTTGTGTGCCACGCAAAATGCTTTGTCTAAGACCTTGTCAATCAGGCTGACGGATGAGTTCAGTATTCTAATGAGTAAGATTCTAAATATGTTTCTCCTTTGCCAAATCTCCGGATCACATCAGGAGGCACAAAGCTCAGGCAATTGGAACGAATAAGATCATTTTTAAAGGACCGTACTTCTCCTGACTCATACAAATGTGTGGGTTTTAACTATCCTGGTGAGATAGTCTCCTACCCCTTTGTAATCCTTTTTTGCATGCTTCATTTAACAGACTAATTTCCGTTTCCTCAAAACAAATTAATTCCAAACAATTTGCAAAGGCTACCATACTTCTGAAGAGCATTAGTTACTTTTAGCTTTACATTTCGCATAGTACAATGTCTACAATCAGTGGGTTTGCAGACATATCACTTAGTAAATTGTATTTTAAGCTATTCTAACAGTAACTAAGTCAGATGAAATTGTTTTGGTGGGATGGTATATATGTGTTCCATTTAGATAATTCATAAGTAACGAATCCAGCTACTTTTCTCATGGCCTTTCATATTCTAATATAAAACCTGAGTGTTTTTTTAAATTGACTTTGGGGAGAACATTACAGTAAACATCCCCTATGATATATCAACATGTTGCTTAAAAATTGCATAATATTTGTATTAGGCTTATAAAGGTACGTCCTATCCTTCATAACAATGTTGTAAAGGAGTTTCATATTCTGTAAAATTGACATTCAAAGTTTGCTATTTTTAAACTCTACATAATATTTAACATGAATCCTAGTAAATTATATTCCAAACAAGGCAAAAACATACCTTTAATAGGAATATAGTGAGGTGAACAAAGATAATAAAAACAATCAGCCATCAGAAATTAAAAATCAATCTCTTCTCTATTCAAAATGTTACACTATTTAATATAACATTTGGAAAGACTCACTGAGAATATAATTTCTTTCCAAGAAGACAACTAACATTTCGGTTAATGGCCTCAAAAATTACATAACCCATATATTTAGCCTTTACAAGTAAGCTAACATAGTTTTGAAGCCAATGATTTAGCAGTACATTAAAAATAAAAATTGTAATAGTACTTATGAGTAGTAAATATCGAGATTATTCATCACAAAAGGGGATTTCTTGGATCCGGGCTCGGCCGCAGGCTGCCTCCAGCACCATGGGATGTAGCGCGGGGTCTGCAGCCCCCAGCAGAGCTCGCCCCCCCCACCCCCCCACCGCCTGTCTTCCATCACAGGGAACTCTCTGCCCCCTGGGGCCGAGAGAACCCACCCTTTCCCCAAGCTGAAGCCGCAGGGCATTGAGGTACCAGCCAGATGTCTTCTCACAAAGGACCTGTGGTGGCCCAGGGCAATGGGGCTCCTGCCAGGAATAGGGAGGCTGACACAGCGGAGCTGGCTGAGCTGGGCCCCCTGCTAGAGGAGCAAGGCCAGCGGGGCATCACCAGCCCACGCAAAGCTGAAGAAAAGCAGGCACACCCAGTGCCTCAGGAAGAGGAGGAGGGCTGGGTGCTGACACTTCCCCTGCAAGCCCACCGTGGCATGGAGAAGATGGAGGAGTTTGTGCATAAGGTCTAGGAGGGGCGCTGGAGGGTCATCCCGCATGAAGTGCTCCCCGACTGGCTGAAGGACAACGACTACCTGCTGCACGGCCACAGGCCGCCCATGCCCTCCTTCTGGGCCTGCTTCAAGAGCATCTTCCGCATCCACATGGAGACGGGCAACTTCTGGACCCACCTGCTTGGTTTTGTGCCGTTTCACTTTCTGGGAATCCTGACCATGCTCAGACCAAACATGTACTTCATGGCCCCCCTTCAGGAGAAGGTGGTGTTCGCGATGTTCTTCCTGGGCGCGGGGCTCTGCCTCAGCTTCTCCTGGCTCTTTCACACCGTCTGTTGTCACTCAGAGCAGTGACAAACTGGATTATTTTCCAGCCCTTTTCCCAACTGGCTTATTCAGGGATTGCCCTGCTGATTACAGGGAGCTTTGTCCCCTGGCTCTGTTACTCCTTCTACTGCTCCCACAGCCACGGCTCAGCTACCTCTCCAGCGTCTGTGTCCTGGGCATCTCTGCCATCACTGTGGCCTAGTGGGACAAGTTTGCCTCTCCTCAGCACCAGCAGACAAGAGCAGGGCTGTTCCTGGGGCTTGGCTTGAGCGGCGCCGTGCCCACCGTGCACTTTACAATCGCGGAGGGCTTCGTCAAGGCCACCACGGCGGGCCAGAAGGGCTGGTTCTTCCTCATGGCTGTGACGTACATCACCGGAGCTGGCCTTTATGCCACGTGGGTTCCTGAGCGCTTCTTGCCTGGAAAATTCGACATATGGTTCCAGCCTCATCAGATCTTCCACGTCCTGGAGGTGGCAGCCGCCTTCATCCATTTCTACGGGGTCTCCAACCTTCAGGAGTTCCGATATTGCCTGGAAAGGGGCTTTACTGACGACTCCCTCCTCTGAGCCGCCCTGCAGGGGCACAGGAGGAGCTTGCCAAGTGGTTTTAAAAGAATTTCTTTGCTGAAGTGAGAGGAAGAGTCTAAGTTGTCTGTCTCTAGAAGAAACCTCTTAGAGAATTCAGTACCAACCGAGCTTCAGCCCACTTCACACTCACTGGGCAATAAACTCTCCATTCCCTCGCCGAGAACACTGGGGATGGGCAGCCGCGCCCCCCTCATAAGGCAACTACTGTCCCCTCACAGAGACATAGCTTTGAAGCTCATGATGAGATTCTACCCCTCCTCCAACCATCCTGGGGAAAACGATGGACTGGGACTCTTCAGCAATTCTGTTTCTGGAAGAAACTCTCCCTCCCTCACCCCGGTCTTGACTTTATAACCTGGCTTATAACAGGCCATCCGTTTTTTGTTGGTTTTTTTTTTGCGGTACGCAGGCCTCTCACTGCTGTGGCCTCTCCCGCTGCGTGCTGCGGACGCGCAGGCTCAGCGGCCATGGCCCACGGGCCCAGCTGCTCCGCGGCATGCGGGATCCTCCCGGACCGGGGCACGAACCCGTGTCCCCTGCATCGGCAGGCGGACTCCCAACCACTGCGCCACCAGGGAAGCCCAGGCCATCCGTTTTTGTAGCACACTTTTGAAAAACAATTATAGCCTCGTCCCATCTTTCTAGGGCCTGGACCTGCTCACACAGCACGAAGAACAAAGCCACCAACTTTTACAGGGCCTGGCTAATCATGGAAGTATGTCCAGGCTTCAAATAACTTGAGTTTTAATTTTTTTCTTGGCAGAGTAATGTAAAATTAAAGTGGGGAAAGATATTTAATACTAAGCTTTAAAAAGAAACCTGCTATCATTGCTATGTATCTTGATGCATAGACTATGATGATAATAAAAGAGTACAGAAGACACTTGGCATTCAAAGAAAAAAAAACACAAAAGGGATTTCTCTAGGTCATTATTTACCCATTCATTCATGTATTCATGCTATCACAAACACTGTAGAAAGAATACTGAATAAAAGATATGTAATTCCTCCTCTTGTCATTTAAAAAATTCCAAGCCTCTAGCCAGATTTTAACATGTTGCTGACTGAGTCAATTCATGGATCAAAATTAGTGTCCATATCAATATATATCAACAAAAAATGTTTACATCATGACAAGACTTAATTTTTAGTTTTCAAACCTTTTTGCTGATTAAAGTTATATATGTTCATTGTAGAACATTTAGAAACAAATAAAAAGATAAAAGAATTAAAATAAAGTCATCCATAATCCTACCACTCACATTTACTGAAAAGATACCCCATCCACTACACTGTAGAATCCTAAGTCAGTTGACGTACATATATAGTCCACATCTGATCTTTGTATTCTGTACCAGTCATAGAAATACAAACAAAATACCAGTTGTGGAAATATGAATAAAACAATTGATTAGGCAATTCAGAAAAGAGGCTAACCAAATAGCCAACATGTGAAAAGTTGGCCAATTTCATGAGTTATGAGGAAAGTTAAAACAATTTAATATTCTCCAGAATGGCTAAATGAAAAGGAGAGAAAATTCCAAGGGCTGGAAAAGATTTGGAGAAACTGAAACTTGCTTACATTGCAAGTAGGAGTGTATATCAGCATAAGGACTCTGAAAATTGTTAGGCACGGCCTCCTAAAGCCCCCAGTTATAGGCATAGCATTATGATTCAGCAATGTACCTCACAGATATAAATATACTCAACAGAAATATGATATATATGTTCACCAAAACTCATGTACAAGAATATATAGCAGGTTTATTCATAATAGACCCAAACTGGAAACATCCCAAATATCTAACAAAATCTATCCAATAGAATCAATAAATAAATAGCAGTATAATGATCACTGATAAACTGTATTCTCTTCAGCAATAATAATGAACAAACTATACCCAAAACAATGTGAAAGTATTTCAAACATCCTGCTGAGTGAAAGAGAACAGATACAAAAATTTAAAACATGCCAAAGTACTGCACCAAAGGCATGATGCTCTGCCCAGATTCTTCTCCCTTATCTTCCTTATGGAACAAAAGCCTTAAACTGCTGGGTAAAGGGCAGCAAATCCTATTGTCCTATAGGGTTAGTGGAGATGTTCTCTTTATAGTACTGGTGTATCTGAAGGAAGAAAAAGGGACAATCCCTCTACCCCTGAGGGTGAATAAAAATTAATTCTGGGCTGGAAACTACAACTGGGGGAAAGAGGGGAGGATCAGTGAGAAAGCCTTCCTGCCCCCCAACCAGAATTCAGGGACACATTGCCTAAGATTGATGCTGAACCAGAACAATGAAGAATGTCTTTCTCTTCCTGCCTCCACCACCAGACTAGCAAGCATTGAGAAACAGCAGTCTTCTGCCTGGAAAGGGGCAAAAGGGTAAAGAAAGTCTCTATCTGATGTACAAGTTCGAAGGGAAGACCTAAAGCTGAGAAAAAAGCAAATATTGAGAAAAATCTTGTGGCAAATCAGCCCCCATCCTAAACACAAGGAACTGAGAGAGGAATTTGAAATCTGTGTTGTACAGAGGCTAATCATAGCAACAAAATAAGCCAAACACACTACAATTCCTGACTGACTCCACCCTTTGCACCAGGGCCTAGCCAAAAAAAAAAGTGCACTCATTTTTAGGCATAAAAATCTATTCCCCTCCATCTCTGTTTTCCTATACAAGATGTCAGCTTTCAACAAAAAATTAAATGCATAAGAGGAAGCAAAAAAATCACTTTCAAGAGACAAAACAATCAACAAAACAAGACTTCCTAAATATGAGAACTATAACACAGAAAAATTTAAATAACTATGATAAGTTCGTAAAAGGCTTCAGTGCAAAAAGTAGAGAATGTTCATGATCTGGTAAGAAATTTCAGCAGAAAAAGGAAACTAAAAGAAAGATTTAAATGCACACGACTGAAATGAAAAACATGGAAACAAATGAAGAATGCTTTTGACAAATTCATCAGTAGACTTGATATAGCAAAGAAAACAATCAGTGAACTTGAAAACAGATCAAGAGAAATAACAAAGACTGAGCCACAAACAGGAAAGACCAGGAAAGGAAAAAAACAAAACAAAAACAGAGGAGTGCATACAGAGCTATGAGACAATATCAATAGCCTAGCATCTATGTCATTAAAATCTTAAAAGTAGATGGAAGGGAAACTAGGAAAAGTAAATATTCGAAGAGATAATGGCTGGAGATTTTCCAAAACACAGATGCAAGAGTCTCAGTGAACACTAGGCAGGATAAATATAAAACACATGCACACTTAGATTTTTCAAATTCAAACTACTCAAAAGGGAAGAAAAAGAAAATACCTTGAAAAAAGCCAAAGACTAAAGGCACATACACAGACAAATATTATATGATATTGCTTATATGCAGAATCTACAAAAAATGATACAAATGAACTTATTTACAAAACAGAAACAGACTCACAGATTTAGAGAACCAACTTGTGGTTACCAGGGGAAAGACTGGGAGGGAGGGATAGATTGTGAGTTTGGGATTGATAGGTACACACTGCTATATTTAAAATAGATGATGAACAAGGACCTACCGCATAGCACAGGGAACTCCTGCTCAATACTCTGTAATAACCTAAATGGGAAAAGAATTTGAAAAAGAATAGATACATGTACATGTATAACTGAATCAGTTTGATGTACACCTGAAACACACATTGTTAATCAACTATACTCCAATATAAAATAAAAAATGTTTTTAAAATAATAAATAAAGGCACATAACTTATAGAGGAACAAAGATGAGAATTACAGTAAACTTCTCATCATAAACAATGCAAGCCAGAAAACAGTACAGTGATATCTTTAATGTAATGATAGAAAAAAGCCGTTAACTAAGAATTCTATATTCTGAACATATTTTTCAAAAATAAAAGGGAATTAAAGACGTTATCAGGGAAAGAAAGCTTTAGAGAATTCATTGCCAGCTGATTTGTATTGTAACAAAAGTTAAAGGAAATATTCCAGCCAGAAATATGATACCAGTGAGAAAACTGTATCTACATTCAAGAAATAAAGAACACAAATAAAGAAATGTCATAAATGAAGGTAAATATAAAATTCATTTTTTTCCTATTTTCAATTGTTCTAAAAGATAAATTACTAACCCCCCCAAAAAAAACAATAGGAGCCTTGTATTGTACATCTGTAGCATATGTACAAGCATAAGTTTCTGCAATAATAGCATTGTGGAGGAAATGAAGAAATGTAGAGTATCCCCTTTTGTGATCTGTATATTACATATGAAGTGGTTTAATATTACTTGAAGATAGATTCAGATAAATTAAAGACATATATTGTAAATTCTAAAGCAACCTCTGGGAAAAATGTAAAAGACATATGAATAACAAGCAAATAACAGAGTAAAAATGGAATCATAAAAAATACTTAATCCAAAAGAAGTCAGAAGAGGGAAAAAGAATCAAATATCCAATGAAACCAACAGAAAATATTAAAAGGATGATGGATTTTAATCCAACCACATCAAAGTACATTAAAGTAAAAGTATGGATAAAGATATATCTTGCAAACACTAATCAAAATAAAAGAGTGGTCATATTTATATATCATAAAGTCATATCCAAAATGAAGTAATAATCCTAAAGATTTATGGACCTAACCACAGAGCTTCACAATATGAGGCACAACTGATAAAATTGAAAGGAGAAATAGAAGAATCCAAAGTTACAGTTGGAGACTTCAATACCCCTCTCTCAGTAATTAATAGAACAAGTAGACAGAAATTCAGTAACTACATAGAAAATATGAATAATGTTTTTAATCCACACAACTTATTTGCCATTTATAAACACTCCACTAAATAAAAGCAGAATATAAACTCTTTTCAAACACATAAATACTTTCAGAGACAGACCATATTCTAGGTCAAAAATCAAACCTTAACAAAATTTAACAATTGATTCATATAAAGTGTGATCTCTAATAATGATGGATTAAAATTAGAAATCAATAATAAAAAGTTATCTGGAAAATACCCCAAATATTTGGAAATTAATATATTTCTAATGGGTCATGAGAACCAAAGGGGATACAACAGGGAAGTTAAAAATATTTTTAATTGAATGAAAATGAAAGCATAACATTAAACTTTGGGAGATTCAGGAAGCAAAAGCAGTGCTTGCAGTGAAATTTATACATTAAATGCCTGTATTATATAAGAGAAAATATCTTAAGTCAATATTCTAAAATTTCTACTTTAAGAAACCCAAGAATAAAACAAAACTAAATCCCAAGCAAGTAAAAGGAAGAAAATAAAAATAAAAGCAGAAATCAATGAAATTGAGAATAGAAAAAAAAAGAGAGGGAAAATAAATAAAACCAAATGTGTGTTCCTTGGGAAAAAAGTCAATAAAATTGATAAGCTTCTCATCAGACAAACCAAGAAAAAGGAGAAAATAAGCAAATTACAAATGTCAGAAAGCAAAGAGACAATATCATGACAGGTTAATAAGAAAGTAGTATAAACAACTCTACACCCATAAATTCACCTACTTAGATGAAATAGTAAAATTCATTGAAAGACTCAAACTCCCAGTGCTCACTGAAGAAGAAATAGATAAACTGTTTCTACATTTACTAAAGAGATTGAATTTATACCTAAAAACTCTCCAGTAAAGCAATCTGCAGGCCCAAATGGTTTCATTGGTGAATTTTCATCAATAGATCAATATATAACCTTGTTTTATGTGCATTTCTGTTTCAAGACACCTTATTTAGTATATTGTTGATCCATTAACACCGACTTCACAGCCAAAAGCACTGTAACTCATGCTTGAATAAAGCTTATCTCATACATGTATTTTCTTTCTGTACATCATAACACTTAGGAACACTGGATAGCACTTCAGCAGTATGCTTGGGAGCCATTTTAAACAGTAAAATTATCAATAAAGAGCACAAAAAAGTGAAGAAGGTGGTGATAAATAGACCATGAAAATGATGCTTGTTTACAGTATGAGAGCTGAAACAAGAAGGTAAAGCATCACCTTGTTTGACCTTCGCTGGGACCATGCACACTAGGTTGTTCAAATTTTTTGCTGCTCTGTGCATGTCTGCAAATGCTGCAAAAGCACCACAAATGTTGATTTGGGGGTTAGAGATAAATTTTAACAAGCAGGCAAATTCACAAATACAGAATCTACAAATAATGAGGATTGACTGTAATTCACCATATCAACAGAAAGAAGAAAAACCCTATAATTACCTCAATAGACACAGACAAGGCCTTTGACAAATTCAACACCCCTTCATGATAAAACTCTCAGCAGACTAGTAATAGAAGGGAACATCATCAAGTTGATAAAGGGCACCTACAAAAAAAACTACAGCTAAAAATATACTTAATGGTAAAAGACTGAATGCTTCTTTTTTTTATGATTGGGAACAAGGCAGGGATTTCTGCTCTCACCACTCCAGGCCAACATCTCATTGGTTGTCCTACTCAGTGCAATAAAGTAAGACAAAAAGAAAAAACACAGATTAGAAAGAAAGCAAGAAAACTGTCCCTAGTCTCAGAAAACAAGACCATCTACCCGGGAAATTCCAAAAGAATCTTAAAAGCAACTAGCGCTAAAAAGCAAGTTTATCAAGATTGCAAAACACAAGGACAATCTGAAAATACCAATATTCTCCTATATAGCAGCAATGAACAATTGGAAATTGAAATAAAAATTATAATTTATGAAGCTCCAGTGCTGGACACCTCAAGCCAAACAACTAGCAAGACAGGAACACAACCCCACCCATTAGCAGACAGGCTGCCTAAAGTCATACTAAGCTCACAGACACTCCAAACCACACCACTGGATGTGGCCCTGCCCAGCGGAGGGACAAGATCCAGCCCCAGACACCAGTACCCCCTACCAGGAAGCATACACAGGCCACTGGACCAACCTCACCCACTGGGGGCAGACACCAGAATTAAGAGAAACTATGACCCTGCAGCCTGAGGAAAGGAGTTCACAAACACAGTAAGTTCAACAAAATGAGAAGACAGAGAAATATGCTGCAGATGAAGGAGCAAGGTAAAAACCCACAAGACCAAACAAATAAAGAGGAAATAGGCAGTCTACCTGAAAAAGAATTCAGAGTAAAGATAGTAAAGATAATCCAAAATCTTGGAAATAGAATGGAGAAAATACAGGAAATGTTTAACAAGGACCTAGAAGAACTAAAGAACAAAAAAAAAATGGTAAACAACACAATAAATGAAATTAAAAATTCTCTAGAAGGAATCAAGAATATCAGCAGAATAACTGAGGCAGAAGAATGGATAAGTGACCTGTAAGATAAAATAGTGGAAATAACTGCCACAGAGCAGGATAAAGAAAAACAATGAAAAGAACTGAGGACAGTCTCAGAGACCTCTGGGACAACATTAAATGCACCAACATTCGAATTAGAGGGGTCCCAGAAGAAGAAGAGTAAAAGAAACGGACTGAGAAAATATTTGAAGAGATTATAGTTGAAAAATTCCCTAATATGGTAAAGGAAATAGTCAATCAAGTCCAGGAAGCACAGAGAGTCCCATACAGGATAAATCCAAGGAGAAACACACCAAGACACATATTAATCAAACTATCAAAAATTAAATACAAAGAAAACATATTAAAAGCAGCCAGGGAAAAACAACAAATAAAATACAAGGGAATCCCCATAAGGTTAACAGCTGATCTTTCAGCAGAAACTCTGCAAGCCAGAAGGGAGTGGCAGAATATATTTAAAGTGATGGAAGGGAAAAACTTAACAACCAAGATTACTCTACCCAGCAAGGATCTCATTAAGATTCGATGGAGAAATTAAAACCTTTACAGACACGCAAAAGCTAAGAGAATTCAGTACCACCAAACCAGCTTTACAACAAATACTAAAGGAACTTCTCTAGGCAGGAAACACAAGAGAAGGAAAAGACCTACAATAACAAACCGTGGAAAAACAAAGTATCATAAAAGAGTACTGCAAGCAACTATATACCAATAAAATGGACAACATGGAAGAAATGGACAAATTCTTAGAAAAGTATAACATTCCAAGACTGAACCAGGAAGAAATAGAAAATATGAACGGACCAATCACAAGTAATGAAATTGAAACTGTGATTAAAACTTTTCCAACAAACAAAAGTCCAGGACCAGAGGGCTTCACAGGTGAATTCTATCAAACATTTAGAGAAGAGCTAACATTGATCCTTCTCAAACTCTTCCCAAAAATTGCAGAGGGAAAAACACTCCCAAATTCAGTCTACAAAGCCAGCATCACCCTGATAACAAAAGCAGAAAAAGCTATCACAAAGAAAGAAAATTATAGACCAATATCGCTGATGAACATAGATATAAAAATCCTGAACAAAATACTAGCAAACAGAATCCAACAACACATTAAAAGGATCATACACCTTGATCAAGTGGGATTTATCCCAGGGATGCAAGGATTCTTCAATATAAGCAAATCAAACAATGTGATACATCACATTAACAAATTAAGGAATAAAAACCATACGATCATCTCAATAGATGCAGAAAAAGTTTTGACAAAATTCAACACCCATTTAGGATTAAAAACTCTCTAGAAAGTAGGCATAGAGGGAACCTACCTCAACATAATAAAGGCCATATATGACAAACCTACAGCAAACATCATTCTCAATGGTGAAAAACTGAAAGCATTTCCTCTAAGATCAGGAACAAGACAAGGATGTCCACTCTTGGCACTGTTATTTAACATAGTTTTGGAAGGCTTAGCCATGGCAATCAGAGAAGAAAAAGGAATAAAAGGAATCCGAATTGGAAAAGAAGTAAAATCATCACTTTGCAGGTGACATGATTCTATACATAGAAAATCCTAAAGATGCCACCAGAAAACTACTAAAGCTAATCAATGAATTTGATAAATTTTCAGGATACAAAATTAATGCACAGAAATCTCTTGCATTTCTATACACTAACAATGAAAGATCAGAAAGAGAAATTAAGGAAATAATCCCATTTACCATAGCAACAAAAAGAATAAAATGCCTAGGAATAAACCTACCTAAGGAGGCAAAAGACCTGTACTCAGAAAATTATGAAACACTGATGAAAGAAATCAAAGATGACACAAACCAATGAAGAGATATACCATTGGATTGGAAGAATCAATATTGTGAAAATGACTGTACTACCCAATGCAATCTATAGATTCAATGCAATCCCAACCAAATTACCAATGGCATTTTTCACAGAACTAAAACAAAAAATCTTAAAATTTGTATGGAGACACAACAGACCCAGAATATACAAAGCAATCTTGAGAAAGAAAAACAGAGCTGGAGGAATCAGGCTCCCTGATTTCAGACTATACTACAAAGCTACAGTAATCAAGACAGTATGATACTGGCACAAAAACAGAAATATAGATCAATGGAACAGGATAGTAAGCCCAGAGATAAACCCACACACCTATGGTCAACTAATCTATGACAAAGGAGGCAAGAATATACAACAGAGAAAAGACAGTCTCTTCAATAAATGGTGCTGGGAAAACCGTACAGCTACATGTAAAAGAATGAAATTTGAACACTTCCTAACACTGTACACAAAAATAAACTCCAAATGGATGACAGAGCTAAATGTAAGCCCAGACACTGTAAAACTCTTAGAGGAAAACACAGGAATAACACTCTTTAACATAAATCACAGCAAGATCTTTTTTGATCCACCTCCTAGAGTAATGAAAACAAAAACAAAAATAAACAAATGGGACGTAATGAATCTTAAAAGCTTTTGCACAGCAAAGAAAACCCTAAACAAAACGGAAAGACAAGCCTCAGAATGGGAGAAAATATTTGCAAACAAATCAACAGACAAAGAATTGTTCTCCAAAATATACAATCAGCTCAATATCAAAATATCAAACAACCCGATTAAAAAATGGGCGGAAGACCTAAATAGTCATTTCTCCAAACAAGACATACAGATGGCCAAGAGGCACATGAAAAGATGCTCAACATCACTAATTATTAGAGAAATGCAAATCAAAACCACAATGAGGTATCACCTCACACCAGTCAGAATGGCCATCAACAAAAAATCCACAAACAATAAATGCTGGAGAGGGTGTGGAGAAAAGGAAACCCTCTTGCACTGTTGGTGGGAATGTAAATTGACACAGCCACTATGGAAAACAGTATGGAAGTTCCTTAAAAAACTAAAAATAGAATTACCATATGACCCAGCAATCCCACTATTGGGCATACACCCTGAGAAAACCATAATTCAAAAAGAGTCATGTACCACAATATTCATTGCAGCACTATTTACAATAGCCAGGACATGGAATCAACCTAAATGCCCATCGACACGAATGGATAAAGAATATGTGGTACATATATCAGCCATAAAAAAGAAAGAAACTGGGTCATTTGTAGAGATGTGGATGGACCTAGAGACTGTCATACAGAGTGAAGTAAGTCAGAAAGAGAAAAACAAATATCATATATTAACACATATATGTGGAATCTAGAAAAATGGTACAGATGAACCTGTTTGCAAGGCAGAAATAGAGACACAGACATAGAGGACAAACATATGGACACCAAGGGGGGATGGAGGGATGGGATGAGTTGGGAGATTGGAATTAACATATATACACTAGTATGTATAAAATAGATAACTACTGAGAACCTGCTGTATAGCACAGGGAACTCCACTTTGCTGTACAGTAGAAACTAACACAACATTGTAAAACAACTATACCCCAATAAAATAAAATAAAATAAATTATAATTTACAATGGCACCAAATACCTTATACCACAGGTATAAATTTTACAAAATACATGTAAGATCTTTATGTATAAAATTCTAATTAAAAAATTAAATAAGACCTAAATTAACAGAGCAATATATATCATACTCCTGTATTGAAATACTCAATATTGTTAAGATGTCCTTTCTTCCCAAACTCATGTACAATGTAATTCCAATCAAAACTGCAACAGTTTTTATGTATTTATTTTTTTTGTTAGAACTTGACAATTTTTTTCTGAAATCTGTATGTCCAGGCAAAGGAACTAGAATAGCCAAAACAATTCTGAAAAAGAAAAATCTGTACAACTTACACAACCAGATTTCCATACTTACCATGTAGTAGGCATGTGGTATGTGGTTTTCAGAAAACAAAGACTATATGACTATACATCAAGGAAGTGCAATAAAAAGTCCAGTAATAAGGCTTCCCTGGTGGCGCAGTGGTTGAGAGTCCGCCTGCCGATGCAGGGGACACGGGTTTGTGCCCTGGTCCGGGAAGATCCCACATGCTGTGGAGCCACTGGGCCCGTGAGCCATGGCTGCTGAGCCTGCGCGTCTCCGCAATGGGAGAGGCCACAACAGTGAGAGGCCCATGTACCGCAAAAAAAAAAAAAAAAAAAAAAAAGTCCAGTAATATATCCACACATATATAGTTAATTTACATAAAGATACAAAGGCAATTCAATGTAGAAATGGTTTTCTTTTAAATGTATTTTCAGCATATGCAGAAGATTGAATTTCTCTTCATATCTCACATTCAATACCAAAATAAAGTTACCCAAACTGGGTGATAGACCAAATTAAAAACCTAAAACTATACAACACTATGGTGCTTCAAAGAATCAGTCAAATAATTTATAACCTTACTAATTCTTTGCTGTGAAATTGTTCTTTTGATACCTGAGATATGTTAAAATCACCAGTAATGTCTATTTTTCTCTTTATCCATTAAGACTGTCAGTTTTTGCTTCATGTGTTTTAAAGCTGTTATTAGGTACATTTACATTTATAAACTATTATAATTCCTTAGTGTATTAACCCAGTTATCATTAGGAAATGTCCCTCTTTGTCTCTTGTAACCCTTCTTGTCATGAAGTATTTTTCTTACATCAACATAGCCACTCCAGCTTTCCTAGTCTTACTGTTTGCATAGTATATATTTTTCCTACCTCTTATATTTGTGTCTTTGTGTCTAACTGTATCTCTTGTAGACAGCATAAAGCTGCTTCTGGTTCTTGATTTTTACTGCCTCTTTAAAACTCTCTGTTGACTGGAGTGTTTTGCCCATTTTACCTGAAGCTATTATTGATATGATTGTATTTAGTTCTGCCACTTTGCCATATATTTTCTATTCGTCATCTATTTTTTCATCTTTTTTCCTCCTTTCCTGCTTTGTTTTTTGTTACTCGAACTTATTTTTAGTATTCCATTTTAATTCCTCTTTTGGCTTCTTAGCTCTATCTCCTTATTTCATTTTAGTCTTTGCCAAAAATTACAAATCCATCTTTAATGTATCACAATCTTCTTAGAGTTTATGTTCAATTATTTAACATAAAATACTAGAAACTTGCAACCATACACCTATAGATAGCTCCATCCCCTGTGTTACTGTTACCATATATATCACATCTATATATATTATAAACCCAATAGTTCAGTGTCTTAACTTTTGCTCTGAGCCACCACGTGTGTTTTAAAGAATTTAAGATAGAAAAAGATTATTGTTTTATATTTATCAACGTATGTATCATTTCCTGTGTACTTTATTTCTTCTTGTAGATCTAAGTTACCATCTGTGTCCTTTCCCTTCAGCCTAAAGAACTTCCTTTGGAAATTTTAGAGCAGGTATGCTAGGTTCACTGGATATATAATTCTTGGCGGACAATTTCAATAATTTGAACATGTCATTCCAATGTTTTCTAGACTCTTGTTTCTGATGAGAAGTCAATCATCAATTGTACTGCTATTCCCCCGCATGTAATTTGTTATTCTTTTCTGTCTGCGTTCAAGATTTTTCTTGATCATTGACTTTTCTCTCCCTCCTCCCATCCTGAAACATAAATTGCATATATATTGCACTACTGGATATTGTCCCACAGCTAAGTCTCTGCTCAGTTTTTTTAAAAATAAACTTTCCTATTTTTTGTTAATTTTTATTGATCTAATTTCAAGTTTACTATTTTTTCTCCCACCCTCAAATATTGTTGAGCCTGTATGTCAATTTTTCCTTTTAGTTATTGTAATTTTCAGCTCTAGAATATCTTCTTTTAATTGTTTCAGTTTCTCTGTTGATTTTTCCCTAATTCTTCACTCAGATGACCAATTTTCTTTATTATTTAATCATATGTGCGTTTTAATTTTTGAGCACATTTATAGTAACAGTTTTGAATTTGTTATCTGCTAAATACAACTTCTGGACCCACTCAAAGTCAATTTCTATTGATTACTTTTTTCCCACTACGTGTAGGTCATCTTTTCCTGTTTCTTGGAAAGCCTAGTGATTTTTTAGTTTAAAACACAGACAATGTAGATATTATAATCTGTTGGGTTCTTCTGAAGATTGTTTTTCATTATTGTTTTTGCCATTGTTTTTTTTTCTACTGTGTTTTGTTGCTGCTTTTATAATAGGCAATTACCTACTCCAGACTCAAAGTGCAAACTCTGTCTACCCTGCATTTTACAAATCTCTGCTTAATTTTTACAACTTCCCAATGCTACATTTCTTAACCTGGAACCCTGAGAGTGTCCCCTGCATCTGCACAGCGCAGCAGGCAGCCAAGTATTTGAGCAGAGTATATACACAGATTTGGGGGCTTACCCCCTCTAGGATCACATTGCTTTGGGGGATTCTCCCCTTAAGTTTTAACCGCTCTTCCAGCTTCAAGTTCTGTCTTCTGATGCCTCAAGCCCGTAAGGCTTCAGCTGTCTACCTCCAAGCTGTGCATAGTTCTGGAAATATATTCAGTTAAAATAGCAGCAAACTCACAAATCTCATCCAGTGCAGTACTATCTTTCAAGGCTAATTTCCTCCCTGATCTCTATCTGTTTTGGGATAGTCCTACTAGGTTCTTCCCTGAAGACACATAAGTTAGCTGTCAGAGATTTAGGCAATTTATTCTCAGTTTTGGGTCTTTTGCATTCTGTAGTTCTCTCACAGATTTCCCTCTTAAATTTCCAGAAATCTTTCAGCCCTAAGCTGGTTTTGTCTGGTTTGTTTTGTTTTTGTCATCTCCACCGATAAGCCAGTAGTTTTCTGCTGCTATAAACAGCGGTTGAGGAGAACATACAGGAAAAATAGCTACAAACTCTCAAATTTCACCCTGTGCAGCTAGTTTTTCAAGAGTAAAACCTCCTCCAGATTCTATCTAATTTTAGATGCTTTCCAGTGCCTTTATGTTTTTTCTTTTTTTTTTTTTTTGCGGTACGCGGGCCTCTCACTGTTGTGGCCACTCCCAGGCTCAGCAGCCATGGCTCACGGGCCCAGCCTTTCCGCGGCATGTGGGATCTTCCCAGACCGGGGCACGAACCCGTGTCCCCTGCATCGGCAGGCAGACTCTCAACCACTGCACCACCAGGGAAGCCCTGTTTTTCCATATTTTATACAGATTTTATGATGGCTACCTCCAAAAAGTTTTCATTAATATTTAATTCTATTGCCAATACTCTTAATTCAATTTAAACATTGACCTTTTAAAAATAGTCATCATTGTTTTTAAAGAAACAAAACATGTTTATTGTAGTAAATTCAGAAAATATAGATGTGCAAAGAGATAAAAATGAAAATTACTTGTAACTATCTTCAGGTAATCACTGATAATATTTTGCAATGGGATTATTATTTCTGTAATGGGATTATTGCATAGGATAACTGATTTTCAACCATTTACATTCCTGAAAGGTGTGCAAAAGTCATTTGTAAGAATGATTTTCATGTTTTATCAAACCTAGAGATAAGATAGGTTTTATCCTTATCGTAGATAGAGATAAGATTTATCAAAACAATAAGAAAATATTATAAGATATTTTATGCCATAAAAAGTGACAGGCTAAACAAAATGCGTGAACACTGTGAAAGAAATATCAATATATTACCAAACTCTACAAAATCTGGGGAGAAGAGAGATAATCAGTTTTAGACATTTAGGCACTTAGATATGTGTCTGGAAGTTTATGGGACAAATCAGAGCTGTATTTATAGATTTTTGAGCTATCAGCAGCTAGATAATACTGGATAAAGAGACCAAACCCTGTCGACCTTTGTAGGACATGTGAAATAATTTTGTCTTTATTCTGAGACCAGTGGAAGCCACTGACAGATTTTTTACAAGAATATAATGTTACAAGGTTTGCCATTTGAAAAGTTCAGTAACTGCACTGCAAAAAAAACTGATTGGAGGAGAGGGAAAAGGTATGTAAGAAAATGAGTTTAATGGCTATTTCAGTAGTTCAGATGAAAATGACGGTAATATAGACTACAGTGATTTTGGTGAAAGAAGTTGGAAGATTTATAAGATATTGAGGAAGTAAAATCCAAAGGCTTTGTTGATGGATTTGATGTTCAGGATAAAAAAAAAAAAAAAAAAAAAAAACAGCTTCTCCTGGCCTGAGTAATATAGAATACCATTCACTGAACTAAGGAATTGCACATCACATATTCATTAATTTTTCATTCATATCTCCTTGGAAAGTATGTAATCCTCAAGGGAAATATTCCTTATAATTTTAAAACCCTTGATTTCAAAATTAACATGAATATTCTGTTTAGATACACAAGACAAATGCATTCCAGTTGTCAAGTAACAACAACATACCATTCAAGTCATGATTATAAAGAATTGTGCTAATATTGTCACACCTGTCTCACCTCAAGTTTTCCCGCCCTCAGCAAATTTCTGGGTCTTATTCTTTCTACAAATCTTGAAACTCTTTCAGCTTCTCCTGTCACTAAGTGAACACTTTCTTCTAGGTCATCTTTATTGCTGTTCCTACAGCTCACCCACCTTAATAGCATTCATGTATTATTAGATGAAATCGTATGTAAAATAATGATCTACTGCTACAAGAACAGAAATTTTTAAATATGTCTTTTTAGCATATAAATAATCATAACAAACAGAGTATAAATAATACTTAGCATAAAGACCCTGGATAAATACATTTATTTTCTTTTAAAATATCGATAACATTTTTTGTTATTGTTTGTGACTGTTGCTTTGTATTACATTAACTTTTGTGAAAGTATCTAATTTTTTTTCACTTGTTTAAAAAAAATCATTCATTATGATAGGAATCATATAAACAAAAAACCATTTTGCAAAATGCCAAATGCCAACAGTTAGTTAAAATAGAAATTTTTAAATTAGAAGGCTACAAAAGATACCTATCCCTTAAGAATAAAGATAACCATTTAGCAAAAATTAAACTATAATATACAAGCAGTAATAAAGTTACCCAAATGTGAACTTTGGACTACATACCAGTTATCAGCCATATTTTACTCTGTGATACATCTCACAGCTATGCATTTTTAGTGCAAATGTAAAAGAAACATTATCCATTACTTAAAAAAATTGTTTAAGCCATTACATGTAAAATACTAAGTGAGGAGCCTTAGAAGGTACAAAGTTGAATGAAAGCCACCCTAGTTTCTAAGAACTGTAGAAGAAATAAAATATGCACCAAAATAATTCTTTACAGTGATTTCAGACTGCACTTAGCTGATATTCCATATTTTATTCATTCATTCAACAGTTACTTTTTGAGCTCTTTTTATATTACAGAACCTGCCACAGCATATCTGTTGAACCAGTTGAGCTTGACTTCCATGATCTCTTTACTTGAGAGATTTAGAAGTCTCTGGGAAACAATTTATACTATATGAAGAGGGAGAATATTCAAAAAGCTTTGTCAACTTACACACAGAGAATAAAGGGACTAAGGCCTGATTCTTGGGAAGAGAAGAAAGAGAATGTAAAAGAAGAAAAATGGAGACAGAGAAAGAAGGAAGGAACAAAGGGAGGAAGGAAGGAAGGGCAGGCTTAGGGAGACAGAGGTATTTAAAATAAATCATAAAATGTCCAGATCAAGATGGCAGAGTAGGAAGATCCTGAGGTCACCTCCCATGGACATGCCAAAACTACAACTACATATAGAACTATCTTTGAGAACAAACTGAAGCCTAGCAGAATAGATTTTCTACAACTAAAAATATAAATAAAAGGCCACATTGAGATGGGTAAGAGAGGCAGAGATGCAGGCTACTCAGAACCCATACCTCAGTGTAGTGACTCACAGTCAGAAGGGATATCAAACTGCAGAAGTCTTCTCTGAGGAGTGAGGGGTCCAAGCCCCACATCAGGCTCCCAAGTTCAGGGGATCTGCACTGGGAAGACAAGCCCCCATAATGTCTGGCTTTGAAAACCAATGGGGCTTGTGTCTGGGACAGCTAGAGGGCTATGGGAAACCAAGACTGCACTCTTGAAGGGATCATGCATAAACTCACTGACTCTAAGTCCCAGTGTACAGGCAGCAGGTTGGTTCACACGAGAAGGAAATTCATTAACTAATTTTAGGGCACATCCTGGAGAGGCAGGGATCTGGTGGGACTTTCCCTAGGGACCAAAATTGCTGAAGGGTTCCTCTTTGTTTTTACTCTTCTTCCACTGAGCTAACACCATGTGCCTTGCCCTGGCATTCCCCTGAGGACCAGCCCCACCCAACCTATCCACCAATGGTGAACATCAATGTTTAGATCATCTAGACAGAAAATCAAAAGGGATACATTAGCCTTTAATGACACATTACAGCAGATTGACTTAATAAATATACACAGAACATTCAACCCCAAAACAGCAGAATACACAGTCTTTTCAAGTGAACACGTAACACTCTCCAGGATAGATCATATGTTAGGAGCAAAACAAGTCTCCACAAATTTAAGGAAAGTGAAATCATATCCAACATTTTTTCTGAACACAACAGTATGAAACTAGAAATCAAGTACAGGAAGAAAACTGGAAAAACCACAAATATATGGAGGCTAAACAATATGCCACTAAACAGCCAATGGGTCAATGAAAATCAAAGAGGAAATTTAAAAATTCTTGAGACAAACAAAAATAGAAACACAATATTCCAAAATCTATGGGACAGAGAAAAAGGAGTTCTAAGAGGGAAGCTTATAACACTACAGGCCTACCTCAGGAAACAAGAAAAATCTAAAATAAACAATCCTAAACCTAAAAAAACTAGTAAAAGAAGGAAAAAACAAAACCTAATGTTAGTAGAAGGAAGGAAATAATAAAGACCAGAGATGAAATAAATGAGAGAGTAAAAAGACAATAGAAAAAAACAATAAAACTAAGAGCTGTTTCTTTGAAAAGATGAACAAAGTTGATAAATTTTTAGCCAGACTCATTAAGAAATAGAGTGGGCCTAAATAAATAAAAGAAGAAATGAAAGAGGATAAGTTACAACTGACACCAAAGAAATTCAAAGGATCATAAGAGATTACAATAAACAATTATATGCCAAAAAATGGGACAACCTAGAAAAACTGGATAAATTTCTAGAAACACACAATCTTCCAAGAATGAATCAGGAAGAAATAGAAAATCTTAACAGACTAATCTTTAGTAGTGAAATTGATTCAGTAATTTAAAATCTCTGAACAAAAGTTCAGGACAAGATGGCTGTACAAGTGAACTCTATTATATATTTAAGGAAGAGTTAATACTTACCTTTCTCAAAACATTGAACAGGAATGAATGCTTCCAAAATCATTGTATGAGGGCAACATTATCCTGATACCAAAACCAGATAAAGATAAAAAAGGAAGGAAGGAAGGAAGTGAGGGAGGGAGGGATAGAGGGAGGGAGGGAGGAAGAAAGATACAGGACAGCATCCTTGTGGACATAGATGAAGAACCTTAACAAAATATTAGCAAACTTAACAATACATTAAAAGAATCATACACCATGATCAAGTGGGATTTATTCCACCAATGCAACGATGGTTCAGTATCTGCAGATCAGCGTGATCTGCACCACATTAACAAAACATAGGATAAATATCACATGATCATCCCAACAGATACAGAAAAAGCATTTGATGAAATTCAACATCCATTTATGATAAAAATCTCAACAAACTAAGTAAAGAGGGAACATACCTCAACATAATAAAAGGTATATATGACAAACCCACAGCTTACATCACTCAATGATGAAAAGCTGAAAGCTTTTCCTCTAAGATCAGGAACAAGACAAGAATGTCCACTTTCACCGCTTGTATTCAACATAGTATTGGAAGACGTAGCCACAGCAATCAGACAAGAAAAGAGATAAAAGTCATTAAAATTGGAAAGGAAGAAATGAAACTGTCACTATATGCAAATAACTTGATTATATATATAAAAAGCTCTAAAAATACAACAAAAAAACTACTTGAACTAATAAACGAATTCAGTAAAGTTCCACTGCAAAATTAATATACAGAATTTTGTTGCACTTCTTTCTGTACACTAAGAGCAAACTATCAGAATGAGAGATTGACAATCCCATTTACAACTGCATTAAAAAGAATAAAATAAATAGGAATAAATTTCACCAAGGAGGCAAAAGACCCATATACTGAAAAATATGGCATTGATGAAAGAAACTGAAGATGACACAAATAAATGGAAAGATACTCCATGCTTATGGATTGGAAGAATTAATATTGTTAAAATGTCCATACTACACAAAGCAATTTACAGACTCAATGCAATCACTTTCAAAATTCCAGTGGCATTTTTCACAGAAATAGAACAACTCTAAAAATTTGTATGGAATCACAAAAGACTATGAATAGACAAAGCCTTACTGAGAAAGAACAAATCTGGTGGTATCACACTTGATGATTTCAAGCTATATTACAAAGCTATAGAGATAGAATGCTTGGCATAAAAACAGACATATAGATCAATGGAACCTAACAGAGAGTCCAGAAATAAACCCAGGCTTATATGGTCAATTAATTTACAATAAAGGAGTCAAGAATATACAATGGGGAAAAAACAGCTTCTTCAATAAATGATGTTGGGAAAACTGGACAGCCACATGCAAAAGAATTAAACAGACCGTTATCTTACACCACATACAAAAATTCACTAAAATGATTAAAGACTTGAATGTAAGACCAAAAACCATAAAACCCCTAAAGAAACCATGGGCAGTTATCTCCTTGATTTTGGCATTAATTTTTCTTTTGGATTTGACACCAAATCTAAGGCAACAAAGTAAAAAATAAAAAAGTGTGACTATATAAAACTAAAAAGCTTCTGCATAGCAAAGGAATCCATCAACAGAGTGAACAGACAACCTACCAAATTGGAGAAAATATTTCCAAATCATGTATCTGACAAGGGGTCAACACCCAAAATATATAAAGAAACTCATATAACTCAACATAAAAAAAAAAAAAAGAAGAGGCAGAGGACCTAAATAGACTTTTTCCAAGAAAGACATATAGATGGCCAACAGATATATGAAAAGATGCTCAACATCACTAACCACCAGGGAGATGCAAATCAAAACGAGTTACTACCTCACACCTGTCAGAATGGCTGTTATCAAAATGACAAGAAACAACAAGTGTTGGCAAGGATGTGGAGAAAAGGGAATCCTCGTGTACTGGTGGTGGGAATTTAAATTGACCCCACCACTATGGAAAACAATATGAAGTTTCCTCAAAAACTTATAAATAGAACTACCATATAATCCAGGATTCCACTTCTGAATATTTATCTGATGAAAACAAGAACACTATTTTGAAGAGATATATGCACATCTATGTTGATTGCAGCATTACTTACAATAGCCAAGATATGGAAACAACCTAAGTGTCCATCAATAGATGAATGGATAAAGAAGATATGGTATACACATACTATGAAATATTACTCAGTCATGAAAAAGAATTAAATCTTGCCCTTTGAGACAACATGGATGGACCTAGAGGTACCATAGTAAGTGAAATAAGTCAGACAGAAAAAGACTCATACCATATGATATTTTTGTGTGGAATCTTAATAACAAAACATGAACAAATAAAACAAAACAGAAACAGACTATTAGATACAGAGAAACTGGTGGTCCCCAGAGAAGAGGGTGTTTGGGGGCAGGATGAAATAGGTGAAGGGGATTAAGAGGCATAAACTTCCAGTTATAAAACAAATGTCACAGGGATGTAAAACAGCATAGAGAATATCGTCAATATTTGTATTGTATGCTTCTTTGCATGGTGACAGGTGGTTACTAGACTTCTCATGGTGATCAATTTGTAATGTATATGAATGTCAAATCACTATGTTGTACACCTAAAACTAATATTGTGTGTCAATTATACTTTAATTAAAAATAATTTTAAAATGAAAAATACATTGTGTCTCTGTAGATATCAAAATAATTAATTAATTAAATCATGAAAAATAAAGTGGACATGGGTTATTAAGAGATTAAAAGAAACGACAGTCCAGGCAGAAGCCAAAAAAGTAATCCAAAACCCTGGAGCTAAAGAATACATTGTGTGTACAGAGAAGAACGAGCGATGCAGTGAATTCATGAAAGGATATATGAAAAAGAAGAAAGATGTAACAGTGGAAAGGCAGGTTATGGTTAAGATCAATGTAAGGTGACTATAGGGCCCTGAATGGCAAGTCACAAGTGTGGAATTTATTCTCTCAGTGTGGAGAAGCTGCTCTCCATTTCTGTGCATGAAAATGAAAATCACATGAGTCTTAGAAAAACTAATCTAGCACAGCAGTCCAGACAGATGAGGATAGAACTAGAGGCAAAAATTACAATAGAAAGGTAGATCATATCCTCCATGAATTTTCTAAAATCAAAACCTGATAGCAAGGGGCTGTTTCCTCCAATTGATTCCATCTGATTTTAAAGAACAGGAGCTTGTATAACTCACTTCAAGTGAGCAGAAAAAGATTAAAGGCAAAATGCAATAAAGCCTAGGATTGTGATTTTCTTGGATTATATATCAAAAATTGATTCTTATTCTTTTTTTTATAATTTTTTTTTTTTTTTTTGGCTGCATTGGGTCTTGTTGCTGTGCATGGGCTTTTCTAGTTGCAGCGAGCAGAGGCTACTGAGCCGGGGCCACTCTTCGTTGGGGTGCACGGGCTTCTCATTGTAGTGGCTTCTCTTTGTTGTGGAGCATGGGCTCTAGGCACACGGGCTTCAGTAGTTGTGGCTCATGGGCTCTAGAGCGCAGGCTCAGTAGTTGTGGCGCACAGGCTTAGCTGCTCCACGGCATGTGGGATCTTCCCAGACCAGGGCTCGAACCCATATCCCCTGCACTATCAGGCGGATTCTTAACCATCCTGCCACCAGGGAAGTCTCTGATTCTTATTCTTAAAGGCCTTTAGACACCAGCTCTAGAATAGTAAAACCAAAGAGTAAAAACAGCTTTTAGTACAGAAGATGGAAACACAAAGAGAAAGGAAAAAGCCCAATGGCAGTAAGCTGTAATATGATAAAGGTGTGTTTGGCAGAAAAGGCAAAAAAAAGCAAGTAGGAGATGAGAAAGCACAGTGTAGTGCAATATCTAGAAGTATATTCTGTAGGAAATAGCCCACAATAAACTGCACAACACACAGGATGAAAAGAGAGTTCAGGGAAAAAGTAAAACTCAGTTATAAAAATTTGTACAATGGGCAGTATATCCCTAGAAATTGATTGTCTGGGCTTCCCTGGTGGTGCAGTGGTTAAGAATCCGCCTGTCAATGCAGGGGACACGGGTTCGATCCCTGGTCTGCAAAGATCCCACATGCTGTGGAGCAACTAAGCCTGTGTGCCACAATTACTGAGCCTGTGTGCCACAACTACTGAAGCCCACGTGCCTAGAACCCATGCTCTGCAACAACAGAAGCCACCGCAATAAGAAGCCCATGCACTGCAATGAAGAGTAGCCCCCACTCACCACAACTAGAGAAAGCCTACACACAGCAACAAAGACCCAATGCAACCAAAAATAAATAAATAAGCTTATTTAAAAAGAAGAAATTGATTATCTAAATCCCAAACAAATAGGAGGATTACTCATAGTATTCATTTTTGTTTATCTTTGATAAAGATAGATGCAGAAATCCTCAACAAAATATTAGTAAACCAAATCCAACAATACATAAAAAAGATCATACACCATGATCAAGGTGTATGATCATGGATTTATTCCAAGGCTTCAAGTATGCTTGAACATTTGTAAATCAATCAATGTGATATACCACATTAATAAGGATAAAAATCACATGATCATCTCAATAGATGCAGAAAAAGCATTTGACAAAATTCAACATATGTTCATGATAAAAACTCTCATCAAAGTGGGTATAGAGGGAACATACCCCAACATAATAAAGGCTATTAAACACAGCCAACATCATACTCAATGATGAAAAGCTGAAAGCCTTTCTGCTAAATTAAGGAAAACAAGGATACTCACTCTCACCACTTCTACCTAACAGTACTGGAAGTTCTATCCACAACAATCAGACAAGAAAAGAAATAAAAGGCATCCAAATTAGAAGGGAAGAGGTAAAACTATCACTACTTGCAGGTAGCATGATACTTCACATACAGAACCCTAAAATCTCTACCCCAAAACTATTAAAACTATTAGGTGAATTCATCAAAGTGCATGGATACAAGATTAATATACAGAAATATGTTGCATGGCTATGCACTAATAATGAAATATCAGAAAAAGAAAGTAAAAAAAAATCCCATTTAAAATCACATAAAAAATTATCTAGTAATAAACCTAACAAAGGAGGTAAAAGACATATACTCTGAAAACTATAAAACACTGATAAAGGAAATTGAAGATGATTCAAAGAAATAGAAAGATATCCTGTGTGCTTGAATTGGAAGAATTAATATTGTTAAAATGGCCATACTATCAAAAGCAATCTGCAGATTTAATGCAATCCCTATCCATTTTAATGCAATCCCTATCCATTTTTTTAACATCTTTATTGGAGTATAATTGCTTTACACTGGTGTGTTAGTTTCTGCTTTATAACAAAGTGAATCAGCTATACATATATCCCCATATCTCCTCCCTCTTGCGTCTCCCTCCCACCCACCCTATCCCACCCCTCTAGGTGGTCACAAAGTACCAAGCTGATCTCCTTGTGCTAACTACCTGTGACATTTCTTGGAGAACTAGAGCAAGTAATCCTAAAATTCATATGGAAACACAAAAGACCCCAAATTGCCTAAGCAGTCTTGAAAAAAAAGAACAATGTAGGTATAACCCTCCCAGAATTCAGACTATACTAAAAAATCTACAGTAATCTAAACAGCTGGTATTAGCACCAAAACAGACACATAGATCAATGGAACAGAGTAGAGAGCCCAGAAATAAACCCACACTCTTTTGGTTAACTAATCTATGACAAAGGAGGCAAGAATATGCAATGGAGAAAAGACAGTCTCTTCAACAAGTGACACTGGGAAAACTAGACAGCCATATGTAAAACAATGAAATCAGAACATTACCTTACGCCATATACAAAAATAAACTCAAAATGGTTTAAAGACCTGAAACCATAAAACTCCTAGAAGAGAACATAGGCAGAATACTCTTTGACATAAATTATGGCAATATTCTCTTGAATCAGTCTCCTAAGGCAAAAGAGACAAAAGCAAAAATAAACAAATGAGATCTAATTAATCTTAAAAGCTTTTTCATAGCAAAGGAAACCACTGACAAAACAAAAAGACAACCTACAGAATGGGAGAAAATATTTGCAAATGATGCAACTGACAAGTAATTAATATCCAAAATATACAAACAGCTTATACAACTCAATATAAAAAAAAATCAGAAAATGGGCTGAAGACCTGAATAGATATTTCCCCAAAGAAGACACAGAAATGGTTAACAGGCACATGAAAATATGCTCAACATTACTAGTTATTAGAGAAATGCAAATCAAAATAATATTGAGATATTACCACATGCCTATCAGAATGGCTATCATCTATATGTCTACAAACAACAAATGCTGGAGGGGATGTGGAGAAAAGGGAACCCTTGTACACTGTTGGTGGGAATGTAAATTGGTACCTCCACTGTGGAAAACTATGGATGTTTCTCAAAAAATTAAAAATAGAACTACCATATGATCTAGAATTTCCATTCCTGGGTATGTATCTGGAAAAAACAAAAGCACTAATTTGAAAAGATACATGCATTCCAAATTCATAGCAGCACTATTTATAATAGCCAAGACATGGAAGCAAACCAAGTGCCCATCAACAGACCAATGGATTAAGAAGATGTGGTGTGTGTATACACACCACACACACACACACACACTGGAATACTACTCAACCATAAAAAAGAATAAAGTAATACTGCCATTTGCAGCAATGTAGATGGACCTAGAGAATATTATGCTTAGTGAAATAGAAATATACAAACACTGTATGATGTCACTTATATGTGGAATCTAAAAAATAATACAAATGAATGTATATGCAAAACAGATACAGAAAATAAACCTGTGGTTACCAAAGAGGAGAGGGGAACAGGGAGGGCCAAATCTGTTGGAGGGCCAACAGATATAAGCTACTATTTATAAAATAGATAAGCAACAAGTATATACTGTATAGCACAGGGAATTACATCCACTGTCTTGTCATAACCTATAATGAAGTGTAATCTGCAAAAATACTGAATCACTATGCTGTATTCCTAAAACTAACATAATATTGTAAATCAACCATACTTCAATTAAAAAATAATACGAAAATAAAAATTTTTTAAAAGGAGGTTCAGTTAAAGCAAACCGAAGTCTAAATCATCAAAGGCAGTTCCCCATATCTTTCCTTCCCTATCCAGGATATGCCCAGAATAGATGAGATTCAGGGAGTTCTTCACACTGAAGAAAGTGTTTAGATTATAAAACATGTTCATTCTATACTCGAGAGTGTTGAAAAGCCTATGTGACATTCTCCAGGAAGCCAAGTCTTAGCCCTTGGGTTTTACTTAGAATAGCTAATCCTTAGTGAGGGACATTCTGTTAAGGACATTTCAGAGATAAAAATACATTAGTATATTTATTCAGAACTCCAACTGAAATTAGATCAGGTCACCTGATTCTTTTCTCTTCCCTAAAAGGTCTCCCTCTGCACCCATGCAGGATAGATGGCAGGTCAGCTGCTGTAACTCCCTCCCACAAAGTGAAATTTTTACAGAAAAGTAAAGAAAGTTTTATTCCTGTACCTTACCTATGTGGATTTTATTTCAATTTCATGTCATTTAACTAGTTCAATATTGACCATGATCTGTCTCCTTTAGTTTAAATGCTATTTTGTCATTTTCTTCCATGAGACAGCAGGTGCCTCTACACTAGTCTTCTTTCTAAAAGTCCTATTTCCTGTCACTTTGATTTGAGTTCATATTTTGGAAATCTTAATAAAGTCGTCACATGGGGAAGGAAGATTTAAACGGACATCAAGATAGAAAGAATATATATAAGCATATAAAACTTCAGTAACAAATTTTTAAAGTTGAAACCATTGTGAAATAGGTTTTATTAAGGATAGAAAAGTCACACTAAAATATGCTATGAAAACTGCATTTTCAATGCAGCATAGAAAGTATGCAGCTCCTATTGTCTACATACATGGAATGCATTTAATTTAAAACTACAATTCTAAAAGTGCTATCCAAGTTACAGTTGATAAAATAGGTCAGGAATATTCGTAAGCAAGCAAATAGGTATAAAATCCAAGAAGTAAATGCTAAAATTTAAAGTAGTTAAGTCTCATTAGTCAAAATTTACTAAAAGCATTTCATTTTTTCTTGCTATAGTTGGACTAGATTTTATTTCTTGCCTTGAAAGAGTTTTTCAGGTTTTTTAGTGGTGTCCCTTGCATAATTCTACACTGCGACATGATAAATAAATCTCTAGTACTGCCTACTTGATTATTTTCTACATTTCGAAAGACCCTCTTGGTTCTGTATTTTTGTTGTTGTTACAAATTTTGATTGATTTTTATTGGTTCAAGTCAGTAATGATTAATAAAATATTTTTTTAGATTGAAACCCATTTGGAAATACATTTGAATTCACTGTATTTTATCTGATAATTTGGACTCTGAGATAAAATAATATTATGTAGGGAATTTCTTCAAAATAATTTGGGATGATGACATACTCCTAACGAGATCTAAAATGAGTTGATAATTATTGAAACTGGTTTGAGAGTTTGAATGAAATTGATGTTCATTACACTATTCCTCAACTTGAAAATGTTACACTTGAAAATTTTTATAACAAAAGTTTTTATAACAAAAGTTTTATAACAAAAAATTTTAAATGGGCTGTGAAATTCCTATCAGGCTATACTCTCGGTATTTTAGTACCTTGTTCTAGTCACTCTGAGAAATACCTTCACCACTTATTGCCAAGAATTTTCTTTTTCAGCCCTGATTCAACACCAGTAAAAAAATATCTAAGTCCCTCTAAGTCTCTCACTGCGGTTTAAAAAATGAATTCCCAGAACACCTCAAGAGACAACTTCAGATATTTCAATTCTGTTACTATTTTAGAAGAAAAGATACTTAAAGACTTGTTCAAGGTCACAAAGCACTTTGCTGTACAAATCAGCCTAGGAAACCAAAACTTCATGGTCCTGGAAATGGGTACGAATCATTGGAGATTTCCTTGATTGAGACTAAACTTGAATTGTTGCTTTGATTGAGACTAAATTAGATTATAGGTAGGCCTGTACTTTTCCATGCTCTTCTCTGAGAGTCATTGGTAGTTATGCACCAATTCAAATGAGTCACCTCCAAATGTAAATCAAAAAGATGTTTGGTAATAACTACAGGCTTTGTGGATCCATGTAGAAACTTTCTGGCAGTGCGCTCCATCAATCATACATTTATGACTCATATCAGTCATCATGAGTAATGGTTGTCAATGTCACCAACATAGACCCTGGATGAATAATCAGTGTCATACACCCTAGGGAGGTAAGTTGCAGTAGTTAATCAGACTTATATTGTCACATCCATGAAAACAGTGAAGGTCTTACAATTATATTTAGAGCATATAATGAGAGTATTTCCTGTTCTGATAGCTATAATCCTTCTCCAATGAATAAACAATCATATATTTTGAGTCAGTATGTTAAGCTTTGACTGAAATATATATATTTCAGGATTAGTACCAAGGTTACTTCGTTAAAATAGATTTCCCGGGGGAACAAATTGCTGAGGTACTGCCCTGAAGAAAATGCTGAGATATAAAATGCGTTAATACATCCCCATTTGCCCTCAATTAGTGAACTATGGTATAGAATATTTCAATCTGAAGTTTCATAAAGGTTAATAAGTATCATGAAATTATTTCAGACCTGGCCCTTAGAAAGGGAAATAAAATGGTAACTGCTACTTCCAATTAAGTGAAGTGTTAGTTATTACTGCCATGTAACAAATTATCACACACTTAGAGGCTTGTAACAGCATCCATTTACTAACTTACAGTTCTGTAGGTCAGAAATCCAGCACGGCCTGGCTAGGTTCTCTCCTCAGAGTATCACAAGGCTAAAATCAGGGTGTAAGCCAGGCTGAGTTCTCGTGTGACAGATCTGGGGAAAAGCCAATTCCTTCTTGGAGCTGGCAAAATTCACCTTCTTGCTATGGTAGGCCTGAAGTCCTATTTCCTTGCTTGCTATCAGCCAGAACCACTCTTAGCTCCTAGAGGCTGCCCACATTCCTTGCCATGCAGTCTCCTTCATCTTCAACTCAGAAACAGCAGATCAAATATTCCTCATGCTTTGTATCTCTGACTTCATCTTCTGTGACCAGCCAGAGAAAAATCTCTGCTTTAAAGAGATCATTTGATTAAAGCTGGCCCACCTGGATTATCTCTCTATCTCAGGGTCTGCTGATTTGGGACCTTAATTGCATCTTCAAAATTCCTTCACAGCAGCACCTGAATTATTGTTTGTCTGAATAATTGGGATAAGGTGTGTGTTTACCAGGGGCCAGATCTTAAGGGGCCATCTTAGAATTCTGCCTATCACAAATGGTATTACATAAAATGAAATTGTACTATATCTTCTATATCCAAGTATTTATTCTAAATTAGTCAAATAACAATCTTTAAATTCCCTGTATACCTTCTATCTTAGTCCATTTGGACTGCTATAACAGAATAACATAGACTGGGCAGCTTATAAACAACGGAAATTTATTTATCACAATTCTGGAGGCTGGGAAGTCCAAAATCAAGACAGATTCAGTGCCTGGTAAGAGCCCACTTCCTGGTTCACAGACGGCCATCTTCTTGCTGTGTCCTCACATAGTAGAAGGAGCAAAAAGGAGCTCCATGGGATCCTTTTTATAAAGGTACCAATCCTATTCACGAGGGCTCCACCCTCATGACCTAATCAATTCCCAAAGGCCCAAACTCAAATATCACACTGGGTGTTAGGATTTAACATATGAATTTTGGGGGGGACACAAATGTTCAGTCTATAGTACCTTGTTAATTCATATATACAAGTCTGGGGCATCAGGATTTTGATTTGTTTTTATTTATTCTGGCTGTTTTTTAAATTATTTGTTTTTTTCAGTTGGTCATATACAACATTTTTTACCTCTGTAATAAAGACCCTAGTTTAGCAATGCATTATTTTGCCCGTCTACTGATACATCTAGGCTAAAGCATGTACTCCTATTTGCCAGCCCAATGGCCTTCTAATCAGTTTTGCAGATTGTCAGTATGACTGCTTATGACAAATGGTGCTTGTACATAGATGCAGAACAGAACAAATACAATTTAACTACTATATTAGTACATTGAGTACTATCTGTAGCTAAAAGCAATGGTAATGGTTCTCCATATTTCTATCATGTTAACCTTTCGGTTTTTGTAAGCATTTATAGTTTACTACTGAAATGGAATAAAAGTCGGGCATCTTCTGATTGGTCTATCAGGCAAAGCACTATCATTTTTCTCATTAATTCTGGTAAGGACTGATTTTTTTCTGAAAAAATATCAGGTAAGCTCAAGGTCTATCATAGTTCAAAGATCTTTTGACTCATGAAAGTGGCTTGAAAGGTAATCATATTTTAGAACTATCATTTTTATTGCATTAATTATTGGCAGGTGTAGTCTTCATGTAGTAATATCTGAGATGAACTCGTATACTGTCATAAAAATCATTGCTCATAAGAAATATATAGTTTCCAGAACACAATTTTTTAACCAGGTTCAAAGGAACTAGTCTTCTGAGAAACAAAAGTAAAAAAACAATATTGCTATTTCACAATGCTGTGTATATTAGCATTTGGTCATGATCAGTGGTAGGCAGAACTCAGAGGAGCTAGGCCAGAAAAAAAGTAAACTGTGTGATGCTCAGACAAAGAGCTAAAATCAAATACAATGTTGATTAGTTGAAATGAGTTTGGAATTCAGGGCCTCAAGCCAAGGTAGAAAGAACACCCAGTTGCCATATCAATGAGTAAGAATTTGTGTCCAAAGATAAAGACTGGGCAAATACCTAGTCAGAAATAGAGTTTGCATGCCGTTAAGGCTTTAGAATCAAAGGATCTTGACTAGATGTAAAAAAGAATAATATTACAAAAACATGAATCAAATCTTTATTAAACCCTTCGATTCCTCCCCATTGTACTTAGTATTCTAAAGTCAAATTTCTTACTGTATCCATCAGAATTTGGATAGAAGAACAGGAGCCACTCTGTGGAATTCCTTCTGCAATGGTTTAATTTAGGAATTAGGGGCTTTGTACAACCATTTTAAGAGCTACAGCAGCCATCAGGTCAAGAGAGCTGCCATCAAATGATGGAGGGCTGACTCCAAAGCATGGCACATTGATGTTCTTAAGAATCTTTGTTCATTGCTATGAACAAAATACACTCGATACTTTAATACTGATCTCACATCCTGAGAACTTGCTAAACTTGTTAATTACTTCTAGTAGTTAATTTGGGGATTTTCTATCTATAGGATCATATCAATAAGAACAGTTTTATTCCTTGTTTTCCAGTATCGATGCCTTTAGCCACCCCTCTCCCAATGTATTTTTGCCTTACGAGTCAGCCAACTTTTCCTATAAAGGATCAGGTAGTAAATATTTTAGGTGGCAGTATAGCACACGTTTTTGGTTTCTTTTACCTGAGCTGCCTCTGGCTATGTTTGAAAATCAGCTCTTTCCACCCTCCCCCGCCTCAGCCAGAAGTGTTGCCCATTGCCCTCATTGTCCCTGCTTGTGCCTCTGGGGTCACTGGTGACTTGCTGCTACCAGTGTCACTGCTGTGGCTGGCATCACCACATGGGGCACAGGAATGGTGGGTGCCTCTACTGTGTCTGGGGTTTCCTGGGTCATGGGCACCACCACCACAGGAGAAGGGAGGGGGGAAGCCAGGGTCGCAGCCTCTGCCATGTCTGGGGTTGTCAAGTTCACGGGCACCACCTCTGTCAGGGGGGACCAGAGTCACAGGTCCCTCTGCAACTAGAGGGACCAGGGTCGCAGGCTCAGTGCCACTGCTGCCCAGTTCCCTGTGGCCACAGTTATGAGCACCACCTCCCCTGCCGCTACCAGGTTCTCTGGGGCTGTGGGCTCAGCCTCTATATCTGGGAGGCCAGGATCCTGTGCACAGCCTCCACTGTTTCCCCAGTTCCTCCTTCTCTACATTTTCCAGTCCCTCCACCTTCAGACAGGCAGGTGTGTGGAACTCTGGCATCCTGGTGTGTTGAGCAGAGGAACTCAACTTTGTTGAGTTATAGATGTTTTACTGGTTGTAGACTAAAGGGAAGCGACAAAGGGAGTGTCTCACACCACCATGACATCACTCTCCTGAATCCATAGTGTGTCTCTTATAGAGAGCGTATAGTTGGATCTTGATTTATTTATCTAATCTGATCATCTCTGCCTCTTGATATGAGTGCTCAGCCTATTCACATTTAATGTCATTATTGATATGACTGCTTTACATCTTTGTTAGTTTTTTGTCATGTCTTTCTTTCCCTGTTCCTCCTTTACTGTTTTCTTTTGTTACATAAAACTTTTTAGTTTAATATTTTAATGCATCTTGATATATTACTACATTTACTTAAATTATTTTCTTAGAGACTTGTGTATGGATTATTTATCACAATTTGCTTCAGGTTAGTAATTCCTGAACTTAATTCATGTAAAATATAGAAAATTTGCTCCAGTATAGCTCTATTTCCTCTTCCCTCCATTGTGCTGCAGTTGTCATCTATATTTCATTTATATATATTTTTAAACCATCATACTTTGCTTTATAAAGTCTTACATTCTTTATAAAATTAAGAAAAAGAAATAGAAAAAATATATATGTATGTTGTCTAGTTACCATTTCCTGTACTTTTAATTTCTTTTCGTAGATTTGAGTTTCCTCGCCATGTCATTTTCTCTCAGTCTAAATAACTAAAAGTTGTTAGTATTTCTTGTACAAAAGCTCTGCTTATACAAATTCTTTCAGTCTTTGTTTACCTAGGGATGTGTTTATTTGCCCTCATTTGTTCTTGAAAGACAATTTTGCTGGATGTAGACTTCCTGAGTAGCAAGGGTTTTGTTTTGTTTTGTCTTCACACTTTGAGTATACTATGCCACTGCCCGCTGGCTTCTATTGCTCATAATGAGAAATCAGCCATTCCGTTGACTGTTATTCCTTTATCTTTTTCCCTTGATATGTTCAAGATTTTCTCTTGGTCTTTCAAAAGTTTTATTTTGAAACACGTATTTCTTCGTGTTTATCCTACTTGATGATTGTTGAGCTACGTAATACTCCATGCTAATATTTTTCAACAAATTTTAGAAGTTTTTAGCCATCGTTTCTAATATTTTTCTGTTATTTTTCTTCTTCTCCTCTCCTTCTGTATTTTCATTGCATAAATGCTCTTATTCTTAATGATGTCCCATAGCTCTCTTAGGCCCTGTTCATTTTTCTTCAATATTTTTTCTTTCTATTTCTTAGGATCATTTCTTTTGACCTATCCTCAAGTTCATTGAGTCTTCTGCCATCTCAAATCTGTTGTTGACCCCCTCTAAGTAAATTTTTCATTTTACATGGTTTCCCAGACCACCTATGATATGTGAAAAGTCTGTATTCTGTTCAGTCTCTCATGAACACTTACACAGTCTTCCAGGGATGTGAGGAAGGTTATCAAGCCCTCCTGTGACTACCTCATTTCCTGGTTGTTCTTGTTAAAATTTTGTCTAGGTCTCTGTCTGCTGCTTGCTGCAGCCAGAATGCCAACCTCGGGCTAGCTGAGCTATTGGCCTTCCCTGGTAGCTTGCCATCAAGTTCACTACTTTTACTGACAACACTGCTGAGTACAGGTTTTTCACCTTCCATTCCAAATCAAAAAAGACCCCTGCAAAAGTAAAGATTCTGGTTTTCCTAGCCTGCCCCACCCTGGTACAATAACTGCATTATACAAACTGGGAAGCAAGGGAATAGCCCCAGGCAAGAATGTCACAACTTCCCACTGATCTCTCCTAAAGTTCAGTAACTTTTCATGAATTAACACGTCTAACTTTGTTACACGCCTCTGGAGATTTCCAGAGCTCTGAAATGGTTGTTTTTGACAAAACGTCTAGTTTGCTTCTAGAGAAAAGAATTTGTTGACTTCCTCATGTTGCCATACCAAAAGTTCTACCTCAAGCATGACTTTTTGATCTAAGGTCAAGGGCTATCTTATCTCCATATTAGTTTTAAGTAATGTACTGCCATGTTTATGGTTTGTCTGTTAAATGAGATTCTGAGCAAAGCAATTTTCAGTTTCATTACCCAGTTGAATGAGAACTCAGTGGCAAAAAAAAAAGGACCAATTAACTAAACGAAGAGTTCTAGCTGTGAATTTATCTTCAGGGCAAACTGCAATGATTTGAAGGACAGCAGTGGGAGGCAAAGTATACAGGAAAGACAAAGTAAACACTCTGGAAATTGAACCTGCCTATATTGTACATTATAAACTATAGACAGATGGATGGATTTTATAGACAATATACATGATAATACATGTTCATTTATAATATACAAGCATATAATTTATTTAGACTATAACTTGGACTTAATGTAGGTCATTGAATTAATTAGAATAAATTAATCTTAAACAGATATGGTAATTTTATTTATAAAATAGTTATCAAGTTTAATTCTATTACTTGAGAGTATAACATGTTTAAGAATAGTTTTCTTAAACATATCTGCCATCCATTTACCATAATAAAAATGCTGCCTGGTAAAAAGTAGACAAACTTATATGGTTGCCAAGAAAATTAAAGATATATAGTAAATCAATTTTAAAAACTGAAAACAATTAGAAGTTGGGGGAATAAAGCAATTTTTAAAATGTATTACTACCACATATTGCCAAATATGTGGGAAATCATGGGAACTCTCTGTATGCTAATGGGAGAATATATATTACTACAGCCACTTTGGAGAACAATTCACTATTATCTAATGAAGTTTTTAAAAGCACAATCATTCAAGCCAGTAATTCCATTTCTTCCAGGAAGAGATATCCAAGGAAAGGTCAATTAACATGTAAGTACTAGATCGAAATGTATGAAAACAGATTTTAAACATACCAACAAGTTTAAAAAAGCAAGTTAAAAAGATATTTACTATGTTACCATCTATATAATTTTTAAATGTATTTATTTATGCATAAACATAAGGAGTTAAGATTTAATTTGAGAAAGTGGAAGAAAATATTCCAAATTCCTAATAGAGGTTGACTCTGGAGGAGACATAAGGAGAATATAGTACTGGGAAGGAGTGGAAAGGTGACTTCATATCTTTCAGTAAAGATTATGAATTTAGAAAAGAAATGGAAATATTAATCTTGTTAATCCTTACTGATAATACATTATATTATCAGTATAATGGGTTATACTTTTCTCTGTATATTCCTTGTTTTTAATATGTAACTTTTTAAAAATATGGTAGGTAATATCAAAAACAAATGGGGCTATAAAACATAATTGTTTAGGGGCTTCCCCGGTGGCACAGTGGTTGCGAGTCCGCCTACCGATGTAGGGGACATGGGTTCGTGCCCCGGTCCGGGAAGATCCCACATGCCGCGGAACGGCTGGGCCCGTGAGCCATGGTCGCTGAGCCTGCGCTTCCGCAGCCTGTGCTCCGCAACGGGAGAGGCCACGACAGTGCGAGGCCCGCATACCGCAAAAAAAAAAACCAAAAACAAAAACCATAATTGTTTAGCGTACCCACCCAAATTACCAGCTAATAGTACCAACTAATAATACATTTCCAAAGTTTTGCCTTAAGGAATATGGGTGAATGATTGAATATTCAATAAATTCATCCGTACCAACTCTTCTAGAGCACCTATATCAATACATTATTTCCATTTAGCCTGTAATTATTTGGGGTACTCTATATGACACAAAAGCATTTTCACAGAGAGCCAATTAAAACAAAACGAGATATTATTTTATCTTTTAAAAATATAAGCAAGCCTTCACAAGAGTCTAGATGAGTTATAGATTTCTCTTATTCCTCTAATATTTCAAAATGAAGTATTGCACTAGAGCTAGCATCCTTTTTGGCTATTTGCCTCTAGAGCTCACATCTCATGAAAGCCTAACACTTCACCCTAATTCCTATTCCATAGCAGTATTATAACCCAGAAAACAAATTTTTTTGTCCAAAGAATTGAAAGGGCAATCTAAATATTTTCAACAGATTAAGTAACAGCTGTTTGGCTATAAGGCATGATTTTTTTAACCTAATCTAGGAGTCAGGAGACCTATGTCATAGCCCTGGATTTCTACTTTGGGAATCTGAGCAAATTAGGGCCTTATCAGTAGGAGGAGGATGGAGGGGTGTACAGGTAACTTTAATTTCCATCCATACATAAATTGCATACATGCCTATATGCATGTGCATCAAGTTACCTGGGCAAGTCACTTACCACGGCTGTGCCTCAATTTCCTTGTCTTTAAAATACTAACTAACCTACCCAGAAGGATTAGTGTAAAATTAAAAGAGATAATACAAATAAAGTGCTTGGAACAGTGTTTGGCAGGTTACAAGTACTCAGTAAGTGTTAACTATGATTATCATCGTTATCACTATTTTCATTATTATCAGTAAGAGTCTTAACAACCCAAAAACCTGGTTTCATAAAAATTATTTGAAATATTTTCTTATTTATTGCTTCTTTCAGTAAATTCATCTAACTGCTTTAAACTTTATGATTTTATGTTGATCAATGACGTGCATCCAACAAATAAGATAGCAAGTATAATTAAACCACCTCAATTCCTCTGTAGAAAAAATAAGCAGGACATAAATATCCAAATGCATTGAGTATGGAATTATAGTGTTTTACTGTTATGTTTCTAGTAGAGGAAAGTATCTAAACGTATAAGTAAACACACAATGAAATTTATAAGATACCCTCACTTCAGTAGTTAGGTTTGTGTTCCTTAACCACTGACCCCACTTCCATTACTACAACCCTCTTCATGTTACTTCCTATATAAAAACAAATTCCTTTCCCAAATTCACAAATAATTTTTCTTCTCTCAAATAACAACTACATGAAGGGATGTATTCTTAAAAGAACATTCAATCTGACCAAGTACAAGAGCCAGAATCTTTCAATAAAATTAACAAAAGACTATAATCTATCACCATATTGTACAGTGTATGCTGATTATAATCTGTATCAACAGATTGTTTCATTTAGGCTCATTTATTTGTGTGACAGAGGCATTTACTACACACTGTTTATTCACATGCTCATCCACATTTCAGTGCCCTCCTACAGTTTGGCAGTGCCACTGCACTAGTTCTGGCCAACAGACTGTGCATAGAAATAATGTGTGTTCATCCTAGACTAAAGCATTGAAAAGCCAACATATAAACCTTCTGCTCTCCCTTCACCTGCTGCGGCAACAGTGGAACCTACTTACTGAGATGGCAAGGCCACAAGATTTAAACAGCCTAGATTTCTAAGTCTACCCTTAGAAGGGTGCCATGCCATATAACGGCAGACTTTACGGGAAAGAGAAACTAACTTTTATGTGTTAAGCCACAAAGATGTCAGTTTTGTTTTTTAGCATAGTCTCAAGGTATAGAGATAAACTCAAGATAGCACAGAAAGAGATTTATAGTAAAGACATGTACAGACTGAAATTACAAATGGAAAGTACTCACTCACAGAAACAAGATATGAACATAATTCAAAAATGGTCTAGAAGGGCTCCTTAGGGGGACAATAATGAACAAAAGGTTGGGAGTCACTGTTTTAGACCAGAGATTCTCTGTTGGGGTCAGTACCACTGCTTTGTGGTATAGTTAAAAATGTATGGGAGTGCTCTTGGTGTCACACTGACTGGAGCGTGTTCCTTGTGTTTAAATACAGGCTAAGACTGCTAAACATCCTGCAGTGCGTGGGACATCCTCCACATGAGAGGAGCTAAGAGTTGTCTCAGAAAATTCAAGAAAAGGATGCTGTGAATCAGACATCATTCCTTTCTGTCTTCTTTGCCCTCATACATGAGTTTATCTATTTTGCGACAGAAATGCAACTCAGAAGGAGCTAACACTCATCAGAGCAAGGTACCCTAATGTAGAGGGTGTCCTCAGTTATGTTCGCAACATATGGAAAGGTGCTGCAATGGACATTCAATTTATGTTCCCAGTGACTCCTGAGTTTAAACCAGTTCAAGAAACATTTATTAATTATCCTCCATGTAGTATACACTAAAGCAGCTTTGTCTAACAGCAGTGTGGGCATAGTAGTTGTGCAGATACACATTTTGCTTTCTATCCATGCCTCAACACATTAAACAGAATGAGCTCTGCTAATAGTAATAATATTTGTTGAGGGGTTACTATTTTCCAGACACTGTGCTAAGGGTTAAATCATTTAAGCCTCATAACTAATGACATAGATACTGTGATCATGATCCCCTCCCCCCCCTTTTTTTTTTTTTGATGTGGACCAGTCTTAAATCTTTTATTGAATTTGTTACAATATTGCTTCTGTTTCATGTTTTTGTTTTTTGGCTGTGAGGCATGTGGGATCTTAGCTCCCTGACCAGGGGTCAAACCTGCACCCCCTGCACTGGAAAGTGAAGTCTCAACCACTGGACCTCCAGGGAAGTCCCTATGATTCCCCCTTATAACCAAGGATTATAATTTACTTTTTTCCACTCCAGGTGTAAAACACATAGATCCCCCTTGTTCAAATGAGGGAACTGCAGCCTAAAGAGGTGAACTAATTTTCCCAGTGTGATTCAGTATATAACGAAGCTGGCATGTGAATCCAGGCAGTCTGAATCTACACACAAGATCTTAATTGCCACTTTATATTCTCTCCCAATTCATTTACAATTTCTGGTACTGTTTCTTCATCTAAAAAATGGAGATAGAAAAACTCCTTCCCTGCTATCATGAGAATTAAAAGTGATACTGTAGTTTTAATGACAGAAATAAGGTACAGAAATCATCTAAAATAGTAGACAGTCACTAAATTATATCCACTGTAATCCAGTATTTTTCATTGATTTCTCCCATCCTTGAAATTTCATGTATTTGATGGTTTAAACTATACAATTTAAAATTCACTCATATCCTGTCTTGTCCTACTGGCTAATTGTTTCCTACACACTACAGCCTTCTTTTCCTACATAGTTAATTAACACAGTTATGGATGAAAACAGTAACTTATATAGTACATAACCCATTTAATTTAGCAACTCTCAGTTAAACTTACCTTCAATTCATTTCTCTGTTGTCTTCTGATTGGTTGGTGAGATCTCTCTGAGTTCTTCTTGATTTGCTGAGTTACATTTCTTCCACTGTACCAACTAGCTTTCATGCTCAATCTTTCCATTTCCATGGCTGCCTTAAGGTCTAAAGCTGTGGAACAGGAAGGACTAGCAAACCCATCGATGAACATGATTCCTGACCTCAGTCAGTCCCTCCTCTGCAGAGCTTCTGGGCCAGAGCCCGTTCCCCCTCACGGCTTCTCAGGGATAAGTCTGGACCAGCGACCTCCGGCACGCCGGGACTCAAGCGCTTCCGTCCCAGGATACCCCTGCCACCGTGGTAAATCTCACGAAATCCTGCGAGATCAGGCTTCCTCTGGGAAGAGAGGTCGCAGCTGCAACCCCTCAGGCCTGATTGCACCATTCTCTGAGCTGCTGCTGGCCCTCAGGGAATCCCAGCCCATCCTCTTCCTGCCCCTCCATCAGGACCCACACGTCCTACCCCACGCACACTTGAAATCACGTAGCGGGCTCCACCTGTGCCTTGTTGCCTTCCCTAGAAAACCCCGCACTGCATCAATACGACCACGCCTCGGCCAGGCCAACAGGTGTCCCCCATGGCGTTCAAAACAAAACAAAAAATTCATACCCAAAACAGTTTTGGTAATAATAGTACTTTTTGTTTGCCCAACTCCTATTTCTGTCAATTGGTTTTAAATTCTAGATGATTAAAAAGGGGGGTTAAGAATTAAATCTCTAACCATTTCCAAAAAAATCCACATCTAACTAGAATACGTTTTGTTTCCACACTTGTGGCTTAAAATATCTATTTTAAATGCTTATATTTCCACTTTAATAGCCGCCATATAATAAATGCAACTGAGTCTCTCTTTTGGTTGTTTAGAAATCTGGTTTGTTTCTCACTGGACTAAGAAACAACTTAGGTAAAATAAGCTGTTACAGTTCCTGATACACAATTCGTGTTTGTTTTTTTTTTTATTTCTGTTTTGGCCCTGCCCGGTGGCTTGTGGGATCTTAGTTCCTGACCAGGGATCAAATGCACGCCGCCCTCGGCAGTGAAAGCACAGACTCCTAACCACTGGACTGCCAGGGAATTCCCGCAATTGGTGTTTAATGAATCTAATATGTTGGTGTCCCCTGGCTGAGAAAGACTGGCTTAGCAACTGCTTATATACTCCGCAATCTAAAATTTAAATTAAACCTATACTAACTCTATATCTTATCATCATAAACTGTATTTCTAAGTCTGCTTGTGAAGATGAACAAAGAGTTTTCGCTCAATATTTAAAAATGTTATTAAGTTCCAAAGATTCTTAAGCTTGAGACTCTGAAATTTTGTTATAGGATACAAACATTTATTAGAATGTCCTTATTTTAATAGAGGATATTTATTATGTGGGGTTTGGGGTAGAAAAGAAATAATTTCAAAATCAGTTATTTTCCTTCACACTTATTTCAAGGTCCATACAGGAAGACTTGAAGTGCTATGTGACCCATTTCCATAAGCTAGCAGCCACTGCCACATAATTTATGGTCATAGGTATGTAGATACAGTATTGTTCTTAGGTATGTATATACAGTGAACAAGTAGTGTTCTTTGGATACTCTGCATTGGTCACATCAAGATTACTGTGGCACATTGCCAAAAAAAAAAAAAAAAAAACAAGACCGGAAGAAGTTGGCAATTTTGGAAAGAAAAACATTTATCCCAAGATAACTGTCACTCACCTCACATAAATCCTGTTTCCCTGCAAAAATTTATATATAATATCTCAGATTTATAATGAAGATATCCACTCTTCTAAATATCAGACTTTCCTCTTAGATCAGACAGAAATTTAAAGATTCCAAACTTGAATTCAAGAAATACCCTTTCCCATATATCCCTCTTTCATATTTACATATGGATTGAGAATTAGCAGCATTAAATGTGATTCAGAGGTAACCTGGGAAAAATAAACAAAAGAAAGCAAATTTTTCTTACCAAACTAAAAAAGGATCTGTAGGTGTTTATGTTTCCTACAGAGCATTTAAACACTACAATTAAAAACAAGTATGTGGTAGGGTCAGCAATTAATTATTCTATCCTAAAATAGCTATTTAACAATTGTCCTTTATAACAGTTTTCTGTTATAAGTCCTAATGATGAATTGTTTCAAAATGCAATAAATGTGTAAGAACAAGTAAAGCTTTCCTTTAGAGTTCCAGGTGGCTATGTGCTGTGATCTTTCTGTTACCTTCCATTTTTACTCAGATCAAAATTTTCCAAAGAGAATCACATTGGTTTTGTTTTTCCTGATTTGCAAGTTTAATATATTTTGATAAGAGGAAAGAGAGAAGATTATATCCCAAAGACATACCATTTTCATTTTCTAAGAGGCTTTATATGATGATAAAAGTGGTACTCTGTAACTTTGCAAATAGGTTGAAACCAATCAAATGAGAAAGATTGTGTTTTTTCACCAATTTTGGTCACTATACATGATGAGCTTAAACATTTTAATAATATGATGTCATGGTTATTTTGGGAATTCCAATTTCAAGTCTTTGGGAAAAAGGTATTTCTTACATGATTTAAAAAAACTCTTCTGAATTTTTAGTTCTACTGGTCCCTTTTCAAAAGTATACAACATCAAAAGAGTTTTGGCTCCAACAGACACCAAAGTTTTCTGCCAAGATCAATTCTGCAATCTGCAAGTGACAATTTTCTCCTTACACAAAAAAGGCAGTGCAAAATCACAATTTATCTAATTAACATCCTACTCCAGTTAGCCTTCAATACTGCTGTTATTAATTAACACTGCTACCAATCACCAACTCCTACACCTCTGCAGGCTCTATTTATGCCAAGCCATGTCCTAAACCTACTGCTCTTTTGAGGACCCTGCTCTACTGTGGCTGCCACCCACCACCACTTCTAACACTGAGTGTTAACCACTAGAGTCACAAGTTGTCCCGTCTCCCGAAGAGAAGACATTTCCTCTTAAGTAGAATAGTTATTTCAATACATTAAGAGATATTACAACCTTTTTATTTGGCACCAAAAATAATAGCATTATCCTTTCAATTATATTTCCCTCAGCTAATGGTTTCATCATATTCACCAGGTACTAGACAAGAAACAATTGTGTGCCACTGTTTCATCAAGTGCTCTGCTTTTCTCAACAATACCAATACCCAGAAGAAATCTTATGCCTTCCAAGAGCTCTCTTGTTAAATGAAGAAGGAACAAGGCTTCATCTTAATTTATTGCCTCATGTTCCAGCAACTAGGTCCAACTCAAACTTTCTCCAAAACAAACCATCTTGTTATTTTCTTCCACAGATTAAAACTCCATGCAATCAGTTGGCCTGTCACAGTTATAAACAAGTCATTACCAGGCTTTCATTACCTATTCAAAAAAATTTCAAATTTAATATAGTTATGAATTATCCCAAATTTGGTCTACCTGCCAATGTCATTATAATTTTCCAAATATAGAAGCTTTGTATAGCTATTTTGGTCTCACTATTGTGTACCCTATGATTTTTATGAGGATTGTTTGAGGTAGTACACTTCAAGAAATGAGTGTTAAGCATGTAGTAAATACTAAATACTACTTGTCATTATCACTAGCTGTTATTATCCTAATTCTTTCTCCCACTTGTAGTGGATTTCACATATTGTAATTTATATGTAAATAAATGTCTAATTCCCCTAATTTATTCACGTTTGAAAAAGCAAATGATTTACCTTCATTAATTTAATTTTAGCCTTTATTTTAAATATCAAACCTTAAATGTGCTAAAAAAGTGATTTCTAAATCATTTGTCAAATGTATATTATTAGCTAAATTATCCTCAACATTTCATTAAATTGTATTATATCTCTATTATACTGGATGGAGTGGTAGCTTCCCAAAAGATGTGTCTGCCTGAACCTGTAATGTGACCTTATTTGGCAAAAGCATCTTGCAGAAGCAATTAAGTTGAGGACTTGAGATGATCATCCTGAATTACAGTGGGTTCTAAATTCAATGACAATTGTCCTTAGAAGAAAAAGTGAGCAGACATGCAGATATGAAGACAGAGACAGAGATTATAGTCATAAATCTGTAAGTCAAGGAATAACAAGGATTGCAATGAGCCATAGAGCCAGGAGACAGGCATGGAATGAATTCTCCTTCAGAACTTCCAGAAGAACCAAACCTGCCAAAACCTTGATTTCAGACTTCTGGCCCCCAGAATTGAAAAAGAATAAATTTCTGTTGTTCTAAGCCACCATGTTTGTAGTAATTTATGAAAAAACACCCCTAGGAAACTAACACATCTGTTAAATGCACATGATTACATTTGTGTCTGTTTATTTCCAAGGATCAGGTTTTTTTAATCTACCATATCTCTGGGCTTGTGTAATGTGTAACAATCAAACAAGAATTGAATTATTATTAATATCTTTGTTATTAGTGTAGCTACCATTTATGAAGACTCCATGTAATGCAGATACTCTATGCATACTTTATTCTCCTAATCCTCACAATTAACATACAATATTATCCACATTTTACAGATAAGAGAACAGACTCAGAGAGGTAAAATAACATGCCCAAGTTTTCATGACTAGTAGGCAACAAAATCAACTTTCAAACACAGGTACATCTGTTTCCAAAATCTCAGATACAGCAAGATTTGCTCGTTTATTAAGTAGACGATGTCTTAATAAAGTCATATATAACAAGCCCGCAGCTAACATCATACTCAATGGTGAAAAGCTGAAGGCTTTTTCTCTGAGGTCAGGAAGAAGACAGGGATGTCCACCTGTTGCCACCTTTATTCCGCATAGTATTGGAAGTCCTAGCCAGAGCAACTAGGCAAGAAAGAGATAAAAGCCATCTAAATTGAAAAAGGAAGAAGTAAAACTGTCACTATTTGCAGATGACATAATATTATATACAGAAAACCTTAAAGACCCCACTAAAAAATTGTTAGAACTGATAAACAAATTCAGTAAAGTTTCAGGCTACAAAATTAATATACAAAAATCTGTTGCATTTTTATATACTAATAACAAACTATCAGAAAGACGAGATAAGAAAACAGTCCCATTTACAATTGCAATTATTACAAATTTTACAAAATTACAATTATAATTTACAAAAAGAATAAAATACTTAGGAATAAATTTCACCAAGGAGGTGAAAGACCTGTACACTGAAAAATATGCATTGATGAAAGAAATTGAAGAAGACAAATAAATGGAAAGACTTTCAATGCTCATGAATTGTAAGAATTAATATTGTTAAAAGGTCCATACTATCCAAAGAAGTCTACAGATTCAATGCAATTCCTATAAAAATCCCAATGACATTTTTCAGAGAAATAGAACAAAAATTCTAAATTTGTATGTAACCACAAAAGACCCCAAATTAACCTGGAGAAAGAAGTACAAATCTGAAGGCATCATATTCTATGATTTCAAACTATATTACAAAACAATATATAGAAAATAATTGTGACAGTTATGAAACAAATAATGTGGGGAATATAGTCAATAATTGTGTAATATTTTTGTATGGTCACAGATTAGACTTATCATGGTGGTCATTTTGAAATGTGTACAAATATCAAATCACTATATGTGTACCAGAAACTAACATAGTGCTGTAGGTCAATTATACTTCAAAAACAAACAAACGAACTCATAGAAAGAGATCAGATTTGTGCCTGCCAGAGGGAGGGAGTGGTGGGAGAGGGAATTGGATGACGGTCGTCAAAAGGTACAAGCTTCCAGTTAGGAGATAAATAAGTACTAGGGATGTAATGTATAACATGACAAAGATAATTAACACTGCTGTACATTATATATGAAAGTTGTTAAGAGAGTAAATCCTAAAAGTTCTCATCACAAGGAAAAAACTTTTTTCTTCAACATAGTATCTATGTGAGATGATGGATGTTTACTAAACATATTATGGTAATAATTTCATGATGTATGTACATCAAATCATTATGCTGTATACCTTAAACTTATACAGTGCTGAATGTCAATTATATTTCAATTAAACTGGAAGAAAAAACTGTATATAATAATCTATTTTTAGTATATAGTAAACTATAGTAATCAAAACTGTATGTTATTGGCATAAAAACAGACATAGAGATCAATGGAGCCAAATAGAGAGCCCAGAAATAGACCCAGGGTTATATGGTCAATTAATTTATGACAAAGGTGCCAAGAATATACAATGGGGAAATGACAGCCTCTTTGATAAATGGTATTAGGAAAACTGGACAGCCATAAGCAAAAGAATAAAGCTGAACCACTATCTTCTACAATATTCAAAACTTAACTGAGAATGATCAAAGGCCTGGATGTATGACCTGAAACCATAAAACTCCTAGAAGAAAACGTCAGCAGTAAGTCACGGTCTTGGCAATATTTTTTGGATCTGACACCAAAGCAAAGGCAACAAAAGCAAAAATAAACAGGTAGGACTACATCTAACCAAAAAGGTTCTGCACAGCAAAGGAGGCCATCAACAAAATGAAAAGACAACCTACAAAATGGGAGAAAGTATTTCCAAATCATATATCTGACAGGAGGTCAATATCCAAAATATACCAAGAACACATACAACTCAATTTCAAAAAAAAGAACAATCTAATTTAAAAACAGGCAGAGGACCTGAATAGATATTTTTCGAAGAGAGACACACAGACGGTCAACTTGTACATGAAAAGATGAACAACATCACTAATCATCAGGGAAAAGCAAACCAAAACCACAGTGGGATATCACTTCACACCCATTAGAATGGCTGTTGTCAAAATGGCAAGAAATAACAAGTGTTGACAAGGATGTGGAGAAAAGGAAACCCTTGCACTGTTGGTAGGAATGTAAACTGGTTCAGTCACTATGGAAAACAGGTATGGAGTTTTCTCAAAAAATTAAAAACAGAATTATTATATGATATACAGCAACTCTGCTTCTGGGTATTTATATTAATACAAAGAAAATGAAAACACTAATTCAAAAAGATTTATGCACCCCTATACTTATTGCAGGATTATTAACAATAGCCAACACATGGAAACAACCTAAATGTTCATGAATGCATTAAAAAAAATTGGTATACAACACAATGAAATATTATTCAACCATAGAAAAGAATAAAATCTTGCCATTTGCAACAACATGGATAGATCTTGAAGGCATTATGCTAAGTGAAATGTCAGACAAAAAATGATAAATACTGTATGATCTCACTTACATGTGAAAGACAAATAAGCTCACAGATAGAGAACAGACTGTTGGTTGTCTGAGAGAGAAGCATTGGGCTGGGGGGCGGGGCGGGGAGGCGAAATGGGTGAAGAGGGTCAAAGGCTACAAATTTCCACTTACAAAGTGAATAGTCATGGGGATGAAATTTATAGCATGGTGACTATAGTTAATAACACTGTTGCATGTTTGAAAGTAGCTAGAAGAGTAGATATTGAAAGTTCTCATAACACAAAAAAAAATATTTTGTAACTATGTATGGTGACAGATGGTAACCAGATTATTTTAGTGATCATTTTGCAGTATATACAAATGTGGAATCACTATGTTGTACACCTGAATCTACTATAATGTTATATGTCAATTATACCTCAATAAAAATAATGGATTTTTAAAATAAATAAATAATAAAAATATAAGTGGATGATATCTTGATGTAGGTAGTTTAAAACTCCCAGATAATGAACGCTCGACCAGTGAATTACCTGTAAATGTAAACAGTGGGGTGCACATTGCTTTTCTCTCCATGTCCCTACCCCGGGTTTTTCAGTTCACCACATATTTGTTCCCTTCACACAGCAACCTACCTGCAAAAAGAAACTGATGCAAAGATCTCTCTAACATCCCTGATTCCCTGCTAAAGGCCACCCTGGGCTCAGTTATTCCACACATACATACTCTTTGTTTTTTTAATTAATTAATTTATTTATTTATTTTTGGCTGCATTGGGTCTTCGTTGCTGCGCGCGGGCTTTTCTCTAGTTGCGATGGGCGGGGGCTACTCTTTGTTGCCGTGCGTGGGCTTCTCATTGTGGTGGCTTCTCTTGTTGCGGAGCACGGGCTCTAGGCATGCAGGCTTCAGTAGCTGTGGAACTCGGGCTCAGTAGTTGTGGCTCACAGGCTCTAAAGCACAGGCTCAGTAGTTGTGACACACGGGCTTAGTTGCTCCAAGGCTTGTGGGGTCTTCCCGGACCAGGGCTCAAATCCATGTCCGCTGCACTGGCAGGCAGATTCTTAACTACTGTACCACGAGGGAAGTCCCGCATGCATACTCTTTTATTTCCTAATATTTTTCCGTTCTTAACCAAATAACAAAAATATCCCCCTTCTCATGGTTCCTCCCACTTCAATTTTCTCTCCAATTGCTTGTTCTCCATCTCTTAATTAATAAGGGCTAAAAGTATTCTAGCAATCCAAATTAACCATAATTCTGTTAGTGGAATATAATGGTCTGAATTGGGTTTCCCCAAAATTCATATGTTGAAGCCCTAAGCCCACTACCTCAGATTGTGACTGTATTTGAAGACTGTATTCAAAGAGGTGATTAAGTTAAAGTCATTAGGGTGGGCCCTAATACAATCTGACTGGCATTCTTATAAAAAGAGGACATGTGGAAACACAGAGACACAGCAGGGATTTGCACGCCCAGGGTAAAGGACATGTAAGGACATAGCAAGGAGGCAGCAATATGAAAGCCAAGGAGAAAGACCTCAGAAGAAATCAAGCCTTGACCCTGGACCTCTAGCCTCTGGAATAATCAGAAAATTAATTTCTGTTGTTTAAACCACTCAGTCTGTAGTATTTTGTTATGGTAGCTTTAGCAAATTAGTACAGAATAGAAGAGTTCCAGCAATCCACACGTTTTAAAGAATATAAGAATTATAAGTTAGAAAATGGCATAATATATTCATAAAGAAACCATAGCTGTCTTCAATAGATCTATAAAAGTCTATAAAAATGCCCACATGTTCTTTCAGAAATTCCACAGATTTCTTCACTTAATTCTACAAAAAAATTCCTTCTCCTTGAGCACTAAAATGCAAAGTAAATAAAAATGTTTCCTTCTGTGAACTTAGTTTTCAGTTTTAATTTACACATATGCAACTTAATTGTTTTCACTTATTTTCTGTTTGACAAGATTTAGGCGACATTATGGACTAAATTATTTTCTGAATTGGGCCGAAAGATAAAATCTCAATTATAATATTTTTATTTGAAAAAAGTATATTGTAAATTTCAAACAACCAATTTAACCTCAAAATTCGAAAATATAACCAAATGTAATTTGAGAGCTACCTTATACCTCAGTGTGCATAAAATGTGTGCATAAACTTATTAAATACCCTTGTATACCTTAAAAGTTTATTAATCATGTATAATATCTGACCAAATTTTTTAATACAGGGATCCTAGATCTCCCTTTTTATTGACACAACCCTTAAATCAGTACTGTTAAGAATACAGTTCAGTTAGAAGCTGTATTTAGATAAATTGTATTTTGTTATTAATTTTTAACATAATCCTTTTTATTATATTAATAATATTGTTCTCTGATCTTTTTTCTCACTCTTCCATCATCTACTACAGCCTTTAAATTGACCATTGGGATTTTTTGGTAACATAATTATTGATATCACCTGAACTCCTAAATATCGAGGGCTGAGTTTACTCCTTCCTATTTAATGCCTGGATATATGTATTGTTTCATGGTTCATCTATTATTAAATACCAGAATTGTCCTCAAAAGGAAATTGTTATCATTGGCATTAGTTACTGTGCACTAAATTAACCTAGGAGACCTGTGAATATATCACTCCAGTTGCTCAGAAATTTACAAGGTAAAACCAAGTCCATTTCAAATGATGGAGAAAAATCACTTTGTATATTTTCTTAAGGTCTGCCCTTATTCGCACATTTTTACAAAAGCCTCCTTCTTACTGGAGTTATTAATCCTGAGAAATCAAAGGGCAGAACATCAAGCAATCAAAATGTGGAAAGAATATGTTCTTATTTCTTTTCACTGTGATTGTTATTTTAATAGACACATACTGCTTTTGTCTTTTTCCTGGAATGCAGTCAGATTTCACTTCTCTGCTGTCACCATGTTGTGTTTTTAAAAGCTGCATATTGATTTAATTTCCATGCACTACAGTTTTCAATAGTAGTGGAACTCTTCATTTATCCTCCATGTTTTACATTAATATATTTATATCTATAGAAAATGGAACTGCAGCAATGGTAATGATACCTGTCTCTGCATTATCTCAAAAACACACCTGTGTAACTAAGAACAGGAGAAAATTTATGTTCAGATTATTGACATTTAAGTATATAGAATGCAAGACTACCATTATTTACAAGTGGTTTATTACTTTCTTTTCTGAATAATTGTAGAGAAGTTTGTTAATTATATATCACAGATGTGGAAAAGATATTCTTATACCTTTGAATGCTACTTTTTTCACACAATTACCTTTAAAGTAAGACAAGCATCTTTGTACTTCCTTAGCTATAATAAATGTATATTCTCTAATATATTTTATATACCCTAAATATGTGGGTTTTTTCTTTAAATGTCTCTTGTGTTTTTTACTTGGTGAACTGGTTCTTCTAAAATCTGAATTCAGGATTGAATTCTAAAATAACCTTCCTATATACAGAATTATTGACAATCTCAAGTATGCCAGAAACTCAGAATTATTTCTTGCTGTATAACAATGTAGCATAGTAATTATGTTCATAGGCACCATACATTAAATATGTATGAAATTGGGGTTCCCTGGTGGCGCAGTGGTTGAGAGTCCTCCTGCCGATGCAGGGGACACAGGTTCGTGCCCTGCTCTGGGAATATCCCACATGCCGCGGAGCGGCTGGGCCCGTGAGCCATGGCCGCTGAGCCTGCACGTCCGGAGCCTGTGCTCAGCAACGGGAAAGGCCACAACAGTGAGAGGCCCGTGTACCGAAAAAAAAAAAGAACTTTCTTGAATTGTCCCATACTTGTTTTATGGTGTAGTATTAATTTAATCACCAGAAAGTAAACATAATAACAAGTGATTTTGTTTACTGTTGTGTCTCCAGCACCTAGAACACTCCCTGAGTAGATGCTAAAAACCACCAAAACACACTGTGCTACATTTCAAACCTCAAAAAAAAAAAAAAAAAAAAAAAAGAAAAGATCCCCTGTTTCACTTACAAAATTTTCACTTACAAAATTAACAAAGTTATGCAGGTGAAAAATAATTCCATTTTTCATGGCCTCTGTTCAATAGCATTTCCATCTTTGTTCTTCTAAAAGTTAAGCATTAGTGCATGTAGAAACAAAAACCAGAAAGACCTGAAGTTGATATGTTCATTCTTGCTATGGCTCAAGGATAGACTGTCTTTGAGGAAAAGAAATTAAGTTACAAGGTGCTGCAGCAGTAGTGATTGTGGGAAGAGTGGAGAAGGACAAAAAGGCAGAAGATTTTTAATCATAGGCTTTAATTTAAATCAGAAATTTCTGCTGAGAATTCCTTTGATAATTGCTTCTAATTTCTCTATCATTTGTCTTTTATGTTTTTAGCTATGTTCATTATGGGGAAGATTTTAAGTTTAAAATAATTATGCATACTGAATTCTCTATTGCCTCAATTTTCATTTTATTACATTCCTTTTAATATTATAATGAACAATGTACTCTGATGCATCTAATTATTAAGGAACATTTGACTAGTCAAACACAACTTTAAAAACCTTAGATTCTATTATTTTGGTATTCTATTTTAATGCATTCTTGTAGCTTTTATTGTTTTTATTATACCAGTTTTCAGATCTAATTAATTCTGCCAGCACAATAGCTTGTTAAAATGCTTTGAGACAGTAAACAGTGGAGGTGTATGCTGTATATATATATATATATATATATATATATATATATATATACACAAATGGTTTGATTATTTTAAGTAAAGTGATTGGATGTTAATTGCTTAAAATGAGTAAATTCATTCAAAACAGTTAAATCTGCTGCGTTCATAAAGAACTACAATATCAAAATAAAAGTATTGGGAGCTCCATATGATGCTACTTCCTCCTAAAAATATTTAGAACCAAGCAACGTATTTTATATTGTACCCAGAAGAATTGTAATTCAGTTTCTAGTCTCAGAGAGCCACACCTTACTTCTAGATAGTTTATGGTACTGGGATGTAGGTTCAGCCTAAATTAAAAATGGCTTGTACAAGGTAGACAGAAGTATCTAGGCTGATGCATCAGATCTTCTGTTTAAAGTCACCAAGTGTCCAGGTTCCTTCTTTCCTTTTTTTCTTTATTTTCCAATAAAGGTTGTTTCTACCACCCATAAAGTGTTACACTTTCCCTTTAAAAGCATAAACTGGAAGTTGCACACATCACTTCTGCTTACATCCCAGTGGAAGACCTTGATGATATGGCTCCACCTAGCTGCAAGGGAGGCTGCGAAGCAGTCTTTATTCTAAGCAGTCATGGTCCAACTCAAGCTTGTGAGAATAAGTAACAATCTCTGCCATATACAATAAAGGCTTACAAATTTATAAAATTACTTTACATTTTAAAATTCCATTTTGCATCTGTATAATTAAGAATTTAGAGCTTATGTGTTAAGTGGTTATAACTGAATTCCAAAAAACGTTCCCAATAAATAGGAATTTATCCATGTAATATATAATCCATGTAATATAATATATTATAATATAATAATATAATGATAATATAATTAATAATAATTAATTAAGCAATAGTTAATAATATAATAAATTGATTAAACATAATTAATTGATTACATATAATAATTAATAATATAATCCATGTAATATATAGTCATGTAATTAACCATAACAGTAAAAGAAACACCAAGAATGTAGCATCCTACTTAAAACTAGACTATTATTAATATTATTTTATTTTAATAGTTTAAAGGAAAAATAATAGTTTAAAGGAAAAATAATCTCTTTTTTGGAGGTTTTTTTTGAAAAATTTTTCAATATGGCTTTCAATATTGTACACAATAATATTAGTGCAATGAAGTCAGATTATACTAGAATATGCTATCCACAAAAATTATCATTAAAACATAGTGACATGGTTCTGTTTTCTTACATTGCTTACCTGTGTTGGACACTGATGATCACCCAGCATCATTTCTTCTTTTCTTCTCTTTCTTAAATAATCCCAATTTAATAAAAGTATTCACAAAAAGCCTCTCTCTCTCTTTCATACACACACACACAACAAAAACAAAAAAATGTACAGCATCCATCTCACGATCATAAAGGAAGCCAGTGGCGTGTAAAGCTGGTGTTGCAGTTAGCAGAGCAGAGAGGCTAAAAGAACTTGGACCCTTGATGGCAAGGTTGAGCTGCTGAATCAATCCACTTTGATGTCATCCCTGGAAGATAATAAATTTTCTTATTTTTAAGCCGTCTTAAGTCAATTTTTCAATCACTTTCTTCACAAAGCCTTCTAACTGATATGTATTACTTCCTAAATAACCTTCTTTATCACTTACAAAAACATTGAGCAATATGATTTCTAGAGTTCAGAAAAGCTATTTACAACTCTGAAAAGCAAAATTTTAGCCCCAAATTATCAAATTTTCATGATATAATTTCATATATATTCTGAGTAAGTTTGGATAGGACTTTCAGATTGATCAAATCAAAACTTTTTCATTTTTAAAGTATAGATTTCAATAAGAATTCACTGAAATCTGTATAATTTCTCATCTAACCATGTATCAGTGTGACCCTCTGAGAATCAGTGATTATAGAAATACAGCCATTAAATCAAAGACAGATACCTATTTGCCCAGCATTAGGAAACTAAGTGTTTTCCTGCTAAGATATGTCTATTGATAGGCCTTTTTTTTTCATAGGCTTGTCTTTTCCACAAGGAGAATCCTGAAAGCTTATCTGCTTTCACAGGCCAGAAGTGCTGCCTTATTCAAATGGAACTTCAAATGTTCTCACTTTGCAATAGAAATTGTCCTTAAAGGGTCTTAGAATAGTTAGATTCTATTGCAACAATCATTTATTTCCTTGACTGAAAGAAGAATTTTTTTTTTTTTTTTTTGCGGTATGCGGGCCTCTCACTGTTGTGGCCTCTCCCGTTGCAGAGCACAGACTCTGGACGCACAGGCTCAGTGGCCATGGCTCAGGGGCCCAGCTGCTCCGTGGCATGTGGGATCTTCCCAGACCGGGGCACAAACCCGTGTCCCCTGCATTGGCAGGCGGACTCTCAGCCACTGCGCCACCAGGGAAGCCCAAGAAGAAATTATTGTATACCATTTGACTGGGTTTTTTTCTCAGCCTTCTTTCTTTTATATCATTCCTATTCATGGCTTATTTACAATTTATTACTCTTTGTATCATAAGACACATCATTATAATTGTCAATCCCTTTTAAGGTTTTGAAAGATAATGAAAGAGAGTTTTAAACCTCTGAATAAGAAATGAAATAATATTAATGTGTGATTGAATGTCAGCTACTTGACTAAAACAGATGATTCAATGATTTCTAAATGCAATACATTCTGGGCTGAGATAATGCTAACAAAACTAAATAAGACCTCCTGAAAGAATGAAAAGAGACATATATGGGCTACTTATGACTTCATACAGAGTATAGTACTTCTCAGCTCAGAGAAATTCATCAGAAATTAGCTCCCTCATATTCAAAGCAAAAGATAAAAGGTATTGATATATTCTAGCACACATGATAGGAAATCATATAGCTGAATTGCAATCTCAGATTAGAAAAAGAATAAGTTGATACTACAGCTTTTTATCTTACAAAGTGTAAAGAAATAGAAATTACAATTGCAGATGTTAATGAAGGAGAAAATTTTGTTTGAACACATGAAAAGGTCCATTTTTGTTAGTAAATTTATAAATAAACAAGGATGTATTAATACATTTTACATAATTTAGTCGTGTTTTCAGAAATCATCAAAGGATGCCAATATTACAGTTGGTTAAGAGCTTCGCTTTACCACTTACTGACTGCGTACCTTTGGGAAAATTAATAAACTTCTCTGGTCTTCAATTTCCTCACTTACAAGATGGGTAGGATGATAATAATACTAAATTTCTCATAGGGTTGTTAAAAGGGTTAAAGGATAAATAAAGGTTAGTATTTAGAACAGTGCAGGTACTCAAGAAATGTAAACTATTATTAGTAACTTTATACCCATAAGAATTGTCAATTCACTCTATATGTGTAAGAAATGTCAATTAAAAATATACTTCTTTAGGGGCTTCCCTGGTGGCGCAGTGGTTGAGAGTCCACCTACCGATGCAGGGGACACGGGTTTGTGCCCCGGTCCGGGAGGATCCCACATGCTGTGGAGTGGCTGGGCCCGTGAGCCATGGCCGCTGAGCCTGCACGTCCGGAGCCTGTGCTCCGCAACGGGAGAGGCCACAATATTGAGAGGCCCGCCTACCCCCCCCCAAAAAAAAAAAAAAATATATATATATATACTTCTTTTTTTTCTATTTTAGCTTTTAATGGTCATACAAATACATAATGATATATGATTCTATCAGATAGACTTGCTGATGTTGTCCCAGAGGTCCCTTAAACTATCCTCATTTAATTTTTTTTTCTTTTTGTTGTTCCAGTTGGGTGATTTCCAGTACTCTGTGTTCCAGATCATTGATCCATTCTTCTGTATCATCTAATCTACAGTTGATTCTCTCTGGTGTATTTTTCTGGTGTATTTTCTCTGGTGTGTTTACGTTGTTGTATTCTTTGGCTCTAATTCACTCTTTATTAAAGTTCTCACTGTGTCCTTCCATTATTCTCCTGAGTTTGGTATGCATCTTTATGATCATTGCCTTGAACTAATTATCAGATAGATTGCTTATCTCCATTTCATTTAGTTCTTTTTCTGAGGTATTGTCTTGTTTTTTTGTTGAAATCTATTTATCTTTCTCCTCATTTTGCCTAATTCTTTGTTTAGGTCTATGTGTTATGTATGTATTATGCACTATGTCTCCCAGTCTTTGAGAAGTGGCCTTATGTAGGAGATGTTCTATGAGCTTCAGCAGCGGGTTCCCCTCTGGCCACCAGAGAGAGATGTTCCAGGTGTGTCTCCTTTAAGGGCTACATACTCCCTTCTGTTTTGCCGAGGCTGACTGCTGTGGGTGCACTGGACTGACTGCCTGCAAGCCTTTGCCTTGTGCGATTGCTGCAGGCATGCTGGTGGACAGGATAGGCACTCCAGCATTGCTGGCTGCAAGGCCAGCTACAGATATGCTAGTGAGTGTGGCAGGCCCCCAGTGCTAATAGGCTAGAGGGAGGATTCCAAAATGGTGCCCACCAGTGTCATTGTCAGCAAGGTAGAATGAGATCACAAAAATGGCTGCCACCAGCATCTCAGTCCCCAGGGGTAGGCCCAGCTGCCGCGTCCCTCTGCAGGAGGCTCTCCAAGTCAGCAAGTGGGTCTGACCCAGACCCCTTTCAAACTGTTGCCTCTGAGCTCAATGTGGGGCTTGAGGAAGACCTCCTCACTCCTCCAGGAGGACCTCCATGATTGAGATATCCTTCCTGCTTATGGTCACCTACATGCGAGTGTGGGTCCTGACTAGACCACATCTCCACCCTCCTTACCCATCTGGTTGTAGTTCTTTCTTTATATTTTTATTGTGGAAAATCTTTTCTGCTAGTCTTAAGGTCATTCTCAGAAATAATTACTTTGTAAATAGTTGTAATTGATCCCTTTCCCTCCTGATATATATTTTTAAAATACTAAACACACTGGTTATAGTCACAAAGTATAAACTGCTCAACTAGCTAAAAAACTTCTTTTAAATACATTCGTTACTTTTAATACATTCAAACAACTAATTCAGCATTTTATCATAGATAGAAATAATAATGTTTACTATCAATATATATTTACAACTAGTATATGGGGTATTTTGCTTGAACTTAGTTCAGATATTTTTAAAATTTTTTTTGAATTTTTGAATTTTATTTTAATTTTTTATACAGCAGGTTCTAACTAGTTATCTATTTTATACATATTAGTGTCTATATGTTGACCCCAATCTCCCAATTCATCCCACCAAAACCACCTCCCCTGCCACCTTCCCCCCTTGGCCTCCATGTTTGTTCCCTACATCTGTGTCTCTATTTCTGCCCTGCAAACAGTTTCATCTGTACCATTTTTCTAGGTTCCACATATATGCGTTAATATACGATATTTGTTTTTCTCTTTCTGACTTACTTCACTCTGTATGACAGTCTCTAGATCCATCCACGTCTCTACAAATGACCCAATTTCGTTCCTTTTTATGGCTGAGTAATATTCCATCATATATATGTACCACATCTTCTTTATCCATTCGTCTGTTGATGAGCATTTAGGTTGATTTCATGACCTGGCTATTGTAAATAGTGCTGCAGTGAACATTGGGGTGCATGTGTCTTTTTGAATTAAGGTTTTCTCTGGGTATATGCCCAGTAGTGGGATTGCTGGATCGTATGGTAATTCTATTTTTAGTTTTTTAAGGAAGCTTCATACTGTTCTCCATAGTGGCTGTATCAATTTACATTCCCACCAACAGTGCAAGAGGGTTCCCTTTTCTCCACACCCTTTCCAGCATTTGTTGTTTGTAGATTTTTCTGATGATGCCCATTCTAACTGGTGTGAGGTGATACCTCATTATAGTTTTGATTTTCATTTCTTTAATAATTAGTGATGTTGAGCAGCTTTTCATGTGCTTCTTGGCCATATGTATGTCTTCTTTGGAGAAATGTCTATTTAGGTCTTCTGCCCATTTTTGAATTGGGTTGTTTGTTTTTTTAATATTGAGCTGCATGAGCTGTTTATATATTTTGGAGATTAATCCTTTGTCCATTGATTCATTTGCAAATATTTTTTTCCCATTCTGAGGATTGTCTTTTTGTCTTGTTTGTAGTTTCCTTTGCTTTGCAAAAGCTTTAAAGTTTCATTAGGTCCCATTTGTCTCTTTTTGTTTTTATTTCCATTACTCTAGGAGTAGTTCAGATTGTTTTTAGACAACAACTATTTCTCTTTGACTGAAGTAAACAGGGAATTCATTGGGTTTGTAATTTTAATCACATTGATTCTGCTCCCAAAATCACAAAGGTTGAGATATCACAATATTTCCATATGTTTGTTCTCCCCATTTGGAAGTTAAATATTTTTTATAATCGTTAAATATTTATTGCACACCAGCCAGATTCAGGGAACCTCTTGTGTTCCAGGTAAATTAGCCAAAAAGTTTTAGAACTGAAAGAACCTCAGAACATGTTGGACAAACTCTTCTTTTCATAGGTAAGGAAAACAATGCCCACAAAACAACTCAAGATCATGGAGAAGCTCAAGGTCATTGGTTTTAGCCAGGCAGAAAATTCAGATTTTTGCTTACCACATCCCATTGCTTAGGGGTCCTGTCCTCGAATTATGGCCAAATTACTAGAAAACTTGCTTCTCTGTAGAACAGCAAATGGATTTTATTCTAAAGGCATTGTTATGGTCTTTTACAAAGTTGCATTGAGGTCTACAGAAAGCTGTCTTCAATTCCACTAAAGATACAGCATTATTAATAGACAACAACAACAACAAAATGGTAATACCCGTAGTCCTATCTAAAGTTTGTGATGGAATCATTATGTTATCCTGATTAAAGAAATTGCTCTCCTTTGGTCAATCTGTCCCAGCTATTACCTGAGAACATGTAATCAAAAAGTGCTGGATGACATGTTCTAACAGGAAAAGAGGTAGTTGTGAGTTATTAGAAGATGTTGGTTGATCCTTTATTTACAGTAGGAAGAAAACTGCAATAAGATATTCTTGAATCCTGACATATTTCTAGGAAGACTCACAATTTTAATCTTTTAATCAATCAGAATATTTGCATAATCTATCTTTATTTTACTTTATACACAGTGACAATCAGAGAACAATCTTTCATGAGAGTAAAGAAGAGAGTTATACATCCACCTAATGAATCTTATCTGTATAGATACCAAACCCTAGAATTCTGTAGGAAATTTCACTTATTTTTCAATTGTTATTTTTAAGCTGAATTTGCTGATTAATTGCCTTAATCTCCAATTCTCTTTGTTGATATAAATTCAACCACAGAAATGCCATTAATTAAGGAGCACTTAAAATGGGAAGAATTTCCATATCTCCTTGACTCCAATTTGAAAAAAACATGGATTTCTTTGCTATTTCTTAAGATCTATTTGTATCACTCTAATTATTGAAAATAACATGCACACTTAAATACAAATTTGGCAGAATATGAATGTTCAAATAATCTTAATGTGGACATTAACCGTTTTGTTACTTTCCCCTTTCTCTGCCATCCTAGACAGATGGTATCCCATCCCTTCCCTCGTGGAATGTTTTAAAGAGTATGCCTTCTGGTTCAAGGAAATGTAAATAATATCTTTGTTGGTAATGATTCAGATTCTAGTTTTAATGGTAATCATTATCAAACATTGCAAGAGTGGGTGTGGAGTGGAGATCCCTCTAAACACGAAATTAGAGAGGTCTGAGGATCCAGAACAATGAGGAAATTCATCCCTGATTCCTGGAAGAATTCCTGAGAGGGAGACCATGAGACATAAGAGAGGAATGGTGATGTGGTCCATCTAGGAAGTTGGACCAAAGGCACATCAGCTAATCTGAGCTGATTGATGGATTGGCCAATGTTCTGTGGCCTAAGAATGTTACAGAAGTAGCAATAAGCTTGTAGACTTGAAGTAGCCATTCTCAGTGGTAATCAGTATTGATGAATGATTAATGGCTTGTAATTCTCTTCTCACCTACAAATCATGGCACAATTCTTGTGAGGCTTGGGAAGGAGAAGCTTTATTTTATTCACTGGGTGGTCAGTCTATGCCACAGGATAGAAAATAACATGAGTGCAACCAAGCTTAAAAGGCATATAAGTGACACCTAGGGAAGAGACTTGTGCAATATTCAAAGTTGCACACAGATAATACACCAGACTCAAGTAGTACAGTGTTTACTTGTAGCAAGAGGGGAAAGAGAGTGTACACAAGATCCAATCCCTTGCAATGTATTGGTCCTCCATGGCCAGCAGATCCATTCTACAGCCATGATAGGCAGCATTCTTTTTATGCAACTGAAAAGTTTCTGAAAAGTCAAGGATATTTAGAACCCATCTGAGGTGCAGAGATTTCAGGTTAAAGGAAACCTATGCAAAATAATTTGTCAAATGAAGCATTCTGAGGTAAACAGCTATCCTCTAATGGATAAACTTTTTATGAAATCATTGTGGGAACACAAAAATATTAATATACTATAATGCTGAAGGAGCATTGGCAAGACAAAGACTGCAATGTAAGAAAGGAAAAGAAGAAGGCAAAGAGTCAAAAGAAATAGGACACACGGATTTAGCAATTTAAGAATGGGGACAGTGAAAGGGAAGAATCTCACCTTCAGAAAGTAAACCCACCTAAGACTGATTGTCAAGGAATTTTGGAAATCATCTGAGGTGAAAGTGAACAACTAAGGAAGCAATTTAAGAAAGAGAAAAAAGCCTCTCATGTAGTCTAACCAAGTGGAAAGTATACGTATGAAAGATTTCCTCTCCCACTTTGTCCATGCAGTAGCAAAGGCATTCATGATGTTAACTAAAGTATCAATTTTTAAGTTCTAAAGTCTCTTCAACTAAAGAATAAATAGCATGACAAATGTTGTACATTTTTTAAGTTCTATGCCAACCCCTGGATTAAACAAACTAAACAAGTATTGATATAATTTTCCTGCAAGCCTTTACTTTTCAGAGTTTAAGCATGTTGGCATATATGGTAAATCTTCAACAGAAAGATGCAGTGTTTCCCAAATTTAAGTCACTGAAATTTTTGCTAAAATTATTTCCAGGGATTAAAGATAAGAGCACCACAAATTACCAAAAGTGGTATTAAAATACAAATAAAAATGATACGGAAAAAAAGACACTAGGAGACAGGAAATAATTAAGTACAAATATCTGATTAAAGTTGATTTGAAATATTAAGATTTTGAGTACTTATGTGGAACTGGACACATGGCTAGTGTAGAATAATGGCTGCTCTTGACAAGGTTATGGAGAGGAGAGGAAAGATGTTGTGTGCCAACTGGGAAAAGCAATGGGCTTTATTTCTGCTAAAGGTACCAAAGCGTTAAGAAATATGTAGACAAATGAAGTGTATATGCCTGTTTGACATCCTTCAGATTAAATTTGGATTAAGGTATATGGTCATAAGCTTCAATAGATTTGAGCAAGAAAAACAAACTAAAACTAGAAAAGGTCTCAATCTCAAGACTTACCAAACTATTACAGTCTTCTTAGCATATCCCAAATAGCAAATACTTTATAATGCGTTCTTCACTATTTATATGCATTGTTGTTTCATGCACCTAAAAGTGTCAGTACCATAGTATATAAGTTTGGTTATGAAGGCCTCAAACTTTTCAATTACCATTTTAGACAGGGTCCTTTTTTTTTTTTTCTTTTACACTGTTGTGGCCTCTCCTGTTGCGGAGCACAGGCTCTGGACACGCAGGCTCAGCGGCCATGGCTCACGGGCCCAGCCACTCCGCGGCATGTGGGATCTTCCCAGATCAGTGCACAAACCCGTGTCCCCTGCATCGGCAGGCAGACTCTCAACCACTGCGCCACCAGGGAAGCCCTGACAGGGTCCTATTTTAATGAACATACAACCAATGTGATTTGTGGTCTTAGGCCAGACTCTTTACTTAAAACCAGGTTTTTTAAGTCAGGTTTTGACTTAAATACCTGAGTGGAAATTTGAGGAGAAAAGATGATGAGTTGATGGGTTCAATTTTTACCATGAGGGAGATTTTCAGTAAGCAGTTAAATATTCACATCTGAAGTTCAAAAATAAGATGGGCTAAAAATAAATATTTGGGGTTCATTAACAAATGATGGAAACTGAAGCCAAGGAAGTACTGAAGATCATTCAGATGGGCTGTTCAGATGGACAATATAAAGTGATATGAGGAAAAGCCTAGGAAAAAAAGAAACACCTTGAAGGAAATAAACCTCATTATTTAATGCTTAGCCAGAGAAAAACAAGAATTCCTTATAGAATGACTACTTAACAAAGCCTATTTTATATGAAACTGTATCATATTATCGCCTTTCATTTTGAGTTCATTTTCTCTTTGCAAATCACACACACACAGACGTACACACCTAAATGCAGATTTCATAATTGTGGTTTAGGTACAATAATATTACAATAGCAACAAATGTTTGTGAAATTTTTACTATGTAGCAGATACTAGGCTAAGTTTTTATGTAAATTAACTCACTTAATCTTCATAATGGCCTGCTCTACCTATCTGTGGCCATGTGATAAACTAACCTAAAACTTGGTGTTTTACAATGGCCAATTATTATATTTCGTGATTAATGAAATCAGGTCAAGAAATCAGATACGGTTAGAATGGGTGATACTTTTACTCCACATGGAGTCAGCTGAGGTCACTAGACGATATTCAGCTGGTGGATCTAACATAATTAGCAAAACTATAAAATTTTTGGTAATTTGAAAGATATAGAGTAAATTTGTAAAATACTTTTATGCGCAGAGCACTTATAGATTTAGCAGAGGATACAAGATTTATCAACATGTAGCCCTCAAAAAGTTTATATTTTAGTGAAGTCAATGAGGGCAATAACCTTAGTACAAAATCGTTATTACATATTAGGAATCAAGTTCCATGGAATAGCTATGGCACTTCAGAGGTGAAAAATAGTCTGATTTGCACTGATCCTATATGTAATGTGCTCTCTGCCATGACAATCTTTCCAATCTACCATGCAGTTACACAACCACCTTTCAAGGATCAAGTCAGATGTCACATCCTCCTGAAGTTGTTCCTAAATCTCCAAACTCTCTACACCGTGAACCTCTGTTGTACATTGTTTACATTTATCTCAGATACTCAGTTTAACCCATTTTATATTATAGTTATGTTTGCCCTTTTCTAATCTCCTCTCCTCTGTTAACCAGACCATTTGTCTTACCCATCTTTGGCTCCTGTTTACCACATAGCACAGGACAAAAATTAACAATTACTTATATATTAATATTGAATATGAACCTATTAAAGAATTATTGAGTATCCACTTAATATTTTTGATTATCTACTATATGCCAAGAACTAGGTATAGAGAGATTAATAAAACATGGTTCATGCACTTACAAGAGTTGACAGTGTAGTTGTCAATTAGATCCAAACCTAAACCTTAGAGTTCAAGGATTCACACTATTACAGTTATTGGCACCCATGATAATGTCTTGAATCCAATTTAAAGTGAGAGATTTACCTAACACAAATTTTACAACTTCATTTTTTCAACTTACAAAGACCTAAACATTCAAATAATCTCACAATAGGCAGAATCTATTTTTTGTCCAATTAGGGAAAATGCTCTTCCCTCATCATCAAGCAGTGTTACTTGCAATTTCTAAGAACAGATAAAATTTGTAAGTAGAAAACTAAGTAGCCCAAAGGCTGAAAATAAATGTTAATATTTGACTGATAATGGCTTCAGAATATCAATGGTAGATCAATATCCTTATTAACAAAAGTAGGTTACTTAAATCCATGAGTATGCCTCCACCATGTTGTCTCTCTCCTTATCATCTGGGATTCACAGAGACTCCATCTCCACCATACAGAGGAGGAAACTGTATCGAATATCTTGTAAAAACCTATAATGAAAAAGAATCTGAAAAAGAATATATATGTATTACATATATAAATATATATTTATATAACTGAATCGTTTTGCTGTAGAGATGAAGCTAACAAAATACTGGATATCAACTATAGTTCAAACAAAAAAAGTTGTGTAAAAAGCCACAATTCAAATGTGGAGAAAATAAATCTTTGGCATGATTTTAATCAATTGATAAGAAGAAAAGAAAAACCATCCCAGCATAGCACAGTACATGACACAGCACAGTTATAAAAATGTAAACTTTCAGAGTCAATTTATGGAGAAAGAATGAAAGACTTTGTTGCTGTTTCATATCAAATTACAAATGATAACAATCTTTTTTTTTTCCACTATTTAGAAAGCTTTTAAAAAAAAATTCTTTCCAGGTTTTTTAAAAAATGCTGTCTCAGGGCTTCCCTGGTGGCGCAGTGGTTGAGAGTCCGCCTGCCGATGCAGGGGACACGGGTTCATGCCCCAGTCCGGGAAGATCCCACATGCCATGGAGCAGCTAGGCCTGTGAGCCATGGCCGCTGAGCCTGCGCGTCCAGAGCCTGTGCTCCGCAACGGGAGAGGCCACAGCAGTGAGAGGCCCGCATACCACAAAAAAATAAAAAAAATAATAAATAAATAAAATAAAGATGCTGTCTGTCACTTTTTTAAAATTTTATTTTATATTGGAATATAGCTGACTTACAACATTGTGTTAGTTTCAGGTGTACAGTAGTGTGATTTAGTTACACATATATCTATTCTTTTTCAATCTTAACAAAATAAAAAGGTAGCTGGTAAACGGTGGAGAGTGATGAAGGTAAAAAGGTGAACAAAACAGTACAGGTGATAATATCAATTCTTAATAGTGTATCAGGGTATTATTTATTATCACAAAAGTAACCTGCAGGGGCATATACCCTGAGAAAACCAAAATTCAAAAAGAGTCATGTACCAAAATGTTCATTGCAGCTCTATTTACAATAGCCCGGAGATGGAGACAACCTAAGTGCCCATCATCGGATGAATGGATAAAGAAGATGTGGCACATATATACAATGGAATACTACTCAGCCATAAAAAGAAACAAAATTGAGCTATTTGTAATGAGGTGGATAGACCTAGAGTCTGTCATACAGAGTGAAGTAAGTCAGAAAGAGAAAGACAAATACCGTATGCTAACACATATATATGGAATTTAAGAAAAAAAAATGTCATGAAGAACCTAGGAGTAAGACAGGAATAAAGACACAGACCTACTAGAGAATGGACTTGAGGATATGAGGAGGGGGAAGGGTGAGCTGTGACAGGGCGAGAGAGAGGCATGGACATATATACACTAACAAACGTAAGGTAGATAGCTAGTGGGAAGCAGCCGCATGGCACAGGGATATTGGCTCGGTGCTTTGTGACCGCCTGGAGGGGTGGGATAGGGAGGGTGGGAGGGAGGGAGATGCAAGAGGGAAGAGATATGGGAACATATGTATATGTATAACTGATTCACTTTGTTATAAAGCAGAAACTAACACACCATTGTAAAGCAATTATACCCCAATAAAGATGTTAAAAAAAAAATGTAACCTGCAGAAGTAACAAAATGATAAATAACCCTAAAACACACAGAGAATGTATAATCATATAATTTAGTATTCTGGAGGAACCACCAAAGGAAATGCATTCAAAAATATTTAAAAGAGCTTGCCTTTAGGAAGCCAAATAACTGTTGAATAGAAATGGTTCTGTGACTTTGATCACAAACTGTTCTAAATTATTAAATTGTTGTTACATGTCCATGTATTCCATTTATAACTTTTAAAACATTTTTTGAAGAGAGAGCTTGGGTGGCATATCTTTCCTAAACCTGAAGATCCAAGTGACTTTCCTTTGTGCTTCCACAGTACCCAGCGCATACCTCCAATGTGGCACCTAACTTTATTGTACACATATGACCATGTGTTCGTCTCCTCCACCAGACTCTGTGTTCTTTTGGAATACAAGCTAAATTTTATTCATCACTCTACCCTCATCTCCTCGTACATTATCTGGTGCGGAATAAGTAATGATTATACATTCACTTAATAAATAAACAATCAACCATATTGGGTAATCTAGATTAAAGTCAATATTTCAATCCATGTGAGAATTAATATAAACATTCATGAGATATTTAATTATTTAATTTCCCCGTTGCACATTTTAACTCTCTAATGGGATAGTGATCATGTAAAGCTACATGTCTCCAAACCACCAGTATTTAGCAGACACTGCAAGGAAATTTTAACCATAATATAATATTCAAAATTCTTCACACCTAGAATTTAAACATAAATCAAAAGTTGGTTCTCAGTCAGAAAAGAAGCAGACTCACAGATATAGAGAACAAACTAGTGGTTACCACTGGGGAGAGGAAAGGGGGAGGGGCAATATAAGGGTAGGAGATTAAGGGGTACAAACTATTAGGTATAAAATAAACTACAAGGGTATATTGTACAACGTGGTGAATATAGACAATATTTTATAATAACTATATGTTGAATATAACCTTTAAAAATTGAGAATCACTATATTGTACACCTGTAACATATAAATTTGAACATCAACTATACTTCAATAAAATTTTTTTTAATTAAATTTTTTTTTAATTAAAAATTTTTAAAAGTTGATTCTCAGTCTATCTGGTTTTATATCAACATACCAAGCTCAAAAATGTTAAAATCCCTCACTAACTCACAGCATGCCACTATCAGCCTTAATTTGGCATTATTTCACAGAAATGTTGCAATTACAATTTAGTCCACATTGATCAGCAAAAGTTAAAGGGCAGAATTAATTAATGGAAGTAGTAAAGGGCAAAAAATTAATATGATGACACATCTAAAATGCTTAAGAATGTAGAGAGGCACTGTTATTTTGACATTATACAAATTTATTCTTTCAAAAGAACAGAAGGGGAAATCTGTGAATAAAGCTGAATTTCAACACACTAAATTGTATTTCAGCATTTTAAAAAATAATTACTAAGTATGACAACCACATTACAGATTTGAAACTTCTGACTAATAGACCTAACAATGACTAATGACATTACAAGTAAGCTGTGAAGAAAATGTACAGCAGCTGCATTAAAACTATGCCTTCCAAGTTGATGTGTGGATTTATACCAAAACCTCATATTTTAAAAATGACTCAGTTTTTATTAAAATGCATGAAAAGTTTTAAACACCATATAAAGTATATAAATCTTTGAAGTTGCAAAGATTTTCTGGTGATATTTATTTTGAGTACTGAAGGAACAGTACAATATTCAAACAATTCAACATACTTGTAGAATACATGAGGACTTCCGATCAATCAAGGTAAGTAGTTGGTGACAACAAATATTCTTATCTTTTGGGGTATTTGTGTGACTTTCAGAGTTCCAACATAAACCAAATCCAGAAGTGAAATCAGAATATTAACTTTTCTATTTGTAAACCCCCATTATTACATCTCATTTGCTCTTGAGAATAAATTTCAGAGTTAGACCTGGCAGCTAGGTCTAACTCATTTTTTACAGCAAGTCTGTATTAAGCTAAAATCAGAAGTAAGCAAAAAATTAAAGATATTATATCAAATAATTTATTAAGAAAAATATACACTTCTATGGGCTTCCCTGGTGGCGCAGTGGTTGAGAGTCCTCCTGCCGATGCAGGGGACGCGGGTTCATGCCCCGGTCCGGGAAGACCCCACATGCCGCGAAGCGGCTGGGCCCGTGAGCCATGGCCGCTGAGTCTGCACGTCCGGAGCCTGTGCTCCGCAACGGGAGAGGCCACAACAGTGAGAGGCCCGCGTACCGCAAAAAAAAAAAAAAAAAAAAAAAAAGAAAAGAAAAGAAAAATATACACTTCTAACTCATATATAAGGACATTTGAGTCTTCAGATTCTTACCTGCTGTCCTGACCCACATGTTGCAGTGAAATGATGGCATGTCTTCCTAGTAGAAGACAATACCATGAGACTGCACCATAAAAACAAAACTAGAAAGTTCCAATCAGAAAAACCCTCCAAGGGAAGGTTGAAGCTTCTCATCCAACAACCCTGAATCAGTTCTGTATTATGGAGCTTTTTCCAAAATATGGACTATTTGTTTTCTTTTAATATAAACATCTTACTTAGAAATCCTGAGATTTCTCAGATTCCTATTAAGAATTAAAGATGTCTCAGTAATCATTTTTAAACCATCTACGAAAACACTAAAATACATAATTGTCATATTATAAGGATTTTTTTGCTGTCAAGTTTTTGGTTCTTCATGTTACTATAGTCAAAATGCATTTATTACTAGATGTGTCTTCCCAAGAAGCTATGGAAGAGATGAATCCATCTCAAAGCGATGAAGAAACACTTACTGCATTTCACGTGATAGTGAGATATACATATTTGAACATCTCTGAGGTGTGGATGCATCTCACAATTCATGGCATGTCAGATAAATTCACAGCACGTTTTCTTTCTTTATGGTCTATTAAATAATGGTGCACTTTACAATGTATTCAATTCAGTTAAATGTACCATCCCCTCACTTCTTCCATTTGATCACTTCAAATCAATAATGTAAAACCTTGATTATGTAAACACCAAATTGCCAAACCCTCTAAAATTTAAGAACATTCTCTAAGTTCGGAGCTCTTCTCTCAAAAACAACAAACTACTTATCCTAACCAACAAGAATTAATTTCCAGAGCAAAGGACAGGGAGGACATACACAAGTGTTGTTTCATAGAGTTTGTAAAAGGAAGGTACCCAGGCAGCTGTATAAACATGTAACACGCATGACATTTCAAGTTAGCCATTAATGATATATAAAGTAATTATTGAACCTATGGCCAAAGACATTGGGTATGTGTCAAGGCCAGCTCTAGCTGAGCTGAAGCTAGACAGCTAAGCTCACTCAAAAATAAGGGTATGGAACCATCTAAGTTTCACACTTGACTGGGAGAGTTAGAATCTGCTTTTCTGACATGTACTTTATACATCTCTGGCGATGGCTCACCTCACATCTGGGTGAGGGCAATGGCATTATTCCTGAGGAAGGACAAGCAGCTTGTTGTGACCCTTGGTCCCTGACAACATGGAAGAACTCTTCAACCAATATAACATTTTTAAAAGTTGTACCTGTAACTAATGTCAACCTTACTTTGGTATTTTGGCTTGTTTTTTTTTCCAAACCACTTGTGTTTCACCTGGGACAGACATTCATTTCCAACAGACCTGGTAGGTTAGAGAAGACAAAGTAACTATACCTGCTTCGTTGCGACTGGTACTTCTGCCACATTAGAAAGGAAAAACTTATTCCATTGGGCCAATGACATCTATTTGAGCTTATCTGTGGGGAAAGCAAAAGACATAGAAAGAGAACATAGGGATTTCCCTGGTGGCGCAGTGGTTAAGAATCCTCCTGCTAATGCAGGGGACAGGGGTTCAAACCCTGGTCCGGGAAGATCCCACATGCTGTGGAGCAACAAAGCCCGTGAGCCACAACTACTGAGCCCACGTGCCACAACTACTGTGCCCACGTGCCTAGAGCCCATGCTCTGCAACAAGAGAAGCCACCGCAATGAGACGCCCGCGCATCGCAAGGAAGAGTAGCCCCCTGCTCACTGCAACTAGAGAAAGCCCATGCGCAGCAACGAAGACCAAACGCAGCCAAAAATAATAAATAAAATAAATAAATTTATTAAAGAAAGAGAACATAATAAAAACAAAGGAAAAAGGAAAGACAGTAACAGATCCCATTATCAAGGCAGCAATAGCAGGGACTTCCACGACAGCTATTACAGGGGGTGACAAGGTGGCAGTTGCCAGACAGTCTAATAGGAGAGAAGATTGTGATAGAATCAAAAGATGAAACATCTTTACAGCTGAGGGATTCATACACTCAGCTGCATCAATTGCTTTAACAAGCCCATACTATATTCACAATATATTTATGAATAACACAATAAATATTTGTAGCAAAAATCCGTATCTAACTCTGGTTATGCCTGTCTTAATCTTAATACCGATATTCTTAAAAACATGGAATCACTACAGTGTATTTCCGGTAGGAAATAGATATGGTAGTGCCATATTCCCTTAAAGGGCATTTTGCTTATTAATTCATTTAATATTTATCTTCCCCAACTAGTAAACAAACTCAATAAAGGCAGCGGTTGTTTTTATAATTTATATATTCTTTATCCAGTGCTGTATTCTCAGCACCAAGAAGAGTTCCTGGCACATACTGTGTGTCTAATACATATTTGTTGAATAAATGAAAAATGTACATATCATTTAGGAATTTCATATAATTCACTATATCTTTATATATATATTAAAGATAAAATGTTTAATATTCCTTAAGACTGAGTAAGTACAGCACGCTCAGAAATTTGTGGCCTAGTATCCTGTCAGCTGAAGTGTATTTCAGTGTGATAATTAAATAGAAGTTATACACTTTCAAGTAATCCCTTCCAAATACTCTAGCACAAATACTTGAAATTAGTGAATGTCAGATACACTCATTCACAGCCCGTCAGCAAACTCATAGAAAGTGAGAACACAGGGTATAAGTGGACACGAAGGGGCCTGGGTCCCATTTTTCATGCTATTAAAAACCATACATAGTGTGGTTAATAGTGCTCTCATATCGCGTTTGGAGCCCTAGATGCAGTGTGTTAGCGGAGACGCAGAAGGCTAGCTAGCTCTAGCGGCTGAGTGCCAGTGGAGGGCAGCACAGAGCTACTTCAGAGAAAATACATTCAAGAGGAAGATAACAGCTCCCAGCTGAGAGCAGGGTCCTTAGCCAGATCTACTGCCCGCTACTGAAGAGGCAGCCTATTTGGAAAACCAGCCCACAGGATAGCCAGCAAGAATGGAATTCCCCAATACATTAATGTATGAAGCCAAGAAGCAAGGGAGATGGGCAGGAAACAATGCCAGGATACTCAGAATAATCTAGACTTGGACTCAGCAGAGCTCCCAGGAGCCACTGATTCTGAGAGTGATTTCTCTCCAGAGCTGCTGAATCAGACGATGTCTTACATTCGTTCCAATTCCAACATCTTGGATCCCAAGATCACCAACAAACATGTTTTGAATACTATCTTTTTGCAAAGATTATCCCTCTAGTAGAAAATATAAATAATATATTTTTATATTATTTTTGCTATCATTTCACAAAGATTATTCCTTAGGAAGAAAATATTAACAATATAAATAATATATTAATATAAAATTGTTAGCATTAAGAGGAGAAATACATGAATGAAGAGTAGCAAGGGCTTCCCTGGTGGTGCAGTGGTTGGGGGTCCGCCTGCCGATGCAGGGGACACGGGTTCGTGCCCCAGTCTGGGAAGATCCCACGTGCCGCGGAGCGGCTGGGCCCATGAGCCATGGCCGCTGAGCCTGCGCGTCCGGAGCCTGTGCTCCGCAACGGGAGAGGCCACAGCAGCGAGAGGCCCGCGTACCGCAAAAAAAAAAAAAAAAAAAAAAAAAGAGTAGCAAGCACAGATTCTACCATGTTACAAGGGTCCCAAGAATCCCCTAAAAGTTTGAGACTTCTCACATATATGCAGTGGAATCTTGGTGAGGCCTAAGGAACAGCAGCAGGTCGGTCTGTAAGCCTGGTTCCCAGCGTGAGGACCTCAACCCTGAGGACAAGCAGAAGTGAGATGCAGCCTATCCCAGGCCAGAATTCATGCTCCTGTTCTGGGTCTTCCCAGCAGTATGAGCTTAGGTGAGTAATTTAGCCTCTCTAGGTCAGTTTTCTCACTTCCAAAGTAAAATAATACCTGTCTCTTGAATCTGAGAGGAATTCACAGAAGAAAATATGCCTTGTTAATTTTATACAAAGATAGGGTATTTTTATTACCAGACTGAGTCGTATGAAGAGCAGGAAGACATCTAGTGAGATGAGAAAGGAGGAAAGCATCTTAAAAATAAACCTTTGAGAGATTCAGAATTTTATTTATAATGAACCGTGGCCCTTCTGTCAATCCATGTCAGTATCGCTCCGAGTCTCCCTGGAACCTATATTAAATGCCAAGCATATTTGCATCATGGGGTAATATTTGCCTCCTGTGAACGATCTTCTCCTTGCTAAATGTGTGTAATGATATTCCAAGCCAGATAAAAATGGGAGACATTTTACTGCCACCTCCTTCCTGAAGAAATTTATTCATAGGGCCACAGAAGCAGGAAGGAAACGTAGGCTGTTTGCAGCCAGAATACTTTGGCTCTGGTTCATAATAATACTACTAATAATAAATAACCATTACCATGGGGATATGGGAACATGTTGGATACATGTTCAAATACAGCTGCCCCAGCTTGGTGTTCAGTTTTGTCCCATTCCCACACTGTGATTTTTCTGGATGGACAAGAGAGCTGAGAGCATGCCAGTGAATTGGTAAACGTTGACTGGAAAGTCTAAGATTTTTGTCATTTCTAAAAATCAGACAAACCGGGAGGTGGGCAGGACATGAAGAAGTGGGATTCGTCAATTCTTTCCATTCTAATTTCTGATGAGATGCCTAACTGGAGAATTCAGCATTGACATTGAAGAGTCACAGATGACCACAGAGGCACCAGAAGAGGGTCTTTGCAAATGAGGGTTGACGATTTATTGATTTATGGTTGGTTTGAGCAATAAGGGACAGTGGAGCGTTCAACCTCCTCATTTTATATTTAAGGAAACTAAGGTCAAGAAAGTGGCGTGACTAGCTCAAGTTCTCCCCGGGGTTAACTAAGAGTCTAGTTATCTTATTACACTAAAATACTACCTGGCTAAACTAGCTAGCAAGTCAATCAGTGGCCAAATTACATAGTAAAAGTGCATAAAGTACTGGTCAAAAATAAAATATAATAAACAAAATTGGCTTCCTTTAAAGTTATAAAACATGGATCCATATATTCCAACAGTCATCATCTGCTTTGCTAATAGGAATTGAAACACACACTTCACTGAGTGCATGAACAAACTACGCCCACACACTTGGCCAGCTTATAAAGTCACAGAGAATAAGTTGAATTCTTCTTTGCCTCTGTCTAAAGTGTGAAATGCCAAGAAAATGCTAACATTGTTATTCTGAAACGTCTTGGGCTTTATAGTCTCTCTGCCATTGCTAAGACTTCACCGGTGCCCAGATAATCTTTGCTACAAAAAGAGATGGAGTCCATCCAGTAATGGGAATCCCATTTCTTTGAATTTTGAAATACTTTGAGCAAAGGTGTTATGGACAGAGTATATATGTGGTGACTTAAAGGAGGGAGTTATTTTTAGTATGTTCCCTGATATTGACTAGACAGCAATCTCAAATCAACTAAATGGTTGGTCGAGATGAAAGGAAATCTTGGAAATTTCTACCTCTTTCCAATTTTGTTAAGTATTTGTGCAGTAATACAATTGATTTTAATTTGGAAAATTAGTTAAATAAAGCACAACCCACAAAATTATTTTTTAGAATTAGTCTCTTGACCTGGAATTTAAAACATTAGAAGAGTGTTCTTATAAATTTTAACTGCCTTATATGCACACTTGAGGTCGTTAAGCATCTTTTTCTTTCTTTAAATCATTGCCATAATCTAAACTCAGTAAGAACTCTTTGATATCAAAAGAGTACTCTTTGCCAGACAATTAAGATTTATTAGAAAAACCAAGATGTCTCACTCTGAAAACCCATTCCTTGGTAAACTTCCCACACTGTCATTGTTACTATTGAGCACTATGGTCACTAGATGTCGCTGCTGCCGTTTGAATGAGATTTTCTTAGTGCCTCCAGAAAAAGAAAAAAAAAAGATTCTTAGAGTTTGGGTAATTGTTTTTTACTGTTTTGGGGATTTTGGTGAGTAGATGATATCTTATATATTAATGAATGCAGATCACTTATTTTTCAGATGAAGAACGAAAACTACAACGGTGAAGTAACTTGCCTAAGGATCCGTAAGAAAAAGAGCATGGTTGAGCCAGAGTTGGAAAGCTCTGTTCTAATGTCTGTACTTTATAGGGTTTTTTAAAAAAAATCTACAGTGTTCCAGATGGAAGCAATGAAGGCAATCATCTTTTAAACCAAAACCTAACTAACTAATAATAATTAACCTAACTAATAATACTTATTATATGTTAAGTTAGTTTTATTTTGCTTTCTCCCTGATGTCCTTCTCCTTGGAAACTGGATACATATGAATCATGATGACACATGACTTTCCCAGACCAGACTTTAAAGAGTAAGAGAAACTGACAAAAGGCCATCAGCTAAGCTCAGGTGATTCCTTCCTCCAGGGAGTCTCCTCCATAGAGAGGCGGGGGAGGGGGGCAGGAAATGTCAGCAAGCCCAGGAAAGTCTCCTCCAAAAAGTTATTAAAATTAGACAAACGTACACAATACACAAACAATCCGCTACAGAGTGCATCTCCAACCCAGCTTTCCTGCTGAAACAGAAGAGAAAGCCAGCAGAGTTTCCTTCAGAAGGCAGGAGCTAAAAGGATGCAGAGGAGGCTGTGAGAGCAATCCTGAACTGCTTTCATAGACTGAGGTGAGAAGAAAAGAAAGAGGAAGGCAAATTAACTGAAAGAGGCAACCAGGTGGCACGGCTGAAGCTTCCAGATATTTCTGTTCCCAAGAGAAAACCAAAAATTCACTATCTCTTGGGTGAATTGGCAGGCAGGAGATAGAGGAGGGAGCGCTCACACCCTCGCTCGCGGTTGTTGAACCCCTTTTTCAGCCCCCACCTCAAGCAAAGAAGGGGGAGGGAGGAAAGGACTTGCCCTGAAAAGGAAAGGAGCGAGCATCGCGGCTAGCCTTGGGGAAATCTCCACAGATGAGCATTTTTGTTGCGTTAAGTGGACCGCATTAGCAGCCTGAACACGTAGGGGAAGGCTAACATCGCCTGTTAATATAATGCGGGAGAGGAGTGACAGACCTGGGAGTTGAGAGTGGAAGCACTAGTTTTATATAAAACAAAACGGAACAATTCTTAGGACTTGAGTTATTAGGGTATTGGGGCGTGCCTCACTCCATAGGGGGGGTATGTACTGGGACATCCGTTTTAGAGGAGACGTACCTATATCTATATTTCGACTATCTTAAAAAAAAAATTTCTGCAGTAGGTAAACAGGTCCATGGTTCTGAAGTTGCCTCTGGGAAGAATGAGAGGAAGAGTCATCTCTGGGATGTCTCCTTTAAACTCCAGCAGCGTCGGGGCTGAGAACTGACAAATAGGGAGGTTCCGAAATTCAGCGTAAAAATGGTCACCTCCACCCACCTCACGCTGCTTCTTTTCTCTTACACATAGAGAGATTTGGAGATAGGGATTTGGATAGGTTATAAAGACAGAAATAAAGATAGGGATGGGGATGGGGGGCGGGGAAGTTGAGAAACTGAGAAAGGAAAGCAAAGAGGGGAGGAAGAGAAGGTAGGGAAAACTTAAGGAATGAAACCCAGCTGAAGTCCAATTATTTATCAGGGTGGATTTTTTTGTTGTTGATGTTTTGTTTTCCAAAACGAATTCAGCTTGCTTGTTCCTTCTTCGGCTTTCTAGCAAACTTTCAGCTTGAACAGTATTCTAGGTACATTAAAGCAAAGCAAAACAAAACTTTGGACGCGTGGGGCGGGGAGAAACGCCTGCAGGGCCAGCGCGCGGACATGCACAGTCCGCTGCTCGGCTATCAAGCAGCCACTGAGCGCCCCGAACACCTTCCTTATTTCTCTTTTCTTAGCTCCTCACACTCGCTTAGCATCTCTTTTCCCCAAGACTTCCTTGAGAACAGCCAGGCAAGAGCCGGGTGTAAGGCTGGCTTTTTCTGCGGGAGAAGCCAATAGTATCCACCAAAACTAAAATGCAGAAAAGGTCCCTAGTCTCTTCGGGTCCGTCCTCAAATTACCCAGCACACTGCGGAAGTTTCTCGAAATTCCAGGATTCAGTGTAAAGATGTGGGATTTCTCCTGGTTCGGCCTCCAGGGCCACAGGGGTGACCCCTCAAAACATGGCCTTCCCCTTAATGCCTTTACAACCTATTTAGGAAAATCAAAGGTCCCGTTGGTCTCGAAGGACCGATTAGAGAGAGCCCGGACCTCACAACTCCGTGTCTGCGGCGGGGAGGGGCATGTGGACCGGGGAGAATTCGGGAAAAGGGGCCCCGCGGTAAGCAACTGGCGGACAGAGGGATCCGGGCTGTGTTTTCCCTAAGAACGCCCTAAAAAAAAAGAAAAGAAAAAAAAGCACTGGAATGTGGGGTTCCAGCATCAGCTGTTGCTTTATGAGACCCGAATTCAGGCTGCTCTAGAAGAATTTTGGTCGAAAGTAGATTCTCTCTCCAGACGCAAATATTCCCTGACCTACTTCCCCAGCGCGCTCTGGCTCTTTGCTGGGAGAGGACCGCGCTGCCGGGGACTCGGCACTTCTGTCAATTGCACAGAGCAATTACTAAGAAAATATTGTGACGATTTTGTAGGGCGGAAGGGGACTGAGGGGTGGGGGAGGGTAAGTTAGTTTGGAGAGCAATTTGCAAAGGAATATTTATTAACTTTGATTCCCGAGGTCACCGCCGGAAAACGGGTGAGCTGCAGAGCTTTTCCTCTAGGTGGCGGACGTCGGTACCCAACAACCGTTAGGCGGTGGTGACTCCAAACACAGGATTAAGCTTCTTGCTGGTTAAAAATAATAATAGTAATAATATAGAGGTGTGGGGCTGTTTTTTCCCCTTTTGGATATTTATTTATTGCAGGGAAAAGTCATTGATTTTCCTAAGCAAACTGTGTTTCTCCTTCACTTGGTGGAAAATAAAAACTGTTTGAATAAATAAGTTATTTCTGAACATTTTGTTGTCAAAGTGTTAAATGTTCCCGTCATTTTTATTCAAACACTAACATGATTACAGCCAATTATATATTCACCATGTTCTTTATTTTAGAGTAATTGTACTTGTCACTAATAAAACAGAGGCATAATGGATCGCTACTGTTCTGGATTTTCAAGCAATTTTGTGTAATTTGATTGAATTATACATCTTCTTTGCTACTTTTTTATTTTTATATTTGGGGATCCTATTTTCTTGAAAATTGCAGCTCTATGCTTGTTTTGTTGTTTCTCCAGTAACGTACACTTCGGTAACACTGATAAATAGAAAGAGTCCCTTTGAAATGTCGAAAATCAGCTGTTTCCTTCCCCACCCCCTCCCTGCACTTCTGCGCGGGGAAGACCTTAACGCTGCGCTGCCAGGCAGTCTGAGCCAGTGGGTGCGCTTACCCGAAAAGTCCAGCGCCAAGACAAACTCCCCATTCACCTCAAGGCAGACGCCTCCCTGCCTCGAGTCTTTAGGGTTTTGTCTCTTTCCTGTAATGATACTGTTGGGTGTCTGGGGCTTCAAACATGCCAAGACAAGCCGACCATGGGCTCAGTTCGTGTGCAGTATCAAGGGAAAGAGTATATACAGCACAGTTGAAAGATAAACTGTATAAATTACTCCAATTACACAAGCCCCAAACGTCCTACCGACTCAACCATCCCCCAGCAATTACAAAAATTATCTGTCCACCCACCTATGTTCTTTTTAGTTTCAGATATACTTAAGAAAACTGGGGTCAATAGTTTATCCCTTTTTATTTTGACGATAATTTCAATTAGAAGATATGGGGGGGGAAAGAGACACACGTCTACCCAGTGTTCACATATATGAACAAATAAAGAAATAAACGTGACAGTAGACAGACAAGAAGTAGGATTTTAAGGGGCCATCTCCACAACTGAAGGAGCAGAGACTATGCAATTCTTTTCCCAACAAATCCCTCCAGTTCCTAAAACAAGACTCAAACGCCCCGCTAGGAGCTGCAGCTGCGAGATGGAGCCAAAGGCTCTGACAAGTGGCTGTGTATGACCCAATATTTATCAATAACAACAACAACAATATCAAGTGAAACCAAGGCTGGGGATTTTAAACTGCTTCTAAAGCTCTGGCGTGGATACGCACGTGGGCGAAAACAAAAAGTCGCTGGAGATGAGTCGGCTCCATTTGTCCGCCCTAGGGAGCAATCCCGGGGCAAAATCCAGTGCTAATTGAAAGACTGAGGAGCGTGTGCTAAAGACACTCTAAGCATTTTTTCAAGTAAATCGCGGTGTGTAATCAATAGCATGTGCATATATATATATATAAATAGGGAAAGGGAACCACTTCTAATCAATGGGGAAAATAGTGTTTCACGCCTGATTCCAGACTTCTTTAAAATTTAGTGTCTCCCACCCTCCGATTGCTTTGTGGTCCGGACTTCGAACTTATTCCAGGAAAACCTACGGGCCCCGTTTTGTGTTCCGGAGAGCAGATACTCAGTCCAGCCGGGGCCGTTCTTTTGTCTTCTGGGGGTGCTTCCTCTAAGGCCAGAGGATAGGCTGCCTGGGCAACGATCCCAGCGCGGGGTGCAGCCCGCGGGCGGCCGCGAGGACTTGCGTTGGGGCAGCGCCGAAACGAGCCCCGCGCCCCTCAGCTCCGTCCGAGGCAACGCAGCAGCCTCACAGGCTGCTCTCCAAGAAGCCGGGCTTTATCAGCTATTCCACATCCTTGTGGCCTCATCTATCTTATCTAACAAGTTCACGCTCCAGGAGAAAAGAAAAGGGTGAGAAAAAAAAAAAAAAAGATCTTCACCGCGGTGATTCATAGTTCACACTCTCGGGAGCCAAACTTGCCGACCCGGCTTTCTTCTTGAACGTTATTTTCTCTCCTGCGTGCCTTAAGGACAAGCTCAGAAGAAAGATACTAAAATTGGTAAACAAGAACCTACCTAGGACTGTTTTTAAAATAAAAGTGACCCTCCCCACTACCTTTGTTGTAGTTTCTGAAACGGAAGAGTAGGGTTGTTCTGTTTGCGCATCATAGCGGTAATTTGTTCCTGAAGCCATCCTGAATCTAGCTTACCCTGGTCGCTCCTCTCCTCCCTGCCTTCGGCTCCTTCCAAAGGGCAGGAGACAAATAGGGGTATAACTGCTCTCCCCCACTGGGTCCAACACCCCTTCTATGTAATTGAATATTTAAATTAACTTCACCTGCACGCACCCCAATCTTTTAACTCTGAGCTGTGCTTTATACAAATAATAAGCTTAAAACCTTTAACTGGGCTCTATTTTTTTTCCACGTTGACTGTGGCAGATGACCTCTTAGCCCAAAAATATTGATCTGTATGCGTGCTTCCGGCGTGATGTGCAAACACGAGACATCTGGGCTGAAAAGGTAACTCTAAGAGGGGTAAATCCGGAAATAAAACCTAAAAGCAAGTCCTCTAGCAGGACTGCGCTGGGCAGGCGCGGGCGACAAAGGAGCGCGGGGTAGGCGCGCGGGTGCTAGCAGGCAGGAGCGGAGCGCAGGCCCCGGGAGCCCGGATTCCGTGATGCTCCTCGCAGGGATCCGTCGCCGTTACAGCCTCGAGGGGTTAGCGAGGGAGGGAGAGGATCAGTTCCTTTTTCGAAACGCTGCTCCAACATATTTTCCACTGCTTCAAGTTGGAGGGGGAGGGGAAGACCTACGGGAACTGCAGTTCGAGAGTGAGGAGACAGGTGGGTATGAGACACACACGAAGTAAAAACTGGCTCATTGGTTTGTCCACTTGGGTTTTTAGAAAGGAAGCGGACGTATTCGATTAGTAAACAGTTTACTTTGTCTCATGCGACTTTTCAAATGCGAAGGGGGACTTTGGGGTGGAAGGGTCTCTGCTTGCCTCCTGGCCTGCTCACCCCAGCGCAGGCAGTTTTCTCCCTCATCATTCCTGACGACCGTCAGTGGGTGCGAGCATTGTCTAAAACATACTATCAATCTTCTCTATTGTTCGGTGCTCTTCGTGTACTTTTAACTATTGAGAGGGTGACTGGTTCAGAGCTGACCGTCCTAATAATTGTCACTAAGCCGCACCGCTTCATCTTTCCTCACAACGACTGGAGTTTGGGGGACCTTTTGGGATGGTGCTTCAGAATAGAGGAAACTCGATGCCCCACATTCTCCAAAGAGTGCTGTTAGCATTTCCCAAAGTAGATTATTCGGTGTCTTACGGGAAATCAAATTGAAGTTCCAACTAATTAAGGAGAACAGGGATGGGATAGTAAGGCGCTGGAACTCTAGGAGACCAGCATTTTGAGGCCTGTAGGTTCTTCTTTCAGGCCGATGTATACTTATGCAGTCATTTCCCCCCTCTTTCCATGTCCCACTGGTGAAAAATCCAAGGTAGCATTGTCTTGTGTGCTGACTTTTGCCAACTCTCACTTCCTCCCTTTTCAGATAGACTGAAGGGTTAAATACAAGGACCTGAGAACTAGCTTCCGTCATTCCCGTTTACCATCACCCCTGCCACTCTTTGTCTTTCCCTTTAGCATTTCCTGACCCCTCTGAAGGATGGGCTGCACCATTTCCTAGGGCTTCTGGAGGAAAACGAGAAATTGGCCTCTCAGGGCACGATTGCCCGAAAGGTGTGGGACTATTTCTCCTAATTGGATCAGGTCAAAAAATGGAACGGGCCTGCCCTCACACTATCAGGGACTCAACTCCCTCTGCAAATTGTCCACCCTCAGAGATCCCAAGCAGCTGGCAAATAACAGGAAACATGTAAACGACTATTGGACATTTTATATTTACAAGAGATGTGCAGAGTGTTCGACTGAGAGGTTGTTCAGAGAGACTTTATAAAAGTCCTTCGACCCTGGGGTGGTCGAAGGACCATCCTCATGGATTTCTCCACGCCTGGCTCTCTGTGGGGGTAATATTGGGAAGAAGCTTCTCCCAAGTGTATTTTGTTGCAGGTCTCAAGACGATTCCTTTGGATCAGTATGTGCTCGCCTTCAGAGAGCTTGGAAGCTTTCTGGCAGAGTCACAGCAACCTGCCTGGGGAGTCCCAGGGTCTCTATCCAGACCTCCTCTTCCTTCTCTTCTTCTTCTTTACTTAAAAAAAAAAATTTTTTTTTAACTTTGGACTTTCTCATTTCCGAAGTGGTTCCCCAGCTTATACAAGTTAAACATTTCGACTCTCAAATACGAGGCTCTCCCATGAATTATTTTTTCTCAAAGTTCTCAAGCAAAATTGCCGGTGCCACAATGTTATGATGGAAGGATGCTGAAATGACAGGCCTAGTAGACGCTTGTCTTAATCATCGGCTTCTTAATTTAGTTTTAGTGAGGTGTGTGTGTGTGTATATGTGTGTGTGTGTTTGTGGTGTGCGCGTGCACGTGTGCGCGTCCCTGGGGATATTGAGGGTGCGTGCGCGTGCTAAGAGCAGCCGCTTGACAACCTGCAGCTCCCTAATGAGTGACGAGGCAAGGCTGCTGCAGAAAAGTAACACTTCCCTGGTGTGAAGACCTCTTACTGAGAAGTTTAGTTCACTACTGTTCTCGCAAACCTAATCGTATAACCTGTAACCAAAACCCACAGAACAAGGATACAACACACTGAAGGGTAACTTACAATCACTAAATGTTAGCACCATTACCTGCTGTTAGGAAGGGATTAAGGACGAGTTGGCTTCAGCGAGAGCAGACCTTGATAGTCACAGGATCTCTGGAAATACCTGGATGCCTCTGCAAGGGTTCCGCTCACTCACAAACATCACAGGGTCAGGGACTCCCCTTGCATCTGCAGGAAGAGAGCTTTACCCAGAGCCTGGCGCTGGGCGCCGCTCCAAGGACACCCTATCCAGGGAGCCGAGAGCAGGGTGGATTTTAGGCAAAAATGGCTCATCCTCCTTTAACCAGCAGGTAACAAGGAAAAAAGAAGCAAGGCACCAACCAAAAGCGGGAAATAGGCCCTAAGGAAGACTCAGTGTAGCACCGCCAGATGGAGAAGCTAAACGTGCTGCTCCCTGCAGTTGGCTGTGGGGCCTTGGCTATTAATTAAAACTAGAGACAGAATAATCTAATTCATTTCCCAAGGAATTCTTCCATTGGAACTGCTCACTCTTTACAAGGCCTGTCCTCTTTTGGGGGGTGAAGGGGGAGGCAGACAGAGGAGAAGTTTACCATTATATCCCAGAAAATTACATTTGCTCTGACTTTGACGTTACCAGTGTACATTTATAGATCTGTGTGTTTGAGAGATCAAGATTAAGCTGATGATGAGACAATATTAAAGTGATAAAGAATTTTTTCAGATCTGAGACCACCGGATGCCCTCTGTCTTCTGAAGGTAATCACAGAGACTGAATGAGGTGGAAATACAGAGTTAGGGCTTCTTGTGTTTAGGAAAGAGGCCTGAGGTGGATGTGGGCAGTCGTTCAAATCCAATTTGCACCCAAATTGGCCGGTAGGATATACAAAGCTCCATCCAGGGACTTTCAACTTGCACAATACTCTGTCCAAGAGCCCCCTCCCCCTCCATTTCATCTAGTAGCAGTTCTAAAAAGAAGCCACTGCTGAGACAAATGTGGGCTGCTGAGTAAACAGTGCATGTTTTGTTGAACAAGCCCATATATATATATATATATATATATATGTGTGTGTGTGTGTGTGTGTGTGTGTATACATATATATATATCACTCTATCTCACCATAAAGTCTAATTAAAATTATTAAAAGGAATTCAAACTCACCTCCCCCCCCAAACTGCAAATAACCTTTGTCATTAGGGAGAATATATCTTTAATATGATTATATTAAACTGGAATCTATTTATTCCTACACAAATATCCTATTTTAAGACTTGCATCCATGCAATCCTTAAAATAATATAACACATTTTTAATTTGCATGCAAAACATTTTCCCAGTCAATATAAGCTCCTGGCACATAAAATCAGATTATTCCAGCTCTCATTAGCAGACCCCAGTTTTTGCTATTTGAAAGTAAACAGAAGAAAAACTTATTTTCACCTGCTAAAATTTTATGCAGGATTACAAAACAATGAACACTCAGCTTTGACCTAAGAAACACCTTAAAACATTAAAAATTCATCAGTCAGTGCTGGTGTTGGATTCAAGGAGTGCTCCTCCAGTTTGCTGCTGAGCTTGGATTTGAATAAAATGTCCAATGTTAACAAACAATACCCACGTTTGGCACTTTGTGTATTAAATTGATCAAACAGATTTTAGGAGGCACAATGCACAATTTGTACAGACCTGATTGAGTTAATATAATATCAGCAAATTTTACATCGAAATGATTCTGTTTCTTTTCTTTGTGTTTAAAACCAGCACAGATTACAAATTTTAATGATCTGAAAATGTTTGGTATACAAAATCATGCTTATTTCAGTATTAGCAAAAACACAAGAAATTTTTCAACACAAACACCCAGCTGTGTCTATTTTAAAAGCAGTTCAATGACAGCTTGCACTTATGAGCATGCAATCAGCTAATTTCGCTTTTTTTTCTTCTGTGTTAATCAACACTTTCCTTCCTGCATATCAGAGTACAAATAGTATAGTTACTCCACATCAGTAAATGTTTACGTAACCTGTCCTTTCCCAAGAATCCGGTTACACCGAATCATTTCACGCTAGACCGACTACGAAAACGTACCGGGCCGTCCACCTCAGAGGGAGCCCTTGTGTGCCATTATAAGTGGTGATGAGAAGGGGGGCTGTGGGGGGAGAAATGGGGAGGAGTAGGTGGAGGAATGGAGTGAGGGAGTGGAATAGAAGGAGAAGAGGGGTGGGGGGAGTGAGGGGGAGGAGGCGGGAAGAGGGGAGGAGGCAGGAATGCGAGTTGAGGAAAAGGAGGAATAACAGGCCTGCGGAGGGGAGAAGAGTGGGAGGAGGAAAAGTGAGCAGAAAGAGGAAGGCCCACAGATCTCTCCAGCCGAGTCCGCAAAACCCATGAGCTCACCCGGCTCTGTAAGAAATCAGGAGCTTAGAAGTCAAAGTCTGGGGCCATGTCACCACTAACGGCGATAGCTGGAACCCTTGAATTTTCCCACATGTAAATATAGTTTGTTTTAAAGGAAGGACTTATGTAGAAATAGGGGGAAGACACACACATACAGTGAATGGATAGTTGAGGTTAGTCCAATGTTCAAAGCTCCTTTATGGCATTCCTAATAGATCCATATTTAAAAATCATTATCTATTTATAATGTCTATTATTCTCTTCAGAGTTTATTCTCTCTCTCATAATTTCAAGGTAGGGGTGGGATGGGGAGAGTGGAATAACTCCCTATTAACCTGAGTATTCATCAATTGCATTCTTTATATTAGAATTGAAATTTAACATCGTACATAAGCACCGCTTTTCTTCCTTCGTTTTCGTAAATACCAAATCTGTCAGAAAATTTGAGAGTTTATCGAGGTGAAGAAAGGTTTACATTTTATGATTATTTACCTTACAGAGTGAAAAGGTGCTTTTCATTTATGCTTCTCCTCCACCTCCCTCTCCCCTCAGGCTACATCCTCCGTAAAATGTGGTATGTTTCGTGCCCATGTGGGATGAAACAGCCTTTGATCAGTATGCCCTGCACCAAATTCCAATCCCTGGGAAATGCTGGGCCTTAGCCCTGCCCCTGGCCACGGGATCCCTTTAAAGCCCCCGAATCACAATCTCCCCACTCACTTCAACCCTCAACCGAACCTTCCCAGTCCTAAAGCCCAAGAAGCTGGAATTGTGGGACACACGTTCCCAAGGCTCCTAGGCGCCTTCCAGCAGCATTCAGGATGGGAAAGGGCCGGCTGAAGCATGCGGTTATTTCAGGATTAAGGCCCGCACAAATTAAAAGCATTTGAGAAACGGAAAGAAAAAGAAAAGAGGGAGTGAAAATAGGAAGGCTTAAAAAAAAAACCGGAAAGAAATAGACGCCCACCCTTATTTTCCCTCCAATGTCAACAAGCAAAATGAAAACATTTCCAGGGTGATAGCTCGCGGCTACTCGCTTCCAATTCGGATTAGAAGCTGAGGAGAAGCTGGAGCGGCGAGGAGAAAACGGCACCGAGTCACCCAGAGCGTGAGCGAAGGTCTGGAGCGGGAGAGAAGGGGAAGAGACGCACATAGCATGTGTTACCTGGTTTATTTCGAGATTGTTTGGTATTGTTTTCTCTCTGAGCACCCCTCATTTCGGAAAGCCATCAAACGCGCCCACCACTGAGCCGCCCTCGCCCGCCGCCGCAGCGCCGGGAGCCCCAGGCCTGGCTTCCCGGCGGCGCCCGAGCTCGCCGCCGCCCGAGCCGCAGGAACCGAGTAAGTAACCCTGTTTGGCCCCGCGCTCGCCAGCCCACTTCCTCCTCCTTATCCCTTCATTTCCAAACCTCTGCCGGACCCTCCTCCCCCAAGGTATAGGAGACCTCCCTCCCACGCCAGAGGTGGGCCTTCCCTCCCCAACCCTCCGAAACCTCGGAAGAGTGTTACCTACGAGGGGCACAGTTTTCCTACGGGCTCCGAAATGCCGGACCCGGGCCTGCAAGGCCGACTCGGGAAAGTAGTGCCTCGCCTCTCCCTCCTCCATTTCCTGCCCTCTCCCTGCATCCTCTCCCTGCACTCCCACTCTTCTCTCCACCACCGCCGCCGCCGCCACCGCCCCCGCTTTTAAACATAAAATTGGATACAAACTTTAATCAATAAGGACAAATATTGACGCTCAAACGAAAATGACCCACTACATGAAAAGGAAGCCGGAAATGTGAGATATTTGCCCTAAGAGGGGGATTTCGGTTGAGCAGACCCGCGGGGTAGAACGGGTGGAGGGGGCGCAGAGAAGGGCCGCGGCGCAGCGTGCTCCCACCGGCGTATCCCTACGCGGCTCCGCGCGGCCGCGAGGCCGAGGCCCGCGGAGAGGGGGAGGCGAGCGCCCGAGGGGGCGGGAGCCGGAGGGCGGGGCGGGGTGGGGCGGGGGTGGGTGGGTCCGGACCCGCCGATTGGTCGACGGCAGGAGAGACGCTCCCGCACGCCGCCGGCTCTGATTGGCCCAGCGGCAGGAAAGGTTAAACCAAAAATTTTTTTACAGCCCTAGTGTGCGCCTGTAGCTCGGAAAATTAATTGTGGCTATAGCCGCCTCGATCGCTGTCTCCCCATCCTCGCCGCGGCCGCTCCGGGACGCGCCCGCCCGCCGCCCGGCTCTCCCCCCCTTTGGGCTGCTGCTGCTGCTGCTGCTGCTGTGACTGCTGCTGCGAGAGGAGGAGGAGGAGGAGGAGGAGGAGGAGGAAGCAGCAGGGGGGGGGAGCGGGGGGGTGGGGGGGAGACCAAGAAGTAGAGTTGGGAGCGAGGGAGCTTCACCCCCGGGGCGGTGGTTGTTTCTTTTTTTCTCTCTCTTTCTTTTTTTCTTTCCCCCCTTTTTTTTCCTTCTAATTCCTGAGGGGTGGTTGCTGCTCTTGCTACATGACTTGCCAGCGCCGGAGCCTGCGGTCCAACTGCGCTGCTGCCGAAGCGCTCAGTGCCGCCGCCGCCGCCGCCCGCGCAGCCCGCGCCCCGCTCGGCACCCAACGGTCGCCGCCGCCCGCCGCTCCGCTGCCCCGCTCCCGCGCCGCCGCCGCCGCCGTTTCCCCCCGACGACTGGGTGATGCTGGACATGGGAGATAGGAAAGAGGTGAAAATGATCCCCAAGTCCTCGTTCAGCATCAACAGCCTGGTGCCAGAGGCGGTCCAGAACGACAACCACCACGCGAGCCACGGCCACCACAACAGCCACCACCCCCAGCACCACCACCACCACCACCACCACCACCACCACCCGCCGCCGCCCGCCCCGCAACCGCCGCCGCCGCCGCCACAGCAGCAACCGCCGCCGCCGCCGCCCCCTGCACGGGGCGCCCCGGCCGCCGACGACGACAAGGGCCCCCAGCAGCTGCTGCTCCCGCCGCCGCCGCCGCCGCCGCCCCCGGCCGCCGCGCTGGACGGGGCCAAAGCGGACGGGCTGGGCGGCAAGGGCGAGCCGGGCGGCGGGCCCGGGGAGCTGGCGCCCGTCGGGCCGGACGAGAAAGAGAAGGGCGCCGGCGCCGGGGGGGAGGAGAAGAAGGGGGCGGGCGAGGGCGGCAAGGACGGGGAGGGGGGCAAGGAGGGCGAGAAGAAGAACGGCAAGTACGAGAAGCCGCCGTTCAGCTACAACGCGCTCATCATGATGGCCATCCGGCAGAGCCCCGAGAAGCGGCTCACGCTCAATGGCATCTACGAGTTTATCATGAAGAACTTCCCTTACTACCGCGAGAACAAGCAGGGCTGGCAGAACTCCATTCGCCACAACCTGTCCCTCAACAAGTGCTTCGTGAAGGTGCCGCGCCACTATGACGACCCGGGCAAGGGCAACTACTGGATGCTGGACCCCTCGAGCGACGACGTGTTCATCGGCGGCACCACGGGCAAGCTGCGGCGCCGCTCCACCACGTCGCGGGCCAAGCTGGCCTTCAAGCGCGGGGCGCGCCTCACCTCCACCGGCCTCACCTTCATGGACCGCGCCGGCTCCCTCTACTGGCCCATGTCGCCCTTCCTGTCCCTGCACCACCCCCGCGCCAGCAGCACTTTGAGTTACAACGGCACCACGTCGGCCTACCCCAGCCACCCCATGCCCTACAGCTCCGTGTTGACTCAGAACTCGCTGGGTAACAACCACTCTTTCTCCACAGCCAACGGCCTGAGCGTGGACCGTCTGGTCAACGGGGAAATCCCGTACGCCACGCACCACCTCACGGCCGCCGCGCTCGCCGCCTCGGTGCCCTGCGGCCTGTCGGTGCCCTGCTCCGGGACCTACTCCCTCAACCCCTGCTCGGTCAACCTGCTCGCGGGCCAGACCAGTTACTTTTTCCCCCACGTCCCGCACCCGTCAATGACTTCGCAGAGCAGCACGTCCATGAGCGCCCGGGCCGCGTCCTCGTCCACGTCTCCGCAGGCCCCCTCGACCCTGCCCTGTGAGTCTTTAAGACCCTCTTTGCCAAGTTTCACGACGGGACTGTCCGGGGGACTGTCTGATTATTTCACACATCAAAATCAGGGGTCTTCTTCCAACCCTTTAATACATTAACATCCCTGGGACCAGACTGTAAGTGAACGTTTTACACACATTTGCATTGTAAATGATAATTACAAAATAAGTCCAGGTATTTTTTATTAAGCCCCCCCCCCCGCATTTCTGTACGTTTGTTCAGTCTTAGGGTTGTTTATTATTCTAACAAGGTGTGGAGTGTCAGCGAGGTGCAATGTGGGGAGAATACATTGTAGAATATAAGGTTTGGAAGTCAAAATTATAGTAGAATGTGTATCTAAATAGTGACTGCTTTGCCATTTCATTCAAACCTGACAAGTCTGTCTTTAAGAGCCGCCAGATTTCCATGTGTGCAGTATTATAAATTATCATGGATCTTTATGGTGGATGCAGACATTGAGAACAACCTAAATTATGGGGAGAGTTTAAAAATGTTAAACTGTAATTTGTATTTAAGAAGCATTCGTAGTAAAGGTACCCAAGAAATTATTTTGGCCATTTATTGTTTTGTTTTTTCTTTAAAAAAAACTTTTTTTTCTTTTGTTTACTTTTAGACCAAAGATTGGGTTCTAGAAAATGCACTTGGTATACTAAGTATTAAAAAAAAAAAAGAAAAAAAAAAGAAAGTTGTTTCAGTTGGCAGCACTGCCTATTCAAATGAATCAGAGAATCGGAAGGGGACAAAATTAATGATTGCCTTCAGTTTGTGTTGTGTATATTTTGATGTATGTGGTCACTAACAGGTCACTTTTATTTTTTCTAAATGTAGTGAAATGTTAATACCTATTGTACTTATAGGTAAACCTTGCAAATATGTAACCTGTGTTGCGCAGATGCCGCATAAATTTGAGTGATTGTTAATGTTGTCTTAAAATTTCTTGATTGTGATACTGTGGTCATATGCCCGTGTTTGTCACTTACAAAAATGTTTACTATGAACACACAGAAATAAAAAAATAGGCTAAATTCATATATATCTTGATACTTTTGTCTCTTTTATTAAGTAGAGCTAATTTTTGAAAGACCATTAAAAGTTCTAGGGAATTCAAAGGCTTTTTCAGCCAACTAAAATTTGAACTGCTCCTTTCATTTGAACTAAGACTTTTAAAATGAAAATAATATTTTTTTCCATTGTGGAGTCAAATTTTACAAGGAGCAGGCTATTTAATAAACGCTAGCTTTAAACAAAATATAGGCTTTTCAGCTGATATCTTTAAGTTTCTGTAGATATACAGCAAAAAGAGATTATTTTATGTGCATAGCTATTTACCTTGTGTTTATTTTCAAATCAGTTGATAGAATGCTTTTTATATATTTTGTTTCAGGTATCTTGTTTATAGCACTTGGCAAATTATAAATAAATATATGTATATGGTTAGATAGAAGTGAATATAATGCACACATATGTAATATATATATATATATATATAGACACACAGAGCCCTTCAGTTCAGGTACAATTTGCGCTATGAATGCTGCAAATATTTTTGTTTAAATATTTGTATTTATACTTTCTAAGTCAGCATTTATTTTTGTGGCTGTTTACCCACAATGAAAGAGTTCTAATAAAGATGTGCTGAAGTTGCAATATAGATTTTGCTGAAGTGATCACCTGTTGTAATGACTTGCAGATCAATGTTTATATTTTATTTTTAACTTATAACAATTTACAATTCTAGATGTTCAGAAGAAGTAAAATGCCTCTCTCTCCTTTTCTTTCATTTTTACGTCATAGAGGTATTTATTTGATTCACTTTTAAATATGTCTGTGTAGTTTTATCTAGAAATCTGTCCTTTTGCTTACAGTCATAATTTTGTTTTAACTTGCAATATACGTATGCATGCATATATATGCATATATATAAACCTGAAGCAAAATGAAAACTTTTTTTTTGAATTGTTTCAGCAGTTCAATTGCTATGACTCCAGAAAATAATTAGAAAACCTAACTAAAAGGTTTAGTAACTAATTGGATCCTGTGGTGAGTCCGTGGAGGACAAGTTGTTCGTTTGTTACAATTGTATAGTCTGAAATGTGTTCTGCAGTAATGCAATAAGCTGGCTACTTCTTACAAAGGGCCCAATGAAAAATAATCTGTCCCCAAGATGTTATCAGCAAACACTTAGAGAGTTGGTCAGGAAAAAGAGAGAAAAAAAAAAAAGCCTAGGAGAGAAGGAGGCTGACTCAAACAGATTTGAAATAGAAATACAGAATAGTTAATATTGGAACATGGGGATGGGTGGGCTGTGGAATAGAGAGATAGAGGAAGAGAGAGCTAGAGGGAGGAAAGGGAAAGAGAATCTTAAAGCCAAAAAAAAAAAAAAAAGCCCCTGGTACCAAAAGGAAAGAATGAATGAGAGAGAGAGAGAGAGAGAGAGAGAGAGAGAGAGAGAGAGAGAGAGAGAGAGAGGTCTAAGAAAGACAGATAAGAGCCAGGAAAAATTAAAAGAGCTGGAACCAAATATACACAAATGGGAAATGGACCAAAATAGACCGAGACAGCTAGTTTAATTATCTCCTTTAAGCAGACTGGACATAATTTTATTTTCTTCGTATGAGAGCAGTTTCACCAGAGGTCCAAGTTTCTTGAAATTTAACAATTCTTTAGAGTGAAGCATGAAAGAAAATTCCACAAATAAATTAAATTGTTTTAGAAGCCAAATGTATGGCTGATATTTAAAATAGTAATAGAGTCCAAGTGAATACGGTTAGGCAAAGGAAATCCCCATTACACATTTGTAATCCAAAACAGCTCACAAGCATGTGTTTAGACTGAAAAAGGTGATGGTGTATTGTTCCCTTTTACCATGGATTTTATTAGTGGAATAAGAATATACTGGGACAAAAGAAATATAGTCTTTTGACTATCAAAAGTTAAAAAGAGAGTTGGACTCATATTGAGGTAAGGGGACATAGATATAGAAGAAAGATTTCCCCCTTGAGTATTTTTTTCTGTCCATATTAAATAACCATACTTACTTGTGATTGTTTGTTGCATGATTGAGAAATAGAATTTCAATGGCAAAATGTTTTGAGGTCGGGAGTAAAATTGACTTCTTTGAATTCATTAGGAACTAAGGACTGGAGTGGAAAAGTTCTACTTGGATATGTGTCCGAGTTACATATATAACGATGTGATTAGAAGTAAGAATAGTTTGTTTAATACGCATACTAGATAGGAAGGGGGATATACAGAGAGAAAGAACCGTGTGAAGGCCTCCTGAAGCCCAATGTGAACGTTTCATTTATCTCAATCAATCCTATCATCCCTCAAGTTATCGTCTTCAAAAACACAGAAATCTAGCTTGGCATTTAATTGGTTTTTTTTTTTTTGCAACAAATTGGTTGTAATGTTGTGTTGATATTTGTTTTCCCCAACCTTTGCCAGTTAAAATTAGCTTATGCCAGAAAAACACTTTGAAACTTTTTGAAGCTTTTCTTCTTTCATACTTATAATTGTTTTTAATGAGATGAAGTTTGCTCTTTTTGAGATTTGGAACTGAAAGTGCTCAGTGATCACAACTTAAAACTTGAAATCCCAAATTACAATTTATTTCCAGGTTTAAAGTATTTTATTTGAGTTTGTCTGATACAAGTTAATACAAATTATTAATCTATAAAACATTGAGAAAACGACTTACTTAAGCTAGAGCAGTGAAAGGATTCTTCCAAATATGTTTCTTCCACTTTTTTCAAAATTGGAAATCAAGTGAACATGAAGTCCAGAACTAACAAGATTTAATACAGATATCTTTATGGTCATGGAAGATTTCATGTGGTTTCTATAACTCGCATAAAATCGAGGGTAGAGAGATAAAAAATGAAACTTGTAGTGTTGTGATTTAATTATGTATATGTAAATTGGTGGTTATTTCACCCAAGTAGGTGGATAAACCCAAAATATTTAGAACTCTAAATATATAAATGTGGTCTTTTAAAAGTGTGTTTTCTACAACATCGTTGAAGACTTTGCATGCATTGAAATAACTTTGCTTTTGAGAAATTAATTTTATGAATAGCTAAAGTGGCTGGTTGTGTTTGGGACTAAACGCCTGTTTGAGAAACAGGCTAACAAAGGGTGAAGGTGAAGACCATTAGAGGTTTTAGAACTGGCTGGGACGGGTTGCTGGGCTTGTGTAACCGTGCCTAGAGGGCGGGGTTCCTGTACATTCCCACTTCACCAGATAACCTGCCCCCAACACCACTCCAGCTTCTGCCAGACAGATGGAACTCTCCAACATGAAAATCTGCGCAGCCATTCCAACAAGCAGGGTAGGTGAAACTGGAATTAAAATTCTCCCTTCTTTTTTTTATTTTTCCCCCCTACTCGAGGCCAGATCCTGGAGATATGGAAAGAATTGGGGTCGTCTAGATTCTCCTTTCGCGCATACACACGTCTGCATTCTTCCTAAGAGCTACCAACCTGTAAGAGTTCAAAGGCGCTATCTTTCACAGTACTTCGTGCTTGATTTTCTTTTGCGTGCTTTTTTTTAAAAAAATTTTTTTAAGGCTTTCTTTTCTCATCCCAATCATTCCCCCTTCCCTACCCTCCCTCCAGGGTCTCCCCTCCCCCCAACCAAGAGTAGTTAAAATAATCCACCTCTTAGTTTTCGGCCCCCAAACCGACCTTTTCCCCACTCCAGCGGTCAGTTCACCGGGACCGTTTCCCAAGGATGCAGGCCAAGTGGCTCAGGGGAATAGATGAGGTAGTGTTATGTTTTGAGTCTCTTTTCTGCCTTCCGATTTCTGCTTTTTCTCCCCCCTCCATCCAAGACTGTGCCTGAGGTTGCCCGAAGGATGCCGAGGAAAAAAGACTTAAGGACTGAGAGCGCTCTTACCCCAAGATCGGTAAGTGAAAGTGCTTTACGGTGGGTGGGGTGCGGTGGGGTCTGTGCCCGACAGTCTCCTTTTGACTAAGGCTTAAACCGCGACTTTCAGGTCCAGAGCTAAAGACGCCTCTTTTTTTTTGAAAAATTTTCTTAGAGGGCGCGCTATCAGCAGAAGTAGCTGAAAGAATGCATGATTTTTTCCCAAGGCGGCAGTAAGTCAAGGTGGATCCCTAAGTAAAGAGGATGTAGATATGGCAAAAAGGGATGGAGAAGAAAGGAGGTGAATTTATATGGAGCAGGGGTAGTGGGAAACTGAAATAGGTTCCAAAGTGCAAAATAATTTATTTCGTGGAAGTAGGATTTCCTAGTCTTACAGAAACTGCGAGAATACACTAACGAGACTTCGGGTTCAAACCCGTAGGTATTTGCTCTCCCTATTTGAGACAAAGGTTTTTGCTCCAGAGCCAAGGACTTGCCTCATTCTAGAGTTTTCTTTTCTTCTCTTTTCTTTTTTTTTTGGTGGACTGCCCCTCCTCCCCCTATTTTCGCACGAACATTGCCAACCTCCCCAGAGCTGGCCGTCCGCCCCCAGCTCCTTGGCCTGGGTCGGGCGAGGGTCCCTGCGGGATTTAGCGGAGCTGCTCCAAGTAGAGAGCGGCACGGGACGGGTTGGAGGCTCTTCTTCCCTTATTCGAAGGCGTAGGGAAATGAGCTCCGTTCTGGGCTTGACTTCGTCCCTGCTGGGAATATCCCAGTTCCCGGCCTTGGGATCTCAGGCAAATAATTGATTCTTAATGCACACTTACGAGACGGCGGTGTAAGCTCCAGAGCCCGGCTGTCCCGAGAGGGCTGCGAGCGCGCCAGACAGATAGGTTGGTTCGGCCCGATGCGCGTTTGGGGCCCCCGCCGCGGTTTCCTATTAGACTTTCCGACCCTTCAGGGACTTCAGGCTGAAGTTGGAGAGGGGCACGATGGCGGGACTTGAAGTCGTCGTGGTAGGGACCCGGCGGCGTGGTTTTCTCGGATTTTGGAATCGTGTAGAAAGGGGACTTAGGCTGCCGAGTCGCGGCGGCGCTAGCGGCGAGGTGGCCGCGGTGGAGAGGCGCTCCCGGGACGTTGCGGCCGAGATGCCCGCAGACTGGGAGCCGGGCGTTGAGCAGAGAGAGAGCAGCAAGGTGAGGGCGCTCTTGCCCAGGACAAGCAGAGCTTAAGATTTTGGTAGCTCACACTGGCTGATGCCAGGAAAATTGACTCCAGAAGCTTGGTCGGCGCGCTTCCCCACCTTTTTCCTTTCTTCTTCACTCATCTCCACCCGCCCTCTTCCCCCTGAAAGTTGTTTCTTTTTGTTTACCTGGTGTGGTTTCAGATCTCAGCACTTATCTGCTAGTTGATAGAACTGGTTTCTCTGTAGTAGACATCTTTTTCCCTTTCCACTCTCTACTCTTCTTCTATTTCGCTTTCTACCCCATGTTCCTTTTCTGCCCAAACCTGTGGTCCAAGCTGAAGGATTCTTAGAGGAAAAGAGATAGCCTTGGGGTAGGAATTCCCTCAACACTTTATAAAGCTGGCCTTTATAAAGGGCAACACTTTCCTGGGCTGGGGAAAGGGAGGCAGGGGGTTAGGTGGGCAGAGCAATCTGCCTGTGTGTGGGTTTCTCAGGCAATGATCTTCAGCCTTGGAAAGACAACAGGAAGGAAAGGACCATACAGAATAGAGCTCATCCTTTTCCGACTGCCCCTTTCCACATCCTGCATAGGACAATTTCCATGCTTCAACACCATCCTCACCTGGCCCTCTATCAAAACTTGAGGTAGGCAGAAATTCCAGAATTTTTTTGATCAGAAAAAGGCATTTAAAATAGCAAGTAACTCTCAAAATTATGTTTGTGAGAGTGGGAGGGGAGATAAGATGTCCCATATCCTTTCTGAGGCATGTTGCCTAACCCTGTGCCCTTGTCTTTGGCCTTTCGGAAAAGCTGCATGGGAGGAAGGCACATTGCACATTGCACATTGCAAAGATTTGGAGATCAGTGTCCGAATGAAAGAGAGTGTTCGCCAGACTGAATGTTTGGGACATTCATTTTCCATTTAGGTTGAATTTTCCTACACAGCCAGCACTCCCTGAATTAGGGCCTTTTTCCTTAGTTTTATTCCCCTTTTTCTTCTCCTTTTATTATTTCATCCTTTGAATCAGAATGCATTTAAGGTGTAAACCTATCTTGCTCCCCACCTCTATGACAAGAAATTGTTGATTCCGTTGATTAAGCAGGAAGACTAAAAACTGTAGTGGGGTTAGGGAGAGCTATCTCTCAGTTCTTTCATTTTCTCACTGCTCTGAAATTTAATGACCTGATCATTGTTGTTTGAAGTTAAATTATCTGTTAAATTAGCCCTAAACAATAACTGATGATATTTTCCTTTCGGGTCCGGTTGCCCCTGAATTCTTTTCTCTGGACGGAGAGGAGAGGAGTCAAAGAGAATGCTTGGTCACATAATAATATAAAGATAATCAAAATTGATATTTATGTGCTGGTGATATGTAAGAAAAAAATCACTTTCAAAGAAGCTGAATTTCATAAATAAAAAAAAATTTAGAGGCCTGTGCTTCAGAAGGACCACACCAATTCAAGGATGAATGTAAATAAGCATCTTTGTTGATTAAGAAAAAAATATGAACACCATATTTTCATTACTCTACAGAACCTAAATACTTAAACTCATCACACACCGGTGCTTGCTAATCTAAATTAATTCTGCCCTCCATAAATATTCTCAAAAAGGAAATTTAACTTTAAGCAAAATCTGAAACGTTTCAGATGTGAATTTCTAGAAATCCAAAGTATATTTATTTCTTTGAGTCAGACACTTGTTTGTTTTGCAATCACTTTATGAAACAATTTTGGAATAACGCAGATGCTTTTCCCTCCTTCCTTGTTTCAGATTGCTTGCATATGCAGGCATAGGCATGAGAACTTCCAGGGTATATTGAGGAAATAACATTTTTTTCTCATTTATTTTAACAAAAGGCCCAAAGAACCTTTAAAGCCAAAGGTACTATAGTAGTTGAAAAAAATCTTTAAAAATAATGAGTACTTTGTGTGTTTTTCCCCCATTAAAATGTGCTGAATAATTAGAGGCTATGATGAAGGTTGAAAATTCAGAACATGAATAAGGTGGTAATTTTATTATTTAATACTTTTATAATTTTTATAATTAATGATGTAGTTTTAAGTTTGGCAAAGCTTTCTTAGAAAAAGTAGAGTACGCCTCCCACCCCATCAAAAATACTCTAGAAGAAATAAAGTAGAATCAGGTAGAAGTGGCAGCTGGGCTTATTTATCTATCTATCTATCTATCTATCTATTTATTTATTTATTTCCAGTAGTAGTAGTAGTAGTAGTAGTAGTAGTAGTAGTAGTAGTAGTAGTAGTAGTAGTAGTAGTGGAGTTGAAAAATATACTTTTAATTATACATTGGGAGCTCTGATTGCAGGTTGGAAGACTAAAATCGATCATTCCTGCATCGATAGTGTTGTCTATTACTGCATTGATTTGTGTTTATTTATGCAGAGACTTTCAGTTATTTACTTACATATTTCAGCATCTGCCTCTTGATTATTATCGCAGGTTGGTTTTAATGAAAGAGCTTATATAGGAAACACATTTGACAGATGAATTTTATGTAAACTTGGTAGTGAATTGTGGCAATCCAAAGAGCTTATGAAATTACTTATTTGTACTTGCTTTTTAGCAATTAGGAAGCTGTCTCTGATTAAAATCTCGCGCTACTCAAAAGCTTCCATTCTTCTCTTCAAACATTGTACTTACGTGTTTTAATAAACTAGGAAAACATGACTTTATGATGTTAGATATGATAGAATGAAACTGATGAATGCATATTTTTCCGTTAACATGACCAGGTTACCCTCATGACAATAAGGTGGCCATTGGGTTTACTAATGATATCTTATGAAAAATCAAGGAGCAACGGGTTTTGAATATAGAAATGGCAATGTTTTCAAACATCTATTACCTCTAAGTTATGCCAGGGGTACTTATACTGAACAGGATATTCTAGGGTTCTTCACTACATATTATATGCATATATACACTCATATATTCTATTATTAAGTGTACATATACGATTATACCTTATGAAGATTGGCATTTCTCTTGAACTAACAGCTCACATGTGAATGTTATGGCATCAGGGTTCTTTTGAACAAATACAACAACTGAAGACCACGGGTGTGCCTTTTATATGTACAAGGCAATAGTGGGAGATTGAGATGCATGTGTGTTTGTGCTTCTCTTACTGTCATTACAAAATGTTGAAAGATGATTTGGAAATAGAAAAACAAAAGTGGCTGAATTCATCGAGGGCTATTTACTTCTGGCTTTATAGGTCTTTTATTGCAATTTGGTGGATGAATCTTTCTTCACTAATAATTTGCAATTCATCTACCAAATACGGTTAACAGTTCTATTCTTCATCTCCCACGTTTCCCCCCTCCCCTGTATCTGCAAAGAATATAGAGAGGGAAATCAACCGAATTCTTTCTTAAGAACGAAAGGGCCTTGAGAAATGGAATTACTCTCCTCATCCTGGCGAGTTTTCCTGAAACTACTTATCCTCAGCATCCGCACTATGAGAGGTGGAGCCTGGCAGTCAGGCGGCTGCAGGCAGAAGGTGGGCGAGCTCCGGCTCCTTAAGCTTTGCAGAAGGTTGAAAGGAGGAGCAGAGGGACAGCTTTGAGTTTATTTGGTCTATTTTATTTTTCCGTCCCGTGCCAAGCCCTCTAAGTTAACACAGCGATACGGCCCGTTAGAACCAAGCACTCTCGGCATTCTTGCGAGACTGAGATTCCGGAGCAGCAGATGAACGGGACTGGGACTTAGAGCGAAGCATGCTCACCCACCCCTCCCTCCATCTTTTTACGCACGCACCAGCTCGTCTTCACGTGCATCAGGGTAGTGGACAGTGTTGACTTGAATTGCTCTCGCTCACTCCAAGCCTTTCCTGTGAATGAACCCGAAAACACTCGACAGGTCGTGAATAATCGTTTTAATGAGTGTGCAAAGCGTGTGACGGGGTGCACCGAGCTGTCGGGTTAAACAAACAACTTGTACCCTGACCAAATCCGATTGTTCAAGTGCAAAGTGATGTCAGTACCATTTCCATTGCCCTTCAGAAAACCACAGATCTGACACGCGGGAGTCCAATTTTCTCCATTAAAGAAAAATAACAATATTTTCCAACCGTGTATGTGATCTTCTTTAATATTAACCTGAGCCAAACAAAACCTCATTTGCGAATCAGAGAAGTAGTCGTGTCACTGCCTCAAAAACAAATCGAAAGAAAGAAAACAAGGAAGAAATCAGAACAAATCTAAAAAGTCTGACGGAAGATTTCTTTTTGATAGGTCACACATCATTGCTGATCAGTGTTGTATAAATCTCACACACACACACACACACACACACACACACACACACACACACACAGAAACTCACTAGAGGCAAATATCAAGTTAACTGCATCTAAACAATTGGGATTGATAATTTAGTCCTGTATTAAGATGGAAGCTCCCAACCTGTAAAGACTTTTTTCTATTGAAAATTTAACTGAAATATTTGCTGTTTATATGTTAGCCTGAGAGGGAATGAAGGGATAAGTAGTTCCCACATTTGCTTTCAAGGAAAACGGTTTGGAGAAAACAATACTAAAGGAAACTTGATGGGCCACCACCCTCTAAAACAATAACACAAAGCACAGTGAGCTCGTCACAAATCACACTCTCCCCTTTTTTTGCACAACTGTATTGGGGAAATAGTTTTGTTTCTTTCGCATCTAATAAAAATATCTACTTACTTGAAATCAGCCACATGTGCTCCTTTCCTTGTTCATTCTTTTACCTTCTTTCACAATTCCAAACATCAAATACCACATGAAGAGTTAGATAATAAAACCTCAAAAGATTTTTTTTAAAAATTCCTTTTACATATCCTCTCTGAAAATTTTGTGGAGAAGAGAAAATGTGTAAAATTTTCCCCCTGCCAGCACCTCATATACATTCACAAATCAAACAAAATAGCCCAGATGCTTGGAAATCAGTGAATCAGTTCCAAATAACTAGCTCCTTCAACTCAGTAACAATATAGGGAGATTAAGGTTTATATTTTCATTGGATTAAATATTATAGATTACATATTTTTCTTCAAAGACTGAAAACATATCATGTCCTACACTCTGAAAGTTTATTTGTCCTCTTATAATTTTAGTCAGCTGGTAGAAATAAAATGTTAGGGATATTGTACATTTGAATATGGGAGTTCAGCAGCATTTGCTCACTTAACTGCTATTGGATATGTTGTCATCTACCTGTCCTTCTGACCATCTATTTCACATACAAATATGTCAATATACAACTGACTGCAATTAAATGAATTTACCCACCTAAAACATATAACCGAGGTATTTGACAGAGTAAGCAATTCCTTATGGAAGTCGTTGCAGTTTTGTTATTATGGTTGCTAGTTTTTATACATCTCTGTCAGTTTAGTCCCAGTTGGGTAAATGGAAGGTATTGAAATTCAGTTTCCATCATCAAAACTTGGAAAAGACAACCAGTAGTTTAGGAGAGTGTTTTTGTTGATTTTGACTGTTATCTGGTGAATGTCTATATCAGAATATCAATTCAGAATATCCTTTAATTACTAGGAAATTTGACAAAAATGACTATCAAAAACTAGGGGCTTGCATTTTTTAATTGTTTTAAATATTTTTGGACACACAACAGACTGTGCAGTTATTACCTAAACAGATTTCTTCTCTGTGGGCTGACTGAGTTGAGGAATTTTTGTAGTGACTGAAAGAGCCACATCCATTTCTGTCTTAGATTCAAAAACAGCAAAGCTAGAGGGTATGTCTGTTTTTGTGTGTATATATGTAGTTAAAGAACTACACTATCAAAACATTAATTATATTTGAAAGAGAGCAGAGAGCTTGTTGTGGAGAGAATTGCATTATTGAATTTATATTCCATGGAATGTGTCTGTGGAGAGGGCTGAAACTGTATACCTGTCTTATATGATGCACCCTCTTCAGTGAGGTGTGTAACAAGAGCAAAGAGATGAAGGAGGCAAACTTGGAGGGGAGGGATCTTAGACATTTGGATGGTCCTGGGCAGAGGAAATTCATGTGCAAATGCAAATCACATGAAGAACAAGCCTGGGGTCTTTGTTCTCTGTCAACAAAAACAAATATAATTTTTTCCTTCTATCAAACAAATCACAGAATGATCTTAGCTGAATTTGGAGCAGGGCAGGGGGAGAGATGGAGTGACTAAGAATATTCCAATTATCATGGTTCTGATCCCCAAGTCCTGTTTATTTCACAGCTGCCAAATTTTATATCCAAAATTTAGATTCTCTTCCTCCCAAATCCTGCATTGGTATGAATCATCCCTGATCATTTTTAGTTTTTGGCTTAATTACTAGTTTTCTACTTTAAATTACCAATAAACTAATTAATCTGACTAATCTTTCTAAACTTCTGTTGAGTAGTATAATAGCAGCAACAACAACAAAAATAAAAAAAACTGCAGCAATAATGACAAAAATAAAATGTTAACAATAATGCACACAATAATAGCAGAAACAATTTAAAAATAATTTCTCTGGCCAACAGGATGAAGATGGAATCCATTTCAGTCTGAAATTTGTGTTTCACGGCTGCAGTTGGGACATTCCTCTGATTTCTTGTTTCACTGTTAGATGGATGATCTGTTCCTGTCCAACTCGTGTTCTAATAGAGACTCCCTTGGTCTAATATGGTAGGTCTTTTTAATGTCATTGAGTACTTTTGTGCCCACTCCTCTTCATTGCTATGGGCATGTTCCCCTTGGACACTGTTCCCAAGTAAATCAACCTGGGAAGGAGGCTGGGAGCAGAGGCAGACATGTGAAGGGATTCTTGAGTAGAAGGACCTGGTGCCTTCTGTCTGGAGTTCTGCTGGTGAATAGGCAAGTTGTCGTATTTGGGAGTCACGTTCACAAAGCTAAGGAGTTTGAGAGGGGCAAAGTAACTTAGGTTTCATGAATCCAAAGAGAACACTGGCCCTGAGGAACTCGGGTCATTGGGCAAGAAACAAAACTTAGAAATTAGGGCCCCCTGGATGAACTCTTGATTCCTTTAGGGATGGAGGGATGGAAAGGGGACAATAAAGTATAGGGAGTAGAAGTGGAGGGAGGAGACCAGGTTGAAGATGTTAGCAGCCAGTGGGACGCTAGCTGGTAAAGCTGACCCATCTCCTTAGGAGGAGGGAGATGTGTTTTTGTCAATTGTAAACTTGCCAAGGTTTATTGTTCTGGGTTCCAGAACAGCCACCAGTTCCTGAGACTAGGCTGGAAAGAATCTGCCAGTGAGTCTGTACCTGCAGGCATCTAACTCTCCTCTCAGCCCAATGTTCTCCGTATCTCCTGAGCCCCCTGTGCACCCCACCCCCAAGAAAAAGGAAATGAAAGAAAATAAAAAGTAGATGGGGAGGGAATTAGACTCATTTTTTTTTTTTCAGGCAGATGTTGGGGTTAAAGCAGGTTGTTTGGTAACTGCTTTCATTTTGAAGGGGAAAGAAATCTGGTTAGGAGAGAAAGGGTGGTTGTGGGAGAGAAGAGCAGAGAATGAGATATAAATTCCTCGGCAGCCCAGCAGCTAGGGCCAAATGGAAAACAACCTTAGCAACAGAAGGACAGTTTGAGAGGAAGGAAGGGTGATCATAAAACGTTTTTGCATTGTTCTGTTCCTGCAAATTAATGTAGCCCTGAAAATTTATAAGAAAATGAGATCTTCATACCTTGTTAAAAAACAATTACAAAGAGAAAGGCATAACTATCAATAGCCACTTTTGTCCTCAAAAAAACTTTTTTCTTTAGATATTGCTGTATACACACAATCCATAACTAAACCAAACGGTAGTTGAAGGAAGAAAGGGAGGGGGAAAAAAAGAAGGACGCAACTTCCCTGCTGGTCGTACTGTGCATCTATCTCTTCACCTTTCATAGCAGGGAGGTTGAACAATCTTTTTTCATTTCCGTCTAGTCTTTTCACTTAAAAATGTATGAAAATATTCCAGTTCATGAGACTGTTTTTCACGAAAGATCAGCAGAGAATGAGGAGCTTTCATTTCTAGGGATAAATTCACTGAGGTGATGCTCAGTCTGCAATAGAGAAAGGCAGCTTTGGCTGGAAGTGTATATTGCTCTGCTCTTCAGTGGTACCCCCAGGCTTTCTCTGTGCACTAAAAATAACTAATAACTACTAAGTTCACTTCAATTCTTCTGGAAGTACAACTCTGCAACTTGAAATCAAACTGGTGCTTTCCATATAAAATCCAACTCTAATTAAAATAATATTTTATGGAAAATGTTCTCAGTTATTGTGATTGTTTTTTATTCATTTGAATTGTTCCTTTGATTAAAAGGCAATTATCATTTGTTTCAGTAAGAAAATTAAAAGAAATCAACATCACCAGTAAAAGTAGCCCTCAATCCTGTTATGTACACCCCCAAAGTATGGCTTTTAAGAAGTTTCAAACAATTTGGATTTAATTGTATGTAACTGAGAACCTCTGAGTCACTGAAGACATGCCTAACTAAAAGAAACTAAGTCAATACCTTTGTAATGGGAATATTTGACAGAAAGTAAAGAAACAATAAAAGCAGATATTTCACAAAGTAGTAAAAGTCATGCAGACATTCACCTGCATTCCATTTATGCACCCATTTAACAAAATTAGTAGGCTTCTGTATCCCAGTATCGTAAAAACATCTTTAGCCAACCTATATTAATGCTTATGCATATGTATTTTATATACCATGCTACATATGGCTCAAATATACATTTATTTTTAAGTAGAAACTAAGAACTAAACAAATATTCGCATTTCTAACTTTTTAACCACCCATAATTGGTGTTTATTTGTGATCTGTACACACGAAAGGAAAGCCAGAACCACGACATTCTGCTTAAGCTGTACTATGAAGCAAATATAAGTTTCTTTCTGTTTTGGGGTGTGCAAGAGTGAGGAATTTTGGACTGAGTGGCACTAAGATCTATATATGTTTTCAGTAAGCCAAGATGTAGTAATTTCATTCTTTAAACATTCACATTCTATAATTAAATAAAAGAAATATACAGTTTCAAAGACAGGAGAGGTAAGTCCAAGTCAAGCTATTATATCTCACAAAAGGAATGGTTTCAAATGATGCTAACATTTTTTTCCAGCAAAGAATTTTTCAAGGCAGATACAGCCAGATCTGTTGCACAAGTGGCAAAACAAATATTTTAAAAATGGTCTGTGGGGGGGATTTAATGGACTGATACTCTTTGAATGTTTATGATGAGTAATACTCCTTTGAAGAGTGTTGTGTGACTATCACACTCCTTAAAAATGGGGGAGGGGGGAGAAGTTTGGGGGGATGGACGTGTCCAAGCCTCCTAACTATTGCTAATGGTGGAAGGATGTGACCTGTGTAGAAAAGGAAAGGATTCCACGCCAAGAGGGGAGCTGCAAAAGTCTATTGGTCCTATCATGTTTATTTTCTTTTGGGTACACATTTCAAAAACATAGCCTTTATATTAGGCTCTCATTTGCAGTTATGGCTTCACAGACAGTAGCCAGCTTGTATTAAAGTGCAATCCAATGCATCAGTCCAGTTTTGAAAAGAAGACGATGGACAGGAAAAATAAAGTGACAGTCTTATCAATGAAAGTCTCATTGGCAGTTGGAAACTAGGGAAGAAGGAAGCTTCAAAACAGGGTAGTGGGAGGAGAGCAATACTCTTTAGGTGAGTTTTGGGAAGATGCTAAGTAAAATACTGTTCAGAAATTGGGATTAATCGAGCAGTTTAAATACAAATCTGCCGGAAATCGTGCTCTGTGCAAATGAAAATGAAGAAATTTATGCATATTCTAATTTTCCCTCTTTGGCTGCTATTTTGGAGGAAAAGACTTCTTTTGCTGATGGTGGGACTTTTTTGTTCTGCACAGGAAATGTGTAAATGAACACAAATGTGTGTTTCTCCCTTTCCATTTCTCTCCTCCGTCCCTCCTCCCCCTTTCAGCAATCAGGAGTTGTTAGGGTCCTACAGATCCCAGGGTTTCTCCCCATTCCCAGGATGACCGAGAGCAGGCAGGGCAGGGAGGGGAGTCAGGGCTCCTCTGGGTCACTAACCTTTGGAAATTAACCTAGAGTTTCCGTTCCATCTTTGGACATTCAAAGAGAGTAGAGAGTGAGAGGAGTCCTACATTTAATGCGATGAAAAATCATCTCGAAAGCTATTTCTTCCCAGTGACGACTTGGTTGGGGAGATCTCAAAATTGAACTTACAAGCCATGTTGTGCAGATCCATTAACCACCAGCGCCGAGTTCAAACACTTTCCCTCTCGCGCCTTTGGGAATACACAGGGCTGGTGCATTTTAATTATATTAAGACAAGCAAGAAACTCTCTAGCTCTCTTATTCTGATGTAAGTCGCCCAGGGCTGGGAACGAGTGCAGTGGAGCGCTCTAGTCGTTCTGTGTTCTGTGGAATATGTCAGGGATTCCTGAGACGGTCCAATGAAGTGTGTGGGATGAAGGCAGGGGCGGGGGTGAGCCGGTCCCTGGAGAGAGGGAGGACGGGCCGGGGGCTGGGGGTGGGGATGGAGAGGGAGGAAAAGAGAGGTGCTCCCTGTCCTACCCCTCCGCCTTTGCAGGCCAGGCCGAGAGCTTCAGAATTAATTCGGGGTCGAGAAAGACCAACAGAGACAGACTCCGAGTTTCTATCTTCTTTTCCATACCCCGGATAAAAACCCTAGAGCCAACTTTCTTCTTAACAATTTAGTTTGAAAAGGGCCCCACGGTGCCCCCTCCGCCCCCACCGCCGCCCGCAAAGCGCCGCGCGAGCCCGGGGCGTTCGCCGAGGCCCGAGTCGGTCCTCTGCCGGGTCCATCAGCCGCTCCGCCGCCCCGGCCGGGGGCCTCAGAAAAGAGGGCGGCCAGAACGAAGCCCCCGCTACGAGCCCTGCCTCAGATACATTTTCAGTGGCCCCGTTGGAACCCCCAGAGGGCCAGCTTTCTAACACCCACCCCGCCGCCCACTCCAGTGTTCCTCCCCCTCGGGAAGGGGGCGCCGCGCGGCCGACGCCAGACAGGACCGCACCCCAACCCCGCCCGCGCGACTGGGGGCCCAGGGCGTCCGCTCCCCTCGGCGTACCGGTGTCGGGGGAGCAGATTTGCCCAGGAAAAAGCTGGGAGAGGAGCGCGGACCCTCGCTGCAGACCTCACGTCAAGGTTACCACCACCTCTAGGAACCTCTTCGGAAAAGCTCCAAAGTGCCTATTTTGCAGAAAGCCTGCTGTGCCGCGATGGGGCCTGGTGGTCAGAGAACCCCCTGAGAGGCCTCGTAAGGTCTCGGTGCTTGAGTCAAGCCCTGCCCAGGCCCATTTCTCCCGCGCCCTCCAGGTCCTGCACTTCCGGTTCCCCCGGGGGCCCTGACCCTCCTCTCCCCAGCACTTCCGTCCCGTGGGCTTCTGCGCTCCCGCCTAGTCACCGGGCTGAGGGACACCCCTGAGAGCTGTTTTCTATAACTTTCCTGTAGCTGTTGGGAAGTTTACCTGTTCCATTCATTTCTTTTTATTTTGACTTTAATTTCTTTGCTTCCTTAAACTTGGGGGTGAGGGAGGGGGGCGCAGTGGAGGAGGGCCAGAGGTTGAGAAAAAAGCCCATTGAAGATTTTTTTTTTTGGTCTTTTCAGATCACCACCCCCCGCCCCCCGCCCCCCCTTTCTGAATTCCCTGCACCCGTTCACATCAGCAACTGAGATTTAGGCCAGTTTTCCCGAAGGGCCTAGGGCAGTGTCCGCACTTAGTAGGCTTGCAATAAATGCTGAAAGAATTACTGAATAAATGATGCTGCTCCGCTAGGTACATGGTGCTTAGGAATAGTAGGTATCCTCAGAAAGCAGCTGAGTTTTGCCTTCCGGTGTTTTGTTAAATTCAGTTGAGAGGTTGATAAATAAATGGTTTTTACGGGCATTTTGATGTTTTTTAGGGACTCCCCCAAACAGTGGGAGGAAATCTCTTAAGATATTGAAAGTGTTTTCTTGAACTTTTTCATACGTATGAGATAAAATGCTGTGATTTTTAGAATGTGGGGTTTATCAGCCCTTCTGTGGCTTTTCCTTTCCATTTTGCTTTTTTTTTTTAAGTTTTACTTTCTGTGGTAAGAGGTCAAGGCCTTATGAAGTTAATCTCTTATAGCTAATTTGAGGCAGAAACTAAGATTTCTCTTTTGCTTTCCTGCTATGTTATAGTTTAATCCTTGCCAAACAATTCAATCCTATGTTGTATCTTCTGCATCATTCAACTGTTCTTGTTCTTTACGATACTATTTTCTAAAAAATGCTATAAGAACTTTATGTAACCAGGAGAGAAATTTCATAGTTGTGAACTTGTGAGACTGGATTCAATCAGTCAACATATATTAAATGCATATTCTGTTAAGCACCAGTTGTGTAATCTATAGACTAGTCCCTAGGGCATTTAATGTCCCACTCTCATTGACTGTAAAATAGTGAAAATATATAACCAATAAGCTAATAACCATGAAAGTAATTTGAAAGGTTATAATTGCTAATCAAAGTTAAAGTGTATTTAGCATCACTATTAATAGGCATCTGAGGGATACAAATAAGACCTGTTCTTCTCATCTGGGAACTTACAATCTAGCTGGGCATAAATAATGTGAATGTAAATTGATAGAAACAGCTACTAAGCAGTATTCAGTGTCTGGAATATTGAAAACATTCAGTAAACAATTGCCTCACAAATTAATTTGCAGTCGTGTCATTCTTTTAACAGAAATATGATACTGATAAGAAATACAGGAAGGATTAATTAGGAAAACTTTCATGGAGAAAATGAATTTGTCCTTAATGTGCCACATAGAAAGATTGGAAATGCAAGCTGTTTGTGTTCAAGGGGGGTAAAGGTGGCATAAATGGAGAATGAGAAAGATATTTGATGAGATGGAGTTTGGTGGTAATTTGTAGGAAACCTTAAAGATCATGCAGAGGAGTTTGTATTTGATAGTAGAGGTGATGGAGACCTGTGGTGGCCCTGTGAGCAGAGGATGGCATGATTAAAATGGAGATTTATATTTAAAATGATTCTAGCCAGCAACTGAGCATAGTGAAAATTGAGGGAGAAAGAGTATGACAAAAGATTTTGGTGCAGTTCTGGAATGGGACATTACTACAGAGTGACTGTAGACAGTCATCATTAAGCCCTTTCTCCCCAGTTTTTATACAATGGAAATTACATTTAAATGATAAAATCAGTAATGAGTCTTGAATAAAGTAAGAGCCCCAGACCACTGGAATAAGCATTACCACTTTAATCTTCATTGTTGGTAGTGCTAGGGGATGTTAGGTGTTGACTGATGGTGACTAATTTCAGGATATCTTCATCACCAGTTAAAGCTCAAGATATCTTTCTCATTTAACATATTTACCCACTATTCAGTTTCAGTGGTTCTCAACTGGGTGTGATTTTGACACACCTTCCCCACCCCCAGCAGGCACATTTGGCAATGTCTGGAGACATTTTTAGTTGTAACAACTGTGGGGCTACTACTGTCATCTAGTAAGTAGAGACCAGGGATAGATGTTACTAAATATCTTACAATTCAGAGGAGAGACCCCCATGACAGTGAATTAGCCGGTCCCAAATATCAATTGTACTGAGATTGAGAAACCTTCAGTTGTGGGAGTGAAGCCTGAGCTCTAACTCTGGAGAACTACACAAGGAGTCCCAGAACCTAACTTCTATTATAGTAACAATTTCGATTGAAGAAATGTTTTGTTTAGTGAGTCAAATGTACCTCTGGAAATGGCAGTGTCTCTTCTTAGCCTTGAGGCCTTAGAAATAGGAAAATCAGAAGGGTAACTGCTTGGATTTTCTACTTTTTATAAAATGGAGTTAAAAATCTTCCTTAAGGATTTGTCATCTAAATGTTATTTATTAAATTAACAAAATGTGCCTTTGAAGTTGCTTAGCAACTTACAGAAAGCTTGCTTTTTAGAAGTTCATTTGTTTGTTTAAAACGAGGGTAGGTTGGGCTTCCCTCGTGGCGCAGTGGTTGAGAGTCCGCCTGCCGATGCAGGGGACACGGGTTCGTGCCCCGGTCCGGGAAGATCCCACATGCCGCGGAGCGGCTGGGCCCGTGAGCCATGGCCGCTGAGCCTGCGCGTCCGGAGCCTGTGCTCCGCAACGGGAGAGGCCACCACAACAGTGAGAGGCCCGCGTACCGCAAAAAAAAAAAAAAACAAAAAACAACTAGGGTACGTTGCGTATTATTAGCTACATTACATAAATCAACAAAGAAATGTACACTGAAAATGGAATAAGATGTTTCAACACATTTTCTGCTCTCGTGTCTGGCAATTAAAACACTCTAATTGTCTTATAAAATTGCATCAAGTATTCGACAAACATTATTTATGTATGAAACTTCAAAATAATATTGAGTCTGTAAGAGAACCAAAGGGGGAAAATTCAGCAGGTTTGTCATAAAGTATGTGTTTATCTTAACCTTTCTTCTTCAAAAATCTTATCTACTAAGTACTTTTATCAGACACTAATTATACTCTTTCTGAAAAGAATTTCTCCAACACCCTTCAGTGCCTGCACCCTTTAATCATATCTCATTACATCTACCTAATCCATATCTTTTTCACATTTCCAGGGCTCATTAACAGTTTTAAAAGCTAATCTTAATCTTGGACATTATTATTCCTTGTAATCGAGATGAAAATAATGCCAATAATATTTTATTTCTAAAATGTAATGGATCATTTAAAATTTGTTCTGAAGCCATTTCTTCTTTAAATATTAATGAGAAATTAACTTTCATACATGCATTAAACTATCAGGAACAGTGAGATGTGTCTGAAAACCCTGAAGCACCTTTTCGAAGGAGAAGTTATTTTTATAAGCTGTTTTAACAGTGGATCATCAGTCACTTTGAAGGGAAGTGATCCTTGATTAACAGTTGGCTGATACTGTGCTTCCACAGATGTGTGGCAGTAATACAGGTGCTACCTATGAAACAGGACAGGTAATTCATAGTATCTGACGGTTTCTTTTCTGATTGAAAAAAAAAATCGTAAAGCCTTCATCTTTGTGTATAACCCCATTAAATTGTTGTCGACAAGACAAACCAAGTGTCCCACTCAAATAATGAACAGTAGGCACCATGTTTCCCATAAATTTAAAGAAAAGATTGTGAGTATGGCTAGTACCTTATTCCTTTTGAAAAGATAATGGAAAAGAAAATGGATCAAATGTGCTGTTACATGACTAAAGTAGAGCCTCACGATGATGACTTTTTAGGACTTGAAAGTCAAATCCTGCCTCTCAAGAGTATAACTACATAGGACTAACATGTTATTCTCAATGGAAGATTCCTCCACTATTATAATTGAGATTGTTTCTTGAAAGTAATCTTTAAGCGTCTTAGGAAAAGTTTAATGGTCTGTTATTTATTTATGCACATACCATTTAGCTATAGTGTTTTTAAAAAAACCACAACAGTCATTGTCCAAAAGAAAAATTTTTGGACAAGTACCTCAAGTTATGATTCAGTGGTAGTGAAGATGTAATAAAACTTTAAATCGGCTCTGATTTTTTCCCCCATTCATTAGTTCTGCCAGACAGTACAGTAATTATCTCTTATTTCAGGTGTTTAATTAGATATTTCTTTCATTTTTTTCCTTTGGAATATATTTCTTTTTCCTTATAGAATTTTTGATTTCTGATTTCTCTCCATTTATATGGTTCAGGTTGTTGTTACCTATAGGAAACTGTTATTAAGCAGAATCAAGTGACAGCTAGTGAGTTTGCTGTGTCTTATCTTTTGCAGTGGCTAAGCACTGAACTGAGTAATTTAACTGAGTAAGATTTTTAGGATCTGTAAGATAATGTTTTTAAAATCACTCTTTTGACATTTTTTCTTTTAATCTCCTTACTCATCATTTTTGGGGAGGGTAACTTTGCATATGCTCAATTAAACACAGCAAGTTTTCACGTGTTCTTTTTTGCTTTACTGAAATAGCTTGAATATTCAGATCTTATCAAATTTTTACAATGACACCATAGACAATGCTTACTTTAATGGAATTTCCCTCCTTTCATTATGAATGAAATTAGTTCTACTAATAAAAATAAAATTTAGTATACAGTATACTATAACATCACAACAATTTTTAAAATTACAAATACAGGATTAATATTGTTTAAAATTGTTTTTGCTTTTGTAAATTAACTTTTATCTTTGTCTATTTCTCTCTTATTATTAAGAAGTTTTGCCTTTTTTGTACTGATCATCTATTTTCTTGTCCTTTCTATGTTGTTATTTTCAGAGGTTTCTCATGGGTCAGTACAATGAAGGTTGATGGCACAATTGTTCACTTTGAATCAAAGGATATCTATTTATTGGTGTGCTGTTATCAATCAGAAGTTTCCAAATACGTGTTCTCCAATTCAATTCAAAGAAAAGTAGCTGGATCCAGGCAAAAATGCGTCTGGGACTCCCTGCACATGATGCATCTCCGGAGAAAGTTGCTTCAGCATTCTTTTTTGTTTGTTTTTGGAACACTTCTTTCTACAGTATACGCCAACTACTAGATAGGTTCCTAAGTTCATCCAGATCTGTCCCATGTCTGAATTCTTGGTCCTCTTCCCACCCTCTGACTCCACAGATAAAGAAGAAATAATAATAAAGGAATAAAAATCGTTTGTTTCTGTCTGACTGAATCATTCCAGTCTTGAAGCACCCTGGTAGGTTAATTAGCCTTATTACTGTATTTACTATCTCCCACACACTTATTTGTGGGAAACTGCTCCTCTTGGCATTTGCCTAGGTGGATAAGGGAACAGTAGGAATGCGGCACTGGACTTTGCTCTTGAAATGCATGGCATCATAGCAGCATAAAGCTTGAACGAGCTTAGTTTTTCATTGACAGGGTACAAGTGGCATAGCATCATCTTTCCCTGACATTGCATGCCAGTTATGATTTATTCTGGGCCACACTTCCTCCCAGAGCTAAAGTTCTTAGTATGGGGTTTGGTACCATCATAAAGAGAAAAATGGTGCCTCTTGTAGGAAGAGTTTGGAGAGCTTTACCCCAGTAATCAAGGTGGTTAAGATGATTAACTGAATCCTGTGGATATACTGCTTCTACCCTAAGTGAAAGAAGAAGAGAACAACTGCTATTATTTATTCTCACTCATTTCTCACAAATAGCCATGATTTTTCAGTGAGCATTATCTTATCCTGGAATTAATTCTTTCAACACTTGTCATGGTGCTTTGTTCTTATAGATTATGATAGAGAGGTATTAGCAAGAAATCTGAAATAAAGGACACAAGATGAGATTGCCTTTCGGTTGTTAAATTTCAAGATCAACACAAAACAAATCAGCATGAGTGTGTGCAAAGTTATCTTAAAAGAACAGACAAATTCCTGTGCAGCAGGATTTGACATAAACTAATTGAAGGTATTGACGTATCTGCAGAAAGAATTTTAGCCATGAAAGCAGATAAAGGAAAGCCAGAAGCAAAGTAGGCAAAGCCTATGCAAGTACGGTTCAGAGATGAGGGAGTGGATTCAATTCCATTGGACTTCAATCCCAATGAAAGGCCATTCCTGTTGTGAATGTGTATCAGGCTCTTTAAACTTGATGCTGTTAAACATTCTATCCACAAAAATATCTTCTTTCTGAATCCATGTCTTCCAAGCAATATTTGGATTATTATTTGGCTTCCGAAGTATCTTTGTTCTTAGAATATACACTAATCACATGAATTTCAAATATTTCACTTATAACAGCAGTTACCTTTAGGTGAGTAATTATATCCCAGGCCTTCAATGAAGATCTATTCATTTAAGTTATTCATCATAAGTGAATAATTTGATTTCTGGGTCAAAACATTAGTGTTTTGATTTGATGATTACTGTATATCTACCTTTGATAGATGAATACATTTTTGGCATGTTGATAAAATCAGAGTGTAAGGTTTCTACTATGAGGGGCAGATCCAGGATTATACCTTCTAAGGTCAATCCTTCCTGTCAGTCTTTCCTGTGACCTACAAAATGAACATATTCAATACAACTATCTGATTCTCTTTGTGTGAAGGATAGTAGTTGAAGTAAATTATAGTTGATCAAACAATAATTGGTTTGGACCAAATATTACCTTCAAAGTAATATTATATATTAATAGGAGTCAAAAAGACTTTTTGAGTCCTCACTTACTAGCTGTGAGATCATCTTTACTTTTATGGACATCAGTTTCCTTTGTAAAATGAGTATATTGTCAAAACTCCCTCATACAGTCACTCTGAAATTAAATGAGATAATTCATATAAAGTGCTTAGCACTCAGCCCGGAGTATGGTACGAAATGAATGGTAGCTAATGCTTTAAGCATTTATCACTAAGAGTAATAATAATATCATAATAAGATGACATAAGTTCAGCACACGATTGGGGAAGCAAGACGTTGACAGGGACCAATTGCAGAATACTTGAAATCATATAGTTTCTAAGAACTATGCTTACTCTAATATTCAGATCCAGTACAGTTACCACTTTTTCTTTCCTCTGAAGTACCAAATTTTATTTTGATCCCCTTTAATTCTTTATTATTCATAATATTTGAGAAACAGATTAAAAAACGAATGAATAATCTTCTAGCCTTTCTCAGGTCTCTGTGGCTTAATACCATCAAGATTTATTACTCCTTTATGTCATATTCCTTGCGGGTCGGGTAGAGAGCAGGAGTGGGTCTTTGTTCCATCCAGTTTCATTCAGTCATTCAGGGACCCATGAATGGCTCTGCCATCTTCTAGAGCCCTGGAGTCCTCCACTGGTACTCTGCATTGGGTAGGGAGGGAGGAAAGCTTTTTGAGGATTCTAAAAGATAATACCTATTCCATTGGCCTGAAGTCAGTTATGTTAGGCCCAACCTAATGGCAGGGAAGGTTTGAGAATATAAGTTAGTATTGTGTTTAGGAGGAATAAGAAATGGGTTTGCTGAACACATAGCATTATCTCTGCCTTACCAACCAACCAAACATTTCCACCAACAAAACTAAGTCTTAGGATTCTTCTCTAATTTTTCATCAGTTAGTTAAAAATGGAGAGGAGCTCTTTGCCTACAAAATTTATTTGAGCATAATTTTATAGAGCTATGTATCTCCATTAGGAAGCCTTTATCAACAGGGATTGGTGTCTAGGAAGGCTTTCTACCACTTTTTGATAAATTTTGTTCTATAGGAATTCTCTGGGTTAACTTTTTGTGGAGCATTCATCCTACTTTATTTTTACTTAAAGCTTGTATATGTGAAAGAGATTATCCTCAAATGAGCATTTTCCTTGCTTTTATCATCTTGTGTCATTATCCCAACATTCTTTTATTATAGTTGTTATTGAGAGCATACTTTCAGATTTAGCATGGAGATTAACTGTAAAATAAGTAAATAGTAAATTGTTTTGTTAGAATGAAGTATAAAAGTCAATGCTTTTAAGAGGTTATTTTGTTAACTGCTATTTCTAAGTGACTATGGTACTCAAAAAACAGCAGATTGACAACCTTAGATTTTAGAATTTTCCCTATGAAGAATTGCTGTGACAGTAACCTACGCACAGGGCAAACTTTGCTATGATACTCCAAAATATGACTTTTTCTGAAGTTCCACTTTACTGATGAGAGGCTTCCTTATATTAAAACGCATTTAGCACGTGGATTCCTAGGCACTCTCCGAAAGACAGACTTTTAATGTTTTCATGATGGTGTTTTTCATCCTGGTTAAATAAATAGATTCAAACTTCCTGCTTACTTTACACTTTATCCAACAAGTCACAAATGATAGCAACTAGCACTCAACACTCACATTTTAGTAATACCAATAATCTGTTAGAGATTGGCTGTGTATATTAATGGGTTCGTTTCCAATAAGAGTACTTTTGATTATACTGATACCATTTTGGAAGGCATAAATATTTTACACATTTTCTCATAACTAATATGCATATATGAAATCGGTCTTATATTTTGCTATTTTTATTAGATATCAAACTATCCCTTATTATTCATGTTTAATCAAAGGATATGTTTGTGAGACATCCTTTTTTTCTTTTTGAGACATTCTTAAATGACCATTTTACTAATTAAATGAAGTTAAAGACTGACATTCTTTAGGTGATTATATATTCATGCACATACTTCTGTTTTTAGTGGTTATAACACTAATTAATAATTCTTTCATGAAATATTTGTTGTTTTCCAACTGTTTTTTTAGTGTATCCTACAATTTTTCATATAATTACCTGTTTGCAAATTGTATAAGGTTATAGAGTTCAAAATAACATCATAATTTTTGTTTCCATGCTAGCCTGACCAACTTAGCCTTTATTAAATAAATAAATGTTGAAAAATGAATATCCATAAATACATTAGTTCTTTAACTGGAAATGCATATTATTTAATTGAACAATTCTGTGAGAGAAAATGTTTGCAACTACACATTAAAAAAGTAAAAAAAGCAGCTTTATTATTTTATTAAATAGAAATAAATTATTGTGTGTAGTCATATAAAGCCATGATTAAATATTTTAAGTATTATGCATTAAAAACTCAGTTGTCTTGCATTATCTATCTTTGCATATAACATTTCATTGATTATATTGTTTGTGTTATATAAATCATTTTCTTCATACTTTAGAATAATGATTGATGAATATGAGGAAGCATTTACTAAGAAAGTAACTTGAGTTATTTTAACCTTTACACAAGCATCCTAAAGCTTTCATTTAATTTACTCTATTGAATGTGAGCCTCTTTTCTAAGTTTTCAGTCTACTTGGACATGCAGGTTATTGAATATTTATATCAGAAATTATTACCTTGAGTACTACATATTCTTTATGAGACTTCATATAATGTATTAAGTATTAAAAGGGTTTAAGTGCTCTAGACTTCAAACTATTTTGCTCCTTTTTCATAACTTAAATTGATATTACAAATTCTGCATTTGTATCACTAAACTTTTATATTATAGAATGTAGGTATTTTAAGGTTTTATGCATATTTGACAAAAATATTTTCAACCCTATAATAGTTAGGCAGAAATTGTTTAGCATTTGCAGTTGTAACATAAATGCTAATTATAATTCATTGTCAAACCATTAAAGATTTTATGTAAGTTGACTTCAAGACATTTTCTTCCAAAACATTTGTTACATTTCCCCATGTTTCCTGCATGGTGGATTTTGAATTTAGCGTCTGACATGTTTTCTCAACTACTGGTTTATAATGAAAACATGTAGGTACTTGAGGGAATGTGTTAAAAGTAAAAATTCTATGATCCTTGAAAGGTAAATGACAGCGGTGAGACTGTCACATCTGGATCAGAAAAGTTTCATCTGTTTATCTATCTAAACAAACACAAATAAGATAATTAGGATTCTAACAATTCATGTTTTAAAAAACAATTTATGGCTTTGATTAGGTCAGAACCCAGTGATTTTTTATTTTTCTTTGTTTGCACAAATGAGTAAAAATGGATTGACCTTCAGCATCAAATGCCTGTGAATGATTACAGCAAATCTACTATTTAATATTTTGAAATTTGAAGGCAAAATTAATCCTTGGCTTTCAAAAATTATAGATATATATTAGATATATATATTTATATACACACACATAAACACACATGCATATGCACATATGTAATCATGTACATTATAGTATGCCTAGTTATTCAGCTAAATTTACCTCACCATATTTTCATTCTTGTTAGAACAGAGATAGTATATTTCAGAATTGCTAACCTGTAGCTGTGAAAAAATCAATCCTATAGAAAAGTATCAATAAAATGAATCCCTTGGAAAATCACAATTGTTTATATTTAAAATGAGTTTTTAGCATCATAGTAAACTATCAATTGACTTTTAAATTTATTAGTAAGTTACAGAACAAATTTTAATGTAAACTAAAATCTTCTAAACCATGTTAGTTTTAACTTTTAAAAGAAAACTCTCTTGATATCCTGAAGACAGGAACTTAAAATATTTTGTTTACATTCCAATTACGTGTCTTGATTTTAAATTAGTATAATCATATATTCTTGCTGAATTAAAAATGGTTTCTTTAAATTCTAGTCACATGGCTTTCTATTAAATTAATATAATCATACTCTCTTGTTCAGTTAGTAGTAAAGTAGTTGTTTAATTAAACATGCCATTTGTTTACAATGCAGTGTTTCAGAAATGCTAGTTCAAAAGGTAGGATAAGAATTTATATCAAACATTTCAATCTGACAAGTAAATTACATTTCTTCCACCATAAAGAGGTAAGCAGAAAACTGTAGCAGTGATGAAAAGACATATTCTTATTACTCAGAGATATGATATGGGCCAGCCTACAAAATATGACCTTTTCCACTTTCAAGATTAAGACAAAATCTCTACAAACACTAAAATAAGGATTTGTCTTGACTTTGGTATTTTAATATTTTATTAAAATTGCCACTCCTTTCATTAGTCAACCCAGAGGGTGAAAAAAAGCAGGATGGCTTTTAATATAAAAATCTGGATAAGATGAAATCTGTAAGTTATTGTACACATATGAAAAATTACAAGTCAGTAAATGCTATACTCAGGAGTAAAACATACAAAATGTCTTCCTTTTGCCAAAGCAGAATTAGGAGGATTTTGCAAACTTTTTATATTTTGTTAAGTAGTCTTTGTTGTAATTTCTCCTTTACACAAAGCTTTTGTTATTATAGCAATTACTATTGCTTTTACTACAGTGAAGGCATTCTCCTAACTTTTTGGTTAAACTTATGAAGTGAAAATAATAACACAATAATAATTATATATGTAAAGTAAACATATTCTATAATGCTCAATTTGCAAGGAAGTTTGAATAATTTTTTAACGTCCTATAGAGCCAGAAGACGGGTTTTATATTTTGGTTATTTTTGCCATAACTAAAGTATAATACTTATTTTTGAGAAAACATATCTGGTTTTGATCAGAACTAAAACATATGGGAAAGCTAAGATGGCTAATAGTTATGCCTCAACTTGTAGTTTGTCAGAAGAATGAAAACTGATGGTACTATGTCACAAAACATAATATGATTTTCTGTTATTTACTCAAAATTCAGCTACCATGAGCTTGTTAAATGTTTTCAAAATTACTGAAATATTACCTCTTTAGCCTATGAATTACAATTATAAACGTCTATTTCCTCAGTTTCTAATTGATTCTTTGTGCATCCCTCTGTTAACGTTTTAAAAATTATGATAGGAATATTGATAATAGCTAATAATTATTGAGTGATTATTCTGTGCAAGACACTTTACACGTGTTTACTATTTGGATAAATTTGGCCGCCTCAACATACACATACACACACACGCACACACTGTTATCCTCACAATATACTTACCTTTTATTGAGTAGATTAAAATTATATATGAAAGAGAAATTAGGAACCACTCTTTTATAAGTAGGTGAATGAAAAGGGATGTTAAAGTGTGGTAAAACCAATCTGGTAATTATTTTATTTTGACAGTTATATTTTTTTTCTCCCCTCAGTGAACCACAAAGAAAGAAGATGGGTATGATTTTTACAGGGGTGAAATAAGTTGTCTGTCAGTTGGGTTTAGGCGACAGTCTGTCTGCAAGCCGTAAGATGATCTGCAGAGCCCCAGAGGAAAGCAGGCAGGATTCCTGGCTTGCAAGAATAGATATTGATCTACCTTAGCCACCTAAACAATGCCTCACCTGTTTGCCTTGTCCATACCTTATTTTACGTAGTCTAATGCTTGTTTTGTTTGACTTTTCTTTTATTTCTCTGGATCTGAGCTTTGATACACTTTGGGGAGTACATAAACATAGCGTTGTACTTGAACATCACCATACTTCTGAGTCCTCTGGTGGTTTAGGACCACCCCTCCCTCTTGAATAGCTCTGTTATTGAAAATTATGAGCCAGAGCTAAATTACTAGGCCTCATAGAGAAGTGGTTGATCCAGCAGCCTAGTGTCCAATAACACTGAATGTGAGATGCTGCTAATTACTGCCCTATGGACCTCGTTTAAAATTTCTTAAATTTCAACTTGTAAAAGGCTTTATTATTATTAATTCTTTCTCTTCCCAGCAGATAGTTGATAAGTTACTATAGTATTTAGGATTCTGTCCACTTATTTTGGAGCACAACTATGTTACTATGTATTGCTTCGAGCACTAATGAAATACAAAACTACATTCAGCTTCCTAGTAAACTATAATATAAATATTTTACCAGCACTTATTAGTTTGCCATTTCCTGCTGACAGCTATTCCAACTTTGCCAGCAGGCACTGGGTCTCACAATTGTATTATGTTTTGAACAAATAGCGACAAACAAAAATTCTTGCAAAATAAATGAACAAGATTTCCTGGGGAAAGAAAACCTCTTCCAATGTTAAATGAATATTTCTTTCAAACTCTGACATGTAATATTATTTAATTTGCATATTGCACATTTCACTTTTACTGGAAAACAATTAAGTTAATGAGGAACTAAATAATGTGCGTTCAGGGATAATTTAACATTACTGCTTCTTTAATTTTAATTTTTTTTAACGTTTTGCTGTTCTAGAGAAGCCCACATCCTAATACATTTATTGATAATAAAGGACTGTGGTTTTCAAATGTTGCAGTTTAAAGACTAGCAGAGAATAAAAGCACCTTTTCTAGAACCACAAAAGGAAAAGGTTCACATAAAACTTTGTGTTTTTACTGTCCTGCTAGGGAATACCATAGAAGTTAGAATTGATGAAATCTAAAAATGCTAAATATATGTCTTATCTTTAAGCTGGTATGACATTCTAAAGCCCTTCTAATGATCAGTGATAATCTCTCACTAGCAGATACCATCCACTCCTTTGTCCCAGTCTTGATTCATTATGATCAGTTGGATAAAGCACCACCTATGTTAAATCAAACTCTAACCTGCTCAATGTTTGCCCACCTGCAACTGAATGCAGCTAGAGAAAAAAAATCCAAATCAATGCTGACTAATTTCACCTTAAATTTAGGATCACTTTTCACTGGCAGGTCCTTCATACTGTCTAGAAATCATACTACATTTTCCTAGTTCATTAATAAGACTAAAAGGATTATTCTAAATCTTCTTGCCTCAAATCTCCAACACTTCTTTCCTCATACTCATCTTAAGCTGTTGACTGTGATTTCTACTCCACTAAGAAAACTGAAGCAAGTGGAAGGGACTTTTCCCTACCTCTACATCTCTTGACCTAACTCTCTGTGCAAATTTACTTGACCTTTAATTACCATACTCCTAAAGGCTAGCCCTCAACTGCTGTACTAGATTCTATCCCTTTCCCACTGACTCTGTGATGTGGGACTAATCATTCTCTCTTCTCTTTTCTGCGCCATATATATTTCCTTCGATACTGGATGGTTCACATTGGCACATACACATGCTGCTATTTCTTGCTTTCCTAGAAAAAAAACCTCACTTTTGACTCTACTTCCCCTTCTGGCTCATTCCCCTTACAACCTTTCCTTTTCTCTCATTCCTTTTAAAACAAAACTTGAAAAAGAGGTTTCTACATGTGTTTCCCAATTTCTCCCCCCTCTTCTTTCTTTAATCCATTCCAAACAGATTTTTAGCCACAGAACTCTAGTGAAATTGCTTTTATCAAGGTCAACCATGAACTCCATGTTGCTAAATCCAGTGGTCAATTCTCAGGCCTCATCTTACTTGGACTCTCATTAACATTTGACCAAATTGATCACTATTGCCTTCTTATTTCACATACAATATCCAATTTTTGAGTAATTTATGTTGGTGCTATTTTCAAAATGTATCCAAAATTCACCCACTTCTTGCCACCCTCATGGCCACAGCTCAGGTCTAAGCCACTCTCCATATCTCCTTTGGTTTATCACAACAGCCTCTCCTTCTGCCCTTGTCTCTCTTTAGTTTTTATTCAACCAGTAGCAAGGAAGGAAATGTTCAAATCTAACTCATATAATCTCATTTTTCTGCTCAGCCTCCTCCTGTGTTCTTATTTTAGTCAGGCTAAAAGCCAACATTTTCACAACGATATACAGGGCTCCGCATTACCTGTGTGCTTCCTTACCTTGTGACTTCCAGCCATTTACTCTCTTCCACCATCATTCTCTCTGTGCACACTAGTCTCCCAACTGTTTCTCAGTTATACCAAAACTGCTCCTGTCACAGGACCTTTGCATTTCCTGTTCCATCTGCTGGGAAAGCTTCCCTTCCCCCCAGCCACACACACATATACACATGGCTCACTCCTCACTTCCTTTACATAGATGTCAATGAGTCCTTACAGCCTATAAGATCAAAAATTTCAACACTTCCCCCATGATTCCTATGACTCTTCCCTGTTTTATTTTCCTCCTTACTATTTAACAAGCGCATTATATATTATTTTGCTTATTCATTGTTTTACTTTCCCACTAGAAAGCTCCATGATGCCAGGGCTTTGTCTTTTTCATCTTATTTTGTCTGTGATAATTTCCAGTGCTTATAACAAGGCCTAAGATAAACTGATAAGTATCTTAGGTGATATAGTGAATATATCACTATATATTGCATATAAGTGAATAGATGGATTAATGAATGAATAAATAAAGATTTAAGGAGGGCTGTGTAAAGAAAACATTTTATTAAATTTTAATATTTTTAAATTGTTTACTAGTTGTATGGTGTCTGATGGATTGAGGAAATAATGTATTTTCCTCTCTGATTCTTCTGGTCTGTCCTATCAGTGTTATTGGGCAGTGAAAAAAAAATGAAGTCCGGATGCATGTTAACATATGGATGAATATTGAAAGCTTTATGCTAAATTAAAGAAGTCAGTCACAAAAGACCACATATTGTATAACTCCATTTATAAAAACTGTCTAGAATAGGTAAATCTATAGAGATACTAAGTAGATTACTGGCTGCCAGGGTTGGGGAAGGAAGGAATAGGGAGTGACTGCAAATGCATATGGGGCTTCATCTAAATTTAGATAGTAGTGATGGTTGCACAAGTCTGTGAATATACTAAAAACTGAATTGTATACTTTGGAAGACTGAATTTTACGGTATGTGAATTATATCTCAATAAAGCTGTTAAAAACAGTATTCTGTTGTTACATGTTTCTGACAATGTAAATTTTGTTCACGGTTTAGGTGTTCTTTTCCTTTGATTACATTGACTTTCTTGTACAACTTTTTCTTAGTTTGGTTCATAATTACATTGCTTTACATTTGTTTGTTACACCATTGTCTCAGAGCCAATTTTGTACCAAAACTGTAAAACTTGTTTCCATATATTCAAACACATCAGGCAACATATTCATTTCTTTTCTTTATATTTTATTTTCTTGGATATGTCTATTCTTCTGATCTAGCCTGTACAATCAGCAGTTTAGGACTACTGCATAGTTGTTTTCCTGGAAGATTTTTCATCACCTTGAAAATTACCTTGTTTCTTTCCTGAGTTTGATTTCCTGTTTGCTGAATTGCTGGACTCCATTTCATTGCTTACTTCTTTGAATTGGTGGAGTGCATCTTTAATAGCTTCCTAAGAAAGGTTGACTAGAAGGTAAATTATTTTAGAAATTATCTAAAAAGTCTACACTTTACTTTCACACTTGATTGATAGTGTGGTTGGAAATAATTTTCTCTTGGAATTTTAAAGTTACTTCTCCATTGTTTTCCACTTTCTATTGAATGATGCTACTGAGTTGTTGAATCTTGCTTGTAATTTTGACTGGGGTTTTTTGTTTACTTGTTTATACTTCAAAATGTAATTAATGCTCCTAATTTGTCTAAGGCAAGTCTACTCATTCAACATGAAGTGGAACGTTTCTACAATGATGAGGAACATAGGACAGTTTAGAATTCAATTTATTAATCTAGTCAATGTATAATCCTCAATGAATTCATCTAATAAGACTAATCTAACTTTTTAAAATTTTGCTAAGTTTACTGGAATTCCATTTAGAATAGTGGTTAGATGGTGGATCATCAACTAAAATGTAATCCTCTTCTGTAAAACTTTTTTTCTTTAAAATTATGACAAAGTCATTCTATAGAGAAACAAGCTTTCAGTCACCGAAGTATTGATCAGGAAACAAGCGACTAGAGCAAATACTACAAAGAGAAGATAATTCTTGAACTGACAACCCATTTATTTATATTTACCAGATAATCACTTCACCTCCTTCAACACTTTGATCATGAAATAAAGGACTGAGGAAATTAACTGGATTAATTCGGTCAAAAAAATTTTCAGTTTTTATTTAAATTGTTTCCAGGGGCTTTCAATCAAGTGGGAGGGTGGGCATGTCAAAAAATATTCTCTATCCACCTGCCCTGGGCATATATCAGAATCCCAGCAATGGGAGTTGGGAATATAGGGCTATGTGAGGAAGGGGAGAAGGGAGATGCCCGTGTTTTGCAAGAGTTTCCCCCTAGGGAATTCAGATATATCTCCATCCTGGTTTAACCAATGTAGGCTTGTATTTGCACTTTAGCCACTTTGCTGAGTCTCTCAATTGCCTTTTCTCTACCTAGCACTGCTACTCCTCCCTCCTCTCCATTTTTGGAAGGGTAGCTAATTGTGATAAAGTGAGACGTTTTGTGGTAAAGAGGATACAGTTTTAATACCATTAAAACATTTCAAAAAGCAATACAATTAGCTAAGCACTTATGTTTTATTAGTAATAGCAAGCAAAATTAATAAGTAAATTCAACTAAAAATGATTATGTGTCAGAGTGTATAGTTTTTACATTGACATTTCACATAATCTGACTTTGCTTAGAAGAGAAATCACTCGGCTGTTAAAATTACTTTTAAAGAGCTGTCAAAATTGGAAAAACTGCTGTCAAAAATGTGATAAGAAAAGTTTAAAAATGGTAAAGTATGTTGACTTAGACAAAAAATATTATCTTCATAGAGGAAAACTTGAATATTTATCATTATCTTCAAAAGGGATGATTTTTTCCCCCTGAAATTGGACATCATTGTTTTAAGATTTGTATTCTGACACATGTATTTTCACTTTAATAGCAAAATGAATGAAACCATTTATATTTGTTCCACAATGAGAACATTTCCAGGTCCTAGAAAATGCTAAAATATTGATGTCATCCCTACATCTTCTTACTACTATTTATTTTGTTCTATTTTTAATTGAAGAGGAATTTTATTTTATTTTTAATTTTTTTTTATTTTTATTTTTCTGCGATACGCGGGCTTCTCACTGCTGTGGCCTCTCCCGTTGCGGAGCACAGGCTCCGGACGCGCAGGCTCAGCGGCCATGGCTCACGGGCCCAGCCGCTCCACGGCGTGTGGGATCTTCCCAGACCGGGGCACGAACCCGTGTCTCCTGCATCGGCAGGCGGACTCTCAATCACTGCGCCACCAGGGAAGCCCCCAATTTTTATAGTTTTATTCTACCTATTCAAATTGTAAACAAATCATATTATCTCCCACATGTCAGATACTTCATTATGTGTCTCAGTCAAGTGCCACAGAGAGTTTGAATTCCAGAATGGTTTAATTTTGAGACTTCACACTAACCTTCACTTAATGATTGATCCTTCTGTCTCTATCATAATGTAATTCAAAAGACAAATATTTGAGGACATTCAAATTGAGGATGGATAGATTGGTAAAACTAACACCTCTTTTAAATTGTTTCCATTTTACAATGAGCAAAATCTGTCAATAATTCAAACCTTGAAAAGTTGACTTCTCTTTGAAATAAAGAGCCACTAGGATTCTCCAGAATATTCTAAGCATTTGATTATTGAGTCTTAATAAAAATGAATAAGGATTTATATCTAGATGAATAAAATATGTAAATATGAAATAAAATACACGATTTTTCTCCTAGTTACTTCCACTTTCCATTCATATATACATATATAATATGTAAATTTTACATTGCAACAAAAAGAATAAAATATCTAGGAATAAACCTACCTAAGGAGACAAAAGATCTGTATGCAGAAAATTATAAGACACTGATGAAAGAAATTAAAGATGATACAAATAGATGGAGAGATATACCATGTTCTTGGATTGGAAGAATCAACATTGTGAAAATGACTCTACTACCGAAAGCAATCTATAGATTCAATGCAATCCCTATCAAACTACCACTGGCATTTTTCACAGAACTAGAACAAAAAGTTTTGCAATTTATATGGAAACACAAAAGACCCCGAATAGCCAAAGCAATCTTGAGAACGAAAGAAGGAACTGGAGGAATCAGGCTCCCAGACTTCAGACTATACTACAAAGCTACAGTTATCAAGACGGTATGGTACTGGCACAAAAACAGAAAGATAGATCAATGGAACAGGATAGAAAGCCCAGAGATAAACCCACGCACATATGGTCACCTTATCTTTGACAAAGGAGGCAGAAATGTACAGTGGAGAAAGGACAGCCTATTCAATAAGTGGTGCTGGGAAAACTGGACAGCTACATGTAAAAGTATGAAATTAGATCACTCCCTAACACCGTACACAAAAATAAGCTCAAAATGGATTAAAGACCTAAATGTAAGGCCAGAAACTATCAAACTCTTAGAGGAAAACATAGGCAGAACACTCTATGACATAAATCACAGCAAGGTCCTTTTTGACCCACCTCCTAGAGAAATGGAAATAAAAACAAGAGTAAACAAATGGGACCTAATGAAACTTAAAAGCTTTTGCGCAGCAAAGGAAACCATAAAGAAGACCAAAAGACAACCCTCAGAATGGGAGAAAATATTTGCAAATGAAGCAACTGACAAAGGATTGATCTCCAAAATTTATAAGCAGCTCATGCAGCTTAATAACAAAAAAACAAACAACCCAATCCAAAAATGGGCAGAAGACCTAAATAGACATTTCTCCAAAGAAGATATACAGAGTGCCAACAAACACATGAAAGAATGCTCAACATCACTAATCATGAGAGAAATGCAAATCAAAACTACAATGAGATATCATCTCACACCAGTCAGAATGGCCATCATCAAAAAATCTAGAAACAATAAATGCTGGAGAGCGTGTGGAGAAAAGGGAACCCTCTTACACTGTTGGTGGGAATGTAAATTGATACAGCCACTGTGGAGAACAGTATGGAGGTTCCTTAAAAAACTACAAATAGAACTACCATATGACCCAGCAATCCCACTACTGGGCATATACCCTGAGAAAACCATAATTCAAAAAGAGTCATGTACCAAAATGTTCATTGCAGCTCTATTTACAATAGCCCAGAGATGGAAACAACCTAAGTGCCCATCATCGGATGAATGGATAAAGAAGATGTGGCACATATATACAATGGAATATTACTCAGCCATAAAAAGAGACGAAATTGAGCTATTTGTAATGAGGTGGATAGACCTAGAGTCTGTCATACAGAGTGAAGTAAGTCAGAAAGAGAGAGACAAATACCGTATGCTAACACATATATATGGAATTAAAAAAAAAATGTCATGAAAAACCTAGGGGTGAAACAGGAATAAAGACACAGACTTACTAGAGAATGGACTTGAGGCTATGGGGAGGGGGAAGGGTAAACGGTGACAAAGCGATAAAGAGGCATGGACATATATACACTACCAAACGTAAGGTAGATAGCTAGTGGGAAGCAGCCGCATAGCACAGGGAGATCAGCTCGGTGCTTTGTGACCGCCTGGAGGGGTGGGATAGGGAGGGTGGGAGGGAGGGAGACGCAAGCGGGAAGAGATATGGGAATATATGTATATATATAACTGATTCATTTTGTTGTGAAGCTGAAACTAACATACCATTGTAAAGCAATTATACTCCAATAAAGATGTTAAAAAAAAAATACACACTGGACTTCAAAGAGCTAATGTGAAAATAATATAAAATAGCTCACCAGGTTAAGTAAAGTATGTTAGTAATATTAAAAAAAAAAAAAAAAGAGTATATATTCAAAATTGAATGTATTTCCAATTGGTTCATTTAATGTTAGATATAGCATTATATTGAAACAAGATAGGTCACTCCCCAAACCACCCAAAACCAAGCACCAATGTATAAATGATTGATATTTAAAAAAAAAAAAATTTTAAAGTTGTTTATGCTGAGTAACTATAGTATTTGCTCTTATTGTGTGATCTTGGGTTTTTGTCTCTATTTCCATACATAAAATACAAGTAATTGTAGTTACCACCCAACTGGCACATTCACAAAAATTTTATGAGAATTAGTATACAAGTGACTGTATAAACTTTGTAAATGTAAATTTAAACAGTCCTGTTTTATTTTATAAAGAAGAAAAAGTAAAGACATAGCTATAATGGAATGGATTATTTGAGTGAGAATTGTAGAAGAAAAAAATTTTCTTTGAAGAAAGAGTATTAATACAATTGTCCATGTTGAGCAAAGAATACCATTTTATGGTATCTACTATTTTATTGCTGTGTGAAATAATTTAGGTCTAGCTATTATATTTCCTAATATTTATATAATCTTATATTTTAACACCACTACATTTAATCATCAAAGTTTCTAAAACACACCACAAAATATATGCATCCTAACACATGCAAGCTTAAATAATAAAGGTACTTACAAACATTACCACAAATGAGATAAATGTAATTTCATGACATTAACCTGAAATGCCACCATAAGTTTAGGGGATGTCAACTGTAAAGAAAACTAAGTGTGAAGCTTGCAAATTTAAACACATCTAAATTTGAATATATAAATCTTATTGTTCTCAGAACCATGTTGACATACCCTTATTACTCACCTGCATAAGAAACTACAAATTTAGAACTATAACTGGTAATCCAAAATACAGTATGTGTACACTGGAGAAAAGTTTGTGTTGCTATCGGAACTTTGGCTTTTGTTTACATTATGTTGCAAACTATATTATGTGCCTTAGTTCACCTTAATGACTACCTTCATATATTGCTAATTATACTATCTTCCCTCATTCACTCTGATGATTAACTCCTTAAGGTTAACATTGCTCATCTTTATTTAGTTCATATTTTTCTTGAATACAGAAATACGAACTTAACGTTTACCTTCATTTGTGAAAATTGCATTATGCATGTCACCATCACCTGTTCATTACATTAAGTAAAACGAGTTCTGGCTTTTATAAAATTTGCAAAATTACATTTATGAAAATTATAAGCTTGACCTTGTTTGCCTATAGGAGTAACATATTCCAAATTGTAGAAAATAAAATTTGTGAACATTTTTTGTTTTGGATGTAAAAATATATAACTTCTTTATTCAAAATTTCTTGCAGCATTGTAAAAGAGGAAATTTAAGCTATTAAAAAATTGTTCACACTTTCAATACACAGGCAAAGATATGATGAAATATTCATTATGATTATGCAGAATCCCCTCTGTGTTATTAGGACTCTATAGAGCTAAGTGAATGTGTTAAATTATAAATATGCCTATAGAACAGATATTGAATCTCAAAGTTTTAGTTATCTTTCTATATTTTTCAATTAAAAACCTTGAAAAATCAGAAAAATTTCAGAATGAAAACTATGTATTGGTTATTTTAATTAGGATAAACTGGTATTAATATATTTATTCCAAAATAGTCATTGGGTTCCTACTATTGCTAGGTATGTGCTGGGCATGGGTATTCACGATAAGACAGGTAAGCTCTCATGAGGTTATAAACATGTAAAGAAGTAATTACAATATGGTTTTTCAGATCCTATATTTTGTAAAGCTGCTGTAAAAACCCTTATTTTTTTTTTTGCCTTCAGAAGCATATTTATTGTATTTGAGATGATACGTCAGGTGCTCTCTGAGCTACAAAAGGGTAAAAGAAAATCCTCTAATTACAAATTGATGAAAGTAAAACGTAAGGCGTTTTTTCACAACAGTGTGAACCACATACTCAGAAATTGACATGGGTTTACTACAAATGATCTAATTCCTATATGGCTACTTTTATAACTTCATACAGATAATGAGTTAAGCCAAAATGCACTATAATATTTGGTAGAAATCAAGACCAGTATCTTTAGTATATTACAAAATGCATTTTAATATCCCAAAGAAGCAAGACTTGCGAGTAGGTGTTTAAACATAAATTATCTACAGTTACAAAGTTCTATTCTTGACAGCATTTGCCCTTTGGGGCAGTCTCCCACTTTCCAGAGGATAAAGGCCCAGAGTAGAATCAGCAGCATAACACATACACAGAAGTCCATATTGTAAAGGCTATAAAGATTTGCTGCGCAGTGAGAAGATGCCTCTGCTCTTTCTCACTGCATACAAATTATGTGAATTGTGTTGCCTATCTCTTGTCATGTTCTTCTTTGTTGGTCAAATACTGAGCAGCTATGCTTCCAACCGGAGGATCTACAGAGTTGCAGTCTGTCAATGTCAAAGGGAACAAATTGACCACAAAATCTTTGAAATAGTAAAGCAGGACTCTAGCTGTCTTTGAGGATACCCAAACAGATGACTCCTTGACTGTTGATGTTGCAGTGATAGATTGTGGTGTGAAAAGTAACGTTTGGCAGCTTAAATGAATAACTGGATGAACATGTGATATTTAGAAAAACTACACCACTTTCATACACAGGACCTGATGGACCAAGTATAGTCAGTCTCTGTTGATAGGTGCTATCTCTTTTAGGTCCAGCACTTCGGTTAGGAGGAGGGTCAAAGGTGATTTCAGCTAGCTCCTTCCGAATTCTTTTTGCACTACTGTAGTGGAAAATTTGCAGTGGTTTTGCTGGGGAGTTCAGACTTTTTCTTTTGCTGTGTGGTAAAAGGTTTTTCTCTCTCACGTTTTTGGGGTATGTATGTATGTAATGATTTATATTCTATGCTTTCACTCCACTTATAGTTATAAAATATTTGCTATATTCTCCATATTGTACAATATACCCTTGTATATTATTTTATACCTAATAGTTTGTACTTCTTAATCCACTCCCCCCTTTTCTCTCCCCACAGGTAACCATATATAGTTTGCTTTCTATATATAAGTCTGCTTCTGTTTTGTTATATTTGTTCATTTGTTTTATTTTTTAGATTCCACAGATAAGTGATACCATACAGTATTTGTCTTTCTCTGTCTGACTCATTTCACTTAGCATATTGCCTTCCAAGTCCATCCATGTTGTTGCAAATGGCTAAATTTCATTCTTTTTTTATGCCTGAGTAGTATTCCATTGTGTGTGTGTGTGTGTGTGTGTGTGTGTGTGTGTGTGTGTGTATATATATATATATATATATATATATATATGTATGCCACATCTTCTTTATCCATTCGTCTGTTGATGGACACTTAGGTTGCTTCCATATCTTAGCTACTATGAATAATGCTGCTATCAACATTGGGATGCACATATCTTTTTGAATTAGTGTTTTTGTTTTTTCTGGATATATACCCACGAGTGGAATTGCTGGATCATATAGTAGTTCTAATTTTAGTTTTTTGAGAAACCTCCAAACAGTTTTCTACAGTGGCTGCACCAATTTACATTCCCACCAACTTCCCGTTTCTCCACATGCTCACCAACATTTCTTATCTGTGTTCTTCTTGATGACAGCCATTCTGGCAGGTGTGAGGTGGTATTTCATTGTGGTTTTGATTTGCATTTCCCTGATGATTAGCGATATTGAGCATCTTTTCATGTGTCTGTTGGCCATCTGCATTTCCTCTTTGGAAAAATGTCTATTCAGTTCTTCTGCCCATTTTTTAATCGGTTGTTTGTTTTTTTGATGTTGAGTTGTAAGAGCTATTTATATATGTTGGATATTAACCCCTTATCAGTCATATCATTTGCAAATATTTTCTCCCATTTGGTAGGTTGTCTGTTCATTTTACCAATGGTCTAATTAGGCCTCATTTGTTTACTTTTGCTTTCATCCTTTTGTCTTAGGAGACAGATCCAAAAAAACATTGCTACAATTTATGTCAAAGAGTGTTTTTTCTTGTTCTTAAAGCTCTGGAGCAGCAGTGTCTTTATGGTCTGCATCTGAACTACCTCTCCTGGTTCTGGGGTTCTTATCATTCAATCTTTGCCTATCATTGGAAATCTTGTGAAGTTATTTCTTGAAAAATGTGATTGTGCACCTGGCCTGCTCATGCACTCCTACAATGTGAGGGTGAGAGAGAGAAAAAAAACCCTTCCTTAGGTAATGGAGGTAGCTGGGGGAGAGAAGGGGAGGGGGCAGGGGGAAAAAAAGCCAAGGAGGCTTGTGCTGGGGAGTGTGGAACATTGAAAGTAGGAGGAGATTGTGCCCCTTAAGATTTCTTTCCAGAGGAGTTACTATTTTTTTGAGGGCATGGCTCAAAAAACTGACTGTGTTTGGGGGCAGGTTTTTTTGAGGGCATGGCTCAAAAAAACTGACTGTGTTTGGGGGCAGGTTGGTTTGGGTTGAGGCAGGGGTTTGTGGAGATAAGTATTATGTATGATACTGGAATGATGAATACATGACACTCTGCCTTTGTCAAAATCCATGGCACAAGAATGAACTTTAATGTATGCAAGTAAAAAAATCATTTAGAAGGTTGGTAGATTCCAGAATGTAATGTATACTGTGACAAAACAATCTAATTGTATAACATCTATAAAACAACCTCACTGAAGGAATGGGGAGAAAATTTCTGGTTTAAGTAGTTTTGGAAATGAGTGGAGACATTAGACTAAAGGCAAAGGGAGAAACTGCACATAAGCAGTGTACTTTAATTTTGATTCCCATGGGGCTATGGGTTAACAATTCTGAAGCCACTATGCATATATACTAGAATTGAATAGTGAGGTAGATGAATGGCGGATCGTGGGAGCCAAGTTTCTCAGTGTTCGAGCTGGAGGATACAGACAAACAAAAAAAAGGTTTGTTTGGTAATAGAATATAGTTGGAGATATCAGCATAAACTCATTTTTAGCTTACTATAGATGCAGACAGAAACACAGAGAAATATTTATAAATACAGGTATGTTTTATCGTGTTTTATCGTGTTTTATTGTGTTTCATCGTGCTTCACTCTACTGTGCTTCATAGATACTGCTTTTTTACAAATTGAAGGTTTGTGGCAACCCTGTGTCCAGCAAGTCTATCAGCACCATTTTTCTAACAGCATTCGTTCACTTCGTGTCTCTGTGTCACATTTTGGTAATTTTCGCAGTATTACAAACTTTTTCATTATTATATTACTTGTTATGGTAATCTGTGATCAGATATCTTTGATGTCACTACCACGACTTGCTGAAGGCTCAGATGATGGTTAACATATTTAGCAATAAAGTATTAGTCCATTAAGATATATAGTTATTGTTTTTTAGATATGTTATTATACATTTAATAGACTATAGAATAGTATAAACATGACTTTTATGTGCATTGGAAACCCCCAAATTCATGTGACTTAGTGTATTTTGATATTTGCTTTAATGCAGTGTTCTGGAACTGAACTTGCAATATCTCCAAGGTATGTGACTGTCTGTCTGTCTCTGTCTCTCTCTCTCTCTCTCTATCTATATATACATATATATATACACACAAAGGTTAACATGCATCCACATATTTTCCTATTCTGTTAGCTGAGAGAGCCTAGAAGCAAGGACACCCAGTAGCAACAAGTACACTTAGCACCCAGATCTTGGTTTCTAGAACCCTTCTTTAATTAAAGGAACTAAGGCTCCTTGGAGAAATGGCTGATTCTAAGCCTGGGGCAGGAAATATACAAGATAATCTGGGAGAACCTTGTAGTGTTAAGAAAGAAAGAAAGTGCTCAACACACACACACACATACACACACACACACAGAGTGATGGGAGTATGTCAAAGGGACACAGAAGCCAAGTGAAAGACCCCCCAATAGACAGAGCTGGAATGATTTGAGCAACAAAATAAAATAGTATTGAATTATAACCCAAAGTACAAGATATATATTCATGAGTCCAAACTGATATAAATAATTAAGTAAATAAACAAATAGGAGAGAACATACACATTTCCTGTGCAGTAGAATTTTAAATAATTTATTTGGATACTCTACCCTCAAGAAGATGGAGCCTAACTCCTCACTTCTTAAGTGTGGGCTATGCATAGGGACTTCCTTCCAAAGGGTATGGAATGGAAATGGGGAAAAAAGAGTAACTTTACAGTGGAGAAACCTGACACACTACCTCAACCAAGTGACCAAGATTAATATCAACAGTGACAAGTCACCTTGATAATATGTATTCTCGATGTGATGTGATGAGAATGACACTTTACCTCTATGATCTTTCTCTCCAAAACACACAACACCAGTGTAATCATGAGAAAAACATCAGAAAAATCTCAATAGAAGGACATTGACCAATATACCTGACCAGTACTCCTACAGTCTGTCATGGTCACCAAAAACAAGAAAAGTCTGAGTAACTATCACAGCCAAGAGGAGCTTAAGGAGAATTGACAACCAAATTAATGTGATATCTTGGATGGGACTGTGGAAGAGAAAAGAGCATTTGGTAAACACCAAGGGTATCTGAATAAGATGTGGACTTTAGCTAATAATAATGTATCAATATTTGTTCATTAATTGTGACAAATGTACCACACAAATATGTTTATAATAGGAGAAATGGTATATGGTGTATGGGATTCTCTGTACTACATCTGAAACTTCTCAGTAAATCTAAAACTATTACAAAATAAAAACTTTATTTAGATAAACCCTTACTAAACACTCTACTGGATCCCCTTTCTGCATTTTACCAAGCCAGACTGAATTTTCTAATTTTTATTTCCAGTGAACCCTCTAAGTCTGCAGGTCTGGCTCAGTCAGAATAACTCTCACCAAGGGTAAGAGGAATGTGAAAGCAACTTAAGCTGACAGAGTCAATTGCTTCAGGTTTTCTTTTTTAAAATTCTCTGGTATTATGCATCTGTCCTGTCTCTTCTGTTATTCTCCATTGATTGTTTTATAACTTCTCATTGCTTGTTACTGTCTTGTCATTGATCAAGTACAATTATCTCCATCTACAATTCTGATTGTGACTACTTGCAGACCTTTAATGAACCATATGGTTAAACCCTTTCTACTTAAGTAGGACTGTTTGTATGTGTATTGCCAATGCCTTATTTATTTAAAGTAAGTCTCCTTCAAAAGGGAACCCTCATACACTGTTGGTGGGAAAGTAGGTCGGTGTAGCCACTGTGGAAAATAGTATGGAGATTCCTCAAAAAATTAAGAATAGAACTACCACATGATTCAACTATTCCACTTCTGGATATTTATCCAGAGAATATAAAAAGAGTAGTTCGAAAAGATATATGCACCCCTATATTTATCACAGCATTATTTACAATAGTCAAGATAAGGAAACAACCTAAGTACCCATCAACAGATGGAAGGTTAAAGATGTGACATATATATATTCCATATATGTATATACATATGTATATATATGTATATACAGTGGAATACTAGTCATAAAAAGATGACAGCTTACCATGTGTGGCAACATAGATGGACCTTGAGGATATTATGCCAAGTGAAATAAGTCAGATGGAGAAAGACAAATACCTTATGATTTTATTCATATGCTGAATATAAAAAAAAATCAAAGAAACAAAATAAATGTACAAACCAAACCAAGCAAAACCAAACACTTAGATACAGAGAATAGAGTAGTGTTAACCAGAGGGAAAAGGGGTCATGGAGGGAAAATGGGTAAAAGGTTGTCAACTGGATGGTGATGGATGGAAACTAAATTTTTGGTGATAAGCAGGCTATAGTGTATACAGAGGTAGAAATATAATGTTATCTACATGAAACTTATTTAATGTTATAAACCAGTGCTATCTCAGTAAAAATAAGTAAGTATATAAATAAAATCAATCTCCTTCTTACCTCTCTGCATAACACCCACTTCTACCAATTTTGAATACTTTGTTCTGATCCTTCTCATCTCAACCTCACCAAACACACTTTTATCATTCTATGTCTTGATATAAAATAACACAGTAATTTTTAAAATTCTTGATATGAAAGAGAAGGGATTTAGTGTAAGTACCCTACACCCCAATCATTGCTTCACTTTATGTTATATTTTTAGTTTTATTATAAAGGATGATTGTTGTCATCATAGTATTATTTGCTATATTAACTATTAAATTATTTGCTACATACTTGCCAATGTCATACTTAAACTAATATATTTTTTTCTTTTTTTTTGGCTGCACCGCATGGCTTGTGGGATCCTAGTTCCCACAAGGAATTGAACCTGGGCCCTTGGCGGTGAAAGCGCAGAGTCCTAAAACTGGACTGCCAGGGAATTCCCTATTTTTTCATTTTGAAATAACTTCAAACTTAAAGAAGTGTTGCAAGAATAGTACAGAAAACTCCTAGATATTCTTTTCTAAGATTTATTGATTTTTATTTTATTATTTATATATTTATTTTTTTGACCACACAGCATGTGGGATCTTAGTTCCCTGACCAGGGATCAAACCCGTGTCCACTACAGTCCTGCAGTGGAAGTGTGGAGTCCTAACCACTGGACCATCAGGGAATCCCCTACTGGTTTTTAAATGAACACTTACCACACTTTCTGTATCACCTCTCTCTGTCTCTCTGTCTCTCCCTCTGTTTCACCCTCTCAGCCTCTCTCTGTCTTTCTCTCTATATATAGTTTATATGTAAAAACTATATATATCTACGTATGTATATGTAGTATATTTTTCTAATCCATTTGAGAGTTGGTTGAGTACATTAAGCATTTTCCTCCTTTAAAACTTGAGTAAGATTTTTCAAAATACAAGGGAGCAATAACTTAAGTAAGGTGAATGTCTATAAGATCCTAGAAGATATGTGTCCATAATTTAGGAGGCCAAGACACTTTTCAAAGAAGGAAATAAAACACTATAGCTTGAAGTTCAGAAGCTTCAGGAAGAAAGTCTATAATTGCAGTGTGATTCCCTAATAATAGTATTTTAGAGGACAAGTTTACAGCTACCTTTAGACAGTGGGGAAGAAGCTCACAAGTAATCTTCTCCCAAGAGATGACATTGAATGGAGTGGGGCACCAACAAAGATGTTGTGACTCTAATGAGTTTAAGTATTATATCTATTCATATTTAAGCTGTTAATCTTTTTAAAATAACATGATAAAATAGAGCTTAATAGGAAAATAAGTCTTATTTTAGAAGTATAGCAAAGAGGGCTGTCCAATGCAAAATTGTGAGTGAGATAATTTGAAGCAGAGAAAACATAAATACAGTATAAGCCCACATACCATGAAAAGCTAACAAATAGGGAAGGGAAGCAGCGGGGGAAATCCCAGAGCTTTTAATCTTATTTTATGGTGGCATTCATGCACTGAAGAGAGTGAAAGAACAGCCCCCCACACTTCCAGAAATGAGTCAGTTTCATGTCTCAAGCTGATTATAAAGCATTCAAGGGTGGCGGCCTCCCACAGCTGACTTTAACTGTGATTGGAATAAGAGATGGCCTTTAGTTTGGGCTTACCCTTCGTACCCTGAAGCCTTAAAACCTGATTAACAGGTAAACTTGGAAGTTCTTTAGGACCAAAACATTGGCTTACAAATAACTTTTCATTTATGTATTCTGAAAAAGACAGCTCAACAACAGGCCAGTTATGTATGCTTAGACCATGCTCCATGTCATTCGGCATACATTTGGCACACTAGACCGATTTTATAAGTTTAGGAACTCCATCTTAATTTTAAATGCTTTCAGTTCTCCATTCCCATTCCCATCACAAAGAAAACCACTCCATCTGATGAACGTTAAGTCATACTGTTCTGCATAAATTCCCAATCTCTTATGAGAATCAGATTTTTTTTTTTTTGGCCATGCCATGAAGCTTGTAGGATTTCAGTTCCCCGACCAGGGATTGAACCTGGGCCAGGGCAGTGAAAGTTGGGAATCCTAACCACTTGGCTACCAGGGAACTCTGGAGAATCAGAATTTTTATCAAACAGTGTGGATCCAGGACTATTTGTGGCCTAGAAGGGGAAATTTTTTTCTAGTTAATGTCATGGTCTTTCATGACAAAACAGTGGGTAGAGATGCTTTAAAAAATTTTTTTTGGTATTTTTTTCTTTTCCAATCGCATGGGGTATTTCATATTTAGAGATTTCTTTTTAATTTTTTCTTCTGAATAGAAGCTTACTTAGAATACATATAATAAAGAAAAAAAAACAAGATCAGCTTTGCAGAAGGGAAAGAATTTCTACATTTTTCTTTGACTAAAAACAGAAGTTCTGAAACTTGCTTAAGGTGTTCATATTTCTGCTACACGTTTTCAAGTGTGAAGACTCAGCAATGAAACCACCTTTTTGTTGTTGTTGTTATATGATCAACTTTGGCTAAATTAATTGTGATAGCATCAGAGCTACAAGATTGTAAGTATTGATACATTCCCTATCATCTGGCAAACAAGGAAAACCACATATATTGGATATTTCATATTTGTTATATTCCAGTATATAGAACAGGTTAATAAATCATACAGAGGAAATTTAAAACACTGCAGGCTGTAATTTAAGAAAAATGTTTCTTTGTTCTTCACAAAACTCCATTTATTTAAAACAAAATGTGGAATATTTCCAAGTCTAATTTGTGGCTACTTTACATCAAACATTAGGTATTCTTATTTATTTGTGTGAAAATTCATTGAAAGCATGGTAGGTTGAATTTAAGAGAAATGGAGGTTAGCTTTTTAATCATCATCTTTTTCCCGAGCTCAATTTAACCTGTTAAATCTGGTTTTTAAAAATGATGAGTCTGAAACAGTTGTAGTGGAATATTTGGAACGAAAAATCCTTTTTTCCCCCACGCTGTAGAAGTGCAAGCCAAATTAAAAGAGCATACAACCCAAAGTTGCATAGTGATATTCAAAAGGAAATTTCACAATTTCAATATGTGTAACATAATATGGAAGCTATATATGATGATTTTTTCGCAGTATCTCCTTGGTTTTCTTCTCAGATGAACGTATCTAAAAAGTACATCGAATTATTAAGGCTCTAGGAGTTTTAAAACCCCAACTATCCCACCCATACCCCACTAACTTGACAATAATGTGTATAATGGAATCTACTCAAACGCAATTTACATTTCATTTCTTCTGGGAGGAGGTTTATAGCAAAATTAAATTTTAACTTATTTTCCATGTGAAGCGAAAAATAAGAATGGGCACTGTACCACTCCATATTCCTCCCAAATAAAGATAAATAAAGCACATAATTAATCCAGGCCAAGTAATCCAGGATTTACATAAGTGGCACTACACATTTTTGAAATGTCCTCCAAACTAAAGGTTTATAATGAGTGAGACAAGAAATTATAATTCACTCTATCAAAAATCTGAAGAGGGAGGGAATATTTTTGCTATGCACAAGCTGAATCAAGTTAATGAGGCATCTAACATTGCAAAAAGAACGTTGTCTATAAATAAATTCAGTCTGATTGGGATGTATTAGTTGTCTGATAATACTCTGTAGCCTACAGATGCTTGGGGTGGAATGTAGATTTCTTAAAAAAGGAAGGCCAATGGCATTACTTCTGTAAAGCTCCAGGTCATTTATTGTAAGTGACATTAAAAGAAAATTTCCCTTTAAAATATGGCTTGGCATTCAATATAATATTTCCAAAGCAACAAATTTAGCAGAAGACAAAATGCGTTTTTCAACTGAAATCTACCTGAACCTTGGAATTTGGGAAAAATATCTATCCACTCATTTGTGGTTTTTTCCCATTGAAATCTGACTGTTAAGGTGCTACTCATAGACTACATACCTAAACTCTAGTGTCTAAGAAGAAGATATAATTAGATTCTCATCTATTGCTCAGTCTATACCTACAACCATGCTCATGGACTTATGCTTATTGTTGATGGGAGGGCTGGACTTTTATTAATGAGTACATGTTATATTTTATTCGCTTCCAGATGTTTCTACAGAGTGGTGTGAATCTAATTCTTCCAATCAAATTAAAAGTTCAGGTATCACGGGGCTTGTTTTTTGTAGGATTGTAGGGTTTAGAAGGAGAGTACATTTTATATTGGCTATCCCTTTGCTTTCCTCTTAGAGGACTATTTTAAGTTGTCATGTACTCAGATTTATAACTCTGAAGATACACGTCTCCTTGAAAGCATCTACCATATATTCAGTACAAATTTACTTCTACCATTTTTATCCTTCTGAAATTGTTTTTAAAATGTAAAATATATACATCTTTATCTAAAAATGTTCAGAGTAGGGAAACATACAAAGTGAAAAATAAAAGTCCCTAATCCCCCATCTTTCCACAAACCCAATTCTTACTCCCTAAAATTTTCTACTATTAGTGCTTTCTTGTGTATTACAGAAATATTTCAAGAATTCTACAAAGTTTTAGGTGGCTCCTTTAGTTTTATTGACAGATTTTACAGGTTTGACTTGGAATTCTGGGAGTGTTAGAGACTTTATTGATGATGAACATTTTTTCTCTAGTTTTTTTCTTTTTTTGTTTAATGTTAGTGTCAGAGTGAGGAGTATAATAAGAATATCTTTATACTGACACATTTTATTGAAGTTCCTTTCCTTCATTTCATTCTTTCAAGTAATTCTCCTTACTCTGCCTTAATTAGATAAAAGGTCTGCAAAATTTAAAAAAAAATTGTTGTCTAAAATTTTCTCTAGCCACACCTACTTCTTCATCTACTCATTTTCCTTCCTCCAATCCTTTCCAAATGGAATCCCAGAATCTTAGGGTTGAAAGAGATTTTCAAAGTATGTAATCCAGGCTTTGATTGATAAATAAATGATATTCCCTATAATTTTATTGATCTCTGTTTGAAAACAAGTGATGAGAGATTTATTGCCTCAATGACATGTCCATTTTATTGTCTGCTTCTCTGTAATTAGAATTCAGTGCTCCTGACTAGGAGCACACCTTCTTGAGCCTTACAAAGTCAGTCTAATTTGTCTTCTAGTATCACTGCAAACATTTGAAGGTTTGTGTCTTGTTCTCTGATCATAAATCTTCCAGATGGCAGGATGAAACATTTCGAGTTCTTTCAGACATTTATCAAATGTCATAGCTTTCCATCCCTTCATGATTTTAATCCATTCCACACATCATTTACTGAGTAGTTACTATGTCTATCCTAGGGTTTACAGTGTCTATGAAATGATTTCAGCCTGGAGGAGTTTATCTTGGTCATAATCAGTTTCTACCAGTGAAAGGGGGTCAACAAAATATAAAGAAGCATATGTTTATGAAAATTTCATGGAATAAAGAGGATTGTGACCAGATAAGTTTAATGTTCAGCTAAATCTTTCAGTGGCTTCTGATTCTATTGGGAATAAAAATCCAAATTTCTTTTGGTCATCCACTAATTCCTTGCCAACTTCTGCAACCTCGTATCTTACTGTTCTCATGTCAGCACTACACTTCAGTCATATCAACCTTTTGTAAGTTCCCCACGCAAGCCAGTTTTTTTCTTGCCTTGGGGTCTTTGTACTCTTTCTTTTGCCTGGAATGCCCTGAACTTGGTAAAGTTTCAATACGTATTTGTTAAATGAATGAATGAATAAAGTTAAACAAAATTTTCTTCCTTCAAATCTTAGACTTCTCAGAGCTTTTAGTATGCAAATGTACAATCTAAATTTCTAAAAGGGTACCATAGTATGTAGTGATTACCAAATTTATTTGATCATAAACATTTTTTCATTCAGCATCTCCCCAGACTAACTTATTATGCACAAACTGAGAATTACGGTAGCACAAAAAATAGGATTTGAATCCTGGCTGCCACCAATAAACCTATGTGATCTTGGGCAAGATACTTGATCTCTCACAATCTACTGTTTGTGCCTCTGAGGGAGACCAGTAGAGAGTCGATTTTTAGTTTTCTAGGTTCTGAAAAAAAAAAAAGGAGCAAGAGAGAAAGTACTAGGTGGAAATTAAAACATTTTATTTCTAATGGATATCAGTGGGAGGACAGAGCTTAGTGTGAATGACAAATGAATCCATACACTGAACCCCAGTCATGGGTATTGATGGACCATTTCAAGAAGTGCGGTTTTTCCATTTATGAGTTGTATTATCTGTGGGCAAAGGAAATGACCCATAGGAGGCTCTAGCCCAAGTGTAACATGGGCTCACCTTCCCATGGGTTTTCTTCACCCTACTTGGACTTACTCATTCCAAACAATTAGGCTTCTGTCTTTATATCTTGCTTAGCATATCATGACCCTTCTAGGACTGGAGATTTGTCCTGATCACTTTTATTATTGAATGCAGCTTTGATCTGCTTAATCTACATATAAGTAGGGGGTTATGAAAGATTTTTGAGAAGAAAATGACATGATTCAACTGTGACTTTCAATTGATAACTGGAAGAGTGCTAGTTGGTAGGTACTAATGGTGAGTAGTAGGTCTCTGTTCGAAAGTTACCTCTTCAGAAAAGTTTGCTGACCATTCTATCTACAAAGGTCATATCTTTTAAATTACAGTCACCTTCTTAGTCTGCTTTTTTTTCTTTAAAAAGTGTTGAGAAACATGATATTTTATTTGCTTTACTTTTTTATATCATAATCTGAGAATATATTATTTGACGTGTTTGTTGGTTTATTATCCCAATAGAATGACATGAGAGCAGAGGCTTTGCTTTGCCCAGGGTGTTATCTCTAGAACTGAAAAGAGCACCTGAGACGTGATAAGTGCTCCATAATATTGGTCCAATAAAACAGTGACTAAATTGATTGGAAAGAGGAGACAGTGGATAGGAGAAGCATAGGAGATGCCCTGATATCAATTTATCGCATCGCAGCTCCAAATTCACCCTTCAACACCTGCTCTGCTGCTGTACCTTCTCCAGTGAAGTCTGAACCTCACTCTTGCAGAAAGACCCTCCAGTCCAAGTATTTTTTTTCTTTTAGGTACTCTCTCATAACCCTAGGGAGATTTACTCTTTTATCATAGCTTAGTAATTATTCATATTAAACTTCTCCTGTTTGAATCACTGTGTTGTTTCTATCTCCTGATTGGACCCAGATTGATTCAGAATTGGTATAAGAAGTGGAATAGATCTCAGGAGGTAGACTCTTGAAGATGGGATTTTGAGATCGTTTGGCCCTGCCCTTGAGCTTTAGCACAGTGCTGAGCTCCTTGTCAATGGGAAATAGATGCTAGTAATCCATGGCTTGTAGTGGCATCACAGTTAATTAAGCTACCAACTGGGGTTAATTGTAATGAAGTGCCAACTAAAGCACATTTCTTGGGAACTCAAGCGGCTGTTACACTTAACCAGATGGGAATAATGAATTCTATAATGACTGGAATGTGGGATGAAATACCGTTGTGTGCACCTGAGCAGTTATAGAGAGAAAATAATAATCTTAACTCAATTACTTCTAAATTTAACTCATAACTTCACAACCAGAGATTTTCTATGATGTTCCTCAAACTATCTTAATTCTTGTAGTTACAGGAGTGATATTGGTGAAAATCAAATGCAAAATGTAATTGTGTGAGTTGCTGAATTACAATGACACTCTTGCTAGGTTTCTCACGTGAAAGTGGAAAAGAATGGAATTCTGAAACTTGCAGTGGGGACTTCTGGTTGGACCTAAGTGAAACTGACAATCTTGAACCCACATGCCATTCTGAGACTCCCTCATCAGGGAAAGTAGCTTGCTTTCTGGTGTTCAAAGAGGCTAGTCTTTTCTGCCTGAAAAATTGGTGATAATCACACTTGAAAAGATGCTTTGGAAGGGGATGCTTACTGTCCTAAAGATATACCACAACCTTCCCTGTTGCCACACTTAATTTTCAAAGATAAGGTGATTCTGTCAACTAGTAAAGACTCCAAATAAGAATGTGCTTCCTCATAGAGATCTTTCAAAGTTGCTAATTGATCACAGAGTCTCTAGGAATGAAATAGATAGCCTAACAGATTATTTCTTGATCTATACGATGGGAAAAACTCTAAGTCTGGTATCCAAAAACCTAACTTGAGTTACCACAGTCTCTCACCCAGTTTCAAGATATGTCAGTTCACAGACTCAAGGTCCTTGATTGAAAGGGAAGCCAGTTGCCACTGAGGAAGGATTCTGCATCATTGCCGTAAGGATACACATAAATCTTCCTTCAAGCCTTTTCCAACTGGACCAGCAGCATTCCTTTAGAAAAATTCCTTTAGAAAACACTCTTTTAGAAAACTCACAAGCTTACATGTTTGAATAACTGGAGGGCAGAGTTCAGGGCAACCATAGGCACTGGAAAATAAGGAAAATATCCTGGAAATAAGACAACCAGAGAAAGGATATCTCCAAATTTGTTTGTAAAATTTACGTAAGTCCTTGGCTGATTTATGCCCAGGGCAGACTCAAGCAAAAGTTGACAGAATTAAAAAGAGATAATGCCATAATCATAGTTAGAAATTTTAACAACCCTCTCTCAGCAACTGACAGAACAATTAGAAAAAAAATCAGTAAAGATCTAGAAGATCTGAACAATATTATCAACTGCCTTGACCTAATTGATATTCAACAAGAGTAGAATACACATTCTTACAACTGCACAGAATATGTTCACCAAGATAGAGCAATTGCTGGGATATAAAAGAAAGCTTCAATAAACTGAAAAGAATCAAAATCTTACAAAGCATGTAAATAAGTAACTATGTAAGTAAGCATAGTACCTGGGACATTTTTGTTACTTAATAACAAAAATCTGTTGATTGAGTTAATTTATGCATAAACAGATCATGGATCTTGGTTTTGAAAATAACCTCTTAACCATAAGACACAGTATATTGTGTTTCAACACAAACTGCAGGTGACTTGGTAATAGCAACCATGTAGTGGATGCTGTGATGTGATGCCAAGATCCTTCTTCTGGAATGAAGGCCTTACTCCTTCTGCTGCTATAAGTGCTACTAGCATCAAGCTCTCAGCTGTCAGCTACCTAAATGGAGGGATTATTTCAGGTGCAATGAGTATCCTTGTTCAAGGTCACAATCTTTACTGGGGCTGCAACACCCAGTAACTATTTGAAGTATAGATATAAAGACCTGAACCATTCATCCTGTCTTGGAATAAGGGTCATCCAGCTTCAGAACCCCCTGCAGAGTTGACTGAGGCCTTCATTTAGACTGTGTGAGAGCTCACCTTCTCTCACTGCACAATCCTTCTTCCTTCTGTTTCCTTCTGCAGTGTGGACGCTGAGAGCACTTAATAAATCTTAATAAATCTTCTGAGCACTCAGTTTCATTTATTCCCAGAGAAACAACTTGCAACAAGCCCTTAGAGAGGAGTGCTAATTAGATTTAGCATATCTCCCTGTGATGGTTTTCCATTTTCCTGGCTGTTGTATCTTCTTTTTTAGTTGTTATAAATTCTTTGTTGGTACTCTAGATTCTTGAAGTTTCCAAAGAATCAGTTTTAGACTGCTGCCATAACAAATTATCACATTAATATTAGTGGGTTAAAACAATATACATTTATTATCTCACAGTTGTATAGGTCAGAAGTCTCTTTGGGCTCAACCATTTTCTTTGCTTTAGGTCTCACAAGGTCAAAATCAAGGTGTCAGCAGGTCTGGTCTTATTTTTTTTTTAACATCTTTATTGGGGTATAATTGCTTTACAATAGTGTGTTAGTTTCTGATTTATAACAAAGTGAATCAGTTATACATATACATATGTTCCCATATCTCTTCCCTCTTGCGTCTCCCTCCCTCAGCAGGTCTGGTCTTTTATCTGGAAGCTATGAGAAAGAATCCAAGTCCAAGCTCATTTAGGTTGTTGGCAGAATTCAGTTTTTCATGGGTGTAGGGCTGAGGATTTGCTTCCCTGCTGGCTGTCAACTGGGAGCCTCTCCGTAAGTCCACCCACATTTTTCATCACATTGCTTCTCCATCTTCAAACCAACAAGGGCACATTTAGTCCTTACAGTCTGACTTTTGCTATAGCTCTTCTGATGTCAGCCAGAGAAAGTTCTCTGCTTTTTTTTTTTTTTTTTGCGGTACGCGGGGCTCTCACTGTGTGGCCTCTCCCGTTGCGGAGCACAGGCTCCGGACGCGCAGGCTCAGCGGCCGTGGCTCACGGGCCCAGCCGCTCCGCGGCATATGGGATCTTCCCGGACCGGGGCACAAACCCGTGTCCCCTGCATCGGCAGGCGGATTCTCAACCACTGCGCCACCAGGGAAGCCCAAGTTCTCTGCTTTTAAGGACTCATGTGATTAGACTGGGCCCATTGGAATAATCTAGGATAATATCCTTATTTCAAGATGTAACCTTAACAACACCTGAAAAATCTTTTGCATGTAATTTAATATATTTGCGGGTTGTATGGATTAAGGCATTGACATCTTTGGGGTGCCATGATTTGGCCTGCCACATGGGTTTAGTTGTTTACAATTTACCTCTAAAACAATGCATATCTTGCAACTGTTTATTGGTTTCCAGAACTTCCATGTTTTTCCTCTTTGCTAAGGAATATGGCAAAGAAATAAAGCCAAACTACTAACCAAATGTCAAAATAAAAATATTTTCCAAAAGGTGATGACTTAGAAATCTCAATGCTATACAGGCTTTGGGTCAGGGGGATTACTGAAAGATTTACTGCAGCAACACAAACACACAAACAAAAATGAATGCAAGAAAAAGAAAGATAAAGATAAAAAATAGTTGGGTTATCCCAGGAATGCAACAAAAAGGAATAATAGCTTGACAACTATGTATTAACCCTATAAAACAATCAAACTAAACTGGAAGTCAGATTGACATGAAAGGAATATCTTCCAAAAATGCACAATATCAAATAATATAACTACAAAGCTCTGGATGATCTTAGTAATGAATATAAAGACATGTTTCTTTTGACATATAAAAAAATAAAGAAAATTAATTGCAGCCTCCAGAAAATTCCAGGAAAGAAAAATATTCTGCAAGAAATAATTTTCTAAATATGTAGCAAAATAAAATATAGTATGATTTTGAGCAATGGATGGAAATGTAGGGAAAAAATAATTGATCCCAGTGTTTGGAATATTCTACTTTGAGCAACAGAATTTTAGTAATCTAAATACATTTCCATAAATATAACTTCACTCTATGGTAGAATGAACAATGTGTGTTACAATATCATAGCATATAATATTATATATATAAAGTTTTGAATTCTTATAATATATCTACATATCTATAAGACTATATACATATATGTCTAATTGCACTTTAAAACTTTTAATAAAAGTTAAATATGTTACTGTTTGTTATGTGTCTTTATTGAAAGGTTGGGAGAATTCTAATAGGGTGCTGAAATTAATAAACTTTAATAAAATTAATAAATTGGAAATGAATTATTTGGCTTATTTTTAGCATTAGAATCAGGAATGTAGAGGAAGAAAATGTATGGAATAACTTAAGGAATCTATTTAGTAATAATTCTGGTAGGGGCTTTTGCTTCAAAAGCTTCAGATTTCTAGTTTGAAACCTCAGTTAGGGGAATAAAAGTTTTTTGGTTTAATTTAGAAAGTGTTGATAAAATTAACATAACATTATTTTATGGATCAAAAGCCCACGGCCTTATCAGTATCAGATTCAGAAATGAGTGGAAACAGTTTATATATAAACTTTCATTGGATGATAATACTTACCCCTTGGAATACGAATGTATAGGATGAGGAAGGTCAAGAAAATTTCAATGTCATTCACTTCAGCAGAATTTGAAGTTTGGACACTGATCATGTTGGTGAATGAGATAAACACTAGCATCTGAAAAAAAGAAAAAGAAATTCAATTGACTGGACATGTGCCCACTTGAAGTGTATTCAAAATTAAACCATTCACTTAATTACACTGTAGGTATTCAGAACATTAACCACTTTGTCTTCTTTTTGCTTTCAACTTCTTTTGCTTCCAACTGATGCCACAGTCTGTTGCTACAATGGTATGTTCACATAAATCAGTGTAATGTTATCTTTTAACACAAAAAACATTGATGGTACATACCATGTGAAACTTTGACATCTCAATATTTCTTTTTTTGTCCTTTTAAAGTGATAAACATTTTTAAGATTTTTCCAAAAAAAGTTTATATAGGTTCTTGCTAGCTAAAGACAATTCAGAATAGTTGTCTACTGATGTCTTACTTTCCCAACTCATTTTTATTTAAAAATGTTCTAACCATTAGCTTTCCAAAAATCTCTAAAACAAGCACCACAGCAAGGTGCTGAGCTGAAAATAAAAAACACCGAGGTAGTGTTTCTTTTTACTTTCCCTCTCCCCCCCCCTCCCTTTTTTTTCGGTGTGCTTTTATTTAGCACTCTGGGAAAATATGGTCATATAATTTTCTATTCCCTCCATTTTTCTCCAAAGAAAGAAATCATTTCAGTGGATACTGATAGTCGATATATAAAAAATATATATAGACAAAATATATTCTAAGAATATCCCTTCTTTCCTTCCTTCTCACCTCATGAATTTTTTTTCTTCTTCCAAAATTCTAGGATAAGTACCATGAACTCTTTTGTCCTTTTGATTAACTGAGTTAGGTTGAAGCCAATTTTTGTGTTTCCATTTATATGATGAGGTACTACTTTTCCTGGAGCATATGCAGAGAAATCCTCCAGGAAAAGGAAATACAAAGAATGGGGCCATAGAAAATGGAGAGAGGAGATGTAGAGGAGAGATAGAGAAACAGGTAATTACATGGAGCATGAAAAAGCTAGTTTAAAATTTGTAAAGCAAAGACTAATGGGTATGTGAGTTAGAGATGAAGAGTGATAGTTTATCTTTCTAAGAGATAATATGCCTTTTGTTGACATACACAGGTTATCCAGAACTGCTGTGAATATCCACTTAAATAAAGGTCCATACCAGATCCCTTTCCTCCCTCAACCATGAATTTTTTGTGGCTACATTTTAAGTTTATTTTTAAACTATTTGCCTCCAGGGCTTCCCTGGTGGTGCAGTGGTTGAGAGTCTGCCTGCGATGCAGGGGACACGGGTTCGTGCCCCAGTCCGGGAAGATCCCACATGCCGCGGAGCGGCTAGGCCCGTGAGCCATGGCCACTGAACCTGCGCGTCTGGAGCCTGTGCCCCGCAATGGGAGAGACCAAAACAGTGAGAGGCCCACGTACTGCAAAAAATAAATAAAATAAAATAAACTATTTGCCCCCAAATGACTTTATCCATTAAAGTATTTATCCTTAAAAGTGTTCAAAGAAAAGATATAGATGATTAAAATTTTATCAAATTATATGATATGTAAATTCTTTAAAGTTTTTTTATATACCATTAAACTGTCCCCAAATAAGTTGGTCTTTTAAGTGTTTAACATTTAAAGTGTTAAAAGAAAAAAAATGATTAAAAATTCAAGTTACTCAAATTATAGGATATATTATTTCAAAAACATATTAATGCTTTTGGTACTCTGTATCCTTCAGGAAGCATATCTGAACAGATTTCTCCCTTTAATATTTACACACGTGCACAGAGACTGTTTTCTACAAAAAAGAAGAGGATGTGAATTTGCTTTAAACATAGTCACAGTCATAGTCATTCTTTTGCTTTAAACATGATGGCGTCATGAGACTTATGCAGTATACCATAGGGGTAATAGTGCACATGACTAGAAGCTTTCAGAATCTCTGGTGGGAGGCATCTAGCTGGGGAAGTCTCTGCCTGGTGCTTTGTAGGTCTGGTGAAACTGGTCTGACTCCCCTCCCTCTCTTTTCAGTGCCTAATATTCTCAGGGCCTCTTTAAAGGTCCTGCATGCCCCAGCCAACTTCTATTGCTCAGGAATGTCTTTTGTTCTCTGTTCTATTTGTCTGTATTTGATCTTATTCTATCAATGCTAGAAAGACTACATTCACCTTTAGTTTTGTTGGTGCTTCCAGGAGCCTCAGTTGCTGCCATGTGAGATGACTTCCTGAGAATATTTTTACTTCTTCTGCTTCAGCAGAGAAAAAGTTTTCCTGATCTTGGGCTGTGCAGTTTAGCTGGTCAAAAAATGCTCTATAAGGACTTCCCTGGTGGTGCCAATGCAGGGGACATGGGTTCGAGCCCTGGTCCAGGAAGATCCCACATGACATGGAGCATCTAAGCCCGTGAGCCGCAACTACTGAGCCTGTGCTCTAGAGCCCGCAAGCCACAACTACTGAGCCCGTGTGCCACAACTACTGAAGCCCGCGTGCCTAGAGCCCGTGCTCGGCAACAAGAGAAGCCACCACAATGAGAACACTGTGCACTGCAATGAAGAGTAGCCCCATGAAAGTCAACCATGAGAGCGAGATACACATGCCCTGGAAGTTAAGTAGCTGTTGTTTGATAGAATGGGAACTGATTGTGAATCATCAGACAAAGAAAACACTAGTCTTGGTAGGTGGTTTTGAATTTTTCCAAACCTTGTAGCAAATATTTAGAAGTTCATATTTGGAACAAAAAGAAGTTGAAAGCCACTGTAGCTTTCTAAGAGAGGGAATGATGTTATCCAAACAACATTTATGGAAGATTATTCCAGCAGCTGTGTTGGACTTCTTTAGTTGCCTTTCAGTTTATTGCCTGATTGCAAGTAGCATTTCAAAATATGGCAGAAACATTTGAGAAGTTGATCTAAAATGTCTCTTCTGTAAAAAGCCATAACATACTGGTAAAGTATATTGTGTATATATATATTATTTTAAGACAAACTAATATTAAACATTCAGATAATGTGATTATAATCTATGTATCTCAGAACAGAGAAGTAATCCAGGTGGTATTTCTGCAAGAGCTCTTACTAAATTACATGTATAGTAAGTAAACTCTCAATATGCTCCAAACATTGAGAAGCTGCCTGATATAGACCTCTTCTCCATTTTCAAAAGGAATTAATTTCCATGTATTCATTTAGAGGGAAATATCAATACCAGAGGAGTAACTTTGCTTTATGTGAGTCTTCCAGTTCTGAGTCTGGATAGACATGCAATTTATAGAGGCCTGTTTGGTTAAATGTATTCACACCTTTAAAAATGTTCAGAGTCATTTGTTACAGAGTGAATTGTGTACTCTTAAAAATACAAAAGTTGATGTTCTAACTTCCACTACCTCCGAATGTGACTGTATTTGGAGATAGAATTTTTAGAGAGGGTTTAAGTTAAAATGAAGTAATTAAAGTGGGCCCTAATCCAATATGAATGGTGTCCTTATAAGAAAAAGAAATTTGGACACAGACACAGGGAGAAGACAATGTGAAGATACAGGGAGAAGATGGCCTTCTATCAACAATCCAAGGAGAGAGGCCTAGGACAGATCCTTCTCTCATGGCCCTCAGAGGGAGAAACCCTGTTTACACTTTGGTATCAGACTTTCAGCCTCCCAAACTGTGAGATAATACATTTATGTTGTTTAAGAAACCCAATCGGTATTATTTTGTTATAGAAGTCCTAGAAAACTAATAAAATAACTAATCCCAATTCTAAGTTTTCTCAATAAATAAGAAGGAATTCAGGCAGATTTGTGTGCAACAAATCTACTACAATGATATTTGCAATACTGAAAAATGAAATCAACTCATTTGTTCAACAATAGAGGGATAGGTTTATAATTTCTGATATATATAAAGTAATTAAAATTACATTTTAAAAGAATGTTAATGACATAGGAAAATGATCATGAAAAATCTTAAATGAAAAATCAGTCAATAACATTATTTACACAAAGATCCTACTTTAATAAAAATATGTTTTTGTTTAGACAAAAGAGTAGAAGTAAATCTATCAAAATGTAATATGCTAATTGACATTGTCCTTTGGTGATATTTATTTTCTTCTCTTTATTTTTCTGTATCTTTTGTGTATCTACATCGAAAAATTTATTATTTTTTTTTCTTTTTGGCTGCATTGGGTCTTTGTTGCTGTGCATGGGCTTTCTCTAGTTGCGGTAAGCGGGGGCTACTCTTCGTTGAGGTGTGTGGGCTTCTCACTGTGGTGGCCTCTCTTGTGGAGCATGGGCTCTAGGTGAGCAGGTTTCAGTAGTTGTGGCACACAGGCTCAGTAGTTGTGGCTTGTGGGCTCTACAGCACAGGCTCAGTATTTGTGGCACACGGGCTTAGATGCTCCATGTCATGTGGGATCTTCCCGGACCAGGGATCGAACCTGTGTCCCCTGCATTGGCAGGCGGATTCTTAACCAGTGTGCCACCAGGGAAGTCCGAAAAAATATTTTTGACATTATAAGATGTTCTTATTTAGATAAAATAAAGAGAAATGGAATGAAGTTAATAGACCTAAGTTTTAATTTTAATAATAATAACACATTTTTACCCTTTTAGTGTAGGTTTGCATGTGTCTGTGTTTATGTAAGCATTTGTAAAATAACAATGGCTTCTATTTTTATTTTCAGTAGGTCATCTCTATTGGATTCAAAGTTTATGTGATGGAGGAAAATATCTTTTAGGACACTAGCACCAATTAAGATTGAAGTAATTACTATTGCTCTATCTTAAAGTTCAGTGAAACTCTCTCTTGACATCTACAATCTTTGACCCCATAGAGGGGATTTTAAATTTCAGACTCTGTACTGTTCAGTTTTAGAATTCCCATTTGTCTCTTTTTTTTTAAATTTATTTTTTGGCTGTGTTGGGTCTTTGTTGCTGCACATGGGCTTTCTCTAGTTGCGGTGAGTGGAAGCTACTCTTTGTTGCAGTGCATGAGCTTCTCGTTGTGGTGGCTTCTTTTATTGAGGTGCATGGGCTCTAGGTATGTGGGCTTCAGCATTTGCACCACGAGGGCTCAGTAATTGTGGCCTGTGGGCTCTAGCTCACAGGCTCAGTAGTTGTGGCGCATGGGCTTAGTTGCTCTGTGGCATGTGGGATCGAACGTGCCACAGAGGGATGTTCTGTGGGGATCAAACCCATGTCCCCTGCATTGGCAGGTGGATTCTTAACCACTGTGCCACCAGGGAAGTCCCAGAATTCCCATTTCTTGTAGTTTCTATTTTTCAGCTGAGATTCTTCATCCATTCACTTATGATCAAATTTTCCTTTAAATTCTTGAACCAATTAAAAATAGCTGCTTCAAAATTATTATTTACTGATTCCAGTGTTTGATTCACCTTGTACTCTGGTTCTGTTGACTAGTTTTGCTGTTCACTTTTGGTCACTTAAAAAATATCTACTATTTTTTTAAAATAACAATGTTCCACATTGTGGCTGATATGTTGTAGAAACTGGATTCTGTTGTCTTCCACTGAAGAGGGAACTCTAGCAGTTTACATGGATGACTGTAAAGAGGAGAAAGGGGAATATGCAGACCTCTTATTCCTAATTTTGAGTAATGTTAGACCCAGAGTTTGAGTTGACATAAATATGTGGAAACTTAAACTTTCAGCAAGTTTCCCCTTTTAGAATGGAGACTTCAGAGGAGTATGTAATAAATGGAATTCTGGCTTAGAGGTCAACTCACAGTGTTTCCACTATGTTTGTGGATCCCTCCAGTACTCATTTTCTGAGTCTCTGAATGTATAATTTGAATTAATATACTTGCAGTTGGAGTAATCAACGTATTTGTTCTTTGGCCTGTGGGGCAAGTGCTGTCACAGTGGAGAAGGCCAAGTGAAAACCTCTGAAACATTCCATGCCCTCCAGTTCTCCCCACCAACATAGTAAATTAAAAACAATACCATATTCTGTGGGATATGGTAGAGATTAATGCAACATTTAAAGACCTAAAAGATGCAGGTGTGGTTGTCCCTATAAGTCTACTTAATTAGTCAGGCTGGCCCTTATAGAAACTGGATGGGTACTAGAGAATGACTGAAGATGATTGCAGATACTGTGCTGGAGTTGGTATCATTGTTAGAACAGATTAACAATGCCTAAATATATGGTATGGTATGTGGTTAAAAATTTAGCAAATGCATTCTTTGCTCCTCTAATTTGCAAAGAAAATCATACATAGCTTGCATTCACACATTATGGACAACAGTATTGATTTACAGTGTTACCTCAGTGTTACATTAATTCTTCCACCCACTGTCATCATATAGTCCAAAATTATCTGGATTATATTGACATCTCACAGAACATCATGCTGATAAATTACATCAGTGACATCATACTGATTGGTCCAGACAAACAAGAGATGGCTAATAACATGAGACTTTGGTAAGACATTTATGTTCCAGAGGGTGAGATATAAACCCCATGAAGATTCAGGGACCATGCCAGTGAAGATTTCAGGTATACAGTGGCCAGGAAAAAGCCACAATTCCCCTCCAGGGAGAAAAATTCCTTAATCTTGCCCCCCTTACCACAAAGTAGGAAGCACATCACCTATTATTTTTCTTCGGTTCTGTAGGCAATAAATTCCACATATAGGTGTACTTCTCTGGTGTATATACTGGGTGACACAAAATGCCGCCAACTTTGAGTGAGGTCTGGAGCGTTAAATACCTAAATGTAACACCCAAAACTGTAAAACACCTAGAAGAGAACATAGGCAGAACACTGTTTCACATAAATTGTAGCAATGTTTTTCTTGGATCAGTATCCTAAAGTTAAATAAACAAAAGCATAAATAAACAAATGGAAATGAATTAAACGTAAAAGCTTTTGCACAGCAAAGGAAACCATCAACAAGATGAAAAGATGACCTACTGAATGGGAGAAAATATTTGCAAATGATATGACTTATAAGGGGTTAATATCTAAAATATATAACAGCTCATACAACTCAACATCAAAAATACAAACAATACCAATTAAAATGGGCAGAAGACCTGAATAGACATTTCTCCAAAGAAGATATACAGATTGCCAACAAACACATGCAAGGATGCTCAACATCACTAATCATTAGAGAAATGCAAATCAAAACTACAATGAGGTATCACCTCACACCAGTCAAAATGGTTATCATCAAAAAATCTACAAACAATAAATGCTGGAGAGGGTGTGGAGAAAAAGGAACCCTTCTACACTGTTGGTGAGAATGTAAATTGATACAGCCACTATGGAGAACACTATGGAGGTTTCTTAAAAAACTAAAAATAGAACTACCATAGGACCCAGCAATACCACTACTGGGCATATACCCTGAGAAAACCATAATTCAAAAAGAGTCATGTACCATAATGTTCATTGCAGCTCTATTTACAATAGTCAGGTCATGGAAGTAACCTAAATGCCCATCAACAGACGAATGGATAAAGAAGATGTGGCACATATTACTGTAATGAGTAATAATGGAATATTACTCAGCCATAAAAAGAAACAAAATTCAGTTATTTATAGTGAGGTGGGTGGACCTGGAGACTGTCATACAGAGTGAAGTAAGTCAGAAAGAGAAAAAGAAATACCATATGCTAACACATATGTATGGGATCTAAAGGAATAAAATGGTTCTGAAGAACTTAGGGGCAGGACAGGAATAAAGACGCAGATGTAGAGAATGGACCTGAGGACACGGGGAAGGGTAAGGGTAAGCTGGGATGAAGTGAGAGAGTGGAATGGACATATACGCACTACCAAATGTAAAATAGATAGCTAGTGGGAAGCAGCCGCCTAGCACAGGGAGATCAGCTCAGCGCTTTGTGACCACCTAGAGGGTGGGATAGGGAGGGTGGGAGGGAGACAGAGGGAGGGGATATGGGGATATATGTATATATATAGCTGATTCACTTTGTTATACAGCAGAAACACAACATTGTAAAGCAATTATACTCCAATAAAGATGTTTAAAAAAACCCACACAATGAGATAGCATCTCACACCTGTGAGAGTGGCTATCATTAAAAAGAACACAAATAACAAATGTTGGCAAGGATGTGGAGAAAAGGGAACCCTCCTACACTGTTGGTTGGAATGTAAATTGGTGTAGTCACTATGAAAAACAGGATGAAGTTTTCTTAAAAAACTAAAAATGGAACTACCATATGATCCAGCAATTCCACTCCTGAGTATATATCTGGAAAAAATCAAAGCACTAATTTAAAAAGATACATTCTCCCTAGGGTCATAGCAGCACTATTTACAGTAGCCAAGACATGGAAACAACCCAAGTGCCCATCAACAAATGATTGGATTAAGAAGGTGTAGCATATATATACACAATGGAATACCACTTAGCCATAGCAGAGAATGAAATTTTGCCATTTGCAACAACATGGATAGACTTGGATGGTATTATGTTAAGTGACATAAGTCAGATAGCAAAAGACAAATATTATATGATATCACTTATATGTGGAATCTAAAAAATCAAACAAACTAGTGAATATAACAGAAAAGAAACAGACTCACAGGCATAAGAACAACCTAGTGGTTACCAGTAGGGAGAGGGAAGTGTGGAGGAGTGAGATAGGGGTAGGAGATTAAGAGGTACAAACTATGCTGTATAAAATAAATAAGCTACAAGGATATATTGTACAACATAGGGAATATAGCCAAAATATTATATCTTTTATAATAACTATAAATGGAATATAATCTTTAAAAATTGTGGATCATTATGTTGTACACCTGTAACTTTTATAATATTATTCATCAAATATACCTCAATAAAAAAGAATGAAATAATTAGTACATCATATTCTGCTCCTTTTTAAAAAAAAATTTATTATGTTACTAGGAATCATTTATGGTGATTTTTATAGTTATTCATTTATTTTCACTGCTGTGTAATTTCTATTGTGAACTTAACACTATTTACTTTCCATTCTCCTGTTGATGGACATTGGTGGATTCATAATTTTCATCAGTTCTGGAGAAGTCTCAGATACTATCTCTACAAAAGTACCTCTCATCCATTCTCTCTTTTTTTCTAGTATTTCAATGAAATATATGATGTAGTTCTAATTCTGTCTCTATATTTGGATCCTATCATTCATATTTTTCATCTTTTTGTTCTCTGTACTGAATTCTAGATAATTTCTTAAGATCTATCTTTTCACTCATTAACTTCACTTTGGCTTAGTTTAATCTGCCTTTAAACATGCCCTTTTGGTTTTTAACTTCAAAATTATATTCTCTATCACTAAAATTTCAACTTCGTCCCCTTTCAAATCTCTGTCCATGTTTTTGTTACTCTTCTGCATTTTTGAGATTGCCCATTCTATTTTATTAAACATTTCATGAGTTGAAATTTTATATTTTGATTCTCAGAATGTCAGTATCTGAAATCCTTGGGAATAAATCTGTTTTTTGAGGTTTCTACTGATTCATGTATGATGGCTTGTTTTTTTACATGCTTGGAGATACTTGATTAAGAGGTCATATTTCATCTTAATTTGTGAGAACCTTGGACACCTCTATGCAAACATAACATGTTGTAAGCATCCAGCTTCTCCTATTAGAGCAGATTATACTTCTTTCTTTCTACGGTTGAAGCCTAATTTCCTTAAAAGTACCAACCTTGTCTTTTTTCCTTCACTAAGTAAGCATTTAATTATTTAGGAGGGGATTAACAGCCTAAGATCACTTCAGGGTTTTTCTAGAGTCTCTTTCTAATACAAGAGTCTGAGTTTCAGACCTCCTTTCTCGTAGTTAGCTCCTGATGGTAAGGAGACTATCAACCTGAAACTACTTAAGCTTCTAGAGCCCCTAGCTAATGCAAGAGCCTGGGGCTCAGCTCTTCTTCCTTGAAGCTTACTTGAGACTTTCCTGATGAGAGTGCTAATACTGGCATTTACCTTCAGGGAAGCTTCAAGGTTCTGATTTGCTTGCTGCCTGCTGACTCTACTCCAGGTTCAGCAAACAGATATTTTCCCCTGTAGGGGGTGCCCTTAGTATTTCCCTTATTTCCTGTGACCTCAGCAATGCATAGAAAACTGTTCTATCAAATATTTGGTTGTTCTATAGCAGGAAGGTCCTTTGGACTATTTTGGGTCATAATGCAGTACATGGACTTGACATGTGCATTTGTATTTTTCATTATTTATTTTTTTTCAAAAAGAACACAAATACTTTATTAAATCAGGATAAGAGACCAGATGTCCCAATTTGTTTTACATTATTTCATTGAATTTTTGCCATTTTTTATTATTGTTATTCTTGATATACAATATTATATTAGTTTCAGGTGTACAACATAGTGATTTGATATTTTTATCATTACGAAATAATCACCACAGTAAGTCCAGTTACCATCTGTCACCATACAAAATTGCCACAATATTATTGACTTTATTGCCTATGCTGTACATTTTATCCTTGTGATATATTTATCTCATGTCTGGAAGTTTGTAACTCTTAATCTCCTTCGCCTATTTTCTCCATTCCCCCGACCCCCCTTCTCTCTGGAAACCACCAGTTTGTTCTATCTATGAGTCTGTTTCTGTTTTGTTGAAATGTGCATTTTTGTGTTTTTTTTGTTTTTTTCTTTGAAATGTGCATTTTTAATAAGCTCTTCCCCATACTCTACTTATGCACACCAAAGTATGAGAATCAGTGTTACAGACTAGGCATGGAAATGAATGGCATGTTCAGCAATGGTGAGTGTTCTGGTCTGACTGAACCCAAGTCTATAAGAGGACATACTAAACTAAAAATGTTGATTAGATTCAGAGGCTTGAAGGACTTTAAATGCAGTTCTAAAGAGTTTGGAATTTTTCTGGCTATGGAAAGTAATAGAAGTGTTTTAAACAGAATAATTTAAAACTGAGGAAGAATTGACAAGACTTTGTACCTAATTGCACATGAGAGGTGTAGGAGAAGTCAAAGGTCATAGATGTATGATTCCAAGGTCATACAAAGAAGCTATTATTGAGATTCTCTTGTGCTTGGCCTATGTTCAACATTTCATTTGCCATGATTTGATTATCTTGGGGAGAATTTTGTAATTTTCTCCTTCTCTCTGTCTGTCTGTCTCTATATATTTATCTATATCTATATTATATAGAGTGAGTTATTCAAGTTCAAGACATCTGAGATCTTCACCATATTTTCTGACAAATTCTGCAACAAGATTACATTTATGTTCACTGTCTCAGCCAGCATAAAGTGTTTTTGTGAACATACATAATCAGGTGCATATTTACTTTTTTTAAGAGCATTTTTAAGCTTACAGAAAAGCCACTCACAAAGTTTAGAGAGCCTCAGATACCCATCCCAGCCCAAGCCCTACCCCTGGTCTTCTCTTAACATCATACGCTGTGTTGTTAAAACTGATGAACCAGGAGACAGGATCAAGATGGCAAAGTTGGAAGATCCTGCGCTTACTTCCCATTTGAGCACACCAAAATTATAACTACTTACAGAGCAACTATCTCTGAGAGCAACCTGAAGACTAGCAGAAAAGCTTTTCCACAACTAAAGATATAAAGAAGGTGTCACAACAGCTGGGTAGGAGGGGGCAGAGATGAGGTCTGGTCAGGACCCACACCTACGGTCAATTATCTTTGACAAATGAGGCAAGAATATACAATGGAGAAAAGACAGTCTCTCCAGCAAGTGGTGTTGGGAAAGCTGGGCAGCCTCATGTAAATCAGTGAAATTAGAATACTTCCTCACACCATGTACAAATATAAGCTCAAAATAGTTTAAAGACCTAAATATAAGACACAACACCATAAAATTCCTAGAAGAGAACATAGGCAAAACATTCTCAGACACAATCCATAGCAAAATTTTCTTAGATCAGGCAAAAGAATAAAAGAAATAAAAGCAAAAGAAATAAAAGCAAAAAATAAACTAATGGAACCTAATCAAATTTAAAAGCTTTTGCACAGCAAAGGAAATCATCAACAAAATGAAAAGACAACCTACAGAATGGCAGAAAATGTTTGCAAATAAGGAGACCAACAGGGGGTCAAATTTCAAAATATACAAACAGCTTATACAACTCACTATAAAAAAAGGAAACAACCCAATCAAAAAATGGGCAGAAGACCTAAATAGACATTTCCCCAAAGAAGACACACAGATGGCCAACAGGCAAATGAAAGATGTTCAACATTGCTAATTATCAGAGAAATGCACATCAAAACCACAATGTGGTACCACTTCACACCAGTCAGAATGGCTATCATCATAAAGTCTACAAATAATAAATGCTGGAGAGGGTGTGAAGGAAAGGGATCCCTCCTATATTGTTGGTGAGAATGTATAATAAACTGGTGTGGCCACTATGGAAAACAGTATGGAGGTTCCTTAAAAAACTAAATATAGGGCTTCCCTGGTGGTGCAGTGGTTGAGAGTCCGCCTGCTGATGCAGGGGACACGGGTTCGTGTCCCAGTCTGGGAGGATCCCTCATGCCGTGGAGCAGCTGGGCCCGTGAGCCATGGCCGCTGAGCCTGCGTGTCCAGAGCCTGTGCTCCTCAACGGGAGAGGCCACAACAGTGAGAGGGCCGCATACCGCAAAAAAAACACCAGAAAACAAAAAACCTAAATATAGAGCTACCATATGATTCTGCACTGCTGGGTATATATACGAAGAAAAGGAAAACACTAATTTGAAAAAGATACATGCACCCCAATGTTCATAGCAGCACTATTTACAATAGCCAAGATATGGAAGCAACCTAAGTGTCTATCAACTGATGAATAGATAAAAAAGAAGTGGTGTATATAGACAATGGAATGTTCCTCAGCCATAAAAGAATGAAATATTGTCTTTTGTGGCAATGTGGTTGGACCTAGAGAATATAATACTAAGAGAAGTCAGACAAAGACAAATACTATATATCATCGCTTACATGTGGAATCTAAAAAATAATACAGATGAATCTATATACAAAACAGAAACAGACTCAAAGACATAGAAAACAAACTTACGGTTACCAGAGGTAATGGGAGGAAGGGGGGATAGATTAGGAGTATGGGATTAACAGACATAAACTACTATATATAAAATAAATAACAAGATTTTACTGTAAAACACAGGGAACAATATTCAGTAACTTGTAAAATCCTAAAATAAAAATAATCTGAATTATATATATGTGTGTCATATATATACATATACAATGTATATATGTGCATATATATATATAAAATAATCACTTTGCTGTACACCTGAAACTAACACAACATTGTAAGTCGACTATACTTCAGTAAAAAAAAGTGGCTACACTAAACAACAGATTTACTTTTATGTATGTATGTATGTATCTTTCTGTTTTATTGAGGTATAATTGACATGCAGCACTGTATAAGTTTCAGGTGTACCACATGATTCAGTTAGATACATCATGAAATGATTACCACAATATGTTTAGTGAACATTCATCATCTCATATGGATACAAAATTAAAGAAATAGAAAACAAATTTCTTTGTGATGAGAACTCTTAGGATTTACTGTCCTAACAATTTCCCTGTATGACACACAGCAGTGTTAGTTATATTCATCATGTTGTACATCACATCCCTAGTACTTATTTATCTTATAACTTGAAGTTTGTACTTTTGACTGCCTTCATTTAATTTCTCCTTCTCAACCCCCCACATCTGGTAACCATAAATCTGATCTCTTTTTCTATGAGTTTGTTTTTGAAGTACAATTGACCTACAAAACTATGTTAATTTCTGTTACAAAACATAGTATTTTTTTGTATCCAAAATATATATATTTTTAAAAATTCCCAAATCTCAACAGTAATAAAACAAATAAATCAAATTTTTTAAATGGCAAAACATAAGAACAGACATTTCACCAAAGAAGATATATCGCTGGCAAATAAGCTCATGAAAAGATGCTCAACATAACCAGCCATTAGCTATTTGGGAAATACAAATTAAAATCACAATGAGATACAATCTCACACCTATCAGAATAGCTTAAATGTTTTAAAATGTCAATTCCAGTCTGGCAAGAACACAGGGTAACTGGAACTCTAATACATTGTTTTTTTCTAGTTTATTTTTTCTATTTATTTTTTTTAACATCTTTATTGGAGTATAATTGCTTTACAATGGTGTGTTAGTTTCTGCTGTATAACAAAGTGAATCAGCTATACATATATCCCCATAACTCCTCTCTCCTGTGTCTCCCTCCCACCCTCCCTATTCCACCCCTCCAAGTGGTCACAAAGCACGGAGCTGATCTCCCTGTGCTGTGCAGCTGCTTCTCACTAGCTATCTATTTTACATTTGGTAGTGTATATATGTCCATGTCACTCTCTCACTTCGTCCCAGCTTACCCTTCCCCCTCCCCATGTCCTCAAATAGATTCTCTACATCTGCATCTTTATTCCTGTCCTGCCCCTAGGTTCTTCAGAACCATTTTTTTTTTAAGATCCCATACATATGTGTTAGCATATGGTATTCGTTTTTCTCTTTCTGACTTACTTCACTCTGTATGACAGTCTCCAGGTCCACCCACCTCACTATAAATAACTCAATTTCATTTCTTTTTATGGCTGAGTAATATTCCTTTGTATATATGTGTCATGTCTTCTTTATCCATTTATCTGTCAATGGACACTAGGCTGCTTCCATGTCCTGGCTATTGTAAATAGAGCTGCAATGAACATTGTGGTACATCACTTTTTGAATTACAGTTTTCTCAGGGTATATGCCCAGTAGTGGGATTGGTAGGTCCTATGGTAGTTCTATTTTTAGTTTTTTAAGGAACCTCCATAGTGTTCTCCATAATGGCTGTATCAGTTTACATTCTCACCAACAGTGCAGAACACCCTCTCCAGCATTTATTGTTTGTAGATTTTTTTGATGATGGCCATTTTGACTGGTGTGAGGTGATACCTCATTGTAGTTTTGATTTGCATTTCTCTTATGATTAGTGATGTTGAGCATCCTTGCATGTGTTTGTTGGCAATCTGTATACCGTCTTTGGAGAAATGTCTATTCAGGTCTTCTGCCCATTTTTGGATTGGGTTGTTTGTTTTTTTGATATTGAGCTGCATGAGCTGCTTGTACATTTTGGAGATTAATTCTCTGTCAGTTGCTTAGTTTGCAAATATTTTCTCCCATTCTGAGGGTTGTCTTTTCTTCTTGTTTATGCTTTCCTTTGCTGTGCAAAAGCTTTTAAGTTTCATTAGGTCCGTTTGTTTATTTTTGTTTTTATTTCCATTTCTCTAGGAGGTGGGTTAAAAAGGATCTTGCTGTGATTTATGTCATAGAGTGTTCTGCCTATGTTTTCCTCTAAGAGCTTTATAGTGTCTGGCCTTACTTTTAGGTCTTTAATACATTTTGAGTTTATTTTTGTGTATGGTGTTAGGGAGTGTTCTAATTTCATTCTTTTACATGTAGCTGTCCTGTTTTCCCAGCACCACTTATTGAAGAGGCTGTCTTTTCTCCATTGTATATTCTTGCCTCCTTTATCAAAAATAAGGTGACCATATGTGCATGGAAAACATAGTATTTTGATATTTCTATACATTTCAAAATGATCACCACAATAAGTCTAATACGATATGTCACAAAAGAAAAATATTACATATTTATTGACTACATTCCCCACACTGTACATTTCATACCAGTGACTCATTTATTTTGCAATGGGAAGTTTGTATCTGTTAATCTCCATCACCCATTTCTTTTCTCCTTGCACTCCCCTCCCCTTTGGCAACAACTTGTTTGTTCTCTGTATCTATCACTCTGTTTCTGTTTTGTTATGTTTGTTCATTTGTTTTTTAGATTACACATATAATGAAATCATACAGTATTTTTCTTTCTTTGTTTGACTTATTTCACTTAGCATAATATCCTCTAGGTTCATCCATATTGTTCCAAATGGCAAGATTTCATTATTTTTTATGACTAAGTTTTCATTGTCTATGTATACCACATTTTCTCTATCCATTTATTTATTTGATAGGCACTTGGGTTGCTTCCATATCTTGGCTATTGTAAATAATGCTGCAGTGAAATAGGGGTGCATATCTCTTTTCTAATTAGTGCTTTTATTTTCTTTGGATAAATACCCAGGAGTGGAATTGCTGGATCATATGGTGGTTCTATTTTTAATTTTTTGAGGAATTTCCATATTGTTTTCCAGACTGGCTGCACCAATTTACATTTCTATTTATTATTATTATTATTTTGGTGGAGCTGTGCAGCATGTGGGATCTTAGTTTCCAGACTGGGACTCGAACCCACGCCCCCTGCGGTGGAAGCACAGAGTCTTAACCACTGGACCGCCACAGGGTTCCCTTTTTTCCACAACCTTGCCAACACTTGTTATTTGCTATCTTTTTGGTAGTTGCCATTCTGATAAGTATGAGGTGATATCTCATTGTGGTTTTGATTTGCATTTCCATGATGTTTAGTGATGTTGAGCATCTTTTCATGTGCCTGTTGGCATGAAACAACAGATTTTCAATGTAGATGAAACAGTGTTCTATTAGAAGGAGATGCCATCTAGGACTTTCATAACTAGAGAGGACAGGTCAATGCCTGGCTTCAAAGCTTCAAAGGACAGGCTGACTCTGCCCTTTTTTTTAGGGGCTAATGGAGCTGGTGAGTTTAAGTTGAAGCCAATGCTCACTTACCATTCCCCAAATCCTAGGCCCCTTAAGAATTATGCTAAGTCTACTGTGCCTGTGCTCTGTAAACGGAACAACAAAGCCTGGATGACAGCACATCTATTTACAACATGGTTTACTGAATATTTTAAGCCTACTGTTGAGAACTGCTTCTCAGAAAAAAAGAATCCTTTCAAAACATTACTGCTCAATGACAATGCACCTGGTTACTCAATAGCACTGATGGAGATGTACAATGAAATTAACGTTTTTTTTCATGCCTGCTAAAACAGCATCCACACTACAGCTCATGGATCAAGGATTAATTTTGACTTTCAAGTCTTACTATTGGAGAAGGGCCATAACTGGCACAGACTGATTTCCCTGATGGATCTGGGCAATGTAAATTGAAAACCTTCTGTAAAGGATTGACCATTTTGCATATTATTAAGAACATTCATAATTTATGGGAAGAGGTCAAAATATCAACATTAACAGGAATTTGGAAGAAGTTGATTCTAACCCTCATGGATGACTTTGAAGGGTTCAAGACTTCACTGGAGGAAGTAATGCAGATGTGGCAGAAATAGCAAGAGAAGTGGAATTAGAACTGGAGTCTGAAGATGTGACTGAATTACTGCAATCTCATAATGAAACTTAAACAGATGAGGGGTTGCTGCTTATGGATGAGGAAAGAAAGTGGTTTCTTGAGAAAGAATCTACGTCTGGTGAAGATGCTGTGATGATTGTTGAAATGATAACAAATGATTTAGAATATTACATAAATTAACTTAGTTAATAAAGCAGAGGTAGGGTTTGAGAGATTGACTCCAATGTTGAAAGAAGTTCTACTATGAGTAAAATGCTGTCAACCAGCACTGCCTACTGCAGATAAACTGTTCATGAGAGGAAGGGTCAACTGATGCAGCAAACTTCATTGTTGTCTTATTTTAAGAAACTGCCATGGCCACCCCAATCTTCAGCAGCACCCTGCTCAGTCAGCAGCCATGAACATAGAAGGAAGACCCTCTACCAGCAAAAAGATTATGACTCAAGGCTCAGGTTATGGTTAGCATTTTTTTTTTAGCAATAAAGTAGTTTTAAATTAAGATAGGTCCATTTTTTAGACATAATGCTATTGCACACTTAATAGACTATAATATAGTGTGCACATAACTCATGTGCACTGGGAAACCAAAAAAGTTCATGTGATTTGCTTCCATTTTGATATTTGCTTTATCACAGTGATCTAGAATTGAACTCACAATATCTCTGAGGCATGTCTGTATAGAGATTAACTGATATAACATACGTAAACCTCCAAGCAAGTACCTGTGCTTGTGAACTACTACACTAATTCTGCTAATGACAAAAATTGTAACAGAGTTTATCAGAGAAAACCTGTTAAATCTGCTTTAAAAAATTTCTCTCTAAACTCAGAGCTGGAAGAAGCCTACAGAAAATTGAATAAAAATTATTAGACTCATGTCTGCAAATCCAGTAGAAAAGCTGCCACAGAGTTATGCGGTTTGTTCACTGTAATTTAGTCTTCATGTGGCCCATTTTACCTGTATGTTAAATAAATGCCATTTGAGACCTGATCAAGTTTTTGTATTTAGCTTACTAAAGCGGGAACCTAGCCCAGCTGGCATTCTGGGACTCCTTCCATCTTTGGTTTGACTTGATGATTCAGTGAAGTACTTGCTGTTCTTGCATCAGAAGTAGCAGTGTTAATTCCTTTTTGCCAAATACTTTCACATAGCTCAGGCTGAGATCCCTGGATGATTGCTTATTGCACAGTCACTGAAGCAGCTGGTGGAAAAGTCCATGTTGATCCCTTTGAGGCCTATGCCTTTGGAAAACATTCTGAGTTGTTCTACATTTCAGAGGAGCAAGTGACATGGTACAAAACTACCAAGGATTCTCCTTTTAGTCTTCACTGGCTGGTAGGAACTCCATGGATAGTTCTTTGGCATCCTGAACTTAGGTTGATCATATAATTTTTCATCCAGGGAACATTCTTTTGAGAATGAAAGGGAGGCATAGTTAATAATTAAGTTGGGACAATAGATGTAAATTGGGACTGTCCTGAGTAAATTGGGCTGTATAGTCATCCTACTAGACTCTACAGTCTCTGATCCTGTTATTCTTTTTTAGTTCCGTTCCCAAACCTGAATAGCCCCATTTCTCTGCCTTCTGTGTACTGTGGACGAATGTCCCAGGACATCCTATAGCTAATTTTGTTTTCCTCCTACAGTATTACTATTCCTACTGCAAAAAAAATGTTACTATTTCTCCTTGGTTCTCATCAGTTAGTCCCAAACTTGCCTCATGTCAAAGACAATGCTGTGGACATCTTCCAAAGCCATCCTAATCATTTATTCATTCCACAAGTATTTACTGAGTGCCTATTTTGAAGCAGGAGCTGTTCTATGTGCAGGGAAACAAGAACACATATGACATAATGTGCCTGCCTAATGGAGCTTATATTCTACTGGACAGACACAATACACAATAAATTAAAAGATACATATTTTAGATAGTGAAAGTTACAGTGAAAAAAAAAATAGAATAGGGATGGTGCCTGGGTGAAAGGAGATCACTTTAGATAGACTGTACTCTGAAGACCTCTGAGACCTGAAAGATAAGGAGCCAGATATATGGATGTAGTTATCTAGAGGGAAGAGTATTGTAGGAAGGACAAACAGTAAGTGTAAACACATTCAAGTAGGAATGATCTTAATGGCTACAGAAAGTATATGAAGTATAAGCATATAAAGTACAAGAAAAAAAGAAAGTATATAAAGTGTAAGGAGTGTGTCAATGTGAAGAGAATGAGTGGAAGAGTGCTGAGGGGTTAGATCATTTATGGCTAGGTAGGCAGGCCATGATACAGAATCTGAGGTTTTAATTCTAATTGTAGCGGAAAGCTTGTCAGCAGTTTTAAGCATGTGAGCAGAATAATCTGACTTATATTCTTTAAAAGATCACTCTGGTTTATCAGAAGAGACTACATTGTAAGGGATAAGAGTTCAGGGCGATCAGGTAAATTACTATTGTAATAAACCCAATAACAGAGGTTGGAGGTTTGAACTAGGGTGGTAGTAGTGAAGATGGTAACAAATGGCTAAATGCAGGAGTATTTTGGATGTAATGCTTATAGGAATTGCTACAAGTGATGAGGAAAGGAAGAAAAAATGGTTCCTATATTTATAGTTTGGGTGAATGGGGTGCCAGTTAACTAAGATGGAGAAAGTGTGTGTGTGTGTGTGTGTGTGTGTGCGCGCGCATGTGTGCGTGCACATGGGGGCATGCTAGAGGGAATTTCAGGCCCATGGTATTTCCCCTTCTTAGTTCTAGAGTTTCACACTATGAATCATTGAACAGAAAGAAAGAAGGAACCTGGACCACTGATGGCATTTTGGAGCTTGATTCACAGCTCTCATGACTGAAACTGTTTCTAGCTGATACATGTGCTTTCAAGATCATTTGCCAACTGACCCACTCCAGCACTTCCATAAACTAGCCAATTTTTATTCTTCTATGTGGCATCTTTAGTGCAGGCAAAAACACAAGTCTTTGGTTCTCTAAAGATTTTAGGTATGCTTCTGCTCCTGAGCCTTGGCACATGCCATTGTTGCTAACCTCTCTGTCTCCATCACTAGATGGAGAGATCATGAGGGCAGGCACGCCTCTGAGTCTTCTGCAAGTCAATAAAGTCCAGAGCATAGTGCCTTGCATACAGAAGGCACTCAGTGCTTGTCAAATGACGTTTAATTCTCCTCTGGTGAGCTTATTAAGTCCCTCCCCTTTCCATTCAATAGTTCTTAATTACTTTAAAACCTGGCTTAAAACGAATTTTTTCCATGATGAATCCCACCTGATTATGACCATGCCTCCACTTGGCCTTTTCGTGGTAGTTATGTAACTCTGGTTAATAAGTGTCCATCTAAGTCTTCTTGATGAACGTCCTAGTTTTCTAATACATATTAAAATGCTCGGTGGAGAGGAATCCTGTACCCTACACTCATTTTTTGACTATTCCCATACAAAACCTGATATAATGTTCTGTTATACCATAAGAGCTTAATAAATATTGTTGGCTAAACCTTGGAAATTCACTTGGGCCAATCTTCTCCCTGATGTTATAATTTCCACCCAAAGGAACAGCTTCCTGTAAGAAGAATCAATTAGTCAGATAACCATATTTTAAATTTCCAAACAAATAGCTCAACAAAAATGACAATCTGTGATTTGGGAATAAAGAAGTAGTTTCAGTCTAAGTGCCATATCTATGGTATTATTGTTGGTTATAATGAGGTAAAGTATCTGTATACTCTATGTAAATATTTATTATTTTCTTGTTATTTTAGCTTTACAGTTCCCCAGGATATATCACCTACACTGATGACACCTATATTAATTGGGATGTTTATTCTTTGCACGGAGACTAAAATAATTACATAGAGTCATGTGTTTGATATTTAGGCGTAAAAGAATTTACAAACTAGTGGACAACTGAGAACAAGCTGAGAAAGCACAAATCATTCACTTTGTTCACTGTGGGCACAATTACACTATGATCTGCAATACTCTTTTCATATACAATTGATCATTAACTTATTTTAACTTTCTGAAGTTGCTTGAACTAAGGGTAGCTACAGATTTCAGTACATTACAATATGTATCTAATTCACTAGTTTGGACATTTTTGAATGAAAAAGATGTAGTATAATGCAGAATAAAGGAAATTGAGGGAACAAAGCATAATCTCCACTTAACAAAAATCTAAAGGTTAAATAGATGAGAACTCAAGATTTGAATTCGTTTCCCAGAACAGTGCTTTATTACCAAAATAAACTTGAGACCACCACTTAACTGCAAAGAAAAATCAACAAAGACATTAGATAGTCATTAATCATCCTAAATAAACAGTACTTTTTAAGTGTCTGATTGACACTGTTGGCACAGATTCTGTCCTTAGAAATACGCCTCAGATTTCTATCATAGACCTACTTTACTTAATTCAATGCCTGACTACTCTAGGATTTAATATGAGAACAGAAATTGGTAGAAAAAGTTTTCAAAGTTTGTTTTAACAAATTATGTCTGTCTTAGTCTCTTGGTATAGATTTCCATGGTAAATATAAGGCCATGCTGTTTACTTCGCCACAGAATCGAAACTTTATATTTTTTACATGCAATTTCTAATGAATGATATGGGTTTACTAGCACTCTCTCATAAATCTATAGCAATCATGCCTTTTATAGCATTTTTCTTGTATCTATAATATTTTCATGTTTACTAATGTTTCATAGGATACTATACAGACTTACCAAAATAAAAGATAATTCTTAAAATTTCACCTTTTTCTCTCTAAGATATATAATCTTTTTAATTTATAGGAGTAAAGCAACATCCAATTATAGCATGCCAGACACTGTGTACTGTTTTTTGTTTTTAACATCTTTATTGGAGTATAATTGCTTTACAATGGTGTGTTAGTTTGTGCTTTATAACAAAATGAATCAGCTATACCTATACATATATCCCCATATCTTCTTATTCATCTAATTTCCCATTAGAAGGCACAATAAATATTGTCTGTGCAACAATTTGTAATTGCAACATTGACCTGAAAAACTGATCATCATTGCCATAAGTGACAAGAATTTGTATACTCTATTAAGATATCATGCATTGGCAATTTATGTCTTGAAAGCCTCAGTTTATTCAATTTAATGAACATTTACTGAATGCTAAATACGTATTTAGTGTTGGTTAAAAGTTAAATGAGACATTTACCCTGTCTTAAGGATCCTACAGTCTAGCCAATAAAACATAAATCTCCACATATGTGTTTACCAGCCTTGGAATTCATAAACCTTTGGCATGAAATATTAAGATGTGATCTAAAGTCAAAAGGGTATTGAGATCTAATATTGGCTTAGCCACCTATTTTTGTCCAAGGAGTAACCCTCAGTTTTTTCTATGTGATAAAAATAAAATTTGTTTTCAAAAACCTTAAAAAGCTAATTAAGATGTACACATTATTTTTTTAAAATTTATTTCTTCTTGAAGTAACATTAGTTTATTACATTATATTTCATGTGTACAACATTCTATTTCAACTTCTGTACACACTACAGTGTATTCACCACCCAAAAGTTAGTTTCCATCTATCCCCTTTTGCACCCTCACCCTTTATCCTCTGGTAGCTACTACTCTGTTCTAATGTATGAGTCTCATTTGTTCTCAATGTATTGAATATATAAGGATAGGGTTCAATATCAAATAACAAGTACTGAGATCACTGAAAAAAAGATGTTATTGATAAACAAATTATTCATATCATCATGTATGCAAGTCATTGTTATATGCCTTATGTTATTATTTTAATATATACAAGTTAAGTAATAGATGCAATAATATGCAAATTACTGCTATCCACAATAGAAGGGTAAAACACTGTCTAGCATTTAGCAGAAATTATTTTCATTGAATTAAGGTTGTAGGGAAAACCTCACTAAAATGTTGACAAATGCTTTAAGCTTCTAAAAAAAGTAGAAACAGAAATAATTGGGCTGCCATTATTTATGTAAATGAGATATGATAGGAAGGCACAGGGGATGAAAAACAACAGGAAATGCAACTTTATCAATCAAAATATCCATGATATATTCTCTTTAACGCATAACATGGGCTTTTATTATATGAACAAAATTGAGTGCAAATTTTGTAGCTATTCAGTAAAAATAAGTGGCTGCCATTGCAACATATGCATTGCATAGCACATGTGTTACTTCTCAATTAAAAGTGCCATGAAATGCTTACAAGCGCTTACAATGTTTTAAGGGGACACATGTTTGAAAGAAATGACCATTTTAACAATTACTTGTTGTTGTCATGTCACGCAAATGTCTTTTTCCTTAACTTTATTTCAAATCCCATAGTTGAATTTGCTGATGGAAAACAAGAAACAAGAGGTTCTGCTTGTGGAAATAGAAAGGAGTGTACATGAGGGGCAGGGTGTGTTTTGCTTGGCAGTTCTTGGGCTACAATTTTGTTTTTAGTGCTGGAGGGCAGCAAATTGGCAGGTGTAAATAAGGCTCTAGCTAGCTTCATACTGTATTTACAGTCAGTTATTATGGATTAAAATGTCTGTGATGTATAGGGAATTAGCACTCAACTTCTATTAAGAATGGAAGCTTAATGTCTAATTTCAAACATTCTCTGAATATATTTCTTCTGTCTAATCTTGCATTAATTTCCACCAACTTTTTATAAAGTGTACACAAATGGACTATTAGGAAGGAATCCTTCTGTTTGTGTCTTATTATGTACTTGCATTAAAGTTTGAAATTTTGAATATAAATTTTTGTATCTAAATTTTTAATGTAGCATGTAATTTGCCATAACCAAAAACTGGTAGGTAAGGAATATTACTCTACAACTGAATTGAGAAAGAGAGAGAGAGAGATTGACTTAGAGAGAGATTTAGAGACAGAGATTCCTCAGTTCAAAAGATTACTTTTTATGGTATCCATACAGCATATTGTTATAGCTTTGTTAATTTTTGAAAATAGCAAATAGCTATTTGCCTATCTACTTTGATGTAAAACAGAATCATTTTATAACATAGTTTGCACTTTACTAGGATTTGCATTTACCACATGTTAAATCATGTCCCAGAAACACAGCAACCACTAGCAGATAGAGCCTAATGTCACATGATTATACAAAACACAAAGGTTATAATGTTTGTGCAGATAATTGCTTTTTTAATAAGGAATTTCCATTTTAAGGAAAGTAGAATAGCTTTATAAGAAATTTAGATCGGTCCACATTTCTACAACACACTGATCTGTAGCAACTTTTTTGAAAGCTCCTGGCAACATGAACTTCCCATGTCTCTATATTTGCTCTGTGCATGCAGACAAAGAGCCAAGATCATCTTGACTTCGAGGAGGAACAGTGGAAAAAGATGATAAGAGAGTGGTATGAAATAAATAATAAATAAATAAGTGACTGTTGAATAAAACAATTAGTTTTGCCCCAGGCTTCTGCAATAGCTTATGAATTCTTACCGGCATTAGTTTACAGCTGGAACTTCAGGATATAATAGGAGATTGAATCTTATACAGGCAATGAAACAGATGATCAAATTCACAGGGGATTGTGTCAGGCTTTTTCCAGTACTAAAGAAACATATTAATCCTTGTCACTGTTTTCAGAAACGCTGTGACAGAAATAAACCTGTACTGTAACTTGGCCCTTTTAATGAGCTTCTGGAGTGTGGGCTTTCCACTCAGCACCTGAAAAACACAACAAAACACCTTTTATATTAAAGATGTGAGGTTTGCTGCTGGCTAAATTTGTACACATAAGTCTATAAACCAGCGCTCAGCCAGCTGGGAAGCAAGAAAGCAAATTCAGATTCTGCCATGAACTTCACAGACCAATTATCTACTTGGAATCATGGGAGTTTAACAAACAAATACCAGCCCCTGCTGAGCTTTTTCAGGCCAGCAGCTTATGGGTGATTCAGTTGCATCCAAGGCTTTTAGACTGATCAATTCTTAATCACAAAGCACAAAAATTATTCTCAGACTCATGTCAGTTTCTTTGGACACGTTTGTTAACAATCTGCTTCAAATCATTTTTTTAAAAGAAACGGCAGACACTGTTTTTATTGACTCCCCACTTGTAAAATGTTTATAGCTTGTTAATTTATATTTACCCCTTTACTTTTGCCTGCAAATCAACATCACTTAGCACAGTTTGGTTACACTTTGTCCAAAGGAAATTACAGAAGCCTGCTATGGGGCTAAAATGAAGGAAAGCTGCGGAAAATCAATATACTGCTGATTAAACAGATCGTAGCAAATTCACGGCTCTATGCTACAGCATGGAGACATCAGTGTGATGCCTATCTAGCAGTTAATGTGCTTTCAGTCAGGTGAAGAAAATTTCAGAATAAGACAAAATCACCCAGAAAAAGAAGAACTACCTTACACAAGAATGTATGTGCTTACATGAAACCTACATTTTGTGTAAGGTAGTAGTTCACTTAGGGAATAAGGGTGTGTTTGTTTTACAAAATAAAGCAGTTTAGTGTCTTTAGTATGACATTTACCCTTTGTATTATGAAAGGAACTAATGACATTGCAAGATACCACCTATTTTCTGCCACAAGTCAAGTTTGCTTGTTTCATTTTATGGATTTCTTTTTAGGTTTATCAACATTTTCTTCTATAATTTCCATTTGGCAATAATCATAATGACTGAAAGGTACATTATTTGTAGAGGAGGTCCAAAAGTAATAATGATATCCAATGATATGTCTGAAGCAATTCAGAAAGGATAACGTAATTTCCAATTTTAGAGTAGAAGAATGTACATGAAATAAACTACTTATAAAAAATGCAGTTTTTACATATTTTTTAAGTAGTGGGAATGGAGAATATGAACACCGCACAGTTATAAAGAACAACATTTGTTTGTAAATCATAGATAAAAGCAGCATTTGGGTTACAGGGAAGATTTGAGATATTGCAACTAAAGCAAAGGTACTCTGAGTTAAAGCATAAACTTTCATTTCCATGCTACCCAGTTTGTGGAATTCTGCAAACCGAATACTTTGAGGACTGTAGGAAAATACATATCCTTAAGACTTGTTAAGAAGTGGTAACTCCTTTAATCCAACTTGAAGAACTGCACTGCACTGTATTGCATGTGAATTAAGGAAATGAGAAGCAAACAAAAGTTTAAATACAATCTTTCTGGAAAAGCGTAATTAGGAGAAATTTTGTTTCAACCTTTTGTTAAGCTTTTTATTTGACATACACATTTATCTATTTAGATTACTGTAATGCTATACCAAGAATCTTTGTTTTTTTAACTTAATACACCAGGGTAAAGTTTGAGGCTCTACTCACCATTGTTCACTCAAGATAAGTATAGCTTTGATATGTTATAGTATTCTGGCAGATAAATTTCAATAGCAAATCCTTATACTAGAAAATATACTTGAGAAAATTATGTTCTATACACAAAAGCCAACTTAAGTTTCAATCTCTGTTGTTTTTAATTCTCTCTTTTTCAAAATATCAAAGTCTTCCAAATGGTAACATGGTTAAGTTCTTTGCCAAATTCCATGTGTTAAAATGAAGGTGTTTTTGAGTCATCAAAGCTTATAAAAAGACCTTTAACAAGTAAACAGCTTTCCTCTTTTTTAAAAAACTGGAAGATGTGGTATAAGAAAACACATTCATGGACACCATATGTGAACCAAGTTTCATCCCAAGATTTTGAGATTTTTGAGAATTCCTAGAAAATGACGGATTTAAATTCATACTGAATTTTACTGAAGAGGCTCACTCATTAACACTATTTTCATACTGATATATATATACACTTATACGTATGTATAAAACTCAAGGTGTTATGCTTTGATCATTCTGTCTAAAAAATCTCTGATAATCTTGTTTAGGAAAAAAAGGTCTTCAATAGTTCAGGAATATGAAAAATAGTCATTACTTCAATATCTCTAATTTAGTGTAAATATTAACTTCCCTTTCTTGTACTGTGGTAAACTATCAACTTTTTTCCTATGTAAAGTTCAAAAAAATGAGGTCATTTCTAGTTAATTAAATATGATTTTGTGACATTTTGAGAGCAAAGCAGTGGATATTAATGGAAAGAACAAGTATAGTAGAAAACATAGAAAAATACCTGTATTTGAAATACTTATCGGTTTGCCAAGTTAATTTGCTCCCAAGTAAGTATCTTAAAATGTTTCTTTTCTTTGTAGCATTGAATGAAAACTAAACTGAAGTGACAAATTAGAATATAAGGAGATAATGGAAGAAGACTGAATAACACAAATATAAACTTCTGAACAAAAATTATTTTGTAAGTCTCACAACTTATGTAGACATTTTCACATTTTCATAGTTCCAGTAAGTTAACAATGGCTGTTTGTAAACATGCTTTATTTAAAATCCATATACCGTATGAATCTGAGGGTTGGCAGGGATTTGAATACCCTTTGGTAGAAACACAATTTTTCTTATTAATACATGGTAATTTATCACCATTAAGTATATGATCCCTCTGGGAAAGAATGGATGCACATTGCTCTCTAGACTATAATTTTAATGTTCATGATATTAATCTTTAATTAAATTACAGTTATTTTAGAAATGTATATCCTTAATTAAATGATACCATGCACATAAAGAAGAAACAACTATGGTACGATTAAAACATATTTAAAATGTACTACTGAATTTTGAATGCTGTCTGTCATCTGCGAAGTATGACTAGGCTTCAGAAATGACTAGAAAGTCAACTGAAAAATTGCCAAGTAAAACTGTTTGGTTCTTTACAGAACTATGCATTAAAATTTTGGACAGTTTCTCTATTAAATCTAAATATACTTAGTATATACAGTATTACATTTCTAAATTAATTGCCATACTCCCATTTGTTAAAGAATTTCACTCCATGTGAAAAGCAAAGTCTCACTAGATGTGAATTTTACACTGTGCTAGATCAATCCCAATACCAGTAAATGGATATTATTAAACAGCATGGGGTAGTGCAAACTGGGAAAGAAAACTTGTAGTGTGCTGCCTTTGAGCAGACCTGGCTTGCATGCTGTGACAGGGCAATTGTCGACATGCTTTTTCATGCCAATCTGCAGCTTTTTCAACTCTAGATGCTATGGCAACCAGGGTTTAACAGACTAAGCAGCTAACAAGCTTCCCTGATGGAATTGTCTGGTTGTGTGATTGCCTTGTCTTAGGGAAAATATAAAATAGAATGAAGACGCTTGTGGACATTTGTCAAACTGATTATAATTTGGACAGTTGAATCATAATTGTCTGTTGTGTGCCGTACAGTAGTGACATATGCTATTTTCCACATTCCTTGCAGTGCATACTATTGCATTCCTGCATAGGCTACGTTTCCCTTGGGAACAATGGGTCCTGGTTGCTGTGGGTTTGGTGCAACATGGCAGTCCACATCTCACACCAGATCATCTGGGAAAGAAAAGAACAGTGAACAGTTCTAATTTTTTCCTCTTTGAAAAGGTTTGTGTTTGACTTGAACTATATTTGTGTGAAATATAATGAACATAAGTTGATGTGAAAAGATACTTCTCTTTTATAAAATGTTCATGTTCATAGGGTAAGTTGTAGATCAAAATATGCAGGTGAATTAATTTGTTATTTATGACTGGGCATAATTTTAGTTCTTTGGGAATATTGATTTTTTAAATTTGCAACCACTTAAACATGTATTTGTGTCACCAATCATATGCATAATTTAAAACACTGAGAAAATAATCAAGCTTCTCTGATGGAATGGTCTTGTTTTAATACTGCCTTGTCCTATTGAAAATGAATAGAAGATATTCTCCTTATTGTTTTCAATGATTAAAAGCCTACTAATAAAATTTCTATCTCTTTAAACAGTCAAAGGCATTGTATTTTCAAGATCATCTGATACCAAATCTTTGCTTTTTCTTGACGGGGGTACATCTTTTCAAAAATTAAAATGATTAGAATGAACATTTCAGATAAAATGTGAATTATCATAAAACAAAATCTAGGTTTCAATTTCATAGATAGACATCTTAAATAAAATGAACTATTTTTCTAGACAACCTCACTGATTATTTTATAGAATATTGTGAAATAGATTATTTTGTACTTTAAAAATATCAATGTTATGTCTTTACGATAAACATTGGATGAACTTTTCAGTAGGCACTGAACTAGTTGAGGTTTGTTAAATATAAGTTGATAAGATTTTGGTGAGTCTACAGAAAGGTGCAAATGATTATGATAACTCATTCATTTCGGCCATATCTCATCAACCACAGAGTTCTACTGTATTTCTGTTTTGCTTTTTTTAATTTAAATTTTGAAATACTTCAAACTGATGCTGTGGTTTCAGACACCAAGGACTTCAGAAAAAGTGTGGTTCCTCCTTCCTCTTCATTTCAGTAGAATGGGCAGCAATCCAAGTTGCCTCTTAAAAAAACTTGAAAGTCACATACGATGACTTATGTCTAGATGGTGCAATTCCTAGAATGGGTCCATTTCTAGTTTGAGACACCGATTATTTCTCTTAAACAGAAAGATCTCAGAGTGAGAACACCTTCTTCTGTGATAAGCAGTGCACACAAGAAGGACAAGAAATGAAATTGGGAACATTTTGCTCTCTTCATAAAGAACCTACTCCAGACTAACATGTAAAAAATATTTTTTGCAGAGTTAATAGTGTACTAAAATTAATAAGGTAAGAATTACTTCCATAAAAGCTTTATTTTATATGAGCAGTAATCATTTTTCACAAAATAGCTTTTATTCACTGGGCTACCAGGTCTTCCCCTTAATTTTATCTTAGTTTTGAAATTAGCCTCCTTTGTTAGTCACCTTTGTGCCTGTCACTTTCCTGTTGTCAGCTACTGTTGCACTAGAGAGACCTCTGTTCCACTTATTTTCCTGAAGAATATAACTTCTTTCCTATCCAACAGGGAGCTTACTTGAGTCACAGGCTAAATAAATATCATTTGAATTAAGAAAAATCATATATTTTCAGTAGAATGGATAAGAATTTTGACTCTACTTTTTCTTTGCTTTTGAATATCAAAGATTCTGATTTCATTTTATTTTTTTTTCTTTTCGTTTTTTTTTTGGTCGACCCGCACGGCTTGCGGGATCTTAGTTCCTCGACCAGAGATTGAACCTGCGCCCCTGGCAGTGGAAGCATGGAGTCCTAACCAGTGGACCGCCAGGGAATTCCCTTGAGTTTACTTTTGAATTCATTGAAACTTCTTTTTATTCAATAGATTCAAACTTAGAGAGTGATAGTACCTACTTTGGAGTTTAAAGAATTCTGCCTAAAAGCAAAGTAATTCTTTCCATCACTACAGACCAGAGGCGACAGTCAGGGTGCCTTATGTTAGTTCAATGACTAACATAGGATTAGGATAAGGAAATTACAGTTTAAGGTATAAGGAAACTACAGTTTCCTTAGGATAAGGAAATTATAGTTTAAGGTATAAGTGTTTTCCTTCCTGTTTATGAAATAAAGGCATATGAAGAAATGGTATACAAATTTCAGCAAAGTCAAGAGGTCAACCTTCTCTTGTGAAACATTTTATATCTATAAAATGTGCTTTACACTCATTATCTGGAGTTATTATTACCTACCACCTAAAATAGGCAAAGATTGATATGCCCATTTTAAAGCTTAGAATAAAAAACAAAAAAACTTGAGTTTATGGATTCACTGAAAAGGCTGTCTAATTACTAAAAGAGGCAAAGATGAATCTTCACCTCTCTACTTTTAAAAATTGCCTTTTTAATTCCTTTTCTCTTTGCTGAGAATTATAATACTTCATCAGTTCTGTAATAATGAGGTCAGTTCTCCATTTTGAAAGGCACCAGAAGACTACACCATCCACACAATCTCTTGTGGTAGCTTTACAGTGAAAACTTTTTTTCCGTTAAAAATCAGAGAATTCCCTGGTGGTCCAGTGGTTAGGACTCCGTGCTACCACTGCATAGGGCACAGTTCGATCCCTGGTCAGGGGATTAAGATTCTGCATGGTGTGGCCAAGAAAAAAAAATCATTTTTCTATTAAACTACAGCACTAAATTACTTCATTTACAATGAAAACATTGTACAGAAGTCATTAACATTTTAGTACAAATTAATTCCAACCTTATCATCTTGGTAATACTGCCAAAGTTCCACTTGGAGTTGGGCAGAGGGCTATCTCTGACTCCCCACTCTACCGTAGACTTCTGTGCAAAATCCACATTCTGAGGGACAGTCAGGGTGGGAATGGTGGAGAAAGGAAGCAATACTGGTGGTGTGACACCCTCCTCAAGTGGCTTATGAGTACCTGACTTCTGTGAAGTGAGCAGAGATGAAAAATAGAAGTAAAATTTGTTCCTGGAAACAAGTGAAACTCCTCCTTGAGAATGTCAGAAGGGGAATTTTGAGAAAAAGATGAAGTGTACAATAAAATGTATATGTGCTGAGACCTAGCAACAATCTGAGTGTTTTTGTAAATGGGACCACTCTCATAGTCACAGGCTAGTGATATTTGGATATTCACAAATTTTTCCCATAAGGCATAGTTGGACTGGGGTGATATTCACTTAGATTACTAGACCTCTGTCAATCAGGAGAGGCTACCACTATATCATGGAAAGTTGCGACTTTTAAAATTTCTCTGCTTAAGTTCCATATTTTTTCAGTAATAAATTAGTGCATATTTTAAGCTGATTTTTGTTTTTGTGTAAAATTCTCGGTTGAATCAAGCTTTCAAAATATACGGTGTGGAGAAAAGTTAGTGTTATTTTCCTAGATTTTGAAGTAAGTTTTCTTGGCTACACTAGGCCAACTTAGCCCCATGGCAATTTCTCTCAAATTCAGGAATTTCAACTCTTCCTTGTTGAGGGGTTTAGTATATCACTGGAAATAAGTAATTGGGTAAAGAATCTTGTGAGAATGCTGGTCACTGATTAGCACATGGAAGACAGAGGGCTGCAGAGGCAGAGAGCATCATGATCACTCTAGGACACCACCACAAAAGTAGTTACAAGTCTTTCTTTCTTTTCTTTTCTTTTCTTTTTTTTTCTGACTGCGCCACAGAGCTTGTGGGATTCTAGTTCTCCGACCAGGGATTGAACCTGGGCCCTCAGCAGTGACAGTGTGGAGGCCTAACCACTGGACCACCAGGGAATTCCCTACAAGTCCTTCTTTTTCCCTCAAGGCACTCTGTTCAGCTTGGCCTCAAAATGATTAACAATTATACATCTTCATCCAGATTCAGAAATATTGAAACAGCTTTTGACCTTTCTAGCTCTGAAATTTACCTACATACAACATTTGGGTTCTTTCTGAGATTCTTCTCTCTGCCAAGTGACTAAGGGTTAAAAATAAAATCTTTCCTTGTCATTCTTAAAGTAATGCACAAAATCCAAACAGGAAATTATCTTAAAACATCACCTGGAATTAATGGCAGTATTTTCTTTTGTTTTTAACTTTCAAAACTCTTTTTTTCTCTGAAGAACAAAAGCAAATGAATGTAATAATTATAATAGTAATAATCATAATCATATTAATGAAAATAGCTAACATTTATTTAGAACTTACTATATTCCAGGTTTTCATTTAATTACTTTAATATATTAACTAATCTTCCCAAAACCTTATGAGGAAGGTACTATTATTTCTGTGATATAGATAATGAAACTGAGGCTCAGAGAAGTTACTGATTTGCCCAAAGTCCTACATTTAATAAGTGTGGAACCAGTGTTTTAATGCAGCCTATGTGACTCCAGTATCAGAGCTCTTAACTGTCAGAAATCTTCTTTGGTAATTCAAAAGTTGTATTCTAATCCTAGGTATTGATGAATTGATTTTATTAGTTTCACTGATTATGAATATTACACTTGATGAAGATGGCAAAGTTTATCTCCCAACATCATCTGATTGTACGTCCTTGATACTTACGTATAACACTTCGCAGAGTTCTAAACAGAATGAAGGTTAAGAAATTCAATCCTAAAACCATATCAATATAATTCTATTTGTGTGGCATGGAGTGATAATACCATTCTTTGAGTATCCACCATGTTCTTGGTACTGTGCTAGGTGCTTTAGTGATACATCAATACTATGAAGGAGGTATTGGTATCCCTATTTGCACATAAGAAAACTGAGGCATAAAGAAACTTTCACACAAAACTAGTAACTAGAAACGAGTTTCTAACCAAGGTATATCTGGATACATATCTTTTTACTAAGGTTTACTATTATTAAACCTAAGTAAGGTACTTTATATTGTAGAATTCAAGAATTGTGGAAATGAGAATCTAAACTTTTCTCCAATCTTATTAGTGGTAAAGACAAAGGAAGAGGTTATGCCACTAGTGACATCATAGAGATAGTATAGATTCAGCTTTTAAAAAAGTTATTTGAGAATGTAAATGGTGTTTTTCAGCACTTCTGGTCATAGTGATCTATTTTTAGCCTGTAGCAGGGGTGACAATTTACATATAATGTATTAAATAAAAGTACTTTCCTTTATTATGTAATGATCTTGTTTTGAAGCCAAAGCCCTGCTGATGAGAGAAATAACTTTTAGTTTGTTAATTTCATCTCTTCCAGATTAAAACAGTTGTCATGGTTGTAAAATATGTCCACATATTCTTTGATATTTCTCCCTTCAAAAGGTGGAGCCTGATTCTGTTCCCCTGAATGTGGGCTTACCTAGTGACTTACTTTTAAAGAAAAGAATATGGTGGAATTGATAATGTGTAACTTCTGAGATTAGAACATAAAGGTATTTTAGCTTCCTCTTTGCTCTTTCTCGGTGCCACTCAGTCTAGGGGAAGCCAAGTACCCTGCCATGAGGACACTCAAAAAGCCCACAGAGAGACCCATGTGGCAAGGAACTGAGGCCTTTAGCCAATAGCTAGTGAGGAAGTGAGGCCTCCTGCCAACAGCCATGTGAGTGAGCTTGGAAGCAGACTCTGAAGCCCCGATAAAGACTTCAGATGACAGAAGCTTTGGCTGACATTTTGTTTGCAATCTTATGTGAGACCCACCCAGCTAAGCCGTTCCTGAATTAATGAGCCATAGGCATTTTGAGATGATAAATGTTTGTTGTTTTAAGCCACTAAGCTTTTGGGTAATTTACTACACAGTAATACATAATTAATATAATAGTCTCTGTAAGGTAACATTCAGTGAAATTTAAATTCAAACTCCCTGATAAAATCAGCTTCTCCTCAAATTCCAAATTCCTCCAAGAGTCTCTCCTTCCCCATCTCCCATCCAAGATGGAAGCTTTCCAGAGAAAACTTATGATGAATGTATTTTATACCATTCTCTAGGCCCTGCTCCCTCTGCTGGGAGGACCCTCATTTCACCCAGACATTTTTTTTCTTCAATCGAGTCCACTGAGAACTGATCTCATTTGAACATTATTCTGGAATCTACTCCTTCTGACTGTGAACTTGGTTGTAGTTTCTGGTCATGAAACACTTGCACCTTTCAGTTTTTGCCATGGACCCAGTCCTACTTTGATCTACTTGTATTCTCAGCAGTTGAGCCTGTGGATATCCTACACATCAGGTATGGGCCGCGAGGAATCTGATGCTCTACCACCACAGACTGTTCCTATCCTGTTAAGCTCTTGAGGCACCACTCTCAGTGCCCTGTTTGCTGTGGAGTTTGTCTAAGATTATTGAAGTTTTCTTGTCTTATCTTGAGGATATAGAAACAAATTCTTTCACTGGAAATCTCTTAAAAATTTCTTTATTATACTTGTGAAATATTGGAAACAGCCTAAATACCCACACATAAGAAAGTAGTTGAATAAACTATGGTACCTCTACACAATGGAGTACCATGCATCTGTAAATAAGAATGAGAAAGACATTTTCAGGATATACTGTTCTGTGGAAAAAGCAAAGTGCAAAAAGTATTTATAGTATGGGACCATTTAAGCAAGAAGGAAGAGTAAGATAATATACATGTATTTGTTCATTTGTGGAAAAGACTTATAGGAAGGATCAAACAGAAACTAAAGAGACTGGTTACATACAGGAATGAGTGGAAAAGGGGTAGAAATAAAGAGGCAATGGGAACATGGTATAGGATTGAGGGAGAAGTAATACTTTTGTGAGGATACGTTTTTTATAGCTCTTACTCTAAGGATCATGATATTGTTTTATATACCTCTCAAATAAATAAATGATTAAATAACCCAGGAGGTAAGGAGAACTCAAAGCGGAAACACAGTAACAAATGAACCTAATTTTATTATAAATGAATAAAATAACCACACTGATGAGGGTGGGGATAAAAGAACCAACATAAGTAACTTTAGAAAGCAATATTTTGACTAAATATAGTAAATCTAAAGACAAACAAAAAACAAGTTTTCCAAAAATGTTGTACTCTGTGTTTAGTAAATTTGTTTCTAACACGGGTGTAAGTTAGCAATTCTAAAACTATTTTATATTCATATTAGGTTTGAACAAAAACCAAATATATTGTTAATGAGTGCCATTTTTCTCATCGTCAGAGGAAGAGGTTACAAATGAAAATAAGAGTAAAACGAATTCTGATCATGTTAAATTGGAATAAAACATATCAGTATGACTAGTAGTTTTATATATATATATATAATATATATATATGCACACAAGATGGATAGATACAGAAATAAATAGTTGTGTGTATTCATGTGTTATTACACGTACATCTATTTCCTAGCTTTATTCTCTGACAGGGCCTAGAAACAGTGACTTCCCAGTAACAATAAGCACACTTAACATTTATATCTTGGAATTTAAATGTCATTCCAGTAAAAGGAACCAGGACTCCTTGGAGAAATAGCTGGTGCTGGAAAGGACCAGGGCAGGAAAAATACAAGATAAGACCGGAATGTCTTAAGGAACAGAAAGTATACAAGTATCCGCAAAATGATGGAGGCATCTCAAAAATTCACCATGAAAACCAAGTTTAAAATGCTCCCAACGACCAAAGTTGGGCCAATTAGAGAACAACCCAAATAATGCTAGTTTGAATTACAACCCCTAGATTAAAAATAATCATGGATGACTATACAGACATAAATCTGTAAATGGAAAAGTAAATTAAGAGAGTACTCTCCTTTACAGGAGAATATAAATTAATAAATCTACAAGGAATAAGGGAAATGGAAAATCACCATTAAACAAACACCACGGTAATATTTTTTGTGTGTGTTTTGCGGTTTGCGGGCCTCTCACTGTGTGGCCTCTCCCGTTGCAGAGCACAGGCTCCGGACGCGCAGGCTCAGTGGCCATGGCTCACGGGCCCAGCCGCTCTGCGGCATGTGGGATCTTCCCGGACAGGGGCACGAACCCGTGTCCCCTGCATCGGCAGGCAGACTCTCAACCACTGAGCCACCAGGGAAGCCCCTACATGACTCTTTTTGAATTACAGTTTTCTCAGGGTATATGCCCAGTAGTGGGATTACTGGGTCATATGGTAGTTCTAATTTTCGTTTTTTAAGGAACCTCCATACTGTTCTCCATAGTGGTTGTATTAATTTACATTCCCACCAACAATGCAGGAGGGTTCCCTTTTCTCCACATCCTCTCCAGCATTTATTGTTTGTAGATTTTTTGATGATGGCCATTCTGACCAGTGTGAGGTGATACCTCATTGAAACACCACAGTAATATTTGTGAAATCTATCTACCTATATACATATTGCTCAAACCATCAGTGGATGCTAAAATTAATGAGTGATGAGAAATAGGATATTTACATAACCTTAAAGTATTTCCACACAAAATACTTATTAATTACAAAGGGGGAAATATTAACATTGAAAGGAGAAGCCTGACAGACACCATTTAGCCATGTGATCAGAGTTAACATTACCAGTAATAGGATATAATGCCATCATATATTCCACTATATGATGTACTGAGAAGGACATAACCTCACTTCTGTTTTTTGTCAAAAAATAGTAACAAGTACCTAATTATGAGAAAGCACTGGACAAACACAAATTGAGGGATGTTCTAAAAAATAACTGGCATGAACTCTTCGAAAGTGTCAAGAACATGAAATAATGAGGAACTATCACAGATTGAAGAACCCCCAAAACAACTAAATGCAATATGGGATCTTGGATTGAACCTTGGACCAGATAAAAAGGATATTAGCAGAAAAACTGGCAAATTTCTAATAAGGCCTGCATATTAGTTAATAATATGGCATCAATGTTAATTTCTTTTTTTTTTAATTGAACTATTGTTGACTTACAATATTTATTAGTTTTAGGTGTACAACATAGTGATTTGATATTTTTATAGATTATACTCCATATAGAGTAATTGCAAAGTACTGGTTATATTCCCTGTGCTATACAAATATATCCTTGTAACTTATTTATTTCATACCTGGTAGTTTGCACCTCTTAATTCCCTTCACTTATTTTGGCCCCCCCCCAGCCCCTCCCCTCTGGTAACCACTAGCTTGTTATCTGTATCTGTCTGTTTCCGTTTTGTTATATTTGTTCATTTGTTTTATTTTTTAGTTTCCACATATAAAATTTCTTGGTTTTAATAACTGAACTATGGTTATATAAGATGCAAAATTGTGGGAAACTGGGTGAAAGGTAAACAAGAATTCTTTGTATAATTTGTGCAACTTTTCTGGAAGTCTGAATTCAATAAAAAAAAAATCTTTCAAAAAACTTCACAGTTTACCCTAGTGAATTTGTCTCATCTGAGATAATCCAAGTGTTTTGAGAGACTATTTCAACACGCATCAAGGTTAGCTAGTTCCAGTGGTCTGAAAAACGTTATCAATTGAAGTTAACAATGATTTCTGACTACCACAAGTAAAATTAATGTTCAGGCCAAATTGAAATAAATACTCCTTGTGACTCAATACACACACACACACACCCTCTGTTATGTACCACTCCTGGCTCACCTGCTCTCTGGGGAATGGGGGAATGGTAAGAAAGTACACTCATGATTGACTTCACACATTTTCCTTCATTCTTTTTTTCTTTCTTGGCTTTTTCTCCTGGAGATAGAGGGCCTTTTTATTTCTCCACCTGACAGAAACTGCCTTGGTTCCTACCCTTCTTCTTCCTTACATGACATTCACTTTATCCTTTACTTGGATGAAGTAGCAAAAGTGTTGCATGGAAAGAAACTCATAAATGAGTACCTCTCAAGATGCACTGAGAAGTATTTAAAAATATTACCTCTGGAAGATCTACAGACTGCTCTATACATTTTAATACCTAATGATCTTCCCAAGTTAGTTGCCTGAAGTTTAATTTTATCTTCCTGGTTATACTGTTATGTCCCTGAGGGCCAGGTTGATCTCTTACACATCATTTATATCCCCACAGCATGTAAAAAACACCAACTAGTCAGTGTATATTCTGCTGATTGTTTGAAGTAGATTAATCACAAATCACTTTGAGTAGAGTACTAAAGAAGTGTGGGATAGTGATCTATGAAGAGCAAAGCCCATGATTCTCCTTCCTACTTGTTTTTGTAAGGTTAGTCAATCCTATAAAAAAAGTTTGCCCACAGCCAACCTTAAGTTTGCCACTTTGCCCTTCTGTACTATAAATGTTCTCAGCTACGGAAAATCATCATATGCTCCTTCTACTTAAATACCATACATATCATAAATAACTTTGAAATTTTCTATGGGAATATGATAAATAAAATGTTACAATTTGAGAGCATATGATTGAAAAAGCTATTCATGATCTGAACCTTCATGTTTCAAGAAATTCTTGGAGAAAACACTATTGCTATTGTAAGAATCCTAGCTCCATCCTTTGAAAGGTGAGGAGTTTAAAGAAAGTTTTATTTAAATCTAAGATAGGATCAAAAGATGAGTGTGGACAAATGGAGTAATATGTGTGAAGATTTTATAGTTGAATATAACTCATGCAATATTAGAGTTTGTTGAGAAATCAAAGACTTAGAGTCAAATGTACAGGCATTTGGTACAGGTACAGGAAAGAGTGAATTCTGAAGATCTTGTTTACTTTGAAAATAACATGATTTAATTTTCTAATTTTTATGTGCATTTAACCATAATTTTTAACCAATGATTTTTTTGTATGTGCTAAGATGCTAAGAATGGACTTGCATTCTTTACAAGATTATATTTTTCAATGTTATTGAAAATTTTATATTTATACAGAACAAAAATGGTAAACAGATTTAATTCATTGGAAAAAAGAGGATATCTTGTCTTGAAGATATCTGTTGCTTTCACAAGCAGTCTTGAGTATATAGCTATTTTTTATAAAAGCTTTTCTGTCGTTTTTCACTATTACATTACATATGGGCAATAGTGATTTTCTCAATTTTTCTTATTTTCGAGTTGCAAATTACTGTAAAAGTACAACTTTTAGACAATTTAATTTAGGATGAGTAGTTGCAAGTGAGATTTTTTTTTATATCTTAAAAGACAAAAAATTTAGTAATTTCTTAGGAACTTCTCTTGCCCAATCATGCGTGGTGATGCATGAGAAAAATAACAACAACAACATATTTTGGCATTACTAGGTATTGTTCATGTATGAGAATAGCAATACTAATCCCAGAACTATTATCAGGTGCTCCTTCAACTGAGAGACACAGTCCCTCTATCTTACATCTCTGGTAGACATTGAATACTTTTTTTTTCTTGTTAAATGATACAATAGAAACATTTAACCATTATAAACATCATTACTTACAAAGAAGGAAAAAATCTGCCATTACTATGTTAACAGACTTAAACTTAGGAAGAGATGGTTTGTTACTTACCATGTTGAAGAAACAGTATATGGTAGAGTTATGATAAAACTAAAATAAGGAAATGTGTTGAGAGAGGCTAAGCAATCTTCCAAAGGTGACACACAGTAAAAATGCTAGACTAAGATTTGAATCCAAGCATTCTAGCTCTAGAGTGCATGCTGAAATATTAACACCTTATTGAACATATGTAAGATAAAGTCATTCTAGGCTTTTCTAGATACCCTCATCGAGTTATTGATATTATTTACAGGAGGTCTGAGCTTGTGCTACTGTGGTGTGAGGGCCAACTTAAATCTGTGGGTCAATTCGAACAAGGTAGATCATTTATTTCTAACAAGTTGCATTCACATCAAGAAGAGACACTTTCCCATCAGTGGACAATAGCTATAGTGCAGCTGTTCAAAGTGGCAGTTTCAGTGAAATGGGTCTGTGATGGGCTGGGCAGTGACTCTTAGCAAACTCCAGAGGTGCAGGATCATGTTGACTTTAGTGTATAGGATATCCCAGAAATAAGAATAGTCTGTATTTTTCCTTAGATTTGGGTCTGCCTGTTTTAGACTAGACCAATGAAAACAATGGGAAATCTTAGGAGGACATTTCAGGTATGCTCATTCTGGACCAATTTCTTGGAAATAGCATGGTATCTAGAGTCATACTCAAAATGTAGAACATCATGCTATTGCCTCCTTTAAGTAATTTCCCTGTTTAGTCATATTTTGCTCTTCAGGGTTTCTTGCTGAAAGTGGTTGATGTGTGTCTGAATAATACAAACAACTTCAAAAAGTAATTTGTTTATATTAATAATTCATCCTATGCAGGTGTATATGAGAAGTTGGCAAAGAAAACTAAGTTAGCAACAAGTTTTTAGATTTAGTGATTCAGCAACATGATAAATATCTATTGAAATTCTTTGTCATATGCTTAAAAATCTACTGTAGAATCCTCCTGTGGGGTAGTCTCATCTCCAGGTACTGTGTCCAGATTTAATTTAGGATATGAACTCAGGTTCGTTGCCCTGCAGGCCAAATATCTGATCTCTTTTGAGAGCAGCATCAGAAAGTCTTCACATTTGGTTAAACATAGATGGTGCCAATGGAGGATGGCCATGTAATGGTGTGATGAGGAAAGTGGAAACCTACTCAAGATCAATTCAAGAGATTTTATTACAAACACACTTCAAAGATTGCATGCTGGAGTGTCTGAAATATCTCAGAGCCCAGTAATAAAAGATGATGGAAAGTCTTAGGCTGCTTCCTTGTTTGTGAAAACTGGGGCTTGCCAAATTTCATACTCCTGCCCTTGTGGCATTCTCTCCAAATAAATAAGTTTTTCTTTGTTTCTATATTCACTCATTCAGAGGTAATTCAGTACCACTGTCATTAAATACATTCTTGCTAAAAATTAGGGAGATAGATGTGCATTTTGAGGCTGAGTTTCAAAAATGATTGAGCTTAATGGTACTTTGAAAGTGGAACTTCAATTAAAATGTTATTCTTTCAGTACCAAGAATTATTTATATTTTTTATTCAGTTATGTTATATATAACATGTTATATTCAAGACTAGTTAATAATAAACATATTAGCCAAGCCCACAGTAAATAAATATTTGATAATTTAAGTAAGTCTGTTATTAGTTTGATGATATATGAAGGTAAAAGGAAAGAAGCATCTAATATATTACCTTCATCTTCTATATTTGCATTGTAGATATGAGTCTTTCATATTATTAATATGAATAATTTTACTAAAGATATAGGTTTGTAAGTGACATGTAAGTATATAATAGAATAATTTTAATAGAAATATTTATATTTCTCAATTAATGTTGACAAGAAGTGATTGTTTGATTTCTAAGTCAGAGTCAAGTGTATTCTTTTCAAGAACTATTCTCTATATGTACACTGAGAAAAGAGCTTGATATTTAAAATGTGAATTTAAAAAATAGCTAATGTAGGATTGAAATAGTTAATAGAATCAGACCAGTTCAGTCAATCAGTCAGTAAACAAACACCTATGGTGCACCCACTATGTTCCAGGCAGGGTGTGTGATGACAGGAATGAAGCAATCTGTAAGAGACATCTTCCCTACCTCTGTGGAGCTGGTAGTATAGACTGTCTGGCAATTTGATCTATTTTACTATATGCACCTTCTAGTAGGAGTCAAATAAGGATTTGTATGTCTTATAGTACACAACTGTTTAATAATAGCTTGTATTGCATACTGCAAAAGTAGTTGAGACTTTTTGAATTACACTTTTCTTTAGGTATGTTGGTGCCATGAAAAAGGCTGAAATTATGCAAACTTCTCGTTTTATAATTTTGAGACAATGGCAGTATTAAAACATACATGTAACATCCTACAGAAAATTAAATGTGTGAACATGAATTACATCATTTGAAAATTCATCTTGTACTTGATTTTCCAGGGTAGCTGGTGTCCAATGAGCCCATGCAATATCAATGTGCTCAGTGATAGAGAAGAAGATGGTAATCGTGTACAAGGGGAATTTAGGTTGTGTTTTGATGATGTGGTCAATCACTTGGACTTTGTGAACATTCATGGAATAACTGGTTTTATTTAGTAAGTCCATTTATGAAAATAACCACTGTTGCACATTGGTGCTTATCAAAAGTATTTTTTTCCTTGAAGAGACTGCACATGTATAGCATCGAACTACCAATTAATATAATTTGTTTAGAGCTATTTTTCTTTCTGTATCATCAAAGCATTAGTTATCAAAGGTGAACGGTAAAATATCCAGCCAAAAAAGGGTTGTGTGGCTATCCCAACAACTTAAATAAAGGGAGTAAGAGAGAACACATGTGTTACAATTATCCAAATTTTTCCTTTAACTGAAGCTTTTAAACTAAGACTGATAGAAAACAGTGTTTAGGAAGAAATAATGCATACTGATTTATATAAAATGCTGTTCATGGTATTTCTCTTTTTATATTAGCTTTAATGAATAGATATGCCTTTTTATTTTGTGGTACCCTACCATTAAGTGATACCATCATTTTTTTTTTCTGCCTAAATAAATTCAAATTCTTGTCACCTACTATCTGTACAGGAAGATTTGAGACATTATTCCTAATTGAGATTTTCACTGAATATCTTTTAAAGATAAATTTGTTTTATTCTTTCACCCACTATTTAAAAGGATTTTCACATTTTTATCTTCTAAAGGAATTGTCAATGAGAAACTAAAACTGCATAGACTATACATTAAAATCACTTTAGTTTTTAAGCTGTCATGAACTGTTTCAAAAAATGCTAAGTTGCTATTGTTTAATGTCTGTCATTTTATAATGCTTTAGAAGTTATCTATCCTGTAAAATTATTAACTGATGCTAAAATTGCCTTGTAAGTATTAGGACAATAGCAATTTTGTAACAGCTGGGACACTGCCAATGTAAGATAAGTACATTTTGCTCTGTAGATTCATAAAGTGCTTTGAAATGGTTTGTAACTGATGGATGGATGCATTTTCTAAGTGTAGAAAGCAATATTTTGTAGAAGGAAATGGCTTGAAAGCTGACACACATGCATGCAAATGCCATTCTCTTCAGTAAGTAATTTGCTTTTTCCTTCAAAAGCATAAATGGCATAGTTAGACACATTATTTTGTATATTGCACATAACAATACAAGATGCACAAAAACAGCAAGTACAAAACATTTCATATTGATAGAAGAACCCATGGCTGTGGTATATGATTAGCATAAATCTATACACACTGAAGTAATGCCTTCAGGATTAAAAAGTGAAACTGAAAGAAATAGGAAAGTCCTACCAAACTTCAGGAAATGACAATATTTATTATCCTTTCCCTCTTTTAATTTTGCTACTTGATTAGAATGCTGTATCATTTTAAATGGATATATTTTCCTTGAACCACTAAACATTAGTCATGGTCCCAGTAAAGTGTTACAAAGCTCTCATATTGTTCTACATACTTGTTTAGGATGGTTAACATCTTTCAGCTTTCAAAACATAAAAGGCAACACTATATTTTCCTGTATGACAAGTGTTCATATGGGACTAGTTTTTGTCAAGTTAAAATTGTTCTGCGACCCGAATTGGATGTCTGGAATTTTTAAAAAATATAGTTACTGTTGTATCCTAAGCACCTAGAGCAGACTGGCAGAGAGTGTATAACCAATAAATATAAGTCAAGTTTGAATTGAATTGTTTTTCAGAGACACTTGATTTAAAACCACTCTTAGTAACTCTGTATTTGTTAAAGAACTTGAGCTTTGGAGCCAAGTTGGTTGGGTTTGGGTCCTGGTATCAACATTAACAGTTTTGTGAACTTAGGCCAGCCTTTTAACTTTGCTAAACTTCAGTTTCCTACTATATAGAATGAAGAACATAACATCCACTTCTTAGGGTCGTTATGAGGACCAAATCTATATAAAGTGCTTTTGCACAGTATCAGGCACTTAGCCCTTGATACATTATGGTCTTTATTATTGCCATACCTCCACCATTATCCACATTATTATTTGGTTTGCTGTAACAATACAGAGTTATCTCAGTTCCTTAAAATGTCCTCAGTTTCCTCTCTGATTTGGACAATTTCTGTGAAAATCACTTAACATTAACTCCACTCGTTAATGAGAGCTTTATTCAGTTAGAGAGGAAACCATACCCTCAACCTTTAACGTTTTAATTTAGTGAGGCAATTCTTTTTCCTCTGATACATATTTCATCCAACACGTTCAAAGGAAATGTAGAAAGGAGTAAAATCTACTGGTTGGGTAATATTTTGGATGCATGTAAGGCAAAACTTCCAATTTGTATTTTGGATATGTTTTCTCAGAGATCAGATATTAGAACATCTGGACCTCTTTGGATTGGTCAGTAGAAGACATTATACAAAATGAACTAATTGATTAACAGACGTGTAATGTACTGAAATTTTCTACCTTTTCAAAAGATGCATTCATTACTTACCTGGAAGACTTTGTCACAAAGATATGCCAGAGGAATGCTTTTAGACCAAAGGTGTTTTTACTTCTGAGTTACTTCCACACTTGAGGAGACCTTTGATGGGGTTTCTTCATTGGAAAGATGCCTATGGTAAGAATAGAAAAAAAATTGGTCCTTTATTTGAAAATCTTACAAATTCTGAAGATTTCTAATTTAATGGATTTTTATGAAACATATAGCTTATTAAATAGCTACAATACTTCATGTATAAATAATTTATCTTTAATTTTATTCATACAATTTCTTGTTTTACTTTTTTATGGCTTTAACTCTTGGTGGGAATTCTGTGTTTTTATATATAGTTTTAGTTAGAGCTGTGACACTTGGTGTTTATGACATCACATGTGTTTATTATAATCGTTCTCCCCCAAATCCTCTGTGCATAAAAATGACACGAGGTCATTTTCCTAACTAACTTTATAACAGATGGGGTCATATAAATTTCATTATCATGAGCCCAAATGTCAAAGGCAAAGGCATTCATGACAGCCCTAAATATAGTCCTAGAGATGGGGCCTCATCCTACTTTTTCTCTCTTTGATATGGACCCACTGAGGAATAATGTGCTTTTCTGTTGGTCTTCTTTCTCTCTCTTTACAAATTTATCCAACAGAGAAAGATTACATTCCCCTCACAGTAGCTCTTTAGATTTGTCATCTCAAAAGTCTGTCACTTACAGCCTGGGTTCCTCAGGTATTTATTTATTCATTGTATCAAGCCATAGGCAGGCTTTTGGCATAGTTGTCCAATTACTGATACCCTTAAAGCTCTGTGATCTTGTGGATAAGCCTACTAGAACAACTTAAATTTGTTCACATCTTTTCTCTACCTTGGAGTCCATGAACTGGAAGTGCCTTTGGGATAACCTATAAGAATGCAACATAAACCCTTAACTAATGCTTACATAAAACCTTTTATTGCCATGTGAGTAAGTGTTGGAAAGATGTTTAATGACAGATAATCTAGCGGGATAAGTGAGTTTTGTGTTCTGTCATCCCTTGTCTTTATGTCATATGACTTAACACCACTTTTGTATGAGATGGATCAATGACTCTGCTAAGAGGGACAGAAAGATTCATGTGATCTTAATTATCACAGATTTGCAGAGGTCTACAAACTGACCCTGCTCTGTATTTATTTCCAGAAAAAATAACTTTAAGTAATACAGTGCCACCAACCTGCTATTTTTACTCAAAAATATATCTTGAAGATCCTTTATTAGGGCACAGATTTGTTGCACAGTGTTTCATAGCGTGGATAGGTGATAATTTACTTGCCACACTGCTATTGATAGACATTTAAGTTATTCACAGTTTTGTGCCATAAAGAGTGCTTGCAATGAACATCCTCATACATGTCCTCTTGTGTACATGTGTGGCTTTTTATTTAGGATGGATTAAAAGAAAGTTTACTGGTTCATATAGATTCTGCCAAATTGACCTTATGTGGGTCCTAATCCAGTGAATGCAGTCCTCATAAGAAGAGGGAAATTTGGACTGAGACACAGAAAGAATGCCATGTGATTCCAGAGGTAGAGAACTGGAGTAATACATCTACAGGGAATGCCAAGGATTGCAACCACCAGAAGCTAGGGAGAGGTAAGGAAGGATCATCTTCCTCTAGAGCTTTTGGAGAGAGCATGGACCTGACAACATCTTGATTTTGGACTTCTAGTCTCTAGAATTGTGAGGCAATAAATATCTGTTGCTTTGAGCCATCTAAGATGGTGGTAATTTGTTATGGCAGTCCTAGTAAACTAATACAATGGTCATTATTTCTGGATAGAATTATATTGCAGTCCAAAGCCCAAGAGAGAACATATTAGGTACTAGCAATAGTCTGTGTTCTCCATTTTGTTTCTATGTAAGTGAGATCATAAAAGATGTGTGTGTGAATAACGAGACTAAAATGTGAATTCTGACACACACAAATGTCAATTAGACCAGAAACTTGGAAGTAAGGAAATTTCAAGAAAAAAATTTATTTCACAAGGTAAATGTCAAAAGAACTTCAACATTCAAAGTATAAAAAATATATTAGGAAAAATCTGTAAACATAGGTCAGGAATGTATCTGATCCCTAGAAATGAAGGTTAGTTGTCATATTTTTAAAAAGTGAGTATTATAAGTTCTAAAGCTAATAAGGATTTTGTACGCAACGTGACAAAGAGAGTATGTCTGTTATTTGTAGATCTTTATTGACATTTTAAAAATCACTGAAGCTGTGCTTTACCTTCAATTGACTGTTTTAAAAGATTATTATATTTTTCACTGACTCATTAAGGTCTAAAAAGTTGCCATGGGCCATTCTTTAATTACGTGTCATAAATGCAATTCTACTGTTACTTAAGTAAAGAATTACACTGTCTTATGGCCGACAATGTCAATTTAAAGAAGCATCACTCTCTCACTGGTTACTAGAGTACATTAGTAGCTATCAACAAGAAAGTAAATAGTAGGGAATTTATTAGTTATTTATTTTCAGAACACAGAGAATATTGCAATTTTTTGTGATCATATATAACCACCTTGGATAATCCTGTCCCTTTCTAACTATAAAATTTTCATGTTTAGTATCATTTCTATTCCCCTAAAAATTCATGTGAGATGGACCACAATTGTACTTTGCTTCAGGTACTTTTAACTTTCTCTTCACAATTCATCTCAGCCATAAAACTCATTAATCAAATTAGATGGGAGAAGACAAGTTTCCCATGGGTTGATCTTAACTTGTACTCATGATGATTAATCATTGCATAACAGGGTGAGGTCACTGGAAACATGTCATTCTCATAGTCACCATTTAAGTTCAAAGGGAGGAGTATTAGCTGCAATAGTCTAGCAAGAAGACCTTTAAAAATGGTTCAACAGTAAGAAGCCCCTAAATTTTCTTTACAATGTATCAGTGAATAACAGTTTACTTTCTTCCTTAGGATTTTTAGCTATTTTTTTCTACCGAGATATTTATCACTTTTAGATGCTTTCATAAAAGTTTTACATACAGGTATGTAGTTTATTAGAACAGTTTTTACATAATTTCATAGGAAGAAGTTTTACTATAAAAGTGATTCTGGTCCATGTTATCTTACATTACTATCTTACATTTGTGTAGCATTAACAAATTTCAAAGTGCTAATCACTCTATTCTCAATTTTTCTTGTTTCTTTTTCTTTTTGTGGAGAGGTCTGAGAGTAAATTCATAGATGAGAAATAATTCTGAATAGACATGAGATTGACCACAGTCTGAATTACTTAACATTTCTTTTTTTAAAAAATATTTTTGCGGTACGCGGGCCTCTCACTGCCATGGGCCCTCCCGCTGCGGAGCACAGGCTCCGGACGCGCAGGCTCAGCGGCCATGGCTCACGGGCCCAGCCGCTCCACGGCATGTGGGATCTTTCCAGACAGGGGCACGAAACCGTGTCCCCTGCATCGGCAGGCGGACTCTCAACCACTGCGCCACCAGGAAAGCCCCTACTTAACATTTCTGACACAATACAATAAATAATAAATCAAAAGCTATGATGTACTTCACATCCATGCATTTCACTATATGTAAGCTGAACTACAATTTTTAAAAACCTACACATGACGATTTAACAATTATCTATTCTTAACAAAAATTGGATATGAAAAAATGAGAGATTAAACGATGTACTTCACATCCATGCATTTCACTATATGTAAGCTGAACTACAATGTTTAAAAACCTACACATGACGATTTAACAATTATCTATTCTTAACAAAAATTGGATATGAAAAAATGAGAGATTAAAATTCCTAAATATTATCATTTATTAAGCATTCCCATTAAATACTTTAAAAAATGATGGTCTGATTTCCTTGCAGCGTATGTCATTCTGAAATAATAAATTGAGACATTTGCTTGCAAAATAGCAATTACTGCGATTTCATGGTGAGATTCAGGAATATAAGGACCTTTGTGATGTGGTACTTAACAACTCTCTAACTTCATTTTTCATGCCCTCTTTTGTGCTCCCATGTTACCAATTACATTCTTACATTCATTTATTCTTTCTACATCATCACATGTCTTAACATCACAAAGGAAGTTTCTATGCAATAACCTTGCCTTCCAACACTCACCTGCTAGGCACTCTCCATTCCCACAACTCTACTGAGATTGCAGCCCAACACTCTCTTTCTTGTCGCATTCAGGGGGATCCTTCTCATTCTGTACCTTGTTTTATCCCTCAGCAGAATTCAATGGGAATGGCTTCTCCCTCCTTTGAAAAATATTCATCCCTACTGTGACACCACTTTGTCTTGATTTTCCTTCTGTGCACTCCTTCTCATTCTTTTTTACTAGCTCCTCTACCTCTTCTGTCAGTTTTGGGTGACTTATACTTCCCAGTCATCTGATAGCTTTATCTTGGGACCTCTCTTATCTATTCATGGACTTTGGAGACAGATACCCTGTGTTCAAATTCCAGACTTAGCACTTACTAGCTGTGTGACTTTGGGCAAGTCTCTTCTTCTTTTTGTGTTTCAGTTTTGTCATCTCTAAAATGGGAGTAATAACAGTACCTACTTCATAGAGCTACTGTATTTAGTGAGATAATATAAACAAAATGCTTACAATAGTGCCTGGCACTTAATACTATCTCCATGTTGATAACAACCAAATTTATATTTATATTAAACATTGCACATGGATTTCCAACAAATATTTTAACTGCTAATTTGGTATTTCCACTTGTATGTCTAAAAAGCATGTCAAAATTTACATGTACAAAATGAAAATCTTGATATCTTTCTTTCAAAACAATTTCACTCCCTGTTTTGACCTTACCATCATCAGTTCAGTTGCTCAAGTAAAAAACCTTGGAGTAATTCTTCATTCTTTACTTTCTCTTACTTTCACATTCATTCCATCAGCAATTCCTATTTGTTCTACCTGAGTAAATAGTTTAAACCCATCCACTTTTCTGAATCTCCATTGCAATCAGCCTAGTCAGGGAGATCATCACTTCTCATCTGGTGTTATGGACTAGCAAGTCCTCCTGTCCCTCTCTTGCTCTTTTGCAATTCATCTTTATCTATCTGCTCAAATAATCCCTCTGAAACATAAACTATGTTACATAACTTCATGCTGAGCGCACGGTAGCCTTTCAATAAATATTTGTTGAATGAATGAATAGGTATGATATTAATTGGGTGGCATAGAACCTTAGCCGTTTAAGAAAAGCAGATATTGTCTTAAGTTTATGAGCTTACTGTGAATTAAAAGAACAGGGTATTATGAGAGAGAATAACTAGGAAGTGATAGATACACAATACGTAAAACCAGATGGCTAAGGATGTCTACACTGTGTAGGTGTATTTTAAATTGACACTGGTAGACTGAGAAGGAGCTACTATGGTGAAGACTGTGTGCAAAGAATTCCAGGCAGAGGATCTCTGGAAAGAAAAAGCTCTTGCCTGTTTCACAAAACTCAGATGGCCTGTGTGTCTAGAGCTTTAAAGGTAGCTGGGAAATTAAGCAGAGAACAGATCTTATTAGACCTTCATTTGATAATGGGTGGTGATTTTTTATTAGCTATAATGAGATGACTGGACAGTTTTAAGCAGGGGCATTATATAACCCAATTTATGTTTGCAAAGATAAGGACAGACTTCTTAGTGGAAGGACTGGAAGGAAATTGTGAAAACAAGGATGCTATTGAAGAAGGCCAGCAGAGAGGATAGTTGCAGTGGAGATACATTGTGGGGGATAAAATCAGGTACCAAGATGATTTACTGATGAATGGCCATGGAGAATGGGGGAAAGGAAGCAATTAGGATGATTGCCTTTGGCTTGAGCTCCTGGGTGGATACTGATGCCAGTTTATGAACTGGGTGGTGAGACGTTATAGATTCGACCCTGGAGTTTAAAAGGGAGGTTTGCATTAGAGATATAAATTTGGAAATAATCAAATGCCATCATTTTGATGGCACTTATGACCAAGGGAATAATTGCAATGTTCTAGAAAAAAAATATGGAGAAAAATGAAGGGAGGAACTCCGGTTTTTCAAGTTTGACAGAAAGAAGAGGGCTATCAAGGGTGTCACCACATTTGCCATATTATTTTTCTACATCTATTTCTTGCACAGTAACTCCTCCACAATCTGTCTGGCAAGCTTCTATTCATCATCTGTAACATAACACTACCTCTATTTAACCAACATTTATCAAGCAATTATTAAATACCAAATGTACTTTAATATATGTATTGAATGCATTATTCCATTAACCCACATTATAACAGCTTTGAGGTAGATATACTATTTTACAGATGAGAAACCTCAAGTAACTTACAACTGATTACCAATGGAACTGGGAGTTGAGCCCAGACTGTTAGCAGTTATAGCCTATAGATGTAATTTCTACACTGTATTGTTTCATATATATCTAGTATTTTACTTTCACGGTATACTATATTTTACATATACATATAAGTATAACAAATAAAAGTAATCAGGAAGCTAAACAGAAATTTAAATTATATTTTTTTGTCTTTCTCCTTTACTAAAATATGAGCAAGTTGAAAGTAGAATTCATGGATTACTAAATTTTACTGCTTCCAGGCCAACCATAGTGTCTGATGTACAGTAGACCTAAACAAATACTTGTATGATTAAATGAATATAGGTCCTCGATTTTGAGAGCCAATTATTATAAACTTTTAAGTTCTACTTATATCTTGTTTGTATATCTATATATTCACTTGCTCAGTGTTAAAGGCAGAATCCAGTTTTCATAAGTAGAATTTTGAATCTAAGCTCTCAGTGAGTTTATTAGACCTAAGCTTTGCTGTGTGCATCTTCTCCCTACCAAAATTACTTTTCCCAAGATTACATCACCAAAATATCATGCTGGTTGTTTATTGAATTATTTTATGTAATTTGTTCTAAGTTGTTATTTCATGCAATTTGTTCAAGCCTATCTCTTTTTTTCTGGATTCCCCACCATTTTGAAGTAGTCTTCTATTACTAAGAATTTAATTTCATGCTGCTCTCAAGTATCTTGAATGGAGACCAAAATGTGTGTGACTTCTGGAATGGTAAAATACTAATTTTGTATAATTCACCAAAGATAACTGTGTTAAATGTTCTTTGCTGTAAAAATGCAGTAGGAAAAAGATAAAGAAATATTCTTTTAAAGTAATATTAATTCAGCAAACTACCTTTTATTGTTAGAATTATGAAAGAATATAGCTTAAAATTGACTAGAATTGAATTAAAAGATAAATTGTCTCTATTTTAACAATGCCTGGGTTTTGCTTCAGAAAAGCTGACATCATTAAAATGTTTCACTTTGTCAGGCAGTTTCCAGTTTCTGTTATTAAGAAGCTTTCATTGCTTTGACACACTTTAAAAAATGCATACTGTTTTTGAAAATAATTGAAAAACACTCTAAAACAGAATGTTTCCATGCAATACAATATCACACAATCACCAGGCTGTATCTATTATTTCAAATGTATAGAGCAAGAACGTTTTCCACTTTATTTGCAGGACAGTTTTTCTTTCCTCCCCTTCCCCAGGTATTTGAAGATCTAAACTGGGATTCACACTTAGAAGGCTATTTTTGGATATAAGGAGAAATCTTTCAAGGCAATTTTATACTCTTTCAAATGGCTTTGATTTGGAAATAAATTTTAAGTTGAATAATCTCCTTATTTTTACCTAGTGTCCATTTTTGATACCTGAGAATATCTATTTGGCAGTCAAACTTCCACATAATCATTCATTCAAAAAACAAATCAACCATAACTTAACCATTTTCTAAGGACACTTTGTACCTGGCAGGAGGTAAGTTACTCCAGATTTTATGTAGCCTCTAAATAACTACACCTCAGCCATTTCTATCACTGGGGATATTGGAAGTCATTAAGTGATTTTACATTTTGCAGTTTAATGTGATTAATTTTTTATCCCACCATGTTGACTCTTTGCTTATCTTTAAACTAACTCTCCTATGCAATGCATAGAGGGCAAATGCCTCTATATTTATGGGTTGCTATCCCAGCTCCTTCATTTCTTCCACTTTTGTAGAACCTATTTCTCATCCTCACTATGAACTTCAGCTTCTCCATTTGCACAATCTGTTGCTCTACTTTTGCTTATCTGGAAACTTTATTACTATCAACTATTCAACAAAACTCAGCATTATAGAGTCTATTATCTCTTCTACCTACTTTATATGTTCAGAATTCTTATTATTACCAACATTACCTCAAATAATATCCACCTTCCATGTGTTATACTCCATGTCCAAGGTGGACAGCTGTATTTAAGAATATTATTAACCATATACATAAAGTCTACTACAATGCATATTAGCTAATTTCATCATGATCCACATCAACACAATAACATTTTTATTTCTCAGAAAGTTTTTTATTCCCCATTAAATTTTCCACCACAGTGAACTCAGAAGTTGTATAACCTTTAAAACCCAAACTTATTCTCATCATACATAGACTACAAAGTATTTCATCTCCTATTTTTAAAATAAAAGGCACTTGAAGTATATTCTGCCCTATACTATCCTCCATTCACTAATTAGTAATTATTTTTATGTCTCCTTCTTTGTATCCTTTTCTATTGTTGCCCTGGTAAACAGATATTTATTCTGAATCTTGTTCTCAGCCTTCCTCTCTTTTCTTTTAATGCTTGCTACCTTCTCTCTGTATTTTCTCTATGTATAGTTATCATGCCTACATAGTCTCCAAATCACTATCTCCAGATCTAAATGTGATTCTTCAGTTATCTGCTGAATGTATTACTTATTTACTCAAAACCTTTAATTCATTAAAGCATTTAAGGCCTTCCACTATAACTTGAAGCCTATAACTTGAAGGCTATTCACATTTCACAGTAAGTAGCCCCTTTATGCCTTTGACACTCTTAGTTAAATTTAACAATTTTGTCTTTCTCTAAACGAGTCTTTTTCTTTACTTTCTATTTGCTCATACAACATCTTCTCTTTTATAAACACTGTAGTACTCTTCTGGCTCTTCAAGGGTGAGTTCATGTGCCTCCTACCTTGAATTCTTCCTGAGCAGGATGCAATACCCCTTTCCTCTGAATTTTCAATATTCTTTTAGCTTTTTCATATTTGTGACCTACTTACAATGTCAAATCTCAAGGTTTAAGTAAAGAGAGATTATCAGCTTCACTTGCTGAATTCTATTGATATTTTAGCTATTTGTGTTCAGCCTCTGAACCACTGATTCCTAGAGTCTAGAATAGGAGTTTTTTCTTACCCAAGTTTATATCCCTCCAAAGCATCTGGCACAGTGCTTTTTCATCTCCTATAGAGACATTTAATATAAATATGCAGGATACATAAATATTCAGTTTGCCGCACATGAACTTCTTAGCATTTAGATTAGAAAAATTGAACTTGTTTTCTCTCTTCTCATTCCCACTCAGTGCTCTTTCTACATCTTCCTCCAAACTTGCTGTTCTTTATTCATTCTTTTTCCTCTTAGCAATGAGAATACTGTCAAAAATACATCAACACCTATTATCCTTTCCATTAAAAAATCCTGGGTATAAATACACAGTTAATTGATTGTGTTATCCAATCCCCAAATACATTCTCAACTAACTGCTTTTCACCTACTGAGTTCTGGACAGATATGGGTTATATCTGCACTCTGTTCAGTAGAACAACATAAGGATGGAGATACTATTTCTTTAGGTGAGGGCAGTATCATAATGTTTAAAGATTTAAAGAGTTTTGGTGAATGATGCCTTTAAACCAATAAATGCTTAAGAAATGTGGAGTTACCATTATAGGCTACAGTATCAATGAGGTAATGGGAAAATTCCCATAGAGAACAATAATCACAAAGTTTATTATAGGCTTGAAAGAAAGTAATGATATAAGAAAGGACACAAAGAAATGAAAGGATATAGCATTTCTGGTTGAAATGGATATAGTAATAAATCTTCAGAGGAGGAATATTTAGGTCTCATACTGACAGAAATATATGTCTCCAAAGAAAGTGTGTGGAGATGCTTTTATAATTGTGACATGTTCTGTGGAAGGTACCCTTACAAATTTCTGAAGGTTACATGAGAGAAAATGCCAAATAAGCTGGTGTATGTACATTAGATATCAATGATGGAATAATTTTAATCTTAGATAAGTCACAAAGAAGAACTGATTTTTATGAACTTATTTTGTATTTACCAGCAAGTATGAGCATTGCAATGATTATAAAGTTTATTTGGACTAATGCCTGGAGTCATTTATATTTAACTGAGTTGAGTTTCTACCTATGGACACATAGCATCATAATGCAGATTTGTTTTTACTTCTTTCAAACACCCTCAAATTCCACGGGGCAGAACAAAACTTTCAGTAGTCACTATTGTACTTTATTTATAACCATTACCACTCACACTGTTTATTTACAGAAGTGATAATAAAAGACAATACATAAATATTAGAGTAGTTAAACATTTCATATTTTTAGTAATTTACATTCATTTCTCCTTTCTTGGAAAAATAAACAGCGTGTTTGTTGTTTCTTAAGATCTGGATGACTATTGTTTCATGAACACATACATGCTGAAATAATCACTTTGATTATTTTTATATACATATATAATAAACACTATATGCATGAATATTTGCAGTCTTTATTAAACTCATTAAAAGGAGGCTAATTCAAAGATAAACAAATCACTTCTGCTAGCCATTTCATTCCCTTCAAATATGACATTTGATTGGGGATCCAGCCTAATTATACCTCAATCCAAAATGAGACTCACAATTTTTGTTTTCTGGTTTATGATTGTGAAAAATGATCACAAATTTTGCCTCCCAAAAAACAGATGCCAAATTTTGTTCCAGATCCCATTGGTTATTGGTTGTATGGCTTAGTTGTTTAAACTTGATTTTGACTTTAGATTTGGGCTCAGGCTATATTTTGTGGACCCCTGCTGTAGACAACTATCTGGCAAGTTTTTAGGTTTAAAAACAATAGTAGTAATCTTTATAAATTGCAAAAAAAAGTGAAATCATTTAAAAGATAGAAAAGATAAATCATGTTTTTGATACTCATTAACTTTGAATAAAAGAATATGATAAGAGAAAATCTTAACGTTAAGAGAAGTGGGACTATCGAGCACAAAACAGTACACAGGAATACCGTTTTTCTTATTGAATTTAGAATAAAAATTAATTTGACAATTTAGCATTAAAGTCTCACAGATTAAAGATCAGTAGAGAGACAATGGAATTCTTAAAATAAATGAGACATCTACAAGAGATAAAGGAATTATAACATTAATAAAAGAAAGATTAATGCAATAAAGTAAAATCAATTTTAATTTAGACTAAGTTTTAGGTGTTTAAATATTATATAAATATAAAAAGCTCAAAATGGGTTTTGAGGTGAATATGATAGATTCAAGATGCTAGATTCCTTATCTTTCTGGGGACAGAGTTCAAAGTTTTTTAAGTTAATAGAAATAAACTAAAATATTTGGAACTGCTGTCCTAAATATATAAATAGTAGGAGAACTTGAAAAATAGTAGGAAAAAATGAAATAAAGAGGGATAACAATATAAAACAATAGCTAAGACGGAAGTGACATAAATGTATCTATTCCACTAAATATAAAGAGACAGTTCTCTTGGAAGAGAAAAATAATTGGCTGAATTGCAAACAAATTCCAGCAATCTTTTGCCTTTAAGGGATACTATTAAAATCAAATGGGAGAAATATTTTAGGATCATCTATTTTACCTATAAAAAATAATGGAGAGGGCTTCCCTGGTGGCGCAGTGGTTGGGAGTCCGCCTGCCGATGCAGGGGACACGGGTTCGTGCCCCGGTCCGGGAGGATCCCACGTGCCGTGGAGCGGCTGGGCCCATGAGCCATGGCCACTGAGCCTGCGCGTCTGGAGCCTATGCTCCGCAGTGGGAGAGGCCACAGCAGTGAGAGGCCCGCGTAAGGGAAAAAAAAAAAAAAAAAAAAAAAAAGGAGAGAAGGAGTTATATATAATGCTATATGGTATGGTAGATTTCATTGTTTTGAACATTAAAAGAAATCAAAAGTTGACTATATAATAGAGGTACAAATAAAAAAACCTAGCAATATTGAACTATATATTCCAAATAACAGTAACAAAAGACATAAAAGGAAAAACAAAAAACTACTAGAAGGAAACAGAAATATAATTTTTGAGATCTTTAATCCAAAATCAGTATGTCAGTTTATATAGTTGTAAATATAAGTAGAAACATTATAGAGAGCAGCAAACAAGAAAAATAAAAGCAAATAGTGGAAAATAAACCAAAACATTATGGAAAGAAACCAGACTATTTCTAAGGAATGTCTATATCGCTAAAGGACACCACTGATCACTAGGGAAATGCAAATCAAAACCACAATAAGATACCGCTTTACACCCAATAGAATAGCTATTACCAAAACAAAGAAAATATCCAGTGTTGGCAAGGATGTGGAGAAAATGGGCCGCTTATGCAATGCTGGTGGGAATGTAAAAAAAGTACAGCTTAGATGGAAAACAGTATGATAGTTTCTCAAAATATAAAAAAATAGAATTATCACATGATTCATCAATTCCACTCCTGGGTACATACATACACAAAAGAATTAAAGCAGACACTCATAAAAATACACACAGAAAAAGATGCCTGTTTCATTAGGTTACTGTAGGAATAAATGAAATAATTTAATATAGTGTTTGGCACATAGACAATGCTTTATAACAGTTAATTTATTGATATAATAGTCTTTGAAATATCTAGTCCAATATACAGTTTACACATGAAGAGAGTTTAATTAATTGAATAGCTAGTTGTTTGCATTATCAAGACTAGTTCTATGATTATTGATCAAATGTTATTTCCACAGTATAACATGACTTAACTATATATGAATATGAAAAGACAAAACTGTTAAAAATTTACAAAATACAACCAGAGCTTGCTAAGTTCTTTCTATTTCATGTTCTTACCCCATGTTATTCTCTCTCTTAGAAGGCCTTTTTCACATTTCTCTAGAAATCCAGACAGATTTCTATTCACCTTCCAGGTTTCAGCGTTCAAGTCGACTCAGTCAGTTTTTCTTCTTATATGTCCTTATAACAGGCTGTGATTTTCTTCTACAGCACTTAGTAAAAGCTTAATTACATAATTATTTGCCTAATTAGTTGTTTAATGTCTGTCTCACCCAAAGGTTGTAAGGCCCATTAGAACGCTTATTGTAGCAGTATGTGTAACATGATATGCTCTGAGTGAATACTGCCTAAATAAACGGATTGGGCACAATATGAACAGATTAAACCAGTCATCTTGGATTCTTTTTGGAATGAAATAAAACAAACAATGGAACTTCTCAATGCACATGAAATGCTATTCTTCCTCTTTACCTTTCTGTTCCAGCCATCCTACTTGTCTTTTAAATCTTCAAATGCATCATATTCCATTGCCTTAATGTATTCAAGTATAGTGTTTTCTCCATCTGTAACCTCAACATCATCCCTGACCTGCCAAGTTCCACTCATTGTCAAGCAGACACTGGTTTTCCAGACTAGATTAAGTCTTCTTCTTATCATCCCATACTTTCTTATTTTAACATCCACAGTTGCATTTATTTAGTGTATGTCTTTTTTCCCCCACTATACTATAAGTCCAAAGGAGTTAGGGACCAAATACATCTTATTCAGTGACTCGTATTCCTAGTGCCTCATACGCTGCTTGGCACAGTTTCTGATGTGTACATTTACCTGGATGTTGAATTAAAGAATACATAAGGAGATGAGAAAGTCATCAGTTCTCAACAAAGTACCTCCTCATAAAAATTTGTAGCGAGAGGAATATAGAGACATTACAGACAAAACCATTCACATCTGAAGAGGTTAAGAGACTAGCCCTGTTAGTTATCTATTATTAACTAATAGAAATAGCTGCTACTAGTTGACAGTTAGTGAAAGTTTAGATTGGTCACTACATCATTTTGCACTTGAACCCCAGAAGCTGCTTGTTCAAATGCACATTTCTGGCTCCTACACCTGAAGACTCTATCCAGTATGTGGGGCTCATGTACCTATTAGCCTCAAGAGGCACAGGGCCTAGGGCCCACACACTCTTAGGGGCTTATGAAAGTTTTTAAAAAAAAATCAGAAGAGGGTGGCGCAGTGGTTAAGAGTCCGCCTGCTGATGCAGGGGACACGGGTTCATGTCCCGGTCCGGGAAGATCCGACATGCCGTGGAGCGGCTGGGCCCGTGAGCCATGGCCGCTGAGCCTGCGCGTCTGGAGCCTGTGCTCCGCAACGGGAGAGGCCACAACAGTGAGAGAGGCCCGCGTACCACAAAAAAAAAAAAAAAAAAAAATCAGAAGAAAAAATTATGAACTATTAGGTCAAAGAAAAAGTTTAAAATATATAAATTATATAAAAATATAATATTTTATATATTAAAATACACAATATTAATATAATTATATATTAAAATATATAATATTAATATAATAATAATATACTTGTATTTAGACTAACACATAAGTGAAATATAAATTTTAATATTTCCTACAGAGAAAAGTGCCCACGAAGGAAAAAGTGCCTAAAGCCCACTCATGAAGTGGCCCTGTTAGTAAGACTGAGTTGGACATACTTAAGAACCTCCTGAAATGATTTTGAAGAAGGTGCCCCTTAGGACAACATTTGAGAAACTACGCTAGATTCTTCTGCTTTAGTCCTGACCCAAATAGATTTACTGAAGAATTGTTATTTAATTTTCCAAAGGAAAAATATCCTTTTATTAAGGACATTATTGCTGTAAACAGAAAATGATGCTAGTACATAGAAAGGATATATATCTTATCTTGATCACATTTAGAAATAAAAATATTAAATCACATAAAAAGACCAATCCAAAGAAAGCCACAGGTAACTTCACCTGTAAATAGAGATACTAAAATTATAAATAACACTTTAGCTCACTTCAAAGAGTAAAATAGGTTAAATTAAACCATATGTTTCCATTATGACTGAGTAGGATTTAGTGCAACCAAGAAATTCTGGTATAGCACAGGAGAGGTTATTAATATAATTCATCACATTAGTAGGAAAGATGGTAAAAAATTATATAATTATCTCAATAGATGATAAGAAATGCTAAAATTCTGCATCTATTCTTGATTAAAACACTAAAAACTATGTTTGGAGTATTCCTCTCTTAGCATGACAAAGTACATATTTAAAACCTGGAGCTAACATTATACTTAATGGAAAAACATTATGGTTATTGTTATTCCTTTTAAAAATAGGAATTTACTTAACAACAACCAAAACATACTGAGCCATAGCTATTCAAAAAGGAAAATAGGGCTTCCCTGGTAGCGCAGTGGTTGAGAGTCCGTCTGCCGATGCAGGGGACACGGGTTCGTGCCCCGGTCCAGGAGGATCCCACAGGCCGCGAAGAGGCTAGGCCCGTGAGCCATGGCCGCTGAGCCTGCGCGTCCGGAGCCTGTGCTCCGCAGCGGGAGAAGTCACAACAGTGAGAGGCTCGCATACCACAAAAAAAAAAAAAAAAAAAAGGAAAATAATTGATATAAATATAGAACAATAAAAAATATATAGAGAGAAAAAGCTTCCTGCAAATAAAATTATTACATACCTAAACACAAGAAAATAAAAAATTATCCAAGGCAATAAAATTATAAAATAACAAGAATCTTTATAAACAACTAAATATCATGGTATACATGGAAACCAACAGTTTAGAGGCAGAAATACTGGAAGCTGGGAGCTCCACTTTTTCCTCACCCATTTCAAATTTATGGTGCATTTGTATGATGTACTTTGAACTAAATTCTGAAGCCAAGATACAGCTAATGCATGGGCATCTCCAAATTAACAGCACACAACTCACCATCTGTACATGTGCTTTGTGGAAGAAGGGTGACATTAGTTCCTCCTGAGTGCTCACTCAATCACACAAAAACACATGCATGCACATAAAACATATACATCCACTCACAAGTACACACATACAAACACACACAAACACATACATTTAAATACACATGAACACACACATATACTCATATGTTTGCACATGCACATAAAAAGATACACACACATACAAACACACACACCTGTCCTCTTTCAGAAGAAGAGCTGGCAAAGTCCAAAAGGATTAAAACCAGGATTTTCATAGAAGGTAAAGGGTGAGGTAAGTAGGGTTCATAGCCTGATAGTCTGGCTATGGAGCTCATGTTATTAACCACAGTATTTTGGGGCCACCTCTTTATTTTAAGAGTGAGAATATCTGCCTTAAAGGGGTTTATTGAGGATTACAAGTGATAATATACGAGAATTGATTAACACAATTCCTAGCACATACTACACACTTATTGAATATTAGAAATTGTAGTTTTATTAATACGTTTTTCCCACAAAATGTCCAAAATCATTTAGGCTGAGTTGTAGTGAAAGAGAGGGTTCCAACATGGTAGTAAAGTTAGTAAGTGAAAATGTAGAGGAGCAATTCACCAAAGGGACAGAGAAGAAGGTATTGAATGTAAGATCATAATAAAGACAGTAGCATTTGCTACATTTGATTTGAGGAGAAGGTGAATGAAGAGGACTTCAAAGATGCTGTAGAGGTACTAAAAACAAGGAAACTATGGTTCTTCAAATAGTGAGGAAAAAATTTGATAAAGTTGTTATTCAAGTGTTGAGGTTGAAGAGACAGCAGTCTATTCAAAATCAATATTATCAAAAAGAATAAAAAACATTTGATATAGTACAACTGATTCACTTTGTTATAAAGCAGAAACTAACACACCATTGTAAAGCAATTATACTCCAATAAAAATGTTAAAAAAAAAGATTTGATATAGTGAAAAAAGTTCTGGACCTTGAATCAGAAGATTTGAGTTTACTGTAGAACATTTCACAAGTCATTTAACTTAAGAGTATCAATTTTCTCAAATTTAAAGTCAATAATTCTTCCTTATCTAAGAGGGTTGTTATAGGTCACAAATGATGTAATGTAGGTAAAATAATCTTAAAGTGTAAAAGCTCTTCAATGTAAGAAATTAATTACCATCCATTCATATATTTCTATAATTAGACATTTATTACCTGTTTCCCAATTGTATATTGATGATATGGTTATATGTCTCAACAACTTGCCTAGAATCTAGTAAAAACAATAAATATTTGGCAAATGAACAAATGACTATAAAATGTAAAATAAATTTTAAAAATGGATGTTGACTTGTATCTACAGGAAATAAGAAAAACTTTTATAAAATAATTAGATTTGTGGATGGATAGATGAATAAATAAGTAATTTTTATTACATGTATGCTTATTTTTCTGTCGTTGGTTTTATATTTTTCTTTCACATTCCCAGCCTAACACTTTTGCTTAACTCAAGACTCTTGATTATCGGGTTTACTCAATGTGGCATTATTTTTTATCCCAAGTGCAGTTGTATTAGCCTAATAAGAATGTTGCTGGCTCTGTTTATTACCTTGACCTGCTCATTAATGAGACTCATGTGGGTTCCAGTGTGTAATTATCCACCTTAAGGGAGTGAGGTGGTTTCCTGCCTGGAAGTCAATCTGGCTACCTGAATGAAGAGTGGCATCATTTCACCCCAGCAGTTCAATTCTACTTAGATATGATAATATAAATGACCTAATATCATGCTTATAATTTTTAGTGCATTTTATCAACATTAACTGATTTATATTTAACAGTGTTGTTTGCTGATGTGACCATCCAGTCACTAATGTGAAAAAGTTGCTTTTTGACAGTAAAAGCCAGGGAAGTTAGAAGACTGCACTGGAATTAGAAACTGGATGAGGACTAGTGTAAACTATCCATGATGCCGTCTTATTTAAAGGAAACTTAAAAAATTATAGGTAGTTTTTGAATTGCAGTAGAGCTCTGTTATGAAAGTGTGGTTACTAGTCATTTGTAAGGAATCCAATATTCATTTTCTTGGGAAATCTACTTAAAATGCTGTTTAGGTACTCAGGTCCACCAAAGCACATTTACTGTTTAATGGGCTGGAATGACAGTAATAAACCTATTTCATACAAACTAATTCCAGTTATTCTATGGAAAAATATATTCCAAATTTCACCTTTGATATCAGACTATATGCCACTGAGAAAAGAAACCCATTCCATACCCCCTTAACTCCCATCCAGAGAAGAGAATTAAATTCTTTTCTGGTCCCTAGAGAGTAGTAACAGTTCTAGTCAGGAGGGCAAAGGTGTCAAATACTCTAGGGCACAGGTTGGCAAACTTTTTATGTAAAAGGACAGATAGTAAATATCTTGGCTTTGTGAGCCAAGAGGCAAAATGTAGGTACTATTATGTAGGTACTCATAAACAAGAGAAAACAAACTTCCACATTTTTATTGGCAAATATTAAAATATAAATAAAAATATAGTAATAATGATTGAGTACTTTTTGTAATTCAGGTCTACTAATGAGAAGAATGGAATTCAATTTAGGATATTATTTTGCTTGATTTTCAGTTCAGTTAGTATTCCCTATCACCAAAATCAATTGCAAATATTCATCTGTTAAAGCTGATCTTTGAGGAGATTTTACATGTGTCGTCTTAAAAAATATCACCCAGAGAAATTAAGGAAACAATCCCATTTACCATCGCAACAAAAAGAATAAGATACCTAGGAATAAACCTACCTAAGGGGCAAAAGACCTGTACTCAGAAAACTATAAAACACTGATGAAAGAAATCCAAGATTACACAAACAGATGGAGAAATATACCATGTTCTTGGATTAGAAGAATCAATATTGTGAAAAGGACTATACCACCCAAAGCAATCTACAGATTCAATGCAATCACTATCAAATTACCAATGGCATTCTTCACAGAATCAGAAAAAAAAAATTTACAATTTGTATGGAAACACCAAAGACCCTGAATAGCCAAAGCAATCTTGAGAAAGAAAAACGGAGCTGGAAGACTCAGGCTTCCTGACTTCAAACTATATTACAAAGCTACAGTAATCAAGACAGTATGGTACTGGCACAAAAACTGAAATATAGATCAATGGTACAGGATAGAAAGCCCAGAGATAAACCCACGCACTATGGTCACCTAATTCATGACAAAGGAGGCAAGAACATACAATGGAGAAAAGACAGTCTCTTCAATAAGTGGTGCTGGGAAAACTGGATAGCTATATGTAAAAGAATGAAATTTGAACACTCCCTAACACCATACACAAAAATAAACTAAAAATGGATTAAAGACCTAAAGGTAAGACAGGATACTATAAAACTCTTAAAGGAAAACATAGGAAAAACACTCTGACATAAACCACAGCAAGATCTTTTTTGACCCACCGCCTAGAGTAATGAAAATAAAAACAAAAATAAACAGATGGGACCTAATTAAACTTAAAAGCTTTTACACAGCAAAGGAAACCATAAAGAAGACAAAAAGATAACCCTCATAATGGGAGAAAATATTTGCAAACAAAGCAATAGACAAAGGATTAATCTCCAAAATATACAAACCATTCATGAAGCTCAATAACAAAAAAACAAACAACCCAATCAAAAAATGGGCAGAAGACCTAAATAGACATTTCTCCAAAGAGGAAATACATAAGGCCAAGGGGCACATGAAGGGATGGTCAACATCACTAATTATTAGAGAAATGCAAATCAAAACTACAATGAGGTATCACCTCACACTGGTCAAATGACCGTCATCAAAAAATCTACAAACAATAAATGCTGAAGAGGGTGTGGAGAAAAGGGAACCCTCTTTCACTATTGGTGGGAATGTAATTTGATACAGCCACTGTGGAGAACAGTATGGAGGTTAAAAAAACTAAAAATAGAACTACCATATGACCCAGCAATCCTACTACTGGGCATATACCCTGAAAAAAACATAATTCAAAAGGACACATGTGCCCCAATGTTCATTGCAGCACTACTTACAATAGCCAGGACATGGAAACAACCTATATGTCCAACGACAGATGTGGCACGTGAATTGAAGTCTGAAAAATGCTACTGAAACTACAGTTGCATTCATAAAATAGGACCACTAGGGCTTCCCTGGTGGCGCAGTGGTTGAGAGTCCGCCTGCCGATGCAGGGGACGTGGGTTCGTGCCCTGGTCTGGGAGGATCCCACGTGCCACGGAAAGGCTGGGCCCGTGAGCCATGGCCGCTGAGCCTGCACGTCCAGAGCCTGTGCTCCGCAACGGGAGAGGCCACGGCGGTGAGGGGCCCGCGTACCGCAAAAAATAAAAATATAAAAAAAAAATAAAATAGAACCACTAAAATATTTTTTGGAAATGGATAATCTCACACCTTGTTTTAACTTTTGTTATTGCGAGAAGTGTATAAAGCAGCTTGATTTACCTGTAATCCAAATAATGTTAGTTGTCCTTGAATTAATTTTACCATACTATATGTTTCTCATGTAAAAACACTGTTGGCCTTGTAATTTTAAGTTGAATTCTGTTAATAAACATTACCAAATCTCCAGCAATAGCTAATTCCAAACTCATTCAGTATTCAGTAACAGTAGTTGAGGGTGGTTCTTCTCATTCAGAAAAATTACATTTTGTCCCTGACCTAAATATATATATATATATATATATATATATATATATATATATATATATATATATATAAAACACAATAAAACTTTACCACTGCTAAGACATGGAAGCAATATACATTCACAAAAGAAGTGTTTGTGTGGATCTAAACATACAAAACACTTGGTAAATATTTAGGAGTGCAATTTCTGGGTTGTGTAGGAAGTCTATGTTTAATTTATAAGAAACTGCCAAATTGCCTTCTAAAGTGACTGTACTGTTTTCCTTCCTCACTAGAAATGAATGAGAGTTTCTATTGCTCCACATCCTAGTCAGCATTTGTTACTGTCAATTTTTCGGATTTTAGCGATTCTAATAGGTGTGTAGTGGAATCTCACTGTGGTTTTGATTTGCATGTGTATAATGACAGATGATGTTGAGAATCTTTTCATATGCTTATTTGCCATCCTTATATTATTTTCAGTAAAGTGTTCATATAACTTGGCATTTTAAAATTAGTTTTTATTATTAAATTTTTAAAATGTTTTATTATTGAAATTTAAAAGTTTTTATGTATTCTTGATGAAAGTCATTCATCAAGTATATCATTTGCAAATATTTTCTGTCAGTCCATGATCTGTCTTTTCATTTTTTTCATCTGTCTTTCACAGAGCAAAAATATTTAAGCTTGATAAAGTCCAAGAGTTTTTCAATTCAATCAATTATTTTTCTTTCATGAATTGTACTTTAGGTATTGTATCTAAAACTCTATTGCCAAACTCAAGGTCACGCAGATTTTCTCCTATATCTTCTTCTAGAAATTTAAAATTTTAAGTTAGGTCTATGATCTATTTTGATTCAACTTTTATTTAAGTTGTTAAATATGTGTCTATGTTCATTGTTTTTGCATATTCACATCCAATTTTCCCTGCAACATTTGTTGAAAAACTATCTTTAACCACCGAATTACATTTTACCCTTTGCCAAAAATCAATTGACTATATTTTTGTGGGCTCTTTATTCTGTTCTGTTGATTTATGTGTCTATCCTTTTGCCAGTACCACACTGTTTACATTAGTGTAGCCTTTTAATAAGTCTTGAAATCAGGTAATGTGAATATTCCAATTTTGTTCTTTTTCAGAATTGTCTTGGTTGTTTTAGTTCTTTGCTTTTTACTATGAATTTTAGAATCAGCTTATTGATGTCAGCAAAAAAGCTTGCTGGGATTTTGACTGGGGATTACATCGAATCAATAGACAAAATTGGGGAGAACTGCCATCTTAACAATATTGAGCCTTCCAATCTGTGCATGTGCAATATCTCTCCATTTGTTTAGATATTCTATGTTTTTTTTAATCAGTGTTTTATAGTTTTCTGTATAGTAGGTGTATACCCAAGTATTTTTTGGGTGAGTGCTATTTTAAGGGTTTTTGGTTTTTAAATTTCAGATTCTAATTGTTCCCTTCTAGCATATAAGAGTAAAATTGACCTTTCATGTTGGTCTTTATTCTGTAACCTTGCTAAATTCATTTATCATATAGTTTTGTAGCTTCTATGAGATTTTCTATATAGACAATCATATCATCTGCAAATAAGGACCATTTTATTCCTTCCTTTCCGGTTTGCATGTCTTTTATTTCTTTTCTTGCATTTTATTCTTGCTAGAACTTCCAGTATGATGTTGATGCCTTATTAATTTGTTATTTATTGATCTAATTCAATAACAAAATAACCTATACACTAGTATGTCTTAAAAATACAACATAAGAAGTCCACCTTTCTTCTTCTGTTTCAACATAATGCATATATACTGGTAATTTTAAAAAATAGTAAAAGGTCATAGGATGGAGATATTTGTGGCACTTGAAACACTGTGGATTTATAACTGCATCACTGTGATTGGTAGTGTCCTGAGTAGCAGTGTGAAGCGATGAGAGAGCCACATGTGGTCTCTGTAGCAACTACTCAGCTCTCCTGTTGTAGCCCAAACAGCCTTAGATAATCTGAGATAAATGAGTATGGCTGTGTTCCAAGAAAACTATTTATGGACACTAAAATATGAATTTCATACAATTTTAACATATCATGTTAAAATTTTTTCAAATGATTTAAAAATGTACACACCACTCTTAGCTCTCAGACCATATTACAACAGGTGGCAGACCATATTCCACTCATAGGCTGAGGTTTGCTGATTCTTGATCTTAGTGCTATGTAAAATCTAGAGAGGGTGGAAGGAGGAGAGGAATAAATGTTTCATAAAAGGTATAAACCTAGGGCCAGGCTGATATCCTGCCATATGTTCTTCTGAGAGAGAGCAAGTCTGTGTATACTTGTGTATGTGTGTGTGTGTGTGTATAGATGGGTGAGTGTACTGTGTACATATTTACATGTGGTCAAATATATGCATATTTATGTGTGTATCTAGGTGTGTGTGTTAATATGTACATATGTGTAAGTGTGTATATGTGTTTGTTTATGCATGTTTGTATGTTTATGTGCAATGGAGTAAAAACTCAGGAACAAATCTTGTCTTTTTCCCACAAGCTGTATGAACAAATAGTTGTGTGTTGAAAATTTAGGAGTGCCTTATGTTAGCAATATCTTGACTTCAGGATCTAGTTCAAAATTATGCTTTGTTACCCTAAGAGAGTCTAGATATGTCTCTTTCAACAGCATTATTCTTTTGACCAGCTAGCCAAAAACTGAATTGTCACATAATTATTCAGACAATTACACCACATTTAGTGCCAAAATTTAAATGCCTCCAAGGCATTTCTCTATTTACTTACTCCTAGTCTTATTTAAAATCTTATATAAAAAGCTATTGCTCTTCCTGGAAGTTTATGTGACTTACTTTTGTCTTCTAGTTTCAATTTTGTTTTCTCTTTTGAATATGTTATTTAATTTTCTAAGTGTTTGGAGGCACTATGGATAAAGGAGGAAAACATCAAGTGTAAAATGTTTTTTCTCATTCTGTATGACTATATGCAGGGGATGGGGGGGAGGGTAGATAGGTCAGCACATATTTTGTTGCCAATTCCATATGTGAAATTCATGGGATACTCAGAAAATAGTATGTGCCTCAATCTACTCAGCTGGAAAGTTGGATTTCAAAAAATGGCGTGCAGAGAGAATATGGAAGGTATGGTGCCTGGCAATTGAAGTAGACTGTAGGAGATTCCCAACACATTACATCTCTCAAATGATGAACACTCCAAGTAAAATAACAAGGAGAGAAAGGTTATTATCAAACACTGCCTTAGTCAACAAGAGGGTTTCCTGCTGTCTGTGGACACAGAGGGATGAGAAAACATGAAGTCACAGTGAGTACTGTTTGCTCCAATATATTTAGAAGTAATTTTTATCATAAAATTTACTTCTATCCTACAAGCTGCCAAAATCCTCTGAAAAGGAAACAAAGCTTTGGGTAAAGGGAAGGTCCCTGAATCCATCATGTATAAATCGTCTTCTAATGATCCACTTTTCATTAATTCAACAGCTAATTATTTTCTATCTGTGGGCTAGCTTTTTTGGGGGAAACTTTTTGACTTGTTTATATAAAAATATTTTATTCTTCTATTTTTAATAAATATTCTGATTGATTTTCACCCTTTTTTGAAATTATAGCATTTTTCTTATGCTGTACTTCCAACAATACGTAACAAAAGAAGATATCAGCTTGATAAATAATGTATCAACACTTTAATCTTTCACAAGTGTTATGCCTGGCTCAGAGGACAGATTTGTACCTATAATTAAATATTTAAAAAATTGCTGTTTCCCAAACATACGTATGAGCCTGTCCTCCCCAGGACAGGGAAAGAAGGTCAGCCTTACATAAATTAAGGGTGAATATATAAATTCATATATAAAGATATAATAAATCATTATTTGCAACTCTAAATAACTATAGTGGACACTTCACATTAGATCTTATATGGGAAAGATGGAAAATATAGATGTTCTGCAGTTATGATGTTGGTGAACTGTTTTTTTTTTTTTCCTGTTACCATTTTGCTGGTCTTTTATACTGATATTTTCAGTATTATTTGATTAAGAGTCAATGGATTTTGAGGTTTGGGGGGCTGTAAAAATATCAAAATAGTAAGTAAATAACATACTAGAAATGACTTTTTTTCTTGGAAGTTTGAATTTTTTTAATAAACTTTTTGAAACCCAGCAAATCAGCTGTTTAGAAAACATTTGTTTTCTTTCTTTATTGAAGTATGATTGGCACACATTATAGTAGTTTCAGATGTACAACATAATGATTCAACATTTGTATACGTTGTGAAATGATCACCACAATAAGTCTAGTTACCATCTGTCACCACACAGTTACAATTTTTTTCTTGTGAATGAGAACTTTTAAGATTTATTTTCTTAGTAACTTTCAAATTTGCAATACAATATTATTGACTATAGTTACCATGTTGTACATTACATCCCCATGCTTTATTTATTTTATAGCTGTAAGTTTGTACCTCTTAATTCCCTTCACCTATTTCACCCACCCCCCCAATCACGCACCTCTTCAGCAACCACCAATCTATTCTCTGTATCAGTGAGTTTAGTCTGGTTTAGTTTTGTTTATCAGATTCCACATATAACTGAAATCACACGGTATTTGTCTTTCTTAGTTTAACTTATTTCTCTTAGCATAGTACCCTAAAGATCTATCCATGTTATCACAAATGGCAGGAGTTCATTCTGTTTTATGGCTGAATAGTATTCCATTGTGTATAAATATATATATATATATATATATATATATATATATACATACCACAGCTTCTTATTGATGGGCACTTAGGTTGCTTCCATATCTTGGCTATGGTAAATAATGCTGCAATCAACATAGGGTGCATATATATTTCCAAGTTTGTGTTTTCACTTACTTCTGATAAATACCAAGAAGTGAAATTACTGGATCACATGGTAGCTCTATTTTTAATTGTTTTGAGAAACCTCCATACTGTTTTCCATAGTGATGGAACCAATTTACATTCCAAGCAACAGTACACTAGTGTTCTCTCTCTCTCTTTTTTTTCCTCACATCTTTATTGGAGTATAATTGCTTTACGTTGTTGTGTTAGTTTCTGCTGTACAACAAAGTTAATCAGCTATATGTATACATATATCCCCATATCCCTTCCCTCTTGGGCCTCCCTCCCACCCCTCTAGGTTGTCACAAAGCACCAAGTTGATGTCCCTGTGCTATACAGCAGCTTCCCACTAGTCATCCATTTTACATTTGGTAGTGTTTATATGTCAATGCTGCTTTCTCACTTCATCCCAGCTTCCCCCTCCTCCGCATGTCCTCAAGTCCGTTCTCTACGTCTGCATCTTTATTCCTGCCCTGGCACTAAGTTCATCAGTACCATTTTTTTTAGATTCCATATATATGTGTTAGCATACGGTATTTGTTTTTCTCTTTCTGACTTAATACACTCTGTATGACAGACTCTAGGTCCATCCACCTCACTACAAATAACGCAATTTCATTCCTTTTTATGGCTGAGTAATATTGTGTTGTATATATGTACCACATCTTCTTTATCCATTCATCTGTTGATGGACACTTAGGTTGCTTCCATGTCCTGGCTATTATAAATAGTGCTACAATGAACACTGTGGTACATGTACCTTTTTGAATTATGGTTTATCAGGGTATATGCCCAGTAGTGGGATTGCTGGGTCATATGGTAGACATACAGATTGCCAACAAACACATGAAAAGATGCTCAACATCACTAATCATTAGAGAAATGCAAACCAAAACCACAGCGGTCAGAATGGCCATCATCAAAAAATCTAGAAACAATAAATGCTGGAGAGGGTGTGGAGAAAAGGGAATCCTCTTGCACTGTTGGTGGGAAAGTAAACTGATACAGCCACTATGGAGAACAGTATGGAAGTTCCTTAAAAAACTAAAAATAGGGTTCTCTTTTCTCTACATCCTAGTCAACACTTGTTATTTCTTATATTTTTGATAATAGCTGTTCTGGGCAGGTGTGAGGTGATATCACACTGTGGTTTTGATTTGCATTTCCCTGATGATTAGCGATATTGAGAATCTTTAAATGTGTCTGTTGGCCATCTGTTTGTCTTCTTTGAAAAAATGTTTATTCCGATCCTCTGTCCATTTTTAAAATTGGTTGGTTTTTTTTTTGATGTTGAGTTGGGTGAGTTCTTTATACATTTTGGTTATTAATCCTTGATTGGACATGACTTGCAAATTTCTTTTCCTACTCAGTATGTTGTCTTTTTACTTTGTCATTACCAAGAGCAATATCAAGGAGTTTACTGTCTTTTCTTCTGGGACTTTTGTGGTTTAAGGACTTACATTCAAGTCTTTAATGCATTTTGAGTTAATTTTTATGCATTGTTTAAGATAGTGGTCCAGTTTTATTCTTTGCATGTGGCTGTCCAGTTTTCCCAACACCGTCTATTGAATAGACTGTCTTTTGCTCAGTGTATATCCTTGCCTACTTTGTCATAAATTAATTGACCATATATACTTGGGTTTATTTCTGGGCTCTCTATTCTGTTCCATTGATCTATATGTCTGTTTTTATTCCAATACCATACTGCTTTGATTACTATAGCTCTGTAATATAGTTTGAAATCAGGCAACATGGTGCCTCCAGCTTTGTTTTTCTTTCTCAGTATTGCTTTGGCTTTTGGGGATCTTTTATGCTTCCACACAGGTTTTAGGGTTGTTTGTTCTATTTCTGAGGAAAATGTCCTGGAATTTTGATAGAGATTGCATTGAATCTATAGATGCCTTGGGTAACATGGACATTTTTATATTAATACTTCCAATCCATGAGCATGGAATATCTTTCCATGGTTGTGTGTCTTCTTCAATTTCTTTCATCAATGTCTTATAGTTTTTAGTGTACGAGTCTTTATCCTTCTTGGTGAAATTTATTCCTAGGTATTTTATTCTTTTTGATGCAATTTTAAATGGGATTGCTTTCTTAATTTCTCTTTCTGATAGTTCATTGTTAGTGTATAGAAATGCTACAGATTTTTGTATATTGATTTTGTAACCTGCAACTTTACTGCATTCATTTATTAGTTCTAACAGCTTTTTGGTGGAGCCTTTAGGGTTATCCATATATAAATTCATGTCAACGGCATAGTTATAGTTTTACTTCTTTCTGTCCCATGTGAATGCCTTTTATTTTTGGTTTCCAGGCTAATTGCTCTGGTTAGGACTTCCAATACTATGCTAAAAAAGTGGCAGAGGGGGCATCTTTGCCTTGTTCTTAATCTTGAGGGAAAAGCTTTCAACTTTTCAGTACTGAGTATAATATTAACTATGGACTTGTCATACATGGTCTTTATATGTTGAGGTACGTTCCCTCTATACCCATTTTGTTGAGAGTTTTTTTTATCACAAATGGATGTGTTTGTCAAATGCTTTTTTCTGCATCTATTGAGGTGATAATATGATTTTTATTCTTCAACTTTTTAATGTGGTGTATTGCAATTGATTTGCAGATGTTGAACTATCCTTGCACCCCTGAAATAAATCCCACTTGATTGTGGTATACGAGCCTTTTAATGTATTGTCACATTCTGTCTGCTAATATTTTATTGAGGATTTCTGCATCTATTTCATCAGAGACATTGGCCTATAATTTTCTCTTTTTTTGTGGTGTCTTTGTCTAGTTTTGGTATCAGCATAATGCTGAACTCATAAAATGAGTCTGAAAGAGTTCCCTTCTCTTCTTCTTTTTGGAAGAATTTAAGAAGGACTGGTATTCTTTGAATGTTTGGTAGAATTAACCAGTGAAGACATTTGGTCCTGAACTTTTGTTTGTTGGGATTTTTAAATTACTGTTTCAATCTCCTTACTAGTAATCAATGTATTAAGATTTTTGATTTCTTACTGAGTCAGTCTTAGAAGATTGTATATTTCTAGGATTGTATGTTTCTGGGCGGGGCCATGGAAGCAGAACTGCGGAGGCAGGGTGCTCACCCCCTCCCTCATGTTGGGCCTTGTGAGCAGTATGGTGGGCAGGGGTGAACTGTCTTTAAATGTACACAATTTACACTGACCAAAATTATTTCTATGCTAAAATTATCAGTAATATGGGTCTTCACAATTCGTGGAAAACAGATTCTGAATTGCAACTGAAGGTGGATGTTGACTTCTATTCCTATTTAAATCTGAAAGCCAATTCTGTTACAGGTCAGGTTTGCAAAGCTAAATAAAGTTAATATATGCTCCATCCAACTGTTCAAATATCTGTGATTCTATGTGCCTCAGTAGTGTATGAATATTGCACAACTCCAAGTTTTTGTCATGTTTGAGAATGAAAGAAACAGAAGTAGGAGATCCAGACAAAATCTACACAACATAATTAGCTTTTAGGTTGATTGGACATTTGCTCTTCTGAGTGAACTGTGGATAACTTACCCTACCTGTACCTAGATTGGACCTTAGTAATAAGCCTCAGTAATCTATTTCAGAAATGTGCATGACCTATGACTGCATCTCTGTGTCTGTCTCTTTAAATATCTCAGTCTGACCTGAAAAATAGAGAGTACAACAAAAATTAAATCAATATATAAATATTTAATGCTTGATCTGAGCTGAACCTAATTATGAGTTTTCTTTCTGTTTACAGATACGGTCATCTTCTCTTAAACTGTTAGATTTTATCATTTGTATGACATACATCTTTTTATTTCTATACTGTGAAAACATCCATATGGATATTCATCATTGCTTTTCAGGTGTCAAAATTTGTTGATAAATATATAGTTTATAAGAAGCATATAAGTGGCAAGTAACCAACTGTGACTATTAAACTAACATGAAATTCAAATAAAAAGTATGTGTGGTCTAATAAATAATGCTAATGGCCCAGGTTCAGATTAGAAATGAACTAGTTCTGTTGGTGAAGTCATTTTACCTAGCTATGCCTATAAAACCATAAAAAAGCAAAAAGCAAAAACTTACTGAAACCTATAAACTACATTTGGTTTTTGATAAATCAGTCCATATCCTTTGTATTGAAATTATCTCTTCTTCCTATACATGACTGTCTCCAGTTCATGTTATGTTCAGGGAGAATGGATTTTCATCACATATAATGGTTTAATTTGATCAATTGTGCTTCTTTCTCAATATACCATCTGTTTGAGTCAGAGTTAAATTGTACATAACTGAAACTACTCTGTCTATTTTAAGCAGGAGAGGATTTAATACAGGAATTAAGTTCATACAAACTTATTGGAAAGCCTGGAGGGCAGACTCCAGTGTCATAGAAGTAAATCACCAGGCAAATCTCTACCTTTGTTATAATTAAGAATCTATGGCACTGTCATTGCAACCATAGGGTCCAGGAATGTATTAGTTTAGCTGTTGCAATCCTTAGGTTGGAAAATTATGCACTGTTGACTCCAGAGCCACATTATACCTATATATTGGCATAGGCAAAAATGGATGTCCTGAGCCCTCTCAATATGCACAAATTAATTATGAGACACTGGGATCCTTGCAAATGTTGATTGAGAAGAATCCAGGGCCTTTATGATTGTGACGACCAACAGAAATGTAGACCTGTGATCTCCACTATATTCCTCTTTCCAAATACCACATGAATTTGACTAACTGTCCAAATCTAAACCACGTTCTGAGCCCTGTCTTCAAAAGAGACTTAGAAATGTAGATTTTGGCTTCTCAACCTCAGAAGTTTAAGTATACTAGAAAGAGGGTGAATGGTTATTGAGCAGCAATGCACAATAATTCTTGCTGTCCATCTGTTTGTCTGTTCCCTGACCATTCACGCCTATCTTCCCATACATGTTTCCCAACAGTAGCAAGAGCAACAATTGATTTGCATTCAATAAAATGCAACAATTCCTCCATACAAATAAAAACATATTTACACTGTACCCAGGAGAAGAAACCCAAACTTCTGTTAGTCATAGAATCCTTTCTGAGGTGATTCCCATTTACATACCTTACAAAGAAAAATATACAGTACAAAATGAGAGAAATGGAGTAAAAAAAGGAAATATGTTTAAACAGAAATAAATACATAAAGAACAAGAGACTACTGCAGCCTTTTTTTCTCCAAAATGTTATAAGACCCTATTTTGTGTTTATAGCATCTTTTTTCTACTTTGAATTCCATGCTTTCGTTGGCTTCAGTTGTCTGGCGTTAAATGGTGGGTGGGTTAAAGCAAACCTTCATTCCTGTTGGACCAGAGCCATTGGTAGTCATGCTTGGATTGCTGGAATTGTACATGAACTTTTTGCTTCAGGATATGGGAATATAAGGACACATCTCAAAATATCCCCTCCATTCCAGACACATACATAATCCTCGCTGACAAACTTTTTAAGAGTAGCCCTATGTCCCCTTAAAAATCAAAACTAATCTTCCTATTCAACAGAGAAAACTCTTTTTTTCCCCCCATGACTTTTAGGTCATAAGGAGCCACAGATGGCCCCATGACAGTCTCAACTTCTACTTCTAGGAACCAGTGTGTCATCTGATAGAAGCATTGCTTTTTTGGATATTAAGGCCTCTAATGCAGGAAAGGTCAAAATTGTGAGAAGAATAAGGAAATTTTTATAAGAGGAGTCACCCTCAAATTCCGTATTATATATTCTTATCATAGGAGAAAATGGGCCAAAATGAATGCCCTATACCTTAGCTCTCAAGACCTGTGAAGTTGATAACGTAACACTGAGACCTCTGCTAATGTTGCCACAGAGAAGTCCAATGTCATCATGACCATGCTTGTCAAAAACAAACAACCCCCCCCCCCAAGAAACCAGAAGATACAGTGGAAGCATAGGTCCACCTTGCTTCTGCCTTCAAATCTCATGTGAGTACCTCTGATTATTTGAAACCAGATCACAGCTAGACCTTATTTCAAGAAAGTCTGGAAAATATAATACAGTAGAAGGAATGTGAAATGGATGTTCCAATTAATCCTATCCACCACACCATCTAATTTTACCCCTGTAACGTTCTTTTAAATTCAGGTCATGGGCCATGGGTCGTCCAATTCCAAAAGCCAAAATTGATGAATTATTTTTCTGCTTAATTTCAAAATGGCATAAAATCTTTTTCCCCCTTCTTTTCCCAAATTTGTTTCCCATTTATTCAACTGCCTTTATTTCTTGCTTTACTCTAGATCTTTTTTTTTTTTTTTTTTTGCAGTACGCGGGCCTCTCACTATTGTGGCCTGTCCCGTTGCGGAGCACGGGCTCCAGATGCGCAGGCTCAGTAGTTGTGGCTCACGGGCCCAGTTGCTCCGCGGCATATGGGATCTTCCTGGACCGGGGCACGAACCCGTGTCCCCTGCATCGGCAGGCGGACTCTCAACCACTGTGCCACCAGGGAAGCCCCTACACTAGATCTTAATTTTGCTCCTGCCAGCAAAGACTCTGTCATATTTGAATTTCTACATTTGACAACCAAGCTTTTAATATCATTCTGTCTGCAGTGGGTCACCTCAAGTTATCATGCCCCCATGGCCCTTACTTGCATCTTCCTCATTGTTCTCTATAAAAACTGTGCTTGTCCCTCAATTAATAACTTTCCAAATGAAATTTTCCTAGGCCTACTCTCTGAGAGTTTGGCTACCTAATTCAAGGAACAATCCTTTATATTGATAATTATCTTTAGCCCAATGTCGCATATATATTCGGTTCTAATTGGTATATTTTATTAAATATTCTTGACATCTTTATTCTTGAGTATTTCATTTATATTAATCTTGTCTCCTTTATGTAAGTATAATAACTTCCCCTTATTTTTTTCATTCAACAATTATTTACTCAGTGCTATCACATGCATAGTCAATTAACTGGATCTATGGGGATAGGAAAATATATAGCCTGATAAACATAGAACAGCACTCTACGTGTAAAAGTTCTCACAGTTATTATGATTCTCTTATATTATAAAAAAAGGTGCAGTTGAATGTTGGCCACAGAGACACAAATCATACAAACCTAACTCACACACTTATAAATTATACACCACACTGCAGATTGAAGCATAAATTTAAAGAAATAAAGTGAGGTTTTATGGGTTCAAATATATTTTACTTTGCCATTCAAGTATACGACCTTGTAAATGAAAATAAATACCAAATAGGTAAGTATTAAAAAAAAAATTTCAGCTACTAACAACATCATTATACTTTACGTTGCCAGTTTCATTGTTTAGTTCTTTTGAATTCAAGGATTATTCCACAAAGGAAAAATTAGTTTTTTGGGTTTTTTTTTTTTGCGTTACGCGGGCCTCTCACCGTTGTGGCCTCTCCCGCCGCGGAGCACAGGCTCCGGACGCGCAGGCCCAGCGGCCACGGCCACAGCGCAAGGGCCCAGCCACTCCACGGCATGTGGGATCCTCCCGGACCAGGGCACGAACCCGTGTCCCCTGCATCGGCAGGCAGACTCTCAACCACTGCGCCACCAGGGAAGCCCAAAAATTAGTTTTTTAAAGACTTTTTAAAAGCACATTTAGGCAGTAATTGATTCCTTTTTTTCTCTTTCCTGCTTAGTGGGCTTCAGGAAGTCAAATCCCTTCATAAAAGGGAGAGAAAAACAAATCATAATATTACTTCCTTCCTAACACTGCTTCTAAAATATCTAGTAATATTTATTCCAAAATAATTTGAGTGAAAATTCTTTTTGCACATTACTATTTTCTTTATGCCTTGGTTGGTGACTGGGGCCAATCTGGCCCAAGATTTTAAGAAAGAAACTGTTAGTGGTCCATATAAGATTATGTAGTCTATAAAATAATATATAATGATCAATATGACTATATATAATGTAATACTATATATATCTAAATAGCCACACACATATGCAAATATGTTATATCTATATATCTATGTATCCACACACACATGCATTAAAATGTGTAGTTTATTTGGGGAAAACACTTTGGAATGTACTAGTTGATTCCTTATTTGCTGCCCACATCTATCCAGTTCTTAAAAGGAGAAATTGCCAGTAACTTCTCTTCTTCCAGAAATTAAATGAATAATTATGTACATACGGAACTGCTTTTTTCTTACTTCTCAGTCATACTTATTCATTTAACTTATCTAGACTATAAGAAAATTTATTTTAACTTCTGCCAGGATACACATTTAGCCTATGGCTAGATACTGTTTATGTTTTAGGGGAAGTGGAATAGTAGCTGTAGATTTTCAAACTTACTTTAAAATAATTTAGGTCATAAACAGTAAGTATTCAAGCTCAATCTCATTAGAAATCGTGAAACAAAATCAGGATGGTATTAGAATATTCACACATAAATCAATTAACAACATAGAACTGTAAACCTATACTTCTATGTCTCTGCAATTGTCAATTTTTGATACAGGTAACAAGGTATAATTGGACCATTTCATAGTGTGAAGTGGTGATGTCTTCTTTTTTAGGTCCTTGTACCTGTAAAACAAAGGTGAGGTGGCAGGACTGATGAGTGCATTCACACACACTTGGTGTAAGTCTTCACACTACGTTCTATAGAGTGCTGTAATATTTGTCAATTAATATTACTGATACTTAAAAACTTTAAACATATTTTAAACATATTTTGTTTCCTCAAAATTACTTGCAGAAGTTTAGAGTCACAAATAAGAGTCACTTCTTGAGAGTCTTTGCCCATCCCTGTGTTTTAAAACTAATTTCAGAAAGGCCTAAGTACCTTAGTATATGGAGAAGGGAATGGTCTTTATGAAAATTCTTCTGAATTCTGCTCTTTCCTTCAGGTCCAGAGGCTCTGGTTCTCACCGTGGGACCACATGCCTTTCTGCAGCATTTCCTATTAGCTAGCTTATTCTGATCCTTGAGCAATGTGATCAAACTGTAGTTTAGTCTCACAAGATTCTGAACAAATTATGACTCATTTGCACATCCTCATAAAATGGATGTATTCCAGTAACAACCCTTTATCTTCTAGAGTATCAGGATATTTCTCAATGTGCTGAGCATTAATCATCTGTGTTGGCATTACACGACTCATTGGTAAAGATGCAGCTCCTGGACCTTACCCACAGACCTATGTATCAGAACGTCTGGCAGTGGAACTTGGTGATTCTTTCATACTCCACGGTTTGATAATTACTAACAGAAAAATAAGAGGTGGTTAAAGTGTACACGATAGAATGCATTTAGATAGTGGGTGGGTATCAGTTTGAAGTTGCTGAGTTTGCTATTCATATTCTTTTGGATCTGGACTCTTGGCCCAATGGATGTGCATCTTTGACACAGTGCTCTTGGGTTTCCCAAGTCCAGAGGTTATGGTGCACCCAAGGGATCACTCACAAAATGAAAGCTGCAATAAGTGAGTCCTATTGCGATACCCCACTATCTGACAGTCAAGCTGTATCACTGCATTAAGATTAGAGTCAGACAAAAGATAAATAATATGCTGATGGGTCATGTTTGCAAAAGGAATGGACGCCAAAATAAAGAACATATTAGGAGGAATAGTGAATGTGTTAGATTCTACATTTATAATGGGTGGCCATAACAGAGAGATGAATTATAGTAGTACTTAATTTTAGGAACACCTCTAAGTCATATTGAAAAAAAACCACTAGAGAAGATAATTTATACTTGGTTAGATAGAGAATAGGATTAACTAAATGTATTCCAGTGGGAAAAAGATAATGCTCCTCTCCAAACACAAACTATTTTCTCTCTCTCCTCACTTATAAGATCAAAATTCAATTAATGATGGAATTCTGGTTCTAATTAGATGATAGTAAGGCAAATTTCTAACTTTTTAAAAGTGTGAAGATACTTTAATATCTATATTAATTGGATAACAAAATAATTAATATATTAATTTATAGGAAAGGTCTTGAAAGTGTAAATGGACTTCTGTTTGGTAGACAAATTGCTAAGCATGGATGTCACTTTGCAATTTATGCCCTGAATATAGAATTACAATGGCATTTTATTTTAATGCCCTGGTAATTAATGCTGTTAAGATGATAGAAGTACCAATAGCAGTGAATAGCAAATGAGCAAATACAATAAATAGCAAATGAATCAGTCCTGACAGAGAACTTATCAGACTGATAAAGTTATAATTTTTAGTTACTTTGAGATATTCTCTGAATTTTAAAATTTTTACTATAAGCAGCAGCCTTTGAGGTAAGTGTGCAGTATAACTGTTATTACTTTTAAAGAGCCTGAATTTTGTGGTCTACTTCTGAGACACACATTCTCAGGCTAATCAAGATCCATCTTACTCTTTAATTTTTCTTTCTTTTTTTTTTTTTTAGTGACTCACAGATTCTTTGCCCTTACTGAATCTACCTCCTCAGAGCTCAGTCTTTCAGAGTGCACAGAATAAATAAAAGTTATTGTTAATCTGCTCATAGGATGAAAATGAACATTATGCCGCATTCATTTTTGTAGCCAGTTCTATATTTTGCTCCTTGATTTTAAAACTATACTTGCATTTATTTCTATGTACACAGATCATATTACCTTATTCTTGCTTTATTTTCTTATTATCTAAATTATCTCTTTTGCAATTTCTCTATTTTTTATTTGAAAAACATTTTCTTCAAACACCCTATTTGTTGAAATTATTTCTTCTTAGATTGCCTTGTCTTCATTCACTTATTTTTCATGTAGCATTTATTAACTTCATAGATATCCTACAGAAGCCAGGTCACTGCTAAGAACTAGAGATACAAAATTGTCTAGGCTCATAGTTCCTCAAGCAATATTTGCTTTATTCTTCTTTCTACCTGAATTCAACCTGAGATAGATGCTGATCCTTTGCTATAGACTCAAAAATACAGCAATTAATCTAAAACATATCGTAAGTAGCTTTTTTATGGAAATGGAAGTCCTGTTGGTTGTCCCCTTTTTTTCTGCAGAACTTTTGCCCAGTGCCTCATATGCCATTTGCAGACAGTTATGACACATTTCCTCTCTATCAGCAAAGTATGTTTGAGTCACTGAAAATTCCTCAGGCTCTAATCAATTACCCACCACATATTCTGGCAGTGCTCCTGAGACAGCCCTTCATTTCACCTACAGCCCTCTACAGAGGGCTCCACCATGCTGAGAGCTACATGCATTTTTCTGCTCCTCTCTATCATAGGAAGGACCAGCTAGGACCAAGTTGAGGAACCACTGAACCAGTTCGGGCTGGAGAGGGCCCATGAGGAAGAAGTGAAAGGATGAGGAAGGATACAACCTCTCCTCTTGCCTATGATTAGGTTCATAAAGTCACCAGGTAGACCCTGGAAATCATGCCCTTCAGGGTGCTGAGATCTGCTAGGATAAGTAATTGAAATGACTTGGCCAAACCACAGGGTATGGGTGTGCAGGGACCAAGATCTAAGGGGTAAACTTAAGGGTGGAGAAACCAGGAAAGCCAACAGTGAGACTTAGTGGGACAGAGAAGTGGGAGACAGCATAAAGGAATTCTGGTGCCAAAAACTGGAGTGTCTTCTTGCAGTCCCCCCTGCAGCCTTGCTAGTGGAGGATTAGCTCACTAAAAGAACAGTTTCTTAAAGGCCATGACCATTTTACACATTTCACCGGGGTCCCTAACACAACTTTAAACATTTCATGTTCTACTGTTAGTTATTGATTAGTAAAATTTGGTTCCATTGTCTCCCTTTCTAATCTTACCTCTTGACTGCAAAAGGCTTGAATTTGCAATTAGCAAGAAAAATTCTAGCCAACAAAGGCATGTATTGATTCAGTATATTTCAAATATGGTGGTTTCCAAGTTCTTTTCATATTACAGAGCATTTTGTTATAGTTACATGAGTGGGAAGTACAAAAAGCTCCAAATTGGTAAGACATTTCCACTTTTATTATCAGCATTTTCATTAAAGGAAAACATTAAATGCCTGCTCTTTTTTGAATAATTCATATTCATTCATTTTGTATTATTAAACTTTTGCTTCTCAGATTGATTTTCAATCACAAAAGCAAATTTATATAATGGCTTGGTTGGTGATATATAGTAATTTCAAAACCACTTTTCCTAAGACGTTAAAAAGAGTTAACCAACTTCCCTTTCAAAATATATTTCTCCATGTACAGACTATGTTGACATTAAATGAACATGATAGGGCAGTTTTTCATGTAATATAGTAGTACTAGACAAAACAGTGTTTTATGTAATTAGTACTATATATTAATAACTGCTGCTCATGATGTATCTTTTCATTATTAGTGTCATTGCAAGAGCAGTTTAGACAAGGCTGAAAATCCACAAGATGACATCAGTTAATACAGTGAAGACAGCTGAAAATGTAGAGCATTCATACAGGAGACAATGTATTGTAATGGAGATTTCCGTTTCATCTCTCAGCAGAGAGCAGCCACTATCTTTTGTGTTTAGATAGACATATGGATATATGAAAAATTATAGAATAGGATAGAGGACATGATAATCAAATGAGTGTTCTGACCGAATGTTCTAACCTGTGAAATTATCAGTCCATAACTACATGTGCAGAACTTATGAGCGACATTATCCTGCATTATATCAGTAAGTACATTAAAGGAAATAGCTAGAAGAATAAAATTAAGAAAAAAAGATTTTTACTTAAAAAGCTTCTTTTCAGGAATGGTAGGAGTTTTTCCCTAAGCCACCTTAATTTTAAAGAAGCTACATAAACCCAGAGAATGGTTTTAAAAGTAACTAAAAGTCTCTTAAGAGGTACTCACTTTTTGAAGCTTTGCTGAGATTCATGTTAAATTTAATGTGTGCAAAGAAAAATGTAAAGAATTATTTTAATAATCTTGCCTACTTGCTCTGATTTTGACCCTTAGATTTCTTTTTTCTCTCCCTAAGTTCACATTAAAGAAATGTTAAATATTAAACTAAGAAACATTAAAAGGAACACATATTTCACTGAATGTAACCTTTACTCCTATTAAGAAAGCAATAAATCCTAGTATATACTATAACAGTAAGTATTCTCTTTTAGCTTTGTGGTAGCATAGCTTGGGTAAATTAGAATCTACTTATGTTTTAAGGTCTTACAAGAGAGTGTCACACCATTGATTGCTGGATAATGGAGAGAATATTAGCTACTCAACTGTGTTTACATTCTTTAACAAATTTATGAACATGTAATTATGCTGTATCACCCTCAAAATTTTGTTATTGGTGGATGATCTGTCCAAGTCAGCTGGACAGCAGGAAAATGTTACAAAAAAGAATACATGGATGTAAAATTAGTGGGTGGAAATTATGTAAATTAAAGTCAGTATCATTTTATAAGTATCCTTTAATCTTTCTACTTCTCTATCAACTCAAACCACAGATAAATTGGATTTATCTAGTGCTTTAGAATAACTATGCACAGGACTGACAATAAAGGCGGAATATTTTCTACACACCTGAATATTTGAGTTGGAAGCCTATACCACTCTAATGCCTGTGTAAGGATTAACCTACAAAGAACACACTTTCTAGTTCTCTCTTTTGCACATCTTTCTTTAAGCTTTGCCATTCTTTTAGTTATGCACTGGTTCATTCAATCAGCAGGTATTTTTTTGAGCTCCATGTGCCAGGCATAGGGTGAGGTACTGAGGGTGTCAGACAGATTCTTTTCCCAATATAGCTTCCATTCAGTAGGACAAGGCAGGCAAAGCAAAAGTAAGCAACTAAAGATAGTTTCAAAGAGCCATAGTGCTAAGGAGAAACAAGATAGAAGCCAGACACAGAGAGAAAAATACTGCATGAGCTCACTTGTATGCAGAATCTACAAAAGTCAAATTCATAAAAGCAGAGAGTAGTACAGTGGTTACAAGGGGCGGGGAGGTGAGGGAAATGAGGAGATGTTGGTAAAGGAGTACAAAGTTGCAATTATGTAGGAAGAATAAGTTCTAGAGATATAAGGTCCAACATGGTGATTATAGTTAATAACACTGCATTATGTACTGGAAATTCACTAAGAGACTAGATCTCAAGTGCTCTCATCACACAGGGACACACACAAATAGTAACCATGGGAGGAGATGGATATGTTAATTAGCTTGACTGTAGTAATCATTTCACCATGTATATCAAAACACCATGTTGTACACCTTAAATATACATAATTTTAATCTATAAAACAGTAAGATATAAATGATTGGTATAAAATTTTTTGAGAAAAGACTTTGATGTGATACTGGGGACTAAAGAGAAATATCACATCTATAAATCTTGAAATAATGTACTCATAGCAAATATAGTAAAATAACTTTTACTATATTTACTCCTATGTTTGTTTGTTTGTTTGTTTTGCGGTACGTGGGCCTCTCACTGTTGTGGCCTCTCCCGTTGCGGAGCACAGGCTCCGGATGCGCAAGCTCAGCCGCCACGGCTCAGGGGCCCAGCCGCTCCGCAGCACGCGGGATCCTCCCGGACCAGGGCACGAACCCGCGTCCCCTGCATCTGCAGGCAGACCCTCAATCACTGTGCCACCAGGGAAGCCCTTTACTCCTATGTTTTAACGTGAAGTGAATATATCAAAATTACTCCAATAAAACCTTAGTTTGGAACTGTTTTTTTTTCTTTAAAGCTAAGCTTACATGGTAGAAAATGTTTTATTTAGGGGAAGGAGTACAGTGGGAGCTTCTTTAGATAAGATGTTAAGGGAACGTCTTTCTTAAGAGGTGACATTTGAGCTGAGAACTGAACGATGAGAAATGGCTGACCATGAGAAAGTCGCAGGGAAGGATGTTCTGGGCAGACAGAACTGCAGGTGCAGAGACATAAGACAGCGGTGAGGAGGGCCCATGCAAGGAAGCAAAACAGTTCGATGAGGCTGGAGCCAAGAGGGCTAAAGAGAAAGAGGTATAAAAAGGGAAGAGAGGCAGGCAGGTGACAAAATAACTGCAACTTTGTAGGCCATGGTCAAAGCTTGAATTCTATTTTAAAGCAGTGGAAGCTATTATATAGTTTTAAGCAGGAGAGTGAGGCAGTCTGAGTTATAAGGACCTCTATTTTGTTAATGAAGTATGGGGTTGAGTTGGGGAGGAATGCAGATGGTTTGAGGAGGAGAATACAAAATGGTTCTTTTGGAAACTGTGGAAAATGAGCATGCTCAAGCAAAACTGAAGTCTAGTTGAGACTTATGTGTACAGGATCAAATCACTGTCATTTCAAGCACACTATGAACTGTACTGTAAAGAATAATTGTCTTGATCCTTTTGCTCTTATTTTCTATAGCAGTTATTTGTACTACTTTACATTAAAATCTTTAAATGTATTTAACAATTTCTCTCCAATTTTTATAAGTTCCTTGAGGATACAGATGATGTCTTGTACGTCATCATATGCTCTGCTATCCCTAACAATGCCTTTAAATGGAAGGCATTCAATAACTATTTTGGGGAATGATTTATAGTCCAACTGACCTAGGCTCTGTATATAACACATTGCATCTAAGAAATGATAAGATCAATGCCAAAATACAAATTTCTCTTAGTGTCACCTGCAATATTTTCCTAAATAAATAGATGAATATGTATGCACAGATTGGAATGCTGTATTTGTCAGTACATTTTCAAATAAATCCGTAGCAAATTGGTTTCAGGAGGATGTTCCTCTTTGACAAACTCCAGCTTAATAACACATGTTTTGTGTTCAAACTGGAAGCTTTAAAACTCTATCTGTATTCCTTAAATAGACACTTTAATCCTTTCAGATTTACAATCTGACCAATTTCTGGACAGAAGAGATAACTAACCAACACAAGCTCAAAGAGCATATGTAGCTCTTACAGATTCATAAATTCGTGTTTTAACTTCAACACCTTTTTTCCCTCCCATATTTCATTCAGAGAAGGAGGAAAAGGGAGGGATAGGTTATCTTTGTATTTTAGAGTAATCATAGTTTCCTTAAATTGTCAGCTATTATTGACATGATGTTGCTTTTTCAAAGAGTGCAGCAAACCATTTTCTTGGACAGTATTTTTGTGAAACTTGATGTGGTGTCAGAGCATCATTGAAAGTTAGGACAGAAAGGGCCCCTGTTAAAGTCATCTAGCCCCTGCTGAATGACGAAGGATTCTAGTATGTGTGGAATGCATCCAATTAGTCTGAAAAACTACAAATTGAAAATTTTAAGTGTTTTCTTCCTTCCACATATATCAAAGTTCTTATATTCTGCAGTTGGCCTTTCTGCTAAAGTGCTTTCAATTATGTAAACTAGTGTTCTTTATCAATTTAAATCCAATATTTCTGATTATATCATTGCCAGGGAATAAAAATAATTTCCTTCCATCTAAGAAGCATTATTTTATATATTTTATGCTAACAATACATCCATCCCTCTTCCCCTTCAAATTATCTAGACTGCGTATTCAGTTCCCATGCATTCTTACATTCTATTTCCTTTCTCTCTGTTTGTAGTCTTCTTTGTTTACTGATTGGGTTATACAGCTGCACCTATTAGCATTTTGGGCCCAATTATGACTTTAATTTCATAATACTCTGTTGCTTTAGCAGGAAAATAAAATCACTGGCTTCTGATATCACATAAGGACTTCTTCCCAACAATTTCACATCTCCCTTTCCTTTTTGTTAATCCCAAACACGTTCCTGGTTTAGCATGTTTTTTTCCCCACCCCAACCCTGTTCCTCCCACCCTATCATAGATGGATAACAAGAGTAATGAAAAGGAAAGTTGAGTTAATGGAAGATCTGAAAATACCCCCCTAATTCTAGGATAGTTATTTATGGAGTAGTGGTCAAGAAGGTGGGCTCTAGAAGATAACAGACCTGAATCTGACCTCTGGCTCTGCTACTTGTTTCTTCTGCAACCTTGGCAAGTGACTAAACTTTCAAGATATTGGCTTTATTTGTGAAATGTCTGCCCACTGACTATAATTTAACATCACGTTCTTTCCAAAGGCACGTACTATCTCTCAAGCATCTGATGTCAATTCACCTCCTCGGGTTCACCTCTCTCTTCTGCTCTCGTCCTCATGTTCTATGATACTTAACTTTTTGAACAGCGTGGTACACACAGTGCTGTCTGATGCTTTCGTGTATTACTTCACCTACTTTCTCTGCTTGGTTTCCCCTTCCATCTTTGTTTGTCTATGTCTTATCCTCCTTTAAGACTCAAGTCAGACATCACGTGCTTTAAGACACCTTCCTCCCCTGATGCCTTCCTAGATGGGCTAACTGTCCTTCCTTCATGTTCACATTGCCCCCAATGCATCTTTCTATAATTGCACTTAACAGTTAATGTTGGAATTCCAGGTCAAATTCTAATCATCTTTCTATACCTAGTGCCAAGCTCAGAGTGACCTCTACCACTTTTCCTGACATTAGGGAATTAGTAGAAATCCACTTCCTATTAAGTGACAAACAGATTAATATCAAGTCCTTCAGAGATATCCTAGGTATTTTTACCTTTTAGAGTGAAGAATAACTACACCACCATCCACCTGAGAGGGAAATCTCTGTGGCCCCTCAAGGAGATATTCTGAAAGAACTAGTGAAGAAGGTATTAGAGGTCACGAATAAATACTCTTTCTCCTTGGAATGTATACCCTACTTTGTTCATTCTTTCAACTCCACTCAGAACCTGCTTACTCTGTCTTCTCATTTGCAATCCCTGATTAGCTGCTCCCTACTCTGTGCTTCCATGGTACTTTGTTCATGCCTCTATTTTAGCCTTTACCATGTTGCATTTTAATGATCTATACACCTCTAACTTCTCCTCTGGAGTGTACCTTTCCTAGGAGCAGAGGGGGCATATCATCCTCATTTACACTTTGCAATTGTTACCATCCCTGGCACATCATAAGCACTCAGTAAATACTGAACAAATGATCCAAGTCAGCCAAGCGTTGTGTTTGGGTGAGGTGACTCAATATTACCCGCTGGTCAGGAGGAATAATAGTGTATCAAGATGCATTAAAGAGCAAATAAAAGAAAAGCTCTTCACTGTGCTGAGTGTGTTTTCAGTGCCTTCTTAAATGTCAAAGGGTGAATCAAGTTCACAGTGTTCTTGAGAATCTAAGGTAGAAAAAAAATTCTGTGCATGCCTTAGAGATGCCAGGACTCTTATTTTACCTAGTTTGAATGTAATTTTTTGTAGAGTAAATAGACTCCACTCATCTGGATATAAGACAATTTTCTGAATATACTGGACCCTCCAGCTGCTGGTGGTGATTCTCTTATGACTGTGGTGCTTGCTTTCAGGTTCTTCCCGTTTTCACTTGCATTTTTTTTTAAAGTAGAATTCACCTGAAGCCAGTTTTCACACTGCAGAGCTAATTTCTATGCAAAAGTGAATGATGTTTCACATTAAATATTCCTTAGAGCATAAAGCTGACATTAAATGTATAATTTTAAGCAGTTCAAGCAGTATTCACTAAACGGTTGACACAAGAACAAGGATCACAGGAATATGTAGGTGAGAAGGGAAACGACAGGCATGCCAAGGCTTTTTCCATCACTTCACTACAGTCATATCTTCATTTATCTTGCTTTTTACATGGGGTTTAATTTTTATTTTAAAAAACTGGGTCAGATCCCTTAGGACAAGCTAAACCTAGGGATACTGAGAGTTATTAACCCTCCGAGGCCACCAGGAAGATGACGTTGTAAAAAGGGCAATAATATAATTTACTAGATGGTATCTTAATTGTCTGAAATCCAAATGATAGTTTTTAATTATAAAGGTGTAAATTTCAAAGTGACCACTTTGTGCTAAAGGTAAAGTTTACGCATCTCATTCTTAAGTAGACCTGTTAGCGAAGAGACATATTTCACACACTGCACTCTCAGGCCTGTGGAGTTCATAAGTGAGTATAACTGTAAGTATGTAGAGCTGGAGGGAATTCCACTTTTGATGGCACAAAAAGGTTAGACATCCTGTACCCAGGACAATTTTGGATTTAGGTCAGGCAAAGGAATGACTTATTTAAAAAGATAGTGTGAGACCGTTGACCTTTTGTTAAGTGTATTCACTGAAGAGTGTGCATTTGGCTAATTTCCCATGCAGCGAGCTATGTAAATGCACAGCGGAATGCAAAGGAAACTATGAATACTTTTAAATTCATATGTAGCACAATATATACATATAGATTGTCCTTTATTTGAAGGTGATGCTGCCATTATCGTCTCTGCTATTTTCTGTGTGTTCAGATCTGGCTGTTTGATTGGCAATTCCTACTGTGTAGAGTCTGCATATGTGTCAACTAACAACTGCAGCCATTGCCTGGAGGGCTTGATTGCTGGGTTGTTCAATATTTATTAAGCACCCAGGAAGTGCTAGGTGCTGCATTGAACACTGCAAGTGTAAGACTGCTGCCGTCCTCCAAAAATTCTATTCCAAGGTGACTAGTGGAATGCATATGCTTTTTATTTTTTATGCAAGTTGACTGGAACTATGCAATTAGGAAAGGGACCATCATTCACCAGATGTTGTTCCTCAGTAACATGGAAAGTAGGTGGCTAATGTCTTTCTCCTTCATTTGGAAGTGTTCAGGTTAGAAGGTCATGTTTGACTGAATCTATTATAATGATCTACTAAATGTGAACACCAAGGAAGAATGATGTGAAAATGTAATATCGTTAGGGCAGAAAAAGATGTGAAAACAACTCTGGGTCAGTGGACCTTTGCTTAAAGAAACCAGAGAGAAAAAAATCCAGTAATCTTTTCAAGGTTTGGTCACAGTAAGCTTTTGGGTCAAACTGAGCAACACTATCTTTGGCCATTGCTTACACTGAATTTTGATATAGTTTCTCCACATTTAACCATAGTATTTATGTTAATAATGACGTTATATAAGGTAATAATGGAAACCAGTAGACTCAAACAACAATATTTGTTTTTCAAGTTTGGGTGCACTTGTATTTCTTAAAGTATTTGACACCAATTGTAGAGTTTCCTCTTAGTAATAACAGGATTTTTAAATAACTGAAATTAGGAACTAATGTGTAGGGTAGAGGTTTAAGAAGTTAGTTGAAGTCTTATGCGGTGATATCTACAGCCAGTGTTAACCCTAACATGCCATTGTTAAGAAAAATAAATTACTCCAATGTATAACTAAAATCACTATGATCTTAAATGTTCTTCTTAAATTAAACCTGAGAACTTTTATCTTCAGCTGAGTTATTTACAAGTAGCCAATATATTAAGCTGTGAAGTGTTTTTGTAGAAAACATGGTGAAAATTTTTGTGTATATTAAAAAATAATGTGTTGCATTTTCTTTGCAACTGAAGAAAAGAGAATATTTAAGTGTAAAGTTTAGGAATTTTTGTTTTCATACTTTCAAATGACAAAGATGTCATCTACATAACCAAACTAACTGATTTTTGCATTCAAACAATTTTAAGGCATTTAATTTAAAATACTCTTAAGATCTGATAAAGAGAGTGCTAATGCAATGTCTTTTCTCTAGTCATAATTATAACAAAGTGAATGTTATATAAAGAAGAGTTGGTCAGGACATGAGTAATAATATAGTATTGACAGTCAAACTGCTCTCTCTTTTGATGATTTTAATTTTCCAGGATTTAAGTAGAGAAGTGTAAAAATGCCAACACCCACTTTGCTGCTACTCATCTAATAGCTTCTTATCTAATGGAATATGCATTAATTCTTTTACCTGACTTATCCATTATCCCCATTTTAGTATATTATATGGCCATAACTTATCCTGTAACTGTGTGGGCAAAATTAAGAAAAAGTCAACTGTAGGTTTGCAGAAAATCCAGAACCCAATTAAAGCTGTGATACATGAGCTGCAAAGTTCACTGAAGAAAATAAAGGTGGCAAGAGGAAGAGGGGGTGATTTGAGGGGCTGTGAGTCAGTGGAGAGTCAGAAGATGGTATGGAGGAACTGGTGAAAAATAACATATTAAAAATTTGAATACAGAATGAAATCTTATAACTTAAAATGTCTTCCCCTCAGATGTACAGGGATTCCAAGCACACTATTGTTCTCAGGTAAACTATTCTTGCTTCTTGCTTCACTTGATGGTCTTGTTTCTTTCAGTCAACAATAATGAATGCAAGAATCAGTCTTAGTTCAGAGAGGCATGGGGAATCTCCATATTAGAAATCTATTGGTAGAGAATAATGTATTTTTTTCTCTCCTTTTCTTTCTCCCATTGATAAAGGATTTGATCAAAATGCTATGTGCTTACTGAAATAACCAAAGAGGGCCTTGACTTTGCTAATCATTGTAACACTATCTCTATTAAGCCCATCTTTTGGATATGATTCCCATTTTACACAGGAGGAAATAGATTATATGAAGTTTTCAAAACTATATGGACAATAAATGAAGGAACTGGAGCTAGAATCCAGGAACACAGATCTTTCAATTATTAGTGTGGAGAGCTTTTACTGTCACTCAGCCTTTCTTTGAATTGACTTCCTTAAAAATAGGAATGCTTGCCTGGAGATGTTTATTGTTTGGTCTTACCTAACAAACTGAAATATATTGAATTCAGGATTCAATAATTTTGTTTTGCACTTACCTTTTGATTGAGAAGAAAAACAGTGGAGATACTGAAGCTTGAATCTGTACAATGCCTTTTATAGTTTAATGTACTTTAAAATTATCATTCCATTAAAACCGTATACATGAGAAGCTGAATGAAAAGTGGAGAAAAAACCAGCTCTTTATTTGAATCACCCCCGATATCTAGCTGGTAACATCATGAAGATGAGAATTTTTCAGCTGTGATCAACAGAGCTGTGGGATCTCTGGACTCCCTTTAGTAGCAGCCAGAGGGGAACAGATGAGGGTATAGAGGGTGAGAGGGTGGTGGTCTGCACATTCCTCAATTCCACAAGAGCAACTCGACTTTGATTTGTTTGATATACTGGAGCTTCCCTGGCCTTATTTTGAAGAAAGAGTAGCAGGACTAAATAAATCGGTACAAAGTATTTAGATAATTTTTTTTGCAAGTTTCTGCATATCTGAAATTGAACCAATATATCACATAGTATATTTTGGAGTTATATATAGTTAAGATTTTCATGGGCTCTGTTTTGCAGAGGAGACAACGGCAGCACTGAGAAATAAAGTGCCTTTCCCTGAGTCTCATGAAGAATCAGAGGCCCAGCTGAATATAATTTTCAAGGCCAGGCATTTCTAGCTCAATGCTCTACCCATTAGAGCACACTCACTACCTCTTTGCTTTCACAGTTGTTTATATGTGGTTTTAACAGTTTTCATTAATGTCTCTTAAATGATTGAAATATAGTTTTAAAAACCTGAATTGTTACAACTGCATTGTTACCTTTGTATTTATTAGTAAAACAATCTTTTTGCTTGTTTACTCTGTTAAGTGCTAATGTAAATAACAGCTTTTATTTAGCATATTTTTGCTGACTGTTTTTACACTTTTTTGCTACCTCTAGCCTAACCATATTTGTCTCATTCTTTTGAAAATCTTCTAATTCTAAATTAAATGGAGCTGGGATCTATTCTAAAAGGAATGGTACAGCAGTGTTCCTGTTTTTCAATTCTAATTAAAGCCTTCAACTCCCCTGCACTTATACTTCTGCGAATCCCATCGCTGCTGCACAAATGCTATTGTAGCTCATACACGAGTTATTCTAATATAATTAAAACGATCTAATATCTCACTTGTTTGCTGAGAAATAAGCAAGTATTTGTGTATATATAATAAGCAAGTATAAGTGTATTCTCTTTCGACACTCATCAGTTTAACTTCTAGATAATATCAAAGAAAAAAATGTCATCTTTATAATCTCATGGCTGATAGAATATTTATTTTTATTCTTGATACGATCATTTAAATATTTTTTTCTCTAGCACTTCCTGATTGCTTGTTTAAAATTACAATTCAGGTGTTAATAAGCTGTATCGTTCTAAGAAAAGTCACTTAATCTCCTCTAGGCTTTTGTTTCTCTAAAGGAAGACATGTTAGAGAAACACTCCTTGTAGTCTAGGGTCCACGGAGGAAGCGAAGGGGGCTTCAACCTTACCAACTCCCTCCATCTGGGTTACAGTCAGTGAGAGTCCCCACTCTTTTCCAGTGAAAGCTTTTACCCAGGCCACATCAGTACTGGAGTGGGGTTGTTTGTGCAGTTGATTTAGCTCACTCAGTGATCCCAGAAAAGTAAGTGTTCAACCATGAACACCCAGCTACTTTGGGCATAAAATTTGGTGTCCATATCTTGGGGCCAATGGTCATTCGGGGCAAAAAAAGAAAAACAAAAACACCTTCATCTGCTCTGTTGATAACAAGGTCTTTAAGTAGTCACAGTTCCAGCATAACTGAAAGGTAGACGTGTCAGTTCCTGAACATACGACTACCTCCTTTCCTTTTAATAAATGAGAAGCACCCAGATTATTAACCTGAAGTAATAGCTACAAAAAGCAAAGGTGAACCAAAGTGAAAATGCAAAGGAGATTGTTTTCCTATTCCCTCAGAAACAGTCGCAGGAACCACTTGAGGTCTGATTTCTCAGCTTCCCCTCAGGGCCTGCTATTTTGGTTCACACACAGGATCTCTCTCACAGGACAGGTGCTTGGTATCCTAAGGCTGGCACAGGAGAAGCTGGCTTTCTGTCATTCCACTGTTGCCATTAAGGACAGGACAGCACCCCATCCCTAGTCAGAGCTTTACTGACATTCCTCCTCTTCTTCGGCTCCTGTCATTTGTTCATTTACTCACAGGAACAGTTAAAAACGAGAGAAACAGGTGTTGAACTCATCAAACTGTGCACTTTTCTTCAGTTGAATCTCATCTAGCTTCAAATGGGAACAAGACGTTCTTTCTGCTATGGATGTTCTTCTACTGCTAATTTCTAATTCTTATGATTTTCTCAGGTCTCAGCTCAATGGTATTAAAAGGCATAAAATCCCCAGTAAACGATGTCTGCTGTAAGGGCATGACCCTGTTTTCATGAAGGAGAAGAGCCTTTAGGAATAAGTACTTATTTTATAACAGCAATTTTGACTCTCCAGAAATAAAAATAATAGAAACATAGAACTGTATACCAGGAAAGAATCAATAATTTCCCCCAATTTTTTCCCATGAACCTCATTTTCCAGCAACTGTTGTACAGTGTAATTTGATGGATACTATCAATCTTTAGTTTTCTTTCTTACTGGTCTCACAGTTTTTCATGTAGTCATTCTGGTTTTCCTATTCTTTGCATGTCTGATAACCAGCGGAGATGTATTGTTTCCAAATCATGAAAATTTTAGAGCAAGCACCCTAGAGTGCTCTTTCTTATTGTCTAATTCAGTGATGTTATAGGTATTCAAATCTAATAGAAAAAGGAATAATAGGAATGACTATTAAAAAGCATATTCAAGAATGGATAATAGTAGCAATCATTTATTAAACACTAACTATGTGCAGATTCTGGATTAGGCTCACTAAGTCAATAAATATATACGGAAAACAAACTATTTTCTAGGCATTTTTTATAAACTCTTGGAATATAACAGTGAACAAAAACAGACAAAATTCTCTACTTGCATGATGTGGTAGGCAGCCTCTAAAATGGCCTGCAATGATCCTCACTTCCCTGTGCTCACCTACCTGTGCAAAACCCTTCCCTTGAATGTTGGCTGGACCTAGTGACTTACTTTTAATAGAATATGGCAAAAGTGTCACTTCAGACATTAGGTTACAAACATACTGTGGCTTCCATCTTGGAATTCTTCTTCACTCTTTTGCTTGCGCTCTTTGAGGAAAGCCAGCTACCACGTTGTGAGTTGCTTTATGGGAAGGTGTGCATGGCAAGGAACTGAGGGAGGCCTGTGGTCAACAGCCAGCAAAGAACTGAGGCCTTCAGTCCAACGGTCCACAAGGAACTGAGTCCTGCTAAGAACCGTGTGCGTGAACTTGGAAATGTATTCTTCCTTGAGCAAACCTTTACAAAAGGCCATAACCGCAGCTATAAGCTTGACTGAATTCTCATGACAGACTTCAAAACACAGGCACCTAGCTAAGCTATGCCAGGAATCCTAACCCACAGAAAATGTGACAAAGTAAATGTTTGTTGTTTTAAGTCACTATGTTTTGGGGTAAGTTGGTATGGTATACAATAATGGATAATTAATTAAAGAAGAGAGAAGAGAAAATAGGTAAAGAAGAGAGATAGTACTGGAAGGGTTAAGTGAGGAACACATGGCAAATTTAAATAGCAAGGTCACAAAAGGACTCACTCACATCATAAGGTTTAAGCAAAAACCTGAAGGAAGTGGGAGGGTAAACCGTATTAATGTCTGAAGGAAGAAGTTTGCAGGAAAGAGGAACAACAAGTTCAAATGCTCTGAGGTAGAAGTAATTCTGTAATATTAGAGAATGCAAGGTTGCCAGTGTGGCTAAAAAGGAACTAGTGAGAGAGAGAGAAATGATCAAGAAATTAGATCAAAAAAATATAAGGAGAAGCCGCATATGTGTGTCTGTCTGTTTGTTTTTTTTCTTTTTCTTTTTTTGGAGAAGAGGTAGGTGAAATTTCAAGTGTTCGTGGTTCATTGTAAAGACCAGATTTTTATAAAGAGTGTACCAATTGGGGAAGCCAATCAGAAGCCTAGTTAGGCAAGGAGATACATGTATATCAAATATAATTTAATTGACTCCTTAGAACTACCCTGAGAAGCAGATATCACTAACTATACTTTAATTGCAAGGACACAGTTGAGAATAATGAAGTGACATGCCCAAGGCTATACAGCTAATTAAAAGGAGAATCAGAATTGGAACTCATGTGCTTCTGTCTCCAAGTTGGAATCCTTATTTCAGAGTATTATCCAATATTACCTGCCCCATCCCCCATATGTAAAATACTGAAAGATATACAAACTGGAAGATAAAAAAGAAAGGACAAGTAAGAAATAGGCTGACATGGATAGGGGGCGGGATTATCTAATTATTCCATACACAACAGAAATCGTCAAGAAGTACTTCTTTGACCTCTTTTAAAGCAAGAAACATATATGAAAAGCACAGCCTATGTTAGGTGACTTATCTAAAATCACTGAAGTCAACAGAAGGACCAGAAATAGAACTCAGTTCTCTGAACTCTCACTTTGTTGTTGAACAACCAGAGAATACTCGTTTCCTATTAGTTAACCTTTATAAGGTATTTTGCTGATGAAAAGTGCTATTATTACCTTGGAGCTTTTTTGAAAAAAAACATTAAGACAAAAACATTTCTAAAACAGTTATAATTGATTATGTCACCCTTGTACTTTAAGATTCTGAAGTTCACCAAATTACAGTGCACTAATAAATGAAGATAGTACTTCATTAAAGACTTTAGGCATTTTCTGAAATGAACTGAAATTAACAAAAGGATCTACAGGGTAAAATGCAAATCTTCTGTAAAATTCTTTTCTACAAAACCGTTCAAAAGCTCAGGTGATTAATACAGCTGTAGATTAGTATGAATTTAAAACAACACATGAGTGAACTTTGAAATCAAACAAATGAAGAGTTTTCACATATTAATTTTCATGTCCAGCCACTGTTAACTTATTACACCATAGATTTTAGCTGATAAATTTATGTCTGTGTAGGAACAGGAAAAATAATCTCTTAGCTCTGCTGGATATATCCTGTTTCTCTAAGAAAATATTATTAGTTGGATGGATACCTTTTGTTTTATTAGCTAAGACCTCTGGTCAAATAATAATTCCTAGGAGGTACAGGGACTGTGTATATCTTTCAACATACACTGCTTTTAATTCATGTAAACAATACTAAAAATACCATTAGCCTCATTTAGATAAATGAGGAAACTGGGGATCACAGAAAATTATCACATAATAAATGGGAAAGCAAGGTTTTCTACCCTGATGACTTAGCCTCCTAAATCCATATATTTTAACTAAGGGCTTTAGTTAGAGAACAAGAATTCTGGGTCATTTCCTATTTATTTTGTTTCTTGTTTTTTTCTTGTGTGTGTGTGTGTGTGTGAGAGAGAGAGAGAGAGAGAGCGAGAGAGCGAGAGAGCGAGAGAGCGAGAGCGAGAGACAGCAAAATGTTTGAATTTTAAATAATTGATTGTTTACATCTTCTCTTTCGCAGTATAAAATATAAAGGAGAAAGCACAAGATGGTGCCTAGAGCTATCTATCTGGATTATTCACATCAGCTCCTTTCATGAAGTTTTGTTGCTGGATAGAAACCTCTTCAAAGTGACCTCCAAGAAAGCCTCCTAGGCAAATAACTTCAAGGTACCAGAAGTTGCATTCATGGCTGCAGATTTTAGCCCCAATCTTAATTGGTGGTGTTGCTTTGTTCACTTTGAAAACATTTACCCTTTAAGAATCTCCTTTTTTAGCGTTACTAATGATTAACCTACTGTATTAATATTATGGTTGCTATTATTTTTAAAATCAAAACAAGACTATCAACCCAAAGAGAGTGACTCATTGGTTAGCCATGATCCTTGTTGTATGCTGTTTTCTCTTCAAAGACTTCTTAGCATCCCCCAAATGAGCTTTCACTCTAGTCCTAGACACTCTTCTTAACTACATGGCTTCCATCCGAGAGGTGGCTGAATAAAAAGTAAAATCCCAAGTTAATGTTACTTTTAAAAATTAAAAAAGTTAACTTTATCTATAGAGCTCAAAAACTGTTTGCTGAATGAGAAAATGGAGTAATATGACTTTAATGCAAATAAAAACATCAATTTGCTAGGAATCAAGGCTCTGTTTCCTTTGTGAAAATTTTCTCCATACACTAAGCTCAATCTCCCATCACTGGGGAAAAATAATAGAAAAGTGGTGCTTTTTCATATGCTGAGACAACCATCCTCAACATGAAGGTAACTAAACTTTTAAGAAGATTGTTTAATTTGCCTGATATTATATATCATTTCAACCTCTATAATCAAATCAGAATTCCTTTTACAATGCCCTATATCAATGTCTGAAAAAAATCTCTATCTACTTACCTATCATCTATCTAACTTTGGCCCATGAAGACAATTCTTTAAAATAATCCCTAAAATTATTAGTTTAAAAAGAAGTTAAATAGTTTGAGATCATTTTTAGAACCAGCTTAAGATCACCAAAATCTTTTTGTACATATAATAAAAGAAAAAGAAGACTGCCTTTTATGGATTTGATGTACTTCAAAACAGGTCTTTTGGAATCTCTCTCTCTATTTATAAGTAAATAAACATATATATTTATAATATAGTTATTTTTTTATACAATTACACATATAATATATAATGTGTAATATATTTATGTATAAAATTATATTTATATTTACATATATGAAAACTCCTGTTATGTATATATAACATATGTGTGTTATTATTATATGTATATTTATACATACATTTATATTTATTTATATATATTGAATAAAATATATTCTACCCCTTCATGTTTTCTATTACCCACTTCCTATAATTTAATTATCCCCTGAGTACCACCTAGCTGAAAATCTTATCTCAACATAGAATACAAGAAACCTTATTTTTCAAGTAGTCAGAAAGCTTGCTAGCTTACTCCCTTCTCCATTCACTTCCATGGAGCTGACAGAAAATCAATGTCAAAAGAGACAAGATAGCACCAGAAACTTCTTTTTCTAGCCCTATGGGGATGAACATACACGTATTCATTCATAAATATTTATTTAGCACTTACTATGTTCCAGACCCTGTTATAGGTTTTAGTTGTAAGTTGTCTTATTGTACCATTACTTATAAAGTTATCTAAAATCTTCACCACCAACATCCTCCATCATTGACATTTATTGCGAGCAGGGTGAAATTGGGAGTAGAGTAGGCAATTTAGCTTATAAAATCAAAAAAAAACTCTCTCACTCTGAGTTGCGTTTGATTTGAGCCGATTTTAGATTCACATAGTATATTATAAAGCATGTGCAAAGTTATATCCTAAAATTCTGGCACTTAATAGTTTCTTCCTTCTTTTACCTTTTCTCAGAAAGGAAGGGCAATGACTACTTGAATGCCAAGTCCTGGAAAATTAACTCTCCCTGACGTTTGTGAACTTTCCCCCCAAGTTCCTTCTTAGTCTATGGCATTACTTAGATTGATTCTCACGTAGCTACAAACAGTAATCAATCTCTCTTTTCTGTTTACTTCGCAAGCTTCAATTCCTGAGAAGAGCAGTCTAGGAAGCCAATAAGCCCTACTACTAGAAGAAAATGGATCCCCAAAGTATATGCTGTCTTGAATGAGTAAGGCTTAACCCAACTGCTACCACATTGGTTACATGGCAATTGTGGATGGACCTAGAGACCGTCATACAGAGTGAAGCAAGTCAGAAAGAGAAAAACAAATATCGTATAATATCGCTTATATGTGGAATCTAGAAACATGATACAGATGGCAACTGTGGTAGGACAGCATGTAAATCCTGAAAGGTTCATACAGATGAATGTAGTACAAGGAAGAGGCAATTAATTCTGTTCCCTGAGAAGACTGTAAGAATTGTTCCTTTTGCCTGACATGTTCACCTGGTGACATCTTTCAATGTCCAACTCACATTGGCTGCTTTTGCAGCCTCTCCTGGCCCTCCTTCAGACTCATTTAATAACCACTGTCTCCTCTGTGCAATCATTATTCTTTGTAAACATATTATTTATATGTCTGTTATCTCCGATGAACTGTGAACATTCTATTGAAAGAATCTTATGTTATTCAACTTTATCCAGCAGAGGTTTGTGATAGCAAGTGTGAGAAGGATAGAAAGGAGGAGGTACAGAGCACAAAGAGATGAAGAAGGGAAAGAGGAAGGAATGAAAGAATGAGAGAAGGAAGGAAAATATATTGAGATTTCGGTTTAACACTTTGTGTTATCTGTTTGCAGGGCTTTGGGACATGTTTTTATGTGGTTCATCTCTATAGCCACAATAACTAATTAATCTTGGAAGAATATGTATTTCAAAAGGTCCACCTATTTCTCACTGATTCTAATTCACTGATTAAGGATTATTAGAGCTCAAACAAACAAACAAACAAACTTTCTCTTTTTTGTTCTATAATAGTCCTTATATTATCATGGATAATGCCAGCACTGAAAAATGTTAGGTAAATTTTAAAAAAGCCTTTACATTAAAAACTCACAACAACAAATTTGAAAAGTAAAAAATATTGGAATTAGTTGGAGTAAAAATGATGCCTTATGTATCTATACTGGAAATTTACATTGTAAAGTTTATTCTCCCTATTTGGATAGGAGTAAAATATTTTGATCTAACCAGAAATGATTTATCAAATAGTAGCTATAAGGAACGAACATTAATTATTGGTACAGTCATGGGGAGCATGAATCCTTGTCCTTCCATCTATCTATCCATCAACCTATTGGTAATAGATTGACTGCTTAATGGATTCTCTCCTGTTCAGGTGCCCTCATTTTGTTCCAACCTCGGAGTCTGCTTGAGCTTTTAAATCATACTTTTCTCTATCAAGCTCATTAGGTTGCCTCCCCAATCCAGTTACATCCCAATTTATAATCCAATGAAAATGCTATTCATCTAAAGCCTGAACACTAATATTGTAATGTACATTCATTCTGACATGTACCACATTCAAGATATTCACAATCCTTTTAATGCCTGTGCTAATTTTTCTACTAAAAATTTACTTTTATTGTAAAATCTACATTCTATCTATCTTTTTATTAATCAAGTGTATCATTCATGAATTTACTTTTCTTCAAACTAGAATGTGTTATAATCTGTTTCTACTTAATATGTGATGATAATACAGAATGCAGCATTAGATAAAAGAATGAAATGAAGGAGAAACTTGGCAGTTATCCAGATTATTTGATTACTCTGGTCTGTATAATTTAATCTCCACAGTTTTATCTTTGTGAACTTGATTTATATGGTTCAATCATTTGCTAATTGTTAAGCAGATAATCATCTTTTATTTTAAAGCAACTGAGGTTTTCAAAGCACTGAGTTTCATTTTTATGAGGATATATTGTGATAGTTTATAATATTTAAACAGCAACAAAATCATTGAAGGTGTCATAGAAAGAATCAAAGCCCTGGGGAAGCTATTAACAATTTAGATTTTCCAATGCATGTGGGAATATTAATTCTACTTTCCTAAGATAATTTTATAGATGTGTTTAATAATATGAGAATATCTCAGCTGCCAGTGGGCATTTCTGCTGGCTGTTTTTAACCCCACCATCTGACATCATTAACACAAGCACAGGTCTTTCACAAGAAATAGTAAATTGTTCCATCAGTCAGTTTATACAGAGGTTGATTACTTTGATAAAAACAGGCTGAGTAGAAAGAGTTAACACAAAGTCCCATGGAACAGCAAACTTTCAAATTATTTAATGATTCTGAGGGGAAAAAAAAGTGATATAAATTTTAGTTGTAGAAATTTATCTGTTACACTTAAAAAAAAAAAAAAACTTTGATTTTGCATAAGACACTTCACATCTCTGGGCCTCAACTTCCTAAGGTGTGCTGTGATTGTGTTGGTTTCTTCTGGGTCTAGAATTATTTGATATATTATATTGTATTGTATCATACCATATTATGCTATATTGACAATCCACTCATTCAGGAAATAATAAGGGCTGTCCTGAACTGTAAATGATTATACTTAAGCAAACTTTGGAATTTCATGTAAGAGCATCAACACGAATTTAACAATATTTAAATAAGCCTCATTGCCAAGACCTTTCTATAATCATCTGATCTGATCCTCTCAAAAATACTTATTAAATATATTCTGCTATTATCCACTTTATTTCGGATAAGGAAACTGCGGCATTGAGAGGTTAGATATCTTTCCCTATTTTGAAAAATGAGGAGCTGTGATTTGAATTCTGGTCTCAGACTTCAAAGTCTTTTTACATTGTCTGCTTATTGGACCACAAGATATAGTTTGAGACAGTTTATTCCTGGAGACCACTGTCTTGAGATCCACCAACCAGGCTGCCATCATTATGAAGGTTGGTAGAACCATCTTTTCCACAGAAAGGATCTCTTCCAGTGACCTTTGGTATTGAAGACCATGGTATTGAAGTACTCTTTAATCATGAATACAAATAGGCCAGACCACAGAACAGCAGCTCCTTTTAGATTTCACAAGAGACAAAATTTCAAATCAGCAGACACAGAATATGACTTTGGTGCTCTATCCTACAGAAAAGGTCAAAATAAAGAAAATACATTTTAGTTCCTATGGATAGTTTTTCAAGTTTACATTCTCTCTTTTAGAGTTTTTCATTTAAAAGCCTAAAATTGTGGCTACTTTCCACTTTCAAATACCAGTGCCTTCATTTTTTGATTGCCTTGGAAATATTACACAGCTAATATTTTTACCTCCTTTGAATGTATTCTCAGCATCCCAAATATTTCCTTTCCTGGATTTTGGGTTGGGGTTACATTATAGAGTTTATAAATTACAATTGGGGAGGGGGATTAAAGCTCAGAATTAAATGAAGAAAAACATCACAAAATTTCTTATTTTTGCAATGTTTTCTGTTTTCTGTTAAATAAATTGAGGACTGTATATGGATGATCTAAATATACATGTAATTACTGCTTTAATTGTACATGTGATTGCTGCTTAACGTTGTAATACATTGTTATCATGGAACTGAGAGATTTTAATTTAAAAAGCATTTTTAAATATTAATTTTCCTTCATTTTATGGATTTTTTAAGCAACCTGTTTAAAGGAAAAAGCCACTTCTATTGTGGCATTGATATATTTGTATATATAATGATCCTTTAGATTCTATTTAATGTTCTTACAATAGTGAAATGTTTTCAGCTGTTTAAAGGAATGTTATAATTTCCAAACTAGATTTAATAATCACCTCTCCTTTAATGTAAACACTGAGAAATAACCGTGCAGTCGTATTTTTTTCTATACCATAATGATGTTAGAAAGACAGTCATGCTCAGGTGAACTTATATATGACACATAATTAGTTATATTTTCCAACAAGGTAGTATTCTATGAAGGGTAATTTGCCACTGGACATATTTCAAACTCTCTCATTTTAAAAAAGCTCATTTAAAAGTAGACATCTCCTCCATCCACCATCTGCTTTTCCCACTTCATACGAACCAAATATCTTGTAGAGCTTGTTCTATTAATGAACCTGTATATATAAATAAGTATTTGAAATAACTCCTATTTTCTTTTTTTAAAATAGCTAGTTTTCCTCCCTCAATGATAGACACTAAATTACTGGTCTAACTTCCAAGGTCAAAAGCAAGCAGAAAACCCAGCCTATGAGATCTTGCAGAGGTGGGACACAGACACTACCAGATAATAAGTTCATTTCAGTCCCTGTCCCATAGTTTATATCCTTTAAGTGATTTCCTTTCTCTAATTTACTTCATGTGTATAGTGCAAACATAAGGCTGCAACTGGATTCTGTTACCTTATCTGCCAGTCACAGGAGGGAGACTTCCCTCTTTGACTGTAATAGAAAGATAGAGGCTCTAATCACTGTTTCCATTATCCTTATTCTATAACATTCACATTTTTCTTCTCCATTCCTGACTGTTGGCACCTTACTCTCTCTAGGAATACAGGGCTGTCCTTCTTGCTTCTGCCTTTGGCTGCTTTCCCAGTAGAAGACAGAATGAGCGCATACTCCCTGAGGAGGACCGGAGGGGACTCAGCAGGGCGCTTCCTTAGACCCTTCAACCACTGGCAGGGAGTATTCACAAAGGCATCCTGGGAACTAGCTAACATTGTATTTTGTGATGAGTACTACCTGTGCCTCTGTATTCATGCATAGCCAGCCCAGGGGAAATAATACACAAATATTAATTATCTGGAGATAATAACATATGTACAGCTCTTGATCTGTGTGTACAACTCCCATTGATATTCCATTAAGAAAACAAAAACACATTCACAGTTACTGTTTGCCCAACTTATTTTTAAAGAAGTGTGGTGTCTTCTAAGAGGAAAAGTATAAAGAATCACTGCTTAATAAAATCACATGTCTGTGTATAATTTTAATAGTTGAAGTTAGACTATAGCCTTAAGTCTTTTGCATGCTATTAATGGGAAAGAGTGCTAAACTACTACTTTCTCTATGTAAGCAAAATCTAATGAGCAATTTAATGAGTCAACTTGATCATGGTTTACTTATACATTCTGGATCTGCAAAACAATCAAGAAGTAAGCAAGTGAGTTATAAAGTAATTATCCATATTATTAGAGGCCAAATCAAATGAAGAACGTTTAATATACTTTTTCCAAGGTTGTGGGGTGGCTGTGTTTTCTAAGTGGTGTAGATTATTTTTCATCTCTCCCAGCTTTACTTTGCAGGGATAGTCAATGGGATTTCTACATATAGTGGTGTCATATGGTTTGCCTCTGTTAGCACTGGTAGCACCTTCCCACTAGATAGGTATGTAACAGCTCCATTTCACATCTCCGCTGCAGTACAATTCCTTGCTGACACGTCTTCTCTCGAGAGAGAAGAGTGTGGCCTAGTGGTAGCAGCACACATTCTAAGAGCCAGGAAACACTGAGTTCTGATCTCAACACCAGGTTCCTCAGTGACTTAAGCAAGTCACTTCCTTATCTTTTAGGTTCTAAATCTGTAAGGGAGAGATGACAATGCAATGATAGTATGAAGAGTAATTAATGTTGGTAAAGTGTTACAGTAATTCTAAACATTATTTTTATTATTTAACACAGTTGGTTTGTATAAGGAACCTCTCATGAATTCAAATATGCTCGTTGATTAGACTATGAATACACATTGTCCATGTTTTCTGCAATCAGGTATATGCCAATAGTCTTACAAACTTATAAACAGACCATATTTTAAAAATTTATTGAAAGGTCACTTATTTTTAATTTGGGATAGGTTTTCTTATAGAAACAGTGTCAACAGTCATCTAGGCAAGCCTGTAATGTTATATCTGTCTTGTAATATGCATTTGAAGTAAAAATATTAGAAAATAGTTTTGGTTTTATTGTGGAGATGATAAGTTATCCTTACATTTCACATTTAATAAGAAAAGAATGAGACAATAGCAAAAAGAACATGAAGATTTTTAAGAGGGTAGCCAATGACACTGGTTTAGAAATCATTCATTCAACATTTATTCCTTCATTAGTTATTTAAGAAAAGTATTTGAGTATATCTCTGTGTCAGACATTATTCTAGGTACTAGGAACACAACAGTGAATAATAATAACAACAAAACACTGTACTTGAAGTGGGGAGAAGACAATAAGCAATCAAATACACATTATTTCATATGGACATAAAGTGCTATGAAAAATAACAAAGCAGGACAAGGGTTGGATGATTGAGAGTAGGGGTTGCTATTTTCCATGTGAAACTCACAGAAGACCTGCAATTAGATGACATTTAATCATAAACCTGAATGAATTTGGAAAGCCAAGCATGTGAATATCTGAAGGTAGAAGATTTCCAGGCAGAGAGAAGAGCAAGTACAAAAGCCCTGAGATGAAAGTGTGTTTGGATATTCGAGGAACAGCAAAGATAGAGGCCGATGTGTCTGGAACACAGTTAATAAAGGATTTGCGGTGTTAGGCAGTGTGGACGAGATTATAGAGGGTCAGATCATGCAGAGCCTTTGGACTATAGTAAACGCTTCATATTTCATGCTGTGTAAAATGTCAAGCAAATAGAAGATTTGGAGACTATGACTGATTATCAGCTGATTTTTTTCATTTTGGCAGTTCTTACAGGAATCAATTTTAAGGGAGTGTGATAGTCTCAATAATTGTCTCCCCCCAAAATGTCCATTTCCTAATTTCTAGAATCTCTGAATGTTACTTTATGTGGCAAAAAAAGACTTTGCAGATGTGATTAAACTAAGAATTTTGAGGTGGGGAGATTATCCTGCATATTATCAGGATGGGCTGATGTAACCACAACGGTCCTCATAAGAGGAAGGCAGGAGATCAGAGTGAGTAGTAGGTGGTACGAGAAGGGAAACAAGAAGTTGGAGTGATGCGAGGAAAGGGTTACGTAACAAGGAATGCAAGTGACCTCTAGTAACCACAAAAGACAAGGAAACGGATTCTCCTTCCAGAACTTCCAGAAGGAACCAGCCCTGCCAACACCTTAAAGTTAGCCCAATGAGAGTTAATTTTGGACTTCAGACCTCCAAAATTGTAGGGGAATAAACATGTTGCTTTAAACCACTAAGTTCACAGCCATTTGTTATAGCAGTTACAGGAAACGAATATAGGGAGCAAAAGTACAACCTGGAAGGCTAGCTGAGAGGCTGGAGTCTGGGGATGGTGATGGCCTGCACAAGAGTGATGATGGGGGATATAGCGAGAAGAGGTAAGATTAGGAATTTGTTTCCAAGGTGGTGCTGATAGGATTTGCTGATGAATTGGATATGGAATGTGCAAGGAAAAGAGGAATCAGGGATTACTTTAAAGAATTGGGTTTCAGCAACTGGTAGGATGAAATTTCCATTTGCTGAGATGGCAAAGACTGGGGAGGTCAGGAACACACATTTTTTGAGGGTCTACTAAATTCCAGATGTCACTCTAGGAATGCAGAGGTAAAGATATCCATGCCTTCACAAAATTTATAATCCAGTATAGTGTTTCTCAAGAGTGACCTCTGAAGCACTTGCATCAGAATTATCGGTGTGGACGGCAATGATTAATAACACAAATTTTTAGAACTTAACCAGAGAGAATAAATTAGAATCACTTGGGCTAGGGCCTGAGAATACGCTTTAATAACAAGTTCCTCAGAGCTTCTCATGTTCACTGAGGTTTGTGGAATACTGATTTAGTGGTTCTTTATTATTCTAATTTTATTTCAGAACATGCGGTTTGCCTTTATTAGTATGCAGGCATATCACTAGCTTTTATATTACAAAGTTGCTGTTTAGCTCACAGATGCAATAGAGTTTTTGTTTTGGTTTTTGTATGTTGGAGCAATGGAAGAAGGAAGGGAAATTAAATGATATACAACTACCTGCATGAATGATATTTCTGAGGGTGGAACTATTAGAAATGTGAGCAAAGCAGCATGATTTTGGAGGAAGGAAAGTTATGGGGAAGCTACAGAATATTTGAGTGAAATAGAACAGTTTTTACATGGGGTGATAAAAGGAGAAACATAATGTATGTTTAGGGTATATGTGTAATCTAAATATGTAAAATCTGAGTGGTTTTTTTTTTTTCCCCTTCAGAGTCAATGTGCTTTTAGTCTATTGCTAAAGTGCGTACTGGCAAATGTCCCTTAGCATATTTTATCTCCACATGAACCGCCTGATACATCAGTAGGTAGGTGGTAGTGGTAGACAACTAGATGACAGGAATGGGATTGAGGTCATAGGATTATTTATTATCCCTATTTTATAGACAAGCACACTAAAGCTAAATGTTATAATACATTTATAACATTGCCATTATTTTTAAAAATTGACCTAATATTGTGGTTTAATATAATGTACATGAAACCTACCTTTCATAAGATGACATTTTGTACATTATGCTTCTCTAAACTGAGAGCATCTCACTATTTTTTTGTGGCTTTTTTACTGGACAAGAGTATGAAACAGCATGAAAAAGTTGAAATTCAAATTTGATACATTATGTAATGATTTACTCTGGAACATCATGAAAATTTTTCTGTTTGCAGCTAATAAAAAAATGAGGGCTTAAAACAGCCACTAGAAAAAATGTACATTAATATTTAGGTATCATTTCCAGTGGAAAAAAATGATAAAAACAATGCATTGAGGTGGGAGATTGATTTACAGATAGGTGGTAAGAGTAGTACCAATCAACTTTGTCCCTAACTTGCTGAAAAAAATCCAATTCTCTATCTCTTTTCTTCGATGCTCCAAACTCTAAACCTGGTTCATAACCTGGATTGTTTTTTAAAGTTTACTAAGTACTTACTATATACTAACCACCATGTTAAGCAATTTATGTGGAATGGCTCACTTAATCCTCATAAAAATTTTATAGTTATAATATGACCACTTTCCTTACTATTGCTGTAGAATTCACAGTACTTGTGTCAATGCATAGTCTCACGAAATTCTCTAGGTAATTAATCTCATGGAATATTAAATACCCAATTAATGTTTAATTAATATGAAGAGACATTCATTCAGTGATTGTATATGAAGTTGGAAGTTCTCCAACTTTATAATGTCAAATTCCAAAATTTGTGTTTGTCTGTTCATTCTTAAAGCCCAAATACATGGGACATCTCTGTGTTTTAGCTACTCATTTCCAACTTGGGTTCCCTGACATTTCTATAATTCCTGTTCTTCCACAGTAGATTTTGTGGAAGACCCTGCAGTGTAGTTATCTGTTCTGATATTTGTGACTCGTATCCTGCAAAATTCACTACAAGGTTGCTGGGAAGGAGGTCCTTATTTCCTTTTTTCATTTTCTTTAGTTATTGGTCACCCTCCCTTCTTGTTACCCAACAAAACAATATGTTTTTTACATTTTCTATCATGTAATGGAGTCATCTCATATTGATATATAGATATGTTTTCAAACAGGACCACTCACAATTCTACTGAAATATGATGGTTATTCTGTGTAACCTGTTCCATTGTACACCATTCCTACAGCATAGGAATTTACAACCCTCTGCAGTACCTTTGAAATAAAATGTACTATTTAACCTGTATATTCACAACTTGATATTGGAAGTGTAATCAACTTCAAAGCAGGGCTTTTTTTTGCATTCGAAGCTTTAAATTTTTAATTATATATTCATTGCAAAACTATTCATAGCTATAAAGATATCACAGAGAGAGAGAGAGAGAATTGATATTACCTAGAAGAATCTATATTATAGCCGATTGTGTTAGTTGGGTACCTAGGCTAACTTTGTTAGACTTACGAACAAATTGGACTTATAAAAGTGCTCTCGGAATGGAACTCGTTCATGTGTAGGGGACTTACTGTATAAGGGATACAGTCTCGGTTGCTGTAGAAAGTGATTCCAAAAGAAACTGGCTTAAGAAAAAAAATACGGAAGTGTTTCAAAGGAGAACTGAAGTCACCCCTGCCCAGATCCACTCCCCAGTGTAATCACTATTAAAAGAAACACTTTTAAAATAAATCTATGGCCTCTGTATCAATCCCAGGGCAGCACGACTGCTTATTGACCAACATCCCCCACCCTTCAAAAAAAGAATATGGCTTAAACAAGATAGAATTTTATTTCTCTCCTTCCGGTAACTAGCCAGGAAAGGTATGACAATTTAATGGTATCAGGGATTCTTATTCTTTGTCTTCTTGCTCTGCTATTGCTAGGGTTTGTTCTCATACATGTGACTGAAATGACTTCCCAAAGTATCTATAGGCAAGTGTGATGGAAAGAAGAGAGAAGAAGATGACGTATTCCTTCCCTTTAGGAGCACATCCCACATGTTGCATATATCATATTATCTTATGTTTAGTTCTTTAGAACTTTAGTAAGTTCTTATCTTACTCGCATGGTGATACATAGATGTTAAAGAGACTACACAATAAACTCTTTAGATAGATTAATCTAGGCTCAGCTAAAGCTTCTACTACTATAGAAAAAGAAAAGAACAGATACTGGCAGAATAACAATTAGTCTCAGCCACAGAGGGAATGATGAGCATTTCTACATCAAATACCATGAGGTTTTATTGTCTTTGTGATTTCACTCTTTCCCCTACTTATAATGTCCTTTATTCACAATCCCATTTGTCAAAATTTGACTCAGTCCTTAAGGCCCAGCTCTCAACTCCCTTCTGAATAATATTTACCAAACATTAAATTTGTTTGTCCATATTTCCCAGCCATCTTGCAATGGCTCGGGGCATGGGGGATGGAGGGAGTTGGGAAGACTTTGATTAGTTTGAACCCATATATACGTAAAAATATGTGTGTTTTGCACTTGTCACATTATACTTTTGTGTCTGAGTGGTTCCTGGGAAAATCGGTGAGCTCATCAATGGTGTCTGGTACACAGTAGAGCTCAATGAATGGTGATTGTATAGATATTTTTTTAAAACTGAGTAGAAGCAAGGAGCGGGGAGGTATCAAAGAAGATGAGACATTGAAAGTAAGAAAATATTATGCAGCAAAGTTATGGCATGATAAAATAATTTAGATGCCTATATCTTACTACAAGATATCATTACAATTTATTGGCCTCTGCATATTATTTTGAATACTTGCAGATAAGGTTTTCGTTCTACTACTTCTGATTGCATAAAATGTACTTTTTAAGGTAGCATTTGCTTCTTTTGCAAATTTCAAAATTGCCTTTGTGTTGAAGGATTATAGCAAAATTTATCAGCCTATCTAGTGTTATAAGGATTTACTATGAAATGTATTCTAAAATGATAGACTTATTCTTTCTAATAAGACCAGAGCTCATGACATAATATTCCAAATGAAAATTTGTGTATTATCCTGCCTACTACTCACCATGATTCAAGAATTTATGGGTTATCATTATCCCCATTTCACATATCAGAAAATTGAGTGGACTTTAATTCTGTAAACTAAATATTTATATTACTATGCAACCATTCAATATTTTGTTCAATTACTTATTTCATGCAATAATACATAAAGTTACTATAATATAAATTCTAACATTTGAGGTATTATTTCCACTAAGTACTGAATACATTTTAATCATTCATTTACTTTTTCTTTTTCCTCTATCAATAATAAAAATTAAAATTCTCTGTTTCGATTTATCATTTGGAGTGAAATCTGAAACTACTTTCTAAAGGAAGATCAATATATACAATGAAAAGTGCAAGACCAGTGTCTCAAAGTGTTATGCTTAAATTGTTTACCACATTGAAGTAGTTACTCAAGGGTAACCAGAAGAGCTGAAAGAAGTAACCCAAGAAGTTAAAATGATCTTTGTCACAGACATTTAAAAAGAGCAAAGACCTGTAGATTAGATCAAAACTTGTTTGAGTTTATCCACTCCATGCACGTAAGTGGGTTTTGTAACTTGTATTTACTCAGATAATGAAGTAGGAAACCCACAGTTTAAGATGATGTTTTATCAGCAACAACACAGTTGTTTAAGGCTAAAATTAAATGAAAGAATTTGGAGCTGCTTTTCAAGTCAGTCGAAGAAAGCATTTTAAGCAACTGAGATGTAATTATTTAAACATAAGCTTGCATAAAAGAGAGATAAATCAGTCATTTCATCTGGTTCCTTTTTCACTTTCAGTTAATGGCACGAGAATTGGCCTTCATCATTATTTACATCTATCCTTTCTATTCTACAAACGTATCCTAGGGTGTTGAAAAATTATTGTTTGTATTATTTCTTCAGAGAAGAAAAGAGGAGAATATTCCACTCAGTACAAGATTTATGCTTGCTGAAGGCAGCAAGAATTGCCTGTGCATATTTTAGAGAAGAATTTGGCTCCCAGCCACAAAAGTTCAAGTGACCACTTAGGACTTCTCATTGAGAACTACTGTATGCAAACACACGAGCTGTGGATTGATTCTTACTTAATTATCAGACCACCAACTTTGCCAGTGCCATTAGCTGCAATACAATCTTGCACAATGTGCAAAACCATCATGATTTTTCCTTCTGATCTCTCCGGTATGTTTCAGACCATCTATGGAAGGCTCAAAAGAAGTACATGTAATTTCACACTTATGTGTCAGGTTGATGGAAAAAGTAGGCATGCTACAATGCTTTCAGAGTTACAATTCAAGTGAGAAACCCAACTGCATATTAAATTCATGGATGAACAATGGAAACTGAAAGCCATAATTTCAAGTTTTATTTCTGCAGGTATTGGCATATGACATCAAATTATTAAATCTAGCACAATATAAAAGTGAACATGAGAGATTTACATAGGAATAAGAGAGCACTGTAGAGTATGGGAATATGTAAAACCTGTAGAATACTTTCATAATAGTAAATTTTATGAAACATAAACTGAACAATAGTTTAAATACAACCCCCACCTAATTTCTATGGTAACCTACATATGTGTAATCCTCACGCAAGTGTGCAAGAAAATACTGAAATGCAGAAACAATGTGAGGTAGCAGGTAGACACTTGTTACCTTTGGTTGCTTATGCATATGGATAGCTAATAATCCAACACAAATCCTTGTATGTATCTTTAGCGTACAAGGTTTTCTGAGTAAAAGAGGTGGTGATGGATTTTTATAACTAATACTCTGCCCAGAAATTTTCTTTACATCTCAAACTAGGAAAGTATATAAATCAATTTCCCTATAATGACAGCAGTGAAGAGAGAAAGTGTGTCACAGGAATGAAATATTTCTGCACTTTTGTAAGATGGCAGGGCAGGCACATTTGCAAGAGCAAATAGGAAAAAAAAATCTGCTACACAAATATAGTTGACAAAGACTTTAAAGCATAGATCATGGATCAGAAGGTTGAATATTGTTAAGATGGTGGTATTTCCCAAACTGATTTACAGATTCAATGCAATCCCTATCAAAATCCCAGCTGACTTCTTTGTAGAAACTGACAAGCTGATTCTAAAATTCATATGGAATTGTAAGAGATGCAGACTAGCCAAAACAATACAGATAAAGAACAAAGTATGTGGTCTCACAATTCCCAATTTCAAGACTTACTACAGAGCAATTGTAACCATGACAGTGTAGCACTGGCTCAAGGACAGATATATAAATCAATGTAAAAGAATTGAGAGTTTGGAAATAAACCCATATGTCTATTGTAAACTGATTTTTGACAGGTATGCCAGGAATATTCAATAGGGAAAAAACTGTCTTTTCAACAAATGGTGTTGAGACAACTGTACATCTAAATGTGAAAGAATGAAGTTGGATCCTTACCTCACACCATATAAAAATTAACTCAAAAAAAATCAAAATCCCAAGTGTAAGAGTTAAAATGATCAAACTTTTAGGAGAAATTACAGGGGTAAATAGTCAATACCTTGACTTGGCAAAGGATTCTTAGATATGAAAAAAAAAGCATGAGCAACAAATGAAAAAAAGGATAAATTGAACTTCATCAAAATTAAAAAGTTTTGTGCTTTCAAAGGACACCACCAAGAAAGTGAAAAGACATTGCAGAAAATAGGGGAAATATCTGCAAAAAAAATTTGATAAGGGACTGTATCTAGAATATATATAAAACCCTTACAATTGAATAATAAAAGACAAAAATCCTAACAAAAATGGGCAAAGGTCTCAATAGGTACTTCTCCAAGGAATATAAAAAAATGGCCAAAAGCACATGAAAGATACTCAACATCATTAGCAAGCAAGGGAAGCAAATCAAAACCACAATGAGAAACTATTTCATACCTACCAGGATAGCTAGAATCAAAAAGTCAGATATTAACTAGTGCTTATGAGAACACGGAGAAATCAGAGTTCTCAAGCTCTGTTGGCAGGAATGTAAAATGGTGCAGAAGCTTTGGATAACAGTCTAGTAGTTCCTCAAACATACATAGAGTTACCATATAACCAAGCAATTCCACTCCTAGATGCAAACCCAAAAGAAATGGAAACATATATCTACACTAAAACTTATATATAAGAATGTTTATAGCAGCATTATTCATAACAGCCAAAAGATGGAAACAACCTAAATGTCCATCGACAGAAGAAATGTAATATATACATGCAGTGGAATATTTTTTAGCCCTAGAAAGAAATGAAGTATTGATACATGTGCCTGTTTGGATGAACTTTGAAAACATTACCCTAAGTGAAAGATGCCCATCACAAAAGCCCACATATTATATGATTCCATTAATATGAAAGTCCAGAATTAGGAAATCTAGAGAGAAAGAAAGCAGATTAGTGGTTGCTTAGTGCTGTGGGTAGAGGTGAATGAAGACGGGATGCAGTGCGGGTAATAGTTAAAGGGTTTAGAGTTTCTTTCTGAGGTGATGAAAGTGTTCTAATTGACTGGGGTGATGGTTACATATATCTGTGAATATACTAAAATCCACTGAATTGTATAATTTAAATGGGAGAATTATAGCAAGTGAATTATATCTCAATAAAACTTTTTTAAAAACAAGAGAGGGCTTCCCTGGTGGCACAGTGGTTAAGAATCCGTCTGCCAGTGCAGGGGACACAGGATCAAGCCCTGGTCCGGGAAGGTCCCACATGCCGTGGAGCAACTAAGTCCGTGTGCCACAACTACTGAGCCTGTGCTCTAGAGCCCGCAAGCCACAACTACTGAGCCCACCTGCCACAACTACTGAAGCCCGCGCGCCTAGAGCCTGTGCTCCACAACAAGAGAAGCCACCACAGTGAGAAGCCTGCACACTGCAATGAAGAGTAGCCCCCGCTCACCGCAACTAGAGAAAGCCCGCACGCAGCAATGAAGACCCAACAGAACCAAAAATAAATAAATAAATAAAAACAAGGAAACTTTGGTAGGTTTAACTCATGCTGTACATCTAACTCTAAAGCTACATAGCAACTACACAACAGATGAATAATATGAATTCTGAAAAAAAAAGACATATGGTGATGTGTCAAATCCTAAAGATCTGAATATTCAGTTCTTATAAATGAAGAAGGATATAAAATATTCAGCTTCTTTTATATTGAAGCAAATTATTCTCCAATATTAAATAAATGCAGTAGGAATACTAACAGCCAACGATTAGAGTTCTATTGAGAAAAGTAATTATAAGCTGGAGGCTATCATGAATCCTTAGTTACTTATGCTGAAATTCAGAAGAGCTATCAGAGATGGCCTCTGAAATATTTCTTTCAGAAAAAATTCTCTAGAGAAGGAAAAGAAAGAAAAAAAGAGAAACCAGAGAGTGGGTTCAAGACAGAAAAGAAAATGTGCCTGAGATATATGTACTATGCAACCACTGAGATATTTTTTTCAAGTGGTTATTGTTGATTGTTCTAACAAAGTAGACCAGAAGACCAAGTATATGTACTGTAACTGAGGAAAAAAATTTAAAAATTAATGCTTTCCAAGTCAATACATAAGCCTGAAAATAAAGAGATACAGTCAACACTATCAGGTTCAATGCAGTAGAAGTTACTTGTTGCCTAAAAATTTTAAGTTACTTAGTCAATGTCACCCAGAGGAATGACTGAGGTACTTCCAGGTAGGGTACTGGGTATTTTAGGGGGAGGTTCAGGTCCTATTCAGAGGACAGGACTTTATTACTAGGATAAAGGTTGGCCTATATTTAAGAGTGTGCTTTTAAAGAAGCACAGAAGTACATTTTAAAGCTCTTTACGAGTAAAACAGAGAAACCCGAAATGCTAATATATTTTGGGTAATAATCCAAATTTATATTGGAACATGTTTTTATCTGGAGTGATACAAAGAAAAATGAAAGCAGAAAAAAACAGCTTTTAGTTTTCATTATAAAACCAATATCAAAATGTATATATAATCAAACAAATTTGGTGAAGGTTATATTGAACAGAGTGAATAGAGGTAACAAGTCTATAAAATGTAGTATAAAGTAGTATAAAGAGAAGGACCAATGCAGGAACGAAAGCCAATACATACTGCTCCACTATAATTTATATGATTACATTTTCTTAAGAATTTAACCTAATCCTAATTTAAATTGAGGCTGGGCAAGTGTTCAATAAATATAAATTGAATGAATGAATCTCAGTTAATATACTAGAGACAGACTCTTTACAAAAATTCCACAATCTTTCTCATTCCTTATCTTCCCTCTCTCCAGCAGTGTGTAACAGAAAGTGTGCTTGCTTTGCATCAGGCAGGCCTGGATTTAAATTTCAACACTGACTTACTAGCTCTGTGATCTTAATGATCTGATTAAAGAATTATTTCAGCATGGTTACTTGCCTACTTTCTCTCTGCTGTAAATATGACAGAGGTAGAGGTGACATGAGGATCAAGGATAAAAGGCGAGGGAAAGATGACAGGTTAGATGGAGTTAGAGAGAGTAGTAAGACATGACCCTAGGTTAACTAAGAGTTCTGATGTTTGCGGGGACTCAGCTAATTCAAGTCTCCTGCAGTGCTTTATTTATGTTGACTCCATATGCTCAGGACTCCTCATTGCAGTGGTCAATTCAGGCCTTTCCTTTCCTCCCCTCTCCACACATGAGCTCCATGGTCTTTGTTGGAATGCTTTCCTTACTTCCTGTAATCCACAGACCCTCTGGCTCACCCTTATAATGTAATATGCTAAGCCACTGTGTTAATGATCAAAAAGCTATAGGCTATCCCTCCCCACAGTTGTTATGTGGGCATATCTTAATAGTGGACATCTAGGGACAATATGTATGCCTCTGCTTTCTATCTCTGGAAATAATTTCAGATGAGGGTGATGGCAGGTTCCTGGAAGGATGAAACAGCTATTTTGCTTCTGATGGGGATTTTGCTGGCATCGCATAATCATATAATTTAGGGGCTACACTACTCTGATCTTTTTTTGGAGAATACAACATAGATGATGTTTCTATTAAAGGATCTAGAGATATGCAAATGCCAAACTTCTTGCTTGGACTTATGAACATTTCCTTTCAATCCTCTGCAGGTCAGAGACCAAGTGAAAATAGGAAGCACTGATACCACTTAGAATATGAAGAGGCACCTATGAATGTCCTATGAATTATTTCTCCAATTTCTCTAATCAAAGCATTGTTTGATAAGAGCTAGTTGATAGTCAAGTAGCCTTTTAAATGTTACTTAAATCAAGAAAGTTGACTTGGAAAGCCCGGGTTATAACACTATTGAAGTGATTAATAGTATTATATACCTGCTCTATCAAAATTCACTTCTGTGACAAAGGGCTATTCATGTAATATCTTGTTTCACTTTTAACAAAATGCTTTAACAAAAATGCAGAATTCCAGCTTCATGTCATTTTCACATGGTGTGTTTTTTTGTTTGGGCTTTCAGTTTCCATTATTTAAAAAAAGATTTAGTAGATGGTAAACCCCAATATAATAATACACAATCTAAAAACAAGTTTCCTGAAATTGAGTTTTCTCTAAGTAAAGAAATAAAAGGAGAGTTATTCCTGTATTAATGACAAAGCAAAATTCTGATGTTCATGCAAGACTTGAAATTAGATCAAAATTACAGCTGTTAATGTAATTCCATTAGAAGTGTATGTATTTATACAATATAATTCAATTAACTTTAAAAGACAAACTGATTTTTTTTCTAGTTTTATTTAGGGTTGTCAGATCAAATAAGGACCCAGTTAAATTAGAATCTCAGATTAAAAAGAAAATTTTTTTTAGTCTAATACTGCATAGACAAAATATGCCTGTATTTTGTGGATTATACTTATACTAATATATTTAAAATTTATCTTGCATTCATTGGTATAGCCACTATGGAAAACAGTATGAAAATTCCTCAGAAAAATAAAAGTAGAGTTGTCAAATGATCCACCAATCCCATTCCTGGGCAAATATATGGACAAAACTATAATTTGAAAAGATACATGCACCCCTATGTTCACAGCAGCACTATTTACAATAGCCAAGACATGGAATCAACCTAAATGTCCATTGACAGATGAATGGATAAAGAAGATGTGTGTGTGTGTGTGTGTGTGTGTGTGTGTGTGTATGTATCTATAAAATGGAATACTAGTCAGCCATAAAAAAGAAATAATGCCATTTGCAGCAACATGGATGGACCTAGAGATTATCATACTAAGTAAATCAGAAAGACAAGTACCATGTGACATCATTTATATGTGGAATCTAAAATATGAAATAAATGAACTTATCTACAAAACAGAAACAGACTCACAGATATAGAGAACAGACTTGTGGTTGCCAAGGGGAAGGGGTGGTGGGGGAGGAACGGATTGGGAGTTTGGGATTAGCAGATGCACACTATTATATATAGAATGGATAAACAAGTCCCACTGTATAGGACAGGGAACTATATTCAGTATCTTATAACAAACCATAAAGGAAAAGAATATGAAGAAGAATATATGTATATGTTAACTGAATCACTGCTGTACAGCAGAAATTAACACAACATTGTAAATCAACAATACTTAATAAAATAAAATTTTAAAAATCGAAAAATAAAATTTATCTTACATTCAAATTCAATTGAGTGCCCTATATTTTATTTGGAAGATATAGTTAGTCTTGAAGCCTTTTTCCTTCCTTCTCCAGTCCAATCTATGAACAGAAAACAAATCCTAAAATAAAATTTCTGCTGTAGTTTAAATAGGTGCTTCTTTCTCCACTAATCATCATATACATATTTCTGTGCTTATGCGTATGCTCATTTTCTTCTTTCCTTTCCATTTTCTGCCATCTTTCCTTTCACTTCTTCCCTCTTCCTCTTTCCCTTCTTTCATTTCCCTACTGATAGTAATTTTATTCTTTCCTCCACTCATAAAACCTATGCCTTTTAATAGATAATTAGTTCCAGACACACATCCTCTATAGTTTTTTTTTCCCCAGATCTTTATTATGAATTCATTAATTGGGGAGAAATGTTGACCTTATTAAACTTTACCATACATTTCATTAAAAAAAGAACCCACGAGGACTTCCCTGGTGGTCCAGTGGTTAAGACTCTGCACTCCCAATGATGGGGGCCTGGGTTCAATCCTTCGTCAGGGAACTAGATCCCGCATGCCACAACTTAGAGTCCACATACCACAAGTAAAGATCCGGCATGCAGCAATGAAGATCCCACACGTGGCAACGAAGATCCCGCGTGCCACAACTAAGATCTGGCACAGCCAAATAAATAACTGAATATATATAAAAAAAGGAACTCACTATAAGATGTAAAGGAAATAGGTAATTTTGAGAATTAGAAAAACCCAAACATGTATTTTAAGACCCAACCTTTAAAAAGATAAAATTAGAAACAAAATAGATCTAGCTTCTGTCAACTTATAAAATGCTATTAATGAATAAAAAGGGATAGTCAATTTCCCTTTTTATAAAAAACCATTTATTTGGGGGAAGGAGATGGATGATTATGAACTGTGAGCTTGGATTCAACCCTGCTTTAAAGCTGATTTCAAGCAGGACAAAAAAAAAAGTCTCTTGATATACTCTCAAATTGCAAGAAAGGGCAGTTCACAGTATTAAGACTTTTTTGTCCTTGCACCTCCTTTGTTGCTTTTGCTTGGGTGAGACCCCAGTCCTTCTTAAGTATTAAAGAGACTCTCATCCATGTGATTCTTCCCGCACACACCTTAAGGGTTACCTTGGACCTCTAACTCTTTTCTACCTTACTTTCAAACTTAAGATGACAGTACATTTCAAACAACAAATCTGAGTCCAAACTCATGAATTCAAGCAGCCCCCTCTTAACAATCCCACCTACCCCATAAATGGTAGGAAGGAGTAAAAACAGACCAAGAGAACAGTTGCTGGCTGCATCTACTACAATGAACCCAGTTTGCTCCCACATTGCTCCCGTTCAGCCTCATACTTCTAGGACAGCATGCAGGTTTGGGCTGCAAGATAATTTTCTGTAGACTACCCATTTAACTTTGACTATATTGTTTCATGATTAATTTACCTGTAGCTACCAATTATCTGTAATTAGATATATGACCTAAGTAAATTATAAATGAATGAACTTATTCATATTCAGCATCAATATAATTTTTAGCTGGCATAGTATTGCAGTTTAAAAGATAAAGTTTTCCTTTTGATGGCATAGGAGTATTGCATAGGAAGTAGGTGTAATTCTTTCTGCCATGTCTGACACTAGAGTTGACCAATTTTAGTAACTTTTTGGAGCTCAAATTTATTAGAGGTTTCTGTTAGAAAAGCAAAAAACTCTTCAAGAACCTCATGTATAAAAATATCATACAGTATGAGAATGGAAAACATTGAGAGTTATTTTAAAACTGTCAAAAATTTAAGAGGAATATATATTATAAATTAAGAGACTGAAGGAATAATCATACAATTTAAAACAGTTTAAAAGTTGTTTATGCATTATGATACTATATTGACACAATTCAATATTTAGGCTTCTGTTATTTGAATTTTCAGCTAGATTCACATGAGGTTGGGGACTGATGTTTATCCAGAACAATCCTTGTGCTAACAAATTTACACATTTTCTAATAACTCTGTGAGATAATTTTTTATGTCTACACTGTAGATAAAAAAATTGAGGCCAAGAGAGTTTAGTTAATTTCTCCAGGGTCTCAGAGTTATTAAACAGCAAGCTGGACTTGAATTCAGATTGGGCATGTGCTTTTTCTGCTATATAGTGCAAATTCTGAGTTTCAGAAATGGAGTGGAGTGAGGAAATAGAAAAAAAAGTAGAAGCAATTACTAATGCTATCATTCAAAAATTTCTTAAACTTTTTCTGGAATTTTTCAGAAACTTGAATTTTTTGTGCTTGTGTCTATGCGAAATATCTGGTAACTCAGTATAGGCACTATATTTTTTAAAAAGGAAAGATGAAAGAAGTAAAGAGAAAGAAGGCAAGGAAATATAAAAGTGAAACACAGGGAAAATATCATTCTTCCCTTTTTATATGATTAATTATGGTGGAATGGAATATAAAAACCCTGAAAACCTGCAGGCTCTAGGTCTATATTCCTGTGGTCATATGACTTAGAAACTGAACTTTCCTTCTGTTATGCTAAATAATTAGGAAAAACCAGTAATTGTTAATAGTTTCATCCACCTGATGGGTAGGCAGAGGATGTAACTAGTGAGTTGGGGCGTCAGGAGGGTAACAAAGGCCCATGAGAAAGGCAAAGGGATCTTCTTGAACGCTTAACACAGTACTCATGCTAAGGGTCTCTGAACATCAGGAAATATGTTCCCTGGCTGGGACTGATACTGTGTCTCTCACTCTGCAAAGATCTGTTGGCATCTTTCTGTCAAACTCATTGCCCAGTTGTGCAGAGGACCACATAGGACGGTGCCAAAGTCAATGAAGAAAGAAACTCTAAATGTAAGAAAACATTCAATAATAGGCTCAACTGTTGGCTACCTCATTCTCAAAGGTCATCTATGATCTTCTCACTACCAGTCAACCCATTTTCTTATTTCCCATTCTTCCTGTCTGTAACATCTGATATTCTTCCTTGAAAAACATTTTTCCATGTTTCCACAAACAATGCTGTCTTCATTCTCCATCTACTTCTTTGAGTCCTTCTGCTTCATTTTTGTACTCAAGGCTGTGGATGTTTTTCAAGAATAAGTCTTTGGCTCTTTGCTCTTTTCTTTTTATGCACTTATTAAAATATTCACGCTCATGGCTTTAAATATTCCTGCTCTGTGCTAAAACTAAATTCACATTTCCTTTTCTGACCTCTCTCCCAAGACCACAAGAATATCTCCACATATTTGTTAGTCACTTCCTCTCCATCATCCTGCTTTTACATCCAAGTCTACATGTCTAAAACCAAAATTAATATATACTCCAATAAAAAATGTCAAGGCATAAACAGGAAATGCACAAAATGCAAAATAACTAACAAACATAACATGTTCACAATCACTAGTTATCATAGAAATGCAAATCAAAACAAAAAAGACATACCATTTACAACCTATCAAGTTGTCAAAGACTATTTTAAAAATTATAATACAGAGTACTGGCAAGAGTGTAAGGAAATGGTCACTCATATACTGTTGACAGAAGAGTAACTTGACAAAACTTTTCTTAAATGAAATTTGGCAATATGTGACAAAAGCCTTAATACACTGCAGTGAATATAACCCAGTAATTTCATTTCTCAGTATATATTTTAGGGTAAGAAATGTATGATTTATATCATATATATATATTCACAGTATTGTTTATATAAATGAAAATCAAGAATAATGTAATTGTGTCACAGAAGAGAATTATTTAAAAATTATGGCAAATCCATACAATAAAATATTATATAGCCAAATAAATGCAGTTACAGAACTCTGAAGTGAAAAGATGTTCTTGATACATTTATAGTCAAGGTAGGTTTGTGTTAAGTTTATATTATGTTGAATAAAAATTGTAGGCAATGATACAGTATATAGAATGTAACACAATATTTTATATATATATATATATATATATAAATTATATATATATATGGAGAGAGAGAGAAAGAGACACAGAGGCCTGGGATAGTATACACCATAGGATAAAGAATAGTTCTTGGCAATTTTTCTACTTTCTCTTTATTGTATTTTCCATTTTCCATTTATTTTCATAATGAGCATATGTGCTTGATTTTACAGTAAGAAAATATTTTAAAAACAAATAAATAAATTAAAAAAAATAATAAATAAATAAAAACAAATAAATTTATTTTCCTTCCAAAATTTGGACTTTTTCTGAATTTCTAATTGTGTCAATGGCATCCTCATTCTTGGTCATCCATACTCAAAGCTATTTTATGTGTCTCTGATATTTATATAACTTTATCCAAATATTTAGTTTGTCAATTTGTTTCTGATCTGCACCCCACTGACAGATTCCTTTGTTAAATATTATTTTTGTAAATGAATTTCCATGCTTAAAACTTGCCCCATGTAGAAGGAGAAATTTGGGGTTCTGATTTGCATGCTGTTTAGACAGTAGAGGTATGTTTATTTGTGAAAATTTATCAAGTTGTATACCTATGATTTATGCAATATTGAGGGCATTTATACATTGATAAAAAATAAATAAAAAATCTGCCCTTTACCTACAAGATAAAGTTAAAAATCCTTAGCTTAACATTATATCCTTCTACAATCTGATCTTAATCCTTCTTAACCAGGATCATCTCCAATATTAGCATGATAAAATTTGCTAATAGCATTGGTTATGCAGTCTCTGCAAGAAATTGTTCAGCACTTTATATCATTTGTCTTATTTGATTATCCCAACCCTCTAAAGTATGTACTAATATTATTCCCATTAAACTAATGAAGAAACAGAGACTTAGTAAGAATAAGTTATAAGTTATATTTGTAGTTCTGGAAATTTACTAGCTTTGCCACCCAGTACTCATTCCCTATCTTCTGGTAATAGCTCCCCAACTTTGTATCCTAGAAGGTCTATCATTCAAGGTGATTTACCCTCTTCAGCCAAAGGATGGAGCAAGACTTTTCAGATACTCTTCCTGAATAAAAATTTTGAGAGTAATAATAAAGAGATTGATGATGGCAGCAGATGAAAAGAATATTTATTAGTGATTAGTTCCTGTTACAGACCCACCAGAGATTCCAGGTTCCTGCCATTGGAGCAAGATTCCATTTCAATACTTTAGTTACTACCTCACTTCTGTGGATAAATTCATTTCCTCCCTTCCCTTCCCTTCCCTTCCTTTTCCTTCCCTTCCCTTCCTCTCTCTCTCTCTCTCTCTCTCTCTCTCTCTCTCTCAATCTCTCCTTCCACTTCTCTCCTTCCTCCACCGCCTCCCTTTCCCACTTTTCTTCCTTTCTCCTTTCCTTTCCTCCCTCCTTCTCCTTTCCTTTCCTTTCCTTCCCTTCCTTTCTTTATGTTTTGCATAAATCAGCGGAAGTACATTTATTTTGCTGAGGGTTATTCAGCAACAGCATGTGTTAGTGCTGAAATTTGAACTCAAGTCTAGATGACTTCAAAGCTTGTGTTCTTAACCATTATGTTTTAGAGTGTGACTGCAAACTCAAGCCCACCTCTGGTTCTCATTGCTTAAATGCATACTTGCTCTTTGGGATCAAATTTTGCGCAAGCCACTTCCCCTTCTAAGATATTTTTCCTTTGCTTTCCATTTTCTCCCAATTCTACTGAAACTTTCCCACTGACCATTATAATACCCACTTTCTCTAAAATAGTCATTAAACTCTTTAAATGATAGAGACACTCTTTTCATGACACTTCTTATTTGCTGGTGGAATCTGAGACAGAAAGATAAAAGTCAAGAATAACTCTTCACCTTGAAAAACCACCACTGGTTCCCTGTGACTTACAGATAAAATCTAAACCTCAGAAAAGTCACATGCAAGGCATTTAAAAATTTTTTTTGAGCCTTATTTTTTTAACATCTTTATTGGAGTATAATTGCTTTACAAAGGTGTGTTAGTTTCTGCTTTATAACAAAGTGAATCAGCTATACATATACATATATCCCCATATCTCCTCCCTCTTGCATCTCCCTCCCACCCTCCCTATCCCACCCCTCTAGGTGGTCACAAAGCACCGAGCTGATCTCCCTGTGCTATGCGGCTGCTTCCCACTAGCTATCTATTTTACATTTGGTAGTGTATATATGTCCATGCCACTCTGTCACTTCGTCCCAGCTTACCCCTTCCCCCTCCCCGTGTCCTCAAGCCCAAGGCATTTTTTAGTCTGGTTCAAATCTATTTCTCTAGTTACATCCTGTGCTACTTTCTCCCTTTCTCCTTCTCACCAGCACGTCCTCCCTCCCCCATCCTTCCTCTTTCCTCTCCAGCCACACAGATCAACTCCTCCTCTCCTAGTCAGGTGAAAATTCGGCAGTGGTCTACACAAAATGCCTGAACAAACTTGACTGTGTTCATACGGGTAGCATTCATTTGTTGTAAAACTTCCTTGTGACAATTTTTCATTGTATTGTATTTTTTGAGATTCACTTTTATCTGTGGTATAGAGGAAAACACACTGTTCAGGCAGTGAAAAGACTGAATTAGTTCACCTCTTCTGCTCTGAAGGGTTTAGATCAGCAGTGCCCAACATTTTGGGCACCAGGGACTGGTTCCATGGAAGACAATTTTTCCATGGATGGGAGGAGGGGGTGGGTGGTTTCGGGATGATTCAAGAGCATTACATGTATTGTGCACTTTATTTCTATTATTTTTACATTGTAAAATATAATGAAATAATGATACAGCTCACCATAACGCAGAATCAGTGGGAGCCCTGAGCTTGTTTTCCTGCAACTAAATGGTCCCATCTGGAGGTGACGGGAGACAGTGACATCTGAAGTGTGTTGCTTATGTCCAGTCTACTCCGTAAGATGCAACTAATTGTCACTTGCCACTCACTGATAGGGTTTTGATATGAGTCTGCAAGCAACTGATTTATTATGGTCTCTGTGCAGTCAAACCTGTCTGCTAATGATAATCTGTATTTGCAGCCACTCCCCAGCGCTAGCATCACTGCCTCAGCTCCACCTCAGATCATCAGGCATTAGATTCTCGTAAGGAGTGCGCAACCTAGATCCCTCGCATGCGCAGTTCACAGTAGGGTTCATGCTCCTGTGAGAATCTAATGCTGAGGCTGATCTGACAGGAGGCGGAGCTCAAGCAGTAATGCAAGTGATGGGGAGTAGCTGTAAATACAGATGAAACTTCGCTCACTTGCCCACCACTCACCTCCTGCTGTGTGGCCCGGTTCCTTACAGGCCATGGACTGGTACCGGTCCATGGCCTGGGGGTTGGGGACCCCTGGTTTAGATAATGTATTGCTCTACACTATCCTTCCTTATTTTTTTAATTTATCTGTTCATTTACTATGTGGAAAATGTAGGGGGAGATTCCAACAGTCAGCATAGCCTCTTTTCTCTACTCTAAGAGAAGTTGAAACAAGTTTTGCTGTTTTCTTAGTTTGGTACCACTTTAAATATTGGCGTATTTTGGGTTTCTAGATTATTTTGGGCATGGGGGTTGAACAAGGGACTTCTTTGTAACAGCATCCCCAGATGTTATGACTTTTTCACTCTGCATAGAAATGTGAATATATTTATATATTGGAGTGACACTTCTACAGGAAGCCTAGAGACCTGTTTACTACATGTCACCAAAGTTAAAGTGCAAGTGTGGTAAATTTCACTGCTTGTTTAGACTTCATGAATATAATTACTCAATGTTAGACAATAAGAAATGGAAAACACTTAAGTGGCTTTCTTATACCTGGATCTGTTGATTTTGTCAATGAGGGCTTTCATTAAGAGCCACTGAAGGTTAGTCCCTCTCAATTGATGTCGTGGTAACAATTTACTCTCTCCTGCCATAGTAAAGATAGAATGAAAAGAACCTGTCCTTCAATCTGTTTGTGGTAGAGATTTTTTGTTTTTTTTTTTAGTATAAACATTGAATTCCTCTGCTTGCTTGGAGATGGAAGGTCATTAACAGGGCACTTGAGCAGATTGGAATTACAGTCAATTGAGACGTTGAAACATCCTAAATGGCCTAATGCAGCAACTAAGTGCTTCTTAAATTCCAAAACTTTTACTCGAACACAACAATCATGAATTTCCACTGCCTTTGGTAAATGCTGTTTTTTACAGTTTTGTGTAAAGAAGCAACACAAATTTAAATTACTGTATTTATATTTTTTACTTAGCAACATTAATTTGTCAAGATGTAAATGTAAAATTGAGCCTAACTTAATTAGATGTGGTTAAATATTAAAATTAGTAGAAAAATTAGTGAAAAGTAAACTTGGCGATACAGCTAATGCCAATGCGATTTATTTTAACTGTTTGAGTCTATATTAATTTGTACTATTATAGTCATAGGTGTGAAAAATGGCCATTTGTAGGCATCAATCAAGGCTAAGATGTTCTGTCTTTCTTTATGCACACATATTTATAAAGTATATGGAGTATATATATGTAAAGAGAGAGTATATATATTTAAATATGCGTATATATGTATATGTAGTGTATTTATATATATATGTATACACACACACACATATAGTAGGCTTACAATCTCTTAAATGTTGGTTTAATTCCTAGAAAGAGAAATTCATTTCCAGAACACACAGATAAAAAGATTTTTGTGGTTTAAGGTAGAGAATAGACTACAGAATGAAAAGAAACAAAAGCCAACATAATACATCCCAACATGAACAGTTCACAGTTATCAGATTTGTAATTGCCGATGAACAAACATTAGCAAATGTGCTAGAGAATTCTCCAAGAGCCACTGATGGAAGAATCTGAGGCCAAAGGACAAATAAAGTATTGTTTTTTAACATCTTTATTGGAGTATAATTGCTTTACGATGGTGTGTTAGTTTCTGCTTTATAAAAAAGTGAATCAGCTATACATATACATATATCCCCATATCCCCTCCTTCTTGTGTCTCCCTCCCACCCTCCCTATCCCACCCCTCTAGGCGGTCACAAAGCACCTTTTGATTTAACAAGAACATAAGTTTCCCCATATTTTCGTCAAACGTTCTACTTGTATTTATTCCTATTTTTCATTTTCTGATGCTCTCCAAATATATTTTAAAATATATTTTATACATTTTTTCTTCATTGCATCTTTGATCACACTGTCTCTTCCCCATGCCATAATAGCAAGGAAAATTTGAGTGGGGAGTCCAGACTCAAGAAAGCATGGTGGAAGTGTCATCAGGAATCAAATTTATCTTAGGCCATATAAAATACAATATATGAAAAGAATGTATATCTAAAGTTTTGTGATGAATAACTACAGTAGATACAACAATGAAGTACTAGGAAGAGCTGATTTTAGACCTGGTATTTTCATTCATCAATAATAGAATAAAGGTCACTTTTTTTTTTTTTGCCTTAGCTTTCCACATCTGTTCAATGAAAGGATCTCATTAAATGACCTGTGAGGTATGTACAACTCCAAAATTCTATGATGTTAGGTGCCCTTATAAATTGCTATTTTTGTCATTTATTCAATGATTCCAAGTTACTAATGAACATAAGTTAATAGAAAATTTGGATAATTTTCACAGTGTGAATTAGAGAATGCAGGTTCTGTTAAAATCAATGGGAGAATAAGAAGGCAGGGAGAAGGGCAGATTGTGAGGCAGGCATATTGAATCTTACAAAACAAACTCGAGATAATATGGTGGTAGGCACTCTGCTGGTAATTAGTTCAGTGCTGTGAGATCTTGAAAGGCTGAACTTTAGGAGATGGAAACTAACTGTGAACTGGAAATAGGATGCCAGTGTACAGGTGTAGACATCTTTCTGAGATCAGTTGAAGGGGAGGCAGGAAATGAGGTGGCAATTAAGTAATCGACTGCTGTCAAGATTAGATTTTTTTCAAGAAGACAGTCTAGGGCAAGGTCAAAGGTAAATGTAGGGTTGAACCAAACAGGAATCAGGGTTTTCATTTCTTAGATAAATATATCTGAAAAATGTCTATAGAGTTTATACTGGGGCAGCAATGCATATTTTGTAAACACACGAAATCTCAAGCCTCATACCAGTAAATAATATGTTTGAGGCATGCTTGTAAATACCTGGCATGGCCCAGAACAGTACTGAGAAAACAATACCTCTTTTATCATGCTTTAGTATAAAGTCTACCAAATAATAATAATATGCATTTTTGAAATGACTAAATATATACTTACAGAGCACACTATTCAAAGCCATTATAGACTTGTAAGCAAGTTAATAAATGTTCAAAATTCCAAAACTACACATTCATGTAATACACAGCTATCACCTTCAATAGATTAAATAATGCAACTTCTCAACCTTGGTCCTTTAACCAATATCTATAAAAGCCTAAATAGATATTTTTGAACCTAATCTTGAATATATGCAGAAAAGAAGTCTTTACCTTACTTATGTAGAAGTCATTGTGATTCTCAGCTATTGTTTATAAAACATTTTCATTTTGAATTCTATTGTTTAAAATATTCTTTTATTGCATATAAAATATTTAATTTGATAATTAAATTGATCATAAAATAAATTTTTTTTTTTTTTTTTTTGCAGTACGCAGGCCTCTCACTGTCGCGGCCTCTCCCGTTGTGGAGCACAGGCCCCGGACGCACAGGCTCAGCGGCCATGGCTCACGGGCCCAGCCGCTCCGCGGCATGTGGGATCCTCCCAGACCGGGGCACGAACCCGCGTCCTCTGCATCGGCAGGCGGACTCCCAACCACTGCGCCACCAGGGAAGCCCAATCATAAAATAAATTTTTGAAGAGCTCAGGAAAACCATCACTTTAATGTCTTCATTAATACTTAGTGGGGATTTATTTAAAGCAAAATTGTTTTTGCTGATATTATGAACTTTACCCACTACCTACCAGTAGGTATAAAATAAGAATTTACCTTTCAACAGAGCAGAGGATATCAGTATGGTTACTATATTCAAGAATTCTAGAGGATGCATTTCCAGCAAAATTTTCATGGGTAATACAGTATTTAAATCTTAGAATATTTTTAAGAAATTCATTTTATCATTTCATTCTTAGAATTGGTGAATAACTCTAATTACTCATTTTTCATGACAGAAAGTCAAAAGGTCAAGCTGCTTTTTTGTAATTTTAAAAGTCTCTCTTAATGCTCCGGTAGTCAGTTGAACATTTCTTAGTGCTCTCTCTGGAGGTAAAATAATTGTATTCATTGCATTATCTTATCTGAAACTCTGTGTAGTAAAGGTGACATGGAAAGGATAAGTCATCTTCAATGCCCTCTTCACCATTCTGTCATTTTTGTCTTACTACCATTTCAGGCATAACCCTGGGTTATTGTTCTCGGTTGTTCATGGCTTGGCAGTTCATGGTTTATGCCTGGTGTAAACATAATAAAACCCAGCATTTATTTATTTATTTAAACATCTTTATTGGAGTATAATTGCTTTACAATGGTGTGTTAGTTTCTGCTTCATAACAAAGTGAATCAGCTATACATATACATATGTTCCCATATCTCCTCCCTCTTGGGTCTCCCACCCATCCTCCCTATCCCACCCCTCTAGGTGGTCACAAAGCACCAAGCTGATCTCCCTGTGTTATGCAGCTGAAACCCAGCATTTAATAAAGCCCATCTGTCTGATGCATCTCTATCAGAGCAGTCCCTCTAGCTTTGCTATGTCTTTGCTATCTGGAGTTTGGTTAATTTAACTCTGCATTTAAAAACATAGGAAAAGTCGATTATTATGTTAGAAAATGCTTTTAATTTGTCCTAATCAGAAACTTTCCCAATACCAATATTATATAGCAAAAGACTTTGCCCCTATTTTAGGGAGATAATTAAAGCTATTGGGAATGATTTATCTCAACTACCCATTCGTCCTCTGAACATCTGCTTTCTTTCTCCTAGTCTCTTAGCCTCTTTCTCTCTAGTGGTTTCTTTCCATAGTCTAAAAATGTTTCCAATTCCCTTGAACTAAAACTATTTCCTTCATCATATATCTTTTGGCAAACTCTGTCCCTTTTCTCTTTCCCTCTCATGCACACTTAATGAACAATTGGTTTCATCTCAGATGACTATTATTCATTCCACATTAATCCTCCAACGCCCTGCAACCTAGCTTTTGTCCCCATCACTCTACAGAGACTATTCTTGGTGAGCTCAATAGTGATCAAACCCAGTGAATCCTTCAGTCTTTATCTTACCAGATAATTCTTTTCAGTGAATATTAATGATCATTTTCTCTCTTAACGCTTTTCTATTCCCTTATCTTCCATGACACTATACTCACTTCGTTCTTCTTGTTCCTCTTTTTCTTTCTTTCTCTGTCTCTCATTTAGTTTGGCCCTTATGTAACTCTTATTAAGCATTACATCACGTCTGGTGAGATTTCATCCAGGATCATGATTTCAAGCATACCCAACATACATGTGGGTTATTTCCAAGTCTCTATCTCCAGCCCAGACTTGTAACTGCACTTCAGACTATATATTCTCAATTACAAATATCCCACAAGAGCATCAAACACAAGTCTGAAATGAAATGTACCATTTTTACCCTAAACGAGCTCATACCCTATATTTTCTGCCTAATTTACCTATATCAATTTCTATTCCATCACTTAAGACGGAAGACCTTCTTTGTTCATTCTCTTTTCTTCTCCAAACTTAAGCCTGCCAAGTACTGTTTTTCATCGATTACAGATGCAGATTTCACATTTTAACAGCTCTGAAATCAGGATACATCTCAACAAGCAACAATCGATGTAGTGTTATAGTTTGATTAGCAGAGATTTCATTCCCTCTTAGTGGTACAAAAAGAAGTGTTGTGTCCTATGGTCTGGTTTACGGGGTCTTACATTAGAAGAAATACAGTACTTCATAAATCTATGTCAATCTCTCCACTTCACTACCACTCCGGTAATACAAGAGTCTTTCTATCTTCTGTCTAACCATTTTTATCCATTATTCCTCAACACGTGAGAGTCTTGCATTTGCAACGCAATCGGATTATGGAATTGTTCTGCTTTAAACTTTCAGTTATTCCTCATCACTTATGGAATAAAGCACGATGTTATTTACATGGGATTCAAGGCTGCTCGTGCTCTAATCCGTGACTTGCCCCATCAGTCTTCTAACATCCCTTCCGGGCTTGAATTTCCAGCAATACCAATGTGACTGATTCTCTCCTCAAGATCTTTTCTCTTGTGTTCCCTTTTCCTGAAAGCTTTCCTTCACATACACAACCAGAATTCCTCTTTATGACTCAGCATCTAGGAAAGGAGACACTTTGCCTCTAAGCAGGGTTAGATGCCCCACAATAACCTCTGCACATCCTTCATTGTGCTTACCTCATGTACCATAAATTTTATCAAATCTGTGTGGTTCTCCAACCTGGCTGTTTTCTTTTTGAGGACAGAGTCTATATTCAGTAATTTTTACATCCTTAGCACCAAACATAGGACCTGGTACCTGGAAGAATTTTAGTAACTACTTATTGAATAAATGTTGAATGGGATATATCAGTGGACAACTGATAGTTAAAACATTCTTGAAGGATATGATTGCTCATGAAATCACATGGAGGGAAAAGAAATGAAGGCTGAATTCCTGAGAACATCACTATTTAAGGGGTATGCAGAAGAAGACATTCCTGCAAAGGAGACTGAGAAATACAGAGTAGAGACCTACAACTTTGATTGACCAGTGGTGACATGGAAGCTCCTGTTCCCTCGGTCATGGCTGGCCTTCCCTACCAAACTCCCACAGTCACCTCCTCCCCATTCCTTATCTACCTGCCCTGATGAGGGGATGCCTGAGCTAGGATCTGAAGGATGTTAATTAGATTCAGAGTGAAGGGAAGAATATTTCAGACAAATAATCTGGCATGTGTAAAGTTTCTGTGGGAGAGATCATAAAAACTGACCCACACATGGCAGAAGCAGAAAGGTGTGGTGTGAGTGGGCATAAGATGAGCCTGAAGAGTAATATATATTGGGGCTTGAAAATGCAAGGCCTCATGGATCGCATTACGGAGTTTTCCCTTTAACCTTGGGATGATGGAAAGTCTGAGGAGGTTTTAAGTCCCGGACCAGGTCATATGATGAGATATGCATTTTCTAAAGGTCGTTCTGTCTTGAGTGGAGGGGAACTAGAGTAGACAGAGAACAGTTACATTTCTTGCACAAATTAGGGAAATCAATAAGGTGTAGGAAAAAAACATGGAATTTATAGCTGAACAGGCATGAGATAGACCAAGATTCCAGCATTTCTATGACATTGTGAGGACTGAATGAGAGATCTTGTAAAAACCTTGACAAACATTAGCCCTCTTCCACCTCTCCCAAACGAGGTTCTCATTAAACATTTACCAAAAAACTATGTGTTATGCATAAAGGTACATTCACTTTCAAATTTTAAAATCCACCTGAAGCTTATATTTAAGACTTATAGTCTTATTATATTGTTCTGAATAGCTATATTATTAGTATCTACCTTTATACTTTTTATTCTTGACTTCTTGTTATTTATTTAATATAAAAAGTAAATTCCAATCTTATGAATAAAAACAAAAATGTGGAAAACTTGTTATATTGACTTAATAAGTAGGGTGAGGTAAGTAGAGAAGATCATAATTTGGACCAACCAGCATCAACTCTAACCCCCTGAACAATGCCTTCTTTTATGTACTGCACTTCATATGGGTATCAGAGGAGAACTGTGTAATGACAGCCTTAATAGCTACCAGTCATAAAGAAACAACAGAAGAACAAATGTTGAGACTTGAAAGTTGGAAGGATCAATAGATAGATAGCATTTGTTATATGAGAGCTGAAATTAGATCTTCAAAGAAATACTGCCGAGAGCAAAATAAATTAGGTAATTTAGTATGTTCAAAAAACAACTTATTTTAAGGTCTGAATCCCAACATACACTATATATTTCTTTCACTGCTCATCTGGCTTAAAGGATTTATGTAATCCAAACTTTGTGTATCCTCTCTGGCTATTTTATAGTCCAGGCTACCCTTTCTGGTGTAATTTTTATAAAATACCCTCTTTTTTTGAGGGTGTGGGTGATTTTCATGTTCTGTGGGCATGTTTCTTAAAGGCAGATATTATTTATCTTTTTATCCCTAGCATCTGGAAAATCACATGAAATATGGCAAATACTTAAAGATATTGTTGGTTGGGTGGCAAATTAATGTGAAGGGTGTCTGCTCAAATACTACCTCCTCAGAGAGCCCCTTACTATCTACTTTCATCTTTCCTTTATGTTTCTTCATGACACTTATTGCTGTCTACATTTATATTATTTATAGTCCGTCTCCCTCACTAGAACATATGTTCCATGAGGGTGGGGACTTTGCCTTCCCTACTTCTATATCCCCCAGGCCTGGAAGAGACTTTGGCACTGAATAGATGATCAAATATTTTTGATAACTGAAGGATCAATATTTTTAGTGTTTTCACTTTATATTTGTTAGTACTTGATAATAGTATTATGCTGGGAAACTATTATCCTATAAATGTTGGGATATATTAGTCAGGGCTCTCCAGAGAAACAAAACTAATAGAGAGGGAGATTTATTTTAAGAAATTGACTTATGTAATCATGGGGGTTAGAAAGTCTGAGATCTGCAGAGCAGACCTGCAAGACTTGATGTTGCAGTTTTGAGTTGGAAGGCAGTCTGGAGGCATAATTCCTTCCTTTCTAAGGGACTTCAGTTTTTTCTCTTAAGACTCTCAACTGATTGGATGGGGCCCACCCACATTATAGATAGTAATCTGCTTTACTCAAGTCCACTGATTTAAATGTTAATCACATCTGAAAAAATACCTTTACAGCAAAATGGAGATTGGTGTTTGAGCAAAAATTGGGCACCATGGCCTAGACAAGTTGACACATAAAATTAACATAAAAGAAGATCTTTTTTATAAACCCTAATCCTTAAATCTTGTTTCTCTTCCGTGGATTGACAACCGGAAGATTTAACCGCTTGTATGCTTCCTTCACAGCTGCTGCCAGCAGAGGGCGCCCTCAAGCACCAGTTCTGAGGGTCTCAACTTCATGCCAGGTCTACTGAAAGTGAGGTCTGCAGGCCTCCAGGATCTGTACCACCTAGGACCTTGTTAGAAGTGCAGAATCTCAGACCCTATCTTAAATATACTGAATTAGAATCTGCATGTTAGCAAGATCACCAGGGAATTCCTATAGACCTTAGGTAGTTGCAATGCTCTTCCCAGGGAATTTGCGGCAAAGAAATTCCACACCCTCCACTTTTCAGATCCACTTTTCTGCACTTTTAATTTGCATTATGGGTGGTCATCTAACTTGTTTGAGGGTAGAAATGAGTCTTATGTTATTTGGCTCTTTCTGCTTTTCTCTGTTTGGAAAGAACACGGTGGGGGGTAATAAAGAGCAGCATTATGTTACAAGCTCTATAAAAAAAGAGAAGTAGGCATAGCCTTCACTTTAATACAGGCCATCAAGGAAAAGGCAGCAAGGTAGAAGGTGGATTGCACTGCCTATTGGGAGACAAAGGTTCTTGATGTGAGTGCAACAGTTTATAGCCATGTGACTTTGAAAAATATTTTGCCTTCAGCTACAGTTTCCTATCTATATATTGAAAAGCTTGGATTAGTTCATCATCTTTAATCTGATTCCAATCTCTGATATTCTGCTATCAAATGAGATAATATATATGAAAGTACTCATAACCTGTGAAAGAAGTAAGGCAATGATGCAGAGGACTATTTAGTATAGCATCAGAATGTTCTCATGAAAGATATACAAGACCAAATCCTGAAATTCTGTTTTTGAAGATTATGAAAAATTCAGCCTTTTAAAATATATATGAATAAATTAAATAAGGGTCTTTTTTTGTCTGGGTACAGAATGGAGAAGGAATCTACATGCTTTGAGTTAGATGGAAGAAGAATGGGAATTTTTGGTTGATATATAATAGCCCAGAACTTAGATTTATGGAACCCCTAAATCATGGTTTGCCTGGTGTAATCCATGCACACAGTTATATATAAAAGAAGGTGCCAGGGTATTGGGGTGAGTGGTGTGGGATAAACCAAGATATATGAGTCTGCTGAAAGATGAGTAAGCACACTGGTCTTTATAGAGTCTCAGATATAACTAAATCCAAATTCTTATATGATCTTAGGTTCTTATTGGGATTGGAAACACAAGAAACTTGGATAGAATTGTTCTAATTAAATCTAAAATTGAAAGCTTCTAGAAGGACTGGACCAAAGATTTGATTGGCCATGAGTTGAAGCAACATTATTTATACATTGACACCTGTCTTGTCACTCCCTCCTTCTCCCCACTGGAAACCACTAGTTTGTTCTCTGTATCTCACATGACTCCATTTAAAAATTTTCCATTGAACTTAGAATATAACTAAAGTTCTTTCTGTGGCATATCCTCTCTCACACCTCACTTATTTTGATTTCCTAATCATTCAGCATCTTTCAGACACATTGACCCCTGTCATCTCCCACATACCAGATTCTCCTCTGCCCACATGTTTCCCTGCATGTTAGCATCTGCCCAAAACATTCTCTGCCATTCTCCACATGGTGAGCTGCTTCTTATCCTTCAGTTGCAGAGAGGCCACCTTATAGCAATTTGGGTCCAATCATGATAAAAAACACACAGTAGGTTAAATAGGGGGTGCTTAATTTAAAGACCTATTAACTATGATAAAAGAATAACTGTGCTATATAAAGAAGTTCTACATGGTGCGCTAGGGCCGAAGAAGGGTACTTAAAAAAGGAAATACTTGGAAGTGGTTCAGACTTCACTGGAAGAAGTATGGTTTGACCACCAGATAGCAGAGAAGTTTGCTGCTGTATCCAGACTATAGTGGGTGCGGACTTGCTAGGTGAACAAAACGCAACCCTCTGGAATATAGAAGGGGGAAGATGATTAGCAATGGGTGACTGAACATGGAATAGGAGTATGGCAGTCAGCAATGATAGAAGGCCTTCAGAGCCGGAGGGCCATGAAGAGTTGGGGGGAAGGTTTACAGAGGAATGACTGATAGGTGTGTGATGCTCAGGTGCCTGAAAACTATTTAACGGGGAGACAAACCATTGTGATGTTTAGTCTCATGAGGGATCCGGTCCAGACAGCTGAGGAAAGGTTATTGCCAGCCAAGGCTGTAAGGTCACAGAGACACAGTTTTCTGGATCCTTAACTGGGGCAAGCTCTATGAGATGCCCTCACACTGTCACAATCTAACCACCAGCCGTCTCTCCCCTGCCGCACCCGCAACCTCCTGCCAAAAATTAGAGGAAGACTCTTCTTTCTGCAGTATCTCCCCAGCACCCTCCGCTGGGAAAGCTTAACATCCTGCTCAATTTAAAGGGAAAATTCTTAAAGGAATTCTGTTGCTTAGCAAAGAGAATCTACTGAAGTGTTCATCCAGACTTATAAGGCAGTAAATTAATAATTGACACACTGTTTTTGTGCCCTGAACTTAAGTAACCCTGCAAGCTTAACCCACTATTCTCTATCTGATCCCTCTGTTTCTTGAGTAGCACTTATTATAATTTTCTCTTTAATTTTATTTGGTAACTTTTTTTTTTTTTTTTTTGTTGCGGTACGCGGGCCTCTCACTGTTGTGGCTTCTCCCGTTGTGGAGCACAGGCTCTGGACGCGCAGGCTCAGCAGCCATGGTTCACGGGCCCAGCCGCTCCGCGGCATGTGGGATCCTCCCGGACCGGGGCACGAACCCGTGTCCCCTGCATCGGCAGGTGGACTCTCAACCACTGCGCCACCAGGGGAGCCTATTTGGTAACTTTTATTTTTCCGATTCTCTAATTAGAATGTAAGCCAATTAAAACAGTGACAACACTTACTATGTTCACTGTAATCCTCAAGCCAGGAAAGGATGCTTAAGGATGGACCTAGAGTCTGTCATACAGAGGGAAGTAAGTCAGAAAGAGAAAAACAAATACCGTATGCTAACACATATATATGGAATATAAAAAAAAAATTGGTACTGATGAACCTAGTGGCAGGGCAGGAATAAAGATATAGAGAATGGACTTAAGGACATGGGGTGGGGCGGGGGAAGCTGGGGAGAAGTGAGAGTAGCATCGACATATATACACTACCAAATGTAAAATAGTTAGCTATGGGAAGCAGCTGCATAGCACAGGGAGATCAGCTCAGTGTTTTACAATGACCTAGAGGGGTGGGATAGGGAGGGTGGGAGGGAGGCTCAAGAGGGAGGGGATATGGGGATATATGTATGCATATAGCTGATTCACTTTGTTGTACAACAGAAACTAACACAGTATTGTGAAGCAATTATACTCCAATAAAGATCTATTAAAAAAATAAATTAATGTTGAATGAATTTCCAGAATTGACTATGAAGAGGTGATCTCTCTTAGACTAGCAATAATAAGATCCCAACTCCAAGTCTGATAGGAAGATAGGAGTGGGAGAAGAAATGGGAATAAGTAAGATGGACCTTGCAGACCTGCCTCAGCTTACTGTCTCTCGTATTTCTTTCATTTTTTTAAAAAGAAGAGAGGAAAGACACCATTATAATACTCATATTTTTTAGTACATTTAACCCCTCAGTACACTGCTGATATTCCTATTCAAGTATTACACTGATTCTTCATTGACTTATGCATATAAACCCCTGGTTTTGAGTTACATGAAAACTGCATATGGCCATCAGCAGGTGGAATTCGTGTTGAGGATCTGCAAAGTACTTTGTGATTCCATCTTTATTTACCGAGAGTTATGTCACAGGAAATATTGTGCTTTAAGGCATCAAAATTACCTATTACTGGAAAGCATTTAATCTTACCATCCAAACATATCTTGAGTAAACAGTAAGATAATATAATTTGATTCCAAGTTTTTTCAATGTCCCCCCTCTAGGCCTTGCCATTTATTTGGATATCTCTGAAGTATAATTCCTAAAATGTTCCTTTGCGTGCACTCATTTCAGTCATGAAAACTGAAAATCACCAACGTTTTTACATTATATACTCTCATATACTGAGACTGCTGTGTTCTCAAAATAGTTTATAAAATCCTGCAACGCATGGAAATTAATAGGGAAAGAGACTATTATGATGTTCACTCAATTGACTGGGTTCTTTTTTCTCTAAAATATCTCTAATGACTTTTCTAAAACTGTTTTCCCTCCAAGTTACAGTAAGTGCTATGAATGAAAAGAATGGGGAATGGGCGTGGTAGGATGAACCTGATTTATGTTGGTTTCAAGGAAAGTCTTTCTGAGTGAAATTTAAGTTTAGACTTAAAGTTTGAAACGGAGTCAGCTAAGGAAAAAGAAAAGAGTGTTTCAGGAAGAAGAAAAGAGCACACCTGAAAACACTGAGGGAAGAAGGAGTTTGGCATTTTCTGGAAACTGAAAGAAGGTGGTGTGGATGGTAAACGGTGAACATAGGAGGTGAGGGCTAGTTGGAGATGAGACCAGGCAGGGGCAGATGACGTGCTGCTTCAGAGGCCATGTTAGGAAGTTCCACTGGTCGAGTTAGGCTGTGAGTGGCACAATCATATTTACTTTTTAAAAACCCCACTAAATATATTCATTATTCTACGCAGATATAAATATGTAAATGAACTTGATCTGATCTTTCATAATATAATTTATTAGACATCAAAAACTTCTGATAATTAAAATTTCTTCTTCAATTTTTATTGAAGATTATCTTTTAGTCAAGCAATGCATGTAAAAAGGCTGGAAAAATAAAGAAAATAATATCCACACACCCAACATATTTGATATACCCATCTTTCCTGTCATTACAGCACCTGTCTTTTTCTATGGGTTTCCTAATTTTTTTCCGTTAACATTTTAACATAGTAATTTTTCTGGGTTAAAAAAAATCCTCCTTTTTATTAAAACACTGCATAGTAACTTATTATATGACTACATAATTCTTTACTATAAATACCACCATATTTTTGGACATTTAGTTTGTTTAGTTAGGTTCCTAGAAATGGAATTACTAAGTCAAATACCACAGGTGCTTTTATAATCTTTGTTACACTGGTGTTTGAGCATGCCTATTATACCATCCCACTGCAAGTGTTAAATATTATATCTATTTTGAATATTTATAATTAAATAGGTAGTTTTAAAGTATCTTGTGTACCTTATTGCTGTTTTAATTTGTATTTCTTTATTACTTGAAAATTTGAACATTTTATATTTCTTAGCCATTTATATTCTCTCCTTTCTGAATTATTTATTCATGCCCTTTGTCCATTACACTATAAGGGCTTAATGTTTTATTTACTAATTTGCACTTTTATTATATATATTTAAAATTTTTTTGCCTTGTTAATTTTGTTCATAAAGTTTCGTAACTTTTAAGAGGGACAGAAAAGCAGTCATCACAATTTTTTGTTTTTTGTTTTGAATAGAGTAACTCACTACTGAACAGCAATTTGTGTTTCTGAGATTTCTCTATTGTTTCTGTAGCTCACTACCCCTCCTCCCCAGGACAGAAAGTGCATTTTCCTCTATGTGTTGTGTTGTACCAAGAATACCGCTCTTGTTCAGTGAATAGTAAATAATAATTATAGCAACAATTATTCTAGCACCCTAAATGAGGCTGATATAGGGCAATGGAAATATGCAAAGAAGAAAGTCAAAGGACTTATAGTACCTTTTGTTTATTGATATCATATACCTATGTTACCTTATTAAATCTCACAATAACTTTTAAAGGTTTTGTTATTTTCATCTACAATCTGGAGGAAGTAACTGAAACACAGAGGGGCAAAACAATTGTCTTCTACTTGAATGGGAAATTAGATGAAAATCCAACATCCACATGATACTAGATCTCGAAAACACATTAACCTCATGCTTTAGTATCTATTTACACATACATCTGTGAGATCTTTCTTTCAAATAAACAAGAAATATAACCAAGAATAAACAAAATAAATATTTTTGTTTTTAAAGAGCTATCAATTTCAATTTTTAAAATAAAATATCTTAGTATATTTATTAACCAGTGGAGAAAGAAGTTTTTAAAAATTTAGTAGTCTAAGAATCAGAATAGGAGATAAAATAATCCTGGGATGATTCCAGTACCTTTTGTTTATCCATGGGTGGATTATCTGCTTTGTGAATTATTCATGACTAATTTTGAATCTTAGAGCTGTATTGCCCCACTGCTTGGTTAGCTCTGAGGCCCCTTCCTCCCACTACCCAGCTGGTGTGTGCTCAGGGGAGACAAACTCTTTTTAATATGAATCCAAGCAAAACACAATTAGGAAAGCAAATGTGCTGGAAAAATAATAATATCATGGATTACAAAGCCAAATATGAAAGAATTGAATGTCACCTACCCTTTTGAAATAGCCAACTACTGTTTCTATGCGATGCTTAGGTAATTGAGGTGGGCCAATCATGCTACAGACATTTAATCTATGAAAGGTCTCCCTTATTTGGTTTGATCAAAATAACTGAATTGCAAGGGTTGACTATGTCAGAGCAGTAGCTGCAAGCCTGACTCCTTTCCAATCGTCTCCAGGTTCTCCCAGAAGAAGAATCATCAGAAAGAACCATGGCCATAACTTAAAACCACATTCCTCTTCCGAGCTGAAAACAGCCAGAGCTAAAAAGAAGCTCATGCCTACATCTGAAGGGCTGCAGAGCTCTCAACCACACACACAAACACACACACTCTTCTCAGAAATTCTGGCACCTAAAAAATTTCACTATAGATTTTGTGGATTGGGTAGGTTATCTAGAGCAGCAGTCCCCAACCTTTTGGGCACCAGGGACTGGTTTCGTGGAAGACAATTTTTCCATGGCCAGGGGTGGGGGGGGTGGGGATGGGGGATGGTTCAGGCGGTAACGCCAGCGATGGGGAGCGATGGGGAGCGGCAGATGAAGTTTCGCTCGCTCGCCCACCGCTCACCTCCTGCTGTGCGGCCCAGTTCCTAACAGGCGGCGGACCAGTACCAGTCCATGGCCCGGGGTTTGCAGACACCTGATATAGAACACATAAATACTATTATTCTCTTAATTAAATAAAATTCCATCATATTCATGAACATTGTGTCCATTTCCAAATGACAGAAAGCTTTTAGCAAAGTTGTATCCAAATGATTCACTTTCAAAAAATTCATGACCTGCACATACAGGTACATGGATAATATATATTTTCCATAAGGTTTTCATTATGCAAAAGGAGCAACATTTAAAATGCTTTTTACAAACTAGGAAAACAATACACACTCATTGCTAAAAATTAAACTCTGAACTCTACTGTAATCTGATTAATTTGTATTGTAATCTAAATCCACTACATTATTTTTCTAAATAAATAGACTCAGATGAAAATGCTTAAAACATCCATTGATAATTTTAGAATATGTTTAAATAAGCAATCACTCTTTATATTACAGTCTTTCTTTTCAAACAAGGTTTGTAATACCATTTAGTGTTCGTATTTAAGGTAATGTTTATTAACAAATTACCATTATCTGTTACAAGTAGGGTTTCATTAAATGACTCTCATAATGTAAGGGATTTGAATTAAAGCATGCACTGCACTTCTTTATGTATTTTCTTTCTTTTTTTGCAATAACATGCCTAAAGATTAGCATAATTTATTTTCAAGGAATTAATGTTCTTCTTCAGAATAATAATTATTCTCATTTTGACCTGCTGAACTAGCTTCATATTTACAAAAAATAATTAAGTGTTGATCAGAATGTGGCATCTTCTGAGGCTTTCTAATCACCAGCTCTACCAATCCAGGGTGCTTCTTTGCTGACCCAACATAAATATACTTAACTAATGAGTTGTGGACCTTTAAGAGCCTTCTCTTTCTGCACTAAGCTCTCCTAAGAATTACTTCAAATATCTTCTTCGTTGTATAGATTCTTTCTTATTGTTCTATCTCAATCTTTGATTATGCTCCTTGCTCAAGGGAACTACCTGGTATTTTTTAATAATTCAAATTAACAATAAAAATTGCAACGAACTCCATCAAGGTTAGAGAAGTATGCCCACTTTATTTACATGAATTAGAAAACTTCTGTTCCAATTGTAATTTTCTAACAGGAAATATTTCTTTACAATGCTTTGCAAAATTTCATGTCATGTTTAACAGTATCAAAGCATATAATGTAAGAAATGGAAAGAACCCAAGATATCATCAAATTTAACCCCATCTTGTTTGTAGATATGCTGATCGAGGCTCAGAGAAGTGAAGAAATATTCACAAAGTCACACAGCTAGTTAGTGCTAGATGGTATGCTATTTTATATAGGTTTTAGAAAAATATTTCCTGTATTTGTTAATCACTTTAAAGTTATTTGTATATATACACACATATATGTGCATCAATGTGTTTTATTAACTTTGTCAAATAAAAATGACTGTTATCTTCTGCAATGTTGTATCCTGGGTACAATCCAGACCAGAAAGAGGAAATTAATGGAAAAACAGGAGAAATCTGAAGAAAGTCTAGAGGTTAGTTAATAGTTATATACCAATGTTCATTTCTTAGTTTTGGTAGCCATGCCACGGTAATGTGAGATGTTAATGTTAGAGGTGTTAAAAACATGACAACAGTACAAAAATGGAGTTGCTTATGCTAAGCTCCGCATCCCCAAACTAAGACTTAATTACAGTTTTGGCTATGCCAGAAATGGAATCTTAAACTAGTTAGTCAGGAATTGCCTGATCAACACTCGATAGGCCATCTGCCTGAAAGATCCCTGCTACTCCCTAAAGGAAAGTAACTTTGCAATAACCGACCCGCTTTTTTCAACTTCCTTCTCCCTCCTGCCTGTAAAATCTCTTTTATTTTGTACATTTCCTTGGTGTTCCTTTCTATCTGCTAGATTGGATGCTTCCTGATTCAAATAGATTTTTTGCTCAAATGCCTCAGTTTAGATTTTAACAGAGAAAACTAAGTGAAAAGTATACAGGAATTCCATACTATTTTTGCAACTTCTTTAGAAAACTAAAATTAATTCAATACTTATTTAATATAATTTTATATTAAAAGTGTTATTTGTGAGAATTCAAATAAGAATTACAAATAAGGCCATTCATCTTAGGCAATTAAAAAGAATAAGGATTTAGACTGGGGAGCTTCCAAACTAGGATCACAGTTCAAAATGGAGGCAAGGCCTTTGTACCCGCCACGTTTCACGAGTCACTGGAAGTGGGCTACTTTGGGCGGGGGGCATATTTTGAGCAGGCAGTTGTCTTCAGTTGGGTGCAGTTCCTGGGGAGGGACTAAGCTGTGAACTCTCAGCAGGGAAAACCCCTGGCAACTGGAGGAATGAATACCCGAGTCCTAAAAGGGGATCTGGCTGCTGTGCCACGGCAGCCACTGAAATGAAGCTAACCCTTCAGCACGATAATTGGCCATAGAATGAATGTGAAATTGGCAAGGAAGAAATTTTGTTAGGCACTGGTAGTTAAAGCCATGCAAGTTTTGCTCAAATTTTTCTTGTTCCAAGTAGTTTTTCGCTTGAATTTGTCTTTATGCTTGTACCTGTAATTATACATTTTATAATATCCATCCGAAAATATCAGCTATTTGAGTTGAAGAGGAAATTTGGAATAAGTTAAAAAGTATACTCTTTTGTATCTTTAAGGGATGTGTTTTTAGGTGTAGGAAATATGTACAGAATGTTCACTGAGTTTGCCTATACAAGGGCATAGTAAATCCTCATCCCATCCCACCTTCCACATTTGTCCAAATGAAGTCATCTTCATTTTTGTTAGACATGGCTAAGTTATGTTGCGGTAACAAATCAATCCCCAAATCTCAGTGGCTTAACGCATCAATCTTACATGTCCAGTGTGGATTAGCAAGAGTACGTAGAAGGCTCTGTCATCTTGTAGTGGCCGCACTGGAAAATATAGACTCTAAGGTCACTGCAGACATAGAGAAGAATGGAGGAGGCATACTTGTTCCTAAATGCCTAGAACCAGAACTGATCTTTCTGTTGACAGTCTATAGCCTAAAACTTGTCACATGTTTCCAACCTAACTGCAAAGGAAGCCGGGAAATGTAGAGGCATGCATGGAGTAGTAACAGACTCTGCTCAAACTGGCCAGTGAACCTTCTGGAATATTCTGATACATAGCTCCAACCCAGTAAGAAAGACTTAATTTATATGCCAATCTCCTTTATGTTTTTACTAGCTAGAGTCTTATCCATCAGTATAGCTTTGCTGAGCAAAGAATAAGGTCAATCTTTGTGCCATATATATTTTTAATAACCAATATACTGGTCAGTGAAGCAACAACTTGAACATTCAGACAATAAACATGTTTAAGGACACACATAAAATGCTTTGTTAAGTTGCATAATCATGAGAAGACAGAAATTTCATTTAAAAATATTTTGAATTATAAGGCTAATTAAGGAAATTAGCCTTATAATTCTAAGCCCTAGACTTGAAATATCTAGGCAGGGATAATTTATGTTCTGATTGTTTTATAAGGACCCACAATGTATTAGGACAAAGAGGATATGCAAAAGTTGTCGGCAAATATCCAAACAGGACATCAGTAAACAGCACCAGAGGGGGAGGCTTTAGTGCAAAGGCATGTATTTCCTGACCATATGGTCTCAGTTTTTCAGTTAAAATGTTTTTCCTTCTGAAAAAAATTGCCTCTCTATTCTGTTAATCGCACTGCAGACCTGTTTCATAAATTAGAATTACCATTTGTCATGAATACTAGTCACAGGAATATGTCTTTCTGTTACTAATGCATAAAGTAATGACTGAAAATCTGGGCCCTGGAGTCAGATTCCCTGGGTGCAGTTCTTGGCTCTGCCACTTACTATGCCCTTGGGTAATCAATTAACCTCTCTGTGGCTCAGTTTCTTCATCTGTAAAATGGACATAATAACATTATCTACCTAACTGGATTGATGTGAGAACAAAAGACTTAGTATTTGTAAAATGTTAAATAAAATGCCCAGCACACAAGTAAACTCTGTGTGTTTGTTGGTGGTGGTGGTAGTGGTGGTGGTGCTGTAGTCACTTTTGTTCAGCCACTTACAAATAAATTAGTTTTATAAAAGGAAGGTTTTAAGATGGAGAAGTTAAGCCCAATGTAAAACTTTTAAGATAATGGTGCTGATATAAAATTTCAAATGCCAGAGTAATTTTTGCCAACATTATTCATTCTTTTCTTTTTCCTGTTCCATAACTTTCTAAAATCAGAAATTTGGTTCTAAGGGAAAATATGTTAGCATGTTCCATTTATTAACTAATATAGTTTTTCATGTGATTTCAGTTCAAGAAAGCAGTTAAGGAATGAACAAAAGAAAAGAAGATCTTTCTTCTCTCCACAGACTGAATTTTGCATGACCCTGCCCTACTCTCACACACCAACATGGCCACTGTCCCACAGTGATACGCTTGTTGGCACTCTGAATGGAAAGAAAAAGGAAAAGCATCGCGGAAAGAAGGGTCTAGGAAAAAAAAAGGTGAAGGACGTGGAGAATTTCATGCTCAGAGACTCTTTGTAGTCAATGGGAAATGTGGGATTCGAATTGAAGCTATGAAAGGGTAATCCAAACTTCTGACCATGACTCTCATGCCCTGCAATGTTCTCTTCTCTCAGGGAAAGGAAGGGATTGGATCAAAGCATTTATAGGTTTAGAATCTTCCAGATGAACTTCCCTTTCACTGATATCTGTGAATAGGACTTCTTTTGGTCCTACCCATATGTAAGCAGGAGAGTTCCACCTTTGACTGTTTCAGGGCACTGCCAAGATCCTGGTTATAAGCCTCCTAACTCTAGAACACATATGGGCTGAATTGTGTTCCCCCAAATACATATCTTGAAGCCCTAGTACTTTATTTTTTAAAAATATTTATTTGACTGCATTGGGTCTTAGTTGCGGCACGCAGGCTCCAGAGCGTGCAGGCTTAGTGCCCCGCAGCATGTGGGATCTTAAGATCCCCAACCAGGGATTGAACCCACGTTCCCTGAATTGGAAGGTGGATTCTTAACCACTGGACCACCAGGGAAGTCCCTGAAGCCCAAGTATTTTAGAATTTAACTATTTTTGGATACAAGGCCTTTAAAGAGGCAATTAAGTTAAAATGAACCCATTAGAATGGGCCTAATCCAATCTGACTAGTGTCCTTATAAGAAGAAATTTAGACACACAAAGAAACACCAGGGATTCATGTACACAGAGGAAAGACCAGGCGAGGACATGGCAAGAAGACTGCTGTCTGCAAGCCAAAGAGAAAGGCTTCAGAAGGTATCAAACCTTGATCTTAGACTTCTGGCCTCCAGAACTGTGAAAAAATAAATTTCTGTTTTTTAATCCACCCAGTCTGTGGTATTTTTTATGGCAGTCCTAGTACACCAGTACAACATATTTTGGGATTCAGTAAAGCTGCTTCCTAACCACTCTTTGCCAGACAATCTTTTAATATATGATATGCCTTGTCTCACTTTCTTTATTTTTTTAATTGAAGTATAATTGATTTATGATGTTGTGTTACTTTGTCTCATTTAATATTAAAACCTTTGTTAGAGAAAATAAACTAAGTGAACAATTATATACTTTACTGGTACATTTCAGAAAAAAATATTTTGAAAACTTGGGGTGGTAATAAACAGTTACATTTATGTTACTTAAACTCTATCACACATTTATCCATAAAAATTTTTAGTTTTGGAAGCAGTAATGTCTAAATTGTCTTCAAATTATCATTCTTTGCCCCCTCTATTGTACTCCCCCGAGCTAAGTTTATTAATATCAAAGATTTCTATTCATTCTATGTAAATTTACTGAAGTCTGTTAAATCTCTTGATTGCTGACATTTTAGAGTTTTATACACTTTTTGCCTCTCTTTTGACAAATCACACGCATATCTTTAGGGACTCTTATTACAGAGCTAAGTACATTGTCTGACAAAAGCTGAAGAATTTTAATAGATAAATGACAAATTTTAACAAAGAGCTCTACTGAGTTAATTTCTGAAATCGTTTACTGTATGTATAGAAAACTGGCAGAAGTAATTTGATGAAGTGCAGGTTTTCTATACATAATAAAAGAGAAAATTATTAGTAGATATATTCAATAAAATCCGTCTATTGGATGGATACCACAAAAATAATCTACCAATACAAATATGTCTTCTTGCTTTCTCATTAGGTTATTTTTTCCCTGGACTTAAAAAATAATGTCACCAGTTATTAGTATCTATAATTTCCATCATTTAGATTGCTGCCTTAGAATGAATCCAGAAAGTTCAAGTTCAAATGAGAGAAGGAAGCAATTCTACTACTGCAAAATCAATGACATCTTAGACTTCAAAAACAAACAAGCTTTATAATTTAAATATATATCCCTGGATAGTTACACTTTTCTTTGAATACTTAGTTTACATTGTGTGGAGTTGGTGGGGACAGTGGTATGAAGGAATGTGCTTGATAGGATCACTGAATAATCTGTTCTCTGCAGGTGCTAGGAAAGGTCAAACAGAGAGTGTCATCATCACAAAGTAAAGTGATTTTCTTCTTTATAAGCTCCTGATGTAAACAGACTGATGAACACAACACGATCCTTACTCACTCGCATGACATCATACACAATCACAGCTAAATGTTTCTGTCTGTCAAAGTCTGGAGAGTCACTACCAGATTACTGCCTGATTGGCATATAACCCAAAATGGTATTTCTTTGGTTTTAATTAGCCAGTGCTTATTTTTGCGAGATTACTGGGCTCTGTAGGGGTAGGTCAAAGAGAGTGAGCACCGAGGCAAGGTTAGAGTTTAGCCAGCTCAGAAAAGGAGTAGGCTGTATTGGTAATAGAGCAGCAACATTATTGAATATTTGTTGACTTAAGAGCAATAATTAAAGACATTTCTTATTTTAAAATCAGAAATTACACATCACATTGCTTGGAAAGAGAAGGTTTATAAGCACGTGGCACTTAATCTTTATTCATAATTTATGCTCATGTTCAAGACATTTTTAAAAACTATTTTCTAACAGGCTCTAATTTTGTTGCTACATTTACTGCCACTTAAGCAGCAGCTTTTAGTGTATGGAGGCCCCACTGAAAATACACCTTCTGAGTTTTTCCACCCAAGACATTTAAGTCAGAATCTGGACCCAATCTGCCACATCACAGCTAGCAGCAAGTGAGGAGGACTCAAAGATCCTGCTGGTATAAACATATTCCTCGAGGGAGCAGCCAAAAAGAAGCTTGGATTTTTTCTTTTAAGGAAAAAAAACAACCCTGGGTAAAGAATGTTCTAGAGTATCTTGAAAAAGCTTTGTATACTTTCTGGGAATGATAGTTTTTTAAAATTATAAATGCAAGTATGAAATGATGCAATGTGTAAACTACAAAAAAAGTCAGATCAGAAGGAAATGGGAGACAAAGTTTCCTATAACTTAGGAGAGTATTTTCTTCTAATAATTAGATCTTAATCTTGTGCAACCTCTTACTATGTGTAAGAGCTAGGAGCAGTAGGGCAGATTCTTATTTTTTAAGACGTTGTGGCAAAGTAAGATGGAAAATTTCAGGAGCTGAGTTATATAGTCCACTCCAAAAATGTGCCAAATCTTTGTTTTGGTGTCACTATCACTAACTAACCACTAAGATATAGGCAAGCAAAAGAAAAAAGTGCAATAATACACATCATATGTGAATATGAATGGATTAAAGCACCATACATACTATTTGCTATTAAAAACAAAACAGACTAGCAATATTTTTTTCTTCTGTATTCTCACTGCCAAATAAGAGTTATCCATCATATTTGAAGGAACACTGCGTGATTCTATCATAATCTATGGTCACATCAGATATGATGGGTATCTTTAAAAAAATGTTTTAATGGTAGTTTTCTCAGTACATAGATTTTCACTTAATAGCAAGCTGCATCAGTTTCCCGGAGTCAAAGAGCAGTTTTCAGTAGTCTGAACTTTTGATTGATCTGAGCCATGTTTAGCTTTAATCTATCCTTGCACATGACTAGGTAAAGAGATGTTCTATTGGATTTTATCCTTGTAGCTTCGTCTTTCTCTGTGTGCATCTGGAGTGGGAAAAGTTTTCAAATCCAAGTAGGGTCAGGATTTAACCTTTATTTGGACTTTATTGTGACTGACTTAGGGAGGACTTACAATCTCCACAAAAGAATGGGTCAAGACCTAGGGGAAAATACAGAGGGTTTAGATGGGGTTGTGACTCCTGGCTCAAGCAAATACAGAGTTAATGGCTTGGAAATGGATTTCAACTTAATCTGGTATGAGGAACTCAGTACTGAGTCACAGAAGAACCAGAGCTGACAACTCCAAACCAGGATGGGTTGGGAGCAGGGCAGAAAGGAAGTCGATGCTAAGTGGAGAACAGGAGGAGCTTGATGCAGGGCTGGAAGAGAAAGACAGAGTGTGTTATGAGTTGGGGGAAGAGCAGATGGGGTGTGACTGCCAGCCTACTGGCTAATTAGAAAATACTGCTTTGTTAATCCTGAGCTCTAGAAGTCCTTAATGTGTACAATCTGACCAAAAGGACAATTGATTATTTTTTTTTCATATGAACACATCTGACTTACTCCATAACACCACTTTTATTTATGAATTATATGTTTCTTTGACTTGAAATAACAAGAAATGCCATTTCCTCTAAGCAAGGAAAATCCCTTCAGAAAATTTTCAAAATTCACAGACTTGAGTGTTCATTTTACCAGTTAGGAATATCTTCTAGGTAATTGTATTTAAAATGTCTAACTGTTGAAACAACTGTCCAACAATTGTTGTTGGTCCAATTTTGAATCAGAATTAAAAAGCATTTTATTAACTCCTTTTAGGCTATACTAGATATATTTTAAAGTTTCTTGCAATGCTGCCAATTTTTACATTTTTCTTTAGAGATGGCTTAAGGCAGTAGTTTTTTTTTTGTTTGTTTTTTGTTTTTTTTTTGCGGTACGCGGGCCTCTCACTGTTGTGGCTTCTCCCATTGCGGAGCACAGGCTCTGGACGTGCAGGCTCAGCGGCCATGGCCCACGGGCCCAGCCGCTCCGCGGCACGTGGGATCTTCCCGGACCAGGGCACGAACCCATGTTCCCCGCATCGGCAGGCAGACTCTCAACCACTGCGCCACCAGGGAAGCCCAAGGCAGTAGTTTTTAAAAAATAATTTATTAAGAAAATATTGAGCATCGGGAGATGAAAATATTTTCCTGTTACTGGCAAATATCCAAAATAACAGTCTAAAAATCTCAGCATATTCTATCAGGTAATGAAAAATGTCACCTGACCTCTGAAACTGAAAAATTAGTTCTGGGAGGGGGGAATCGCTAATGTCCAATTATTTTTTCTCTCTCATCTTTCATTACAATGGAAGGGAATGAAATGAACCAGGAATTTAGGGTTTGACAAAATGGAGGACATAAAAGAGCTCAAACTCATGATAAAAATGTGAAAAATGTTTAGATAGAAGGAATCTCAGATTATATGGATCAAGTTCTGCATTTTATTAATGAGGAACCTGAGGCTCCAACTAAATGTCTTGCTTTCACCACTTCTCCACTTAATTCTCTTCTCAGCCTCTCCAATAGGCTTTCATCCATACTATGCCACTGAAACCTTATCCAGGACATTATTGACACCTATCATTTACCAAATCCAATGACCAGTCCTCCTCATACCTGATCTCTTGGCAGCGTGAGACAGAGTTGACCACTGCCTCATTATTGACATACTCTTATTTACTCAGTTTATGAGACATCACACTGGTTCCTTTACTTCTTCCTTAATGATTGTCTGCCTTTGCAGGCTCCTCATCTTTATGTTAGAGAGCCCTGAATCAGTTTTGGTATTTTCTTTTCTATCTACAGTCACTCTCTACACAATCTCTTCTAGTGTCATGACCTTAAATATATCATCTAAATGCTGCTGATGTCTAAATTTTTCCACCAGTACAGACTTCTCCCTTGGGCTCTAGATTTTTATATTCAGTTACCTAGTCAACATTCCCTTTCTGTTGTCTAATACACATCACAAATTTAATCTAAATCAGAACTTTTTTTTCACCTTCCCCTGCCCCTCCCCACAACATGTTCCTCTCTAGTTTTCCTCACCTCAGCAAATAATGCTACTATTCATCCATTTGCTCAGACCAAAATCCTTGGAGTCATTTAAAAATTTAAACCTGTTTAATATCTCTTCTCTACATAGAAATCTCTAATGGTTTCTCATCAAGATAAAAGTCAAACCCATTGCCATGCATAATATGGCTCTTGCCTAATTTTCTATCAATTTCCACTCATTCAATGCTTAATTCTCACCCTAGCAAAGTGAACTTTTTGCTTTAATGCTAGAAACCAGATTTATTTTGATTTTAGGTCCTTTGTATTCACTCTTTCTTGAAAATTCTTCCTGAGAGCTCTACATGGTTCACTGCCTAACTTCTACATTTCTGTTCATATTCCATCTCCTTAGATCAGTCTTCACTAATCATCCAGAGAAATTAAGGAAACAATCACATTTACCATTCCATCAAAAAGAATAAAATATCTAGGAATAAACCTACCTAAGGAGGCAAAAGATCTGTAATGTGGAAACTAAAAGATGCTGATAAAAGAAATCAAAGATGACACAAACAGATGGAAAGATATACCATGTTCTTGGATTGGAAGAATCAATATTGTCAAAATGACTATACTACCCAAGACAATCTACAAATTCAATGCAATTCCTATTGGATTACCAAAGGCATTTTTCACAGAACTAGAACAAAAAAAATTAAAATTTGTACGGAAACACAAAAGACCCCAAATAGCCAAAGCAATCTTGAGTAAAACAAAACAAAACAGAGCTGGAGGCATCAGGCTCTCTGACTTCAAACTATACTACAAAGCTACAGTCATCAAAACAGTATGGTACTGGCACAAAACCAGAAACATAGATCAATGGAAAAGGAATAGAAAGCCCAGAAATAAACCCATGCACCTATGGTCAATTAATCTATGACAAAGGTGTTAAGAATATACAATGAAGAAAAGACAGTCTCTTCAATAGTGGTGCTGGGAAAACTAGTCAGCTACATGTAAAACAATGAAATTAGAACATTCTCTAACACCATACACAAAACTAAACTCAAAATGGATTAAAGACCTAAATTTAAGACTGGATACTATAAAACTCTGAGAGGAAAACAGAACACTCTTTGACATAAATTGCAGCAATATCTTTTTGAATCCACCTCCAAGAGTAAAGAAAATAAAAACAAAAATAAACAAATGGACCTAATTAAACTTAAAAGCTTTTGTACAGCAAAGAAAACCATAAACAAAATGAAAAGACAAGCCACAGAATGGGAGAAAATATTTGCAAATGATGTGACCAACAAGGGATTGAGCTCCAAAATATATAAACAGCTCATGCAACTCAATATAAAAAAAAAAAACCCCAATCAAAAAATGGGCAGATCTGAATAGACATTTTTCTAAAGAAGATGTACTGATGGCCAAAAAGCATATGAAAAGATGTTCAACATCACTAATTATTAGAGAAATGCAAATCAAAACTACGATGAGGTATCATCTCACACTAGTCAGAATGGCCATCATCAAAAAGTCTACAAACGATATATGCTGGAGAGGGTTTGGAGAAAAGGGAGCCCTCCTACACTTTTGGCGGGAATGTAAATTGGTACAACCACTATGGAGAACAGTATGGAGGTTTCTTAAAAAACTAAAAATAGAGCTACCATATGATCCAGCAATCCCACTGCTGGGCAAATATCCAGAGTAAACCATAATACAAAAATTACCTGCACCCTAATGTTCATTGCAGCACTATTTACTATAGCCAGGACATGGAAGCAACGTAAAGGTACATCAACAGAGGAATGGATAAAGAAGATGTGGTACATATTACTCAGCCATAAGTAATATTACTCAGCCATAAGAAAAGAATGAAATAATGCCACTTGAAGCAACACAGATGGACGTGGAAATGATCATACTAAGTGAAGTAAGTCAGACAGAGAAAGACAAATATCATATGATATTACTTATATGTGGAATATAAAAAGATAGAAATGTTTTAGGAGGTTGGGATTAACATATACACAGTACTATATATAAAATAGATAATCAACAAGGACACACACAGGGAGAGCACAGGGAGCTCTACCCAATATTCTGTAATAACCTATATGGGAAAAGAATCTGAAAAAGAATGGGTATAGTTATATGGATAAGTAAACCACTTTGCTGTACACCTGAAACTAACATGACATTGTAAATCAACTATACCCCAAAGTAAAATAAAAATTAAATTAAAAACAATTTTTTTAAAAGAAAGAATGTCCACCTCCCTCACCATATATTGTCAGTATCTATGCCCTTTGTTATCTTTTCTTATGTTTCTTAATAGCATTAGTCACTGCTCGAAATACATTGTGTATTTACTTATTTACTATCTGTTTCCCAACTAGATTGTAAGCTTCAAGAGGGCAAGGTCTTCATCTTGTTCAGCACTATATTCACAACACTACACGAATGTCTTGAACATAGTTTGTTCTCAATAAATATTTGTGAAATGAATGAATAGATGCAGTATATTGCTTGAATGTTCTACTTGACTATTCAGCAATTAGGTTTGAAAGCATAGGTGTTTCCCAGACAGTGTGGGGAATTTGTAGTCACTGTGTTTGTAATCAACACTCTTTAGGAAATGGCTCATCACTTTATCACTACTTTCTCCTCCCTCCTCCTTACATACCCTCTTATCTACACAGGGTCAGGATAATCCCTGCCTCTCTTCACCAACCCTCTAATACCACTTCTTTAGCTATGTAAACACATGGAAGAGTAGAATAAAGCTGTCCTTGTTTAGCTGTGAATGGTGGTGGTATGACAGACTACATGGAAAGACTTTAGTTCAGAACTCTGTCGTCCCTGTCCTACATGATAGATTTTGTTGGCCCACCTACAGTGTTTCTCAACTTCTCTGTGCCTGGCCAAAACAAGTACTGCATCTCAGTCTCTGTGAGTTCACCCTCTCTCTTTCCTTTCCAAAGTTTCTGATTTTTTTTTGCCACTGCCGCTGCTGCACATTTCTTTAAAAAACTCATAACAGAAAAACTGAGTTCCCAAACAAAATCCCATACCATATGTAAAAGAGAGTGTCCCTCTCTCAACTGGAGGTGTATTTTGAAATAAGAAAGTAACAGCTCAGCAGTCATTTGCCATAGCTTGCTGAGTAAGCCGGGCTCAGGTTAACAGGGGGTTATAGGCTGCCAGCCAAAACACTGACAGCATTGCTGAAATCAGAGATTCAGAAACCCTATATGTCCCAAGGATTCTGTGTGGATGCCATTAATTACACTCCTTTCTACTCTGTCTCAATTCAGTTCCCTCACGTGGATCAAAACAGATATGAATTTTAACTTCAGAACCTGTTAACTTTAGTTGAAAGAAATATTTAGCATTAACAAAAAGATCATGGATGAGTATTGCCATTAGAGTGAAATGAAATCAGAAATGGACATAATCACATGTGTTTTGCATCAAATCTCTCATCAATTTGGATGGAAGGTGAATTATACTGATTATGTGGGTCATAGTTGACCCAGTAGTAACTCTTGATGATGTTAGAGATATGGTTATTAGGAGTCATAATAGAATTAAAATAAATCAGAGGCATATATTGTATACATGACAAAGTTACTAAGTATGGTCAACACCAGGAGCTTAAATTGTTATTTTCTACTCCATAAATTTTTATACAGAGTCTTGCAACCGATAAGGAGCTCTTGAGGGCTCTGTAATTCCAAGGGTACATTTAGATAATGAGTTTGTGTTACTCATAATAATGATGCCATTCATCACCATGTGTGATTCTATGAGTAGTAAAGCCCTTTGCTTTTGAAATCATCCTACTTATTTCTTGGAAAACTTTTGATGACAACAATTTTTCAGGTTTTTCCCCCCGACAATAAATCAATGCAGTAAACTTTGACAGGTTAGAAAGTGAAGTTTCATTTTGTAGGAGCTTTTAAGCTGTCTCCAACCTGTAATTTGGAGACATTCAATCAGCATTTACATTTTTGAAGTTCTTATATTCTAAGAAAATATTTTGCCTTCATGCATTTAAAGAGTATCCAGATGTAGGGTTATTTTCTATTAGAAACAACATTTAAAAGGATAATTGAGAAGAAAGTTTGCCTTGTGAATAAACACTTTTGTGATCTTTATCTAAGATATTTAAAAAGTAAATGTTCAATTTGTTATCATTACAATGGAGTAGACAATTTTTTTCCACAAGGTTACATCTGTTTACGCTATTTTATTGTCTGTTGAATGGTATGATATGAAGTCTCTTTATTGCAGTTTAGCTAAAGAAGTACCATGCCTGTGATGGAGCTGTCAATCAGCATTTAGTCATACAGTATCTATTTCTATCCCTGTTCTTCTTAGCACAGAAGGGCTATTATAGTCTACATTACGGCATAGCTACTTTGGATATAGATATCCTTGAGGGGCAGGATTTATTTTGAAAGAAGATACTCAACATAACATGACACATCATTTAGACATCTTTAAAAGTACACATGCAGGTATTTCAAAGCAAAATATAGCAAAGGCTAATTTTAAACATTTAATTTAACATTTTGTGAATGCATTTCTTTTTTTTTTCTTACTTTAATAGCGCTGGAAAAGACCAAATGGGGTCATGTGACTCTTCTGCAATTGAAAATGTCTATTTAAAGCAATCCCTGTGCAAACCTTCATTGCATCATCACCTATGAAGGACTATCCTTTGTAAGATATTATACGTGTCAAAATTAGCAAGAGAAAATCATTTAAGGTGAAAGAGAAAGAAGGATAGTGCTGAAATGCATTTATAAACACCTGAAAAGTCAATTTTTCCAGATGTCCAATAATATATATTTCCAAGTACACCAATATATATGGAATATGACTAAAAATTAACGAGACTGATTACTAACCACAAACATGAAAATCAGTCATGCAGCTGTATACCACACTGGATGTGCTTCCAGATGTGATGATAAAAATGGATACAACCTTTTAAAGCATGAGCTTTGGATATGCTGTACATATGGAACTCATTAGCTAAGCAAATGGATGTTAATCTTTATGACAGTCAATTGCTGTGCTGCATTCCTATCGAGAACTTATCAGCTGGTCTGACCTGATCATCAAGAGCATCATGACTTAATTTACAGGAGAACTATTTTTCCTTCCCCTGCAATTCTATGAATTTAAAATGCACAAGAAAGTTTTCCAAAATAAATTGCTGAAATATTTAAACTTCCCTACTCCCCATAGCTTTACAGTAAATAGGTAATGGCATAAAAGATTTAGAGTCACAGATTCCATTAGGAATTCAGCAAGATTGAGTATCTAATTTCTCATGTTCAAGACTGAGAAATTAACCTCATTTTTCCAACTGATTTAATTTCCACTGAATACCTAAAGATGCTCATATAAGAAAAGACTTAGTCTTTTAAAAGTACAGCCATTTTCAATCCATAGCGTAGAAACGACATCTTAGGTAGATAGTTAGAAGGGAAATGTCATGTCATAGCTCAGGAAGAAACAGAAGCATCTCTAGTGTCCTAACATTGCTTCTCTTAGAAACGTTATCATACTACCATATCTGCCTACATAATCACGGTATTACCATCAGGAAACTTGTTGCTTTGGGTTATCTTGAGTTAGCTCAAAGGCGTGATAGACCACACCTACCCCTATGAAACTAAGAGCTTGACACACTAGACATACTGCAGGAAGAGGCAATTCAAACTTCTCAGGGAACTCTGCCAGCCCACATCAACCTATTCGACAGTAACTTCTGTTTCTTAGGCAATTTTAGCTGAAGACAACCATTTTGTCAATATTTTCTCTTCGTGATATGCTTCATTGTCCCCCGGGGGGGGGCAGATACAAATAAGCCGCATCAGTGTTCTAATAATAACAGACAGAAACTGAAGATGGTCTCTTCAGAAAGAGACTGAATCATCTCTATTTTTGGTAAAAAAAAAAGCCTAGAGCACTTAATTAATGTGTTCATGAAAGTAAGTAAACCGCTTCCTTATGGAGTTTTAGGTGCTTTGGGAGTAAGTTTAACTCATTCAGTTCAGTATAGAACTGCTTAATATCCTGAAATTTATACTACGCTTTTTTGGTGGCCTGGATTAAGAACTTTTTCAAAATGTCTGACATTTTCATGGACAAGGTCATGAATAATATCTGGATCATTAAATATTAATGAAAACACCCTAAATTTCACAAATAGTAAGGTATTACTCTTTTAATTAATCTGTAAAGAAAATTCAATCCAAAATTGTGAATCCAAAATATTCATTATTTATGGCCAGAGTAGATCATGATCAGCACCACGGAAAAATAAAAGATGAATGAGACAGACTGCTCTCTCTTAAGAAGATGTGGTATATATATACAAAGGAATATTACTCAGCCATTAAAAGGAATGAAACTAGGTCATTTGCAGAGACATGGATGGACCTACAGACTGTCATACAGAGTGAAGTCAGAAAGAGTAAAACAAATATCATATATTAACACATATATGTGGAATCTACAAAAATGGTATAGATGATCTTATCTGCAACACAGAAATAGAGACACAGACGTAGAGAACAAATGTCTGGATACCAAGGGGGGAAGGGGGGGGGGTATGGGAGGAATTCGGAGATTGGGATTGACACATATATACTATTGATACTATGTATAAAATAGACAACGAATGAGAACATACTGTATAGCACAGGGAACTCTACTTAATACACTGTAGTGACCTAAATGGGAAGAAACTCCAAAAAAGAGGGGATATATGTACATGTATAGCTGATTCATCTTGCTCAACAGCAGAAACTAACACAACATTGTAAAGCAACTATAGTCCAATAAGAATTAATTAAAAAAAAAGAAAAGAAACAATGCTATGTTAAATGGACTGTGATGCGTGGTAGAATGAGAGCCTTAGAGGACTGAGGTAGGAGGTTTGGTCCTATTGATGAGGGGCATGGAGGAACAACTTTAGCAACTCCAGCACAGCTTTTGCCAAAGTATATTCTACAGAATACATGATTAAATACTGGATTCTTAAAGACATTTCCTAGAGCCTTTCATGTGCTAGTATTCATTATGATTCGTTGCAAACAGGCACTAAGATGTAGCATTACTCAAATATTTTTGATCCTTGAGATTTTTTCTTCAGGGAGTATCTCTTGATATGAATCTTCTATAAAAAATTTATCTTGGGAAAGTGAAGTTCTACTGACCTTAGTTTGGAGATGCAAGGCTGATGGCCAGAAAAATAAATAAATAACCTTTACATTAGATTACTGAGATCTAAGCTACAGTAGGGATGCTGGGGAAAAAGTTACAAAGACTCCAGAGGTATTTTAAGGGGTAGAATAAATGGACTTTGGTGAGTAATTAGAAAGACATTCATATGGCAATGTTCAGAAGGCAGGGCTGTAAGTGAAATTTGGGAATCATTCACATAGAAATAAATATATGATGCTGCCAAGGTCGATGAGGTTTCAGAGACAGTCTGTGCAGTGTGAGAAGAGAAGGGAATTCTATCTTCAACTTTGGAGGTCTGCCTACTTGGAAGGACCAGACAAAGGGAAAAGAGATTTCCTAGTAAACTAAAAAGTAGATAGAGTATAATAGGCATACAAGGAAAAATTACGGCAATGGGGAAAGTTTCAAGGGACAGTTTGGCTAGAATGGGATAGGAGAAAAACTAAAAGACATCATGAGTTTAGGAGGTTGGACATTAACATTGTTGGGAACAGAAACCCGTTGGCAAAATTTCAAGGAATGAAAAAGGGATAATGAAAACATACTATTTTTTTCAGAGCAGATTTAAAATTCTTGAGGAAAATAGTGGATTGAAAAATAAGGTTTTATTGACCCTCTGTTTTTATTTCTGATTTTCAACTGAGGGTAGGATTTACTGGGTTTATATATTATCAACATCTCCTTTTGAAAGGGAGATGTTGGGTATACAGAAGACATAGAATAGCTGTAAAAATGTTATTAAAATTCTGATTGATGATTGATAATAATTTTTATATTTGGTGAATACAGACAACCTATATATGGAAATTAACAATAACTATTGTATTGGATATCTACTATATGCAAGAAAACAGAAAGAGTAGATTTGAAAATCATTTTTGTTTATTTACAAGTTAACTAAGCCCTTTCTAATTTTTGGATGTTTAATGGCCAATCAGTATAACCTATTCATCTGTAATATGAAAATATAACACCTATGTTGTCTAATTACGGTATTATTACAAAGCAAAAAATAGATTTTGAAAGCTCCATAGCAGGAGAAAGATAGTAGGTATCATGGAAAATACCACAAAGTTTCATCTATTTAATTAAACAGCTATTATTTTTTGAGCATTTATTATGTGTAAGTACTCTGCTACATGACGTGAAAGATACAAATAGTTATAAAACCAGATCCACACTCAAAGAGCTTATAATATGGTGAGACAAATCAGACCAAAAAGCATATATAATATCATTATGCATCTGGCACTTAGAAGAATGCCAGCCTCTATTTTTTGGAATATAGCTTTGAATCAACAGGCGGTTAAAAAAAAATTTTGTGTAGGAAAAATATCTACCACAGATCCCAAGTATTTTACTTCATAAGAATCTTGGACCTTGTTAGTTTTATTATTACTTTGCCAAGAAGTCTACATAATTAGACTTCTTTATTTGTATGGGTGCATAAAATTTAGAATTTTGAAGTCTTTATGGACTTATTGCAAAATTTCTTTATTTCTAGCAATACTACTGGTCTTAAAGTCTACTTTGTTTAATATAAATATAATTATACCAGTTGTACTTCCTTTTGGTGTTTACATGGTATATCTTTTTACACCCTTTCTCTTTCAATTTTTCTGCAACCTTACATTTAATGTGTGTCTTCTGTAAGCCGCACATATTTTAAAAATCTAGTTTAATTGCTATATTTTAATTGGAGTATTTAGTTCACTTAAATTTTATATAACTACTGATAAATTTGGGTTTAATCTACTATTTGTTTTCTGTTTGTTCCAACTGTTCTGGGTTCCTTTTATTTTTCCTTTTTTGCCTTCTTTTGGGTAATTCAAGTACTTTTAATTATTCAGTTTCTCCCATGCTATTACTCATATCCATTTTTCACTACTCTTTTAATGGGTATTCTAAAGATTACAATATTCATCTTAACTTATCGAAGACTAATGTATATTGATACTTCTACTTGCCAGACAATGCAAGGACTTTAGAACATTTGAAACATTTTAAGACCATTTATCATTTTCTGCTTCTTTGCTCTTGCTATCATGAAATTCTACATATATTTTAGTCTTTAAAAGAACTTACTGTTAGTTGTATGATAATATAAAAGTGCTTCTTATAAAAAGTTCCATCACTATAGAAGTATACAATATTGGAAATGTATCCCTGAGAGGGAATCACTGAAAACAACTTGGTTTCAGATAGATTTTTTTTTCACATTTTTAATATGGTTAAAAATAGTTTTGCAGTGCTTCTCCCCCCACCCACCCAGATAATACATTTCTTCCACTTTACCCTGCTTTTATTGGCCTTGTGGAGGAAGTCTTATGGTGGGATATGGAATAGATGGAGTAGGAAAATTATTACTATCTCCATGCCTATCTTCACATTGAATTGTTCATTCTGGCTTCATCTTGTCTGCCTCTCTTTCTTCTATAAGCTTAAATTTGGGGTGTGTAGACACAAAGAGGTGATTTATTGCTTTATGCATTCCAGCGCCAGAGCTACTGGAAAGCATGACCAATTCTGCTTATGTATTCATGTCACTCAGTTGTTCCAAGTTACACTGATATCAACTCTATCTTTATTGCCCTGAAGCCCCTTCCAGTTTTTTTTATTGTTGGTATGTATGTGTGTTCATGTGTGTGTGTGTGTGTATATATATATCACTCTAGCTAGCTAGCTAGCTAGCTATAATCTATATATCAATCTGTTCATGTATATATGTCTTGTGGTGGACATCAGCACACATTTTCTGTTGGGTATACACATAGGAGTGGAATTTTTGGATAGACTAGGTGCATATTTAGTTTCAGTAGATACTGCCATATAGATTTCAAACGTGTTAGTACCAACCAATATTCCCACCAATGATGTGTTAATTTACAATTGATCCATTCTTCCCATTATTTGATATTGCACATTCTTCTTCTTTAGCCATTCTTGTGGGTATATTGTGGCATAATATTGTGGGTTTAGTTTCCCTGCTTAATGATGTTAAGTATGTTTTTATATGCTTATTGTCCATTTGGAGAGCTTTGTGTTTGTGAAATGCCTGTTGAGTTTTTTTGCTCGTTTTAAAATTGAGTCTTTTTTTTTTTTGGTTGGAATTCCATATACATTACGAATTCGAGCCCTTTCTTGGACAGAGACATTGCAAATACCTTTCCCTAGTTTCTGACTTGCCTTGCACTTTCTTAACAATATATTTTGATGAACAGATGTTATATATTTTAATTAAATCTAATTTATCTAATTTTTATTTAATGGTTAGGTTTTTTATATCCCACAAAGAAACATTTGCCTATCTCAAAGTCATAAATATAGTTTCCTCTGTTTCCTTCTAGATGATTTAGACTTTCAGTTTTCACATTTTGCTATGATCCATTCACTTTGAACTAATCGTTGTCTACAGTGTAAAGTAGGGAAGAATTTATGTTTTCCATGCATTAACTGGACAAATTAATTATCCAATTAATTTACCATAATTTATTTAGAAAGACTATACTTCCCACCCTGAATTGTAGTGATGCCTTTGTGCCAATCCTTGTGCCAATACCACACTATCTAATTATTCTAACTTTATAATAAGTCTTGGTATCTGGTAGTGTACATTCTCTAGCTTTCTTCTTCTTCTTCAAGGTTGCTTTTTTTAAGATTTTATGTCTTTCCATAGAAACATTACAATCAGTTTTTAAATTTCCACACATAAAAAAATCTTCTGGAATTTTTATTGGGATTCTACTGAATTTTATACGCCTTGAGTAACAATTGACATAACAATAATGAGTCTTCTAATTGGTAAAGATGGCATATTCCTCTGTTTGATTGTCTTCTTTAATTTCTTTCAATGGTGTTTTGTAATTTTTAGTGTTGAGGCCTTATATCTTGTGTTAGATGAATGTATTTTTTAACTCTGAGGGATATTAGCATTATTGATTTAGATAGTCAATAGCCATTTGGATTTACCCATATTTTTACCCTTTTTATTATATATTTCTTTCTGTAGACCCTTGCTTATGTCTTTCTGAAGAACTTACTGAGATATTTTTTTAATTTGGGTCTGCTCAGTTTATGAAACTGTCTCTAACCTTTATTTATAAGGAGTATCTTCTATGTTGATAGAATCTAGATTGGCCCACTGAAAAAGATGTCATTTCACTGTTCTCTGGCTTCCACTATAACTATTGAGAATAGGTTATTAGTCTTACTATTACTGCTTTGAATATAATATATCAGATTCTCTGGATACTTTAAGACATTTTCTTTGTCTTCGATTTTCAGCAGTTAGACTATGATATATCACAGTGTGCTTTTCTTAGTATTTATTCTTCTTGAGGTTGATAGTACAAATTCTTTTTTGTTTCAGTGTCATTGTTTAGTTTTGGAACATTCTCTTTTATTGACTCTTTGAATATTCCTTTTCCTTATTCCTGTTTTTCTCTTTTTCTGATACTACATATACACATGATTTAGACATTTAGTCACATCCCATATGGCTATTATATTGTTTTCTGTATTTTACATTCTTCATTTTCTCTGTGCTTCAGTTTGGATATTTTCTCCTGACTTAAATTTCTCTTTACTAATCCTCTTTTCTACAGAAGCTATGTCCTGCTGAAGAAATCTTTGCCCAACTCTGGCTAAATTATCACTCTACAGAAGGTAAAACAGTTAAATTTATCTGCCATAAAACTCATCTATTGAGTTCTGAATAAATTATTGTCATTTTTCTGCTTTAGCATATACATTTGCTTATTTTACACAGACCAGTTTCCTGATGAAAATTTCAAGAATATGTCTTACTTTCTTGAAAATGTTATTTACATTTGTTTAAAAACCTGTCTGTTAACTCCAGTATCTGGATCACCTGTGGATCTAATTGTATTGTCTATTTTTTCTCTTAGTTTTGGGCCCTTTGGTTTTTGTGCCCTGGTATACCAGACAACTTTTTGTTAAATGTTAGACATTGTGTATGAAAATCAGTAGAGACAATTTGTGGCTCAGACTCTGACTTACATACTCTTTCCCCAGAGAATATTTACTTCTGATTCTGGTAGGCAGCCAGGCCATGGGAAGATTGCCCTAACTCAACCCAGTTATTGACCCCTCAACTCTGTGAGACTGCTTCTTGGTCTAAGTCTAGAGAAAGAACATCAGACTTCATCAGTTAGGATCCTAATATCAGTGGATTCAGCTGATCTGTGGCTGGATTTCAGTTTTGTGAGAGTTAGTTTAGCTCTGGTGTGTCCTTAATTCTTGAGTATAAACCTTCATAGTTCCAATTTGAAGACTAGAGGTGAGAGTCCTTCCTCTCTGGTGGGCTTTCAATGTCAATATTTAAGGGCTTAGATATATCTACCTATGCAACCAAAAAGCCCTAAATTCGAAGGATATAGAGAAAATGTAAGTGGATTAGTTTGTTACTCTGAAACAGTAGATGAAGGAGTTATTATAAGAAACTTTGTACCTGACAGCATGTGATTATATGAAAATATGTGATTAGGACAGGTATTTGAATCATGTTGACATATGACAAGACGAAAATATGGTAAGTGAGCATAATCAAGAAGAGTTCTGAAGGGGAGATGACCACTGATATGGGGAATAAAGTACAGGAGAAGTTGGACAGGTAAGAAAAATATGAAATTTATACTTGCTTGAAATCTTTTATTTTTCTAAAAAGAAAAGAATCATTTCAATATTTCAAAACATTATGTCTATAAGAGTTTGAGGTTTAAATTACTGTATAGCAGTTAAACTTAAAATCTTAGACTTTATCTTTTTCAATGATCAGTCAAATTTGTCACTTTCTCTCATTTTCATTTCTGTTCTGACCTGAATATAAGACTGAATTTAACTGCACTCAGCTTAATTGCTTCTTGATTTTTGACTCATTATTTGAGTTGAATACGTCAAAATGTTAGAAGTGGGCAGGGAGTTCTAATAAGTGAAACTCCTGGCTACCATGCTGAATTGGAGAGTCAGAATTAACTGAGTTCAAAGTTGATTCTATAGGAAAGACATATGAAAATAATTTTTTTCTTGAATCTATTCTCCTCACTGTTTATCACAGTGGGGCAAACATCATATTGACATCTGACCAGAGGTAGATGTATGAGTGCTGATGGAGAATGTGCACCATCAACATGTAAACATGTGTCTGTTACTAAAAAATATAAGTGAGACTTCCAAATCCCTCATCAGTTTCTAGATTTTTTCCTGTGTCAATGTTCATGAGTTAGAGGAAAGCAAGGGAATGTATTTATGATTATATGATTAGTAAGAGAATAACTGATTTTAAATATAACTGCAAAAGAACCAAGGGACAATTTCATAAGGCAATTCACTAATGTAACTGGTTGCCATAGGCAGAACAACCATCAGTTAATCTTCACATCCAATGGGAATGAATGACTGGACTGGAATTAACTGTTGAAAAATTAGAATAATTACTAAAAGTACTTCCTGATGAAGTAATCTGGAACACTTGGGAAATTATCTATAAATTTATCTAAAACTACTTAGGATCTTGTAGAAAGAATTAAAGAACTGCCTTAGTGAAACTTGTACAGTAGATTACTAGCCTAAAAGAAATGTGGAATCCACATATTTTAAATCATTTTTCTCTGTGTGAACACTCAAACATTTCTAAAGACAGACGCTTGTGTGTGAGTGTGTGTGTGTGTTAGCTTATTCAAATGGAGAGCAATTTGACAAGATTAAAAGTTTATATGAAACCAAGATTTTCATTGATAAATAAGAGACAACAATGCACAAATTTGAAGTTGCTTTTCACAAATCAGAATATTTTGTTGCTGTTGCTATTCTTATGAATTAATACCTATGATAAAAATTTATTCCATTTCTAATATTTTCCCGCCCTTGGTATGCTTTACTCCAAAGAACAGAATTAACTTTTTCTTTCCTTTTGAAATACTTATCTTTAGATTGGTCATGCCTATCACATGAAGCATTGTTCATATGAGAATCATGGTATCAATTCTCTTCAAAAACCCCTTTTATCCCACTGGCAGTGGATAACACAGTGTGGAATCTGTGCAAACGAAAACTCCAGAAACCAAATTCTCCCGGATGCTAACAATGCTTCCCCGGGGCATAGTGAGAAGGGTCTCAATTCACCTCCTCTCCAAGTTCTAACTAGACACAGGAAGCCCTTTAGCCATCAGCAATGGAGTTTCATTAAAGCCACCTCACTTTAGGTGTAACAAAGCTCCTTCCAGGAAGCAAACCAGAAACTCTAGTCCAACTGTAGAATTGCCCAAACATTTGGGTCCCTGCTTTCACACAGCACAAAACTGTGTAATGGCATCAGCAGCTCCTTAGCAAGCTAATGACCCTATGGAGCAATAAAGACTGAGTGAAAAATCATGAAGTTTTTGACTGAAGCTGAAGTTGAATTGCCATTTCAACTCTTCCCTCAAGAAAAATATCCAATTAATCTGCATGGAGCTTTTTTGAAAATAATTCCTGTTATTCAAATGATTGCTAGGGAGGATGAATGAATGATGAATCATTAATTTTTTTTTTTTTTTTTTTTTTACTAAACCTGATGCATTTAAAAATTTTACTTCTCAGGCCCATCAGGGCTGGAAATCCCTAGAAGGGGTATTTCTCAGGCTTTTTATTAGTACCTACTGGTGTTCAAATAAAGCCATAAAGAATCCCTTAGAGCCAGCAAAACCTGAGGGATGATTGTTCAAGAAATAACATAAGTCAGAGACCTGCCCCAAAGAGGCCCTTCCTTCTCTTAATCAGACTTTAAAATCAGCTCCACTGCAGAGAATGTCAGCATAAATTTCATTTACCTAAAATTTCCTGTTTCTTGTCAAGTCCCCTCCAGGAAGCGCAGGGGCTAAATGATAACCAGCGTGAGTTAAGTCAGCAGGACTGATACCTTCTGAAGATTAGGGACTCAGACTAGTCATATAAGCAAGGAAGCCAGCCAGTACTTCACTTTTATTAATAAAAAAAGAAAGAAAAAGAGATCTGATTGCAGCAGCACTTTCTATGGGAGCTTTTACAGCATATTGCAAAATATCTAATATCCTTGTGCCTCCCTTCAATTCTTTCATGCATAGAGAGACAATTTACCTCCTCTTCCTGGGGAGTCAAGTGCTTAGTTGGTATCAGTTCCTCACCCCTCCTTGTTGCTTGGGTCAGATTGTAATATATGGTTTGGATTTTATTTTGTTTGTTTTACTTTTTAGGTAAGGGAAGAAAAGTAAAAGTATTACGATCCAGAGGACATACATATGAATCGTTGTTTGCATGAGCATGTAAAAATGACATGAACCTTAATCTGAAATTTCATATGCAGTTGACATAATACACACTCCATGTTCCTGTCTAGGTTTTCTTCCTCATTTAGTCTGTATCCAACATCTGAAAATTGATACTAACATTTCAGGAAAAAAAACCTGCCTACTTTTGACTTCTAGGAACTGCTCCACTTGTAAAACTCTTTTGTGTTCTACTCTGAAATATTTGCTTATGTAGAGAATTGTAGTAATGAAAGGATATATTGTTTAAGTATGTATTAAGACATTTAAGTATGCATTAAGACAGTTATACATAGTGTTATGAAATTTACATTCTAGTGGAATATACAATTGTTGTGCAATTATAAACAGAAGTGTAACACTATGTTCCAGTTACGGGATTGACAACTCCGCATACTTACACAATGAATAAAAGGCAAAAGATATTTCTAAAATATTTTAGTAGATAAATATTTAGATTTTAATAGTTCTATATTTCTGAGAACAGAAGATAGGTATTAAATCATAAAAATATTTCATTAATGGAGACTTAGAAATAAGATTAAAAGAAAATATATAATTTAGTATACTACATATTATGAGTATTTTATTGTAAAGAGCAAGTAATCAATAATCACACCATTCTACCTAAGAAAGGAAAAGAGCTTGTGCATTCTATTTGAAGAACTAAGGTGATAAGACACGACAGATTTGCTGAAGGTGATGTACTTCAACCAGAGTGGGAAACTGTCTTCTGCTTTGCTGCTTCAAGACACAAAATGATCCTACCTGCTTTCTGTGTTTGACATACTCGTGTCTGTCACTGTCCTTCTCCTGGACATCTGCCATAGGTATCAAAATTCCTGATCAGCTAAAATTGCTGTGTTGATACCTCATGACTTTGGAGCAATTAGAAATAAACGACTGCTTATAACCATTCTTTTCTCATGGTATTAAAATGCAAAGATATTAGAGATGTTTTTTCATAATAAGAGTTTTTTTTTTCTGGATCAGATACAGTAAACAAGGATCAAACACATGCAGAAATATGTAATTTAAAATTTTATGTTGCATTTCATTGAAATGTTAACTGAATAATATTGCTTTGGCACATATGTTATATTCATGTCAATATGTTTCATATGCTAAAAAGATCTGTGCACGAGTGCCTAGCCTTCCCTGTTTACAAAAGAACTAAACAGCTGTGTAAGTTCATAGAAGAGAGGGATTGAATTAAGAAAGTGCTAGGACCAGTTAAGATTATTCAACCATACTGATCTAATGAAATTTGTGATTTACTATAGAAAATAAAATATACTTATGACAATAATATTCACTGGATACCCCAGTTGAGAAGGGTCATTTAGTTGAACTAAATGTCAGAGGGCTCCTTCCCTTTCTTTTTTTTTCTTTTTTTTTTAAACTATGTAAAATTTATTCCATTCAGGATCTTTGTTGACGCTATTTTATCAATAGGTTAAATATATAATTATACACATACACACACACAGAGTCACTAAGTTATAGTGAAAGTTATAAAATGAGTATTAATATATAACATTTGACTGTAGGAAGAATTCTGAGGCTTTCTATCATACTATATTTGAGCCCAGATAAATCAGTTAATTCTTCAATCAGTTTAAGACTGTATGAATAGCCACAGCGATGGAGGAAGTCAGCTTGGAATGTTAATTCCCTGGTAACTTCTTACAGAAGTTACTGTTTTGAATAGTTCCAGATCCAAATATGGCAGTCTAATATCCTAAATTTTTCATAGCCATACTTGCCTAATTTGACCAAAACACCTTTTCTTCTCTTTCTCTCTCATCCTGGAAAATTAATTCTCTGTCAATTCCACAACAAAAAGATCCACAGCAGAGAGGGCAGCTCAGCCACAAATCATCCAGAAAAGTTTGGCATTTTTCTCCATCAAAATGGCTTCCACATGGCTGATGTAGTTCTTGTAACTTATAATAACTCATCAAATATTTTATTACAAAGATTTTTAAAAGTCTTCTAAGCTATCAGAAATCAGACATTCAGTAACATCTGTTTGTGTCTAAATAATGTAAAGATAAAATTGTTTGCAATGTAAATCATATTTGTTTTCAGCAATTTACCTCAAATATGTGAATGAAATAAAGTTTATGTTGTAGCCACATTATGAGCATTGTTTGCTCTTTTTTCCTGAAGAGTCAAAGAAATGTTGGATAATTACCTTTTTCATAAGTACTCTTGAATATGTAAAATGTATACTGCTATTTGAGGAGTGTCTTTGTAAATAAAACCTATTCAGACATATTGGAAGGAAAAAGCAGTACCCCATATCTTTTAATCTGAATAGCCATTTCTTTTTTGTGATCCTACAGGATAGAATTTCCTAGCTGTTAAGTGCTGTTCTATTTCTATGAGGTAATCTTGGAAATGGAGTGTTTGAGATTTTTAGTTTATCTTGATATAAGCCAACCCATTCCTGCTTAGAATACTTTAGTTTTATATCTAAGATCTTAATTACTACGTCCTTGAATAGAAGTTGTGTTACCAAATTCTAAAAACTGATGACAAGATAATTCTAAATGGGACTTTATTTGATCTTATTATCTGTATATCTCAGAAATTACTCACTTTACTAAGAAGTTTAGATTGGGGGAACTAAAAACTAAATGATTTACTGAGTAATGTTAATGGGATATGGACATTCCTCATCATTTTTGTCAACATCAAATATTGAGAAGCTAATACATTGATAGCAATATGATATGCATACATGGATAGTGATTCTTGTGCTCTGGAATAAATACTCCAAATATAGTCATATAGTTTGTTTCTAAGTTTTCAGACATGAATTGGTGATAGCACAGATACATTGTTTTTATTTGCAGTAAAGAATTACATTCTATAAAAATGACTGATAGAAATCAATTAATCACTTTTAAACATGTAGAGGAAAATACTGCCACAAACAGTGATTGGGACTTATTATGAAAGTAAATTACTTCGGTGACAGGGGAGAAAGCCCCAGCGAGGAAATCATGAGTTGAAAACAGACAACACTCCTTTACAACAATGAAAAACCTTTTAAGCATGAAGAAACTGTAATATATGTGGCACTTGTAGGTACATTAAGATAAAACATCCAGGAGCCAGTAAATTTTTTCATGCTGTCAGAGTATTCAACGGTACATATGAGCTGTCGTACTTCAGTCATCAACATCCACAAAACCTTAGCATTTTAGAAAACAACTTTCCAACAGAAACAATTCAACTTCATACTAACTGGCATATGGATACTAACAGATTAAGTAAAAGAGCAATTTTCAGTCTCTGAATCTTTACTATCTTTCTTCCACCTCCTTTTTGACCAGAGCCCTATAGATTATATATCAATATCCTCTTTTTCTTTTTGCTAAGACAGGGAGAGGGAAAAGGAGAGGGAAAAGGGAGTGAGAGCAAGAGGGAGAAGGAATCAGAAAAGTCAAGAAATACTAAAGGCAACAGGGAGTGTGGGTCTCAGAATTCCCTGTGATCAAGTTGGTTTCTGTTAGCAATGGGATTTACTGTTGGTCTCTGTGGGGGAAAAGAAGCAGAAAAGGGAACTATTGAGAAAGTATGTACACTCATCATGTACCCCAAGTTATGCCTTAATTTAAAGGATGTTCTGGAATCACGATTCACATAGAACATTAATACAGATTTCATCTTTTGTGTGGAAAGTCAAAAGAATCCAGGAATTTATTAAATTAGAAAAAGAAAGCTCTATCAGGTGGACTATGCTAACCTCTTTCATACCCCTCCACAGAAAAGTTCTGATACACAAGATTTTGGTTTCCCTAAGGCATAAATTCTGTTTTGCAATTCTGATTTGAAAACTAGGAAAAATACTAGATTGGTTGAGCTACAATTTATTAATTCTATGATCCTTTATATTTTATAGGTTTCTATATTCTTAAAATATAATGGTATATACAGGTAAAAATAATTAATGCTTCAATATGTCACCAATTATATCTTCCTTCTAAGACAAGACTTTTCATACTTATTACTTACTTTTCATTGCAGTGTACCTTTACAATACTAGCGTTTAGGGATAAAGCATTCAGCTAGGATTCCTCCATAGGAGTCCCAATACCAATGTTTCAAAGCCAGAACCATATATAAATATATATTTAAATCTAATATGTTTGATATATTTATCTCACATAGGAATACATTTGTTTTTCTAGCTCTTGTTCTGTATTTATAGAAAACTTTATATTCTCTCAGGGGACAGAGAATGATTAGAACACTCATGTAATAAATGCATCACTGAAATATATTCACTATGTTTTACTGTGTAGCAGAGATAAGCAAGAACACAGTTCTTGTCTTCAAGGAACATACAGTTTTTAGGGAAGAGAGACAAAAATTTAATTACTTACTATTCAAAATGTGATCTTAAGACCAGCACATGGGCATCATCTGGCAGCTCGTTAAAACTGTAGAATTTCGGGCCAGACCTACTGAAGTGGAATGTGCATTTCACAGAATCCCCAGGTGATTTGTATGCACATTAGAATTCGAGAAACACCATTCTAATTCAAACATGAGCAGGGTTACTGTCATAAAACCTAGAAGAAACAAAGAGATGGAGAAGTTTGAAGATAAGAACGTAGTGAGATGGGATGGAAAGATCTTAGTGCCTGCACTTTGCTCTTCAAATAGAGGAGAGACCACCAGTCTGGCACCTTTTACTGGCATTAAAATAAATGTTTATAAAGGAATATTTGTTTTTGAATGTTTCTGATTTACATATCATTTAGAAAAACAGTCACATCACTGTTGACAATGTCAGTCTAACAGAAATATAATCATATAAACCCACATCAAAGGGAAGTTTTACTTTTATCTATCCTATGATTTACAGAGAAATGAGTGATCATGGTAGCTTGTAAGAATAGTTTTGTCAGTTACTGCAGTTATTCAGTTATGAGTGCAGGGAAGTTTTCTACCTCAAGATCTCAACCCAGACCACACGAGTGGAACCAGTTCATACAAAGATGATCATTTTGAAACTGAAGCATTTAAAATCATTTTCATGTTGTTTGCAAAGCTTCAAATAGTTACAGGAACTAAGAAGGTCACAGCAGTGCTTGTCCGTATCAATACCTTGCTTGGCCACTCTCCCTCTGCCTCTTCCCATTGTCTTCTCCATTCAGGATACTGTGAACATGTTGATTGTGGCCGGGAGAGAGTCAGGGAATAAGCATATTCTCCACTTTGCCTTTACGTGTTATACTGGTGTGTCTGAATGTTCTCTCTTCCACATGAAAGACCAAATAAGGGATACCTTACGAAATAACTTCTTCTGATTATGTCTGTATATACATATAAATGACATGTAAGAATCACATATAAAGGCTGACAAAGTGTATGGCATATTAATTCATGATTCCATAGGTAAGACACGGATACAAACGTAAAAGCAGAGCCAGTACTTTTCAGGGCACGTGGAGGCATTAAATTATTGAAAAATAATTCTTCCTAACGCTTACCACATTTACATTGTGACATACCTCAAAAGGCAAAGATCTTTGTGATATAACAGTTATTATCTGGAGCCAAATTAGGAAAATAACAAATAGTTACAAAGGAAAAAGCTCTATTTCTGGAACTTGATCCAGTTATTTTATTAGTAATTATTTGATTTAATTAGGCATAGACTTTTTAGTTTTTGCATGTCTTTTTTAGTCTTTATATATCAGTTTTCAAATCTAGTTATAGTTAGATAAGAGTTCATTGTCATTGCTTATGTTTTATATCAGTTCAATTGAGGTTTTCTTCCTAGGATGAAAAAATTCAGGGGGAAATGCTTGGACACAGAATCTGACTTTAGAAATTAGAAAAGGTAAATAAGATTGTATATGCCATATAAGAATATCTTACAAAGGACTCAGTTGTTTTTCTTAATAAGTTTTACATGTCTCAAGTATTTCTAAATTAATCCCCTTCTGAACTGCAATCTCATTATTAGGAACTTTTTTGTAGGATTATTCCAAACAGTAACTTGCATTATAAATATGAATAGATTTATCCCCATTATACCATAGCCTTCATAAATCCTCTTCTGCAACTGCCAGTGATAAATTTGTTGTACTTAAAATCTTCCTATTTATATTTAGCTGAGAACTGATGCTTGTTCAACTGGGGCCTATCCAGCAAAACATAATCCACTTCAATAGTTTATAAGAAGGGGAATTTAATGCGGGGAATTAATTGCACAAGTGATGGACTAGCTGAGAACAATAACTGGTAACAATAGGGATAGAGTAACTTATAGATTAACACCTGTGTGCCTCTTGGGCTGGATGATAGACCATGGTGGGCCTGGATGGTGGCAGCTGGAGTCACAGAAGAGACAAGCTGCTCCCAGTGAAACTGCTTAAGACAGGGCTGTTCTAGCTGCCTCCCTCATCCTGCCCTCCATCCCTCATCTTTACTACCCAGTAGTGAAGTCAGCTAGCAGGGGAGCCAAGAAAATCAGCCTTCAGGGGTCAGAAGGGGAGGAATCGACCTGCTGGCAAACAGTCCCAGGACCTTCAAAATAATCTTCCAGGTTTTTATAAACAAATGTAAAAACTAAGGTTTTAAAAGCAATTTGTGACAGTAAAGATAGGGATGCACACATCGCCCTCCAGCTTAGCCCTCCTGAGAATTCTAGCACCTGCATTTATCACTCCTCAAAGAGGGCAGAGAATAGCAAGAGAAATCACAGCAGAAAGAGAATTATATTAATCAAAGCAATTTCTGGTGAAAGGAGGCATGGAAATCTCTAAGCAAGTTGCAGGAAGACAGCTATACTCTTCAAACCACTGAATTGAAAACAAAGCTTCAGATGATAACTATATGATTTGACAAAGACATTTCAAATTGCTCAGGAAAATCTCTTCCTTTACAGTAATGTTTCGGGCTATTTAAAACAGACTCTCAGTCGAGGAACTAAACAAAGATGCTGGGATTGGACACAGAAGACAGATGAATTTGGCTGTTAGCCATGTAAGAATAGAAGCCAAAATTATGCTGACTAAAAATGGAGCCAAGCGATGTCATATAGATTTGAACACGATGTTGTGACAAAGAAGATGTTAATGGTTTCAATTTGCAGGTTTAGTAAGGGTCATAAGCTGTTTGATTTCTTAATCTAGTCTATGTATCCTAAATATCTCTGCAACTTTGCTAGCCACCTTCCCTTTTTTTTAAATTCTCGATTTGACAGTTCGGTCTAGATTCCAAACCTGATGAGATGGGTGGCATGCTCCAGTATTTTGGTTCATTGAGGTATATACCCTGTTGATTTGTGTTGCATGACTCATCAAATGCTACTAACTCAATGGAGTAAAGATATTTAACAATTATTTATAACTCTTGCTTAGAATACCAACTAAGTCAGTCACACCCTTGAAGGAGATATACTGGGACTTTACTGGAGGTGAAGGGCTCAGGGATGTTTCCTGCTTTCTCTTCTTGTGCCCTATAACCGTGATAAAGAACAAGGATCATCTTCATTTAGTGTAACGATACAGAGGAACAAGACCAAAAATTTTATGGTGAAATCATCTGCAAGGACGAAATCTGTAAGCATATTTTTGAACATGTTCAAAAGCTCATGTGCTCATGTATATTTCAACATTTGAGGCCTGTTAACATTTCCTAATATTTTAAATCTCTGTGGTGATTATTATTACATTTGGTAACCTCAGATAAACAATGAAGTTTAACTGGAAAGAAGATCTTTCATAAACCTTTTCAAGGTTGCCATTATTTTCTTTGTAAATCTATGGATGATAGCTAAAATAATCAAAATCTTCCAGAAGATAAACCTCATAATGTCAAATGGCACTTGTATATTTGTACCACTACTTTGTTCCAGAAAGGATTTCCAGGGAGTTGTAAAGGTATATAAAATGGAATAAAGTAGCACAAGCTAAAAAACAGCATGACAAAAATTAAGTGAGTAGGATGAGAAAAATATGTGTGTGGGTGTGTGTGGGTGTGCACTGTGGGTTGTTTTTATTGTTAACAGGATACAAAACAACCCAAGCAGTACCATTAAATGTTCAAGTTATATAAGGCAGTGATAATGATAATAATATATGCCAACATATTTTGTAAATACTATAGAATAATACACGTGTGAGATATTATTATAATCATCTCATTTGAGCCTAAAAACACCCGAAAGAAGGAAAAACATATTGGACTCTACTATTTGTTTTCAGTGGTTTTAAAATCAGAAAAATCTGTACCATTTAAAAAACAGAACTTTAAACCTTATTTTCCTCTTCCCCAACTCCCAGTTGTTGGTGTGGCTTTCTTACTATACTATAATTTCATAGAATTAGAGACACTTCTCAGTGACTGCGCCCCCAATCTAAGAACCTAGAATCTACCTCAAAGTTTTAAATTACCATCTGAACAATATCTCCTAATCCCTGCTCCTTATCAGCTCTCAGGTGTATAAACTTCATCGGTCTGCATTCCTGGATCCCTCACACAGTTTGCTTTTCCTGCTTTTGCTTCCAGATCTCAGGATATTGCTGGTAAGGTCTGTGGTCCTAGTTTCTTGTCCTGCTCATCTTCTCTCTCACCCTGTACATCATTTACACATCAATGCTCCCAGCTCTCACTTGCTGCAGCTTCTAAGTTCCTGCTGAATTCTACTTTGGGTCAATTGTATGAACACACCACTAGCAAGCTTCTTGGTATTTTGTCACTCTCTGTTGCCCCACCTGGCTGAGCTGCTCTAATTTCTCCCTCACTTTTGCCCTCATCCCTCAAGGCCCTTTCAGGATTTTAATACATATTCCCTCTCATCTCCCTGTCATCACCTTCTAGTTAGGATATTTTATTCCAATTCCTTTTCCTTCTTCTCCTATCGTAGTTCTGCAAGAGCAACTTTCAAATTACGAGAGTAAGTAAAAGCATCTTCAAAAACAAGCACTTTATTCATTAATCCACTTATTTTATTTGCTTTGTAAACATAGATACTGCCTTGTGGAGTTCACAATCCAGCAGGGTGAGAAATAAATAGTTATGATGTAGTAAGTTTTGTGATGGCAGAATGTTTCAAATCCTACAGGAGCCCAGAGGAATTTGGAGGGGGGCAGGGGGAGAATAGTAACTTTGCCAGGAACATGTGACATTTCAACTAGATATTGAGGGATAAACAGGAAAATGTGGCAAAGGGCTTTAGAGGAGAGGGAACAGCAAGGATACAAGCTCGGAAGGCATGAAAAACTTGACATAGAGAAGGGTGTCAAATACCTAGATGTAACCAGAGTGTAGGCTTGGAAGACAAGTGGTTAGAAATGGCACTGGTCATGTAGGTTGGGGCCTCTTGCAGAATTCAAGTGCATCTGAATCTAAAACCTGTGCTCTTAACTGTTCTACATTATGCTTCCAGGACAGCCTGTTAAACATCATCTATAATAAATCCATAATCTAGTTCAGAAGCTAGTTTACTCAAAGACTCAGGAGTGTGCACTACCAGATGTTATAATGCAGGCTTTGCAAACTCAGCTATGTACAAAGATCAGACAGCAACATAAATCAGTAGCTCAATGATACTCTGTGATACAGTAGCTTTATGATGCATATGGAGCTTGTGAAATCCAGAGTACAATGTACCACTTAAAATTTTTTTTTTATCGGAGTACAGTTGCTTTAAAATGTTGTGTTATTTTCTCCTGTACAGCAAAGTGGATCAGCTATATGTATACATATATCCCCTCCTTTTTGGATTTCCTTCCCATTTAGGTTACCACAGAGCACTGAGTAGAGTTCCCTGTGCTGTACAGTAGGTTCTCAGTAGTTATCTATTTTATACATAGTAGTGTATATATGTCATTCCCAATCTCCGAATTCATCCCACCACCCCCCTTCCCTCCTTGGTGTCCATACATTTGTTCTCTACATCTGTGTCTTTATTTCTGCTTTGCAAATAGGTTCATCTGTACCATTTTTCTAGATCCCACATATACACGTTAATAAACGATATTTGTTTTTCTCTTTCTGACTTACTTCACTCTGTATGAAGTGATCTCTAGATCCACCCACGTCTCTACAAATGACACAATTTCATTCCTTCTTATGGCTGAGTAATAGTTCATTGTATATATGTACCACATCTTCTTTAACCATTCCTCTGTTGATGGACATTTAGGTTGCTTCCATGTCCTGGCTATTGTAAATAGTGCTGCAATGAGCATTGGGGTGCACGATTTAAATATGACTGCCTCTTATCAGGTCTACTACAGATTGATGTCATGAGAAATGCCTACCTAACACTGTCTGATATTCTCCTTTCCCAGAAATCCTGGAAATCCAGATGTTAGCTAACAACTAATTTAAACTTTTAAAAGTGGGCCAATCCATTGGGAACCAAACAGGTCTGTGGTCCCTATTTGGCTCTCTAGCAGTCAGGTGAACAGCCTTTCTTAGAAGACCAGAAGAGCTTTTTCTCTGAGGCTAGCCAAAGAGCTTAGCCTATAACTGAAATGTATCGACAACAGCAGGAAAAAAAAAAAACCCTAATGCTGTTTAAAATCCTTCAATGGCTCTGAATTCTGATTGGCATGAAATCCAGTGTTTTTCATAGCCTGCAAGGCCACATGTGATCTGTCAACTTCCCAAATCTCAGGCTCCCTGTCATGCCACCTTCCTTTCTGCTTGCGCAGTCTACCCTCAACAGTCTTCTAGTTCCTCAGAAGTGCTAAGCTCCTCCCCCTCAGATATTTGCACATGTTATTGTCTCGACTTAGAATGTGTTTCCTTCTATTTTCAACTGATAAATTCTCATCCATCATTTTCATCTCAGATTAAATGTCACTGTCAGGCAATGACCTCCACAAGATGACATTAAATCCCCACTTAAACTTCTGCCTCATGGCACTCTGCCCTTTTCCTCTAGAACTTTTCATTATTGCAATTAAATAACTGTTTGAATTTTGGTTTATTTGGGTATCTGTCTGTCCCACTATTCTATAAGCTCCATAATGGCACAGACTGTCATCATCAAGCAGAGTGCCTTTCACACAGTAGGCAATCATTATTAGTTGAATAAATAGAAGAAATATCTGTCTATTCACAAATCCTGTACCACATTTAGCATTTCCTGTGAGATTTAAATAAGTTAATCCAATGCAATATGTTTAGCACAGTGCTAGGAATATAGTAGTTGCTCAATTAAGATGTGAGCTATTCTTAGATATATCTTAGACTATCTGTTTCCATGGTTAGAAACAGAAAAGAAAAAGAATACAAAAGCAAAACTTATATTTTCTAATGTGATTCCTCCATATGTCTTATATTGGGTTTCCTCAAAAGCAGACCCAGGTTTAGGTGAAAGGTCATAACTTTGGAGGTAAACCTGGGATGTATGGTAAAGTCATGGGAAGGTAAGACAGGGAAGGGAGAAAAGCCAGTAAAGAGTTTTTAAATTAATGAATGACCACTGGTCTCAATCCTGCTGGAGATCCTCTGAAAGGCTGTATTAAACATAACCTCAGGGTTGTCCCACCAATGGACAAGGCTTACTCATATACAAACTTCTGTTCCTCATTAGCTAGAGATTCACTTAAGTGCAACTCCTGCCACTAAGAAGTGTCAAAAGAAAATCCTGAGGCTTTTCTTATTGAATGATTTTGTCCTGTTTTGTTTTTGTTTTTCTGCTATGACCTCTGAAGATCTTTCTTTTTAAGAATCACATGTGCTTTCTTCATAATAAGTGTTTGTTTTTGCTAGCATTATACTAAATTGGTACAATATTTCTGTAAGGAAATTTGGTAATGTGTAGCAAACAAATGCATGCCCTTTGGCCCACATGAGTCTACCTCAAGATGCTTTTCCTAATGCAATAATTATGAATATGTGCTAATATTTTTCTTATTTTACAGATCTATTCATTTTTGTAGAAATTAAGAAAACACTTGAAAATATGTAGAAAATAAGTTAGCAGCACTGCCACAACAGACTATTTATATTATATATGAAATATTTATATATTAAAAAAAATAAAATTACACTACTTGTACTGGAATTCTCTCTCTATATTTTTTAAATTAATTAATTAATTTATTTTTGGCTGCATTAGGTCTTTGTTGCTGCGCACGGGCTTTCTCTAGTTGCAGTGAGCAGGGGCTACTCTTCATTGCAGTGTGTGGGCTTCTTATTGTGGGGGCTTCTCTTGTTGCACAGCATGGGCTCTAGGTGCATGGGCTTCAGTAGTTGTGGCACATGGGCTCAGTAGTTGTGGCTCGCGAGCTCTAGAGCACAGGCTCAGTTGTGGCACATGGGCTTAGTTGCTCTGCGGCATGTGGGATCTTCCCAGACCAGGGCTTGAACCCGTGTCCCCTGTATTGGCAGGCGGATTCCCAACCACTGTGCCACCAGGGAAACCTTCTATATTTTTATAATAAACATTTGCCCATGGTTTTAAAATGATTTCATATGACTCATTTGTAATAATGGTATTAACCTAAAACACTCTGAAGCATATTTAAACAGAACATAATTTTTTAACAATTACATAACAGTCCCACAATGTTCTATCTAAGCTAGATGCACAGTAAATACCCAATAACTGGGAAAAAAAATTAATGGCAACTAAAAAAGAAAGGAGTTAATGTCAAACCAAAATATTTATTTCCCAAATGAATAGCTCAGGTTAATTGTAGATATTTCTGTTATAATTTTGTTGGTGTCAAGCATGCACCATTATACTTCTATGTCTTTACTGTGTTGTACTTCCCTCTCCTCCTCCCTCTTTATACCCCATTTTTGTGTTCCCTGCATACTAATACTAATTCTTAGCATAGGGTCCAGAGGCACCTATACTCATGTTTTATGTCACACCTTTAACTCTTTACATTTCCAACCTCCACTCTTCTCACCCTTCCATCTATGGCTAATTATCCCACCTCTGCTCTGGTTCCCTTCCCTTTCTGCTTCTGTAGGAGCAATGATGCTCTCCAATCAGCATTTAAACTTGCTAAGTTTCTTCCATCTTAAAACAAAACAAACAAATAAACAAAAATTCTCTCCTTGTATCCTAGTTCTCTAATTACTGACCCATCGTGTTTCTGTGCACAATAGAATGTTTTGAAAGAGAGGCATCCTTTTACTGTCCTCAGTCCTCATTTCTCCCTCACTCTTCAGCCCCCTACAATCTGTCTGCTCCAGTGACCTATTCTTAGCAAGGTCACTGGCAACTCCTTCATTCTGAAATTCAGCCATAGCTGATAGCATTTGTCATCCTTCTTGGCTGCCGTGATACCACATTTACTGTTTTTTGTTTGCTTGTCCTATTTTGTTTGGTTTTATTTATTTTTGTTTTCTGTATGGCCTGGCTACTAAGTTCTCTCTGTGGCCTCTCCATTTCCATATATTTTATGCTTTCTTCCTCTGCCTGCCCCTTAAATCTGTCTGGTTCTCAGAGATCTGGGCAAGGCCCCTTTTAAGTCTTATTCTACACAATTTTCTATAGTTCCAAAACTTTTTATTTATTTGTTAATAACCACAAAAGTTCAAAGCTTTATTCCACATGGTTCTCCCGAGCTTGATAAACACCCACTCATTTAAAAAAAGTCTTCAATGGGTGCCTAATTTGTGTTAAACAAATTGCTACATGCTGAGAATACAATGATAAGCAAGGGACAAGAGCTTAAATGTTGGTGATGAATATAGACAACAAATAAACCAGCAAATAAAAAATTTAAATGCAGTTTCTATGGTTATAAGGACTAGAATGGGACTCAGAAAATGATGTGATTGAATAATCAGAGAGATGGTGGATTAGTTTGGAGAAAGTAGCCTTGAAGCTGAAAAAAGATGAAATCAGGCAAAAATACCTGTTGGATAGCTAGCCAGAAGGGGGTCTGGAAAAAAGTCTGGACCTGCCTAAGAGGCAAGAGACCAATGTTTCGGGGTGCGCAAGGAGAGGGGATTCAGAGCACCGCCTAAACAAGCTCCAGAGACAGCTGCGAGCCGCGGCTATCAGTGTGGACAAAGAGACGGGCATGAAACGCTAAGGCGGCTTCTGTAGCCACCAAGAAGCTTTTGTGCAAGCACAGGTCACTCTCCACACCTCCCCTCCCGGGAGCCTGTTTAGCCCGCCACTGCCAGGGTCCCGTGATCCAGGGACAACTTCCCCAGGAGAACACACGGCGCACCTCAGGCTGGTGCAACGTCACTACGGCCTCTGCCGTCGCAGGCTCACCCCACATTCCATACCCCTCCCTCCCCCCGGCTTGAGTGAGCCAGAGCCCCCTAATCAGCTGCAACTTTAACCCCATCCTCTCTGGCTGAAGAAGAGACTCCTTCAGGCAACCTACACGCAGAGGCGGGGCCAAATCTAAAGCTGAACCCCAGGAGCTGTGTGAAAGAAGAGACAGGGAAATCTCTCCCAGCAGCCTCAGGAGCAGCGGATTAAATCTCCACAATCAACTTGATGTACCCTGCATCTGTGGAATACCTGAATAGACAACGAATCATCCCAAAATTGAGGCGATGGACTTGTGTGATTTTGTCTGTATAGCTTTGCTTTTACCATTTGTCCTAGGGTTCTGTCTGTCGGTTTTTTTTTTTCGTTTTTTTGGTTGTTTTAGTATACTTTTTTAGCACTTGTTATCATTGGCAGATTTGTTTTTTGGTTTCGCTGCTCTCTTCTTTCTTTCTTTTTTTTAAATTACTTTTTGATATTTTTAATTTTTATTTTAATAACTTTATATTTCTTTACTTTTTTCTTTCTTTTTTTCTCCCATTTCTTCTGAGCCATGTGGCTGACAGGGTCTTGGTACTCCAGCCAGCTGTCAGGCCTGTGCCTCTGAGGTGGGAGAGCCAAGTTGAGGACATTGGTCCATCAAGACCTCATGGCTCCACGAAATATCAAAGGGAGAAAGCTCTCCCAGAGATCTCCATCTCAATGTTAAGACCCAGCTCTACTCAATGACCAGCAAGCTACAGTGCTGGACACCCTACACCAAACAACTAGCTAAACAGGAACACAACCCACCCATTAGTAGAGAAGCTGCCTAAAATCATAATAAGGTCACAGACACCCCAAAACACACCACCAGATGTGGTCCTGCCCACCAGAAAGAGAAGATCCAGCCTCATCCACCAGAACACAGGCACTAGTCCCCTCCACCAGGAAGCCTACACAACCTACTGAACCAACCGTACCCACTGGGGGCAGACACCGAAAACAACAGGAACTATGAACCTGCAGCTTGCAAAAAGGAGACCCCAAACACAGTAAGTTAAGTAAAATGAGAAGACAGACAAACACACAGCAGATGAAGGAGCAGGGTAAAAACTCACCAGATCAAACAAATGAAGAGAAAATAGACAGTCTACGAGAAAAAGGGAAAAACCTACAGCCAAGATTACTCTCCCAGCAAGGATCTCATTCAGAATCGATGAAGAAATTAAAACCTTTACAGGCAAGCAGAAGCTAAGAGAATTCAGCAGCACCAAACCAGCTTTACAACAAATGCTAAAGGAACTTCTCTAGGCAGGAAAAACAAGAGAAGGAAAACGCCTACAATAACAAACCCAAAACAATTAAGAAAACAGTAATAGGAACATACATATCGATAATTACCTTAAATATAAATGGATTAAATGCTCCCACCAAAAGACACAGACTGGTTGAATGGATACAAAAACAAGACCCATATATATGCTGTCTACGAGAGACCCACTTCAGACCTAGGGACACATACAGACTGAAAGTGAAGGGATGGAAAAAGATATTCCATGCAAATGGAAATCAAAAGAAAGGTGGAGTAGGAATTCTCATATCAGACAAAATAGACTTTAAAATAAAGACTATTACAAGAGACAAAGAAGGGCACTACATAATGATCAAGGGATCAATCCAAGAAGAATATATAACAATTGTAAATATTTATGCACCCAATATAGGAGCACCTCAATACATAAGGCAAATGCTAACAGCCATAAAACGGGAAATCAACAGGAACACAAGCATACTAGGGGACTTTAACACCCCACTTTCACCAATGGACAGATCATCCAAAATAAAAATAAATAAGGAAACACAAGCTTTAAATGACACATTAGACAAAATGGATTAAATTGATATTTACAGGACATTTCATCCAAAAACAACAAAATACACTTTCTTCTCAAGTGCTCATGGAACATTTTCCAGGATAGATTATATCTTGGGTCACAGATTAAGCCTTGGTAAATTTAAGAAAATTGACATTGTATCAAGTATCTTTTCCAACCACAACGCTATGAGACTAAATATCAATTACAGGAAAAAATCTGTAAAAAACAGAAACACACGGAGCTAAACAATACATTACTAAATAACCAAGAGATCACTGAAGATATCAAAGAGGAAATCAGAAAATACCTAGAAACAACTGACAATGAAAACACGACAACCCAAAACCTATGGGATGCAGCAAAAGCAGTTCTAAGAGGGAAGTTTATAGCAATACAATCTTACCTCAAGAAACAAGAAACATCTCAAATAAACAACATAACGTTACAGCTAATGCAAGTAGAGAAAGAAGAACAAAAAAACCCCAAAGTTAGCACATGGAAAGAAATAAGAAAGATCACATCTGAAATAAATGAAAAAGAAATGAAGGAAACGATAGAAAATATCAATAAAGCTAAAAGCTGGTTCTTTGAGAAGATAAACAAAATTGATAAACCATTAGCTAGACTCACCAGGACAAAAAGGGAGAAGACTCATATCAATAGAATTAGAAATGAAAAAGGAGAAGTAACAACTGACACTGCAGAAATACAAAGGATCATGAGAGATTACTACAAGCAACTATATGCCAATAAAATGGACAACCTGGAAGAAATGGACAAATTCTTAGAAAAGCACGACCTTCCGAGACTGAACCAGGAAGAAATAGAAAATTTAAACAGACCAATCACAAGCACTGCAATTGAGACTGTGACTAAAAATCTTCCAAAAAAAAAGAAGCCCAGTACCAGATGGCTTCACAGGCGAATTCTATCAAACATTTACAGAAGAGCTAACACCTGTGCTTCTCAAACTCTTCCAAAATATAGCAGAGGGAGGAACACTCCCAAACTCCTTCTACGAGACCACCATCACCCTGATGCCAAAACCAGACAAAGATGTCACAAAAAAAGAAAACTACAGGCCAATATCACTGATGAAAATAGACGCAAGAATCCTCAACGAAACACTAGCAAACAGAATCCAACAGCACATTAAAAGGATCATACACCATGATCAAGTGGGGTTTATCCCAGGAATGCAAGGATTCTTCAATATACGCAAACTAATCAATGTGATACACCATATTAACTAATTGAAGAAGAAAAACCATATGATCATCTCAACAAATGCAGAAATAACTTTGGACAAAATTCAACACCCATTTATGATAAAACCCTCCAGAAAGTAGGCATAGAGGGAACTTTCCCCAACATAATAAAGGCCATATATGACAAACCCACAGCCAAAATCGTTCTCAATGGTGAAAACTGAAACCATTTCCTCTAAGATCAGGAAGCAGACAAGGTTGTCCACTCTCACCACTATTATTCAACATAGCTTTGGAAGTTTCAGCCACAGCAATCAGAGAAGAAAAAGAAATAAAAGGAATCCAAATCGGAAAAGAAGAAGTAAAACTGTGACTGTTTGCAAATAACAATGATACTATACATAGAGAATCCTAAAGATGCTACCAGGAAACTATTAAAGCTAATCAATGAATTTGGTAAAGTAGCAGGATACAAAATTAATGCATGGAAATCTCTTACATTCCTATACACTAATGATGAAAAATCTGAAACAGAAATTAAGGAAACACTCCTATTTACCACTGCAACAAAAAGAATAAAATACCTAGGAATAAACCTACCTAAGGAGACCAAGATCTGTATGCAGAAAACTATACGACACTGATGAGAGAAAATTAAAGATGATACAAACAGATGGAGAGATATACCATGTTCTTGGATTGGAAGAATCAACATTGTGAAAATGACTATACTACCCAAAGAAATCTACAGATTCAATGCAATCCCTATCAAACTACCACTGGCATTTTTCACAGAACTAGAACAAAAAATTTCACAATTTCTATGGAAACACAAAAGACCCCGAATAGCCAAAGCAATCCTGAGAAAGAAAAACGGAGCTGGAGGAATCAGGCTCCCAGACTTCAGACTATACTACAAAGCTACAGTAATCAAGACAGTTTGGTACTGGCACAAAAAGAGAAATATAGATCAATGGAACAGGATAGAAAGACCAGAGATAAACTCACACACATATGGTCACCTTATTTCTGATAAAGAAGTCAAGGATATACAATGGAGGGGGAACCTTGAACATGGTGGAAGAGTAAGACGCAGAGATCACCTTCCTCCTCACAGATACACCAGAAATACATCTACACGTGGAACAACTCCTACAGAACACCTACTGAAGGCTGGCAGAAGTCCTCAGACCTCCAAAAAGGCAAGAAACTCCCCACGTACCTGGGTAGGGCAAAAGAAAAAAAAAAAAAAGAAAAAACAGAGACAAAAGAATAGGGACGGCACCTGCACCAGTGAGAGGGAGCTGTGAAGGAGGAAAAGTTTCAACACACTAGGAAGCCCCTTGGCGGGCGGAGACTGTGGGAGGCGGAGGGGGGAAGCTTCGGAGCCGTGGAGGAGTGCACAGCAACAGGGGTGCGGACGGCAAAGCAGGGAGATTCCCACGCAGAAGAACTGTGCCCACCGGCACTAACCAGCCTGAGAGGCTTGTCTGCTCACCCGCCGGGGCAGGCGGGGCGGCGAGCTGAGGCTCGGGGTTCGGTCGGAGCACAGGGAGAGGACTGGGGTTGGCGCTTGAACATAGCCTGAAGGGGGTAGTGCACCACGGCTAGCCGGGAGGGAGTCCCGGGAAAAGTCTGCACCTGCCGAAGAAGCAAGAGACTTTTTCTTCCCTCTTTGTTTCCTGGTGCGCAAGGAGAGGGGTTTAAGAGCGCTGCTTAAAGGAACTCCAGAGACGGGTGCGAGCCGCGGCTAAAAGCACGGACCCCAGGGACGGGCGGGAGAGGCTAAGGCTGCTGCTGCCGCCACCAAGGGGCCTGTGGGCGAGCACAGGTCACTATCCACACCCCTCTTCCGGGGAGCCTGTGCAGCCCACCACTGCCAGGTTCCCAGGATCCAGGAACAACTTCCCGGGGAGAACGCACGGCGGGCCTCAAGCTGGTGCAACGTCATGCTGGCCTCTGCCGCCGCAGGCCCGCCCCGCACGCAGTGCCCCTCCCTCCCCCCGGCCTGAGTGCGCCAGAGCCCCCGAATCAGCGGCTCCTTTAACCCCGTCTTGTCTGAGCAAAAAACAGACGCCCTCCAGTGACCTACACGCAGAGGCAGGGCCAAATCCAAAGCTGAGCCCCTGCGAGCTGTGAGAACAAAGAAGAGAAAGGGAAATCTCTCCCAGCAGCCTCAGAAGCAGCGGATTAAAGCTCCACAATCAACTTGATGTACCCTGCATCTGTGGAATACGTGAATAGACAACGAATCATCCCAAATTGAGGAGGTGGGCTTCGAGAGCAAGGTCTATGATTTTTTTCCCCTTTTCCTCTTTTTGTGAATGTGTATGTGTATGCTTCTGTGTGAGATCTTGTCTGTATACCTTTGCTTCCACCATTTGTCCTAGGGTTCTATCCGTCCATGGTTTTTTTAAAAATTTTTTTTCTTAATAATTTTAATAACTTTATTATACTCTTCCTTCCTTCCTTCCTTCCTTCCTTCCTTCCCCTCCATTAGACAACAAATCATCCCAAATTGAGGAGGTGGTCTCTGAGAGCAATATTTATGATTTTTTCCCCTTTACCTCTTTTGTGAGGGTGTATGTGTATGCTTCTGTGTAAGATTTTGTCTGTATAGCTTTACTTCCAACATTTGTCCTAAGGTTCTATCCGTCCTTTTTTTTTAAATAATTATTTTTTCATTCAATAACTTTATTATACTTTATTTTATTTTATTGTATCTTCTTTCTTTCTGTCTTTTTTCCTTCCTTCCCTCCTTCCTTCCTTCCTCCCTCCTTTATTTCCTTCTTGCCTTCTTTCCTTCTTTGCTTCTTTCTTTCTTCCTATCTTCCTTCCTTCCTTCCTTCCCTCCTTTCTTTCTTTCTTTCTTTCTTCCTTCATACTTCTACTAATTCTCTCTACTTTTTCTCCCTTTCATTCTGAGCCGTGTGGATGAAAGGCTCTTGGTGCTCCAGCCAGGAGTCAGGGCTCTGCCTCTGACATGGGAGAGCCAACTTCAGGACACTGGTCAACAAGAGACCTCCCAGCTCCACATAATATCAAATGACAAAAATCTCCCAGAGATCTCCATCTTAACACCAGCATCCAGCTTCACTCAACGACCAGCAAGCTACAGTGTTGGACAACCTATGCCAAACAACTAGCAAAACAGGAACACAACCCCGCCCATTAGCAGAGAGGCTGCCTAAAATCATAATAAGTCCACAGACACCCCAAAACACACCACCAGACGTGAACCTGCCCACTAGAGAGACAAGATCCAGCCTCATCCATCACAACACAGGCACTAGTCCCCTCCACGAGGAAACCTACACAACCCACTGAACCAACCTTAGCCACTGGAGCTAGATATCAAAAACAGCGGGAACTATGAAACTGCAGCCTGCAAAAAGGAGACCCCAAACACAGTAAGATAAGCAAAGTGAGAAGAAAGAAAAACACACAGCAGATAAAGGAGCAAGATAAAAATGCACCAGACCTAACAAATGAAGAGGAAATAGGCAGTCTACCTGAAAAAGAATTCAGAATAATGATAGTAAGGATGATCCAAAATCTTGGAAATAGAATGGACAAAATGCAAGAAACAGATAACAAGGACCTAGAAGAAATAAAGATGAAACAAGCAACGATGAACAACACAATAAATGAAATTAAAAGTACTCTAGATGGGATCAACATGCAGAATAACTGAGGCAGAAGAACGGATAAGTGACCTGAAGATAAAATAGTGGAAATAACTACTGCAGAGCAGAATAAAGAAAAAAGAATGAAAAGAACTGAGGACAGTCTCAGAGACCTCTGGGACAACATTAAACGCACCAACATTCCAATTATAGGGGTTCCAGAAGAAGAAGAGAAAAAGAAAGGGACTGAAAAAATATTTGAAGAGATGATAGTTGAAAACTTCCCTAATATGGGAAAGGAAATAGTTAATCAAGTCCAGGAAGCACAGGGAGTCCCATACAGGATAAATCCAAGGAGAAATACGCCAAGACACATATTAATCAAACTGTCAAAAATTAAATACAAAGAAAACATATTAAAATCAGCAAGGGAAAACCAACAAATAACACACAAGGGAATCCCCATAAGGTTAACAGCTTATCTCTCAGCAGAAACCCTACAAGCCAGAAGGGAGTGGCAGGACATACTGAAAGTGACGAAGGAGAAAAACATGCAACCAAGACTACTCTACCCAGCAAGGATCTCATTCAGATTTCATGGAGAAATTACAAACTTTACAGACAAGCAAAAGCTGAGAGAGTTCAGCACCAATAAACCAGCTTCACAACAAATGCTAAAGGAACTTCTCTAGACAAGAAACACAAGAGAAGGAAAAGACCTATAATAACGAACCCAAAACAATTTAGAAAATGGGAATAGGAACATACATATCAATAATTACCTTAAATGTAAATGGACTAAACGCTCCCACCAAAAGACACAGACTGGCTGAATGGATACAAAAACAAGACCTTTATATATGCTGTCTACAAGAGACCCACTTCAGACCTAGACACACATACAGACTGAAAGTAAGGGGATGGAAAAAAAGATTCCATGAAAATGGAAACCAAAAGAAAGCTGGAGTAGCAATTCTCATATCAGACAAAATAGACTTTAAAATAAGGACTATTAGAAGAGAAAAAGAAGGACACTACATAATGATCAAGGGATCGATCCAAGAAGAAGATATAACAATTGTAAATATTTATGCACCCAACATAGGAGCACCTCAATACATAAGGCAAATACTAACAGCCATAAAAGGGGAAATTGACAGTAACACGTTCATAATAGGGGACTTTAACACCCCACTTTCACCCATGGACAGATCATCCAAAATGAAAATAAATAAGGAAACACAAGCTTTAAATGATACATTAAACAAGATGGACTTAATTGATATTTATAGGACACTCCATCCAAAAACAACAGAATACACATTTTTCTCAAGTGCTCATGGAACATTCTCCAGGATAGATCATATCTTGGGTCACAAATAAAGCCTTGGTAAATTTAAGAAAATTGAAATTGTATCAGGTATCTTTTCCGACCACAATGCCATGAGACTAGATATCAATTATAGGAAAAGATCTGTAAAAAGTACAAACACATGGAGGCTAAACAATACACTACTTAATAATGAAGTGATCACTGAAGAAATCAAAGAGGAAATAAAAAAATACCTAGAAACAAATGACAATGGAGACACAACGACCCAAAACCTATGGGATGCAGCAAAAGCAGTTCTAAGGGGGAAGTTTATAGCAATACAAGGCCACCTTAAGAAGCAAGAAACATCTCAAATAAACAACCTAACCTTGCACCTCAAGCAATTAGAGAAAGAATAAAAAAAAAACCCCAAAAGTTAGCAGAAGGAAAGAAATCATAAAGATCAGATCAGAAATAAATGAAAAAGAAATGAAGGAAACAATAGCAAAGATCAATAAAACTAAAAGCTGGTTCTTTGAGAAGATAAACAAAATAGATAAACCACTAGCCAGACTCATCAAGAAAAAAAGGGAGAAGACTCAAATCAATAGAATTAGAAATGAAAAAGGAGAAGTAACAACTGACACTGCAGAAATAAAAAATATCATGAGACATTACTACAAGCAACTCTATACCAATAAAATGGACAATCTGGAAGAAATGGACAAATTTTTAGAAATGCACAACCTGCCAAGACTCAATCAGGAAGAAATAGAAAATATGAACAGACCAATCACAAGCACTGAAATTGAAACTGTGATTAAAAATCTTTCAACAAACAAAAGCCCAGGACCAGATGGCTTCACAGGCGAATTTTATCAAACATTTAGAGAAGAGCTAACACGTATCCTTTTCAAACTCTTCCAAAATATAGCAGAGGGAGGAACACTCCCAAATTCCTTCTACAAGGCCACCATCACCTTGATACCAAAACCAGACAAGGATGTCACAAAGAAAGAAAACTACAGGCCAATATCACTGATGAACATAGATGCAAAAATCCTCAAAAAATGCTAGCAAACAGAATCCAACAGCACATTAAAAGGATCATACACCATGATCAAGTGGGGTTTATTCCAGGAATGCAAGGATCCTTCAATATATGCAAATCTATCAATGTGATATACCATATTAACAAACTGAAGGAGAAAAACCATATGATCATCTCAATAGATGCAGAGAAAGCTTTTGACAAAATTCAACACCCATTTATGATAAAAACCCTGCAGAAAGGTATAGAGGGAACTTTCCTCAACATAATAAAGGCCATATATGACAAGCCCATAGCCAACATCATCCTCAATGGTGAAAAACTGAAACCATTTCCACTAAGAACAGGAACAAGACAAGGTTGCCCACTCTCACCACTCTTATTCAACATAGTTTTGGAAGTTTTAGCCACAGCAATCAGAGAAGGAAAGGAAATAAAAGGAATCCAAATCGGAAAAGAAGAAGTAAAGCTGTCACTGTTTGCAGATGACATGATACTATACATAGAGAATCCTAAAGATGCTACCAGAAAACTATTAAAGCTAATCAATGAATTTGGCAAAGTAGCAGGATACAAAATTAATGCACAGAAATCTCTGGCATTCCTATATACTAATGATGAAAAATCTGAAAGTGAAATCAAGAAAACACTGCCATTTACCATTGCAACAAAAAGAATAAAATATCTAGGAATAAACCTACCTAAGGAGACAAAAGACCTGTATGCAGAAAATTATAAAACACTGATGAAAGAAATTAAAGATGATACAAATAGATGGAGAGATATACCATGTTCTTGGACTGGAAAAATCAACATTGTGAAAATGACTCTACCACCCAAAGCAATCTATAGATTCAATGCAATCCCTATCAAACTACCACTGGCATTTTTCACAGAACTAGAACAAAAAATTTCGCAATTTGTATGGAAACACAAAAGACCCCGAATAGCCAAAGCAATCTTGAGAACGAAAAACGGAGCTGGAGGAATCAGGCTCCCTGACTTCAGACTATACTACAAAGCTACAGTAATAAAGACAGTATGGTACTGGCACAAAAACAGAAAGATAGATCAATGGAAAAGGATAGAAAGCCCAGAGATAAACCCACGCACATATGGACACCTTATCTTTGATAAAGGTGACAGGAATGTACAGTGGAGGAAGGACAGCCTCTTCAATAAGTGGTGCTGGGAAAACTGTACAGATACATGTAAAAGTATGAGATTAGATCACTCCCTAACACGATACACAAAAATAAGCTCAAAATGGATTAAAGACCTAAATATAAGGCCAGAAACTATAAAACTCTTAGAGGAAAACATAGGCAGAACACTCTGTGACATAAATCCCAGCAAGATCCTCTCTGACCCACCTCCTAGAGTAATGGAAATAAAAACAAAAATAAACAAATGGGACCTAATGAAACTTCAAAGCTTTTTCCACAGCAAAGGAAACCATAAACAAGACAAAAAGACAACCCTCAGAATGGGAGAAAATATTTGCAAATGAAGCAACTGACAAAGGATTAATCTCCAAAATTTACAAGCAGCTCATGCAGCTCAATAACAAGAAAACAAACAACCCAATCCAAAAATGGGGAGAAGACCTATATAGACATTTCTCCAAAGAAGATACACAGACTGCCAACAAACACATGAAAGAATGCTCAACATCATTAATCATTAGAGAAATGCAAATCAAAACTACAATGAGATATCATCTCACACCTGTCAGAATGGCCATCGTCAAAAAATCTAGAAACAATAAATGCTGGAGAGGGTGTGGAGAAAAGGGAACCCTCTTGCACTGCTGGTGGTAATGTGAATTGGTTCAGCCACTATGGAGAACAGTATGGAGGTTCCTTAAAAAACTACAAATAGAACTACCATATGACCCAGCAATCCCACTACTGGGCATATACCCTGAGAAAACCAAAATTCAAAAAGTGTCATGTACCAAAATGTTCATTGTAGCTCTATTTACAATAGCCCGGAGATGGAAACAACCTAAGTGCCCATCATCAGATGAATGGATAAAGAAAATGTGGCACATATACAATGGAATATTACTCAGCCATAAAAAGAAACGAAATTGAGCTATTTGTAATGAGGTGGATAGACCTAGAGTCTGTCATACAGAGTGAAGTAAGTCAGAAAGAAAAAGACAAATACCGTATGCTAACACATATATATGGAATTTAAGAAAAAAAAATGTCATGAAGAACCTAGGGGTAAGACAGGAATAAAGACATAGACCTACTGGAGATCGGACTTGAGGATATGGGGAGGGGGAAGGGTGAGCTGTGACAGGGCAAGAGAGAGTCATGGACATATATACACTAACAAACGTAAGGTAGATAGCTAGTGGGAAGCAGCCGCATGGCACAGGGATATCGGCTCGGTGCTTTGTGACCGCCTGGAGGCGTGGGATAGGGAGGGTGGGAGGGAGGGAGATGCAAGAGGTAAGAGATATGGGAACATATATAACTGATTCACTTTGTTATAAAGCAGAAACTAACACACCATTGTAAAGCAATTATACCCCAATAAAGATGTTAAAAAAAAAAAGAATATACAATGGAGAAAAGACAGCCTTTTCAGTAAGTGGTGCTGGGAAAACTGGACAGGTACATGTAAAAGAATGATATTAGAACACTCCCTAACACCATACACAAAAATAAACTCAAAATGGATTAAAGACCTAAATATAAGGCCAGACACCATCAAACTCTTAGAGGAAAACATAGGCAGTACATTCTATGACATAAATCACAGCAAGATCCTTTTTGACCCACTTTCTAGAGAAATGGAAATAAAAACAAAAATAAGCAAGTGGGACCTAAGGAAACTTAAAAGCTTTTGCACAGCAAAGGAAAACCTAAGCAAGACGAAAAGACAACTCTCAGAATGGGAGAAAATATTTGCAATTGAAGCAACTGACAAAGGATTAATCTCCAAAATTTACAAGCAGTTCATGCAGCTCAATATCAAAAAAACAAACAACCCAATCCAAAAATGGGCAGAAGACCTAAATAGACATTTCTCTAAAGAAGATATACAGATTGCCAACAAACACATGTAAGTATGCTCAACATCATTAATCATTAGAGAAATGCAAGTCGAAACTACAATGAGGTATCACCTCACACCGGTCAGAATGGCCATCATCAAAAAATCTACAAACAATAAATGCTAGAGAGGGTGTGGAGAAAAGGGAACCCTCTTGCACTGTTGGTGGGAATTTAAATTGATACAGCCACTATTGAGAACAGTATGGAGGTTCCTTAAAAAACTAAACATAGAACTACCATACAATCCAGCAATCCCACTACTGGGCATATACCCTGAGAAAACCATAATTCAAAAAGTGTCATGTACCACAATGGTCAGTGCAGCTCTATTTACAATAGCCAGGACATGGAAGCAACCTAAGAGTCCATTGACAGATGAATGGATAAAGAAGATGTGGCACATATATACAATGGAATATTAGCCATAAAAAGAAATGAAATTGAGTTATTTGTAGTGAGGTGGTTAGACCTTGAGTCTGTCATACAGAGTGAAGTAAGTCAGAAAGAGAAAAACAAATACCGTATGCTAACACATATATATGGAATCTAAAAACAAAAAAAGGTTCTTAAGAACCTAAAGGCAGGACAAGAATAAAGACTCAGACCTAGAGAATGGACTTGAGGACATGGGGAGGGGGAAGGGTAAGCTGGGATGAAGTGAGAGAGTGGCATGGACTTATATATACTAACCAATGTAAAATAGATAGCTATTGGGAAGCAGCCACATAGCACAGGGAGATCAGCTCAGGGCTTTGTGACCACCTAGAGGGGTGGGATAGGGAGGGTGGGAGGGAAATGCAAGAGGGAAGATATATGGTGATATATGTATACGTATAGCTGACTCACTTTGTTATAAAGCAGAAACTAACACACCATTGTAAAGGAATTATACTCCAATAAAGATGTTAAAATTAAAAAAAATCCCTGTTGGAGAGGTTTCCATGAAGTGAAAATGTTTTGAGGCAGAAAAGAAGTTAATGTGTTTAAGGAAGTAAACAAAGATCAGTGAGTTGGTTATAGAAAGTAGGATAGAAGTAATATGACATGAGGTTGAAGTACACTGGAGCCACAGAGGTCTTTGTGGCCCAACATCTAGAGTTTAGACTTTATTTCAAAGACAATGAGAAGTCACTGAAGTATTTTTAGCAAGAGAGAAATACATGAATTAGCAAATCCACTTTCTAATTTACATAAAGTAGAACTAGAGACCGATACCATGAGCGTACAGCTCGCTGAAGTTTTATATATTGAACACATCCATGTAACTAATATGTAGTTTGTAACTCAGCATTTTGATCTAAACTGGAGATACATATTTAGGAGTCAAGATTTTATAGAGGATACCTAATCATTGAGGGTTTACTTAGGAATACAAAATATAAGAGGATGTAGGATAGACTCTGAGCATATTAGAGTGGACTAAAGAAGAGGGAACCAGCAAAGAGATCTTAGGGGAGCATCCGTTGCAGTAGAGAAGACCAGTAGAGTGCTCTCTACCAGAGAAGAGAAACCAGAGAAGAGAATGTTCCAGGAATAATGCAATAGCCAGCTGCGTGAAATATACTGAATTCTGCTGAGAACTGTTGAAATATTCTGTTGGTTTCATAGTTATGGCCACTTTAATGTCCCACAAGAAGCTCTAAAAAGTCTGAGTCATCCTTGAGTCCTCTCTAAACACACACTCATCTATCAGGAAATTTCCTTAGACTCTACTTTTGACATATGTACTGAATTCAACCACTTCTCACCATTTTCACTGCTACTTTCCCCATCTAAGTCACCAATATTACTCAACTGGGTAATTGCAATAGCTTTATAAATAGTCTCTCTCTTTACCCTCTATCTCCCTTTGGTTTATGCTCAACACAGAATGATCCAGTAAAAAGATAATTCAGCTTATGCCACTCACTCATCAGCTCTCACTCAGAGCAAAAGCCCCACTACTTCACTGACTTCATTTCCTACTGCTTTACTTCTCAGTATCTCATCTCTAGCCACACTGGCTATCAAAAAACATGCTTAGGAAAATCCTTACCTCAAAACTTAAAAAAGAAATCTTTCATACAGTTGGCAAATAAGCACGTGAAAATATGTACATCACTAGCCTTCAGGGAATAATAAACTGAACCATAGTGAGACATCACTACACTCCTACAGAATGGTTCAATAAATTATAGTGACAATACCAAATACTGGCAAGGATGCAGAGAAACTGGATCACTCACACACTGCTGGTGGGAATGTAAAATGGTACACTCTGGAAAACAGTTTGGCAGGTTTTTAAAATTTTTTACTTTATAGAACTGCACATGCAATCCAGCAATTGCTCTCTTAAGCATTAATTCCAGAGAAATAAAAACTTATGTTCAAACAAGAACTGGTACACGAATGTTCACAGCAGCTTTATTCATGGGATAAACTGTGTTATATCCATACCACAGAATATTATTCTGAAATATAAAGGAACAAACTATTGATAAATGCAACCACATGGATGAATCTCAAGGGAATTATGCTGAGTGGAAAAATGCCAGTCCTAAAAGGTTACATAGTGTATAATTCCATTTATATGACATTCTTAATTGACAAAATTATAAAGATGGAGAAAATATTAGCGATTACCAAAAGTTAGAGATGGGAGAGATGGCAGGAGGGAGGAGGGTATGGTTATTAAAAGGAAGCATGAGGGATCCTTGATGTAATAGAACAGTTCTACATCTTTACTGCAGAGGTGTTTATATCTACACGTGATAAAATTACATAGAACTAATTACACAGAGACACAATTACATGGAAAATTGGAGAAATCAAAATAAGCTCAATGAATTATGTTAATGTCAATTTCCCAGTTGTGATATTGTACTATACTTTTTTTTTTTTACAAGATGTTACTGGAGGGAAATTGTGTAATGGGTACACATTATTTTTACAACTTCATGTGAATCTACAATTATCTCAAAAAATTTAAAAACTTTTAATAAGCTTTATAATTGTGAAACATACACAGAGTACATGAATTATAAATGTGCAGCTTATTATAAAGTAAATACTCACATGAATATCACCTAATTTCAGAAATAGAACGTTTTCAACACTCTAGAATGCCCCGTGTGACACTTCACAACAAATCTCTTCCTTCCCTCCTAAAAGTAACCACTATTGGGATTTTTATAGTTCACCTCATTTAAATGTGAATCTTAAACACTATACAATAGCTTTTCCCATTTTTGAACTTTCTCAATATTATATTTTTCAGACTCTTTAACAGTTGTTATGTGAGGTATAATTTGTTATTTGGGTTGCTGCTGTATAGTTTTCTAATATATAAATATACCACAATTAATCTATTGTTATTGTACCAGATATTTGTTTTTATTCCTTTTCTAATATTAATATTTTTCATAAGTAATCTTGTACCTATATCTTAATGTACATTAGAATTATCTTGACTTTGGCACTATTGACAACTGTGGCCAAATAATTAAATGCCAGTAGCACTTTCCTTCCAAGTTGTGGGGAAAAAAAAAATACATCTCCAGATAATGCCTAATGTCCTCTGGGGGGAAAATTACCCCTGGTTGAGAACTACTAATGTAAATTTATGCACACTTCCTCAAGGATGTATAACTGGAGTGGAATTGCTGTAAATCATCACCTTTAAATCTAGAGAAGATGCCAAAATATTTCCTTAAATGATTTTTCGCATTTGTATGCCCACCACCATGTATAAAAGCTTTCATTCTTTCATATTCTTGTCAGCACTAGATATTATCAGGCTTTTAAATTTTAGCCATTCTGATTGATGACAGTGAAATTTCATTATTTTAATTTGCATTTCTCTCATTACTAATGAGATTGTCTATATTTTTCTACATTTATTAGTCACTTGAATTTATTCTTTCATGAAATAACTGCAAATCTTTTGACTATGTTTCTACTGGATTGTTTATCTTTTAAAAATTGATGTGTAGTTTTTTTTTTATTATTATAACACATTCTGGACATAAGTCCCCTTTATGCTGTGTGTATACACAAACACACACACACACACACACACACACACACACACACACACACACACACACACACACCCCTATCATATCTTCTCCAACTCAGATGGTTTACTTGATAATATGATTCTGTAATAGGAAAATGCAAAGATCAAGAATAGCCAGGCCACTCTTGAAAAAAAACAGGGTGTGAGGCAAATGTGACACCTACTACACTACAGAAATGAGGCAAGAACATGGTAGAAAATCCTGTTCTACTGGATATTAAGACCTACTAAAGTCACAGTAAGACAGTCTGGTATTGGTTCAGCTATAAACAGACAAATGGAATAGAACAGAGAACCCCAAAACAAATTCACACATATTCATATGTTTAAGATGAAGATAGAAGTACTGAGCAGTGGAGGAAAGGCTCATATTTCAATACATGAAGTTGGAAAATTAGTACACATTTAGGAAGATAAAAAGTACCCTACACTACACTTAAAAATCAAATCCAGGTAACTTTTAGACCTAATGTTTAAGGCAAAACAATAAGCATTTAGAAGACAATATACATAGATAATATAAAAAATATTTTTAATAACTTTGGTGTTGGGAACTGGTTCTCAAATAGGACACAAATTTTAAGATAAACAGATAAATTTGACTACTTTAAATTAAGAAGTATTTATCAGAACCTGTTCTTGCTGTTCCCTCTTTGGAATGCTGTTCTCCTGTCTATGCACATGGCTGACTCCATCACCTCCCTTACTCAACTCACCTTCTCAGTGAAGTTTTTCTTGGCCACCTTATGCAAAATTGTAATGTCCCCTCCCCGCTACTATTCACTTCCCCATCTTCCTTTCCTGGCTTTTTTTTTCTACTTAGCACTCAGCACTACTTAATATGGTAAACTGCTTGAGAGCAGACAATTCTGTCTTTTACACTTCATTGCTATATTCCCAGCACCTAGTCCAGTAGTAAGTGGCAAGTAGTAGTCACTAAATAAATATGAGTTGGATGAATAAATCTTTCTCTTCTAATTTTTCTCTGGCTCTTATTTTGTCTTTCTCAAATACCCAATGCTCAAAGAGAAAGCTGCATATCTCATTAGATGTTCCTCCCACCTGTCCCGCACACCAGCCAAGTCCTAAATATGTCCTGAATATGTTTCAATCCACATCGACTGATACCCCCTAGTTCAGGGTGCTGTCATCTCTGACCTAGCCAACTGCAGCCACCTTTTGACTGGCCTCACTTCATTTTTTTTTTTCCTCCTGTCTTATGATCCTTTCACTGCAACTTGAGTAACATTTCTTAATACTGATTAAGGAACCATCTTTATTTTAGTGTCTCCCATTGTCCTCTGGATGAATTGCAAGTTGTTTAATGTGATTCCCAAAGCTCCATTACTTCATTCTCTAGCTTCATCAATATCTAGCCCATCCTTGTAAAGTTCCCCACCATGCACCCCCCCATCCCCTGCCCCATACACACTGTATTCTTCCTCATCTCCTTATTTTTTGTACTTGGTTCATTTCTACTCTCCCTTCAGGTCTCAACTTGAGTATTTCTTCCAGGCAGTCTTCCCGGTCCCTTTGACGTCCTAGTTGAATTCTTTCCCTCTTTCTCGGATATGTTGCCACAGCAACCTATACTTCCTCCATGACCCTTTATCACACAATACTTGATTGCCTGGATACCTGCCTGTGTGTGCTCCTCACCAAAGGTAAAGAAGTGATGGTGAGGACCTTGACTGCCTTGGCCTTGATTCCAGCAGGATTTCTAAGGCGTTCCAGATTCCTGCCATAGGATATTTAGATGCTCAGCAAATATATGTTCAATGAATAGTGCCCTCTCTACTCCTTAGAAAACCCTAAATTTGAGTTTACAATATAGAGAATCAGCTGATAATAGAGTGTGAAATTTAAAACAAATAGAGCACTGTGGTCAGAATACGTGTCTTTATGTAGATAACTACTTGAACAAATGCAATTAGCATGGTCATAATGAGTATTTTCTAGAAATCATTCACAACTTTAAAGAGTTAAAATTCTTAATCATGGTTATTATTATTGAAAGAGGATAGCATTGCAACAAATTGATAGGGCTATTTTCTTTTATATTTCCTCAGCTTTATTAGTACTTAGAACATCTGAGAACAGATATAAATGGAGACATGAAATGTTAATGACCATAAAATCTTCATTTCAAAGCATTAAGAATTTGTCTATTCCTGAAAAAATTATTTTGAATTTATGCAAAAGTACAACTTATTTGAAATAGATCTCACATTAACAGATTCAAAATAATATCTAAATGTCACGTAGTATTGTTATTTCTGATTTTTATTAACTCTGATAAGCAAAATCCACAACTGCTTGCAAAAAAGAGAAGACTACACCCAAAATATCAAAGTAAGCTGCCTTAAATATTTGGCCTTCTTTCTTCCAACTCACTATTCCCAAAACTATGAGAAGAAATTAATTCACTGCAATTTATAAGTGACGCTAAGAAGGGATATATTAAATCAAGGCCTTTTCCAAAATCACATTTTTCCTAAAAAATGACATATTTCTCCTAAACTGAATATAGCAGTGAAATTGAAGGCAAAAGTTATTCTGTATATTATAGAAATGGAACAAAACTGCTCTTAGATCCAGAGTTCACCCTATGGAGTCAGTGGTTCCTAACATCTAGTAATATCAGGGAAATATTTGATTAACAGTGCTGACAATCATGGAGGAGGATGCAGTGAAAAGGGTGCACTTCGGCACATATGGTGGGAACTGCCCCCTATCGAGGGCTTCTGGAAATTGATATGCTCCCAGATTGACAAAATTGCAGGGTGTGATCTCCCTCTGGAGTCCAGGGAGTTTCCTCTGGGAGAGCCTGGAGCTACGATATATGTGTCAGGACACTTGCAAAGGAGAGGCTGAATAGACAAGAGTGATACACGTTGTCTGATGGTCACAGAAAGTGAGACCTTCTTCTTTCAACGGGTGGGGGCATTCTGCATGGAGAAACATTTGCAGATCATGTCATTGTAAATGGTCACCCGAGAGCATTGGCGTCCCCAGAAGAAGAGTCTCTGTCACTGAAACTGTTAGAAACTGTGTCTTTACTCTGCTGATGACTTTAAACTATACACTGACATGCTACAAGAGAATTTTTAGAGTTGTATTAGGGAAGGTGGATTGAAATATACTAAAGCATATTAATAAAGGGCTATGTCTTTTTCAATGTTCACTATTATTCTCAAAAGGAAATTCGGAAGGTAAAAATGCCATTCAAGATTCCTCAAGGCAAAGTGCAGCTGTTTTTACAAAAAACAAACAAACAAAAAACGGCAGTTGTCATTTTGGCAACCAAGCAGTGTTAAATTTAAAAGAAAGTTATATATGTTTTTGTATGTGTATATATATGATTCATATGTTACTCACTGAACAACGACTGCTATAAGAAATTCCACAGAAATCCAAATGTTTTTGTTGTGAATTTCTGTGGAAATGACAGTACTTCCAGAGACATCTCATTCTCAGCAGAAAGGGGTTACAGGCAAACTAACAGAGCCAGAAAAAAGGAAAAGCCAAAACAAACAAACTAACAAAAATGTGACTAAAAGGAAGTACTGTCTAAACCCTAGGCATAGAGAAAATACTATCAAAGAAGCAAACCTGTCAGTTATGCTTCACTATATCTGACAACACAATAAAAAGCTGGACTTTTTTAACTTCATTTCCTACTACTTCAATCACAATAGAGTCTTATACATTTTAACTATAAATATATATGGATATACATATAAGTATATATGTGTATATATACACACAAAAATATATATACATATATATCTTTAAATACAGAATCTCACTGTTTTGAATATACAAAATATTAAAATTCATTTTTCTCAGAATGGTTGGAACATAAGCTACTCTGATTAAGTAAATGCTATATTTGGCTTAACTGAGATTTATTATATATAATGTGTGATGTATTCAATTTCAAAGACTGTGAATATGGGAAATAAACACAATATACTCATATCCTAAATATCTTTAATCCTCTTATTTTGGATGATTTAGAATATGCTTGAATGTCTTCCAGTAAATATAAGTTATTAGAATAATTAATATTTTAAATATTGTTTTAAAGTATCATCAATAAACATTAAATTAGGATGCTATTTAGAGTTTAAAATTCTAATTAACAAAGAGAGAATACTTTCTTATTTGAAGCATGACTGTATTATTTATCTTTATATCTGAAATCGGCCCATATATAAATTTTGGTTTTTCAAGAGGGGATGGCCTAACCTCAGATTGTTCAAAGTTCTGTTTTTAACACTTTAATTTTTTTTCCTGTCTTTGACTGTTTATTGCCTCATCACAACTCTAGTACAGAAGAGTCAGAACATTTTTCAAAAGGAAAACAAAACGTACAATAATATTTACGATCTATAGCATGTCTAGGATTTACTATATTCCCCATTTTACAGACAAGAAAACTCAGTTCTGGGGATTTTAAGTGAGTTGTTCAGATGCACAGAGCTCATTAGTGGTAGACTCCTAAACTGTCAGGACCGACCGAAAACACAATTTTTTTGTCCTGTCGAACTGGCCAGTACACAATTTTATTCTAATTTGGAAGTTTAAAAGTCAGAAAAATTACTGCTAAGTTTAAATCAAGTGGGGTTCTCTAAGCAGGAACATTTCCAGAGACCTTGCATTCCCAGCAAGAATGGGTGAAGGCCCAAGCACAGGGCTAAGACACAGCAGCACAAAGGGGGCAGAGGAGGCAGGATTAGAACCCGGGGTCCCTGGCCCCAGCGCTTGTTCTAGTATGTGCTTCTACTGCTACTCAGTTTGCCAGTTACTAGGGGTGGGGTTGAAGTCGTTGCTAAAAAGTGTTCGCAATATCGATTAAACTTGTGTTTGTGAACTCTCCTTACACTGAAAAAATCCCATTTCCTTCACACCACAGACTACTGGCAATCCGCTACCACTTTATCCAAACAAATGAGGGAAATTAGTTATATAACATTAATAGCAATCTGCTAATCCAGTCAAATTAAATTTTGTACAATGTGGTACTTCTGTAAATAGAAATATTCTGCATATTTTTTTCAGAAATGAAGACTTTTTTTTAAAAAGGAAGACATTGTTTTGAAGTAGTGTCTCCAAGTGGCTCAATATTAACTAATAGATAAGAATGAGTTCTAACTGTTATATTAATTGGCTGAATGTAAAGGGTAATTGTAAAGTTCCAAAAGTGGTTCATTCTCTTAATTAGATAATTATTTCTGTAAAATTATTAACTATATTATGAATTTCCTCTATATGAGTGTTTAACATAATTCACATACAGGAAGCCCAAGCTCACTTTATTATGAATTCCTTTAAGTGCCATATAACAGAAATTCAAATTAACATTTTCTTTTAGGTACCTTAACATAAATATGCATATAATACAGACTGAGAAAGATTTACAGTTCTTTAGCACTGAGAAGAAAGAAAATCAAACATAGTATAATGATGCCCCTGGATAATTATAATGAAGTAATAACTGACCTTAGCCACGTACTAAACTGTGACATCTTGAATTCAGTTGCCAATATAAACTACAATTACCAAATCACTCGATGGTTTAGAAAATCAAACCATATTCTTTCCAGCTATTCTCCTGGCTTGGCATTACCTTCTAAATTTCAGACTTACCCAGGTCTGCTGTGGTGTAGCAATGGCCGACATTTATTGACAAGCAAATCTTTTCTGTTCTCTTGCCACAAAGGAAGGATCACTCAAACTGGGAGACCAGATTAAAAACTGAAATATTGTCAATTGTCCAATTCTCAGCATGACTTATTATTTCGTATTGTCATTTTCTGTACCCACAGAGTTAAGTCTTGTTAATTTTAGCACATTTAAAAGAATCCTAAATCATGGGTTTAAAACTAATGGGGCTGAACAGACATTTATTTATCCTGCAAAGCAGGCCAATAAACAATTTTATGTTTCCAAATGCTAATTTGGAAGTTTGAAAGTCAAAGAATGTATTGCTAATTTTAAGTAAAATGGATTACTTCAAGTAGGCAGAAAAATAAACATACACATGCTGAAAAAATATCCTTGCTTGATCCATCTGATGCCCTGTTTTACTGACAAGACATAACAGAAAATAGAGAGCTTCAGTTCTTCATTTGCTGCTTAAGTGCCAGGTCTCAGGGAGGGTGAGAAAAAGGGCACGAACCTGTTTGTACTGCCTCAGTTCTTTGTCTGAAACAAAATCTATGTCTAAAAACATTAGTTGGAATCGATGGTCCAAAAATTTATCACGATTCACCTGGCTCAGTGAACTAGCCTGCTGTTTATACTTTTTCCATTTCCTTTCTTTTCTTTTTTCTATCATTCATTTCAGTCATTAACCTATTAAGGTTAAAAAAAGAGAGACAGTGAACACTGATTCCCTTAAATGGAGTTTTCAGAAAGTCAAGAATTTACCAAGTCAGGCACATTTTCAGTCTTCATAAAGAAAGCTTTAATTTACAATCACTGTGAAATCCCATGATACACTAAAATAGTACATTGTCAAAAGTACCAAACTATTGGGGAAAAGATGTTAATGTGATGATATTTCTAATTTTAGTCTATCCCTACATTACAGTCCTATAGCACCTTTCCTCCAAGGAGATCAGGATGCTTTATATTTAGAAAAAGACGGAAATGCAAATCAAAGTGAAATTTCCCCCAGAATTACGTTGAAAAGATTGACTCATAGAAAAAGAGATAAAGGGCATAAGAAAAAAAAAAAAGAGGCACAAGCAATAGGAATCCATGCAGGTTCTGGCAAGTTGTCTGCCTTAAGTGTTATGTTTTTACTGCTACCGTCTCTAAATTTAACAAGGATAGACTACACATGCTCCCCAAGGTAGACCTCATGTCTGGTCCAGTCTAATGTGTCTTCATATAGCACCATAATTTGACCATATCTATCATTCCCCAGGATCATTAAAGCTTAGTTCATAATTTACCTTGGAGAATTATATAACATAGAGATTCGTCTTACGAGTTTCATTCTGCACATGTGATTTAGTACCTGATGACAGTGGGCAGGAGAGTCACTCAGGAAGTACTTTGCAGCTATTACAGACAACTTTAGGATATCTTATTCGGGTATTTTTCAGAAGTTATGAGCTTTATCCTAGACTTTCGTTCTATTTGGGTATGGTAATACATGTTCTGTGATGTCAAAAGCTACAATAAAAACTTCCAATAATTCAGAAATACTTAAACATAAATTTCATTTTCACTTATCCAATGGTATTTGTATATAGCCATGGAATCTACATTAAGATGGCCTGTGTTCAAATCATGCTACATTAACATCCACTAATTACTATCTGACATACTTTGGGCAAGTTATTTAACCTCTCTGTGTCCCAGTTTCTTCATCTGTTCAAATGGGCAGAAAACATTTCCTATCTCATAGGAAATTTATGAGAATTATTATGTGACATGTAAAGATAGCTCGATAAATTTATCTATTAAATAGATAGGAGACATGTTTTGTTCAATCTACTAACAACAGTGAAGGAATTTGATTCATTGCCCCTTGGAAACACTCCATGTCCTGCCTCCAAGAGCTAGCAGCTCAGAGTTTGGGGATCATGGCTCTGCTCTAGGACTTTCCTTAGGCAGTGCTGGGATTAATCCTGACACAAGTGAGAGTGTATAGGGTCAACAGATAGTAAAATAAAACAAGCCATTATGTTGAACAGATCTTGATTATTGCAGAGTTTCTTTGTTTAACGTCGACCTACATGAGCTACTACAGAAATACATTAAAGAAATAAACATAAAAACAGTAAAAATGCTTATTTCTGTCTTCTACTCAGTAACTTTTTTGCAGTATTCTGAAGTAAGGCACAGGTTCATCTGACTGTCACAAAAATAACAGCTGAACCTGTGTCATGCTTCTTCATAGGACTGCAGAAAGGAGAAGCTATATGAATTAAAATATTGAGAATTACGTATCAGTTTGATACCTTAGGATAACTAGAAAATTTTGATCAAGTATCTTGAAAGAACTGGGCAACTCTGCCAGTGGCACTAGAGAACTAATTCATAGGTTTCTACTACGAGTACCCCCTGGAGCAGGGGTCCCCAACCCCTGGCCTGCCGACTGGTGCCTGTTAGGAACCGGGCTGCACAGCAGGAGGTGAGTGGCGGGCAAGCAAGCAAAGCTTCATCTGCATTTACAGCCGCTCCCCATCGCTGGCACTACTGCATGAATCATCCCCCCACCACCCCGTCCGTGGAAAAATTGTCTTCCATGAAACGGGTCCCTGGTGCCAAAAAGGTTGGGGACCACTGCCCTAGAGGCAGGGCTGAGAGCACTGGGCCTTGCAACTGAGTCTAGAAGCTCTGGGAAACAAATAGAAGGTGCTAAGATTTGAGGTTTGGTCCTAGGCTCTGCAACCAAGCTGATGAGGCTGATCTCAGCCAGGACAAAAATACCAGTGGAGCCTCCAATTCATACACAGCACAGTAAATTTTCTATTTTGGATTCTCATTGTAAACAATAAACATAGTCATGAGACTTGAAGGTGTATCTATTCTATTTCTCAGTTATGCTGATTCCAAGAAGTAGGCTTGAGCTAATTCATGGAATATGCTCCATGGGAAGGTACCAAATTTGCTCAAACAGGTAAAGAGACACTTATGAATATTCAGGAGTCCACTCAACTTCCACAAATTCCTCATGAACTAAAAGTTTTATGGGCAACAATTCTTAAGCGGTATTCATAAACATATATCTTCTGTTGGAAAATATAAATAACTGTTATTTTTAACTATCTGGTCAGATGCTGTGATTTAAAACCTGGACCACTCTGTCTCCTGGTTCAGATTTTTCTATTCATTTATACCTTCATGTCAAAGACTTTCCCAAGAGTAAATCAACATTCTGAATCCTCTAATGGGTACCGTCAGTTTGGCTGCCCTCCCAGGTGCAGAGTCAGCACTTCAAGACCCAGCACTTTTCTTCATTGATTGATAAGTGATACCACTTTCCTGGATTCATACTCAGAGACATAGGAACAGACAGTGCGGCTATACCATGGAGCTTTACACGCACGCACACATGCAACTGAAATTACACTTCCTTTATAAAGTAGGAAAAGCAATCTAAGAAAAAATATACAGCTGTAAAATATTTTATATATATAACAGTTTCACATAAACAGGAACAAATGAGTTTTTCTACCCTTGCTTCTAGCAGCTTGTACCCAATCATTCGTTCATTCATACATTCAGTCAAAAACTTGAGTGCTTATCAAGTATTGTGCTCAGTGGACGCTCTAGGAGTGCCAAGTCCATTGGAGGACATCTTTAAAAGGGCAATAAAATGTGCCGTGTGCTAAGCAAGGTGCTTGTAATGCATAGGTCTGAACAATTAACTCCATATAGGGAAGCCCCTGAAAACTTCCTAAAAGAAGTGATACCTGTGCTAAGATCAGCACAAGGAGAGGAGAGGGCACAGCATCAACAGTTACCGTGAATTATAAAGGTGCTGGGTGTGTGGGATGCCTGAGACTGGACACTGATAGGAAAGAGTATAGCCCAAGTGACCAGAGAGGAGACCAGAGAGGCAGATAAAGGTCGATTTTGCACACCCTACATGCAGAATTACAGAATTTAGAACGTAACCTGTAGATATTGTATAACTTCTGGACATATTTAAATTTGGGAATGACAAGATTACCTTTGATGTTTTAAAGGCAATAATGCTGGGGATTTTTGGAGAATGGGTTGGAGAGTGAGGCTCTGGAGACGGGATCTAACAATGTTAAATGAGATTGAGAAAGAAAAGCTTAGAGCCCCCAAATGAGACAGCAGCAGAGAAGTTTTCGTCACATATTGAATGTTTGAAAGATAATAATTCATGTGACTATTGACTGCCATTATAAAGAGTTTTGCCACTTAATAGAAATTAAAGATGTGTACAAAATAGTTGGTTTATCTATGTTCTATTTTAATTTTACTGCTTCATATTGAAAGGCAATTTATTCTTGATTTCTCTATAACCTTACATTTCATTTACTTCTAAATACACAGCAGTTAGATTTCTGGGTATGCCATTATATTTTTACTATTCCAGAAACTGTCTAACCTCATGGGTGCTTTATAGGTCATTTGCATACCTTTTGTGGCATTTGATATGGCTAACCACTTTCTCTCCTGGAACTCTGCCCTCCTTCAGCTTCCACGTCATATTCTTTCAAGGTTAGTATACTACTTCCTTGACAACTTTTTCTTCAGGTTCCATGTTGCTTCTCCTCATCTCCCTCCTTAAATGCTGGTTTTTCCATGGTTCTGTATTTCTGCCCCAGCCCCTTCTCAGTTCATCAAGCTATCTCATTCACTTCTATGTTACTAATCACAGGGAATCTGCTGATGACTCCAATTAGTCATTCAGTCAACAAACACTTTCTAAGCACCTACCTTATTCCAGACCCTACACTACATATTGAGATGTTGTCACAAGTATATCTAGTCCCTTTCCACAAGGAGTAAACTTCTATTCACTTCAAAGAGATGTGGGGAAAAGTTCAACAGGAGGATGTTATGGGACGACAGAGGAAAATTATAAACATTTTGTGAGGGGTAAAAGATGCGTAGAAGTTGGTTATGCTAAGGGATACATTTCTGGCAGAAGGAATTGGGAAAAAGTGGAATTACCTATGTCTTGAATTTCATTCTTTATCAGGATTCAGGATAGAGCATGGCAAGCAATGAAGTTGTAAAGAAGGCAGGGTTCAGATGAAGGAGGGCTTTGTATGACTTGTTAAGGAGCTCAGATTTTAAAAAAAATTTTATTGACGTATAGCTGATTTACAATGTTGTGTTAATTTCTGCTGTACAGCAAAGTGATTCAATTACACACACACACACACACACACACACACACACACACACATATATATATACATATTCTTTTTCATATTCTTTTCCATTATGGTTTATCACAGGATATTGAATATAGTTCCCTGTGCTATACAGTAGGACCTTGTTGTTTATCTATTCTATACCTAATAGTTTGCATCTGCTAATCCCAAACTCCCAATCCTTCCCTCCCCCCCAGCCTCTTGGCAACCACAAGTCTGTTCTCTATATCTGTGAGTCTGTTTCTGTTTCACAGATATGTTCATTTGTGTAGTATTTTAGATTCCACATATAAGTGATATCATATGGTATTTGTCTTTGTATTTCTGACTTACTTCACTTAGTATGATAATCTCTAGGTCCAAGGAGTAAGATTTTATTTTATAGACCATGAGCAGTTACTGAAGTGCCAATTACTCCATCAGCTACATGAAGGGATAATTAGAAAGGGACAATACCAGAGTCAGGAATTATTTAGGATTCTGGTTGGTAGTTAATGTGAAAGACAATAAGAAGTTGGCTTAACAGATCCGTGGTAGTGGGATGGCGAGAAGGGGGCAGGTTCAAGAAGTGTATAGGAGAGGGCTTCCCTGGTGGCGCACTGGTTGACAATCTGCCTACCAATGCAGGGGACACAGGTTCGAGCCCTGGTCTGGGAAGATCCCGCATGCCGCGGAGCAACTGGGCCCGTGAGCCACAACTACTGAGCCTGCGCGTCTGGGGCCCGTGCTCTGCAACAAGAGAGGCCACGACAGTGAGAGACTCGCGCACCGTGATGAAGAGTGGCCCCCGCTCACCGCAACTAGAGAAAGCCCTCGCACAGAAACGAAGACCCGACACAGCCAAAAATAAATAAATAAAATTTAAAAAAAAAGAAGTGTATAGGAGATAAAATCAACAGAACTTAATGGTTAATTCGATGACACATCAGGGAGAGAGACTCTTCTGGGGTGCCTGCTAGGTCTCCTTAATAGTCACGGTGCCATCGATAGCAGAATGTATAGCATCAATGGCAAAGGGAGCAAGAAAGATAATAAGTTCAATTCCATTTTAAAAACTGGTAAGAGATTCGGACAGAGAAAATCCAGCAGTTCAGTCATATGAGCTTAGAAATTTTAGAAAAGTCTGATGTGGACACAGAATTTACTATGTGGTCTAAGTCCTCTGTGTATATTAGCTCAACTTATTCCTCCCTACAACCTTATGAAATAAGTAGTATCATTGTTGCCATTTCACACTAACTTGCAAAAAGCCCCACAGATGGTAGGTATAGGAACCAGGATTTGAACCCTAGTTCCAGCATCCGTGTTCTTTACCACCCCACCATACTAGTTCTCACATATTTGTAGTAAATGAGCCCATGAGAGGGAATGACATCATCCAGGGAGAGAGTGTGAAGTGATAAAATCAGCAGGTCAAAGGCAGAGCCCCTTGAAACACCCCAGTGTATGTGGGAATGAAGGTAGAAAGAGGGAGACTAGGAAGAAGACAGAGGTAGAAAAGGACTAAAAAGTACAGGAACCTGGAGATTGCAGTGTCATGGAAGGGAGTACATGGATTCCAAAGGAAGAAGGAGTCTGCAGTGGTGCCAAAACTGTATGGCTGTAGGTCCATCCTTTATCACAGATCCAAATACACATTAAAATTCCCTGGGGACCTCTCGACCTGCATTGTACCATTGTATCCCATATTCCAGACGAGGGTTTCCTAACCTCCACACTACTGACATTTGGGGCTGGATAGTTCTTTTTGTTCCTTGGGACTGTCTGTGTATTGTAAGATGTTTAGCAATAGCACTGGCCCTTTTCCATGCTCACAGCACCCTTCCCCCAAGTTGTGACAACCCAAAATGTTACCAGATATTGCCAAATATTCCCTGGGGGTAAATAATACCCAGTTGAAAACCGTGCTCCAGACTCATCCAGATAACTTGTGATTCTCTGAAAACAGAGTTTTGTACATGTTATTTTCTGGAGTGGACTTCTCCGCATTTTCCTGCCAAGGTGCCTTCTGCTCAACCATCCGTACCCGGGTTGAGTGTCACCCTGCCTGTGAAACTCTCCTTTGTGCTACCACGGTAACTTTCAGACACTTTTATTCCACAACTGGCATTTTATTATAGTTCTTTCTTTGAATTTGTTTTCCACAACTAGAGTCTTGCAAGTTCCTTGAGGCCTGGCACATAGATGTTATTCAATAACATTTGTTTAAATAAATGAATGGAAGAAAATATTTGTTTTTTTACAAATGTAATATTAATATTTTCTATTAAAGTTTTACTACTAGAGGTTATCTTTTGGAAGCCAAGAAAGTATTTTTGGTTAATTCTTTCTTGTGTTTTTTATTTGTAGTGTATGCTTTATTTTTCTGTCAATTTATTTCTGACTGAGCAAATATCAGTAACTATCCTTATTATTTTAATTTCTTTTAAAACTTATAACCATTAAGTACATTAATAATTATTTATTATAATGATGAATCGTAATTGTATTAAGTTTAATAATATAAAATTATTACTTTAAATGCTTTCAAGATTATCAATTATTTAACTTGAAATTATATATATATTTTACTATTTTAGAGAATGGGTATAAAAAATATGTGCAGGATTTTCATGTAATATTTTCAGTGCTTATAAAAATGTTTTACATCTACATATCATCATTTATCAGAGGACCACCCAACCATTTCAAGTAGTGTATCCCTACATATCTTCATGAGAAAGGTAAATATGGTCATCTCCATCTTGTATTTGAAGAAATAAAGTGCAAATTTTTTCCTAAAAATTCTTGACTGTCTTGAGATTAACACTAGGAAAGCCTTTCACCAGACTTGCTCTCATGATGTAAAGCTGTTGGAAATACTAGCCGGGATAACTAGCCTTGGTGGGGTAGGCTTCAACTCTATGGGAACACACTGAGAAGAACCACACGTAGAACCGGTTGTCAGAGAATTTCATCAGGTCTCAGATTCATACTGAGCTAATATGACTTCCTCCTTTTAATGGTCTCAATGCTTTGTGTCTATTATCATCATGGACTCCATAGGATTTGTGGTAAAATTTAGAGAATCCCAAATACTCTCAAGAGAAAACTACTAGTGTGTGTGTGTGTGTGTGTGTGTGTGTGTGTGTGTGTGTGTGCGTGTCTGTGTGTACAAAAGAATTTTTTTTATTAATAAGATATGTGATTTCTTCATAATCCCTTTTGCTGTTTTAAGTCTGGGAGCATAAATTCACCATAGGGGATTGATTACCACTGAGTAGCATTGAGTTTTAAGTCCTAAATTACACAATTCTCAACAGACAATAAATAAAGTTGAATCTATTGCCAATTACAGGAATAAAAGCAGTGAATAACACTTGGCATATACTATATGACATGCAGATTGAAGCCAAATCTTGTTTCAACTTCACTGGTAGACTGGGGAATGAAGGTGCTCAACAGAGTAGCAAAATTTTTAAAGATAATGAACATTCAGTTTGTGGGGATTATAAATCATTGGAACCCTTTTTAAGACAGTAATTTGTTATTGTGACATTGAAAATATGAACATACTTTAAACTAGCAATGTTACTAGTTACCTGTGATATAAAGATGAGAAATCTTTCCCACAGAAACAAAATCACCAGTATGTAGGGACCTATAACCAATGATGTTTATTATAGCATTTTATTTTATAATAGCAAAAAATTAGAAACAATCTTAATGGTCATCCATGGGGAATAATTGAACAAATTATGATGTGTCCATAATATTATGCAGTTATTACAAAATAAAATAATGAGGTTTGTGTACTAGTCTGAAATGTGTTCATGTTTTATTTTTAAGGAGAAAAAGTGAAATTGCAGACCAATGTGTATATGTGATTTCATTCTATAAAAAAGGAAAAAAAAATCTCACACATAAACATATATATATGTGTATATATGTGTGTATTCACATATGCATATACATAAAAATATTTGCATACATTTGCATGAGCATAGAAATATGTATGGAATGAATCGTAACTATTTCTACTTTTACTGAGAGAAGACAGTTTGCCTTAAAGGAGAGTGACTGGGGAGACTAAGAAGTTTTATATGTATACAGTTTGACTTGCTACAATTATCTTTCACAATTTGAGAAAGTCTATTTAATACAAAGTTTAAAAAAATAAACCCAGCAAAAAACAGTAACAAGAACCATCACCATCCCTAAGATCAGCTAATACATATATTAAAAAGGACTAAAAATACATATAAAAGAAATTCAGGAGTAGTAGGAAGACAATAAAAATTCAATCACAGGATAGTGGTAAGTGTAGTGGTGAGGCAGGGGAAGTTCTATCTTAGCTTTGGCAACAACATATTAGAACAATCTGAAAGAGAATTAAGACTATGAATACTTAACCTGGCTCAGGTTGTTCTTTTCACATACTCTTTGACCAAATTTCATATTAAGTTAAGGAAATACAAATTGAAAAATTAAGCTGAAGTTAAATCCACAGAGGTCAGATTTGGGGCCAGTAATCTATCAGTCTATAGGTTTTCACCACAAAGCAACTGAGATGATATCTGAGCATAGAGGGGAGAGCTGAGCATAAGGTCAAGGAACCAGCTATTTAGAGAGACTAACAAAGGAAATAATTCTTGAGTAATACAGGACAGGAAGTATTCAAGTGCTAAAAGTTGTGGTATGGACTTTTAATGTAATGTCAGAAAATAGGAAGCCAATGAAAATAGTCCCGGAGGACAGCCTGGAGGAAGGAGACCAGAGGTAATACAGATGGGCTGGAGGAGGGAGCAGGGTATCACAGATAAAAGAAATAGATCAGTGAACACAACAACAGGAAGTGAAATGAGGCTGGAGTGAGTAAGCAAGGTTAAGTGAGGTGATGTCTGAAAAAAGGGGAAGGAATATAGAGAAGTGTGCTTGGAGGAGAGCAACAGGTGTACTAGAAGATTATAATGGGCCTAGAATGCCAGGTACAAGAGTTCAAGTTTGATGAGAGAGAAAACTAGGAGTCTCTGAAGATTTTGCGGGGAGGAGAGCAATGTGCTGTGGAAGGAGGAGTTGTCTATGTTCATAATGGAGAAGAAAATAAGGAAGGTGTGCTGTTGAAGCATTCCTGGAAGAGAAAGTAAAGGCTCAGCCTAGGCATATGCTGCTTCATAGTGAGATTTATAACAAAACAACCATATTGTAAGTCCCTCGGGATCTCCCTTCCCTTTGTACCGCTAGAGACTAGAATTGTACTATACATAGAGAAGGATACCATAAATGCATGCTGAAAAGAAAATAAAAGGAAATATAGGAAATGAAATGGATTTTTAAGGAAAAAGTTGATGGAACCTGATAAACAGATGTAAGGAGTGACAGAAAAACTAATCAAGTATGATTCCAAGATTTCAGCCTTTGATGATGAAATAATAATAGCAGTGTCCTTGAATAAGAGAAGAAGGAAATATAAAAGAAAACAGTTTAAGGAAAATACTTTAAATTTCAATTTTATAAGTCAAAATTGTCTAAGCAGCAATTTGATCAGTATTCCTGTTTCAAAACCATGACATCTTCATCTGACTTTAAAACCAAAGGCAAGATGTAATTCTTTGAAAAAAAGGCAGAGGAACTACCAGGGCACACATTCCCAAAATACTGATGCATCAACTCAACAAACATGAATTGAGAATGACTCTGCACCAGGGACTATCCGGGTGCTTGGGAGAAAAAGATAAACAAGATGACACATTTGCCCTCAAGGTGCTCACTAACCCAAGTGTAAGACTGACATCATTTTGTAAACTGTTTCTTTATGTTAAGTGTTCTGAAAAGTGTTATGAGGTTCAATGGTGATGTTAGGAAACTGCTGGGCATTGGAGGGAACTGGGCAAAATATTTCAGAAGAGATGTTATTTGAACTTGATATCAATGTCACAGCATAAAAGTACAGTTGGGGAAGAAAAGGGGAGGAAAAGAACATTTACAGATGTGCGACGCACCCATGGTATCACTGCCAGCAGTGTTTTCCAAAAAAGACATTTCCTCATGCCTACAACTTTGGAGCAGCAGACGATGCTCTTTTTGGTAACCACCTAAACCAAGATGTACAAAAGAGTTCTCCAGGCATTTGAACTTAAGGCATTTGAATTTTTTAGTTGTCTGGAATGATGCATATAAAAATTGGGAGATACAATAAGCCATGTCCTACTATTTAAGCTTAATCACAGAAGCATCCAGTACACAGAAAGAGCAAAGATTAATTAGATCGGCCCAGGAAACAGAGATGCGAGGTGAAAAAAATAATCTTCACAGTGTTTAAGTGCCCACCTCCAAGTATTCCTGAGGCCATTAGCCTTGGGTTCCATTAGCTATTCCTTTTACTTTATGATAATTTCCTTTTCCTTCTCTTTTTTATCCCTCCCCCCCCTTTTGTTTTTTTGGTTTCATTTAACTCAAATTTTGTTACAAGTAAGGAAGTCAAATTGTATAAATGCCTAATACGCTCAGGCAACTCTATTTAGTGAGTTCACATAAATTACTTCACTGAATTCCTCTCAATATTCCTTGTAAGTGGATGTTATTATGCCCATTTACAGCTGAAGAAATTAAGGCTCAGACTCATGCAGGGCTATTAGCAACTAGTAAGTGGCAGACCTGATATTCTGACCCAGATCTTGTTCCAAGGTCATTTTTTCTTTACGTCACATTGCATTTCAAAAAGAGAATTGCATGTATAAAAGCTCACAGAGGCAGGAAAGGGCGGTGGATGTTCTGAGGCCCTGTATCCCTTCCATGTAGCTGGGGAAAGGAGCTCACAGGAGAAAGCTTTATAAAAAAGAAGCTTGAGAGTAGGTTAGGGTGAGCTCCTGAAGGACCTGTAATGGTGGGGAAATTTGAACCTGATTTAGTTACAATGGAGAGTATTTGTTCTCTTTTCTATTAAGCTTTTTAAAAGACAAGGCAGAGGACTTCCCTGGTGGTGCAGTGGTTGAGAGTCTGCCTGCTGATGCAGGGGACGCGGGTTCATGCCCCGGTCCGGGAAGATCCCACATGCCGCAGAGCGGCTGGGCCCGTAAGCCATGGCTGCTGAGCCTGCGTGTCCGCAACGGGAGAGGCCCCAACAGTGAGAAGCCCGCATACTGCAAAAAAAAAAAAAAAAAAAAAAAAAAAAAAGGACAAGGCAGAGATATTATCAGATTTCGTTTAAGAAAGACAATAATGACGACATTAAAGATAGATTAAAGAAGAAAAAGATTGTTGAGGATCTCCTGTGATAACCTGTAGGAGAGATGGTAAGGGCCTGATCTAAGGTGGTGATAGGAGAGGAGAAATGAGGTTAGATTTCACAGATATTTCAAACAGGATGTCCAGGATTCGGGACCACTTGGCAGATGGAAGAGACAGAAAAGTTGAAGCTGATTTCATATTGTTCAGTTTGGACACCTGACATAATGGAGATTCCCATGACAGGGTAACTTTGAGGTCAAGAAAAATGGCAGAATTGGGGAAAATCCCAGAGCTGTTATGTTTTAAAAATGGACCCTTTATGCTGTTATCTGTGTCATGCTGACATTATATTCTGTCATGGGGTTCAAACTCTCTCCCCGAGCCTCAAAAAACAATAAATATTGAACATGTATTTTGAACATTTTTCAGTTACCAAATTTATTGAAATATGGGTATATCATATTTTAAGTCTAAATCTAATGTTGATAACTGATTTTAATTTCTTCCTTGACTGATGGCTTTGGATCAAGGTTCTTCAGAATAATGAAAGAGTTCTGTTTGGGAAACAAAGTTGTTTAGAACTGAAATGAGGGGGAAAACCCTCTCCTTTTTGAATCATGATGTATTATTATTCCCCAAGGCAGTCTCCTGAATGAATCTTTTTCCTTTGTTGTATAAGAGCCTTCAAAAGCAATGAAGAACATTCATTTTTCTCCTTGATTTTGTTACTCTGCCAGGAATAGCACAGGGGTCCCTTTAGCAAGTGAGACTAAGGGCACTAAAATGGTTGGAAATCACTGAAAACAGTAGCAGGTTTATTTGAGCAAAATCGGCAGGGTGGTGTAATATACATTTAAAAAAATGCATTTTCATTAAAATTAAAAATGAGCTTCCAAACAAACTCTGGAAAGGGCTCCAAATACAGCCTTACAAGCCCAAAATGAAATCAATAAAAAGAAACCAGCCAAGCAGCAAGTTGAGAAAACACCAATTAGAGATTTTAACAAACAGAGAAGCTCACTGTGGGGTATAGTTTTTAAATCAGACAAGAGAAATTTCGGCTTTTTTCTCCACCTCAGCACAGCTCTACTGTGCTCTCTCTGGAACTGAAATTGATAGGATTCAGAATGCTTCCCAGGGAGAAACCACAAACAATCGTGTGCTTTTGACATTATATCTGAGCAGATGAAAGCAAATATTATTCTGATAGCTTTTCATTTTGCCCTCTAAGCAGCTTTGCATTATTACCCGTGACCAGGGATTTTAATAGTCAAACTACCACAAATTTGTCAAACACTCAATTCCTGCCTGGTTTCAGAGTACAGCTTCCACCCATGGAGGTTAACTCAGGTCTCTCTAGCCAAGGAATTTTTTTGAAGCAAATCAAACTCTGATAGCCTGTCCTAGCCCACGTGCCTCCATAGATGACCTGACATCAAACTGGCAAGCAGGTAAGTACATCGTCCATCCACCTCCCACCCAGGTATGAAGCCTGGCCAGACACTCCTGGGTATAGTTCCCTACCTGTCAGTGCCTACTCTTCTGCTTCTCCCTGTCTGGCTCTCCTCCAAGTTTATTTGCCCTTCTATTAAAGCTGCCCTGTCCTATTCTCAGATCCTTAGGAATAAGCTTTGTGCTCTTCCCAGCTAAGGCAATATAGATTGTCATGAAAATCACCCTGTCAGTGTTCAGGGATTCAGCACTTTTGTTTCATCAATTCCACTTATCAAAGAGGCACTCAAAAAACCCCCCAAAATAATAAAGGAATTTCTATGTGTGGATATTGTACTTGATTATTTCTACCTGTTGATATATATCTCTATATGCATGTTTGTATATATATATATGTATGTATGCAAATACAGATGTATGTATGTGTAAACACCTATGTGTGTATATTTACAAATGTATGTATTTATTTTTCTTTTCCCCAATCCTAAAGCTATTTTCTCTGAGTATGTAATTTTAGGTTCCTACACAATAAATGCCTATTTAATAAAGGAACATCTCCTATGTTAACTATGTTTGCTTTTCGCAATGAGTTTTAAGTCAAAACTGATAATTCTTGGTAATATGACAGGTGATAGAGTTGTTTATATTGTAAAAGGCCCACCAATCTAAGAATGAAACTTCTGAAATGTATTCAGAATCGCACCACTTTCATCACCTCCTCTGGCACCACCCTCACTGCCAAGCCAACATGTTTGCTCTCCTAACCATTTTCCTTGCTTATCCCCTTGTCTCTGTCTGTTCTCAACACAGCATATAGAGTTAATTTTTTAAAAAATAGCTCACATCACGTCACTCAGATGTTCTGGTGGCTCCTCATTTCCCTCAGGTTAAAAAGCAAAGTTTCTGAATTGCCCTCCAGGTTCTAAATGGTCTTGTTCCTCTCACCTCTCTGTCCTACGGTCCAGCTGCTCTCCCTTAGTTCATCCAGCTCCATCAGCATTGAGACTTTATTGACACTCTTCCACATAAAGTCTTCCGTCTGCCTGGAATGCTCTTTCCTTAGATAAGTGCTTGGTAAACTTCCCCATCTTTACTTAGTAAGGCTTACTTTGACCATCCTACTTAATACTGAACTTGCCCACATCCTAACTTCCCACCCCAAACATCATCCCCTCACCTGGCTGTCCTAATTATCCATTTTTACTTTTGCCTATAGCACTTACCACCGTGCATACAATCTAATTTAGTTATTTCTTATTTTTATTGTCTATCTCCCTTACCAAAATATAAGTTCTCTGAAGGTTGGGATCTTTGTCTAACTTTGCTGGTCAATCCCTAAGAAGGAGCTTGTACATAGTAGACGATCAATAAACATTTTGCTAAAGAATGAACACTGTGCAATTAATTGAAAATGGTGGATTGTATTTTCCATTTCTAATAAATGTTGCAAACATATACATGCACATACTTATAGAATTTTTTTTTTTTTTTTTTTTTTTTTTGCGGTACGCGGGCCTCTCACTGTTGTGGCCTCTCCCGTTGTGGAACACAGGCTCCGGACGCGCAGGCTCAGCGGCCATGGCTCACAGGCCCAGCCACTCCGCGGCATGTGGGATCTTCCCAGCCCGGGGCATGAACCCGTGTCCCCTGCATTGGCAGGCGGACTCTCAACCACTGCGCCACCAGGGAAGCCCCTGCACATACTTACAGAATTTTAATTACAAGTTTCTAAGCTGAGCACATGAGGAAATAAATTATTTTTTGGTGTAATATGGTTAAGGAAATGTTAGGATGTTTAATAAAAGAAGGTTTTCATTTGAATGAATGAATGCCTTGGTTTGGTGAACAACATTTAATGAGTACCTCCCTTCTGTTGTGTATTTGAGGTATAAGTTGGTAAGTCATATCTCAGAAATATCAATGTTGGGTGAAGGAGATTGGCTTGGAAACAAAGGAACGCAATATAGGTTGGTAGGTGAAGTAGTAGAACCATGCACAAGAAGCATCAGTGACAAGCAAGAGAGTGATTCCGCAAAAAGATAGACACTGCTGATGTTAGAACATGATCCAGGTACCTTCAAAGTAACTCTTTAGAACAGGAAACATAAATGAGGATCTGAAATTTTGTCTGTTTTATCCTGTAAAGAATATCTGAACACAATGGCCCCTCCACCACTCTGTTTTTTGAGTTTTCCAGCTTCATTTAGGCCAGACTTTGGACAAAAGCACATGAACAGCTCGGGGCTAACATGTGGGTCAGGACAGGGTACCACAGGTGAAGGGGGAGAGGAAGAGAAACAAGAGGGAAATGACCCTCTTGCCTTTGTTGGGAGCTCACGTGATGCCATATTTATACTTCTCAGCATAGACCGCAGCACTGACTATGACCTCCTCTAATCTAGGAGCAGAACACAGAGCGAATGTGAATCGGTAGTTACGTAAGAGAGTAAATGCTCACTCACGCTTTAGGATTGGAGAGTTCTAGTCCACTGCTCACAGTTTGGGACTGGGATGGTGAAAACCAACCCAATCAAGTCTGTCATCTAAACATCAATGCAAACCAAAAGATAAGCATAAATTTTGTCTATTTATTCAATTAGTTAGTTCGAGGTCAAGTTTTGTGCTTGAGTTAAGTGTCTATGGAAATTCTTATTTCATGCTGTTATAAAGAGACAACTCTGTTTCAACAGGCTTTGGATTCCGGTCCAGGCTCCAGCCTGTCTCAAAATCCAAACAGAATCCTAAAGTCTCTTCCTGCCTCTACCAGAACTTGCTGTATTTTCTTTGCCTCCTGCCACCACACAGTTGGATGGACACCAAGTATAGAAAATTTCAACCTCAAAGGAACATTTTAAGAAAGTTATGAGCCAGATTCAGTTATTTGCATAAGAATCATCTCTGAAATAATATTATTGCAATACACTTTTGAGCACAATTTAACTAAGTTTAAGCTCCAGATGGAGATGGACTTGGTTTGGAATGCCAGTTTTGCCACTTATTAGCTGTTTTACTTTGTGCCTTAGTTTTTTAATCTGTAAAATGGGGATAGTAATTAAAATGGCATCATAGAGGTTTTGATGAAAGTGTCTAGTGAAATAATGTATATGCAGTGCTGAACACAGTGCCTGACTAACAAATTGCTCAACAAATCAGTAATAATTATTTTTCATACTGATTATAATTTTCAAGCATCAAGACTTAGATGTATGTTTTGTGAGATTTCCAACAGTAAACTGGCACTTAGATATATGTTTTGTGAGATTTTCAACAGTAAGCTGGCATCTAAGCATTCTTTTAATTTTCCATGTGCAAAATGAATCCAGTGGTTACCATGATTTCTGTTGCATTGGTACCCTCTCTCCCTGGCAGAGAGAGAAGCAGATAAAAATGACAATGGTATTATTTTAGTAAGAGTTTCCTTAACAAAAGGATAGGGCTTCCCTGATGGCTCAGTGGTTAAGAATCCGCCTGTCAAGGCAGGGGGCACGGGTTCGAGCCCTGGTCCGGGAAGATCCCACATGCCACAGAGCAACTAAGCCCATGGGCCACAACTACTGAGCCTGCGCTCTAGAACCCGCAAGCCACAACTACTGAGCTCACGTGCCACAACTACTGAAGCCCATGCACCTGGAGCCCGTGTTCTGCAACAAGAGAAGCCACCGCAACGAGAAGCCTGCGCACTGCAACGAAGAGTAGACCCCGCTCACTGCAACTATAGAAAGCCTGCGCGCAGGACGGAAGACCCAACGCAGCCAAAAATAAAGTAAATAAATAAATAAATTTATATTAAAAAAAAATCCAAAAGGATAAGAGTGACATGTTTGTTAGTAAATTTAACCTCACTGTGAGAATATCAGCAGAAGCTGATTATAAAGCAAAATTTTGATCATTTTAAAAGGTAAATCATTTAAGATTTTTTATGCTATAATACAGCACAGGCAGTACATAGATCTAAGAATAAATTTTATTTACTAATTACAGAATCCATTCGTTTTATACACACTGCACTCCCTGTCTTTCCCCTCTCCTTACTCCCCTCATTAATAGATTTAGAACTGACAGTGCTTTCACTTCTCAGTATAAAGAATAATTTTCTTCTGAACATAGAGACAACTATGAAATCGAAGTTTAAAATATAGTCCTCTTCTAACAGCGATTCAGATTTCCATTAAACCTCCTCCCACCTTCTCAAATTAAAATTTGAAATGCAGAGCTCAGAAATAAACTGACAGGCACTAGTGCTTCGTTCATTTCCAGCAAGGAAGCACCAATTTGATTCCTACCATAACAATTTTTGCTGTTGCCAGTGCATCAAATTTTTTTAACACAGCTTCTCAAGTGATAGAAATCATCCCGTCACTTTGTTTCATAAAATTGACACCCTGGGGAAATGCAAAATAGAGTAGGAACTTTAGTGAGCTGCTCCTGCAACCCCTGCTAGGTATTCCTGAAATTCTCTTTTCCTCTGCAACTAATGTCATCAAGTCCCAATTGCTTGTTGTTCTTTTCTCCTTGTTCTGCTCATGTGCTACAACATCCCTTGGCTTCCCTCAGCACAGGACAAGTTGGTGTTTTTAAAAGTGTTACTCATAGATCGGGATTCTACTGCTGGCTGATTTGAATGCAGTAACAAAGAAAAAAAAAGGAACTTGATGAAATTATTTCACACACAGAGCAATAAACATATGGAATAAATTACTACAGGAGATGATTCAAAGAGTTCAAGAAACACCTGGATTTGGTTCTGGAGGCAGTGGATTAGTGGAGTGAGAAGCAGGAGGGTGAAATGAAAGCACACTCACAAAGCAAAGTGTTAAGGTTCTAACCTCTTACTGAAATGGCACCTTTTGCATTTATCAGGGGCACCAGCTATACTGCAAGTCTATTTTAAGGGAGCGGTTTCTCTTATACCCTGGGAACAAGTCAGACTAAATCACAGGAGCTACCTTCCTAGTGGGGTTGGCCTCTGGCTTTGAGGAAAGGAAGTGAATGTTGGAAGGTTTTTCTCAATCCAGAAAGAGGGGAAGACTATCTGAATATGCAGGAACTAAAATTTAGCAATTGTTTTGAGATCCAGTCCAGGCTTACCATATCAGCCACATCTCTGTCCTCCTTTCTTTCCAGGCCATTTCTGACTTTTCAGAAACAGCCATGCTCCTCCCAGCCCATGGGTGTGCTGCTGTTTCCTCTCCCAACTCTTCCCCTCATTCTTCAGGCCATGCTTTCTGTGACGTCTCAGTTTATAGTCATGGCTCCCTCTGTGTTCCCATACCACATGCAAAATGTCCTTATGTGTTTACTTTATTCATCTCTACCTCCTCAAGTACTTAATAAATTACCTGGTTCATCATAGATGTTTAGTATTAAAATAATTTATTTTGCCGCACTGTGTTCCAGAAAGGATTTAAAGTGCTTGATAGAAATAATAGCTAACATCATCGAGCCTTTAACTTGTGCCAGGCATTGTTCCAAGTGCCTCACGCGTTTTAACTCAGTTAATCCTCGTAAAAGCGTTATGGATGAGTGAGCTTGTCATGTAGGTACTAATATTATCCCTGTTTTGCAAGTGAAGAAATGGAGGTGCAGAGATGTTAATTAACTTGCCCAAGGTCAGCCTGGTAAAGAGCAACCCTGGGATTGGCCTCAGCCAGCTGATTCCAGAGCTAGTACTTCTGGCCATGACTCTGACTGCCTGAATACCTAACACAGCAAGGAAACAAAAAAAGGAAATAGGAGAAGGTAATAAGAAAAAGCAGTTGAGATCATAAAACGGAGTTCTTAATTAGGCTAATTAAAAATGCATGTAATAAAGCCCTACACACATTATACCCAGTTTTTCAGCAGCCAATTTAAAAAGGTAAACTTGATCAATTAATCAGTTAAACAAAAGCAAATCGGTTACTCAGGAGAATATTCCTAATATCAAAACCTGAAATAACTTTCTTCTATGGGGTTCATAAAATATGATGGGGTGTTCAGTCATTCCTTCACTCACCATCTACATTTATACAAAACCAGTAGCAGATCTAGGTGTCCAAACAGAAAAATGAACCATAGGACAAATATTTGGTAGACTTACATATGACTATACAAAATGATGTGCACTGATTTTACATATCCAAATGGACTACACACATCCCCTCATTCAACAAATGTATGTTGAGCCTCTACTTGGTGTCACATGCTGTTTTGGGCCTAATGAATCGTAAGGATCCACAAAGGACCAAAGTCACTGACTTCATGGAGCTTAAGTTCAAATTAAGAGACAAATAATAAACAACAGTGTCAGGTGGTGTTAAAGAGCTAAAAAGTAAAAGCAGTTTAAGAGGACAGAGACTAACCAAGGGAAGGAGGGAAGGAGACTTCTCTTTTAGATAACAGAGTCAGGAAACACCTCTCTGAGCAGGTGGTAACTTAACAGAGACCTGAAATGAGAAACATCAGAGGCAATTATCTATTTATTTCCCTAATTATTTCAGCCTGGAAATGAGATGAAATATTATTACCTGCTTGTGTAATTTCAGGCCAATAAGATCAAATGTTCTTTGATGATTTATTCTGTAAGTCTCCCTTTTTCCTTGAGATGTTCCTTTATTTGTATTAAATACAAATTTCCTTTAGAGATTTGAATATAAGCAAATGAAGAAAAGGAATGGGATATATTTTGTACTAGCAATTCAGCAATAGTCTGAGAGTGATGTGATTAATTGAGTCTAATAAAAATCAAAAAAGTCTACACTGGAACCATCAAAAAGAAGACAATTAGAAACAGTATTAGATACCTTAGAGGTAAACCATATGAAACGTATTTCAAAAACATTTGTTCAACTTCATTTCCAAATAAAAACAGAGATTGTTTGGGCCTATTCACTAAGAAGTATGTTATTACGATAGTCTGACTTTGGGAAATGCAGTATTTTGAACCTATTTGGTACAAATTATTATATTCAAGCCTTGAAAATATAGAGAGACTCTGGACCTGTGTGTCTGTCATACCTGGCAATTTTTGCCATTTAATACGTAAGTATGGAAAAGTTTGACCAATGGATAAAAACTGAAACAATGCTAATTTTTTAAAGCATGTGTTTGCAATATGTAGTCTAGATTAATTCTCCCTTTCAGAAGAGTCACTCATTCTCTTTTTATGTCCTCCCACCTTGTTCTCTGTAGAGCAATCAGCTATCTATTTTCTAACACTGCACAGTAAGACAAGGAACTTTTTCTCTATTGTGATTCAATGACTGTCAGATTTCTGATTAATTTTAAGAAATTGAAGTTTTAGTCTTTAAATAGCTACTTCTCTCTTATGGATGTCCTCATGATATCTTACAAGTTTGTGGTTTATTTGGGGCCAATTTAAATGAAGATAGCTCTAAACTGCATCTCATTTGTGTAAAAAAAAGATGCCATCATATACTTTCAGGAGCCTAGTACCTTGACCTTCTGTCCTCTTGATATTAGCACCTTTCCTGTTCAATCTGAATTGCAAACAAGATGCTCCAGAACAAAAGGCAGTCATTTATTTTCTTCTTCACAATGATAATGCCCCATGGGATTTTGTCATTGGAAGGATGGGGGCCTTAATGCGCTGAGATAAACAATACAAATGGAATAAAAAGCAGAGGGGAAAGGGGAGCTTCTAAAACTCACAACCTGGACTAAGACTAAAGGGATTAAGTGTATATCTATTTGTCTGCTAAAATACACACTAGAACCTTGGTAGTTTCTTTGCAAAGTTAGTGCATGTGCTTAATTTAGACTCACTGTTTCAGCATCCAAGCAGCTACCATATATGGGTGGGGTAAGGACGCAAATTAGGTGTTGAAATCATATGATGTCACATAGACTCCAGTACAGCAAAGAGTCCAGAGCTTTGTGAGTGCAGTTGCTTATGTACTATATAGTGCTTTTCTTATTTATAAAGCTGGGGCATACACTCTATTGCTCTTGTTCTTAGACTTTCAGACAGTCATAATTTCTGGTCTTTTGTTTGAAATGAAGGCCTGCCTGGAAAAATTAAGGGTGCTGCCAGGCTTACTAAAAGACATTTTTTGTAGCACACTATATTCTTTACTCCACTACCCACCCGTCCCCCAGCTCTTGGGTGTGGGGGGGAGGCACAAGATTTGAGAAAGAGATGTGAATTATGAAACTGAAAGCACATTAAAGCAATTTATGGACAGAATCTTGTCAAATGCTCTCTTAGCCAGAAAACACTGATATGTACTAGCGTATAGTAATGTGCATCTAAGCATACCTCAAAGACTATATTCCTAGAGTGAAATTATTTGTGAAATGCAAGTTACACTGGTTTCCTTTTGGAGAGGGAAAGAAAAGTTAAAATTCAGGTTGCATATCTGGAGGACTGAAGTAAGCAATCAAAATCAAACTTTTACATCAGATTCATTTGACATGATTTCAAAATAAACTAAGTTCAGTAAACCTGTTGGCAGAGAAGTATCATTTGTCAAGCGATTAACAGAGACACAATCTGTAATTACGAATTGCTGAAAGCAAGCCACTAATGAGAGAATGACTCACTCACGTTTTAGGGTGAAGGGGGAGGGGTCTCTCAGAAACTGTAATTTGATTTACAAAACTCTAAATAGCTAATGGCAGGTAACTCTTGCCAACTAACCAGCCAACTCTTGCAAGCTCATTAACAGAACTCCATGGTCTCACTGAAGGATAAACCATATGGAGGTGTCACTAAAAGCTGGAGATGAGAGACTGTAATTCATGTTCATTCCTTCTGTGAGTCGGTCATATGGGCATTGATTTGAGCCTTTGTTTATCTGACATGACCTGTTCTTAAGCAAGAAAAGAAAATAAGTTTTTAGGGGTTGTTGGGTTTTCCCCCCTACCGCCTTATACTGCAGTTTTCAACCAATTATTAACTTTCTTTATTCTGCACTTGTTTCTCTAGCTTCCCATATTTTTGTCACATTTTAGTTCCAACAAAACAATTGAATAATAGCATTACACAAGTGCCTACTGCACTGTTTGCTTGAACGATGACCTTAGAGTGCTGTTAAGTTCCTAGTCTACGATTTCCCTAGTGATTGATAACCTGTGGCTATAAGATCATTTTTAACTCTTTATTCACATGAACCTTGCGAATGCTGGAGGAGACACATGTGTGGCAACACACAGTTATAAGGCATCATTTTACAAGGGGCTCTGTATACTCAGTCCCTTCCAACCTGGCTACAATACTAGTGTGTATCTATGCACTGCAATTTTCACTTAATATCTATCTGATCCAGGAATCTCTAAAAAAATTATCAGAATAACACATGAATATACTTTTAAAAATAGTACAGAAGGCTATTTAATGGTAAGCAAGTCTCCTCATCTGCTTTTCTGTATCCTTAGTTCTACTGCTCAAGACATTTTTAACCAGTTACATGTAGAATCTTTCATGGCTCTAAATAATAAGCTTTAATTACCAGTTCTTGATTTATTAAATTGAGATATTAGCTAGTTCTTCTGAACATGATGAAGATTTAGCTCACTTATATCACTTATCCACCACACCCTGAGTTTCCATTTTAAATTTCTGTGGCAGTTAAAAATTTTAAATAATATAATTAAATATTTATTTATTATATACTATATAAATAATACATATATAACAAATACATATTTTATATAACATTATTTCATCAATTTCAGACTGTAATTATTACCTCCACATTTTGAAAAAAAGGGAATATTAGCACACTATATTCCCCCAGTTTTCTTTTCCTCTTCTGTCTCTAACATTTTATCAACTTTACCCTTATCTGTTGCCAAAATCAATAATATCTGCATTCTATTTTACAACCATAATTAAATTCCTTAACCTTCTCTATAGATCAATACCAAAAGTTGCTAATCAGCATTGACATCACATGGTTTTGTAAATATTGTTTACATGTGTGCTTCTGCTGCATTTCCTTTCTTATGGGTTGATGATACAGCGCTAACACTCAAAATAGAATGTTCCCAGAGTCAGGCTTGATAGTCTTTTCTTTTCTCACATTATTCCAACTGTTCAAACTCAAATCTTTTTTACTTTGCTTCATATTTGGAGCATTTCATTCCATTTTTTAATATGTTTTACCAGAGTTTCTAACTGAATATGTCTAAAACCATCCAGTTCCCTAATCAATTATTCTTTTCAAAATCATTATTCTTGAACTCTATCTTATAACCCTTACTATATATGGATTAGTTGTTTTCTAGACCTAGTACGGAAGTTAGTTCCATTCTTTCTTGTATAGTTTGTTTTGTTTTGTTTTTGTAATATAGTTTTTTTTAAAACATCTTAATTGGACTATAATTGCTTTACAATGTTGTGTTAGTTGCTGCTGTATAACAAAGTGAATCAGCTATACATATACATATATCCCCATATCTCCTCCCTCTTTTGTCTCCCTCCTAACCTCCCTATCCCACCCATCTAGGTGGTCACAAAGCACCAAGCTGATCTCCCTGTGCTATGCGGCTGCTTCCCACTAGCTACCTATTTTACATTTGGTAGTGTATATATGACAATGCTACTCTCACTTAGTCCCAGCTTACCCTTCCCCACCCCGTGTCAAGCCCATTTTCTATGTCTGCATCTTTATTCCTGTCCTGCCACTAGGTTCATTAGAACCTTTTTTTGTTTTAGATTCCATAAATATGTGTTAGCATACAGTATTTGTTTTTCTCTTTCTGACATACTTCACTCTGTATGACAGATATACAGAGTGAGGTGGTCTGTCCACCTCACTATAAATAACTCAATTTCATTTCTTTTTATGGCTGAGTAATAGTCCATTGTATTTATGTGCCACATCTTCTTTATCCATTCATCTGTTTATGGACACTTAGGTTGCTTCCATGACCTGGCTATTGTAGACAGAGCTGCAATGACCATTGTGGTATGTGACTCTTTTGGAATTATGGTTTTCTCAGGGCATATGCCCAGTAGTGGGATTGCTGAGTCATATGGTAGTTCTATTTTTTAGTGTTTTAAGGAACCGCCATACTGTTCTCCATAGTGGCTGTAACAATTTACATTCCCACCAACAGGGCAAGAGGGTTCCCTTTTCTCCACACCCTCTCCAGCATTTATTGTATGTAGCTTTTTGATGATGGCCATTCTGGCTGGTGTGAGCTGATACCTCATTGTGGTTTTGATTTTCATTTTTCTAATGATTACTGATGTTGAGCATCCGTTCATGTGTTTGTTAGCAATCTGTATATCTTCTTTGGAGAAGTGTCTATTTAGGTCTTCTGCCCATTTTTGGATTGGGTTATTTTTTTGATATTGAGCTACATGAGCTGCTTCTACATTTTGGAGATTAATCCTTTGTCAGTTACTTCATTTGCAAATATTTTCTCCCATATTGAGGGTTGTCTGTTCATCTTGTTTAGGTTTTCCTTTGCTGTGCAAAAGCTTTTAAGTTTCATTAGGTCCCATTTGTTTATTTTTGCTTTTATTTCAATTTCTCTAGGAGGTGGGTCAAAAAGGATCTTGCTGTGATTTATGTCACAGTGTGTTCTGCCTATGTGTTCCTCTAAGAGTTTTATAGTGTCTGGCCTTATATTTAGGTCTTAATCCATTTTGAGTTTATTTTTGTGTACGGTGTTAGGAAGTGTCCTAATTTCCTTCTTTTACATGTAGCTGTCCAGTTTTCCCAGCACCACTTACTGAAAAAGCTGTCTTTTCTCCGTTGTGTATTTTTGCCTCATTTATCAAAGATGAGGTGACCATATGTGCATGGGTTTATCTCTGGGCTTTCTATCCTGTTCCATTGATCTATCTTTCTGTTTTTGTGCCAGTACCATACTGTCTTGATTACTATAGCTTTGTAGTATAGTCTGAAGTCAGGGAGTCTGATTCCTCCAACTCCGTTTTTCATTCTCAAGATTGCTTTGGCTATTTGGGGTCTTTTGTGTTTCCATATAAATTGTGAAATTTTTTGTTCTAGTTCTGTGAAAAATGCCAGTGGTAGTTTGATAGGGATTGCATTGAATCTGTAGATTGCTTTAGGTAGTAGAGACATTTTCACAATGTTGATTCTTCCAATCCAAGAACATGGTATGTCTCTCCATCTGTTTGTATCATCTTTAATTTCTTTCATCAATGTCTTATAGTTTTCTGCATACAGGTCTTTTGTCTCCTTACATAGGTTTATTCCTAGGTATTTTATTCTTTTTGTTGCAATGGTAAATGGGAGCGTTTCCTTAATTTCTCTTTCAGGTTTTTTATCATTAGCATATAGGAATGCAAGAGACTTCTGTGCATTAATTTTGTATCCCGCTACTCTACCAGATTCATTGATTAGCTCTAGTAGTTTTCTGGTAGCATCTTTAGGAATCTCTATATATAGTATCATGTCATCTGCAAACAGTGACAGTGTTACTTCTTCTTTTCTGATTCGGATTCCTTTTATTTCTCTTTCTTCTCTGATTGCCATGCCTAAAACTTACTAAACTATGTTGAATAATAGCGGTGAGAGTGAACAACCTTGTCTTGTTCCTGATCTTAGAGGAAATGGTTTCAGCTTTTCACCATTGAGAATGATGTTGGCTGTGGGTTTGTCATATATGGCCTTTACTATGTTGAGGTAGGTTCCCTCTATGCCTACTTTCTGGAGAGTTTTTATCATAAATGGGTTTTGAATTTTGTCAAAAGCTTTTTGTGCATCTATTGAGATTATCATAAGGTTTTTATCCTTCAATTTGTTAATATGGTTTATCACATTGATTGATTTGTGTATATTGAAGAATCCTTGCATGCCTGGGATAAACCCCACTTGATCATGGTGTATGATTCTTTTAATGTGCTGTTGGATTCTGTTTGCTAGTATTTTGTTGAGGATTTTTACATCTGTATTCATCAGTGATATTGGCCTGTAGTTTTCTTTCGTTGTGACATCTTTGTCTGGTTTTGGTATCAGGGTGATGGTGACCTCATAGAATGAGTATGGAAGTGTTCCTCCCTTTGCTATATTATGGAAGAGCTTGAGAAGGATAGGTGTTAGCTCTTCTCTAAATGTTTGATAGAATTCGCCTGTGAAGCCATCTGGTCCTGGGCTTCTGTTTGTTGGAAGATTTTTAATCACGGTCTGAATTTCAGTGCTTGTGATTGGTCTGTTTATATTTTCTATTTCTTCCTGGTTCAGTCTTGGAAGGTGTGCTTTTCTAAGAATGTGTCCAATTTTTCCATGTTGTCGATTTTATTGGCATAGAGTTGCTTACAGTAATCTCTCATGATCTTTTGTATTTCTGCAGTGTCAGTTGTTACTTCTCCTTTTTCATTTCTAATTCTATTGATTTCAGTCTTCTCCCTTTTTTTCTTGCTGAGTCTGGCTAATGGTTTATGAATTTTGTTTATCTTCTCAAAGAACCAGCTTTTAGTTTTATTGATTTTTGCTATCGTTTCCTTCTTTTCTTTTTCATTTATTTCTGATTTTTATGATTTCTTTGCTTCTGCTAACTTTGGGGTTTTTTTGTTCTTCTTTCTCTAATTGCTTTAGGTGTAAGATTAGGTTATTTGAGATGTTTCTTGTTTCTTGAGGTAAGATTGTATTGCTCTAAACTTCCCTCTTAGAACTGCTTTTGCTGCATCCCATAGGTTTTGGGTCATTGTGTTTTCACTGTGATTTGATTCTTGGCAATTTTTGATTTCCTCTTTGATTTCTTCACTGATCTCTTGGTTATTTAGTAGTGTATTGTTTAGCTTCCATGTGTTTCTGTTTTTTACAGATTTTTCCTCTAACTGATATGTAGTGTCATAGCATTGTGGTCAGAAAAGATACTTGATACGATTTCAGTTTTCTTAAATTTACCAAGGTTTGATTTGTGACCCAAGATATGACCTATCCTGGAGAATGTCCATGAGCACTTGAGAGGAAAGTATATTCTGTTGTTTTTGGATGGAATGTACTTTAAATATCAATTAAGTCCATCTTGTCTTATGTGTCATTTAAAGCCTGTGTTTCCTTATTATTTTCATTTTGGATGATCTATCCACTGGTGAAAGTGGGGTGTTAAAAGTCCCCTACTATGATTGTGCTATGGTTGACTTCCCCTTTTCTGGCTGTTAGCATTTGCCTTATGTATTGAGGTGCTCCTATGTTGGGTGCATAAATATTTACAATTGTTATATCTCATTCTTGGATTGATCCTTTGATCATTATGTAGTGTCCTTCTTTGTCTCTTGTAATAGTCTTTATTTTAAAGTCTCTTTTGTCTGATATGAGAATTGCCACTCCAGCTTTCTTTTGATTTCCATTTGCATGGAATATCTTTTTCCATCCCCTCACTTTCAGTCTGTATGTATCCCTAGGTCTGAAGTGGGTCTCTTGTAGACAGCATATATATGGGTCTTTTTTTTTTTTGTGGTACGTGGGCCTCTCACTGTTGCGGCCTCTTCTGTTGTGGAGCACAGGCTCCGGACACGCAGGCTCAGCAGCCATGGCTCACGAGCCTAGTCGCTCCGCAGCATGTGGGATCTTCCCGGACCGGGGCACGAACCCGTATGCCCTGCATTGGCAGGCGGACTCTCAACCACTGCACCACCAGGGAAGCCCTGGGTCTTTTTTTAGTATCCATTCAGCCAGTCTATGTCCTTTGGTTGGAGCATTTAATCCATTTACACTTAAGGTAATTTTCGATATGTACGTTCCTATTACCATTTTTTTAATTGTTTTGGGTTTGTTTCTGTAGGTCTTTTCCTTTTCTTGTGTTTCCTGCCTAGAGACTTTCCTTCAGCATTTGTTTTAAGGCTGGTTTAGTGGTGCTAAATTCTGTTAACTCTTACTTGTTTGTAAAAGTTTTAATTTCATCTTCGAATCTGAATGAGATCCTTCCTGGGTAACATAATCTTGGTTGTAGGTTTTTCCCTTTTATCACTTTAAATATGTCCTGTCACTCCCTTCTCGCTTGTAGTTTCTGCTGAAAGATCAGCTGTTAACCTTGTGGGGATTCCCTTTTATGTTATTTGTTGCTTTTCCCTTGCAGCTTTTAATATTTTTTCTTTGTATTTAATTTTTGATAGTTTGACTAATATGTGTCTTGGTGTGTTTCTCCTTGGGTTTATCCTGTATGGGACTCTCTGCACTTCTTGGACTTGAATGACTATTTCCTTTCCCATGTTAGGGAAGTTTTCGACTATAATCTCTTCAAATATTTTCTCAGACCCTTACTTTTTCTCTTCTTCTTCTGGGACCCCCATAATTCGAATGTTGGTGCATTAAATGTTGCCCCATAAGTCTCTGAGAATGCCCTCAATTCTTTTCATTCTTTTTTCTTTATTCTGCTCTGTGGTAGTTATTTCTGTTCTTCTGCCTCAGTTATTCTGCTACTGGTTCCTTCTAGAGTATTTTTAATTTCATTTATTTTGTTGTTCATCATTGTTTGTTTGCTCTTTAGTTCTTCTAGTTCCTTGTTAAATGTTTCTAGTATTTTCCCCATTTTATTTCCAAGATTTTGGATCATCTTTACTATCATTATTCTGAATTCTTTTTCAGGTAGACTGCCTACTTCCTCTTCATTTGTTTGGTCTGGTGGGTTTTTACCTTGCTCCTTCATCTGCTGCATATTTCTCTGTCTTCTCATTTTGTTTAACTTACTTTGTTTGGGGGTCTTCCTTTTCACAGGCTGCAGGTTCATATTCCCATTGTTTTTGGTGTCTGCTCCCATGGGTAAGGTTGGTTCAGTGGCTTGTGTAGACTTCCTGGTGGAGGGGACGGGTGCCTGTGTTCTGGTGGGTGGGGCTGGATCTTGTCTTTCTGGTGGGCAGGGCCAGGTCAGATGGTGTGTTTTGAGTTGTCTGTGAACTTAGTATGATTTTAGGCAGCCTCTCTGCTAATGGATGGTGTCGTATACCTGTCTTGCTACTTGTTTGACATGGGGCATCCAGCACTGGAGCTTGCTGGCCATTGGGTGGAGCTGGGTCTTAGCATTCAGAAGGAGATCTCTGGGAGAACTGTCACTGATTGATATTACATGGGGCTGGGAGGTCTCTGGTGGTCCAATGTCCTGAACTCGGCTTTCCCACCTCGGAGGCTCAGGCCTGACACCAGGCCCGAGCACCAAGACCCTGTCAGCCACATGGCCAGGTACGTGGGGATTTTCTTGCCTTTTGGGAAGTCTGAGGTCTTCTGCCAGTGTTCAGTAGATGTTCTGTAGGAGTTATTCCACATGTAGATGTATTTTTGATGTATTTGTGGCGAGGAAGATGATCTCTACACATTACTCCTCAGCCACCTTGAAGGTCCCCCTGCAATAGGAGACTCCACTGAAGACACCAACCTCCGCAAGACCTAGAGGTGCAGAGGCATTTTTTTCAGAAGGATTGCAGCTTGCTGGGACTGCAGAAAAGGAGAAAAAGAGAAGATCCTCTAGGGCAAGGGAGGAGCATTAAGATCCACAAGTGCAGTCACCATTGCTTTTGGGACTCTTCTATCCAGTTTTTTACTTTGTTGCTTTTCCTCTCTAAATGGATATATACAATTGAATTTTGACGTCACGATGGATCTGAAAATGATTTAACTTTTCTTTCATCTTGGTTGCCAGTTTGGTTGGGTAGAAAACTTAAGATTAAAAACAATTCTCTCGGGCTTCCCTGGTGGCGTAGTGGTTGAGAGTCCACCTGCCGATGCAGGGGACACGGGTTTGTGCCCCGGTTCGGGAAGATCCCACATGCCGCGGAGTGGCTGGGCCCATGAGCCATGGCCGCTGAGCCTGCGCGTCCGGAGCCTGTGCTCCTCAATGGGAGAGGCCACAACAGTGAGAGGCCCATGTACCACAAAAAAAAACAAAACAAAACAAACAAACAATTCTCTCTCTAATCTTCAAAAGTTTTAACGTCTGTTAGCAGGTGGCATTGTCATGAGAAGCTTGATACCAGCCTAAAATTATTAATCCTTTATAGGTAATCTGTAACTCTCTCCACCTCCTACTTTTAGTCTAATTATGTCTCCTTATCTTTAGTGTTCTAGGCTTTAATAATAATGTGTCTTGGTATGAGTGGTTTTTGTTCATTTCTTATTTAGGTTTGTGTGTGCGTGTGTGTGTGTGTGTGTGTGTGTACGCGCGCCTGCATGTGAGTACCTGCCATTGCTTTGGCTAGACTGAGAAGAATTTTAAATAATGGTGGCAGTTGCCTCATCCTCATCTTTTCCTCACTTTTCTAAATGAGAAATGTATTTTCAAAATTCACCACAATTTTAACTGTTGAATTTAGATAGATATGCATTTTCATAATTTTTCCATCAAACTGCTCTTCTAAAAAAGTTTAGGAAAAAGTCCAAATTCCTTTTTGTCATAAATTGAGGTGATCCTATTACATCTTCTTTGATATACTGAAAAATAATATTATTAACATATTTCCTAGTACTGAACTGCAGTTGTAAAACTAACACCTTCTGTTTATTGAATTAATTTTCTAAAAAGCGATAGGTTTAATTTGATATTACTTTGTTATTTCTATTTATTCATGGATGATTTTAGAAGGTAGTTTTCTTTGTGCTAATACTGACTTTGATATAGTAATATGTTCGCTTTAGTTTATTTAGAAAGATTTGCAAATGTTATATGTTCTGAAACATTTTATAGACAGGCATAGCAATAATCTCATCTTCGAAAATGAGAAAGGTGAAAAATTTCACTTATAAAATTATCTATCTCGTACCTTTGAAAAAGGAAATAATACATTTGATGCCTTGTATGGTTTTAACTTCTTCAGATTTTCTACTTTTATAAATTTTAGCACATCATGTTTTTCCAGATGGTTTTCTCTTTCATCTACATGCTCAAATTTACCATCACAGTTTCACTTAGCATATTAATCCTCTCTGTGGCTATGATTGTTACATCTCACTTAAATTCTTTTGAATTTGTATTTCTCTCTTTAAATTTTCTTGCTTTGCATATTAAAGTTGTTCTATCTATGCTGTTTTCAAATCAGTTCTTAAATATATTTATCAATTCTATTTTTTACTTTATTATTTCTGGTTTTGTCTTTATTTTTTCCTTAATATTCCTATCAACATGTTTTGATATCTGAAATCTTGAAATAAAATTTTAACTTATTTATATTATTTTTTGCCTAACATTGACAGCATTTTGGGCTGTGAATTTGCCTCTGCTTACAGCTTTAATTATATCTTACTACTTTCATAAGCCGATAGGTTAGGGTATCCCCAGAGAAAGAGAACAAGGAATGGCTTTCTTAACATAAGAGAATCAATTCTGGCCTAAGCCATTTTGTGATCTAAGCCTGGCCACAAGGCTTGCCCTTAAACAGGTCTCAGTAATTAATTATCTTAAGGGAATAGAGGAATGCAGGAACAGAAAAACAATAGTGCAGTGATAAAGCAGAGTCCTAGTTCTTCCTCAAGGGATATACATAATAATATATCTTTGAGTTCTGCAGGAAAAAAGGCACCACTCAGGTGGAGGATGGAAATGATGATGCTGACCCTCTGGACTTCAGTCAACTAAGACTTGAACTCTGTTGATCTTTGCCCCAATTCTACACTGAATTCTCCAGCTCAAGCCCCATCATGAATATGGGCTTAAAACCTTAGGTTAAAACCTCCCCAGTTTTGCTGTTCAGGGAGATACTGCTTTGGGAAAGATCCATGTGTTCTCCTTACTTGCTGCAAGTAATAATAAATCCTTCCTTCTCCTGATCTTTCGCTTGGTCGTCTACTGGCTCGACACCCACTAAGAGGTAAACCCAGTTTTCAGATAACAGTTCTGATGTGTACTTTCCTCATTGCCCTTATTTTTGAAATATTCACTTTGCAATTTTAATTTATCATTTGATTCAAGAATTATAATAATGATTGTTGATTTCCAAGTTGACCTTACTTTAATTAAACTTTTGCTATTATATCACAATCTCCTTTTTATTTCTTAAAAATGTGACCATTTATCATCTATCTTCTTAATGTATTAAAATTATATTTGTTGCTTAAAATATGATTATTTTAATAAGTAACTGTGGCTGCATTAAAAAGTGTAGTTTTTCTGTTACACTAAATTATATATATTCATATATAACATTGTTTTATATACGCTGCCTAATTTATATAACATATACACCTGTGTGCAAACTTATGATCTCTTCTAAAAATGTCTTTCCACCTATTGATACATTTTTATTTTTTACTTATTTTTTAACAGGAGAAAAACAAAGTTTAATAACATGTACACATGGAAGAGACCCAGAAAAACGGAATAACTCATCAAAATGGCTGAAGCTTTCACCTTAAATACCATCCTCAGCTAAAGACAAATGAGAATGTTGGGGGTAGTGGTTTGGGACTTCAAAGTGGAAGAAGGCAATTCACATGGAGATGGAAAAGCAAATGACTGACAGTCCTGCAAATATCTGGAGTTCTCCTTACCACACCTAGTCCATATTCTTTGCAGATATCTCTGGTAATAGTGCTCTTGTTGGCTCAAGCTCTTTATCTTAATTCCTTAGACAAGAGTGTGGTAAAAAGACTTCCTGAGTTTTCCATTTCTTAAAAATAATAAGCTTAAAATTATTCTCACGCCAAAGAGACACATTTTGGGGTAGCAAATTTTGCTTCCCTACAGTGCCTTGGGCCAGGTAGAAGAGGTTAACACAGAAACACAAGGAGGAAGCTACCTGGCTTCACAAGATAGTCCCTAATGGTTTGGGGACCTCAGATACCTGAATCTGAGATTTGGGAGTGTTCAATTGAGACCGATACTTCAGGTTCATCTCATCTTTTGCTAAGGGTCCTGTTGATTATAGCTCTGATTATATGTTGCTTAAGAGAAGCCAAGAGGATTTGGTGCCAGCTGATTTCAATCTTGGTTTGGCTGGTGAGAGAGAGTAGCTGATGTCATGGCATACACTTGGTAAAATACCCCAGGGGCTAAAACTCTTTCAGGAACAAGGGGTGGAATTGGGAAATAAAATTTCCTAGGATTTCTCAGTGGTCCTGTAAAAAGCCCTAGGCCTCTAAGACTTCAAGCAGTATGAGATTTAGATCTACAACCATTCATCTAGTTAACTGCTCTCATCTGAAAGGATTCATGTTTCATCTCCTCAGGAGGACCAAATAGTTACAGTCCAAAGTACATCCCCTAAGGTGCACTATCTCCCTAGGAATTTACATTTCAAGGAGGAATGAGGGCCAGAATATTGGAGACTCCAGGTCTGGCTCCGGGAGAGATTTTGTCACCAGCAAAGCCCATTAACAGTTCTCAGCAAATAAAAATAGAATCTGGGTAATAAAACAAAGTCTAACCTCTTTTTTTTCTTTTCCTTTGTTCTTCGACTAGTTTCACTTGTTCCCAGGGTGCTTGCTTCATGCAGAGGCTTCGCGCCGGGCACTTCAGAACAGAACGCCTAGCGAGAAACGGCAGCGCTGACACCTCAGCTCGGAAGCACTGCCTCTGACGCGGCAACTCAAGATGGCGGTGGAAGGTCATGCGCAGAGACGATACACCGCACGGCTCTCTGAGCATGTGTCAACCTGACCGACCGCGAGAACTCCGCCTCCTCCCGCACTGAAGAGAACTCGATCAAGCAGCCCCACCCACAGCCTTTCGGCTAGAGCGTGTGCTGCAGGGCTTGGGCTCGCACCTCTCCTTTCTTTCACCGAAGAATAAAGCTCTCCTTTGCTTCTGACCAAACGTGGTCTCCCTTGGCTCACAACACCCGCCACCCTGCAGGAAGACCGTTGTTGGGGCCCGACAAAGGGTTGGTAACCTGATAAATTTTAAAAATGTTTTGTTGATATTAATTTGGAATGCAAATATTAATGTAGCTAGTCATTGTAGATTATAACTTATGAAAACTTTACCGTTCTATTTAATACTTTTTCTTAAATTATTATTTTTCCTAATGCTAATATCACTTTACGTTCTTTCTTTATTTTTCATGATAAGTATTTTTGCTCATCAATTAGTTTTAATTGTGTTGTTACCTTATTTTAGGTGTAGATTATACAACAGGAGTTAGAATTTATTTTTTAGTCTAACCTAAGAGTCAATCATTTTGTGGAGGATTTTAATTTATATTTATTGCCATAATTGATATGTTTGTTTATGACTGTCATCTTCTAAATTTTTCTTGAAGGTTTCATTGTGATTTTCTTTTGTTTCCTATTTCTTCATTCACCCAACAAATATTTATTGAGAACCTTCAACAAAACAAGAAATATGTTGGGCACTGATGAAACAACTGTGAACTGCCAGACAGCATTACAGTGCTCATGGAACTCATTCTTGCAGGGGGAAAGCATTTAAAGCAATGATAATAATTGTAAGTGGTGCATAATGGCAGGTAGTGTGCTTACCAATGGAAGCATACAAAACATCTGCTTTGGCAGAAGGAGATGCAAGAGGAGGTCTCTTGGGGAGGTGATACCTAAGCTAAATACTTAGGGATGAGAAAAATCTGAGGACAGAGGGCAGAGGAAGCTTTGAGTTAAGTAGTGAGAAAAAATATGTTCAAAGCCCAGAGGCCAAAGTGTATACTATTTGGAATAATTCAGAATAAAAGGTAGCACTCAAGATGTAGGTGAGTGGGAATAGGCTGGAGATGGAGGAATTTCATATTCAGACCTATTGATATTCAGGGGTGTGTTTGTGTGCGTGTGTGTGTGCACATAGACATGCCGTGGCTCCAGAAAGACATCTAGATTTCTATATGTAGAACAGTTGGAAACCATGTGGCTATTCTTCACCCAGAAGAATGTGGGGAACAAGAAGAGATGAGGTTGTAGGAGAGGACACCAAGACCGAAGGGACAGACAGTTAAGAGTGATCAAAGAAGATTGATCCGGATGACACCATGTACTGGAAAAGTGTGGTCCGATGAATGTCATCATGATAGCTTTTCAAAAAGAACAGAAGCATCAGAAGTTTCGAGTGTTTCTACATGGAATGTATCTTGTTCAATAGGTAACTACAAGTTGAGGTTCATATCTAGTTTCCAATTTGCCTTAAACTCCACACAAGTTACAAAGTATGGTTGTATCTGTCCTGCTTCCTGGCATTATGCCCACCAAAGTATCCTGCTATATCAGATGGAGATCCCCACAATGCAGGTTTTTCCCCATTTCTCCTTTGTGAGAATCCTGAGACTGTTCTGTGTGGATGCATTGAATATTTTGGTCTCTGGTTGGGAAAGGTATAATTTTTAGTACTACTCAGTCTATCCATAACCTGCCCTTGCCCTCAGTCCTCACTTTTCTCATTAGAGGTCACTTTAAGTCTTTTGCCCCAGTCGTATCTTAGCTGATGCTGTGCTGATCTTTTAGGAGATAGAGCTGAGGGTTAGTCTCTCGTCTCTTCCTTCTTGCTGTACTACAACTTACTAGAATTTCTAGTTTGTGCGTCACATTCTACACTTTTTAAAAGTTGCACAATAATGGTACACATTTTAAACATTTTATTCCCTAGATTATTACCATGAGAATCTAGAAAAGAAATGATTATTAGAATCAGCATTGCCATTTCACCTAGAGGTCTTCAACTGTTTCATTATATGAAAACCTTACAGGTTAATTTAGGACTCTAAAAGTCAACAAAACAACCTAATTAACACACCAATTCTGTGTCCCTGAAATACAAACCCATGAATACATTTGAGGCCAAGTAAATCAAAGACAGTGTATTCACAAAGTTGCAACTAGAAGTTAATGCAAGCAGTATAATGTTCTAGAATTAAATTTAAGTTTCTCCTCATTAGATTAAACTACGGGAATGGCTCTCAATCACTTTCAGGTCAATTCCTCCTATTCTTATTTTCGTTTTGGGGTTTGTCCTTCGCTGCTCCTCTTCTGTGTTTCACATACCTCCTGCACAGGCCTCACTGTATGCTATATCATATTTGCTTTTTCTTTTTATAAGATGTTTTTTTTTATGTTTTCCTTTTTTAAAATTGAGATACAATTGCTATATAACATACTAGTTTCAGGTATACAAAATAATGATTTACATGTGTTTTTTATATTAGTTGTATAAATATTTTAATCTCTTTATCTGCAGTTGCTCAATTCACAATTACACTTACAAGGATTTTAAATTATACTTACAAGGATTTTTATTCTTCTCCATAATATGATCTTGCAACACTCCCACTGTCTCTGGCTTGTTATGTGGACGTGGCACTTTGGCAGGACTCTTACAGACTCTTGGTTAAGAACAGCCTTTAAAATCTCCATCAATAAGTCTATGAAACTCCATCTCTCAGTTTATTAAACATCTTCCCTATTGACATTAGTTCCGTATTTTATTGCTAACTAGGTGGGTGCGGTTACCAAACTTCCATCAGTCTCAGTGACACATCCTCAGAAGCGCCTTCCCTAACTGCCTTATCTGAGTAAGCATACTCTTATTTTATATTATATCATTCCACAATGTTTATTTTCTTCATGGAACTTAGCATTATTTGTAATTATTAATTGCTTTCTTTCTTTGTCAACTTTTTTGTTTGGTTCCCTCACTAGCCCTTAAGTTTTGTGGGTAAAAAATGGTATCTTTTGGATCTCCACCATATTCTACATAATATACTTGATGTTTAATATATATTTGTTCAATAAGTGAATGAATAAATACATTGAGTAAATGGTATAAGTTGGAGATGAACGTCTTGCTACATATTCATCTAATTTTCAATAAATCAATTAAAAAAACATATTAAGCAACTATATGTATCATATGTATATGATATTTAGCCAGATACTATCAAAAGAAAAACCACCTATGGAGTAAAACAAGATATACACACTGAGAGTTACATGCCTTATTTGGGAAATAAGTGGGAATCTTATGTTTAGTTTTAGATGGAATTAACTGAGCAATAAGTTGATAGGAACATTTTCAGTTTGAGGTATATAGATGTGTCAGTTTACCCACTGAGATTCTCATACAGTTTAGAAATCTGATTAAAAATGTACTTCTCATGATTCAATTAGCCTTTTAGATAGATAACAAGTCACCAATATACTCATGCTCATTATGAGAGCTAATTATGAGAAAAACAATGCGGTGCAGTAAACAGAGCCATGGTTTGAAGCTCTATATTCATCCATCCCTCTATCCATCAATCCATCAACCCTCCACTCATCTTTCTATCTGTTCAACAAACAAAACCAACTCATTACTGAATACAGCCATATATTGTAACACTCACTCCCTGGATCTGAATAGATAAAACCCTACATACTAGTGATGTGCCCTGGGCAATACTGATTAATATCCTCAACATCCTCAACTACAAAATTATTATTCAGTATTGTAAGGAAAAGAAGTATCATTAAAGCATACTGACTGACACTCAGAAAGTCTATGAGAATATGAGAACTATTATTAGTTCTAAATAATGACTTTTATTCTATGATTACATAGTGGAATCTACATTTGAAACTTTCCAAAACTGAAACAACATTGGTTGGCATTAAAAAAATTTATCGACAAAACCAGTATTTACAAACTAATAACACATGAATTTGATGAGTAGAGAACTGAAAGTTTATAATTCTGATGATAATTCACATCAGGAGCCTTAAATATTACTTGTGGGCCATCTGTCTAAGCTGCCATTTATGATACAAAACAAAAACTAAAACAATATTGAATAAGAAATGTACAGGATAAACATAGCTAATTTTCTCCATCTCTGGTTGGACTTACAGGGAATGGAATAATTGCGCTTTGTCAGAGAGGATTTTGCCTTTTGCTGCATCTTTCCAAGCTGTCCAATTTTCCTATTGCTTGAACTTTGATTGTTTTTTACTGTCATTTCCAGCATCTTATAGAAGTGATCCTCAAACGGCAAATAACCTTGATGAAGGTATTATAGACAGTATCTCGAAAGAATATGAATAGTTCCTTTCAAGCATATAAATAATTAAATATGTAATAAATATATTAAATATATTAATATTTAATATACAGCCATTCAAAGCTGTTTATTATTTCTCTTTAAAGTAGCCAAATAAACTGTGAAAGAAATGTTCTTCCTTTTCAAATATTTTAAATTTTACTCTGAAATATTTCAAACAAAAACAAAAACAACTGACAGTTACACAACAGATATCTATATTAACATTTTGCCATATTGGTGATATTTACTTCAGCTCTTTAAAAAAAAAAAAGGAGATAAAGGGACACACAAATTTATAGCTTCGTATCTCCCATTCTGTCCCTTTCCCTCTCTCCCAAGAGACAAATAATTGTCTTAAAACTAATATCACTCCAAAACATGTTTAAAAAATATTTTCCATCCATGTATGTATTTCTAACTCGTAGATTTTGTTTTTGTGTTTAATATTATTCATAACTGGTATCATTCTGAATTTGAAATTTTATTCTTCATTTACATCACATTTTTGAGGTGTATTCATGTTGCTGTGTATAGATAAAGTTCATCTAAACTTCTAGATTTAACTATTTCATTGTATACATAAATCTAGGACAGTAAAGTCTTTTTTTTTATTGTTAGGGAGCTTGAGTTTTATTATTCTAAGTATAATGAGACATCTTTGTAAGCTTTTTTTTCTTTTTTTGGCTGTGTTGGGTCTTCGTTGCTGTGTGCAGGCTTTCTCTAATTGCATTGAGCGGGGGCTACTCTTCATTGTGGAGCGCAGGCTTCTCTCTGCAGTGGCTTCTCTTGTTGCAGAGCATGGGCTCTAGGGTGCATGGGCTCAGTAGTTGTGGCTCGCGGGCTCTAGAGCGCAGGCACAGTAGTTGTGGCACACGGGCTTAGTTGCTCTGCGGCATGTGGGATCTTCCCCAACCAGGGCTCGAACCCGCGTCCCCTGCATTGGCAGGCGGATTCTTAACCACTGCGCCACTGGGGAAGCCAAGTCATTTCTTTTTATCATGTTACAAACAGGGCTGCAGGGAACACTATTGGATTTGTCTTTATGTACATGCGTGTGAGAGTTTCTCAAGAGAAGATACCTAGTACTACTGGTTGCTGGGTCTAGGGTATGTACGTATTTGACTATTCTGATCTTTTCTATTAGTACATATAAGAGATCCATTTTCCCAATGTCTTCTGCACAGTTCCCGTGATAGGATGTTAATTGTGCATGATCGCCTAAGCTCATCTGATTTACCACTTTTCCAAATAGTAGTGAGACTTAGCATATTTTCATGTTTTTTTTGCCATGTTCTAGTCTGCTTCTGTGAATTTCTTGATGTCCATTTTTTGACTGGGCTGTTCTTTTTAATTTGTGAGAATTTTCTCTTATGTTGCATATAGCAGTTGGTCAGTTATATGTGTTAAAAATATAACTTTCAGCTTGTGGCTGGTCTTTTCACTCTTATGATGGCCTTTGCCATATAGAAATTATCTTAATTTTAATGTGAAATTATTTCTTTTATGATTTTTGGGTTTTGTGGCTATTTTAGAAAATCCTTGCCAATCCCAAGATTTAATATAAAATATTCTATTTTTTTCCTAAAAGTAATGCAGTTTTGCTTTTACATCTAGATCTTTTATCCATCTGAATTTTATTTTTGAGTGAGGTATGAGATGTCTTTTTCCACATGGATAGCCAACTGTCCGGGCACCATTTATTGACTGATCCATCTTTTTGTCACTGATTTGTAATGCCATCTCTGTTTTTACAATCACAGTTCTATATTTGTCTCTATATATTTCTAGCATATCTTTTGTTATATTTGCCTCCTGGATTTCTTACACATTGGTTCCTGTTATAATTAGCATCCATTATCCCCATCCAGAATGCTTCATCGTGAAAATTTTCAAACATACCTAAAAGTTGAAAGAATAGTACAGTGAATATGGTTAAATTATGCTATATTTATTGCATCATATATCCATGTATTCAAATCTCTATCCATTCATCAATCTCTCTTAACTGCTGTTGTGAATCTCAAAGTAAATTGTACTTCTAAAACTTCAATGTGCATGTCAACTAGAGTTCAATACTGATCTGCTGTTTTTCAAGATGACATTTACACACATTGAAATGCAAAAATTGTACCATTCTGTGAGTTTTGACCAATGCATACACCTAGGAACCCAAATCCCTATCAGTATATAAGGTATTATTATCAGCCCAGAAAGTTCTCTCCTGTCCCTTTTCAGTCAACCCTCCCAGAGACAAACGCTCTTCTGATTTTTTTTCACCATGGATTATTTTAGCATTTTCTAGAATTTCATATAAATGGAATCATACAGTATATACTCTTATGCAAGACTTCATTCACTCTGCATAATGTTTCTGAGATTCAGCCATGTTGTTTAACATAACCATAGTTTGTTTCTTTTTCTTCTTGAATAGTGTTACACTGTATGAGTATGCCACCACTTCTTTATCCATTCTCCATCTGATCGACTTTGGACTGTGCAACTTTTTGCTACCATGAATAAAGCAGCAGTAAACATTCATGAATAACTCTCTTTGAGGATATATATTTTCCATTCTTTTGAGTTATATCTAAGAGTGGAATTGTTGGATTAACAGAGGTATTAACTTTATAAGTAGCTGTTAAACTTTACAAAATGTATCATTTTACATACCTACCAAGAAAAAAATGAGAGTTCTGGTTACTCCATGTCCTCATCAACATTAGATGTTGTCATTCTTATTAGTTTTTGCCGTTCAGTGGGTGTGTAGTTCTATCTCATTATGGTTGTAATAAGTATTTTCTTGATGGCTACTAAATGTTGGATATATTTTTTCATATGCTTATAGGGCACTTGTATATCTTCCTTTGCAAAGTGTCTGTTCAAATCTTTTGCTTTTTTAACTGGGTGGTTTGTCTTTTTATTTTTTAGTTCTGAGAATTCATTTTATATCCTGTCTATAACCCTTTGATAGGTACTCGTTCTGCAAATATTTCTCCCAGTTTGTGAGTGTCCTGTTAATTTTCTTAAATGGTGGATTTTGGTGAGCAGAAGTTTTTAATTTCAAGTCTAATGTGTTAGTTTCCCAGGGTTGCCATAAAAAAGTATCACAAACCAGGGGTCTAAAATAATAAGAATTTATAATTTTGTAGTCTTGAGGATGAAAATCCAAAATAAAGATGTTGGTAAAATTGTTCTTTCTGAGGACTCTTAGGGAGATCTGTTCCATGCACCTCTCCTAGCTCCTGGTGACTGCTGGCAATCCTTGGCAATCGTTGGCTTGTAAATGCATCACTTGAATCTCTGCCTCCATCTTCACATGGCATTCTCCCTGTGTTTGCCTCGTCTCATGGTTGTCATCTTATTAGGACGCCAGTCATACTGTCTTAGGGGTCCATGCTATTGTAGTATGACCTCATCTTAAATCTGCAGTTATTTCCAAATAAGGTCACATTGTAAGGTAGTGGGGGTTAGGACGTCAATGAAATATATTTTTAGGGGGATACAATTCAACCCATAATATCCAATCTGTCAACTCCTTTTCTTTTATAATCAATGCTTTCTCTGTGCTATCTCAAAGTATTACTTATCCCAAGTTAGAAAGATATTTCCCCATGTTTTCTTCTAGAAACATTTTTGGTCTAGCTTTTATTTTTCAGAATCTACCTCAAATTAATTTTTGTGTGGTGTAAAATAATGATTGAGGTTTATTTTTTTCATGTGGGTATCTAATTTCTCCAGTATTTTGATGGAAAACGCTTTCCTTTTTCTCATTGCATGGCTTTAGCACCTTGGTGAAAATTCAGTTGATTATAGAAATGTAAGTGTACTTTCAGGCTCTCTGTTTTGTTTAATTGATCTAGAGGCATACCTCATTTTATTGTGGTTTGCTTTATTGTACATCACAGATATTGAGGAGTTTTCTTCTTGTTATTGTTTTGTTTTTTCATTGTTTGTTTGTTTACAAATTGAAGGTTTGTGGCAATCCTGCATCCAGCAAGTCTGTTAGCTCCATTTTTCTCTGTGCCACATTTTGGTAATACTCGCAATATTTCAAACTCTCCACCAGCAAATAGATTATGACTCACTGAAGGCTCAGATCATGGTTAGCCATTTTTTTCAGTAATAAAGTATATGTTAAATTAAGGTATGTACAGTGATTTTTAGACAATGCAATTGCACATTTAATAGACTAACAGTATAGAGTAAACATAACTTTCATGTGCACTGGGAAACCAAAAAGTTTGTGTGACTTTCTTTATTGCGATATTCACTTTATTGTGGTGATCTGGAACCAAACACACAATATCTCTGAGATATGCCTGCATTAGTCTATTCTATACCCATACTGTACTTGGCCATACTGTACACAGCCACGAGAAGAGACAAACAGGGAGAATGCCAGGTCAAGATGTAGGCAGAGATTAGAGTGATGCATTTACAAGCCGAAGAACGACAAAGGTTGCCTGCAGTTATCAGAAGCTAGGAGAGATGCATGGAACAGATCATTCTTAAGAGTCCTCAGAAGAAACCAGCCCCAGCTACATCTTGATTTATACTGTTTTACTCCTAGAATACATCTTTATGGTGTCCATCCAAAGCGAAGATAAAGGTGTGTTAGCAGAAAGTCTTCCTTGCCCCACAGTCTCAACCCCAGTGTCTTTTCTCGTCCCCTCTTAAGGTCACCAAAAGTGCTGTTCAGGCTCTAAGCTGCTACCTCCTCAATTAGCAAATTCTCTTAGGAAAAAAGTAACCGTAAACCCTGGGCTCATCTCATCGAGTTTCTGTCCTTGTCCCAACTCCATCAAGGCCCAGAAATTCTTTACTCTCTTATTACCTACCTCTCCAAATACTTTCCAGCAGAATTTCTTATATCGACCTCAGCTTTCCTGGTGGCCCTAATTGTGAGAGTTGGTTAAAGAGGTCTATCCAACAATGCCAGAGGCAGGACACCCCTAATATTCCGTATTTGTTCATTTTTTTGGATCATTCTAGCCAGAGATATGTCTACTTTGATACCCTTTAAGTAAACAGATTTTAGTTTTGTTAAACATTTTTTTTTACATAACCAATGTATTTCATATTCTTCAGTCTACTTTCATTAGATTTTTTTAGGGATAATCTCAATTTTTACAGAATTCTTGAAACAAGAAATCTGAAGTTAATCAATCTCTATATCCTTATGCCAAAAGTAATATAAACTTACAACATTTTATCTGCAATCATTGCTCTACTTTTCTGCAAGTTTTTATCACCCTATATTTTAGTTCTACTTTGTTTCATGCCCCTTAAATTGGGCATTGTTGTTACTATTATTATTTAGTAAAGTCAATACTTCTTTAGATTTACCTACATGATACATTTTCTACTGTTTTTTTAATTCTGATGTCTACTTCTGGATTTACTTTCCCTCTTTAATTATTGTTTAAGAGGTCATATAGCATGCATCTACTAGTAGCAAACTATTTGAGTTGCTATCATTGCTGTTCTCTTAGCAATTTAAAGATTTTGAGTTTTTTGCCATTATCTATCTATATGTCTGTCTATCTATTTTTGTTGGCCAGTCTGTTTTTTGTCTAATGGTCTTACTTTTTAAGCAATCTGCCTTCTAATCTGATTGATTTTAAGATCTGTCCTTTATCTTCGGTACTTAAGATCTTACCTCTATTTTTGAATTTAGTAAATGGAGTCCCTCATTATCCATGGTGGATTGGGTCCAGTACCAGCCTAGGATACCAAAATCCCCAGATGCTCAAGCGGCATAGTTAGCCCTCTGTATCCGTAGTTCTGCATCTGCAGATTCAACCAACCATGCATCACGTATTGCTGTTTGTATTTATTGAAAAAAAATGAGTGTATAAGTGAATCTGCACAAACCTTTGTTGTTCAAGGGTCAACTCTGTAAATATGTCTTAATTAATCCTTCTGAAGACTTTTTGTCCTTCCTGAATCTGAGGATTCCTGTCTTTTATCACATCTGAAGAATTCTCAGCCATTGTCTTTTCATTATTTCTCTGTCTTCTACTGTCCTCCTAGATCATCTATGTTGAAACTTTTCCTTCTATCATCCCTGTCTCTTAACCTCTCTTTTATACTTTCTATAACCTCACCTATCTCTGTTGCATTTGGTTAATTTCTTCAGAAACATTTTCCAATTCACTAATTAGCTCTTCAGCTGTGTCAGATATTCTCTATAACACATCTTTTTCTAATTTACATTTTAATTGCTATATTTCTTGCTTTTCAAATCACTTTTTTTTTCAGATGACCCTGTTCTTTTTCATAGTGTCTGTTCTTTTATTAAGGTTTCTATTCCTCTTTAAAATCTTTCATAATTGCAAAAAATATTTTATAATCTTCATCAGATTGCTGAGGCATATGAAATTCTTGGTCTCTGATCCCATTTTGTGTATGTGTGTGCTTGACATTGCTCCTTACTCAGGATAAGTTGTTTTCTGATTTGTTTCTGCCTTTAAACGTGAGGCTCCCTCACAGGCTGAGTTGTGAACGTATCCATGGAATATGTGGATATTCCACGTATTAATGGAATTTTGCATTTGTGTTTTGCTCTGGTAAACTCCCCAAGATACCTCTGGTGGTGTTCTTTTACAAATGATTCTTTAAAGCTTTGGGGTTTCTGGATCATGTGAAACCTCATTTGAAGGCAGATCTCTACAGAAAAATTTTGAGTAGTATTCCACTAAATCTTTTGCATGCATTATTTAATTCTAATATAATATCAATAAACCTGTGAGGTAGATACTATTATTTTCATACTAGAGATGGGGAAATTAAGGCTTGCACTATTAATAAAAATATCGAAAGCTACACATCTAAGTGGCATAGGTACAGCTCAAATCAAGGCTAGACTCATTTCAAACCATATTCTTAATCAATACACTATGCTTTGTTACTAGTCAGACAAACAGTTCATCATCTCAAACAACCCTTCATCAGTCATCCTTGCATATCCATTTGATTATAAATAAAGAGTTGGGATATGCTGAGGAAGGCAACAGTATGCATTAAAATTTTCTGCATATTGATTTAACCAAAAGTTGAAAAAGGGATGATTATTTTTAAGCAACTATTAAATTTGATATTCATTTTTCCATTACAGCCTTTTCATTTAATATGTATATGTGTATATATCTATTTCTATATCCTTGTGTTGCAAAATGAAAATGGGTCTGCAGGCTGTGGATGGACCCACTCAATTTTAGTAGTGATAGACTCTTTTAGGCTCTATTAATGTCATTCTTAATCACCTCTGGTCCCAGATTATACTCCAGGGCTATCATGAGTCTGACTGCAAAGAGCAGCTATCCTATATCTCATTATAAACATCACTGCTTTCATTCTAATTTCAATTCTTAGCTGAAAATGTTTCTTCATTTAATTATACTGTTTAAACTTTGTTTCTCTCTTGTTTTCTATTATTTACTATTTTCCTTGATTTATTTACAGTTATTTTCTAAGGTGCTTTAAAATAATTTGTATGGGGAAGGATGCAATATAAAATAAAATTTTCCTGTTTTCAGTGACACTAAGTAGAGTATAATAATTTGCTTCTGGACTCCCGCCAAGCTTTCTTTAATTTTTTATATAAATTGTCTAAAAACAACTCAGCTATATTAGTGACTATATCATAAAGCTTTGCTTAATTAGATTTAATGTGTTTATAGAGTAACAAAGAACTTTTGTTGACATTTTGTTTTACTAGATATAAAAAAATCTGGCAATTACAGGCATTTCAGAGTGTATCTAAAGAGTTTACCTTGAGCAAAGCAAAACATTTAAGAAATATTTTAATTAGGTTTTGGAAAGTGTGGTGCCCATGAGAATGATGAAAACTGGAATAGAGCACATATATCAGAGCTATTCAAATGTCCCTAAATAACTAAATTATTTATTATTGATTGGACTACCCACATCTCTCTTTGAAGAACCATGATGTGAGATTTATAATTGGACATTTGTTGAGTAGGAAGATCTTTAGGGTTCCTGGACCCAATTCCAGTGTGGGTATGTGTATGTGGGGGGAGGGGATACTTCCCTCACAACACCAAGCAATTCTCAGACACCAGCAAAGTGTCCAAGAATTCAGTTCATTTCTGACACTATCTACCCAGAGATAGCATCAGATTCCACAAGCTGAGGGCTCAGTCCCGCAAGACTGACCCCACCTCCCCCCACCTTAGAAGTCAATCGCAAGTCCAGGTTATTACCTGTACTTCTGACCAACTGGCTATAAATCAGAACTCCCCATCTCTCCCTCCTCAGATTTTATTAATTTGTTAGAGCAGCTCACAGAACTGAGAAACATTTTACTTACTAGATTACTGTTTTATTGTATATGGATATAACTCAGGAACAGCCAGAAGGAGGAGGTGCATGCATATGGCAGGGTATGGGGAAGGGGCCTGGAGCTTCCTCACCCTCTCCAGGGTGCAACCCTCCCAGCATATCCAAGTGTTCACCTACCCAGAAGCTCTCTGAACCTCGTCCTTTAGGATTTTTTAATGGAGGCTTCATTACATAGTCATGATTGATTAGATTATATGCCATTGGCAATTGATTCAACCTCCAGGCCCTATCTCTTCCCTGGAAATCAGGGAATGGGACTGAAAGTTCCAACCCTCCAATCACGCGGTTGGTTCTCCTGGCAGCTAGCCCCATCCTAGGAGTGTGTTGCCGGGGAGAGAGGGAGGTCCAAAAGTTACCTCATTAATATAACCAAAAACACTTTTATACCTTATCACAGGAAATTTCAAGGGTTTTAGGAGCTGTGAGCCAGGAACTCTGGACAAGTATATATGAGATATATATTTTGGTCATCTGAATGACCAAATGTATATATATATTTTATAAATCACAGTATCACAGTAGAGCTAAAGTGTGTGTTCTTAGTATGAAACTATAAGGCATACCTTCTCTGATATTCTAATATATATATTCATTCATGAAAAGCCATTTAGAGCAGAGTCTAGAGATGTAAGGATTTTTCTCCTGAATTTGAGATTTGTAATTTTACCAATGATAAATTTGATCAAAGTATGAGATTTATTCCAAGTAAAGGAAGTCCAGGAGACCCACTTTCTGCTGAAGCTCTCTCTCTTTTAAATCTATTTTTCACATCTTACTTTTTTGAATGAGATATGATGACCACTAAAATTAACTGTTATTATAAATACAGTGGCAAGATGTATAATGATCTACTAAAATATTTTCTGAAACTTCACAATGAAGTGATACATTTACTAGGTATTATTTACATTGTTAAACTCTAACAGTTCTTCAACATTTGAATAACTAAATAATGATATGGTTTACCATATGTTTCCATTTAATGAAGCCTTGTATTGATACTTAAATGCTTCATTAAGTCACAAGCTGCCAAAATAAGTAGCTTTTCTCTTGTCATAAATGTGACATGGTTTAACTTAAAAGTCTTGTGATTCTAAAAATTAAGAATGCTTTTATTCTGCATATATTATAAGCAACATCTCTCAGTATTTCAGGTTTACATACAAAACATTTTCAGGAGGCTGACATTGTAGTTTGGGAATTTTTGTGCACAATTTTCTTGTCAGCGGAAGGTTGTATGAGTTGTTATAACTATCATTTCATCATAAACTAAACAAAGTTTATATGCAATTTTCAAAAGCTTCTTGAAGTGACACATTTCATTAATAATAATAACAATGAGCTAAAAAAAAAGTCCTAGTCTGAGCTGTAAACACCAAACAAAGAACTGTAATTTCACCAAAATCATATTTTTTCAAGGCAGCAAGTTACCTTGTAAATGACAAGTTGGGAAAATGACGAGTTCAGATATTCTGAAGAACACATGTAGCTTGGAAAGTAGTATCAGATTTTGCCTTTCTACCTTTTCAAAAAAATACCTAAGACTGACTTTATGACACAATCATGAGGTCTAATTAGTACATAAGTTTTAACTGATGTTTATTTTGAGCAAAAAGGAAGCTTTTAGATCTTGATGCATTGTTTTCTAGGAGGTTAGGTTGTATGGGAGAAAGTTCAGGCATGATTAAGTGAGTATTTCAGGGTTGGTTCATTAAATATGACTCATCTTAAAGAAAGTTAAATGACAACTGATTGTATATGACAGTTGACAAACCAATGTTTTTGCAAACCTTGGTTTGCAGAAGAATGTTGTGTTTCAATACTTGAATTTTAACACATTTATACTAGAACAAATGTATTTGAACATGTGTACATTATTCAGGACTCTGAAGCATGATCATTTCCCTTCGAGTGTAATTCATGTGGCTTATTTTAATTTAGATCCCCAAACAAAGGTTTTAAAAAATATACAACTAAATATTTGTATTAACCTATAGGATTATAATTACCTTTTTGTGCATGTTCATTTTTTTATTACTATAAATTATCTCTTCGTCTGGCTAATATGACAAGAAAATGCAGTGTTTGCTTGCATAAAAAATTATATATGGAATAAAAACTTAAATGCATATAGGACAGACGGAAACACAAGTAAGTGTATAATACGTAGTTGGATCTGTGTCTGAATGTATGCTCTGCTGAAATGTAGTATTCAAATCCAAAGAGCATATCAAACAAACAATACAACAACCACAATATTTACTCCAAACAAAACCAAACTTGCAGTTTAAATTTGGGCCTAAAGGCTACCAGTTTTTGGGGGTTTTTTTGCGGTACGCGGGCCTCTCACTGTTGTGGCCTCTCCCGTTAAGGAGCACAGGCTCCGGACGCGCAGGCTCAGCGGCCATGGCTCACGGGCCCAGCCGCTCCGCGGCATGTGGGATCTTCCCGGACCAGGGCACGAACCCGTGTCCCCTGCATCGGCAGGTGGACTCTCAGCCACTGTGCCACCAGGGAAGCCCAGGCTACCTTTTTAACCCCTAACGTAGAGGTTTCCAATTAATAAACACTAGAAATTAACAAATAATTTATCACTATAATTCCATATCAATGCTCTTTTCAATATATATTCATTTATATTAAAGAATTGTCATTTTTTCCTACTTTTTATCACCATTTTACTTTCCTCTATTCCCATACCTCAGGGTCTAAAAAACCCTTGAACTATAAAAATAAATGGCAAACCACAGAGTGGAAGAAAAAAGAAAGCAATCCTATGTTTCTCAGTAAGAGTCATATATTTTTATATTCTTATGAAAAGATCCCAGAATAATATCTCAAGTACTTAACAATGATATGGTACAATGTGTTCAGTTTTTTTGTTATATGTGTAGAATTTTGAAGGAGGTCTATTAGGGAAGCCACATAAGACAATGAATCCTGACTCTGGCTATCCATTAGAATCACTGTGTACTGTTTAAAACTATGTCCCCACCCTAGTTGATTTCAGCATAGCAGGTAAAAGGTAATTCCCAGAATATGTAGTTTAGGAGTTGTTCAGGCGACTCTAATTTAGAATCACCTGTTTAAGGCCTTGGTTATTCAAAGGCTCATGCTCCATCAGCAAGGGTCTCACCTGGGAGTTTCTTAGAAATGCGGAATCTGAGTCCTCACCTAGATTTACTGAATCAGAATCTGCATGTTCTCAAGGTTGCCAGGTGATTTGTCTGAACATTAAAATGTCAGATACTTTGGATTAAGGAATGACCCCTTGGAGCTAAATAGCCCCTTACCGGGAATACAGGTAAGGCTTGATCTTGTTAGATTCCAAGGGTGACCAGAGACTGACACTGACCTCAAAATGCCAATGCATTGGTTTGCAATGAGAAATGACACCTGTCCCAAAGTTCAGACTATTCATATCCAAATAACTAGCATCTTTTCTTCCAATGGAGTCAACTTTCTGAGAACCAAATTATAATCAGAAGAAATTAGAGAGGATCTCACCCAAAGTTATCAGTGAGGATAGCTAGAGAAGCTTTTCTAATGTGGCCACTGAATGAGAACAACTCTTTTGATCAAGATTCCTTCTCCCCTCTGGACAGTGTAAACTGTGTAATGGTAACATTCTTTACTTGCTCACCCTTGTCTGTGTACTCTTCTGTTTATCTTCTGTGGCTATATTCATTTCCATCTTTTTACCTGTAATACTCTTATCTGGACCACAACCTTAATACTAATGGCTTGCCTGTTAAAGATGCGTACTGAGTGCTTCATAATTGTCAGGGATTATTTCATTTAATATTATCATTCCCTGTTTTTGGTTGGGAAAACTAAGAAATATAGAGGTAAGTCAGTTGCTCCATTTTGCACAGATAGTAAGTGATGGAGGTCAGGGTTCAAGCATAGGCTTTTCTGAATCTAAGTCCATATAGTATAGCTCGAAGCAAACTCCTGTATTACCAGTCTAGAACTACCCCAGATCATCTGGTTGAAAATAACACGTATTTTGCATTATACTCTTTTAACTCTGTGCTTTGGGGGCTGGACATATTTCACCTAGGTGTTGTTTTTATAGTTAAAATTACATTTTTCATCATGCCAACATTTTGGGGAAATTCTTCAGTGTAATTCTCAAGTACTAACAATGATTCTCTTTCCCAAGATTATTAAATGCTTACAAAATATTTATTTAATAATGCTTTAGAATGGATAAAGATATAGTTAAATAATCTCAGTAACTCGGCAAAATAAAAAGGATGAGATTAAGTTACTTCAGGTTATTTTTATTAATCTCTTCTCTGTGTTGTTGAGTTTAGCAACGTGGAATTTTAAAGAAGAGATCAGCAATGGATAATTATTCTCTATTTTCTTGATTCTGGGGTTTAAAAAAATATGTTCTCAGCAACACAAATACTAATTAGATGCTAATTAATAATTTCACCCATGAAACATTTACAAAACAAATATGCAAATCCTCATAAACCAACTTGCACTCTAGTGATGATTAGTCTATCATTATATTCAGGAGCAATTCTGATGAATGCGTTAGATTTTAAGAGTATGACCTAATGCTAATATAGTGAAAACTTAAAACATTTTTTTTCTGGTTTTGTTTTTCTCCATAGTTCATAAGAATAAGAAAACATTTCTAAGATTCATATTTAAATTTCCATTATACTTTACTGTTTCATTTAATGTTGAAATTGTAGTTATCAGTTTGACCTAGATCAATGGTTCTTAACATTTTTGGTTCATGAACTGCTTTGAGAATATAATGAAAGTTGTAAGTCACTCAACAGTAAGAATTGCCATGTAAACAACATTTTCCATATAATATAGTTGGCTCAGAAGTTTCTCTAAACTCACATGTGGATTTCACATGGACAGTCTCTGATACAGGTGAGAATTAGGAGATCAGGCATGCAGTCTTAGTTCTACTACTAATGAGATATGTGATCATCAACAATTTACTTCATCTCTTAGAGTATAATATTCTTGATCCATAAAATTAGAGAGTTGATTGTTAAGGTACTGTCCAGCTCTGAGAAAATGAATACTAAATTTAACTCTTAAATGTGGAGATGCAACGCTTGTCTTTTTAATAAATAAATGCATCAATTTAGGTTCCAGATAAATATTGTCTTTTAAAGTGCTCACCTTGGGAGGCCGTCTGATTACTCCAGGGAGAGGCAATATCACTCAACAGAGGGAACATTACTCAAAATATTTTAAGAATTATCTTCTGTAATTGCCAGTCACAGAAGCTTTTTAGCACTTACTATCATGAAAACACTTTGCAGAGGGATTGCTGAGCAAATGTTGGGACTCTTTGAATCACCGCTAAAAATCAAGAAGTTCCAGAAAACTGACGCTGGACAAGATTATCAACATTTTCTCAGTAACAAAGACAGTGTGAGTGACAGAGTATTAACCTACTAATTTGATATCAATCACAGGTAAATTCTGAATTTTATAAAGCATAGAGTTTCTAAACAATCATGTACTAGTAGTCAGAGGTAGTTAACTTAGAATAAATTCTGTCCAAAAAGTCTCATTTCCTTTCCTGTTAGGCGTACGTACTAGGTTAATTGACGAAAGCTGAATTTCAGCAAGGTGCTAGACACTCTCTGCTGTACCAGCCTTGATAAAAGGATGGAGAAATTTGGGTAAAATGAGAATGAAGTAAGTGGATCCCTAACTAGGAACAAGTATCTCCTGCAGTATGTTATTGGGCTCTGTACCCAGGCCTTCCTTAGCCATCTATATATTGGTGAATGAGATGATAGCATGGATACCAATGAACTCTGCAAGAGGAAAATCCAGCAAATAATAGAAACAGTACATCTATACACTTTAATAGAAGGAAAAATTGACTAATTTTAACATAGTATATATTTTTTATGAACCAGTGTGCCGTTTTATACTTAAATCCACATAATCAATGACATGCATGTAAATTTCATGCATTCATCAAACATTTATTGGGCAGCTAGCGTATGCCAAGAGCTGTGTCTCATGCTGCACGACGTCTTGGCACTCCCAGCATGGGATACCACACTTGGTATATAGTATTTTTTTATATAAATTTATTTATTTATTTGCTTTTATTTTTGGCTGTGTTGGGTCTTCATTGCTGTGCGCGGGCTTTCTCTAGTTGCGGCGAGCGTGGGCTACTCTTAGTTGCAGTGTGCGGGCTTCTCAATGCAGTGGCTTCTCTTGTGGAGCACAGGCTGTAGGCGTGCAGGCTCGGCAGTTGTGGCTTGCGGGCTCTAGAGAACAGGCTCAATAGTTGTGGCACACAGGCTTAGTTGCTCCGTGGCATGTGGGAGCTTCCAGGGCCAGGGGTTGAACCCGTGTCCCCTGCAATGGATTCTTAACCACTGCTCCACCAGGGAAGTCCTTGGCATATATTATTGTCCTTCAGGAAGCTCACAGTTTTATGTTGGAAGCTAAGTAATGAACAAACAATAATAATGCAGAAAATAGTAAGAGCCATTAATAATAGCATGCTCATAGTACTAGGGAAATAAAAAGCAAGGGTATTCTGACTCTGATTAGCTGAGGCAGAGAATGCTTCGTATAAAACATGCTATTTGAGCTCTGTTAAATAAAAGTTTGCCAATGGATAAGGATAGGAGGAGGATAGAGGAGTCTGGCAAGGATAACTTTCCAGACAGAGATGACAGCACCTACCAAGATGTGGAAGCATGCTGCGTTTAGGAGAACTGTGAGTAGTTCCAAATAAGTTCAAGGGAGTAGAGAAAGTTTAATCTGGAAAGGGCAGAAAACAATCAAGCAGTGGAAGGATTTTTCTATATCCTATTAAAAAGTATTCACTTTGTTTAAGTGGAGAGAGGAGTAGAAGAGAACTAAATTTTAATTAATTCTTATTTTATGGCAGACATTCAACTAGATGCTTTTCATCCATTTAACTCAATCTACTATAGCCCTTATTGATGGGAGACTGTTATTTTTCCCATTTTGCATATAGGAAAACTGAAGCTCAACAAGATTAAATAACTTGCTAAGGTTTAGGTTTTTTGTTTGAAAGATTTCTGTAGATAATATTGGGAGAAGATGTATCTGTATGGAAAGGGGAGAGAAGAAAATTATGAACTTGGTTTTGGACATGCTGTTAAGATTATCCAAGCATTTCCAGCTAACCACTAGTTGTCTTATGTGAGATATGTTGACATACATGATTGTGGTTGCTGTTGTTTTTGTCTGGTCAAACCTCTTCTCCCTCTCCTAGTAACATCCTAAAGCTAAAATTTTAGCTTATTGGGTAAGAACACAATGAATTGAAATAATCAGAAGATCACATTCTCACCCCCCAAAATTGGTTCAAAAATAGACATTGATCCAGACAGACCCAGTTAGTGTTCTTCCCCACTGATTTTTTTTTTGCTATAGCTAATAGGTAAGAGTGCCCTTTCCCTACTTTAACTTTGAAGCAATAAAGTCACTATCACAAAACTTCCTGTAGCCCTCTCCGCTACATGGAAAAAGTCAGAAAATGAAGATAACTAGTATAGAGGTCCCATTGTAAACCCAGAAGTCCCCAGAGTTGACTTGATTCTAGTAGCTATAACTTTGAGTCTTTGATGTGCTCCACTTTCTTTCTAAAAAATTCTCTTAGCTGTTCCAGTCACTTTATGCTCTGCTTCTGTGCTTGCAATCAAGTATTCTAACTAAACCCTAAACTCTAGGTTCTTTCCATTTTTCCAAGTGGAGGTTGGCTAGATGATTTCCAAAGACATGTTGGCTAGTTGCCTTCAGCTGACTTTGCTCTTAATTTCGTTGTTTCCAAAATCCAAACCCACCCTCATTGGAAATAGTTTGACACTAACCAGCTATCCCAGGAAAGAGGAGATTGTTATTTTAATACAAAACACTGACAGTGTAACTGGAATAATTATAGTGTCCTAGTTGACTACATCCAAAGGGGTAGCATTCATTTTATATTCTGGTAGACTGGTTATGTTGTTGATTGAATTCTATATAAAATTTTTAGACTGTGGAACAACACATTAGTTGCATTGTATATTTTATTCTCTTTCACTCCTCTCTCCTCTGTGTGTGTGTATGTATGTGTATTTATATGTATATATGTGTATACATAATTTTTATATTTTTTTCTTACATTAGGTTTCCACTGTTTCACTTTAAGTTTGTAAATATTTAAACTTTAAGCCTTCTAGAAGTCACTCAACTAAAATTAACTAGCCCTACTTAAATCTTTTCAATTTCTTACAAAACCAATTAACTCTAGATTGAAAATACTTTTCTGATTTCTTATCTTTGGTTACTGAAAAGTTTTTATTCTATTGTGTATATTGAACTTTGGAACAGAATTTGTTTTAATTGTTCTATAATTTAACATTGTCAGTTTATCACTCATAATTTGATAAAAATGGCCTTTCAGTTTTCACACTTCTAAAATTTCCCTCAATATGCTTTAACTTCATTATAAGACTTTTGTCATCTATTGCGTGACCACCTATCTTAGTTTCTAACTATATTCAACTCATTCTAACTATCCTTGTTAACACTTTTTTCTTTGCCTTCCAGGGATACTGCCATAATGTGGGTGGAGTGCGTTTTGCTTACTGTGCGTCTCAGACTTTCAGATTGTCATACGTGTTGCATCTACATATCTATTGATTTCTTATTTCTTTATTTGAATTGTATATAACTTTCATTTGAAAAACACAAGGCACTATACATAAAATACCTTTTTCTCACTATAAGCATTAAAGCACTTCCATAGCACAAACAAAAAATTGTTGGGTGGGATTTTGTTAAAAGTAATCAAGAGTGAGAATCAGTAAATGCACAAGAGGCTAACAGTAAAGTGGAAAAAAAAATGAAAGAGGAATAATAGTATACTTAGAGGTATATTCTTTAGCCTAGACCTCTGCTTTTTGAAGTAAAAAGTAATTCAGAGGTTCCCTACAACATGCCCAATAAAGTCAAACTTTTAAGCAAGATATTGAATCACTGACATGGGCTTTCTTTCTGATTCAATCTCCCACTAAACCCAACTTCATTCAGAACCCCTAAACATGCTTTATGCTTTTTCACCTGTTTACCTTCGTTAAGGGTGTTTCCTTCCCCTGAAAAATTTCCCTCTGCCAGACTGTCAGAGTTTTACTTCAGAAATATCTACAAGTTTATTTTTATAGTAATTTGGTACTTTGTCTATATCCAAACATGCTTTTTTGTAGATTAGAAAACTGAGATTGCAATGGAAGCAAGCAACAGAAGTGAAATTTGAACATTAATAACACTTGGTGAATTTCTTACTTCATTAGACACATTCTGCTTTGTAGTAGAAATTGGTATACAAGCCTTATATCATAGGGGCTATTCATTATCTTTCTTTTTTTCCAATGAGATTTAAAGTCACTTACAAAAATAAATGACTTATTTTAAATTTTGTTTGGAGCTCTTTTATTTTTTTCTCTAAATAGGTGAGAGCACTTCAGGGGATGAGAGTAATAAAGGCTTCTCCCTCCTTTTCCATTGCAATGATCGGAGTATTAACATGGGAGAAAATCTATGACGAGGATTGGAAACTAGGGAAGGATGGTCATGTATATGACCCAGATAATCCAGAGAAATTCTTTCAGATCTAATACACCTGGGTCCAGTTACAATGTGATTAGCAAGAACACTTGAAATCTCTCCTTTCTAACATTTACCCGATTCATCAGGCAAACAGGAAAGGCTGCCTTGGGAAAAAGAAAATAAAATCTATTGATTCGGAGGAGCGAGTTTGGGAACACCGTGGGCATGACTGTTCCATCTGGATTCTTCTTTGCTTCTTTAAATAAAGTGCTTAGGAAACTGGCACTGAAGCATACCTGAGTTCACTTAGCAGCTATCTGATCATAAAAATAGCAAAGAGATACGCACTAGCATTCCTCTAGCTTGTTGTAATGTATAAAGGTAGGGATAGAAGTGAGAGCGGGCAGTGAGGCAGAAGGAGACCACACTATTTAGGGAATTTTTTTTTTTTTTTGCTGCTGTGTATCAGAAGCTGTCAAAGGCTGTTTTGTTCAGTACCTATACATTAATTGCCCAAAGGCAGAAGCACAGAGTGTGATGAGCAGCAAAAACAAAAAGGATCCTGTGAAAAACCACTCAGTGAGCCTGTTTTGGAAGCCCAGGCCAAATGTAAATATGGGTGGAAGTATGGATATGCAGCTGACTCATCATCATCGTCAGGGAGACAAAACAGAAGAAACACAATGAAGAGCCCTGCTGGTATTGCCCACATTCACACCGCTTGATGATTGTAGGTTGGCTTCTGTGTGGGGGACAGTCATGTCAATTTGCATCATACAGATTCATGGGTCACATCAGGTGAAAATATTTTCGGTGACCTATGCTGACCATGAGGCAAATACAGGAGACTGCTCCCACTTTATCTGTATGCAAACATCAAGACTGTACATACTTTTCCTCTAATGAAAGTGAGTAAACAGAAACAATAAACAACTTGCTGTCTGTGGGAAAATCCGTAAAATAAATGAAGGTAGATATAACGCTCAGGTTACAGTGGGAAAATATTTTCTAAAAATAGTACAGAAAAGAGAAGACAGTTTGATATTAAAAACTCTGCTGTGTGTAAAAAAAATAACAATAAAACAGAGACTGTGAAATAAAAAAGTTGAGAAGATAAAGAAAGAGTTGAAGTGGAATGTTTAGTTGCTTCTCCTTAGGCCACCCATTCCTTGTAGCTACCACACTTTTCATTTCGCTATCTCCATCTCTCTGTACTCTCATCTCCACTAAGCCATTTGCTTTCAGGGAGGCTAATTCTATCCTTGCATTTAGGCAAGCAGCAGATGCTTTTGGCCTTGCTGACCAAAGCAGTCTTAGGCCCAGGTTGTAGATATTGGTTTAGGTGTGTTCCAGGCTGGCTTCAAAAGGGACAACCTGTGCAGTTATGCAAGGTCCCTGCGTTCAGAAGGACCTTGCACTTGGTTTAATGCTCTGTTGTTGCTGTCTTGAAATTCTTCATAATTTCATATTTGAACTTGTGTTTTGTAGGTGAAGTCCAATAGACAGTGACGCACGTATGTGAGCAGAGGAGGTATGTGCTTGAGTCTGCTGTTAGTCGTACACAGTATTTGCTACATGCAGCGATGAGTGCCCGAGCTGAGCACAGAACACCATTGGCCCCAGGACAGGTGGGAGTTCAGTAGTACGAGGTGTTTCACATCTATGACTGAGTGAGAACACTGACAGCCCCAGGAGGCCACCCTTTCCATTTGAATCATTTAAACCAGACTTTGCTTCAAACAGAAAGAAGGCAGTGGAATTCTAAGAAACATGAATAATTAAGGAACCCTATGATATCCTTTCTTATTCATGTAACTTCTGTGTGTTCGTCAACTGCTTACATTGAAAATGATGACATAGAGAAAAAGAGAAAGATAAAACGTTTTCAGTCCTTTCCTTTGCTTCTTCATGATTAAACTGAAGGTAGTGTTGGTGGAGTGTATGGATATCAAGGAGTAAAATAAAACAGATGAGTTGGTTTTGTGCAGAATTTGACAGTAATGGTAAGAATGAAATACACATGCAAGTACCAGCTACGTATTGTACAATTTTGGTGATTCTGCATGTGATTTAAATGTTTTTCTATTTGCACTGAAAACTGGCATTGCACAATGCAAAGATGAAAGGTAAAAATGCTTGCTAATAATTAAAAATTTTTATTCTTATTTACTTAGAATATCATTAAATAGCAAATATAAAACACCATGAAAAGCCAAGTAAGAGGAAAAATGAAAAGCTTTATAGTTTACCACATTTAATGCAGTTTTTTAAAACTGATTTCGAACTCCTTATTTTCATGTTGCACTAAGCTCCACAAATTATTACATAGCTAGCATTGGGTGGGGGAATGTGTGATCCACTTTGGGCCAATAAGATTGTCCGTGGTGCTTCCTGAGAGCCACCAGGAAAAAATGTTTCTTTGCCTTCTGAGTGTTTCTAGAAGAGACCCAACTTCTCTCTCCCTGGATATGTAGCTGGACATGTAGCTGCAGAAGTATTGGGAAGTATTGAGACTTTAATTAGGATTGACCTTTGGATAAGTGACACTATGGGAGGGCAGGAAAGAAACAAAGCTCTTGATGACATTGTTGAGTCTCTGTAACACCAAGTGAACCTGATGAATGAAGGAATAAATGCAGTCAACACGTCTTTTTTAAAAGCAGTTTGAGTAGGATTTTTTTTTTAATCACCAGTTAACTGTTACTTAACTTATACAAGACAGATGAAAAGAGAGCTAGATATAAGTCAGAGATCATTTTAAGGTGAAACTAAAAAAATTTGAAAATATTTGCAGAAGGTAAAATGGTATAGCAAAATCAGAAGCTGCATTAAAACAGTAAAAAGGAAAGTCAATAACATGAACAAACTTGAAGTGCTATCTCTGGATGCAGAGAAAAAATGGCACAAATTTAAAACAATGAGAGGGAGGAAGCTAGATATAGAGGATAGAGAACATATTCACGTTCCCACATGTATATGATGCTTTTTCTTAAAATGAGACCAAAACACATAGACTCTAACAGTAATCTAAAATATTCTGAACGTAAGAAAGATCCAAATAATTCCAAAAGAATTAACCAAATCGTAGTTGGAATTAATAAAATAGATTAGCATTTGAAATAACCTGGTGATATTTTATATCTCAAGAATAAAGAAAGAATTATACAATCATCAAAGCAGAGAAGAACAGATTATCTTCAAAGGAAGTAAAATCCAGCTAGACTCAGATTTTCCTCTTTAATAATAAATGTCAGAAAACAGTGGAGCAGTATATAAATAGTATTGAGGAATAGGGTCATGGTCCAAGATTCCTAAACCTAGGCAAGTTGTGATTAATACTCCAAGTCAACATAAACATATACTACTAAATACAGGACTCAGAAAGCTTGATATCTGTAGATTTTATAAAAAACATTTTTAATGTAATTAAGCCAAGCTAACGATAGATCAGTTACCAGTGTCCCCAGGTCCCCTAAGCTTTAAGATTACCCCTCCTTTAAAAGCTCGAGTAAGTATTTTGGAGATCATTCCAAGGAGCTTGGAAGAAAGATAATGTTTTCTCAAATATTTCTTAGGATCCAAAGAGCCTGTTTTATTACATTTCTCCCTTTGAACTGTAGCTCTTGCCATCTCTTTACCGAATCTACATGCTATCCAAGATTTTTTCAGTCTGATTTATTTTGAAATATGGATATAATTATTTTCTTTATTTCCCAAGCTTGTGCCAACACAAGACTATTACTTAAATATAGTAATTAATAAAATTTACTAAGGACTTGAAGGTTAAAGGAATGACAACACAAAAAGGAAAACCTACAATCCATGTTGAGATCTCTTCCTAAATTCCATTGCCTAATTCCACCACAGGATCTGTGTCCCAGATCTGCCTCCATGTTCTGGAAATCTTCTAACCACATATATTGGCCTAAAATCTATTCTCACTCTGCAAGTTGCAAGTCTCAGCCCCTCTCTCACTTTCTGTTTCAATCCAGGAAATCAAAATATCAGTTAACAGTAATTTCAATACCTGAGGGAAATCTACTCTTTTGCACTTGTTTGTCATTCATCCATTCAATCATAAAGCAGTTTATATTTTGATTGTTCAGTGCCCTTCAAAAATAGTACTTTATCCCCCTCTGCCTTCTTTTGGCCTAGCTAATGACTCAATTATTTTTTCCCAAACAGTAAAAGAGTCCTTGCCAAGTAGGTATATTTGGATCCAGACATTTAAAAATAATACAGAAATGCACACATGCAGGCAAGCATATATGCACACACGCACACACACTTGCAGGTTTCTAGTTAGCCTTTCTTTACTGAGCTCAAAGTTACCAGTAGAATTCTTTGTCATGGCTCATGTTCAAAGCACCTCTGCATTTACAGTCTTCCAAGGGAATACATAAGTTTAAAAGAAAATTTCCCAAATCTATTTAGAATCCTACTCTGCTTTGGCAGTATGATCCAAAGAAGATATTTCCTCCCCTCCCTAATTAACGATAGGAAAAAAGTCTCTTCTTTCTCATCTACTATAAAGAATTCAAGAACATTTAAGGTATTTCAACTATTTTTGTCACTGTAAATAATGCTGGGAAAAAGAAATTATTTTATTCTTGGCATTGATAATTACAGAACACAGCTTTAAGTCTGTAGTTGTAGAACTGCTAGGAAAAGGGATGTATACTTTTCACTAGAGAAAAACAAAGGAAGCATAATCTTTATTAGCGAATAAAGAAAAATCCAGAAACCATTATAAACAAAAAGCACAAGATAAGATAAGAATACCAATCATATCAGCTATAACAATTAAAACACAAAGACTTTTAGGGTTCGTATATATGGTAAGAATTAAAATCCAACTCTGGTCTGTCTACTTTTTTTATATCAATATTTGGTAATAGTGGAAAGAAACTTGAGAAAAATAAATTGTATTAATAGGGGAATGATGACCTAAACTGCAGTGCATCCACATTATGAAATATAAAGCAGTCAAAAGATGAAGTGGGAGAGTGGCGTGGACATATATACACTACCAAATGTAAAATAGATAGCTGGTGGGAAGCAGCTGCATAGCACAGGGAGATCAGCTCGGTGCTTTGTGACCACCTAGAGGGGTGGGTTAGGGAGAGTGGGAGGGAGGCTCAAAAGGGAGGAGATATGGGGATATATGTATATGTATAGCTGACTCACTTTGTTATAAAGCAGAAACTAACACACCATTGTAAAGCAATTATACTCCAATAAATATGAGAAAGAAAGGAAGGAAGGAAGGAGGGAGGGAGGGAGGGAGGAAAGGAAGGAAGGAAGGAAGGCAGGAAGGAAGTTAGGAAGGAAAGAAAGAAAGAAGTTGGTCATGTTACATACGCTACGCATGCAAAATGGAATGCTCTTCAAGGTATAGTGAGTTAAAAAATCAAATTATAAATTAATATCCAAGGTGTAATCTCATTTATTTAAAACAAAACAAAACAGTAACTTTCATATGTACAAAAATATATGTAGGTAAAGGCATAGACAGAATTCTTAGATGATGCATCCCATTTGAATGACAGGGGTTATCTCAGGGACTAGAACTACATAGGATTCAAGGAGGCTTTCATTGGCGATGTATTGTTTTTATTTTTCACACTGAACTTATTTACATTTTAAACTTACAAATATATTTAAAAATTTTTAAATCAGAGCAACAATGCCTATTATAGCTTGAATTAGATGACTCATTTAAAAATGTGATTTCTCTTCCAAATTAATTTATAAATTAATGTAATTCCAATGAAAATGTTTTCTTTGTATGTTTTATATTTAGATTGTTTCTACTTTTTCACAGTTAAAAACATCTTAAATTATTCTCCATGACTCTTGACTCTGGAGAGAGGACTTAGTGATGCATTTTCTATCATAGCTCGAGCTTCTGGATAACTTGCTGCAGCTCCTATATCAGGAGATAAGCACATGGAAAGAATTTTTAAATAGGTTAGGGAGTATACTTTATACTCTATTGGATAGCCAGTGGAGAATCAGAACATGAAACTGGTGAAATAGAACTTTTAGAAGTTTAATTTGATAACTGGTGCATATTGAACTGGAGGAGAAAAAGAATTGAGGCAGAAAAAAACAACCAACTTAGAATTTGAGCATTGTTAAATATTGCAAAGATCATATAGTTCAAGATTTTTCATTTAGGGATGAAGAAACTGAAGTCAAGAAAAGTCACAGACCTTGTGTGATGCAGCTTCAGTAGAATTCAGGTCTCTTCAAATCTAGTGCTTTATCTGAAGCTCTGTTCTACTGTTAAAAGTCTAGTGTATCAGGCTAAGCATAAGGTGATAAGACTCTAGAGGATGATGGCCATAGGAATGAAGAAAATAAACTTAAGTGTGAGAGTAGAGAATGACAGCAGCATTGGGGGAAGTATTATTTATATAACAGTCATGGAATGCCTCCCTTAGGTGATGTACTTGAACAGAATCATGATGTCAGTGAGGGGGAGTCATGTGAAATCCGGAGGAGGGAAGTTCCAAGAAAGATGTACAGCCAGTACAAATCCCTGAGACAGAAATGAGCAAGAGGGCCATAATACTGTTAGCTGACAAGCAAAGGTAGAGTGGTACAAGGCGATATCCTTAGGCAAAGGTCCGATTGTAGGGGATCTTGTAGAGCCTTGTAGGCCATATGAAAGAGTTTGGAGTTCCTTGGATATGTAATGGAAAGTTGGAAGGCTTTGACCAGGATACTGAGATGCAAATGTACTTTTAAAAAATCACTCTGAATATCTGTAGAGAATTCACTATGGAGGAGCCAGATGGGAAGGAAGACTAACCCAGACAAGAAAAGATCAGATCAGAGTGATAATGGCACAGCTGGCAAGAAGTGATTCTAGATATATTTTCATTTAGCACAACTGAGTGACTGGCAGTGTCATTTACTGACATGAGCATGGTATGGGGATGAGTGGGGAAGAAAAAAATTCTATATGGTTAATGAAATTTTTGAGATGACTATCAGTTCACAATCTCTGATCTGAAACTCAGATCACATGTGTATAGGAATCTAATTTTTTCAGAATTAAGGAAGGTAATATTGTTCATATAATTCATATCACGTAACATCCCTAACAGAGTCTGGGACAGTATCTCTTAATCCTTTTATCAAGCACATTAAAATCTCTGCAGCAGAAGTATTCATTCTTTTTAAAATTTTTTTTTAGACTTTTATCAATTTAACCTGAATTAACAAGGTTTTACTATATCAGTGATGTATATTACAAGATTAATGTCTACCAATGTTATGCTAATGATCTCTCTATACAGCATCATTTTTGGCATGGTTGTTGTGGTATATCTTGTACATTTGATTGTTAGCTGTTGATAGAATTGACATAACAATAAATCTGATTCAGTTCTTAAATTTTAAAAAATGCCAGATATGATACTGTGTCGTAATCCCATTATACTTTTTTTGTTGTTTTGTTTTTTGATTTTTTACATCTTTATTGGAATATAATTGCTTTACAGTGGTGTGTTAGCTTCTGCTTTATAACAAAGTGAATCAGTTATACATATACATATGTTCCCATATCTCTTCCCTCTGGCGTCTCCCTCCCTCCCACCCTCCCTATCCCACCCCTCTAGGTGGTCACAAAGCACGGAGCTGATAGCCCTGTGCTGCTATGCGGCTGCTTCCCACTAGCTATCTGCCTTACGTTTGGTAGTGTATATATGTCCATGCCACTCTCTCGCTTTGTCACAGCTTACCCTTCCCCCTCCCCATATCCTCAAGTCCATTCTCTAGTAGGTCTGTGTCTTTATTCCCGTCTTACCCCTAGGTTCTTCATGACATTTTTTTTTTCTTAGATTCCATATATATGTATTAGCATACAGTATTTGTCTTTCTCTTTCTTACTTACTTCACTCTGTATGACAGACTCTAGGTCCATCCACCTCATTACAAATAGCTCAATTTCATTTCTTTTTATGGCTGAGTAATATTCCATTGTATATATGTGCCACATCTTCTTTATCCATTCATCCGATGTCTTTTTAAATTTTTTTTATTGAAGTATACTTGATTTACAATGTCAGGTGTGCAGCCAAGTGATTCAGTTATATACTTTATATATATATATATATATATATATATATATATATATATATATATATACACACACACACACATTTATTCTTTTTCAGATTCTTTTCCCTTATAGGTTATTATAAAATATTGAGTATAATTCCCTGTGCTGTACAGTAGGTCTTTGTTGGCTATCTATTTTATATATAGTAGCATGTGTATGTTAATCACAACCTCCTAATTTATCCCTCCCCCACCCCTTTCACCTTTGGTAACTGTAAGTTTATTTTCTGTGTCTGTGGGTCTATTTCTGTTTTATAAATAAGTTCATTTGTATCTTTTTTTTCATATTCCATATATAAGCAATATCATATGATATTTGTCTTTCTCTGTCTGGCTTACTTGACTTAGTATGATAATCTCTAGGTCCATCCATGTTGCTGCAAATGACATTACTTCATTCTTTTTTATGGCTGAGTAATATTCTGTTGTAAATAATGTGCCACATCTTCTTTATCCATTCCTCTGTCGATGGACACTTAGGTTGCTTCCATGTCTTAGCTATCATAAATAGTGTTGCAATGTACATTGGGGTGCATGTATCTTTTCAAATTATGGTTTTCTCTGGATATATGACCAGGAGTAGGATTGCAGGATCATATGGTAGTTCTGTTTTTAGTTTTTTAAGGAACTTCATACTGTTCTGCATAGTGGCTGTACCAATTTACATTCCCACCAACGGTGTAGGAGGGTTCCTTTTTCTCCACACCCTCTCCAGCATTTATTGTTTACAGACTTTTTGATGATGGCCATTCTGACCAGAGTGAGGTGATACCTCACTGTAGTTTTGATTTGCATTTCTCTAATAATTAGAGATGTTGAGCATCTTTTCATGTGCCTGTTAGCCATCTGTGAGTCTTCTTTGGAGAAATGTCCATTTAAGTCTTCTGCCCATTTTTTGATTGGCTTGTTTAAGAAATAGTCATTCTTAAATGGGATAAATTGAGATACTAAATAGCTCAAATCAGTTCAAGTCAGATTCTGCCTATAAGGGAGTCTAGGGCAATGCTTTTTGGATTTTGGAATAGCGCACAAGAGGTTGTAGATTCATATTAAATCTATAAGGCTTTTGGGGGGATAGGTAAGTGATATGTGTGGAGTGCCTCCCAACTTTGTAAAAACATGGTAAACTAAAGGGAAAATCATTGTTTTATTGATTCCTTTATACCTTGGGTCAGTGGGGATTGATAACTAGACGTGCTATAACCCAGTAAAGTCACACTGGTTAAAAACTCTGATAAAGAGAAACTGCATGATTTTCATCCCACATTACTTGAAGACTGTTGGTGCCATTTCCTGAAATAATGAAGGCAAGGTTGAAATAATGAAGACAACAAAGGTAATGGAAGCTATGGTGTCTTTTAGCAGTTTTTGTCTAAACAGGGCCAAATAATAAATACTTTAGGTTTTGCAGTCCATTGTATGTAGTGCAAAAGCAGCCATGGATAATAGCTAAAGGAATGAATGTGGCAGTGTTCCAATAAAGCTTTATTTATGGACTCTGAAATTCAAATTTCATACAATTTTCACATCCACAAAATAATAAACGTGTTTTGACTTTTTTCAAACTTTTAAAAATACAGAACTCATTCTTAGCTCAAGGGACATTTTAAAACAGGTAGTGGGTCAAATTTAGCTGGTAGGCCATAGTTTGCTGACTCTTGTACTAGAGTGGCAAGTTAATAGCTTCATATAATTATAAAGAATGTCCACATCCAGAGGATTGGAGGTAGAGTCAGAATCAAAGAGGTAGTAATATTATGAGAGCATGGCTCTAAAGAGGGAGAGATGACATGAAAGAGATGGAGTCCAGGGGAGGAATTCTTTGCACATGTATATTTGTTTTCCCTATGAAACAGTCACTCAGAGCATCACAATGTGGTCTCCGTGGCACTATGCTTTTCTTGCTTCCTAGAAGTCTCAATCTCTGCTCAGAAAAACACTATCTCACGTACTTGAAGGATCTGCCAGCCCACCCTTTGTGATTTGTCGGCCAAGTATTGTAGTTGACTTTATATTTCCTTCCTTTCAGCAACCTCTTAGCTACAAAAATCAACTAGATATAGTCTTCTAAAACTATGAATCTTGGCTCTAAAAAGATGGAAAATATAATTTTCTTTTCCAGTGATCCTAAACATAAAGCATCATATTTTCAAGTTTTTTAAAGTCAGAGATTGATGCAGAATTTTATTTTAATATTAATGTAAATGTTTCTATCTAACCCCTCAATTCCCATATACTCTTCTTTCCCATATAATTTGGCCTTAAGGGAAACTAAGGAAGAAAAAAAAAAAGAGTTCAAGAAAACAGATCTGCAATGGTGTCTCTAGCAGGTGGCAGAGAGGAGAATTGAAGAGACCAAAATTACCAGATCCTTCTCTTTTTTGTCCCCCACCCCCAACCCCTGATTCTTTCTCATGATAAAGTCTAGCACATTAAAATAAAGATGGGATGCTTTGACCTTTAAGTTTGATGGGACAATGAATTCCGTTTTTTCAAATTATCTGATAATAGCTAAGTTACTGGCTCTAGTGGTTTTTAAAAATTATTAAATCATTTTTTTAGAAAGACTGTAAAATTATTTAAATTTCTGTGTGTACTATGTGATATTTCTGGTTCTCTTTCACACTTAAAGCTCTCATTGAGAATAAAACAGTTTTTTGCATCAAACTGTAACATGATTTGGCATTTATATATCCTGTACAAGAGAGTGAAACACTACCTGCTTTAAATTATGATTTCTAGGAGGGTTTCTGGATGTAGTAAGCCTCAGATACCAAAAAGTGAAGTAAAAATTTTGAAATTGCCTTGCCAAGGGTAAGATTCATATGTCTATTTTTACTCAACACCAAATAAAGGTACCATTTCTAATCCAAGAACTTTGCCGTCTTCCATCATATTGACATTTTCCACATGCATTTCTTGTTTTACTTAATATATTTTTTCTAGTTTTTCTTAATATGATATGTGAGGATTTTTGTTGCTATTGATTTAAAAATTTTAAATTATGGTTATATTGTGGCTATCCTGCACATTGTCAGAGGTACGTTTACTATTTTCAAAGCTTTTTGTATTTGTTGGCTTTGATTAAATAAAACTTCAAGGGGGATAATTCAGAGAATTTTTTTAAATTGTAGAATGAAGTAGAGCTCTGAATGCAAAGTAGAACTTCCCAACACTGCAAGAGATTTCCATTGCCATCCATATGTAGCTGGACAAAGAATAGTTTTGGTCAGAAAGCTTATTTTTCCCATAGCTATAACATGAGGAAGGATAGTATGATTTTTCTAAGTACTGTTTATTTAATTACTTGGAGGCATTTTGTACATTAAAATTCAACTCCAAATTAAAGTAATTCATCCCATTGTATATTTAACCATATGAGGTCAAATTTTCTTTCATAATTATTTTGCATTTAGGTTATTGCTTTCTAAGATCACTTACTTAGTTTCAAAAGAAAAACATGGTTATAGGCTCATGATTACTATGAAAACAAGATTTTTGAATATTTGATTTCACAAGTTCATGAGAAGGCAAATAGGTTTTCTTTCTCATTTTGTTCTGGTTTTTTGTTTGTTTCATTTAAATTTTCCCAAATTATGCCAGAAATATTTTCTGATATAATAAATATCACTTCTGATATTTCAGCAATATCTGTGGGCAATCTTTACTTTGCCCTTCACTTTTTTTTTCATGAAACATAAGCAAGAGGAATTCCCATTTTATGTGTAACGTACACTTTACCCAGGGAAAAACTCAACTAGAGGATGCTGCTAAAGCCAATAGCTTTGAAAGTTTAGGAGAAAATGATTAGAAACTGATATGAGCAAAACTAACAATATCAGGATAATAAATTAGGGTAAAATAACCAGAGTTATCCATGCTTATTCTGCAGAACATAATCTCCTAACATTTGCAAAAACACCCAAGTTCTATTCTTGGATTAAGTAACATGTCTAAATTTTACCACTTGTTTAGAATGGTCCCTTGGTTATATCAGTTTCCCAGTGTGATTAGATTAAAGAACAACTCAGTCTCCATCACAGCTCTATTATTCCTACATATCCCACAATCCTAAAAGGAAACATAAAGGTAAAGGTTACAAAAGTGCTTTCTCTGCCACACCATGAAATCTGTCCTACTTGCAAATAAAAAGGCTCCTGTAGAACCCTTTCTTGCCATCAAGAATCCAAATTAGCAACAGCTTGCAATGATAATCAGTTCATTTCAGTGTACTCAAAATGGGCTCATTATTATTAATTTTTGCCAACTCCCAAGCAATTCATGAACCATTTTTAGATTTTCAAAAAGCAGTTCATGAATCAGACAAAAAAATTTAAAAGGAACCCATCCCACAATGAGATGATGACTCAGAGTCCTTTGCTGTAGCTGTGTCAACTGCCGAGCATCTGAAATCTGATGAGGATGGGGTTGATGGAGAAAAGGCCATGATGAGCATGAAACAATGTGTTGAATTTACATGTTAAAACTTCTTGTTGGTTTTGGCAATTTTTGCTGAGGATTATTGAGAAATCTATAACATCTGGATGTGGGGGAGAAGTTCCACTAAAATGATGAAGTTTATATTGGTCGACAAGACTATAAATGGAAAAGAAAGTAGTTTCTTAACACAGCTGTTTCCAATTTTGTTAACATTTTAGGCCAAATTCATTTGAAAAAAAAGAAATAACATAAAACTCTAATGTTCAAGATATACTTTACAAGTCTGACTTAATGTACACATACTGAAGACATTCTTGACTCAAACTAGTATATCCAGAGGATGGACAAATAGCCACTGGCCTAAGTCTAGTCCCTAATCTGTCTTTAAAATAGATGCTAGCATAAGCCATTTTGCCAAGAAATTTGGATTTCAAAATCAAATCATCACTTTAGGTTAATTTGGTTTTAAGTGAAATAAAACCATTAGACTCCTGGCACTGTCTTCTGTTTCAGTACATATCATAGCTCTTATGTCTTAGAAGATAATTTAAGGGATAGATCATTGGTTGACTCTCAAAAGAACTAGATATTCTTCATTCTTCCCACTGACTGGGTGACGTCTTACTCATCACTTACTCTTTCTGCCCTTTATTTTCTTTCTCTGTAAGATGAGAATTATGCAAGAAGACAAAGAAAATATATGCAAATATATTTTCTAGTGCTCTTGAAAGGAACACTGAATAAATCAAATACATTAACAATATGCATGTATGTGCACAAATGTACACAGATATATTTATTTAAGCAATGTCATGTTGGCTTCCAATTTCTCATTTTTCTGTTATTACTTTTCTGATGTATCTTTTCCTATATTTTAGCAGGAAAACCATGGCAAACATTTAAAAATTCTCTTCCATTTTCTCTTTGCCTCTTTTTTCCTTCTTTTCCTTTCTTTTCATTTTTCCTCTCTTGCAGCCTTCAAACACCTTTTTGGATTTTTGCACAAAGAACAAAAGTGGAATAAGAAGCTCAAAGATAAACAAGCTTCCCTATCATTTTCATTTTGTGAACCTCTGAAGTCATTATGCAGCCAAATAAAATGGGAGCAGCATCTTTGTCAAATGTTCTATATTAGCTTGTTGATGCTTTTTGTCTGGAGATGACTCTTAAATATTGATGACAATTACAATTTACTTCCTATGCTTTTATTTTCAAAATTCAAGATTTGGTAAAGGCATGAACATACGAGTATCAGATAGATTTGTTAATTCTCCTTGACATAAGTAAAGTCTGGGACAGCAAGATGTTTTAAAGATCATCAACAATATGATCAATACAGATTGCCAAAATCAATTCTGGAGTCTGACTCTGCCTGCTGTGAGCAGTTGTCACAATGTTCTTTGAGAAAACTGGCAAGAAATGATAAGGATTCTGTCAACAGACACCCATCAATAGGAAATAATCTCCCTGCAGACATATTGCACTCCTTTTGCCTTTTCCTTGCAAACAGGTCATGAATAAGGAAAGCCTGGCTGAATTTTGTAATTAATCAAGTTAATATGAGATCTTATCTAAGATCTTGGTTATGAACAGATTAATAACATTAAATTGGAAAATACACTTCTCAATTTACAGAGTACTTCAGAACTCAAAAGCAGTACCTATTATATGAAATTTATTTGAAGTTTCTATAAGTAATTTATTTTAAATTTTTATTTTATACTGGCGTATAGTTGATTAACAATGCTGTGTTAGTTTCAGGTGTACAGCAAAGTGATTCAGTTACACATATACATGTGTTAATTCTTTTTCAGATTCTTTTCCCATTTAGGGTATTACAGAATACTGAGCAGAGTTCCTTGTGCTATACAGTATGTCCTTGTTTTTATCTATCTTAAATATAGATAACCAACATGTCATGTACATGTACATGTGTACATGTACATCCCAAACTCGCAATCTATCCATCCCCTCAACCTTTCCCCCCCCAGTAACCATAAGTTCATTAAGTCTGTGAGTCTGTTTCTGTTTTGTAAATAAGTTCATTTGTATCATTTTTTTTAGATACTGCATATAAGCAATATCGTATGATATTTGTCTTTCTCTGTCTGACTTACTTCACTTAGTATGATAATCTCTAGGCCCATCTATATTGCTGCAAATGGCATTATTTCATTCTTTTTTATGGCTGAGTAATTTTCCATTGTATATAGGTACCACATCTTCTTTATCCATTCGTCTGTTGATGGACATTTAGACTGATTCCATGTCTTGGCTATTGTAAACAGCACTGCAATGAACATTGGGGTGCATGTATCCTTTCAAACCATGTTTTTCTTTGGATAAATGCCCAGGAGTAGGATTGCAGGATCATATGGTAGTTCTATTTTTAGTTTTGTAAGGAGTCCCCATACGGTTTTCCATAGTGGCTGTATCAATTTACATTCCCACCAACAGTGTAAGAGGGTTCCCTTTTCTCCACACCCTCTCTAGCATTTATTGTTTGTAGATTTTTTGCTGATGGCCATTCTGACTGGTGTGAGGTGATATCTTATTGTAGTTTTGATTTGCATTTCTCTAATAATTAGAGATTTGAGCATCTTTTCATGTGCCTCTTGGCCATCTGTATGTCTTCTTTGGAGAAATGTCTATTTTGGTTTTCTGCCCATTTTTTGATTGGGTTGTTTGTTTTTTTGATATTGAGCCGCATGAGCTGTTTGTAAATTTTGGAGACTAATCCCTTGTCAGTCACATCAATGGAAACCATAGACAAAACAAAAAGACAACCTACAGAATGGGAGAAAATATAAGTAGTTTTTTTAAAATTCAGTGAGATCCCTTCCATAGGTACAGAGTTTGACACTTTAGGTAGCTTGTTGGTTGACTTTGGTAAGGATCTTTGTTGTTGTTGTTGTTTTTTAACTTCTTAACTTCACCATATTTAGAAAAGCTGCATATATGGTTGACTATAGAATTTCTTGTTTTAGAGGTTTCCTAAAGCTTTTACTGGCACCTATGGATCCTATGAGTTTATGAATGTCTTCAAGATGTCTATGAACTTCCTAAAATTGAATTAAAAAATTTTGTGTGTGTGTTCACAGTTATATTATTTATGGAGATAGGAATCCTAACAATTACCTGACTTACCAAAGTGCGTATGAAAAAAAATGTTTTTAAAGAATGGAAGGAAGGAGAGAAGGAATGGGAAAAAGCTATCTGATAGAAAATGATTTTTCAAAACTTGGATAATTTATCCCTACCCAGGCATTAATCTATTAAAAGATAAGTGCTCATTGAGTGCTTATTATGTGCCATCAGTGGGCTATAATAACAGAAAGCTCCACCCTTGAAGAGCTTATATTCACATGACAGGAGAACGACAATAGAGTAGGTCAAGTTTTATGTAATACAAACCTAAAATATAACCCTCCAATAACTTTATCCGTTTTGCAACTATGCTATTAGGAAACAGAATAGAATTGTTATACAAATAACAAACAAATTTGCTTTTTTTTAAAGCAAATAGTTTCTAATATTCTTTGGCAATTCCTTAACAATAGATTCAACGCCTCTTTCTAAAAAGTTGTCCCTTACCCTGGGTACTACTGACATTTGAGTCAGTTAATTCCCTTATGAGGAGCTGTCCTGTGTATCTGTTTAGCAGCAATCCTGGCCTCTACCCACTAGATGCCAGTAGTTAGCCCTCCCCAGTTATTATATCTAAGAATTTCTCTAGAAATCGCCAAATGTTCCCTGGAGGAGAAAATCACTCCTCTCTTGAGAACCACTACTGTACAGAATGCACCTGTCAATAGTTCAAGCCAATAGCAAGGTGTGTAGTGATGAATGCAATGTTTTCATTGTCATGGAAAACTTCCCATGTCTTGGAGAGAACCCAGTCTTGAAGGAATCAAATTTAGAATTCATCAGTCTATAAAATATCTACTAAAAAATCATACCTTGTTCTTGAAGTTTTTTCTCTCTCCTTCCTCCTTGCTTTCCCATTTTCTTTTACTTTTTATTTGCTTACTTATTTTTTGTCTGTTTTTCTTTCATACCTAAGCTAATAGAGGGCCAATGTTATAGGCATTCTCTTACTAAACAAAATTGACTTTCTAATAGTACAATCTAGCTGTTTAAAATGTAGCTAATATTGAAGATACTTACTTAAAGGAGGGATTTGTAGATTTGTAAGTAGCATCTAGAAATCCAAGAAAAATAGCTAAAGGAATAAAAGTTAAAGAAATAAATATTGATATAGATTTATTGATTTTTTTCTTTCATTGAAGCTCAAAATTTCTAGTTATTTCAGAGATCCTGAATTCAGCAGTAATAGCCTCTTTTGACTCTCTGTCACTGTCATTCTTATAAAGGAAACACCTCCAGGAAGAAAGAAAACAAGGCTGTATTAAAAGGAGTAGAGGAAAATAGAGTCAATTTAATGAGAAAGTATAGAGGCAAGCAAAAGGAAGAAGGTAGACAAAGCAGGCAAAAGATGACAAAAATTAGTTATAAAATAGGAATAAAAAAATCAGGAAGAAAGTAAATGGAAATAATTCTTTTTAAAGAAGGAATAAATGGAAGCCTATGCTGGTATAGGGAAAGAAGAGGAAACAGAAAAAAAAATGTTTCTAAAGTAGTAGGCTACATAAATTTGCTACATGTTTCCCTATTGATTTGCATATATGAGGTGTTTAGAGATTGACCCTAGAAGGACACTCAGAACACATTTAAGATTGACATAAGGACTCTTTCCTTCTCCAAGAAAAGCCTCTCCAGCTCCTCAAACTAAATGACAGTCCTACTAGTGTATTCTGATACACTCTAATTTATCAAGGATTTGAATGCTTTGTAAACTCTGTTCACCATCAAGAAAAATTGATTCCCCCTCTTTTTAAACTTCCATTATTGTAAGGTTAAATTCACTTTTTTGAGCAGCCACATAGTTTTTACTCTTCTCTTCTTATTGGAGATCAATAATTCAGGTCTTTTCCTTGTATTTTGTATTTTTTATACCGCTTGTATCTTGACCAAACAAAATTAAGTTTAGATTCCAAATTCAGGTTTTGCAATTATCTATGTTGGATTGAATCTATTACTCAAGGCTATTCAGTTATTTTGTCCAGACTTTGTCATTCAAGGCACTTGCAATTCATCTTGAATTCATATAATCTGCAAATTTGTATAGAATGGGTGACATTATAGTATTCTCTCCCAACAGCACCTCTGCTTTCTGGCTGTAAGAGTGTGCCTTCCAATATAAAGGCTGAAATACAAATATTCACTTCCCAGCCTTCTTTGTGGTAGGTCATGAGTATGTAATTTAATTCTGGCCAATGGAATTTGACCATTGGATGGCTCCTAAGGGCTTTGCGGAAAGGTTTTGCTCCATAAATATTCACTGAGCATTCATATGATACATGGAACTGCTATAGCATTGTTGCAAGCAGGAAGGAAGACAACAGTGATAGAGTTGGCAGAGTGGAAAGATAAAAAAATCACTGGTTCTTTGATGATATCATTAAGCCACAAATTAACCCTAAAACAGTCTCCCCCTAGATATTTTGTTATTTAAGATCACACACATCTTAACATTTAATTCAATGTGGATTGTGTATTTCATTTTGTAGCCCAAAGAATTCCAACTGATACAATAAATATGTCTCCTATATCTTCATTGACGCTTCATGATGCCTTCTCTTTAATATATTAACTTGGACTTGGGGATATAAACATATTTAGAACAGCTCTTTGGAAGAATTTACCCATCATGAGTTTCAGATCATTTTATTCAGTTCCCTCTCCTTCTTCAATTTATTCCATCGTTTTTGATCTGTGACCCATCCTGGAATTTAGTAAAAGAGAGAGACATAATATTTAAAATCAAGGTGTATGAATAGTGTATGGAGATAGCATATGGAGGAAAGAAAAGAAAGTCAAAAGTGAGAGCTCTGGAAGTTCCTGTTTTGATTGGAAGTAGAAAATATTAAACAGTGAAATAGGCCAAGAAGGGAGCAACCAAGAAGAGGGGGAATAGAAAAGTTGGTTCCATATGTTGACAGGAAGTAGGCGATTGTCAGAAAGATTTAATAGATTGTTGAATTGGATCTTTCAGCATCCATTTTGCCCTCATTCTATTTGTAAAGTCTAGGGACTTAAAATCTGTATTTCCTAAATTCCCTGGCAGCTGGGCTTCTGAATGAGACTTGGATGCTGTCAGTTAGATGCTCTCATACAATATTTAAAAGGCGAATGAGAGGCAGAGGTCATCCTTCCCATGACTAGTGACTGATAAGTGGTGGGCAGACCTCGAGTTCCAGTGACTAGTTGCCAGCCTTGTTGGGTGCGGTCTCTGCAACAGTGGCAGTGCAGGCCTAGCAGCTGCAGATTCCTGATATCTGTGTCAAAGCAACAGTGGAATGACTTTCAAATGATACAGAGGCAGTCTCCTGAATTCTACTCCACCAGGACTTCCAACAATTTTGAAGGCATTTAATTCCCTAGAAGAGCCCCTTTTCAGCTTGAAATATCTAAGGTGATAGAGGAGTATAGGCAACATGGTCAAATAACACTGATAGGTTAAGATCATGACTGTTAAGAGAATTTTGAATGGCAATTAAAGTATCTAGAGAGCAATTTCATCAGACTAATGAGAGCACAGACCTAGATACCAGGAATTAAAGAATATAATTCAGAAAAGTGTTGATTACAAGTTAGAGAAAACAAACTCAAACTTGCACAAAAAGAGATGTGCTGCACCTGGGTTGCAGCACATCCTAACCAAATGACATAAATAGGTTCATTAAATCTGTCTCCCATCATCTTGAACTCTCACCTCTACTTATCTCTGCTTATTTCTCTCTTTGAAGATGGGTGAGTGGCTTCTGACAATCCTAAGCTCACAATATCCCAGCATCCATAAATCAATTCCGCAGAAATTCAGACTGGTTTGTTCACATGCCCACTCTTGGATTAATCTGTTTCCAGAAAGGGTTTGTGTGTTATTTTTAAGGTGGGGTACCCATCTTGGTAGTTTAACAAAAACCACATGAGCAGGTGAGAAAATTTCTACGAGGATAGGAAAATACTGTAGCACATGAATGAGGAAAAGGATGCTGGGATAAAAACCAATAGAATTCCTGTACAAGGAATGAGTGAATAGGGGGGAAAAGACGCTAATGTCTTGAGTGAGATTAAGGCCAACGTAGGATGTATAAGATATTAGAAACCTGGTGTATATATAGACTGGGAAAAAGAACCATCTCAGAGGAAGGAATGTCACTTTTAATGGGAAGAAGCAGAAATATTTGCTCAAAGTCTACAAATAGTAGGGGAAGTAGAGACAGCTAATTTTGAGAATAATGCAGAGAACATGTTCATCTTAAATAAAAAAGAAAAAAATTATATATTTATTATATATATATAAATATAATGGTCATTGATAATACATTATATATATTATATGGTGTAGAAACACTTGAAGTAGAGAGGAATGAACTTGAAAGTTTTATTTATGATTATTCTTTAAAAAAAAATAAGGCCATTTGCTGAAATTTAGGTTTTAGTCAGCCAGGCTGGAACCTTAAGGTTTTATACACCTTTGTATGTTTTGAATATCTATGGTGATCATGTATTACATTTATTAAAAATAATGAGAAAGCCTATTAGAATGTGGAACATTTCTGAGTAATGATAAGAAATAATGGGAGGGGGCTTCCCTGGTGGCACAGCGGTTGAGGGTCGGTCTGCCTGCCAATGCAGGGGACACGGGTTCGAGCCCTGGTCTGGGAGGATCCCACATGCCGCGGAGCAGCGGGGCCTGTGAACCACAACTACTGAGCCTGCGCGTCTGGAGCCTGTGCTCCACAACAAGAGAGGCCGCAATAGTGAGAGGCCCGCGTACCGCGATTTAGAGTGGCCCCCGCTTGCCACAACTAGAGAAAGCCCTCGCAGAGAAGCGAAGACCCAGCACAGCCATAAATAATAAATAAATAAATAATTAAGTTAATAATTAAAAAAAAAAGAAATAATGGGGGGGTGTTTCAGTGAAAATTACTGCACAATGTTACACAAGTTACATGATGACTGAAGGGATTTAACTCCCGAGTGTTGCCTTTATGAATCAGCAGGCGTCTAAGGAGTAGGAGGCGTTGCAGATGTGAAGTAGTGGTTGTTGGGCAAAAAAATCCAGGTTTCAACTGGGGAAGGGAGGCTAAAGAGGCAAGTGAGACAAGCCAAGGACAGAGAAGTTGCATTAAATCAGGGGTGTAAATTGGCGGCTAAGCCAGGCCAGCAGTCAGGACTGTGTGGCCCACGTGGTGTATGCTCATTCTGATGCTTTAATCCTGGGCTTGCTTGCTCGATTGATCACAATTTCTACCACTCTGAATGCACTGTAGAGTTCTTGTGCCGTTTTCATATTTATTATCTCATGTATGCTCACAACAATTTTGTGCTCACAATAGATTTTCCGATTTTCAGTTGAGCATTTTGGACAGGCCACTGGGTCCAATAAACAAAGTAATTGTCTAAGATACTTTGATGTAGTGTCCAGTCTCTGGGCCTTCCATGGAGAGCCCATGCTATGTGGAAGGTGAAGGAACATAAGGTTTGAGCTGGAAATTTAGCTCTGATACCTCCTCTCTCTGTTTCTGTTAATCCTCTGCAGAATCTAATTTCTGATCTCAAAGAACTCTGGACTTAGATTTAGAATATCTGGATCCTTAAATTCTATTCCTGGGAATTTAGGCTAAAAATCACAAAAAATAAAACAAGTCTTATGAGTAAAGGCAAACAAAGCAACACTATTTCTAATGAAACAGAATTAGAAAAAATTAAAATTTCTAGTCATAAGGGAATGGATAAGCAAACAATGATAGCCCACCATGGAGCCATCAGAAATATTTATGGAGGCATAAAAAATTGAGTAATATGTTAATTGAATAAAGCAAGATATATTGTACATACACCATATAATGTATAATAAACAGTATATAAATAAATGCACTTATTTAAAATGAAATTAAAATGGTGACAACACTTCTGCTTAGGTTACAGTACAGCAGGTACCATTTTCTCTTTCAACTTTTCTACATTTTCAAGATTGTTAAAATAAAAATAGTTAAATACAAGTAATGGTCATTGAAGAGAAATAATTCTCAGAATTTAGGAGAATACCAACTGCCAGAAAAAATACCTAGGGCCTAATGTAAGATCCTATAAACGAGCTGCTAAGGGAGGGAGACCAAAAACTATGTAGAAAAAAAATATGTTCAAATCTCTTAAAATGTAGTTAAGAGGTACTGAGAAGGATGATGGGGTCAGTTGGGAAGAGGGATAAAAATGAGTGTGTTTTTCAGGGGAAACATATATTTTACCTCAATATATTTCTGTTTTATTCAAATTTAATATTTTATTATTAGATATTGGATACCTTATTCTTTGCACAAATAGAGAAAAAGTTACTGCAAAAGGGGCATCAAAGGATTTGATTTTTCTTTCTCTTATTCACTTAGTTTGGCTGTTGCCATTGACCTGACTTCCAGAGAGTTGCACATTGCAAGGGAAATATTATGACTTTATGAATTAAGATTAAATAAATTAATATTTATAAAGTTCTTAGAAAATAGCCTGGCACAGAATAAGCACTATTTACAATATTGTTATATAAGTACTTTACTTTTGAGTAGCCTGACATATTGCATAAAACATCTTTAAAAAACAACCCCTTAATCTCCAAGTACCAGAATGTAACTTGGAAATATTGTACTTTTTTTTCCTAATGCTTTAGAACAACCAAAAAAACCTAAAAAGGTACAAAGCAAATAACTCTTTATTTTGTTTCATAGACCCAAAATAATGAAAATGGGTATATACCAATTTGAATTTTAAAAAAGAATGAACAGGCACACTATCTTTAAAGCCACTGTAAATTACCAGCTTAATAAATTGCAAAGATTATGTGTAGCTATTTATTCTTCTCTTCAGTAAAAAAAATGTATAGTTACCATGGCAACTACCAAATCTCATAGTGTGTGTGCTACTTCTATGATATGATCACTTTTTGTAATAAAGACATGAGTAATATATCATCTGGGCTCTGGTATTAAATGTTTTGAAATGCTTTCAAACACACACGTTGCTGATATACATATTCACTATTTTTGACTCCTTTAGCTCTCTGACATTAAATACACTTTAAAGTTTAACATTTTTGTGCTTCAGATATTTTCTGAATATATTACCACGTTATATCAAATCTCTGAAAATTGTAGAATTACAGTCAACACCCCAAATTTCTCAATGACTTGTAATTGGCTTTCCATAAGCACTATAGAAATGGATTAAAGGAATGTTTTAAATATTTCCATTTAAAATGGAGTTCCAATTTTTTTTAAAATTGAATCTTCCATAACAAGAAAAGCACTCTTTATATTTTCTTAAAATAAATAACAATTTGTATTAGAAATTGACGAAGATACTGTTTTCCAAGTCTCTATGCTCCTGTACATTTAATGCAGGGTCCATTTATGAGACAGCTAAAATTAAATATAAAAGTGCAACATTTCTTCACAGCTATTATTAGACAAAATGATATGAACCCCTAAAGTGAGCTGTGCCTCACTTGAACCCATGTCCCCAAGCATATGGAGGAAAGAGAAGAGAGTCAAGAGTGAGAGCTCTGGAGACTGCTGTGTTTTTTGGGAGTAGAAAATATTAAACAGTGAAGTAGACCAAAAAGGGAGCAGCTGAGAGAAAGGGGAACAGAAAAGTTGATACCATATGTTGACAGGAAGTAGACAATTGTCAGAAAGATTTAATAGATTCTTGAATTGGATCTCTCAACGTCTGTTTTGTTCTCATCTATTGCGGATGAGACTTGGGTGCTGTTAGTTAGATGTTCTCATACAATATCTAAATGGTGAAAGAGAGGCGGAGGTCATCTTCCACAGAAGAAGATTTAGCTGAAGCTTAGATGCAACATTGGCTCATGTTTTGTCATGTCTCCTTGGCTTCCTTTGAAAAACTCAAGGGGAGGTTATTCTCTCTGAAAATCTCACCAGGTAAATAAGAGGGCTTGGATCCCCAGGGTTGCCGATGGGATGCTTTCTGTAAAAACTTGGCCTAACTGAAATATGGTTAACTTGACCTAACTGAAATATGGTTAACTTCCTTGCTCTATTAGCCTCAAAAAGCAGGAGCTACAGTGAGCAAAATGAAGCAGAAATTTCACAAATCATAAAATTACTTAATCATTTAAATGCCTAATGTATTTTGAGTTGTGCCGCTCTTTTGTTTGATTTTTTTTTGACTCTCCCATGAAGAAGAAAGGGCTTTATTACATTTAATTTTTAATGGAATTGAATTAAATTATTGTCACAAATATTTAATGTCTTACCTTAAGGTAATTGTGTAAAACCAAGGCAATCAGTATTATTAAGAAGATGTTTGGTTGTTATGCCAAATATTCTCATTACATAAATTTTAGGAAAAAAGAAAATAGGCATCTAAAGCAGAGAAAGCCCTGTACCAAGGTTGCTAAATTCTACTTATCTGGCAGCTCTTTCTTTTTAGAATTCCGTAGATTTATTTTTCTTGCATTTATTTAACAACTTAGAGTTTGCATAGTGCTTTCCTAGACATGATTCCCTGTGCTCTTCACAACATCTTTATGAGGGGACAGGGTTCATAGTATTTATTTTTAATTTCTGTTTACCAAGATTTAAAGAGGTTACAATAAGGGGAGAGAGATGAGAACAGAATCAGAGATGAAGGTTAAAGATGAGGTAAAGTAATAAAATATAAAAGAAGAAAGGTGAATAAAGCTAGATGGAAAAATATCCCACAGACTGTAAGCAAGTAGATGGAGACAAACCATTAACAGCCACAAGGCATGATCCTGGGATAAGCAGAGGAAGCAATTGGATATCTGAGAACAAGAGAACCTCAAAGCGGGTTGTGGCCTTGCAGTTCTGGGTGAATGCAGGAACCAGTACTAGGAGAGTCTGAGAGGCTGAGGCTGGACAGCTTCTATGAGCTATCAACCTGACCCATCAGGGCTCCTTTCCAGGACGGGGCCCCATACTGGGGAGAATATTAAGGGAATGGAATAAATATTGAGGAAAAATAGGGACAAGAGACACAGACAAGCAAAGGGAAGGTCTAGATCTGCCCTATTCAATAACGTAGCCAATAGCTATTGTAGTGACGCTGTTGAGCACTTTAACTGAGACCAGTCTGAACTGAGATGTGCTGTAAGTGTAAGATACACCATGGATATTGAAGACTTAGAATAAAAACTATAAATGATCTTATTAATAATTTTAAAATATTTGATTACCGGTTAAAACGGTAATAGTTTGGTTATATTGGGTTACATCAAATATACTAAATTGATTTCACCTTTTGTCCGTTTTTCTAAAATGTGATTACTGGGAATTCCCTGGTGGTCCAGTCGTTAGGACTCCATGCTTCCACTGTAGGGGGCACAGTTCTCCTGGTCGGGGAGCTAAGTTCCTGCATGCTTGCACGGTGCGGCCAAAACAAACAAAAAAAAGTGTTTAAAAAATGTGATTATTAAAAATTTTAAGTTATGTACGTGCTTTATATTTGTGGTTCTCATCTATTGGACAAATTGGACCAGAGGTAGACAAACTATGGCTTGTGCGCCAAATCCAACCTGCTACTTACTTTTGTAAATAACGTCTGATTAAGGTACAGCCCTGCTCATTTGCTTAGGTATTGTCTATAGAGTTGAATAGATATAAAAGAGACTATATAGTCTGCAAAGCCTAAAATATTTACTACCTGGCCTCGAGAGAAAAAAACTTTACCAAGCCTGATATAAACCAATTGGAGGAAGAAAAAAACATAGTCAGAAAATCCCAGAAATCAAGCCAGCCTATTTCTGAACACTATACAAGAACAGTAAGAGAGAAAGCTCTTTGAAATTAAAAAGCTTTCCTGAACGCTGCCTCATTTTAGAAGTCTGGCAAAATTAATTTCATGTAAATATTAACAACATAGAAGGATCAAGGTCAAATTCAATGCAAAAGTACTATACAAAGAAAAAGAATAAAGAACAGGATAATTTTTTCCCACATCAGAAAGCTAAGTCCACAATCAGAATGAAACTGAAACCACATTTTGAAAATGAGCTAAAAGACACAAAGAAAATGTTACAACACTTAAAAGCAAAACATAAATCAGAATTAGAAATCTTTGTAAATGTGTGACTGAACTCAAGAAATAATTCAAAATAAAAAATTAAAACATAGTGTAACTTTAAATAAATAGATGAAAAAGAAATATTTAAAAGCCAAATAAATAAATAAAATTAGCAAGAGATAAAAAAGATCCAAGAAAAAGTGATAAATATTGAAAAGAGGCCAAAAATACAAAAAAAATGTATAAGATGGTCTTGTGTAGTCTGATAATGAGTGTCTCAAGTCTGGGATGAAGGCTTATGAACAAAATTGAAAGCAAATAGAGTGTCTTAAAATCTTTGGGTTAGTGAAGATTATACTCATCCTACTCTCTTCCTGAATGTTAGTATTCATAGAAGCTAATGTAATAGAAATGGGCCTTTTGAAATAACTGAAGATTATGAGAAAGACATGCTATCTTTTTGCATAAAAAGCACTCCCTTTGTTACTTAGTAGCAGAGTACAGAAGAACAAGAGCCTTGTCATGCCACAAAGCAGTCAGAAGGAAAGGTAGAACGTTGGGTAGGGGATAGTGAAGGTGTTCAGCAGGTTCAAGATGTTATGAGTGAGGGAAAAAATGAAAGGAGAGAAGAAAAGAAAAGGCCTGGGAGACACACTTACAGATTACCCTGAGAGTCCGGGACTAACTGGGCCATCTTCCACAGACGGACCACAGGGCTAAATTAAACAGAATAGAAATTCTACTATGAACCTCTGTACCTTTATGGAGTCTGGCTTTTGTCACTTGACTCTGAAAGAAAGGACTGATGAAAACTTCTTTTGGACTCTTTGAGTCTATGCTTGACCAATTAACAGTGAGAATATGTTCATGTTGTTGCAGATACTGGCTGAGATTGCTAATAATACCCCCAATAGTCATTTCTTACTCTTACTGATATAGCACTTGGTAATAGAAGTAAAATAAAAATTTAGCAGGACACATTGTTATCCGGGTTGGGATAACATTTTCCTGCCTCTTTTGCAGCTAGTTACGGCCATGTGACTCAGTTCTGCCCAGTGAGATGTGAGCAAAAGAAATCCATATTACTTCTTAGCTGTACCCTTAAAAGAAGCATCTTGCCCTCCAATTTCTCTTTCATCCTTGCCACAGACTCGAGCATGGAGCAGGTAGGACCTAAGGGGTTGACAGAGAAGTAAGATAAATGATCTTATGGAGCCTGCCAAGTCAAATTTTTCAATGAGCAAGTAATAAATATTCTCTTTTGCATAAGCCACTATTCTTTTGGTCTCTATTGAAGCTGCTAGACAAATATCCTAGTAATATACTACTGTTCTTTTCTTTATATAATTAAGAGCTAGCACATGGGCCCTAAGAGATTATTGGAATGGTGGTAGGAATCAAATTACAATGCACCACTGAGCCAAGTGTCACCTCACCATGACAGCCAAACTCTTAGCAAAATGGTGCAGAGGAATGGAATTATTCATTTAAGCACTAACTCAAAATATTTGGAGAAAACTCTTAGACATGCTAGAAATTCTTTCTGGAGAGAAAAGACAATGGAGCCTAAGTATGGGTTTCTTGGACTCTGTGTGTCATGCTACCGTGAATAACATCATTCAATAAGGATTCATTCCTTTTTTCTGTATGTTTAAGTGAGAGCCCCCACCTTCCGTACTTTCTTCTTTTGTAAATTAAGGGAAAGAAAGAAGGGAGTTCATCTGACATGACCCTAAACTGAAGGATAAATACCAAATGGCCTATCATTTGGCTACCATGTCAATATAAAGTAGCGGTTAAGAATGTAAGTGAAACTAGTTTGTCTGAGGTTAAACCAATGGTGTGACTTTCAACAATTTATTTAACCTCCCCATGCATCAGTTTCATCATCTATAAAATGAATAATAATAGTACCTATCATACTGAGTTGTTCACTAAATGAGTTAATACACACAGAGCACTCCAATCAATGCCTGTTACTTAGTAAATAATAAATGTTAGCAAATATTATCTTAGATAACTAAGATATTATTATCTTAGTTGGGGGGAAAAACTCAAACAATCCAAGGGTGATGCCCAAAACAACAGACTGGAGATTGCATTGCTACAAAATACTGCAGTACTGGGCATTCATGAAATAGGTGATCACTGGAAATGGTCTAGTATTCTATGGTGAATCATTAGGTACCTGTCAGTTTATAAACTGCAATGAGAGTTCAGAGAAGAGCCAATAGCAGTGGGTAAGGGACCTGCTAAGACCCAAGACACTAAGCCCCAAGGCAGGATTTGTTATACATAAGTGAGATAAGGCCTGTAGGATAAGGAAGCAGACTTTAACTGGAAATAAAGGTGAGGCACATGAATATAAAAATTAGTCATGAAGCAATAAGTTTTAAGTTAATTAGACCCTGCTGAATATCACAAATGATGATGAGGATTGAGAAAAAGGTGACAACATAAAACAAGAGGAAAAATGGGCTCTTCTCAGAAGGCATGAGATATCACTCAGTATTGAGCTAAATTTAATGAACATTTTAATGTTCTCACCACACACAAACAGATAATTATGTGAGGTGATAGATGTGATAGATGTGTTAACCTTATCATGGTTATTGCAATATACAGGTGTATCAAATCATGTTGCACACCTTAAATATATACAATGTTATATGTCAGTTATATCTCAATAAAGCTGAAAAAGATTTTTCCAGGTTGTTACATACAGCACAAGTTCATTCATTTTACCTGCTGCATAATATTCTGCTGAGTAAATTTATTTATTTATACTTCTACTAATGATCATTTAGATGCTGGGAATTTTTCACTATTATAAACAAGGCTACAAATGACTACTCTTCCTCATGATTCCTGATATACCTCTGCAGCTGTTTCTCTATATTATGTTTATACATCCAGATTTGAACTTTCTGGGTCATAAGGCATAGGCAAATTCAATTTCTTTGGAAATGGCCAAATTGTTCTCACATTTGGCTTTACCAAATAACACTCAATTCTTTTATTCTGTTATTTATACCATGGTATAATTTATACCATATTTCAAAGAAGCGTATTATTCCACTTTAACACTGTGCAACACTACATGAACTAACTTTTAAATATGCCTTACAAATCAATGCTTACTTCTTATCTAACATAGGTCAAAGATACGTATGATGGATTAAGACAAGTCCTAATATTTGCAAAATATCAGGGTTATAAAAGAATATAGGAAGGGAAAAACAAATCAAAACTTTTTTCTGGGTAGACTTGAAGAAGCAATAAAACCAAACTTCTTCCCAGCAAAAATGTATTATTCTTATTACTTCTTGTCTTTCAGTAGTTTTGTACATATTATTGCATGATAGTTGACAATTCAATAATAGGATGTGAAATATAGAAAATACTTTGCATACAACTCTACATAAAGCTTCCATTCTTAAATCATTCCTAAATCATTGAAACATGTTTGCATTTAGTCTGTATTTAATATCCAACTCTGTAACTGAAAGCAAAGCTAGTGAAAATTTTTTCTTCATATATAAAACATAATGGTGATTTTTTTTCTCCCATGTTTCTCTCTTTTTGAGAGAAGTGAGTACTTGAGGAATAAAGATGTAGACCACATAGGCACTTCTTTCTGCTTAGAAGAGACCCAGTTAAGAAATGAGAAAGGCATAAACCAAAATAAGGAGATTTCACAAGTGCTCTGAATAAAGCATAAGGTGCTTCAGTACGCATATGCTGCAAAATGCTGTCACATTAACTCAATATTCTAGACAAGTTTTATCCTAATCAATTTTTTCTACCTTACCTTAACTGATCAAAGACCTATAGGTATAATTTCTCTATATATTAGCTATTCTGTTCAGATATCATCTTTCAAGTATCTTGAAATGATTGTAATAGCAAATTGCTGATTTTTAAAAGCTGAATCAGTGATAGCTTCAGTAGTGTACTGTCATTACATTAGAGATTTTAGACATGGATGTATAACTCAGGTGTTTAAAACATAGAACTATTACTTCTCATTATTGTTTTTCTTTCAACTTAATATAATTGTTCATTCAAGAAAGTACCTCATCAGTTATTTTTTATCTATGTAGTGTATTGCTTTAAATGATTTTGCCTTTCTATTTTGCCAGAAATAATTGTTCTTAACTGGCTACAAAAGTGAAGTCATCGAGTCTCTTACCACCTTAGTATCATCCATGCAATTGGCTACTGTTCTCTATCCTTTTGTTCTATTATCAAACCACAAAGGAAAGACTGATCTTGGCCTTGCCTCCCTTCAAAGCACACGTGCTATTTATCCCATGTCAGATGTGCAGAGTTATTGCAACACTCTTAAATATTATAACAAGAATAAATTAAATGCTTAAAAAACATTGAGAAGATACAATGACTTGTTGTAGAGACATGTACTAAAAAATGAGGAAATTCCAAACTGGGAATATATATGCAAGACTCACAGACAGAGTGCATAGTATCCTGGGAATGTCTTCATAGCAATAATTTGTGGAGTGGCTGAAATTTTTATCTTTCATTTCTCTGGATTAAATCATAATGTTAATATAAACATGTCAACGTTTAAATATTTTCTTAAAATTTTCCTTTTTTCTATATTTGTCTTAATCCTGAATTATGTTAGACTATTTCAATGAAAACACAAAGAAATAATAATTGCTTGAGTTAAAATTTTTACAATGAAAGTTGAAATTTAAGTGGAGAGCCTATCTCTTTAACTCAGATAACTTTAGTTATAAATATTTTTAATTTTTGGTATTGAATGTGAAATGAACAACTCATTTTGTAAGTAGCTAACTTTACAGGGGGGGCAAATTACTGAAAACAACAATTTTAAAATTATTTCTTGTTTGGAAAGATTATTCCAACATTTATTTAATGTAGGGTAGTTTATCAATTATTTGTAATTTTAGAAGTGTTAAACAAGATTCTAGAGAACCTAGAATACTAGCCCTCGTTCTGTCATTAACAGTGTATTTTAGGAAAAATTATTTAATGTCTCTATTTTAAAATGTACAAATAATGCTAAATGTAGACTTCAGTGACATAGATTTGAAGAGTCTGAATAACATAGATTTACAGGTTCTGAAGATTCTGTAGACTTTAGTAACATAGATGTGAAGATTCTGAATTCTTTGGCATAGTCATAATTACAAAGTGTGTAGTTGTTGGTGGAAGGAGAGATGCCAGAAAACTTGAAGGGGCAGGAAGACCTGATCTAATGTCAATGTCAATTAGGAGACCATGATAGCTCCTAATTTCACAGCCTGTACATTCACTTGCCTTCTAACCTTGACCTTCAGCCATTTTGACAGGCTCCAGGCTAATCTCTGGGAAAATGTCCCCTTTTTAGTCTTCAAATAATATCAATATGAAATAAAAGGTGTTTTTAAGAAATCAGATCTGTTTTGAGCTGACATGAGAAAAAAGTGTTTATATATATATATGTGTGTATAAAACACTTGTTGTGGAAGGGAGAAGCAAGTAATGATAATAAAATTTCCTTTTCTATAACACCAAATGTGGTGATAGGAACACATCTTCATTAATACCTACTACACTCAGATGGCCACATGACATAGCTTCTGTTCTTTCCCCAGCATCCTAAATTCATTCTCTAGTTTCGTAGTCTTCACACAAATTTATTCAAGTGAGTGTTGCTGTGATGATGGTACCATTTGGTTGTGGCCAACATGCGACACTACATGAAAATCTTCACTACCGTTGCCTTTCTTCTCTCTCAAAGGAATGGTACAAATGACATACTCCCACTTTTTTCTTTACAATTTACTTCTAAATTCAGTTTATTTGTTTAATGAAGTCTTTTTTTTAATCATATGAACACATATATATTTGTAAATACTTATTTCCTTTTTTCTTCCCAGGTCTTGCATACTAACCTAAGGAAAAAACTCTTTCTTTTCTCTTCAGCCTTCATTTCTTTTTCTTTTCCTTTACCCAAATAAATCAAATCTAATCTAATAATGCATAAGGTTTCCTGTGTCAAGGAAATAGAAATCTATGTGTTTTGTTACACTTAGACAAAGCAGAGACTCAGTGCCCTTGGTTTCTGTAACCTTGACTCTACTCTTTTACATGCTTCAGGTATCTTTCTTCCCTGCTTGCAGTTATTTATTCTCCTTTCCATCACTCATGAACATTTCTAGAGCATTCTGCACTCCCACTGTGTTACTCAATGGAAATGTGATAATAAGTAAGACACAGTTCCTGACCAAAAAGGAGAAAGACAAATATATAAGGACTCATTTTTCAGTTTGGTTTATTTAATAACATTCATTGAAGCAATATTGTTTAAGTATTTTTCGGGACAAATAAGGTTTATGTAAGTTATATCATGGGTTAAATAGGTTGTGCAATAACTGCCAACTATTTACATCCAAAAACTTATTTCCATAGCACTGTTTTCACAGGAAAAAAGTCTGAATTCCAGTCCACTGCCTACAAATGCAGTGTTGGAACACAACTCACTTACGTGTAGTCTGCTTGTTAAATTATGTTGAATTGCACCTTTTCTCAGAAGGACCCTCTAAATATCTCCACGTGTAATATCATGGGGTCTTATTTGTTTATTCTGTTTTCTTTCACAAGCAATTTGAAACAGTTTACACATATAACAAAATAATAATGCAATATAAACAAGGTAAAGAGGTAGGACTAGGAAAAATTGTAAATGAAAGCAGAAATCCAAGCCTGGAGTAGGGCGGGGCCAGGTGGGCCAGCACACGTGTAGCTATGACTGCCCTGTAGAAGGTGCCCTGTGGAAGATGACCATGAGAGGATGTTGGGCATTTGCACTGAAGACTCTTCTTTGGAGTCTCTGCTGAGTTGGTACTTGAAAGTGAATCCATAGGCTTCGGAAACTTGAAGAGTAGATGAAAAGTTTGGCATTCGTTTGGGAAAACTTAGAAGCCTCTTGAAAATGATTTCTTTAACATAAGAAAAAGTCACATCTCTACCTAGAAGTGGGTTTCAAAGTGGCCTATAGAAAAATTCAAGAGATTATCTCAATAAATCCTTGGAGGTTCTCTCTAACACAGTTTATTGGCTTCTTTAATCTCCCAAATCTTATCATGCAGAGTTGACTAAGATGATTGGGGGCTGAAAGATTTTCAGAGCAGCTATTTCCAGGTAGCTAACACAGATAAATAACAATATGAATCATAAAGATATTTTGGAATATTCAATTTTGGGTATTATATTGCCCTGCTGAATGTTCCAGAAAAAAATTAATTTCTAAAAGTGTTACTGAGTAGCTCAAGATGTAGACTATTATATAAGATTATTGGAAATAAAATGCCCAAATTGAAGAGATAATCTACAAAAAGATGGCTTCATTTTTTAATAGTTTAAATCATTATTTCCAACAAAGATGGTAGAGGCAATTATCTTTCATGTCTCTTTTTAGAGAGTGACAATGTGGTCATATCATCAGTAAATAATATGATGTTATTTAGTCTTAAAATAAATGCTCTTGTGAATTAGACATAAGACAATGCATTATTTCTATTTTACAAAGACAAAACTGAAGTGATGAAGAAAAAATTGTAGTGAAAATTAAGCCATGGATTGAGGATGTTCTGCTGGGCATGTGGTATACAAGCACTTAATATTTGCTAAGTAGTTGATTGTTTTACATCTATATGTGTGACAGCTAAATCAAAATGGCCGATAGCTTTAAATAACTTAGTTTTTTTATATTTTTTAGTGATGATCACAAGTCTCATGGTGACAGAAATTTAGAATATTGGTCTTTTGCATTTTCATCTAATATAGCAGTCCCTGAACCCTAAATAGCTGTCAATCAGAAAGCCTTAATGAATTTTCAGTGTAAAATCAAAGACATAGTGATTCTAAATTTAGTCACGAGAGAAGTACATTGCTTCCCTTGGCTCTTTGTGAATCATATTAGAATTGCTTCACCCAAATTAAGTATTTACTTATTAGAAGATGGACTTTTCTAATGTGCATAATGTTCTTTGCTTTTAAAAGTTATGTCACACTGTAGCAAATAAGGGAATTTAATTCAATCATATTTTTAAAATATGATCCCAAGATTCCTATGAAAAACTTCTGGACAAACTAAAAAATTAATTTTTAAAACATTTTACTTTTGCCTAAATATAATAGGCCTTATTATGAAATATGATATCCATATGAAATATAATAAATTCTTAAATATATGTTAAAATGCCTGTCTTAATTCCTTTTCCCTTTTTCTTCGCTAAGCTTATAAAAGTAAAAATCAATTACACTGATGGAAAAAACTCTGTATTTAAATTGCAGAATGTTACATAAACAACACCCCCCAAAAAAAAGCAAAACAAGTAGTATTTGAATATTTAATAGTTTCAATTTCCATTTGTTCTGGAGTAAATTCTATGTGAGATGTATTTCTGAGCAACCAATAAAAATATGTTCAAATAAAACAATCATTTGGAGTTAGAGAAAACATTAAATATCTTTTTAAAACACAAGCAGCTTTTTCATTTTTAAATTTTCATGCAAAATAGTGCAAATAGAACTGCTGCTATAAATAGATTGTAGAATATTAACTAACACTGTGTTGTAGGTGGATATTTGCATTATTATAATAAAAGATCTAAATCTTAGTTTGGGAAACAATTCATTTTGAGTGTTATCAACCAACCAATATTTATTGACCATCTGACCAAATATTCTTAATATTGAGTTAGTGGCTTTTTGGTTTGGGAATGAAGTGATCCTGAAGAAGTTTGGGGCATGGGGTCTGCTTTTAAGGAAATTAAAATCTAAGTTTCTGTTTGCATCCCTATATAAACCAATACTCAAGTCTTTAAAGCCATTTTCAAGAAAACACAATCCCTCTCACAGTAAAGGAGAAACCAAAAAGAGTTAGAGCACCACAAGATTTAGGAGGTGTTCTGAATAGTTAATAAATATTATGATCTGACTGAGATGTGATTAAAACCAAGTGTAGGAAGTGTCTATATTCATTGGAATGGTAGTTGTCACATTGCCATTTCTGCCACAAAATGCTATTTCATGCTTGAAAACAACCCTCTCCATTAGCAAAGGTATAAGTCAGCTACTTGGAAATGGTTACGCAATTCTTTCCTCCAATGCTAAAAGCAGAATCACAGTTCCTGTTTTTCTTTTCCTTGAAAGGAGGTGAAAATCTGACAGCTCAAAATGAATCAAAAACCCAAGATAAAACCGACACCATTTTGTGCCCACTCAGTCTTCTTTCCAGGGTCATACATGTGTAAGTGGCTGTTTGTTTATAGTCAAGACCTTCTGTGGGTAAATCTGGCAGGATATCAAAGACATTTAGCATAGATATTTCATTTTCAATGCATGTGTCTATTTTTTCCCCTGTTGATGAACCAAATATAGCACATGCAGATGATTTTTAGGAATTTATTTTAAATCATAAATGTTTCCTTTTTTTCTTTCTCTGAATGTTCACAGTAGCTGGGAGACAAGTAAGTATTTGCCTATCACTCCCCTCTCATCACAGCATTGAATGGTTGGGTGAAATGGAACACAAAATTACATAATGTATTTCCCTCCTTTACCATCTCTCTGTCTCTATCAATCTATTAATTAATAATATAGTCATCAATCTAGTAATCATCTATCATCTATCTGTTTGTCATTTATAACCCATGGCATAGTGTTTAAGAATAAGGGCTTTGAATTTAGTTAAACCTGGAGTTGAAGGCAGGATCTGCCTGTTATTAGCTGAATGGCCTTAGTTAAATCACTTAACCTCTCTAAGCCTAATTGGCTTATCAGTTTAAACCAAGCAATGAAAATATTTATTTCATTAGGAATGTTATGAAGATTAAAACAGATAGCTCATGCAAAGGGCTTAGCACATTGCTTGGCATGTAGTAAACATTCAATAAAATTTAAAGATTATTCTTATTTTTTAAAATAACAGTAATCACTTTCAGAATAGATGACAAGCATGAGGCAGAGATCATTCAAATTTCAGTTTAATATCTTTAGTAGTATTTCATTCATTGATGAAAAAATGTGATTTTAGTTAACTCTAGGCAAAACCGGGAGATAGTAAAATTTTTCTTTTAATTTTTCTTTTAATTAATGGTTCTTTCATCTCCCCATTTCAGATATTTTCATAACAGTGGTACTGTTTTTCTCTTTTCCTAATAGAATAAAATGTTTTCCAATTGTTCTTTTCTTTCAGTAGCAAAATACTTGTATTTATAGTTTATTGTGACTAAGTCGATGCATAACCTCCTTGTAATATAGTTTGGTGGGGTATTTTTGGTTTGTTTTTTGTTTTGTTTTTCTGTGTTTTTTATTTTGGAAATGCTATCTTAACCCAGTTTGAAGCCCTAGCTAGAAGACCATCAGTTCACCACAAGCAGCTGATTAAGTCCATACCACAACCACTTTGGGGGGCTCTCTCACACACCAGGATCACTGTGCACCCACCCGAATCACCCCGTGACCAGGTACCAGATAACTAGAGACAGCTCTTATGCTCTAGAGTCCGGGGAATTACTCAAATTAGCCAATCCAGAGAGAACCCCAGAAACCTAGCTAACTCTACCCCTCTCACCACACCTAAACTGCCCCCCTAGGTATAGCTGCAGCTTGTGGTACCTTTGCCCCCACCCCCAGTGCTACTCCCTGTATGACCCTGAGTGAAGCCTTCTCTCTTTCAAAGTTGGAAGCAACAAAGCCACCAAAAGTCTTTAAATCTTATAAAACACTTCCTTAACCAGTTTTTATTTGAAGCCTTTGTGCTCTATTATCAGATATGAGCATTTTATTGTATGTTAAAGGAGTTTTTATTTTAAATATTATAATTATATTCAGAAGTAATACAGGGTCATTTTAGGACTTACTGAAAATACTAAAAAAAAAAATTCCTAAAGAAAAAAAATCCATTCACAAACTCATAAAAAGCTAATACCAAAGTTTAGTTATACTTTCTATTAGTTTTTAACCATATATGTCACTATCTATTATATTTATATATACATACCCATACATATGGAGATATAGTCATATCTATATATGCATATGTATATGTATTTTTATCCAGTATAGCTAGACAGATACAGATATATATCTTTTCTATTTGTACAAAGATAAATAACTAAATAAATCAATTCATAAATTTCCTTCAGAATTCATATCACAATTATAGTTAAATAATTATTTATATAATTATGTAAAACTTAATCCCACCTCTAGATTATAAACACCATGAGTGTAAGGTTTGTGGCTGCTATAAACAGTTTGCCTAATGTGGTCTCTGACAAATAGATGATCCATGAATTTGTTGAAGGAATGAAAATAACCTTTATGAACACTGCACATAACCTGCTTTATTTTTTAATTCACTTAATCTTTTTCTGTATATCCTTAAATTTCATACTATTTCATATGATATATGTTAAAGGAATACAAAACATCAACAAGCAGCAATAGATCCAACTATATCATACTCCTAAAATACACCGCAGCTAGTTATCAACGCTGCCTATATGAAGGAGACTGGCCCTGTCCAATTCATTTCCTTCAGTCTGATGGGTAGAATAGAATGTAAGATCATGTGCAATGAAGCTGTGAGGCTCTGCAAAAAAACCAAGTTTGTATCATATAAAACAAAGGGAAGTGTTGACAATTATTTACTTGTCTGAACTAAATAATTCAGTAATAAAATGTTTTGTTGTGTTTAAAGAAGCTGGTTCTGTAGGTAAAATTAAGGGGCTAATTGCCAAAGTTGTACACTTGGCGCAGGAAAAATCGAGAGAGAGAGAGAGAGAGAGAGAGAGAGAGAGAGAGAGAGAGAGAACAGAGAGACAGGGGGAAAGATAGAGACAGAGAAACAGAGAGAATAGCTCAGGAAAAAAAATAAAGTTGTACCTCTATGCCATTGAGAGAGACGGCATAATCTTGCAAGAATTATGTGAGTCATTTCAGAATTTACTCAGTCCAAAACACAACTGATCAGTGAAAAACAGGTACTTGCTGATAACATGTACATTCTATTAACCTGAAAGAGAGCTCAACCTAATTAGAAATAAACATTGTGACAGATAGATAGGTATAGATATGTAGATACAGAGAGAGAATAGTAAATTTACAAGTGCAATAGAAGTAACCTCTTCTGCAGAGAGAAGGTGTTATTTGAGTTGTTTCTTGTTCAAAGAAAGAGGGGTAGGAATGGATTCTGAATGGAGATAATAACATGAATAAAGATGGAGTGGTGTGAAAATGTACAATGGAGGGTATATATCTGGAGGATGTAGTGTGAGACAAAGCTAGAGACCACACATGGGTTTATAAATCGGGCTTATTTCTTTCTATTTTATCCTCTATGAGACCAGTTGTTCTCAACCAGAGGCAATTTTTGTCCCTGAGGGACATTTGACAATATCTGGATACAAATATCTTGGGGATGGGTGCCACTGGCATCTAGTGAGAATCCAGAGATAATGCTAAATATCCTATGATGAATAGGATAGCACCCTCCACACCAAAAAGAATTTTCTAGCTGAAATGTCAGTAGTCCAAGATTAAGAGAGCCTGGACTGCACCAATGGTCTCCAAAATGGGATGTTTGAACCTGATGAGTGATAAAAGAGAACACATTAGGGTGCAGAAAGAAAATACTAAAATTTTATAGTTGTATTATCTCATTTCTAAAATTTTGTTTTTGAAAGTATATTTTGTAGCACACAAAGTATATATTTGTGGTACATGTGTGCAATTTATAAATATATGCACATGCATTTGTAGTGCCTGCTCAACCTTTTTTCCTACTGGGTTACACAGCCAAAAAGTTTGTAGACCCTTGATTTAGCAAATAGGACGTCATCAAAAATTAGGTGGGTATGTTATAGAAAAACAAATGTGGTTGTAATATTGGGAAAGGATGAGAACAAAGAAGACTGGAGGCATGGAGAAGAGTCGGGCATCTACTGCAATATTCCAGGCAGGAAATGAAAAAGATAGGCTTTAAGGCATTGTCATTAGAGATAAAATAAGGAGATCAATTCAAGACACATGTCTGAAGGAGATTCAACAAGAATTCTTGGGTGACAGATTGGATTTGAGAATTGAGTAAGAAAGAGATGTTGGGAAGTAACTCTAAGGTTTCCACCTTAGACTTGCTCATTGTTCTTTCTGCCTCATATTTTAATTGATAGTATGCAGGTCTCTCTGATTTTGTGTAAACGCAGAGCCAGAGTTTGAGTTATCTTGGGGACTGGTGGATGAGGGAGAAACTTAGGATGACCCTGATGAGTAAATTGTGGATAGTGAAGGTACCATCAGAGATGAGAATGTGAGAGGAAATACAGTGGATATCTTTTATTTGAGATGGGTATAATAAGTTTATTTTGATGATTTTGATTTTGTAGTCCTCTGGGAACTCAGGTAAACATGTCAGATAAAGATTTGGAGACTACTTTTTCTGCTTAGGTAAAGCTGAAAGGATAAGTTTGAGGAGGTAACTAAAAAGACTAATGACATTGGTAATAATATATTTCTAACAATGTGAATTATCTTACTTATACCTTGTTCTTTGATCCCTGCATAGTAACCAAAAAAAGGAAAAAGGCAAAAAGAGAGAAAGAAAGAAAGAGAGAGAGAGAGGAAGAGAAAGAGAGAAAGCGAGAAAGAAAGAAAGAAAGAAAAAGAAAGAAAGAAAGAAAGAAAGAAAGAAAGAAAGAAAGAAAGAAAGAAAGAAAGAAAGAAAAAGAAAGAAAGAAAGAAAGAAAGAAAGAAAGAAAGAAAGAAAGAAAGAAAGAAAGAAAAAGAAAAAGTAAGTTTGGAATAATGCAGAGCTGGGGGTTAAAATGATTGGTAGAGTGAAGAATACAAGGTTTAGAAATTAAGATTGCAGCAGAAGGATTAATAGTGTCATTTCAGGCTATGGCAGTAAGGGGGAAATTAAAGTGAGAAGACTTTTATTCAAAAGAATGTGGAAGGTTTAAGACAAGGTCTTGAGGATGGTGAAGAGAAAGTCTAGTTGGAGTAATGGATGGGAAGAATGGAAAAATTAGAGGTTGTGGTCCAAGAGTATAATTTCTCGGTTTACAAATTTTAGTTTTATAATTATTATTTCCATAGGACTGTATAGAAGACTCTCATATATCTCAACATACACACCCATCTATGAAAGGAATTTGGAAAATAAACTACTTATTACGAAGAATGAGTACAAAAGTAATGGAAGGGAATTTAGTATCTGTTCTTAATAAATGTCATCTTCTCCTGAATTTTCCTCTTCCTACACAGTTTAAGTAGTAATAAGTATGTTTCATCTGGCCTTCCAGATCTCTCAGTGCATCCAAAAAAAAATTCTTTAAGGCCAATCCTGCAACTGTATTTTCTCAAATAGAGATGGAATAAAAGAGAGGGATGGGGGAGAGAGAAATTCATCATAGACACATTTGCTGAAAAAGTCTGGCAGATGAACAAAACATGATTTTTTGAGAGGTTCTGTAATGGATAGATCTTTTTCTCACTTATGTACTTATGTGAAACTAGGAAAGATAGTAAAGTGCAAAAAAAAACCTACCAACTTTAAAAAAATTACTAAATCTTAGCAGCTTTGACTCTAGCGACTTATAGTTAAGTTATCCAAATGCTCTTAAGGCTGCCTTTTTATTTCCTTTCATTTTGACACTATAATATAATGTTTCATTTCTCAAAATCAGAATGTGAATCAGATAGATACAGTAAATTGATAAATCCTACATCTGTGATTTTATCTTCAGCAGTAAAAATAATGTCATACCATAAGGTCAAAGATTATTAACTACAAAACATTAAAACTACTGAGTTTAAAATATTTTTCCTATTTTCTAGAGGAAGAGGCCAAGAAGCATACTTTAAATTTTCACATTTTCTCCACACATTAGCTGGGCTACAGTTTTATTTCTAAGGCATAATTAAGCAAATATGCCACTTTAGGGAGATTCTATAAGCCATTCAATTCACTTTAGGTTAACAAGAAAGTGAAATCCATAATAAAATATGTTGTTGAATTGTCATTGTACTTAGTCATTTCTTCATAGATTTTTGCATGTTTTGTATTATTTTCCTCACATTATTTCACAAGGGGAAGTTTAGTAAAAATGGTTTTTGATAGTAACAAATAAGCAGAAATCCTTTCAGGATGCCCAAGATGGCATATGGAAAACACTTCTTTTTCTTAATAATCTCTACTGGCATTCATTTAGAAATTGTTGAAATTCTAAGGAGTCACACAACTAGCCACCATTAGAATAGAAAGCCTGCCAGATCCCGTCAGCAAAAGAGTTACTCTTTCAGTCTTGCTCCCCCACATCGCTACCTACAATTTACTTTTAGGGCTATGTGCCCTAAACTGTTTATACGATTGTCAAGGACGAATTGTTCTGATATTCGTACTGTGCTGTTTTACACATTGCTCTGTTAAGAGGTTTCCTAGGGACTAAGGAATCTTTATTAGAATTCTTGTGTTGGTGGTGTTTCTTTTAATGAAATGTTCAGTTTATGGTTAGCATTATGACAAGAGACCAAAGCCTTTTTGTCAGGATAGAGGTTTCTTCTCCATGACTGACAAAATCCTTTGACGCTCTCTCTCTGGCTATAAACAAAAAACAAAATAAGAGTTTGAAAGGGTAGAAGTAAGGAGCTCTCTAGAAATTTCTCTACACTTTTGCTTCTATCTTATGAGGGCAAGTCTTACATACCAACTTCAGAGCAGGACCCTGAATGCCCATTTTGGATTATTAATCCCATATTTCAAACTAAAATAGAAGCCAAAAAAATGGAACCTGTACCAAGCTAATTATAATTGAATTCGATTCTGATATTATAGCCAAAAGGGCAAAGAGAAGGAAGGGTTCTTAGCAGCTTAGAAGCAGTTTATGTATAGGAAAAATGAAGAACATTACAAGACAAAAAGGCTCTCAGAGATTAGAAGATAAAAAGGTTGATAGCAGGAGAGATTTTTCACCTTTTTACATGGATAAAATATAATATTGGCTTGTTAGGGACTATCTGAATCTGGGAGCGTGTGGAAGCAAGCATTGTAAGTGCCTCCTTGAAACAAGTATCCCTTAATCACAGGAGGGGGTTTGACCCATATTTGGAAAATACCACTCTAAAATTTATCTCTTCCCCTTTCCTTTATATATAAATCACAAAGCACTAAAAGACATGGGACTATAACAAGGCATTGCATAGTTAGCAAAGAAATGCCTAGCCTTCAAGAGTTGTAGGTTTAAGAAGAGCCAAGTGGAATGAACTAGTCCTTTTGGTTTGCTACTAAAATAGAAAACGGAATACATGGCTGAATCTCTAAAAATGCTAAATTTGATGTATGGTTGGGTAAAAGACTTGGGCTTTTTGACTTAAGGAACCTTTTATGTCTTATTCTGTAAATGAAGAAAGAAAGGACTGCTATCTTTGTATAAGGGGTCTATGGAGAAATATGTAAGAACAGCATGCCACATAAATGTGAAATTATAGCAACAAGAGCAAAAAGCCCCTTTTTTTTGTCAATTAGTTTAATATCAAGATTGAATTATTTCAAACATTCACATAACAGGACTTTATTAATCACTATCAAGTGTGGCCCAGTCCAGGGAAATCCATATGTCTCTCCAGTTCCCAGATGAGCACTACACAGATTTCTGCAAGTGTTTTCTGCTAATGTCCATGAGCAGACAAGCACTAGACAAATAATACTTGCAGAGTTCTTTTCCTGGCTTCATTTTCCTTACTCCCTTACTTTGTATTTCCGTCCTCCCTGTCTTTCAGGGAGTATAACTGGCTGCTCAAAATACTGATTAGTAGCATATAATAATTCTCAATTTAAATTCATGAAAAGTAGTATGAATTGAACAACATCTCAGCTTCATCTTTTATTTTCTTTTAAGAAGGATTTTCTTAACTCCGTACTATTTGGATGCCTGAGTTCTTTCGGTTTTGAACTCATCTAAGAGATGCCTTCTGTCTAATGCTTGAATTCCTTTTTTTTTCCTTCTTTCTAACCTCACCTGAATGCTGAGAGGAAATCTGTTATTGTTTCTACCTTGTCAGAGTAAATGTTGCTTATTAACTGGTGTCTCACCAGTATGAGAGGTCCCTTTGAACTCCTAGGGAATAAAAACCAGGAGTGTGCTCCATGGAAAGGGTCAATAGCTCATCATTTTATTTCTAAGAATTGCTTGAGAGAGGTTTAAATCCTTTGAGAGAAGTCCACTAAAGTGGAAAAATAAAACAAAACAAAAAAACACAAGGGCCTTAGATGAAATAGTCCATAATTTAAATCTGGTATCCCTACATACAAGTTTTATGACTCTGGCCAAGTTCAGTTTCCTCATCCACAAAGTTAGAAATAGCAATGTATATTTCTGTTAGTCAACTAGTAAATGTGAATGCACCTAGTATTAGCTTGATCCATAAAAAAAAATCATTATTTTTGGAGGCCCCAAATAGTCAATATCAGCAAATTTATATGGTTCATAATATATAGGAGAGGCTTAAATATGATTAGGTAAAAATCTATAATATTTTCTCCTCTCTTCTTTTTTTTTTTTTCTTGCGGTACACGGGCCTCTCACTGTTGTGGCCTCTCCCGTTGCAGAGCACAGGCTCCGGACGCGCAGGCTCAGCGGCCGTGGCTCACGGGCCCAGCTGCTCCGCGGCATGTGGGATCCTCCCGGACCGTGGCACAAACCCGTGTCCCCTGCATCGGGGGACCACTGCGCCGCCAGGGAAGCCCTCCTCTCTTCTTTTGTCTTTTGTTTTCTTCTCAAATTTATTGGCATATAAAATATTCTTTCAAAACACTCCGTATCTTGCCACTAAATGTAATATCTGGTTAAAGTATACCTCATAGGATATACATATAATCATAAAAATTATGATTATGGAAGTATGTGTATCTAGAGCTTGTCCCTTGTCCAAATCCACTGAAATGGATCCACTGTATACATGCTTGCTAATATTTTCTAATAATCTGCAGAGCTTTATTCTCCTTTTGTTATGTTTGGAAACTATGAGAGTTAGATTGCATGACTGTGTGTTCAGACTGCCAAATGCCAATAGGAGCAGACTGCACAGGAAGAGAAGTGTGTTCGTTTGACAATGTGTTATACACTATTGATGATGATTTTGAAATCGAAGTTGGTACTCTTGCCTTTTGCTCAGGGATATGAAGTTTTAAAATTGTCTTTATTTCAATTAAAGAGCAATGGTTAGTGCTGTTGTTTATGTTCATCCCTCCTGTCAGTGTATGTGTGTAATTATAACATGTAAGGTTTTACTCTCCCAAATGCTTTTGAATTTTGTCCAGAACAACATATTTCTTAAGGTATTTGCATTTATTCAGCAGAGACTATTCATGATGCTGCTTATTTTCTTGATTAAATAGTGTTTACTCAGAGTCGCCTGTCTCCTCTGTTTCTAATTCCTAAGCTGGGACTGCTCATCATCATAGCCCGTGATAGATGCAGGACAGACCCACATGACTTTGGGAGTTTTTTCCTGACAGTCCTCAACAAATATTAAGTAACTTAAATTCTTATTGCTTACATTATAGCTTAGAGGAAATATGGAAATAAAAGAATTGGGATTCTTGCTTTCCACCAATATGCAAATTGCTTAGCAGTTTATAAATGTCAGATTCTGAGAGTAAATGATTTTCATTTTCATCACAACAGCTTCTCTAGCTGATAAATGACGATAATTGTACTTGTCTCATACTTGAAACCGATACTGAAGGTCATGCAAAATGCTATAGAGAAACAGGTGAAGAGACATTATTGACTCAAGTGTGTGTTTGTATTTGTGTGCATTTGTCAACCTTCAGGACAAAAGTAGGGGATTTGACCCAGGGGAAGTGGCCAGATTTCAGTGAGCCCCAAAGGCAATACAGAGGGAGAATTTCCACATCAGGTGTTTCTCCATGAATTACTCCAGAGAGTTGCTTGCATGCTGAAAGAAATTCTAGGATGTCATTTCAAGTTTTTGAGAATGATTTCTACACTGTTCTAATGAAATGTCATATACGTGTTTAGAAAATTTCTAATATCCTTTCAAAGGGACCTGAGAAGAGAATCCTGTCATTAGTAGGTGGCTAATATTTGAGAATTACTAAGGATCCAGCAAGAAGACTAGGGCTTAACTATCCAGGTTTTGTTTTCCTCTTAGTACAAAAGACACTTAAAATGTATGTGTTTCATGGAGATATTTAGCTGAGAAAAAATATGTACCCAAAAATGTGCACTTTGGTGGGGAGAACTTACTAACAGGACAGCCATTTCCCATTTACCACATTTGCAACTTTGTAGCTGGAAAGACACTAGACATGGTTCTCACCGATAAGATGTGAGCAGAAGTGCCTTAAGGATCTTTCATTTTTCTTTCTTTTTGCCATAAAATAAAAACAAATTACATGAGGACAAACCTTTTGCTCTGCTCCCACCCCAGCTTCCTTTCTGGGGGGATGGCAGTCATAGAGCCTGGAAGTAGAACAGCCAGTATGGAGCCCTAAGAACAAAAATCTTATCCTGATAATGATAATGTGGAAAGATAGAAGGAGCCTGTGTTCTTGAGGGCATCGTTTGGCCACTATGCCATCTGTGGACTGTCTTTCTGGGGAATTCTTATTGTTGAATATATATAAACTCTTTCCTTATTTATGCTACTGTTGATCAGATTTTCAGTTTCTGGTAGCTGAAAATATTTGTACTGAAAAAACCCCCACCATTCCGTTCTCTGCACCAATGTTTTTCAGATTTTAGTGTGCATCAGAATCACCTAAGGGCTTGCTAAAGCATGGATTGTTGGGTCCACAGTAAGTCTGCGACGACACATGAGAATTTGCTTTTCTAGCAGGTTCCCAGGTGATGCTGATGCCAGTGGTCCAGCGGCCACACTTTGAGCACCATTGCTCAGAAGAATGATTTTTCTAAAATATAAATTTTAGGGTTTTCCTGGTGGCGCAGTGGTTAAGAATCTGCCTGCCAATGCAGGGGACACGGGTTCGATCCCTGGTCCGGGAATATCCCACATGCCGTGGAGCATCTAAGCCTTTTTGCCACAACTACTGAGCCTGCGTGCCCTAGAGCCTGTGCTCTGCAGCAAGAGAAGGCACCACAATGAGAAGCCCATGCACCGCAACAAAGAGTAGCCCCTGCTCGCGGCAACAAAGACCCGATGCAGCCATATATATATATATATATATATATATATATAAATTTTAATATGACAATTATCTGCTTAAAATATATTAGTACTATCCCCCAAAGCTTTCAGAACAAAAGGCAAGCTCTTTGCAATGATATCTAGATCTGTTTCTCCATCTTTGTCTTTGGTATCTCTTCCATGTTGACCCTAAGCTCCTGACACACTCAACTGTCCACAGTTCCCTGATAGTATTCTCTCTTCTCTGTAGCCACTTTGTAACATACTTTTTCCTCTGCCTAGAATATTCTTTTCTAGTATTTTCTTGACCCTTCTAACTAGTCTTTCAAGACTCAGTCTTCACTTGGCTAAGTCATGGAGTTAAGCACCCTACAGTGTGAAACAATTGTTTACTTTTCGGTCCTATGCATGTACTTTTCTTGGAGTGGAGTCTGTGGCATTCAGGCACTCACCTCCATAGCCCTAGTGCCCAACATAGGTGCTGAAACATAGGAAGTACTCAGTTAAAAGGCTTGCTGAGTGAAAGACTGAGTATTTGTTGAAGCATCAGGAATGTTATGTGTTTATGATATAGTTCTTTTATACCCGTAATATGAAATAGAACTTCCCTCTTTCTGTATAGATCTGTTTGTTGTTTATAATAACACAATTTAATACTTTATTATAATCACTTTCACCACAGTTTTAAAATAATTTTGATGGGTGACCTTTGAACATAGTCCCTTGCAAGGGACAAAGGCCTTGTTTTCTCTCTCTCTCTCTTCTTTTTTTTTTGATGCAACAGAAATTGAAACCAGAAAATTCTCACAGAACAGATGCCCTTGCAATTGAAAAGCACTCCCTCTAATAATGCTTGGCATAATTTTTGTTAGGTTTGTATCACTGGTATAATTACATGATGATTTTAGTGGAAATTATAAAGAAGTATTTTACAAAGGAATGGAATATTTTATGTGTAGTTATATGTAAATTTACTCTTATAAATATGCAAGCTTTCTTTTTCACATGGGTATTTGCTTAAGGATCACTCTGATAAATGCAAACAAGCCTCATATTATTTATTAGAAGATTGCTGAGATATATAACAGTAATTGTCGTACCACTCTGTAGAATTCACTTCCAGAATCTGCAGTTGTTCCGATTGACTGATAATGCACAGTATAAATTGGCGTATTTATAAATTCTGTTGAGATATTAAAATATCTAAGTTTTTATTTTCTTCAGATGCATAAATCACTTTTTATGTGCATGTTGTTATTTACCAAGCTAATCTGGCTTTCAAATGAGGCAAAAGCTCTAGTTTGTACGATGTGATCCCTGATAGTATCATTCATAGCAGTGTTAATCTAATAATAGATAAGAGAAGTATAAAGGATGAAAAGTTTGATCTGTGGAATCCTGTATGATACAATATATCATAAGAGGAATGTTCCACTACTGGCTGTGTTTTCCCAAGGTTAAGTTTGAGGTACAAATAACATTAGTGTCCATTTCACAACAAGATGTACAAGACTATTCTTTCCTTTATAAGGTAAATAGCAGCATTTCCATAAGAAAATTAAAACAAACAAAAAACTTGAGTGCAGTTCATTTCAGTTAATATAACACCACTTGTTGAGAGTCTTCTGCTTCATTAGCCCTGTCTAAATATTCTGGAAAGCGCTTGAATGCATAGATGCATAAAGACATAGGATAAACACTAAAATTATTTTGCAATGCTTAGTATTTTAGGCCAACTTCAGAAGATAGTGGCTTGGTTTCAGCCATGGCAAATGTCCATTGCTTATTTCCTTATTCTCTGTGCATCAAAATGTTTAATTATTCAAGAGATGTTCTTGTTTTCTAAGTAAAACTCAGGAAAGAGCATGACAGGTCCCTAGAGTGATACTGAGATATTGTCATAAAGACTTTCTTTAAATAATTTAAATTCTGAAACATGGTCAGAAAATGTTAAGAGCTTAAATACATCTCAAGACATACAAATCATGTATTACTGAATTCTCGAGGATAGACACACTGGCTCTGTTTTTCTCCCTTTTATGGCATGGTATCATGTTGGAAAAATCACGTAACACTTGAGGCAGAGGAAATTCTAAATGCCTTCTTGGTATGGTTGGCACCATCTCTTCATGGCAAATAAGTCACATGATACCTAGAATCAGGGTCCCATCCAGCGTATCACCAATGGAGGCATTTTCTCCAGACCCACTCCTGGTCTAAGTGTTTCTCATACAAGTAGCCACCAGGGAGAGTGAGAAAACTATGCAGGCTCTTTGTTCTAGGAGGACCCATGGCTTCAATACATCTATAACTGTTTTACAATTACCAGGCAAATGAGACTGCTTTGCTCTGTGTCTCCGGTTACTAAACTTGTATTATGACTTATTTATTTCACCACAGATATTTTAAACCTGATTTACCTTTTTATAATAGTGTAGATGGCACTAACCTGCTGCCTGGATACCCTCCCCACTCTGATTGGGCTTTGACACTTCACTGTGATTTGCTCTATGGGGGTCACTCTCTCAATCCACTTGATCTAGACACCCTATGCTGACTATTCACCCTTGGCCCCTTCACCCTTAGACCTACCTAATGGCTTTTGAACTAAATTTTTTGGAAAGGAAGGAAAGGAAAAAGCTTTTTGTTAAGTCTTAATTGTCTCTACCATATTAAAATTATTTATAAGTATTCAGAAGAATTATTTTTAATTGGTCCTTTGAGGACAAGTTTTCAGCAGGAATGCAGGCTTCTATCTGTTTCTCTACTATAGCTTTAAATACAAACAAAACAATGAGCAGTGTTGGGATACACTAACAAGACAGTATTACCTTTAGTTTCAGTTTCAGGTTGGATTGAAGAGAAGCAGATAGAGTGAGGAGCCTTGTTTCAATTAATTCACCCTTATGATTAGAGGGCACCCAGGAAAATAAAGACAAGATCTAGTTATCAATGATTATCCAATTCTAATGGCCTAAATATTGAGGTCCAGATAGATTCTAAATAGCTCTAGTTTCTTCAGATCCCACAGATAGGGATAAACACATTTTTTTTTTTTTTTTTTTTTTTTTTTTTTTGCGGTACGCGGGCCTCTCACCGCTGTGGCCTCTCCCATTGCGGAGCACAGGCTCTGGACTCGCAGGCCCAGCGGCTATGGCTCACGGGCCCAGCCGCACCGCGGCATGTGGGATCCTCCCGGACCTGGGCACCAACCCGCGTCCCCTGCATCGGCAGGCGGACTCTCAACCACTGCGCCACCAGGGAAGCCCTAAAACACATATTAACAATGGTTTTATATGAAGGTAAATAGTACTTGAAAATATGTGATAATAGGTAGAAACACTGAAATACTCCTCAAAGTGCATAGAAAACTTTTTATCTTTAATTCTTCTTGAAATGCTCTGCATTTCTGGCAAACCATGTAGATAAGCTTCTTTTATTAATTCAGCCAACACTTATTGAATTTTCACTGTGTACTAATTAGGTAGTTCAGTGTAATGTGTCAAGTGCTATGATTCAGATGAGAGCAGTATTCTCTGGATGTGCATACAGTCATCCCCTCATGATATGGTCAGGAGAGGCTCACTGGAGCCTCTATTTGAGCACCACCTTGAAGGAAGAGTCAGGAGAAGATAGGGCATTGGATCAGGAAGTATGACCACTCAGAAGCTTGAGAGCACAGGTTTGCAGCACCACAGGTCATTCAGTTTATTGGATCTTAGTATTTAAGGTGGGGAGTTGTGAAAGGCAGTATTCTAAAGATATTCCCCTAAGATTTGTATACCTTGGTTATTCATCGAGCACTAATCTAGGTGCTGGCCGAAGAAACTTTGCATATGTGATTAAAATTACATTCCTGAAAATGGAGAAATTATCTTGGATTATTAGGGTGGGGCAAATCTAATCACTTGAGCCATTAGAAGCAAGGACATTTCCCCAAGTGGAGTCAGAGAGTTGCAGCCAAACGGTGAGGCAGATGGGAAGAAAGATTTGAAGTGTGAGGAGGAATTGACCCACTATTGCTGGCTTTGAAGAGGGACAATAACCAGGGAATGTGGATGGCCTCTAGAAGCTGAAAATGACCCCCCAAAGGTCAGCAAGTAAAGAAGAACCTCAGTTCTACAGATGGAAGGAACTGAATTCAACCAACAATTTGAATGAGCTTGGAAGCCAATTCTTCTCAGAGCCTCCTGTTAAGAGTCCAACTAGCCAAGACCTTATTTCTGTCCTTGTGAATCCAACAGCAGAGAAAACAGCCTAGTCAACCGGAACTTGTAACCAGCGAGACTGTGAGATAATAAATTGGTGTTGTTTTAAGCCACTAAATCGTGGTAATTTATGTCAGCAAAGCAAAACTAATAGAGGAGTAATGGTGAAAAACGAACCTAGAAGCAGTGATTCTTAACCAGGCAGAATGGTGTCCCCCAGAGGACATTGACAATAACTAGAGAGATTTTTGTTTGTCACAACAGGTGGGCGTTGGGGAGATGGAGTGGTGTTTGCTACAGACATCTAGTAGGTAGAGGCCAGAGATGCTACTAAAATTTTATAATGCACAGAACAGCCACCACAGCAAAGTATTATGTGGCCCAAAATATCAAGTATCAAAGCTGAGAAATCCTAGATGAGAAGTAGGCAAGCACTGGCTAGATCATCAAAGGTCTTATATGCCTTGATCCTAAGGAGTTTGTATTTTATCTTCAAGGCTATGACAGCCATGGAAGGTTATTTTGTGCTCTTTTCTCCCCCTAGCTAGATGGAGAATATGTTAAATTCTTTTGTTGAAAAAAGTGCACCAAGCAAGACTATGTTCATTATTAGAAGCAGTTCTGTTATTTAGCAAACATCAACTGAAAAAGTAGCTAATAAATGAAATCACATCAAACTTCTTTGCTGCTGATCTAACATAAATAATTATTTGTCTAGGCAAGTGGTCATTTAAAAAGTAATAATAATTGCCAAAAAGGTGACTTACAATGATGAGTCATTCTTAAAACTGGAAGCCTAATGATATTTTAGAAAAATATTTTAAAGAAAACACCAGAAGGAAGATTTCACTTAATTAATTTCCTGTGTCTTTATCTTTGTGAAGATGGCTCATCATATTAGTGATTTTACTTATTCACGTAAAATTCTCTGCTTGTTTAGTTTACTGTATAATTAGGCTATTGAACATCTACTTCCTTTAAATCCCTTTGTCTTAATCTTTTATATATATATAGGAGCACTGTTGCTGGATCTTACAGTTAAGACCATGTTTACATTTGTCAGAAACTGACAAACTGTTTTCCATAGTTACTATACTATTTTGCATTCCCATCAGCAATGAATCTTTTAGTGTTTTTTGTTTGTTTGTTTTTTGTTTTTGTTTTTTTCATTTATCTGCAGGTTGCATTTCCTGGATGAGCCTAAAACTTTGTTGATGCTGTATATGCCTTAAAAAGTCAGGAGTAAAAAATAAGTTCCCTTTTATCTCCTTAAACTCTCACAAACAATTATCATATTTCATATTGGTAAGGATGACTGATAAGAATAATTCAGAAGTTCTGATTGTACTGATTTTTACTCACATTCTTAAGATTTCAATTGGAATTTTAATATAAAAATATATTCACTTAGTATGTGCTTGACCTAACTTATCCCAGACTGTTCCCTCCTTTAAAATAATAAGTCCTATTGACTTGTCCTTCTTGATTATTAGATTGTATTATTTTTGAGTTATTACATTTCTTAGTTAATATACCTTATCATCATTGGTGCATACAGGCCCTCTCTTGTTTTCACTGATTTGTTTAGTTTGTGTGGTTCATGCTAAATGGGCATTTTCTCTGGGCAATTTTAATTCATGTAAATGGTATACAGTTATATATCTCATTCTATTTTTTTCCACTAAGTACTGTTTTTAAACTCTACCCACAGTATTCTACCTGCGTCCATCCAGCACATTTTAACTCTCCCAGTGTTGTCACTGTCCCAGTGATGTACACCCAGGTTATCTCCTCCCACTCTCCATTATGCAAATATTGTCACTGTGACACCTTCATAAATAAAAATGTACAATTATTTGTCTAAGCATGCAAGGCATGCCAGTGATTTCTTTGGAATACAGACTACGGAGCAAAATTCACAATGATAGGATATTCATCTTTATACATTTGACTCAAATATGTCAGCAGTCTCCAATGAATGTACACTCTGGTTCATGAGCAACAACAGTGGTATCATCAGCTTTCTGGTTTTGTTGGCCTTTTAGCTATGAAATGATAACACATTGCAATTTAAACATGTTCGTGACTTAGAACATTTCTTCGTGTGTGTGTTAGATTTAGGGCTTCCCTTTTATGTAAATTGCGCGGTCATGATTTTTGCCTGCTTTTCTTTTACAGTGGCTATCTATTCCTTGTTAATTTGCAGGAATTCCTTGTATATTATATATTAACCTTTTGTGAATGTTATTCATTCAAAATATCTTCTCCATTTTGTCTTCTGTATATTGATTTTGTCCGAACATACCTTCATTGAACAGAAAGCCTTAATATTGATTTAATAAAATGTATCTCCTCCTCTCCCACAGCATGGTTTGTATTTTGTTTTATTTTTTTAAGTCATTTGCTGACCTTGGGTCTCAAAGATATTTGCCCACATTTTACTCTATTAACTTTATAATTTTGCCTTTCAAATATATGTTCTTTTAGTTAACTTTTTAAATTTCAGGAATAGTTTTAGACTTATGGAAAAATTGTGAAGATAGTACAGAGAGTTCCAATATACCCCACACTCAGTTTTCTCTATTATTAACATATATTAATATAAATTAGCATGCTATATGATACCACTAAAGAACAAAATTGATACATTATTATCAACTGAAGTCCATGCTTTATGCAGATGTCCTTAGTTTTTTACCAAGTGTCCTTTTTCTCTTCTGGGATCCCTTCCAGGATACCACAACACATTTAGTCATTGTGTCTTCTTAGGCTTCTCTTGGCTGAGATGATCTTTCAGACATTCCCTGTTTTTGATGACCTTGATGGTTTTGAGGAATACCGGTTTGGTATTTTGTAAAATGTCCCTTTATTGGGATTTGCCTGATTTGTCTGATGTTTTTCTCATGCTTAGTCTGGGGTTATGGGTTTAGAAGAAGAAGAACACAGAAGAAGATGCCATTTTCGTCACATCCTGTCAAGGTCACATACTTTCAACATGATTTATCGTTGTTGATATTGGCCTTGCTCACCTAGCTGATATACCGTTGACTATGTTTTTCCTCTAAATAGTTACTTTCTCCCCCCTTTTCCACACTGTACTCTTTAAGAGGAAGTCACTGTGCACAGCTCACTAAAGAAGTGGAGAATTATACTAAATCTTGTTGAGGGCAAAGTATCTATGAAAATTATTGGAATTTATCCATTTAGGAGATTTGTCTATTCCCCCATTTATTTATTTATTCAGTCATTTATTTATAGAAGTATGGACTCATGGAAACTTATACTTTGTGTTATAATCCAGCACTACTTTAATTATTTTGATACTCAAATTGTGACAGGTTTGGCCCTTGTTTCAGTTGGCTTCTGTGCCCCTTCGACATACTCCAATCTTCATGATCCCTGGAGTACTTCCTTACTTTCTAGCACTATAAGATACAACAGGCTCATCTTGTGTATTTCCCGCCCCAGTCCTAGAATCAGCCATGTCTCCAAAGAGCCCTGGTTTCTTTTATTGGAAAATGGTATTAGAAACCAAGATCTCAGCACTAGGTATCCTCATTGCTACTGGTTCTAGGCCCTTACAGCTAACAGAGCAAGGATATATATAATACATATAATATATATAACATTATAGGTAGAGGTAATATATAATACTATATGATAAATATATATAATATAATCTCCATATATGCAAATTTACAAATATTTCTATATGTTACCTTTTATACCAAAATTAAGCTAAGCCTGAATTCATACTGATATCTCCAACTCTAATCCATTAACACATGTATTATTCTAACCCTCTTCTCCTTTCTTATCTGTAACTTCCTACCCCAATAGTAAAAAACCTGGCTCTATCCATTTACTTAACTGTTCAGTTCGGGTAAATGTGTATGTTTCAGAATTCTTAACCTGTAAGTCCATGGGAAACAGCTAGAGCACAGTGCTTAATTACAGTTACTTTTTTCTTTAGTCTTACATAGTCCACTCATTTCCAAAGTTACATAGGTCAGCACCTTTTCACCCACCCCCTAGAATAAGATAGTTTCACACTTTTGTAGTACAATTACATTATTTTATTATATTTTGCACTTCACCCTGACCTCCTGAAGTTTTAAAAATCTACATACATTAAGGTTCGTTCTTTGTGATGTGAAGTTCTACTGGTTTTGACAAATGCATGATATCATGTATCCCCCATTATATTATCATATGAAATATCACTCCCCTGCATAATTCCCTACTCAATCCCTTCCCTGCACCCCTGAACTTTTGACAACCACTAATCTGTTGCCTCCTCTATTTTTTGCCTTTTCCAGAAGGCCAAATAAATAGAATCATGTATCATAGAGCCTTTTCAGAATATATTCTTCACTTACCAATATGCACTTAAGATTCATTCAAGTCTGTGTGTAGTTTGATAGCTTATTCCTTTTTATTGCTGTATAGTTTTCCATTGTATGAATATACAATGGTTTGTTTAACTGTTCACCTTTTTGAAAGGAGATCTTGGTTGCTTCCAGTTTTTGGTAATTGTTCATAAAGTTATTGTGAACATTTATGGGCTATTCTTTGTGTGGACATAAGTTTCAAATCAAATTCAGTGATTGCTGTATCATATGGTAAGAAAATATTTAGCTTTGTGAGAAACTGCCAAATTGCCTTCCAAAGTGAATGTACCACTTTGCGTTCCTCCTAGTAATGAATGAGTTTCTTTGCTCAACATCTTTGTGTCAGCAATTGATATTGCTAGTATCTTTCAGATTTTAGCCATTCTAACACATGTTTAATTATATCTAGTTATATGGGTCTTTGCTGCTGCACACGGGCTTTCTCCAGTTACAGCAAGCGGGGGCCACCCTTCGTTGCGGTGCGCGGGCCCCTCATTGTGGTGGCTTCTCTTGCTGCAGAGCACGGGCTCTAGGCACGTGGGCTTCAGTAGTTGTGGCTCGCGGGCTCTAGAGCGCAGGTTCAGTACTTGTGACGCACGGGCGTCGTTGCTCCGCGGCATGTGGGATCGTCCCGAACCAGGACCCATGTCCCCTGCATTGGCAGGCGGATTCTTAACCACTGCGCCACCAAGGAAGCCCTAATTTGCATTTTTCTAATAAAAAACGATGTTGAAAATATTTTTGTATGTTTATTGCCATCTGTATATCATCTTTGGTGAGGTGCGTCTTCAAATCTTTTACCCACTTTTTAATTGGGTTGTTTGATTTCTTATTGTTGACTTTTGAATACAAGTCCTCTACCAGATATGAGTTTTACAAATATTTTCTCCCAGTTCATGGTGTATCTTTTCATTCTCTTGACACTGTTTTTCAAACAGCATAGGTTCTTAATTTACTAAAGTGCAACTTCTAAATTTTTTTTCTTTCATGGATCATGCATTTGGTGTTTTATCTAACTTTATCACCAACCACAAAGCATGTAGATTTCCTTCTAGAAGTTGCATAGTTTTCTGTTTTACATATGGGTCTATGTTCTACTTTTAGTTAATTTTTCTAAAATGTGTGTAGGTCTGTGTCTAGGGTCTTCTTTTTTTTTTTTTTTTTTTTTTGCATACGTGCATCCCATTGTCCGGGGTCATTTGTTGAAAAGACTATTCTTTCTCCATTGAATTGCCTTTGAATCTTTGCCAAATATTGGTTGACTACATTTGTGTGGATCTATTTCTGGGCTGTCTATTTTTTTCCATTCATCTAACTATCTATTCCTTCACCAATACCATGCTGTATTGATTACTGTAGATTTATAGTAGGTCTTGAAATTGAGCAGAGTGAGTCCCTCAACTTTGTTCTTCATCATATTATATTGGATAATCTATGAATTTTGCCTTTACATATAAACTTTAGAATCACTTTGTCAATGTCTGTAAAATAGCTTGCAGATACTTTGATTGAGTTTTGTTGAACTGGTAGATTGAATTTGAAAAAATTGGCATCTTAGCAATATTGAATCTTTCATCCATGAACAAGAAATGTCTGTTCATTTATTTAAATGTTCTCTTATTTCTTTCAACAGTGTTCTGTAGCACATATAGGTTTTTTTTTTAATTAATTGTTTTAACTGAAGTATAGTTGATTTAAAATGTTGCGTTAGTTTTTGCTGTTCGGCGAAGTGAATCAGCTATATAGGGTTTTGGGTTATTTAAATATTTATTTATTCATTTGGCTGTGCCAGGTCTTAGTTGCGGCATGTGGGCTGTTCGTTGCCACGTGCTGGATCTTTAGTTGCAGTATGTTCCTCTTAGTTAAGGCATGTGGGATCTAGTTCCCTGACCAAGGATCGAACCCAGACCCCCTGCATTGGGAGTGCGGAGTCTTAACCAGGCATATAAGTTTTTAATGTAACCAAATTGGCCTTTGTACATGATGTTTGTAAGGAATCCAGTTTTTTATATATACATATATATATATACATATATGTATATATATGTATATATATATGTATATATATTCACTGAACACCATATACTCAACAATCTATGCTCCTCTGTTGATTTGTGGCTTCATCTTTATCGAATATTTAATTTCATGGACACATTTGCTTATAAGATCTCTATTTTGTCCATTAGATATTTTTTCCATTAATGCTATATATAATTTTCTGACCAAATCTTTGAAATGATTATTAATACCCAGTAGAAAAGTCCCATTGTTTCTTTTTAATGTTGAATTGTTGATTTAATACAATTTTTAAATTAATTTTTTAAATGAAATTTTAAATTTATACCCAAGTAAGTATGTAGGGTTCTTAGGAAATTCTATATGGTGTATTGCTTGTATTTTCACCAAATTTTAGGGGATTTTAAATCTTTAGAATATGTTATCCTGTTGAAGAACATGGACTACCTCTCAATTTATTTAGTTCTTATATCCCATGCTAAATTTTTTTAAATTAAAATTTTGATTTATTTTTTGCTAAAATTAGTTACCATGTAGTTTATTTTTTTGTTATTAAGAATGTTATGATATTTTTATTATATTTTTCACTACATTACTGCTACTAGAGATGAATCGCATTGGTATTTGTAGGTTTGACTCTGTTCTAATAGTTTATTCTCACTTTTAAATTTATTTGTTTCGGTAGATGATTATATCATTCCCAAATAGTATCCATTTTTCTACTTCCCTTTCAATTTTTAAATCTCTTATTTCTTTTCTTTTCTTTTTTTTACACCTTTATTGGAGTATAATTGCTTTACAATGGTATGTTAGTCTCTGCTTTATAACAAAGTGAATCAGCTACACATACACATATTATCCCCATATGTCTTCCCTCGTGCATCTCCCTCCCTCCCACCCTCCCTATCCCACCCCTCTAGGTGGTCACAAAGCACGGAGCTGATTTCCCTGTGCTATGCGGCTGCTTCCTACTAGCTATCGATTTTACATTTAGTAGTGTATATATGTCCATGCCACTCTCTCACTTTGTCTCAGCTTACCCTTCCCCCTCCCCATGTCCTCAAGTCCATTCTCTAGTAGGTCTGCATCTTTATTCCCATCTTGCCCCTGGGTTCTTCATAACCATTTTTGTTTGTTTTTTTTTTAGATTCCATATATGTGTGTTAGCATACGGTATTTGTTTTTCTCTTTCTGACTTACTTCACTCTGTATGACAGACTCTAGGTCCATCCACCTCACTACAAATAACTCAATTTCGTTTCTTTTTATGGCTGAGTAATGTTCCATTGTATATATATATGTGCCACATCTTCTTTATCCATTTGTCTGTCGATGGACACTTAGGTTGCTTCCATGTCCTGGCTATTGTAAATAGAGCTGCAGTGAACATTGTGGTACGTGACTCTTTTTGAATTATGGTTTTCTCAGGGTATATGCCCAGTAGTGGGTTTGCTGGGTCGTATGGTAGTTCTATTTTTAGTTTTTTAAGGAACCTCAATACCGTTCTCCATAGTGGCTGTATCAATTTACATTCCCACCAACAGTGCAAGAGGGTTCCCTTTTCTCCACACCCTCTCCAGCATTTACTGTTTGTAGATTTTTTGATGGTGGCCATTCTGACTGGTGTGAGGTGATACCTCATTGTAGTTTTGCTTTGCATTTCTCTAGTGATTAGTTATGTTGAGCATCCTTTCATGTGTTTGTTGGCAATCTGTATATCTTCTTTGGAGAAATGTCTATTTAGGTCTTCTGCCCATTTTTGGATTGGGTTGTTTGCTTTTTTGATATTGAGGTGCCTGAGCTGCTTGTAAATCTCTTATTTCTCTTCCTTTCTTTACTGCATTGGCCTTGACTTTCAGAGCTAACCTAACCTTAAAGGAAAACTTCTAAAGTTTAAACTGATTGTAGAATTTTGACATATTATTTTTCTCAGGTTGAACCGTTCTCTTTTATGTGTAGCTTGCTAGGAGTTGCTATCATAAATAGTTGTTGAACCGTATTAAATGATTTTATTTTTCTGCACTGAGTTGATTATCTGATTTTTCTCTTTTAGATGATTAGTTTAATAAATTACATTAATACATTTTCTGATGTTAAACCAACCATACATTCCTTGGATTAATGCTACTTAATCATGATTCATAATTTTTAAATTCAGTGTTCAATTCATTTACTAGTATTTTACTTAGAGGTTTTATATCAAAGGTCTTGTGTGGGTCAAGACTATAAAAGTATTATAAATAACTGAGTGTAGCCAAAGTAACAACATTGTCATTTCACTTCATGTTAGAAAATTTGTCAACTAAGTGTTAATAAGTAATCATTTCAATAGTGCTAGCTGTAAGGCATTGTGAATGTCACTAGAAAATTCTCAGAGTCTCAATCTCACCATTTATAATGTTAAGGGTTTTAAGTAGGTTATTCTTAAATTTTTTTCAAACTCTTTCTAACAAATGCTTGAGTCTTCCTAACAGTTGAACTCATTTTTCAGTCATGAGTTTAGGGCATTCATGAGGTATTCAAGTGAAGATGTATAGCTTCAATGATGTAAGTATGGTCCTTAGAAGTTGAAGTCTGAGCTTAATAATCAACCTCGAATGCAAATTAAGTTAAAAGGAATGAAAACGATTTTCTAGGAGGGTTAGTAGTGTTAGAAGTGGCTAAAGGTATTCTCTCTCCTGAAAGATACCACATTTTAATCAATAGTAGTAGGAAAAAAAAAAAACACTAAAGAGATTTATATGGGATGTCCTGAGTCATGAGAAAAACCCAATTTGAAATGTATCTCAGACATCAAAGGAAGATAGCAATTACATATTAGTTTTCTCTTGTTGTATAGCAGTATTACCACAGAGTTAATGACTTAAAAGAGCATGCATATATTATCTCACAGTATCTGTGGATGTAGTCTCTGGGCACAATTTAAGTAGGTCCTTGCAAGCGTACAGTCAAGGTGTTTACCAGGGCTGGGTTTTCATCCAAGTCTTACCTGAAGAATAAACCTCTTTTTTTTTTTTTTCTTTATCTTAAGACTTTTTAAAGAGCAATTTTAGGTTAGCAGCAAAGTCGAGAGGAAGGTACAGAGATTTCCCATATACCCCCTCCCCGCCATACATAGCCTCCCCATTTCAACATCCCTTACCAAATTGTACATTTGTTACAACTGATGAACTGACATCAACACATTATAATCACCAAAGTCCATTGTTTACGTTAGGGTTCACTCTTGATGTTGTACATTCTGTGGGTTTGTACAAATGCATAATGACATAGACCCAACATTGTAGTTTCATACACAGTATTTTCACTGCCCTAAAATACCCCTTTGTGGTCTACCTATTCATCTCTTCCCCTCCCCACCAACTCCTTGCAACTGCTGATCTTTTTTTACTGACTCCACAGTGTTGCCTTTTCTACAATGTTGTAGAGCTGGAATCATATAGGGGGTAGCCTTTTCAGTTTGGCTTCTTTCACTTAGTAATATGCATTTAAGTTTCCTCCACGTCTTTTCATGACTTGGTAGTTAATTTCTTTTTAGCACTGAATAATATTCCATTGTCTGGATATAACACAATTTATTTATCCATTCACCTTCTGAAGGACATCTTGGTTGCTTCAAGTTTTGGCTATTATGAATAAAGCTTCTATAAGTATCCATGTGCAGGTTTTTGTGTGGACATAAATTTTCAGCTCCTTTGGGTAAATACTGAGTGCATTTGCTGAATTGTATGGGAAGAGGATGTTCAGTTTCATAAGAAACTGCCAATCTGTCTTTCAAAGTGGCTGTACCATTTTGCATTCCGCGAGCAATGAATGAGAGTCTCCATTGCACAACATCCTCGTCAGCATTTGGTGCTGTCGGTGGTGTGGATTTTGGCCATTCTAATAGGTGTGTAACAATTCTCTTTTAAACTCAGGTAGCTGTTGGTCTCATGTTTGTAGGACTGAGGGCTTTAGTTTCTTACTGGCCTCAGTTCCTGGAGGCCACCTGTGTTCCTTGCTTCATTGGAGTCCCTAATATGGCTGCTTGCGTCCTCAAAACCAGCAAGGGAGCGGGAGACACCAAGAGAGTTAAGTAGTGTCACGTGAAGCCGAGAGTTCCATTAAGTTGAAGATTTTTTAAACTGTTTATGTAATTTTGTAACTATATTTAGTTGAATTAAGAAGTGATTTGGAATTGATAAAAAGAAAACCTGATGTGCACACCAGTATTCCCTAAAGCTAGTCTGTACAATAAGGAAAGATAAAAAGTCAGTTCCTAAAGACATATGTAGAAGGGGAGGTTTAATGTTGCTTTCTTTTGTTCTTTGGGTAGGAAAAATACTGAACAAAATTAACATTTCCTCAATACTTTAATTAAAAATATATGTTTTATTGAAATGTCTAACTTTGTACTTGTTAATAAGGTAGTTATCCAAACTAGTATTATTTTTGATACTAATATTTTTATTTAAATAATGGCTTAGATTTTACTAACCATCTAATATATATTCATTTATTTCTTTAAAATGTGCCAAGTTTTAGGCAAAATGTTGTGATAACACTATTTTGTTTACTTTTATTTTTCCTTTATTTATTTCCTTTATTGTTTCATTTATTTTTCATAAAAACTTCACAATATGTTGCACGATGGTCCACTGCAATGCACTATTACTTCATTTAAAATTTGAACAATGAATAGGGCATTTGAAGTAGGTTAAACATTAAACTGTAATTTATTCACTCACATACTGGAAAGGGCAAGGCATCCATTTCCTAGTTACAGCTCTACATCAAACAGAAAACTCAGGGCCCTGAGTCAGTCATCTTTTCCATCATGCCTTATCTGTTGTTTGTTCTCATATATTTTCCACAAAGAGCAAACATGGCTACCAGCCCCTCCAGACATGTAACATTTCTTTTCCAATAATTCCAGCTGTGGTTCTGGACTGAAACATCACTGAGATTAATTGGCCAGTGTGGGTCCTGAGCCCACCAGTTGTGTAAGGGAAGTAAGGTCTGCTCCACCCTGAACACATGGACTCAGATGGGGAGGAGTTCCTCAAAGGAAAGTCAGAATATTGTATCAAAAGAAAGAGGAAAAGAGGTTAAGAAAGGACAAACACAGGGTGGGCGGGGCTGGGAGCTGAGGCTCAGGCTTTGGTGGGAGCGCAGGGAGAGGACTGAAGGTGTGGGCACAGCCTGCAGGGGGTTAGTGCACCACGGCTAGCCTGCAGGGAGTCTGGGAAAAAGTCTGGAGCTGCCAAAGAGGCAAGAGATTTTTTCTTCCCTCTTTGTTTCCTGGTGCACGAGGAGAGGGGATTAAGAGCGCTGCTTAAAGGAGCTCCAGAGGTGGGCGTGAGCCGCGGCTAACAGCGCGGACCCCAGAGACAGGCGGGAGATGCAAAGGCTGCTGCCGCCGCCACCAAGAAGCTTGTGTACAAGCACAGGTCACTATCCACACCGCCCCTCCCGGGAGCCCATGCAGCCCGCCACTGCCAGGGTCCCGTGATCCAGGGACAACTTCCCCGGGAGAACACACGGCATTCCTCAGGCTGGTGCAACGTCCCACCGGCCTCTGCCGCTGCAGGATCACCCCGCATCGTGCCCCTCCCTCCCCCCGGCCTGAGTGAGCCAGAGCTCCTGAATCAGAGGCTCCTTTAACCCTGTCTTGTCTGAGCGAAGAACAGATGCCCTCCAGCGACCTACACACAGAGGCGGGGCCAAATCCAAAGCTGAACCCAGGGAGCTGTGCGAACAAAGAAGAGAAAGGGAAATCTCTCCCAGCAGCCTCAGGAGCAGCAGATTAAATCTCCACAAACAACTTGGATGTAGCCTGCATCTGTGGAAGGCCTGAATAGACAACAAATCATCCCAAATTGAGGAGGTGGACTTTGAGAGCAAGATTTATTATTTTTTCCTCTTTTCCTCTTTTTGTGAGTGTGTATCTGTATGCTTCTGTGTGAGATTTTGTCTGTATAGCTTTGCTTTCACCATTTGTCCTAGGGTTCTATCCGTCCATCTTTCTTTTGTTTTTACTTAAAAAAATTTTTTTTTCTTAATAATTATTTTTTATTATAATAACTTTATTTTATGTTATCTTACTTTATTTTATTTTATCCTCTTTCTTTCTTTCTACTTTTTCTCCCTTTTATTCTGAGCCGTGTAGATGAAAGGCTCTTGGTGTTGCAGCCAGGGGTCAGTGCTGTGCCTCTGAGGTGGGAGAGCCAACTTCAGGACACTGGTCCACAAGAGACCTCCCAGCTCCACGTAATATCAAATGGCAAAAATCTCCCAGGGATCTCCATCTCAACACCAACACCCAACTTCACTCAACGACCAGCAAGCTACAGTGTTGGACACCCTATGCCAAACAAAAAACAAGACAGGAACACAACCCCACCCATTAGCAGAGAAGCTGCCTAAAATCATAATAAGTCCACAGACACCCCAAAACACACCACCAGACGTGGACCTGCCCACCGGAAAGACAAGATCCAGCCTCATCCACCAGAACACAGTCTCTAGTCCCCTCCACCAGGAAGCCTACACAACCCACTGAACTAACTTTAGCCACTGGGGACAGGCACCAAAAACAACGGGAACGACGAACCTGCAGCCTGCAAAAAGGAGACCTCAAACACAGTAAAATAAGCAAAATGAGAAGACAGAGAAACACACAGCAGATGAAGGAGCAAAACCCACCAGACCTAGCAAATGAAGAGGAAATAGGCAGTCTACCTGAAAAAGAATTCAGAATAATGATAGTAAAGATGATCCAAAATCTTGGAAATAGAATAGAGAAAATGCAAGAAACATTTAACAAGGACCTAGAAGAACTAAAGATGAAACAAGCAACGATGAACAACAGACCAATAGCAGACTAACTGAGGCAGAAGAACGAATAAGTGACCTGGAAGATAAAAGAGTGGAAATAACTACTGCAGAGCAGAATAAAGAAAAAAGAATGAAAAGAACTGAGGACAGTCTCAGAGGCCTCTGGGACAACATTAAACGCACGAACATTCGCATCATAGGGGTTCCAGAAGAAGAAGAGAAAAAGAAAGGGACTGAGAAAATATTTGAAGAGATTATAGTTGAAAACTTCCCTAATATGGGAAAGGAAATAGTTAAGTCCAGGAAGCACAGAGAGTCCCATACAGGGTAAATCCAAGGAGAAATACGCCAAGACACGTATTAATCAAACTGTCAAAAATTAAATACAAAGAAAATATTAAAAGCAGCAAGGGAAAAACAACAAATAACACACAAGGGAATCCCCATAAGGTTAACAGCTGATCTTTCAGCAGAAACTCTGCAAGCCAGAAGGGACTGGCAGGACATATTTAAAGTCATGAAGGAGAAAAACCTACAACCAAGATTACTCTATCCAGCAAGGATCTCATTCAGATTTGATGGAGAAATTAAAACCTTTACAGACAAGCAAAAGCTGAGAGAGTTCAGCACCACCAAACCAGCTTTAAAACAAATGCTAAAGGACCTTCTCTAGGCAAGTAAAAAAAGATAAGGAAAAGACCTACAATAACAAACCCAAAACAATTAAGAAAATGGGAATAGGAACATACATATCAATAATTACCTTAAATGTAAATGGATTAAATGCTCCCTCCAAAAGACACAGACTGGCTGAATGGATACAAAAAGAAGACCCATATATATACTATCTACAAGAGACCCACTACAGACCTAGAGACACATACAGACTGAAAGTGAGGGGATGGAAAAAGATATTCCATGCAAATGGAAACCAAAAGAAAGCTGGAGTAGCAATTCTCATATCAGACAAAATAGATCTTAAAATAAAGACTATTAGAAGACACAAAGAAGGACACTACATAATGATCAAGTGATCGATCCAAGAAGAAGATATAACAATTGTAAATATTTATGCACCCAACATAGGAGCACCTCAATACATAAGGCAAATGCTAACAGCCAGAAAAGGGGAAATCGACAGTAACACAATCATAGTAGGGGACTTTAACAGCCCACTTTCACCAATGGACATTTCATCCAAAATGAAAATAAATAAAGAAACACAAGCTTTAAATGATACATTAAACAAGATGGACTTAATTGATATTTAGAGGGCATTCCATCCAAAAACAACAGAATACACATTTTTCTCAAGTGCTCATGGAACATTCTCCAGGATAGATCATATCTTGGGTCACAAATAAAGCCTTGGTAAATTTAAGAAAATTGAAATTGTATCAAGTATCTTTTCTGACCACAATGCTATGAGACTAGATATCAATTACAGGAAAAGATCTGTAAAAAATACAAACATATGGAGGCTAAACATTAACACTACATAATAGCGAAGTGATTACTGAAGAAATCAAAGAGGAAATCAAAAAATACCTAGGAACAAATGACAATGGAGACACGATGACCAAAACCTATGGGATGCAGCAAAAGCAGTTCTAAGAGGGAAGTTTAGAGCAATACAATCCTACCTTAAGAAACAGGAAACATCTCGAATAAACATCTTAACCTTGTACCTAAAGCAATTAGAGAAAGAAGAACAAAAAACCCCAAAAGTTAGCACAAGGAAAGAAATCATAAAGATCAGAAATAAATGAAAAAGAACTGAAAGAAATGATAGCAAAGATCAATAAAACTAAAAGCTGGTTCTTTGAGAAGATAAACAAAATTGATAAACCATTAGCCAGACTCAGCAAGAAAAAAAGGGAGAAGACTCAAATCAATAGAATTAGAAATGATAAAGGATAAGTAACAACTGACACTGCAGAAATACAAAAGGTCATGAGAGATTACAACAAGCAACTCTATGCCAGTAAAACGGACAACCTGGAAGAAATGGACACATTCTTAGAAATGCACAACCTGCCAAGACTGAATCAGGAAGAAATAGAAAATATGAACAGACCAATCACAAGCACTGAAATTGAAACTGTGATTAAATATCTTCCAACAAACAAAAGCCCAGGACCAGATGGCTTCACAGGCGAATTCCATCAGACATTTAGAGAAGAGCTAACACCTATCCTTCTCAAGCTCTTCCAAAATATAGCAGAGGGAGGAACACTGCCAAACTCATTATACGAGACCACCATCACCCTGATACCAAAACCAGACAAGGATGTCACAAAGAAAGAAAACTACAGGCCAATATCACTGATGAATATAGATGCAAAAATCCTCAACAAAATACTAGCAAACAGAATCCAACAGCACATTAAGAGGATCATACACCATGATCAGGTGGGGTTTATTCCAGGAATGCAAAGGTTCTTCAATATACGCAAATCAATCAATGTGATACACCGTATTAACAAATTGAAGGAGAAAAACCATATGATCATCTCAATAGATGCAGAGAAAGCTTTTGACAAAATTCAACACCCATTTATGATAAAAACCCTGCAGAAAGTAGGCATAGATGGAACTTTCCTCAACATAAAAAGGCCATATATGACAAACGCACAGCCAACATCTTTCTCAATGGTGAAAAAGTAAAACCATTTCCACTAAGATCAGGAACAAGACAAGGTTGCCCACTCTCACCACTCTTATTCAACATAGTTTTGGAAGTTTTAGCCACAGCAATCAGAGAAGAAAAGGAAATAAAAGGAATCCAAATCGGAAAAGAAGAAGAAAAGCTGTCACTGTTTGCAGATGACATGATACTATACATAGAGAATCCTAAAGATGCTACCAGAAAACTACTAGAGCTAATCAATGAATTTGGTAAGGTAGCAGGATACAAAATTAATGCACAGAAATCTCTGGCATTCCTACACACTAATGATGAAAAATCTGAAAGTGAAATCAAGAAAGCACTCCCATTTACCACTGCAACAAAAAGAATAAAATATCTAGGAAAAAAACTACCTAAGGAGACAAAAGACCTGTATGTAGAAATTATAAGACACTGATGAAAAAAATTAGGGATGATACAAATAGATGGAGAGATATGCCATGTTCTTGGACTGGAAGAATCTACATTGTGAAAATGACTCTACTACCCAAAGCAATCTACAGATTCAATGCAATCCCTATCAAACTACCACTGGCATTTTTCACAGAACTAGAACAAAAAATTTCGCAATTTGTATGGAAACACACAATACTTCAAATAGTCAAAGCAATCTTGAGAACGAAAATTCCTGGAGGAATCAGGCTCCCTGACTTCAGACTATACTACAAAGCTACAGTAATCAAGACAGTATGGTACTGGCACAAAAACAGAAAGATAGATCAATGGAACAAGATAGAAAGCCCAGAGATAAACCCACGCACATATGGTCACCTTATCTTTCATAAGGAGGCAGGAATGTACAGTGGAGAAAGGACAGCCTCTTAAATAAGTGGTGCTGGGCAAACTGGACAGGCACATGTAAAATTATGAGATTAGATCACTCCCTAACACCATACACAAAAATAAGCTCAAAATGGATTAAAGACCTAAATGTAAGGCCAGACACTATCAAACCCTTAGAGGAAAACATAGGCAGAATACTCTATGACATAAATCACAGCAAGATCCTTTCTGATCCACCTCCTAAAGAAATGGAAATAAAAACAAAAATAAACAAATGGGACCTAATGAAACTTCAAAGCTTTTGTACAGCAAAGGAAACCATAAACAAGACCAAAAGACAACCCTCAGAATGGGAGAAAATATTTGCAAACTTAGCAACTGACAAAGGATTAATCTACAAAATTTACAAGCAGCTCATGCAGCTCAATAGCAAAAAAAACAATCAACCCAATCCAAAAATGGGCAGAAGGCCTAAATAGACATTTCTGCAAAGAAGATATACAGAGTGCCAACAAACACATGAAAGAATGCTCAACATCATTAATCATTAGAGAAATGCAAATCAAAACTACAATGAGATATCATCTCAACCAGTAAAAATGGACATCATCAAAAAATTTAGAAACAATAAATGCTGCAGAGGGTGTGGAGAAAAGGGAGCACTCTTGCACTGCTGGTGGGAATGTGAACTGGTACAACCACTATGGAGAACAGTATGGAGGTTCCTTAAAAAACTACAAATAGAACTACCATATGACCCAGCAATCCCACTACTGGGCATATAGCCTGAGAAAACCAAAATTCACAAAGAGTCATGTACCAAAATGTTCATTGCAGCTCTATTTATAATAGCCTGGAGATGGAAACAACCTAAGTGTCCATTATCGGATGAATGGATAAAGAAGATGTGGCACATATATACCATGGAATATTTCAGCCATAAAAGGAAACGAACTTCAGCTATTTGTAATGAAGTGGATAGACCTAGAGTCTGTCATACAGAGTGAAGTAAGTCAGAAAGAGAAAGACAAATACCTTATGCTAACACATATATATGGAATTTAAGTAAAAAAAATGTCATGAAGAACCTAGGGGTAAGACAGGAATAAAGACACAGACCTACTAGAGAATGGACTTGAGGATATGGGGAGGGGGAAGGGTAAGCTGTGACAAAGCGAGAGAGAGGCATGGACATATATACACTACCAAACGTAAGGTAGATAGCTAGTGGGAAGCAGCCACATAGCACAGGGAGATCAGCTCGGTGCTCTGTGACCACCTAGAGGGGTGGGATAGGGAGGGTGGGAGGGAGGGAGATGCAAGAGGGAAGAGATATGGCTACATATGTATATGTATATGTATAACTGATTCACTTTGTTATAAATCAGAAACTAACACACCATTGTAAAGCAATTATACTCCAATAAAGATGAAAAAAAAAAAAACATTCCAAGTTGAGTGCTTTTTCACTACCCCAGAATTTCTTCTGATTCAGGAGGAAGCTTAAGCTTATTTTGTGGAATGCGTTGGGATATTTATTTATATAGAGTGTTTTCATACATGTTATTTCACTTGAGGAGGCAATATACGTATACGACATATACATTTTCCATCCTGAATTCCTTTAGCTGTTCCTGGCAGGCTTCACTTTGTTAAACTGACTCTTTGGAGTAGAGTAGCACTCAAAATCAGAGCTATTCTCTCAACTTTCCTGTGGCAAGAGCGTGTATGTATAGTTGTCATTATATTATATTCCTACTGTGATGTAACCTGAATATAAAGTAAAAATAGGAAGAGAGACTGAATCAACAACAACAAAAAAAGTAAAGCAGGATATGTGCTTTCAGTGGAGCATCTACAGTAAATGCTGTTGATAGATGTTGACATGTAGTTCCCTGAAGTATGGATAGTCCACTCTTAGATAACCGAGGGTTGATTATACATGGAAAATAAGTTATAGCTTCACATTCCCAGTCAAGATTTCTGGCATTGAATTACTCTGCAGCATAACAAAAGGACTATTTTAACCCAGCAAGAGCATTCTATTACAAATCAATTCAAAAATGGAAACCAACTTATTACGCAGGGCAAACCCAAATACAAAAAGGGAATGTCAAGTAATGCAAAAGGATAAAATTTCATACTTTGTATATAATGATAATCATTACTACATTAGATTGAATTCAGTACTCAGAAATGTTTCTTTTTTTCTAATCTGAATTTAATTCCTTAAAGGTTCATTCAACAACCTGTAATAAATGATGACCAGTAGAAATCTGAAGAAAAGTTTCTAATGGCTTTATTACTGAAATGTATGATTTCCACAAAGTTTTCTTTTCTTTAGTTTTTATGTAAATTTTTTTCAATTTTGCTTAAAATATTTTGAGATTTTTTAAAGTCTCAGTTTTATCTGAAGGAAGACATATATTTATTAATTATTTCCAACAAGGATGGCTGTCATTTACTCTATCATTTGCAATGTTTGCATTTTTAATTTTTGCATTAAAAACAGTGATTTGGGGATTGAACAAAATGAACCTGATGTACATTTCCCTACAGATAGCTTATTGCAGCATCATGAGCATGAAGCCTATACACAAATACCTATAATGCCATACAGAGTATGCAGGGATAAGCTTATGTTTGAAGAAAGGAATGATTGTTTTCAGTTGGCAGCACCAGAGAAGATGTCTTGGAGAAGGTAGCATTTGAGCTGGATTGGACACCAATGGACATTTGAGGTACAGGGAATAGCAAGAGAAAAGTTCGAAGCTTGCTGTTTGCTCAAACTCTCTCTCTCAGCTACCCTCTAGCAACATCAGACTATATACTTGTCCCTAAACACTCTGTTCTTTTAGAGTTCATTTCACATTAATATCTGGAATGCACTCACATTCTCTAAAAGAACATTATCTTCAGAGGTCAGTCTCAGATGCTACCTTCCCTGGAGAGATGTTGAAGGTGTTTGAACAGTATTGTGACATGATCAGAGCTGTGCTTTTGAAATATGACAGTAGGGTAGAAGATGGTTTGAACCAGGTGATAGGGAAATACAACTGTGTTCCTATGAGGAACTAAGGGCTTAATATTAAACAATACCAGTGTCTAGGAAGAGGTAGAAATAGTTATGAGAGAGATTTGATCGATCATACTATATTTTGAGCTTCCTTATCTTGGAGTAAGGTGATTCTTTTAAGATAAAATGTGAACATGGAAGAAGGAAAAATTTAGGGGGTGGAAAATAATGAATTGGATTCTAGTCACGTTGAGTTAAAGGTGTTTGTAAGGCATCCAAATGGAGATGTTCCATGGACACTTGGAAAAGAGGATCTGGAGCTTATGAGGATAAAATTATCTAGAATTTGGCCCCTTACAAATGATCATTGAAATAATGAAATTAGACTACAATGCTAAGCAAAATATACAGAAATGAGAAAAAGGTACTACCATTGTAAAATTGTGTTGCTTTAAATATATTGTTCATAAATTTTAGTATCAGCTACCATAGGCAGTGATGAAATGTTGATATCTGAAGATGCTTAAAGATTAAATAGACTGCTTTCTGCAGTGGTTTACCTCAACTAAGCATTCACCAAGACTATTTCATTCTAGTATGTTTGACCATTTAATGATTAAAGAGCTAAATATACAGTTGAGATTAAAGTTAATAGGCAAATCTCCCCCCAAATATAAGGAAACAAAAGACACATTCTGATGACCATCTGTGACATTTACTGAAAATTCTTTGGTGAATTCTAGGTGCTGTTTTTATATTGTTAAAAGAAATCTCCACTAGATGGTGGTTGAATTGTCACTAAGAGCAAACATTCTTTGCCCGTCCGTATGATAATGGAATCATCCACTTAGTAAAAGTTAGTTTAATATAATTTTAAAAAATGTTTTGTCTTTTCTTCTTCCAATTTTATTGAGATGTAATTGACACACAGCATTGTATAAGTTTAAGGTGTACGGCATAATGGTTTGATTTACATACATTGCGAAATGATTACCACGATAAGTTTAGTAAATATCCATCATCTTCTATAGATACAAAATAAAAGAAAAAGAAAAATATTTTTTCTTTGTGATGAGAACTCTTAGGATCTACTCTCTTAGCAACTTTCGTATATAACACACAGCAGTGTTAGTTATATTCATCACATTGTACATCACATCCCTAGTACTTATACCTGTCAAAATTAGTTTTAAAAGTCTGTGTATGATAGAAAATATGGATTATTTAAATGGATTTTAGAAGAGCATAAGTTACTTTTTGTTTCAATCTAGTTCGGAAACAAAATACTATTTAATTAGATTTTCTAACCACACTTTCTTCTGTCAATGGTTTCAAGTTCCATTGTTTTTAAAGCTTATATTTAGAAATAACTCAGAAATTAGAACTGATATGGAAATTTCAGTATTACTGGTATCACCATATCCCATCTATTATTGTCATGAAAAAAGGGTTCAGGGATTGGTCTAGTTTGTTCCTGTCAGTAGTCATTTCAATCTAATTTCTTTTAAATTGGATTTTTATTTAACACAACAAATTTTAATAGATTGAATCATTTCTATATAAGATATTTATAGTTAATCCAACTTAATAAATATATATTTTAAAGTATGATTCTTCAGCTAACCTTGAAGAATCAAAACTTTCTAATTTTTGTCTTTATTTAACTTCATAGTTTGTGTCAAATTATCTTTCCTCTTGCGCAATTTCCTGCTTGGCACTAAAAAGTAAAATGACAGAACACCCCAATCCTAGTCCTTGTGGGCCCACAGCATGACTTACTTAAATAACAAAACGAATTAGTTTGGGGAGGGGGAGCTAGGATCAAAATACACATTTTTGAGTTTGTTGTAAAGCTAATTACAAAGCTAATTCTTCCAGACTCAATGAGACTAAATATTTCATAGAGAAGTCATTAAATGATCTGATTTTGCAGAATCAAATAAATTTTTCTAATATGTTTAAGTAATCCACATTATCATTTTGCAGGGCCTCAAAAACTATAAGATACTGAGTTAAATATGTATAAATTAGTAAAATAAATATGGCTCAAATACATGATGAATTTAAATTTTGTCCCAAAATGCTGAAACATTTGTTAGGCAGAAGTTCTTGATGGTATGGCTAAACATTCCAAAAAAACCAGTTGACTGTTGCTCTTTTGGTCTCTTTCAAATAGGTGATGTGAATGTGGGCTAGGCACACAGTCCAAGACAGCCATCATCTCATCTCTCATCTGTTTTGCCAGCTTTTTCTGCAGAGAATGTCTTTCTTCTCCCTACCCTAGCAATGTGACCTCATCACGCACAGTGTACTCTTCATTTTCTGCATCTGCTTTTTAACCATGTGAATCTATATTTACTTAATAACTTGGCCACGCCTGTCTTGTTGCAGTTTGGTCTTTATTCAGGAGTGATTACCTGAATAAAGGTAATTACCTGAATGAGAGATTACCAAGGAGAAAATAATTTCCACTGGCTCCTCTTCCCCCAGGGGAAGAAGACAAAAGATGTTTGCATAATCTTTCCGAGAGTTACTCATGAGGGGATCTCAGTCTTGCATCTAGAGATTGGAGGACTGTGCTATCCCTGAGCAAAAGTTACAAAAGACTATTCACTTGTAGATCCTGTCTTAAAGGGTTTGAGTTGAGTAGGAACATGATCAGGATTTAGATGAGTCTTCTTCTAATTTCTTGGTGAAAAGTGGGTTAAATTGAGAATTTTAACTGTAAAGATGGCTACCTCTGCATTCTAAAAGAGACTCCTTGGCACTTCCAAGAGCATTTAAATAGATAACAGTAAAGTGACTCATCTGTATGTCTAATTTCATTACAAATGTTGCAATAGATATTTAGCAGATACAATTACCATCTGTCTTGACTCACATATAAAAGAGGGGGAAAAAAAGGAAAAGGAGCTTTTCCTAACATAAGTGGCCTTAGTTTGGAAGAAAAAAAAAGGAATAAGGGCAGAGAGAATGTGTAAATATGCCTGAGAAAGACATTTCCAAAAGCAGAATTAACTGAACTAGGAGAGGCAAAAGAAACACCAGGCAAGAATCAGTCCAGGAACTCTAGACTGGTAACCAGATGTATTCATTGGAATGAAACAGGTACTTGGAAACAAAGTGAATTCTAGAAGCTGGTAGGAAGTGTGGATATGTAATATCTGGCGATCCAGTTAAGCAGCCACATTTACAGTAGCATTCTGCCAGACAAAGTGAGTCCAGGGGCAGGGATTCAAGCATTGGTAGCATACAAAAATGTCTATGAGCAGATAGGGTCTAGATATTGGTCTGGAATTCCAGGGTTGCTAGGACTCCAGCCCTAGTTACAATAGAGATAATTAGAACTCCCAACGTAGAAGAATTGCAGTATAATGCAGGTTATCAATACAAAATTTTAGGTCACATCTTAGCTGAAGCAGTGTAGGTACTTCACCATCAGAACTCAATTTTAATGTAGGAACTTGGTCACAGGAATAGGGGAACCTAGACCCAATAAACATCATTAAAGGGAAACAATAGCAAACTGGACCTGATGCAAATATTCTGAACTAGATGTCCTTTACTGTCCAAGATTGTTTCCATATTTTAGAGTAGATTTGTGGTTTTATATAGAAGTTAAGCTGCTCCAGAAGGAGGCTTGTAGATGAAAATATAAAGAGCTCATTTTGTAATTTTTTCATTGATGATTTATTCAATCAAACATCTATATATTTATTGAGCCTCCCCTATATTCAAAGCTCTGAGCTAAGCAGGATACAAAAATGCTATGGTATCAATCTAACGTCAGGAGGTCTAAGGTATAGTTGTGAAACAGATAAGCAGATAAACCTGAGCTCTATGAAAAAATTACTGTATCAGATTTTATATATTAAGAAAAAAATGTTATGGGAATACAGAAATTCCAGTAAGTTGGGAGAAATCAAGAAATATCCATGAGCAGGTGGCATTTGAAATGAATCTTAAGGTTAAGTTTATTTTTTCTAGCTGATTATATTGGGGGAAAATGAGAAGTAATAAAGTATAGAGTAATTAATAATGATATCTACCACTTAAATAATATTATTAACTGTCAATTAGAGTTATATGTGTCATCTTCCTTAATCTTGACAACAACTCTGATATGTACCAACTATCACAATTTTACAGATATAGAACTGAGGCTCTAAGAGGTTAAGTCATTTATCCAAGTTCCCAGAGCTGCAAGTGAAAGAGCTGGATTTTGATTATTTTTGTTTCGTTTTTCTTCAAAAACACCTGCTCTTTCTATTATGCAATAATGCTTCTGACATGTCCTGAGATGGGTGAGAAGTGAAATATGTCAGGAGTATAGACTTCACGGGCAATGTTTTCATGGGAATTGCTGAAACTGCAGAGGCCCAAGCTAGAGTGGGAAGACCTTTGCATGAAGAGGTAAGAACAAAGGAAGAAGTTAAGCTTAAGAAGAAATCTCAGGTCATAAGGTTTACTGAGATGGTAAACTATTCATCATTAGAATGATGAAACCATTTTATTCTAAGAGTTGTGCTATTTTTGAACTAGAAAGAATTTAGAAAATTATGTTGTTCAACTCTTCAGATTTACAAGTAAAAAGATGTAGACCCAGGTCAAGAATATAAATTAGCCTGAAGTTAAGGCTTCTTTAGTTCTGCATGGGAGCTCTACTGAGCCTATACTTCTCCCTTTTAGAGTAAGTAATGTAGGGCCACAGTTGGAGTGGAGAAGTGAGCTCAACAAGATGAGGAAAAGGGACAATCATGTGTAAGACAGTTGAGTACCATGAACATGGGACCAAGAAATTAGGCAGCCAAGTACTCACTCTCCTCTGGTTTTCTGAATACAGATCAATTAAATAACCATTCCAGTTTTAATGGTTGAGATCCCACAGGGTGTTTGGGGCCTGGAAACTATCAAAGAGGTTTTCACTAATAATAGCAAACTTCATTATGAAGTTGATTTGTAAGTGACCAATACAATAACCCAGAAAAGGCAATTGCTTAAGTATGTTCTTAAAATTATAGCCTTTAGTTCTACTATGACTTTGATAACTACAACTACTAATTGTAGTTGAATTAGTACAAGAATATTGTATTCACCTATTAACCAAGGGCTTTCTCATCAAAGAGAAATTGAGCTGACTCCAAGATGTCATAACAAAAATGAAAGAAAGAAAGAAAGGAAGAAAGGAAGGAAGGAAGGAAGAAAGAAAGGAAGGAGGGAGGGAGGGAGGGAAGGAAGGAAAGAAAATAAAACAACCCTCAGCTGTGTCATAACTGTAAGACTTTTCATTACTATTGACAATGAAAATGAGAGTCGTAAAGAACACAGCTGGAATTTTAACTCTTCAATTGAGATCAAAGATTTGGCAGCTAGAAAAATCATCCTTTTGACTTGTAAACAAAACAAATCTTATATGGATGTCAGAATAAATAAAGTATTTCTTTTTTAAACAGTTACTGTTTTGGCTAAACTGTACTCATCATACTTATTCAGAGATGTAAGGCAGAGAATTTATTGCTTTTATTGCCATATTAACCTAAGACACAATTATTTAAAATGAAATAAATATATACTTAGCAAACAAGGAAGATATATTACTAATTGTCCACTGGGCAGTCAATTGCCAGTTAGAGTAGCCACTTATGTAAACTCTGTCAAACATGCTGACCCAAACACGTCTCTAGCGATTTCTAACATCTGGCTTAAAAGCTTCCCTGTAATTATTTTCATTTTGCATAAGCAAAACTCACTAAACCCTGCATCTGTGGTGGTGATATACAAAACATATAAATTTGGAAGGATTCATTAGATAATGCCAAAGAAAATGCACCAACGGCTCAATGTCATTTAATTCCTGCACTTTTGGTGAATTAGCCAGCAGTGAAGGCCCTTTCTCTTCAGAAGATTATACAGATTATACACTGCTTCTCAACTTGTTTCTGTTGTGCTTCTACTGGAGTGTTTAATACATAGAAATTGACATATAGCAAAGTTATAAAAATGGGAGTACTTTTCCTTGATGTACTTGCCATCTTTGATTTTCTACAGAAAAAGACAGATAATAAAATGATACAGGTTTCAGAGTTACCACCCAGACTTTTTGCTGCTTTAAAGTGTGGTTCTTGGGCTTCCCTGGTGGCACAGTGGTTGAGAGTCCGCCTGCCAATGCCGGGGACACGGGTTCGTGCCCCTGTCTGGGAAGGTCCCACATGCCCCGGAGTGGCTGGTCCCGTGAGCCATAGCCACTGAGCCTGCGCGTCCGGAGCCTGTGCTCCGCAATGGGAGAGGCCACAACAGGGAGAGGCCCGCGTACCGCAAAAAAAAAAAAGTGTGGTTCTTATATTGTTACAATTTCTTGGAAGAATGCTTAAAACACATTTAACATATTTTTTATGAAGTATTTTCCAAATTCTGAGGTGTACAAACATCTAGATTCTCAAAACACTGCAAATAGTTTAAAATCGTAAACTACAGATGCATATATTTGTGAATGGAGTATAGATATATATTTTTTCTGATATCAGCAAAACCTTTCCATTATATCATAACTTCTTCTAAACTTGTGTTCAAATTGTATGTTGGAATGCCACAATTAAATGCTACTTGATTATACTTTGATTTATTAACCGTAGTTAAGCATATTCATTCATATCAAAATGTTCAAAACTGTTTCAAAGACATGTTTATTAGCACTCATCTTTGGTTAGCTATTTCTCTCAACCTGTTCTAGGGAAACTGGAATCGGCAAGGTCAGGGGATATATATTTATTAGCTTCAGAACCACATCTGTGTGTTCAGATTGGAGGAAAGGTCATAAACACAATGAATGTTGCTAGGAAACCATGCCTTTTAGTCAATTTAGTTGTGAAGATGAAAGGGTTTTTGGTACAAAGATGAGCTATTTGTATAGTACAATGAATAATCATTTTATTTTGATCTTTGAATTCACATTTAAAAATAACACCTTTCATTAGTAGATTTTCCTATTTATTACTTACTTGGATTTCAAATGTTTGAAATTCAAGACATGAATGTAGCTTTCTATGAAAAGAAAGATTTGTTGCAATTTTCATTTAAAGAAGATAATCTTGTTGGTAAAATTTAGGGATATCTAATTCTTAAAGCAAATCATATGAATCATAAAAAGATTAATAATCAAATAATAAAAGTCAGGGAACAAGAGCTAAGTCCCTTGAAATAGCCATTAAAGGGATTTTGAAAGCTCAAGTGCTATAAACAACGCTGACACTTCTTTTTTGTGTTTCAGAACTACAGCACTGTGATTCTGGCAACTTTTCACAAAGATTAACCTAAGAGAAAATAGACATGTTTTACTGGTCAACAGCGGTTAGAGGATCCTTGGACATAACTAAGTACTCTAATTCCACAGCACTGTATTAGCCCACTTAAGCACCTAATTAGAAGCTCATGTTGTCTGTGCCAGTATCTATTGATTTTGAATCAAAATGTCATTTTAACCATGTAATTTTTTTATTGGCCCCATTTCACTTGAACATCTAAGTAGTATTTGGTGGTACAAGTTATGTTGATATGACATTTCTAGCAGGTTAGTACTGCAATACTAACATCTGACAAGCCAGACATCTGGCTTTTTGAGTATGTGACTTACATCCCTTGTTTTTAATAATTGTTTCCCATTCCATTTGATTGTGGTGGCTCTGTTAATCACTTGACCTCATCCTCCCTCCACAGGGGTGGATATGTCACTCATGCTGGCCAATCAGAATAATTCATGGGTCACATGTGTTTGAGAAAGAGAAAGAATCCCAGTATGAATGGGACATAAACAGGGGTGAGGTGATAGGAAATGAGGTTGTGGAAGTAGAAAAGCCAGATTGTGTAGAGCCTTATGGGGCAGAGTAAAAATTTTAGACTTTATCTAAATATAAGGGGAAACTTGGGGTTAGGTGGGAGTGTGACATGATCTAATTTATGATTTTGAAGATCACACTGGCTTAACTCAGTGTGATCTTGTCCCCTCAGTCCTAACTCAGAAAGGACTGAGTGGACAAGCTAGCATTTAGTAAGATATTACAGTAGTACTAGTGGAGTGCTAGTGCTTGTGCTAAGGTAGTAGCAATGGAAACTGACAGAAGTTAATGGACTTAAGATAACTTCTGAAGACCAAGCTAACAAACCTTGCTGGTGAATTGGGTATATACTATCCAAGGACAACTTCTAGATTATCAGCTTGAACAATAAAGTGTGGTATTGCTGTTGAATTAATTGGGAAAACAGGAGGGAAAACAGTGTTGAGGGTGCAATTAAGAGTTCCACTTTAGGCAAATTAAATTTGAAAGTATTTCCAAGTGAAGATGTTAAGTAGGCAGTTGACTATGACATTTGGAAAAGCGGGATCAGTATATACCAATTTTTGAGTCAATTACAAATAGTTAATATTTAAAGCCATGGGACTAAATGAGATCACCTAGGGAGGAAGTATCCATAGAAAAAAAGACAAGAAAAGGACAAGACTTCTTTGAACAGCACACTTAATTTAAAATACATCAGATGATTGAGTAATTAAAATGCTACTTTTTTCACTTATCTACAAAATGCTTTTTTATACTGTGTCATGCACATAATATGAAAGTAAAATGTGCCCAGTGTTCAGAACAGTCTATTCTTAGCACTGTATAGATGGGAAAATTGAGCACTGAGACGTGAGATTTCGAGACTCATGACCACGCTGCTAGTAAGCGATGGAGTTAAGCCCAGAACAGAGACCTTGCTAACTCTAATGCATTGCATTTTCTGTTATACTATGTTGGAAACTCTCCACTTTCAAAGATACAATGTCTCCAGTGTTATTACTTAGGCTGTTTGCCTCTACATTAACATTCCCAGTTTACAGTGCTTGAGTTCTGAAGTCTAGTTTTCTATCCTAGCCTTTGTTCTCTAATGTCACATCTTGCTGCAACCTACCTCAGAGAGTTTCTCCCTCTAGTGATCTACTGTTGTTATGCTGTAAGCTGTGAAAATAAACAATCGACATAGAATTATTATGAATATAATAAGTTAAAACAGTCTTTGAGAGACTCTGATTGGTTATATGCCATGACCTTACTGTTTTGTCTTAAAACATATATCATGGCTATTCAAGACCTTTTGCTTATTATTATTATTATTATTACTACTATTACATTAGCGTTAGCGTTTGTGTTATGAACTGATTAACTTGCCAAATAAATGACTTCTGATGTGTAGTGCAATTTTCAACACTCATGCATCTTTTTCTCAGACCACGTACTGTGCCAGTCCACACTGATAAGAGTCCTATAGATACTTTCACTCTCAATTTCTGGGATATCTGCTCTAAAAGGTCAAAAGAAAGTTTTGGTTGTTCTCTCCAGAAAATGGAACTCATAAGAAAGAAATCCCGATCTGGACCTTAACAAAGAAGGCTACATTTTTAAACAAATCAGCTCCTTTGTGCATGAATAGGGTCTTCTAGGAAATAAGTCTTTCTCTACCCATTCCACTTGGGTGTTTGGGGGGCTAATCACTCCTCCCACCTCCTCGATTCTTTCTGAAGCTGATCTTCAGTTTCCTGTGCTTTTTCCTTTGGCAAACAGAGTTCCTGTGCTCCCACCATTGCATTCGTCTCATCTCTCATGCAGTCTAGATCACAATTATGTTTAAAGTTTGTGGACGGCCAGTCCACAGTATCTCCTCTCACCAAATAGAACCCAAAGTCCTGGATTTTCCAGAGGCTTCCTCAAGCAAGCAATCTCTGAGGAATTTCACTTTTATTCCTTTGGTAGTAGGGAGTTATTGAAAGAATTTTAACAGAGAAGTAGTACAGTTTTGCAGCAATGTAAATGATGGATTTGAAGGAATGATGATAAACGTGAGTAGAACCATTACAAGGCAAAGTTTCCAGTGAAAATTGAAAAGGGTATGAACTACCCAATAACAATCAGAATAGGTAGGAGAGAACATATTTTAGAGATATTTAGAAGGCAAAGTAACGTAGCACTTGGCCACTCATTGGAATGTGGGGTAAAGGAGAGGGGATAATTAAAGTGACCCCTTCATTACTATCTTGAGCCAGTAATAAGTCATGTCATAAAATGTGGTAGAGATATGAGGGTAGAGATGGGGAGGTAATGGGTTTTGTCTCAGGCTGGTGTAGTTTGAAGTGGGTCTGGAATTTTGGAGAGAATTCTGGGGGCCAGAAAAAAATTTGGGAGACTTTAAGATATAAGTGATCATTAAAGCCATTTCAACCAATGAGATTGTTAGGGAAACCACTGACTGAAACCGCCCACCCTGACCAGGCCCAATATGTGCATGAGTTATCTTAACAGGAGGTCCTGGTAAGGAACATAGAACTAACAAGCCACCACCAACCGGAAGAATTCAGGAAAGGTCAAAAGGAGACAGGAGACGCCAGCCCATATGTCCTCCCAGAATCCTTCTCTCTGGAATCCATCTTGGCTGAACGATGTGTGCACCACCAGGAAGGACCCTGAGTCAGAATGATTGGACAGAGACAACCCGGAAACTAATCCCATCACCATAAAACCCGAGACTGTGAGCCACATGGCAGAGCAGTCCTCCTGGGTTCCCTTACCCTACTGCTCTCCACCCAGGTGCCCCTTCTCAATAAAGTCTCTTGCTCTGTCAGCAAGTATGTCTCCTCGGACAATTCATTTCTGAGTGTTAGACAAGACCCCACTCTCAGGCCCTGGAAGGAGTCCCCCTTCCTGCAACAAGAATACCCAGAGAAAGTGCTTTAAATAAGAAAGGAGAGGTTGAACACTACAAAAAGGCCTTTAGGAAGTAGTTAGAGAAAGGAGATTTCGCAAACAATAGATAACGCGGAGAATCAGGAGAGTTGGGGTTATACATGCTAAAGGAAGAAAGAAACTAAAAGCAAGAGTGACAACTAGTGCTGAAAGCCTTAGAGAGGTGAAACAGATGAGGACTGAAAGTTATCCATTGAGTCTGGCAGCAAAGTGAATCTTAGGGAGATTCCTAACTGTAGGGTGGTGAGGAAAGAAATCCAATTAAGAGAGTTGTGGAGCAAATATGATTTAAGAGTTGAAGAGAGATGGGCTAGACTGTTTGAAACACTGATTAGTAATGGAAAGGAGAGAGAAGGCTATGGTTACAATGGGAATAGAGTTTAATTTTTTTTTTTTTTAACTTCTAGGTGGGAGATGCTTAACCTTGCCTGTGTGCTGGAAGATAAAAGGCAGCAGTAAGGAGAAATTTATGATGCAGAAGAGCCATAGAGTAGACGTGACTTTGGGGTGAGAAATGAGAGATTTTATCTTTGATGGCGTTTCTCCATGGGAGAAGCAGAAGGTGAGGTAAAGATCAAATAACTTTGGGTATTTCACTGTTCCCTAGGTACCTAACTTAAGTATAACAACATTTAAATTATAAATACAAGTCACTGTTTTTAAATGCTGAATGCTAAAATAATCAACCTTTGCCTTGTTTAATATGTTAGGCTACAGCAAATATGTAGTATTATGTATCAAATCGTATCTGCCATTTCCACAGAGCATTTCCAGTATTGATTATATACACAGTTAATTTCTACACTGGTGAACTTATCTTACTACAAGACCTTTGAATTGGTAATCAACTGATGGAATTATCCATCTTTGATTTTATCTGCTTTTAAGTTAAAATTAGCCAAGAGTCATACAATTTAAGAAATAAATGTACCCCAGTTTTATTTAAACCATTATTCCAATCAAATAAGTAAAGGAAGTAACCATAAAAGTAATTTTTCTCATCAGTTTCAATCATAGGAATTTTGATTGAAGTACAGAGTTCTATTAGAATTGGTAAGTTATGGACTACAATCCAATTCATTTAGTTGTTTCCCACCTAATATCTATAGAGCTGCTCACAAATTAGAAAACCAGAAATCATAAATTCTAATCTCATCTCTGCTGTATACAAAACAAACAACCTTTCTGAGTGACCCAGAGAATTCTTGATGCTATTGTTGTCATACACTGCTATGAACAAAAAATCAGTTATTTTTCTAAATAGATATCAATTGAAAGACTGTCTGGTATTGTGGTTAAATGTAGAGACTATAATGTTAAACAGATCTGGAGTCAAGTAATCATCCTACCACCAACAGGTGTGTGACCTCAGCTTCCCCTTTTATAAATTGAGATTGAGTGTTACTGAGAAAAGAAAAGATTATTCATGTAAAATGTTGATGATAATTGTTGACATAATAGGAACTCAAATAAGTAAATAATGGTATAACTACCATAGTAAAATAATATAAATATTTTGCATAGGATGAATCATCTTACGTACTCACTCTCTCAATGATGATACATGACTTATTATTCAAACTTCTAGTCACTCACTTCCAAACCAAAATAAGAAAGAAGGTGCAAGCTTCCAAGATTTCATGATGAACTCTATGAAAAGTCTTTCAATCTTGATCTAGAGAAATTTTTTTTTTAAATGACAAAGAATAGGGACTACTGCAAAAATTAGGATGTTTGTAGAAACTGGTAAAAATGCTATCTGTGTGTGATGAAGATAAAGAGAGATAGAATGTACGCCAAAGTAGAATTTACATTAAAATATTATACAAGGTATATGTTAATGGGGACAAAAGCTGCACAATTTTGCTTATGAGAAATCAGTATTAATGATAATCTTAAATCATCCTATGAATTATTTGTACCTGCTATCTAATGGCCGTTTCATTGAACAGATATCACTTTATGATACAATATAAACTCTTGTTGATTAGTCTTAACTAATTTGGATAATATGCCAACAAAAGAAATGTATGTATATAGGTATAGTTCTAGTATACCTATATCTAGTATACCTATATCTAGTATACCTAGTATCTAGATCAATCATGCCCTAAGCCTAGAACACTCCCTAGCATTTCAGACAGAAATTTCACTAAACACAAGGCTTTTTTCCATCCATGTGTTTAAAGTGCCTGAGATAAACTTTGGAAGTAGCTGTAGGTCTGTCATATGCTCTTTGGAGTTATAAAAAAATGATAGCATCCCAGTAGATCAAAAACTCCAGGATATGGGCATTTTGTCTGTCCTGTGCAATGCTGTATCCCTTGTACATAGCACAGCTCTTGCCCATAAAAGAGGCTCATTATATAAGAATATAACAATATATGTTTTTTTTTAATGAAGCGAGAGTGGTTGGTGGGAGGTGGGCAGCATCCAGGCAGATTGCCCAGTCATGCAAGAACAATCACAAGAGGCAGAGGTTAGTTTTAAGTGTCACCAGGAACAGAGAAACATTGACTGAATTCTTTTAAAAGGTGGGGAGGGGAGCTGTTAGGGAAAAATGTAATATAGTCGTCCCTCGGTAACCACAGGGGATTGGTTCCAGGACCCCCCTCTGGTGCCAAAACCCAAGGATGCTCTAGTCCCTTATATAAAATGGTGTAGTATTTGCATACAACCTACTCACATCTTCCTGTATACTTTAAATCATCTCTAGATGACTTATAATACCTAATACAATGTAAATGCTATGCAAATAGTTGTAAATACAATGTAAATGCTACGTACGCAAATAGTTGCCTGCATGACAAATTCAAGTTTTGAGTTTTGGAACTTTCTAGAATTTATTTTCTTCAATATGGTCTATCCATGGTTGGTTGAATCCAAAGGTATGGAACCCGCAGATACAGAGGACCGACAATACTGAGTTTTCATTTTTGGAAGATGCAAATGAATATAGCCCCAGAAAGGCACCAAACATTAGTATCAGGCCACAGAGGAAATTAAAAAGAAAACAAAATTAAAGAAACAGGGAACATAGAAAAATAACTAGCATTTTAAAACATGTACTTCTTTGCCAGGTGCTAATCTGAGGGCATTACCACTCTTAATTCTCATAATCATAGTATGAGGTGGCTACCTTCACTTTACAGATTAGGAAACTGACACATGGAGAAATTAGGTGACTTGTACAAGGTGACGAATTAGGAAATGGGGAAGCCAGGGTCTGAACTTCAGTCAGCTGGCTCTAGGATGCACACTTTATCTCCTCTGTATTCTTCACACAAAAAGTCTGCGTGGTCGTGGGCAATGTCTCCTTGGAAGTAACTCCGTCAGTGGAATGCAGCACCATTTTGTGTGTCACTCTGCTCTCTGCCACTAAGTTACTGATGCCTGGGCAAAATGGTAGTGTCTCTGTCAGTTTCCTCATCAATAAAATTAGTATTGTCCAGATCTATCCAGACTGCATTGCTTGGATATTGTGTGAAATAACCAATCAATAATTGTAAAATGCTACAAAAACATGGAGTGCTAGATCCAAGCTCAATATTATTATACGAGTTTACAGTGTGATAGCACAGCCAGAAAGGTCAAAGCTATTTTAAACTGCATACAGAAAGGCACACTGATGTATATAGACTAGACAAGCAATTGTTGTCTTTATAGCCAGGGAAGCAAGAAATTGGGGATGTCTTAATGGAAATATTTCTCTTATTTGTAGGTGCTTAAACACCCCAAAACAAAATAATTAATTGGAAGATAAAATAAATATAAAGGGAGAAGACATTTCATTACTGCACCAAGTATTAAGGGAGAGGAGTGACCCGATTAGGATGAGGAGGTAAAGATGTTAATCTGGTTAAGTGAAATACCAGACTAAATAAACTAACAAACTGCAAACATTTGAAATGTGTAAATAAATTAAAAAAAAGAATTTAGTTTGAGAATTAAAGGAATGACTAGAGATACAGAAGAAAAGAAAAGGGAAAGAGAGAGAGGGAGGGATGAAGGGAGGGAAGGAAGAAGAAAGGGAGAAGGGGAAAAAGAGAAAGAAAGAGAAAGAAATTCATATTTGGGCCATAAAAATATTTACTGAAGTAACTCCAATTTGATTTGATTCATTTTAAAGATTGTGACTCACTGACCAATTGACTCCACTGCAGTATCAGCATCTATCATGATTGCCATCAGTCATCTAGATCTTCCAGAGCCTTACACTGATATAAATGGTCCCCACATTCAGAGTAGCTCATGGGATGTAAATAAAGCCTTGACATTTGAAATAGTGAAAGAGGGTCTAGAAAAAGACCCCGAAATTGTATAACAAAGGATCTCTGTTCTAGCAGAGCCAACTTGCTAGATAACTTTTCCATCTACCTTATATAGTTCCTATGATTTGGGGAAATAGGCAGTATGTCAAATACTTGATAATTCTGGACTCTGGGGCAGTAGTTCTCAACCTCAGTGCCTTACTCAACAGATGGATGTATCCTAAACCAATGTGAGAAGATGAGGAATATGATTGATACTAGTAAAGCCAATAGTAAAGACTATTTTAGCACTTATATGCCAGGCTTTTTGTATGAGATAACTCTTTTTATCCTCAAAACAGCCTTATGAGGTAGTTAATCTCATTACCCCATTTTTACAGATGAGGAAACTGAGGCCTAGGGGGGTTAAATACCTTGCTCAAAGTCTCAGCTAAAGATGGAGGAGCCAGGAGCTCAAAGTTCAAACTCTATCTACTATTAATTTGTGAATAATTCAGCTTAACAATAGAGGTGATCTAAAGTTAGTTCTATAAGAAGAGCATTTTGAAACTGGAAGGGTGGTTCCCAGAGGCTGGGGAATGTGGGAAAAGTAGAGATATTGATCAAAGGCTACAAGCTTTCAGTTATAAAATAAGTTCTGGAGACCTAATATGTATGGTGGTGAGTATAATGTTAACCTTATTGTGGTAATATATGTGTATCAAATCATCATGTTGGATACCTTAAACTTACACATTGTTATATGTCAATTATATCCCAATAAAGCTGGAAAAATAAATTCATCATCATGATTATCATCATCATAAAGTATTGTATAATTGAAATTTGCTAAGAAAGTAAATCTCAATTATTCTCCCACACACATAAAAAAAGGAAACGATGTGAGGTGATGGATATGTTAATTAGTTTGATTATGGTGATCATTTCACAATGTATTAATATATCAAAATATCATGTTGTACACCTTAAGTATATACAATCTTATTCTTTTTATCTCCTTGAATATGTGATTCTGTTCCACTTTCTCCAAATTTTTTTCTCTTTTTATATTTTTATTAATAAAATATATTTATCCATAACAATATTACATGTATAAAAAGAAGAGCATTTTCACCTGCATTCAAGCATGCTTACATGAGCAGGAGGCTAAGATAGGAATTATACAAACACAGTGGAATTATTCACCCCTGGGAGTATGATTTTCATGGAAAATTCTTTATCCATAAGTTTTATGGAATAAAGTTGAAGAGCCTTTGGTCTAGAGAAGCGGTTCCCAACCTTTTTTGACACCAGGGACCGGTTTCATGGAAGACAATTTTTCCCCGGACAGGGTTGGAGGTGGGGGATGTAATGTGAACAATGGTTCAGGCAGTAATGCTAGAGACAGGGAGCGATGGGGAGCGGCAGATGAAGCTCTGCTCACTCACCCACTGCTCACCTCCGGCTGTGCGGCCTGGTTCCTAACAGGTAGTGGACCAGTAGTGGTCCGCGGACCAGGGGTTGAGGACCTCTGGTCTAGAGAACCACAAAATATTTTTATTGCAGACACAGTGTTTCTATCATGAAAGTCTCTTTACCAGTGAAGAAACTTGGTCATCCTTAATTGATGTCCTCCAGTCTCCCCTACCAAAAAGAAGACCTTAATATTTCAAAGGTCATGTTCTTAATTCAAGAACATGGCCACTTCTCAGAGGGTGGTATCTATAGTTCCTGTTTTTAGTTTTGTTCTTGAGGCAACAGATTCTACCTGCCTACTCAGAAATGTGTTTCCTTAGTCCACTTCCCATTCCCAGCTCCCATTCTTCAAAGACTCTCCAGATCTGGAGTGATGTTTGCTTCTTGAATTATCACCTGTTACATCTCTGAATCAGTTGCAGTCACCATATCCTATGCTCTCCTCCTACCGTATCTTGAGATTGATACAAATCCCCAAGGTCTTCTAGCCCAGCATCTCTTAAAAAGCGTAAATGCTTTACTGTTCCCACCAGCTCAACCCTGCCATTCTCAATCATCTCTTCAAGTCACTGGGCAAATCAGAAAAATAGCTTCTCCTTGCATGAAATGTTGGTGAGATGTGAGATAAATCCTGTAGTTCC